>NC_138064.1:20130000-21440112 GCF_964194185.1 Rhinolophus hipposideros | reverse complement strand
TGGAGACACGATTTGGTTGTCACAGCTGAGGATGGGGGGGTCATGCTTCTGGCATTATCTAGCAGGCAGAGTCCAGGGGTGCTGCTAAACACACTAGAATGCACAGGACAGCTCTCATAGCAAAGACTCATGCCGCCCAAAATGTCAATAGCACCGCGGTTGAAAAACCGGTATAAACTCAGACTACCTGGCTTGAAATTTCAGCCTGATTACTTACCAGTTGTGAAACTGTGTGTAACTGACTCAATCACTGTATACCTGAGTTTTCCCATCTATAAACTGGTTAATAGTACGTACACCTCAAAAAGTTGTTGTGACAAGTGTTATATAACGGTTTATTATGGGAATCTTTGGACACACAAATCTGTTCCTCCAGCTTCTTGGATTACGATATATATCCATGTCAATATCACTTGATCTTTGTCCCCTTTTACCTACATCTAAATCCCCTCTGCCTCTATGTATGGAAGCTTCTACACAGGGATAAATCTTATTGACCTTCGATGCAACTCATCACTTTCTATTAACCATTTCTTTAGATCAAGGTATATACCGGGGGTGCCAAAAAAATGTATACATGACTTGTATTCATCTTTTGTTATCGGTATATATTATTACAATTTTAATAGTTTTCCTTTCTTAAAATGTGTGTACATTTTTATTTGGCACCCTCTCTAGTTGTACAGAAAAGTGTTAACATAGCAGGTATGACTGCTGTCCTTTGAAAGATTTGCTTACAAGGTTGGCCTTTGTTCTTACGTATCTGAGAATTTAAGATTTTGGGAACTACATTCCCCGAACTGATAAAAGTAGCTCACTATGCTTAAACTGTTGGTACAAAACATGTGGTTTATGCAGAACACAGGCTTTCCTTCTGAGAATCTGGAACTTTGGTATGTGCCAGGTTGAGGATGCCTACAGGATTTGCCCCCAATAAAAATCATAGTAAGCAGTCTTAAATGAGCTTCCTTGGTTGACATTTCACACGTTGTCACAACTCACTGCTGGGGGGAATTTGTGTATCCTTCGAGACTCCACAGGGAGAAGCGTGGAAGCTCGTGCCTGGGTTCCTTAGACTTTGCTCCATGTACCCTTTCCCTTGGATCTTGTTCTACATTCTTAAACTATAATAAATCTTAGCTGTACGATTATAGGCTGAGTCCTACGAGCCCTCCTAGTGAATCACCGAAGGGTGGTCTTGGAGATTTCCAACACAGTCCTATTGTTTTATTCCACTCGATAATATGTAAAAGGTCACGTTTATCAACTTAAAATATCACACTTTATACATTTACGATAGCCTTTTTATTGGCAGATAGACATAAGTGATTAAGTATAATTTTTAATCTATTTGTGTGTGTGTGTGTGTGTGTGTGTGTGTGTGTGTGTGTGTGTGAAGTACTACGTTCTCAGTATCTGCTGCAATGTTTCCTAGATCAGACATACTACCTGCCATTATATATGGGTCAGTGTCTGGCACACACTTTAAAAACTAAACTGTACACTTCTCTCTTCCCTTTTGCATTTCTAGTTACTTCTTTTTTGATCAGATCAGCAAAATCCTTGGCAAGAGTCTTTCTCACTTCTCATAGGACATAGTCTATTATCCCTCATTGAGTTAATTATTGTGTTACTCAGGGTCAAATTCAACTCTAATACCTGCCATATAATCAGCTATTACTTTTTCATTCTTTTTCTTCCCAAAACTGAACTTTCCATTGGAATGAGAAGCTAAAATATTTTTAAAATCTTTGTTCCAAATCCACTTGTTTTTTTTTAGAATTTACATATTCCTTAATTAAAGAGACTTCACCTTTTCTCTCTTACTAAGATTTTCAAATCTTAGGGAATATTACCTTCAAGCTATTAAGTGTTTACGACAAAAGTTTCTGTGGTTAACTAAGTTTGGGGAGTTAGTTAACGTTAAACTGATTTGTTATACAGCTCTTCAGAGACTTTGATATAACCATTGGAAGTGGGAAGAACATTTTACGGTTCTGGATAGCATGCAGATTTGCCCAAGTTACATAAAAGCATAAAATTATTGATCCAGGAACATCTTAAAAGGACCAATGTTTTACAGCATGCATTTCAAGAAATACCATGTCTGCCTCTGGTAGGGTAACAGGAATCACCTCTGAAGTCTGAGAAATCTGTGGATACAGGTCCAAGCGGGGCTGCAAGGATTATGACCAACCAGATACAGCTACATTGCTGAGTACTGAATCTACTGCTTTTAGAACTGACACATCTAAAATATTAGGCAGACCATAAATTAAAAATGATATCAAATAAAAATTGCTAATGGATTATCACAGATCTTTCTATGGGAAAATTACTTTATAATTTTGAATGACAGGGAAGTATGAAGTTTCTTTAACATGATCGTAAATTACTTGCCCCGTAAAAGGAAGAATTAAATTCAATTAGTCATTAAGTCAGTAGTCACTCAATAGCTCATCTACCAACCTGGAACTAGCACTGCTTGATTTTTAAAATGAAAAGGAAAATATACAGAGATACTAAAAATAAGAACACTGAGCAAGCATTTATTAAAGTAATAAAAATACATGACTACTAAATAAATTCAACAAAAAGGTTTGTTAATACTTTATTAGTATTTTCTAATGGACAGAACACAAACCAAATAAAATTCTTACTCTTCTTTTTAGTTCAATAAAAATAACTGACTGTTGTTTCGTCTTTGTTAAAGAAGGAAAGTACTGATAGAATAGTTAGGGACACAGCTGACACTTACTGCACAATGAGATGCACAAGTTATCTTTTAACAATTATAATCCTATGATGTGCTCTTTATATTTTTCCCTTGTAATACAGGAGTCATGCTCCTATAAGCAAAATTTACTAATAACAAAAGAATTTTATAAGGAGTGACAAAAAAGACTTTTAAAACAAGTCCTTAAATAAAAGGATGCAGCAACAACGGAATGTAAGTTGGGTTAAGAAGACAGTTTAAACTAGATCTCAAAACATTAAAAATTCATTTATTTTACAATTACTCAAATACACATGCATTAAATGAAAATATTGCACAAAATTAAAATTTTAGATTGTGAAATTGATATTGTTCTTAATTTTTAAAAAATTGGTACACATTCTGGTAGCATTTAACTGTTTGATTTTTTTTCCCCAAACACCAGGAGCACAAACTTAAACTGAGCAAACTAAATTATTCAAGAAAGTTTTTAATGTTTTTCTTTTTTAAAAAAAATTAAGGCTAACCAAGTGCATCCATTGGTCAATGGCACAATTGTTTTCAGCAAATATTCAGAACAACCTAATAATAGGAAATGCCCACCTAAGCACTATATTTAAATCATACAATCAATTTTTTAGGTGAATGAACTTATTAGAAGTTAATAATGATGGTTTCTAAATAGTTTATGTGTTACCTGAAAAAAGAAAACCCAAAGAATGATTAATTTTGAAGGTTCCTGCCTAAAGGCACCACTGACTTAAAAAACAAAAGAAAACACATTCAAAAATCAAATATCAAAAGACATAAAGCCTCTTTATGCATATTCGTATCTGCAATAAATGCATTAAATGTAATAACTTTATTATACATAGTACACTGTACTTGACTTAGGGTTAAATATTTTACACACAGCTTGACCAAGTCATTCAAAGAGTGTCTCTAATTTCAGCATGACCACGGCTCTCTCTGATGTAAAACATAGGGGTGTACAGAGAAGATGCACAACCCTTTATGCAGACTGCCATTTGACATTGGTGCTTTCGAAATATAAACTCTTTTAAACAAAAATCATTTTAAAAACTCATTTACTCAATTATTTTTTGGTATGACGCCGTTATCCTGCAGGGCGCTGCTATGAAAATTTGCAATCTTGCATGACGTTTCTTTCTCTGGTTGATGGCCAGTGTTCCTTACATTATCTAGAAATGTTTTTTCTCATGTACACCCTAGACTTTTACATGAATTCTTCTGTTTATCCATAGATTTATTTATGTCAAAAATATACTTGAGATGGGCAGGGGTATATTTGGAAAATCATTGCACTTATGGCCATGCTAACACTTTTTACAGACATGTTTCACACAGCCTCACTTTTAAAGCCTGGGGCATGGGGAGGGACCAGGGCAGGGAGACACACTGAGAAGAAGAAATATTATTTCTTCCACCAGAGTCAAATAGGGGACCTTTTCTCATCGGCAAGTTGCAATGAAAGGGATTTCATTGATGCAATTCTGAAAACATGCAACACACACTGAATATATGCATACTACAAGTATGCACAACAGCATTATTAATAAATATGATTATTATAAAGCTTTAAAAGAAGGCTTTATTCTGTTACCGTGTTTCCCCGAAAATAAGACCTAGCCGGACAGTCAACTCTAATAAGTCTTTTGGAGCAAAAATTAACTAAGACCCTTATGTTAATTTTTGCTCCAAAAGACGCATTAGAGATGACTGTCCGGCTAGGTCTTATTTTCGAGGAAACAGGGTATTAGGCTTCACTCTGTAAGTAGATCTCAGTGAAAACAAGACACTAACATCTTGTTCCAATCTTAAAGCTCCCAAATAACTGGGATACCAATACTTTGTCCCTTTATCTTAAGCACCCAGACGTTCTTTTAATACCAGGATCTTGGCTCAGTGGTGTGATAAGTAGCTTCACTATTTTAAGGTTTTAGTGTTAAATATTTTTAAAACAAAAAAATGCTGACACACCCAAATCCTCAGTCAGTGGAAGTATTTAAAACTATGCAGGAATCCTGCATACAAGGGATATAAAGACTTCCAAGATGGACACATGGAGAATGAAAAAACTATAGGAAATGCAGAAGCTCCAAAACTGGAAAAGGTATTTGTTATTGTTGGTATAAAATTATTTTAGGGACTTAAATGTATACACTGAGGGGTTTTGCTAACCTGCTTTATTTAGTAGAATTTTACATTATGCAAAATATAAATAAAAGCATATTTTAAAAAATATTATAGTTCTGTTTTCATTATTTTCATATATGTACACTATAATAGAATTAGGAATTTGTATGTTTACATATGACTAATAAGCTCCTTTAATCCTTTGATCTGCTATTTTTGCAATCACCTAAGGTATGTCTAGGTCACACAATTTAATAAAATTATCATCTTTCAATAGAATACTGTTTTTCTTTTTCAGTTTTCATATTTTCAGAAGGACAGAATTTATTTGGCAGTTCTTTCAACAAATTATACCCCCTACTGTATAAACAGTAATCTCTTAAAGGTAAAGAAAACTAATAATTTTGAAACTTTTATATGCTTTTTACACACAGAATGCCAAAAGAAAACTTATGATTGAGTACCGTAAGAGCAAAATAGAGCCCTTAAAGCACATAAGAACCCATTAAAATGTGTTTTATACCAATGAATAACAAATCCAATCAAATTCTGGTTTTGATTGGTTTTATTTTATACTAGGTTATATTTTTATATCACAAATCTGTAATTTGGGTATAAGGTTACTTCACACTATAGTGGCATTCTGTCATTTTCCCCAGACCCAAAACAGATGTTCCAAAGATCATTCACCTGGCTAATCCACACTATGTTAAATTCTGACAAAGACCCATAAAATCATTATGCAAAATAAATCCCTCCAAATTGTGCATTGCACAGTCTCCCACTGTTGAACAAGTCAGCCAATTTATCTGTGAACTGCTGTTTGTGCTTTCCTTTGCTCTCATATATACAGTCTGGCACTTCGTCTTTGCTGCAGAACGCTGATTAGTTTAAAACGAAAGAGACCGACGTCATTCTTGCTTGAGATGGGGGCAGTATCCTTTCAATGTTGCAAAAATATGCACCAAATCATTTAAGACACAGCAACTCTCCTGGTAGTGTCTGGATTACAGACGAGGATGAGAAGAACCACAGTCTTATGGATGTATTAATAATCTATTTTGAGACACTAAAAGACCGGTGCAGACACAACAGTATATGAGTTAAGCCCCAGAAGATCTGTCCATACCAATTAGTTATGGACAAGATGAACACCAGCTTCATAGATTGGAGTGTCACCTTTTTTGTAAAGAAGGCGCTTGAGTTGTTTGAAGTTTCTGTTTGTATTTTTGCATCTGCTTTGACCGTGAATGCAGTTTGTTGAAAAGTTCGCGGAATTTATACTGTGGAAATAATGTTTCCAAAAAGCCTTCCAAGAAGACATAAACCATTCTCCTATTTAACTGGTTGTGCTGAAACATTTCAAAAACACGAAGAATACCTTTCCGTGTTGTCTCAGCCCCAATTATGTGCTTCAGTTCATCTAAATGCAGAGGGGGAAATAACATAATTCATTACTCAAATAAAGGAAACACAAGGCTTAAACCGTGCTCTAAGTTAAATAAACTATGTAAAGTACACAGCAAGGTAGGTAACTAGTAACGAGTGAGTAGGTATTAAGTTAATGTTTCAGATACGTATTATAACTGAGACACAATTTATATGTGTGCACACACGCATCTTATCCACTTCTACAACAGACAATACAACATGGTATAACAGAGCACAGGAGAAAGAAGTAGCACCTCGACTCAGAAACCCTGAAGTAGAATTACAATCCTGTCCTTTAACACCTGTATCTTACCTACCTTGAGGTGTTTGCTTCCTCATCTGTATGATGGAGATTAATAATAACCAATATGCCTATAACTGTAAGAATTTATAAGGCTTTAATGAAACAATGTGAAAAGTGATCTGTAAACTCTAAAACACCATACAAATATTCTTACTATGTGTATGTAATGCACAATGAGAAAATGCTATAAGGAAATGATGTGTGAAAGCTGATCTATGATCTCAAAAAACCTGCAACAATTAACAATGCCATAAAAATACTAAAAGTATAAAGGTGTTTATTGGGGGAGGGAACGGGTAGAATTCTACATGAGAATATAGGGAAGGTTCCCTTCAAGGAAGTGACAACTAAAGTAGACTGTTACCCAGGTAGGATTTTGATAGGTGCAAACAGGTGGAGGACTAGCTTTGGTGAAAAGCAAATCCATGAGCCAATGAGCACTAAGGGGAAAAGAAACAACGTAGGTTGAAAAAATGGGGGGTAGGTACAATTTGGAGAATTTTAGGATTCCTGTGGGAGAAAGTGGAGCGAAGAATGGAAAACTGACAGTGCTGTGAGCGCCAGAAGGGCAAGTCTGGAGCTTACTCATAGGCAGTATGAAGTCACAAGAGCTATATATCTGAGTACGGAAACAACATGTATGATTATTCTTAGCGATTCAAAATCAGGGTCACAAAAGCACTAAATAGTCTTTTATTGCTTTCCAAAGAAACATGCAACTCCCAAAGGGTATGTTTCTAACTAGAGGGTACAACATACAGTAAATAGTTTGTGAATTTATTAAAAAACAAGAGAAGGATTATGTATATATATATAAAAATGTAACACTTTTGTATCTCCTTTCAGTGTCTTCAAGTCTTCACACGTCATCTTTCGGGGTCACCTTCCAGTTCTACAGCTGCATCCCACCTGACCTCTCTCTTCCCCTGCACTGCTTGTCTCCTCAGCACTTACGACTGTCCAACACTGTGCTTTATTTACCTGTGTAGTCTGCTTTCTGCCCTCACTAGAATGTAAGCGTCAGAGGGCAAAGACCATGTCTGCATGACACATGCTCTACAGTCACTAAATAAATGCAGGAAGGTTTCTTCCAGGTGCATAACTCAGTCAGTATATAGCATGATCTGATTTATTCTAATAGTTTATTACTTAATATCCTAAGTTACTGTTTCTTAATATTTTTCTAAAATGTATTTCTAGAATTTGCTTTTTATCTCCAAATGCAACAGTATAGTCGACAAGGCAGAATTAATAGCTACATGGCAAATTTCCAATTTAACTGACAGAAGAGGAAGTTGATTATTAAAATCTATGATGGAAATATAGTTTTAAATTACAGAAATAATTATAGGAAAATAAACAGGTATCATATGATATTAAAAACCTTAACAAATATTTCTTTTTCATTCTCTACAACCATAACCTAAACGTGGAGAGGAGATATCTAGGTATTTTCAAAGATATTCATAACTAAAGAAGGAACCAAACAACCACCCAGCCACACAAGACTGCTTTTCAATTTATATAGTCTCTCTTACTGAGAGAAGACAAAAGGGACAAAGTGAATTTAAGTGAGACAGCGGTGTTCTAAAGAAGTAACTCAAACCAACAGAATGCCACTACGTCTACTATCTCTGGGATCATGTTTTAATAAAGATTAATAATGGGCCATTAGTTGTTCCTATGTAAAGGGATTCTTTGAAAGAATCTGTTTGTGCTCTTAAGTAGAATATTCTTCCTGAAAACCTCAAACTTCATATGCCGTTAGTAGCCCTCTCATCTGTTACATATTTTATCAACTTTATTCTCAAAATGTTTCAAGGCAGAAAAGTGAAATGGTTAAAAGCACCACTTTATCCCAAGTGGTTGAAAGCAGTGGCTTTTAAGTCACTCAGAGCTGAGTCAGAATCCCAACACTCACTACATCTAGAAACCTTGGGAGGCTGACTTCACCTCTTGGAGCTTGTTTCTTCCCATAAAAAGCTGTAACATTAACAGTGCCAAGATTCACAACGAGGCTTGAGGATTAGTTAAGAAAAAATGAGAAATGCCTAGAGCAGTGCCTAAGATACAGTAAGCAATCATATGGTAGTTATCATAAGCAAACTAGCATGCTCAATGCCAAAAATTCAGAAGAACTACAAATTCATGAGATTTTGACCAACAATCCTCACTCACCTGGCATAATTGAAAGTAGTTTAGTTTTTCCTGCAATTCTTGTTCTCATTCGAATAGCTTTATCTCTGCATGGAACAGTCTCTGCTAAAATGCCATTTGGCCAAAAGGCATCCCTAATGAAAAACAATAAATACATTTTGTAACCATTTCATTTTTCTAATGATACAAGTTAGGGAGATTATTCTAATTTCCTATAGAAAACACAAATATAAAAAACACAAATATAAACGGAAGGAGGAAACATTTCTGAAATTCTATACAGGTATGACTTTCAACAAATAGTAACTAAGTATAACGTTCACTTTTAGGTGTAAAAGGATATACACAAGAAAGACAGATGAATTGTGTCCTGAAGTAACTTATAAACACTAACAAAAGATAAAGATAGCAAAACGGAACCCAAAGATGACTATGTACAGCCATTTACACTTCAAGGAGGCCTCTCTCCTCTCACTGAGATTGAACGTCTCATCTAAATATCCTGAACTGAGATTCCTTAGAGTTACCCTCCTTTGGTTCCCTTATAACTAAGCCAATATAAAACAAGTTCTGCACCCACATCTCACAGCTGGAGTGATTACAATGTTCCTTTCACATATATAACCCACTCTCCTTCACTTTCACAGCGTGCCTGATTCCTGTTCCCTAGCTCTCGGGCCAAAGGCAGGAATTACGCCCAGTAACTATGCTTCCATCTGGGAATGTGGTCTGAGGGAGAGGGACCTTCCATCTGGGAATGTGAGACTGCTCTCCAGAGCAGTCGTTCTTAACTTCCCACATTAGAAACACCTGGGAGCTTTAAAAAATCTTAATGTCCAGGCCTGCCAACAGATTAATTAAGTCAGACTCTCTGGAGGTAGGGTTCATGCATCAGGGCTTTTTAAAGCTCTGCAAGTGGTTCCCATGCGCAGCCAGAGTTGAGAAGGACACCACTTACCTGCCCTGATACAGTATCAACATGCCAGGGCCGGGGGGTCCCACTTTAGAAAACAGTACGGTATCGCGGGGAGAAACTTCACTTCAGGTTAGAGAAACCCGGTCCCTTACTTTCCAGCAGGTGAGCCTTTGGGCAGGCTGCTTACCTTCCCTAATCCTCACCTTCCTCACAACAAAATGGAGAACAAAATCCTTACCTCGTGAAACATGATAAAATCGGTAAGCATACATAAAGTACTAGTTGGCATTATACCAGCAAATAGCTTTCAATACTGATAGCTCCCTTCTTCCTTCTGTTATTTCAAAACACATGATGACATGAATATTTATGTCTTGCTTATCTTTCACTTCTAGAAAAGAGGTTCATTTCTCGGCTATGATGTGCTTTCCTTGAAGGGACTGTATCTCTCAGTCTCTGGCAATTGATTGGCAAAGTGCTAGGATAGGGGAGGGGCTCAGAATGCTTTTGTAGAATGAATATGAATTGGAGTATCACTGCTCTTAATCTGTACTCTTTTCAGAGGTTCAAATAGTTACAAAAATTAGACTATGGCCAAAGATGAACACATTTTTAAAAGTTTCATTTAAAAATACGGTTAGCCAATACAACTGAGAAAAAGTAACACCCAAAACTAGGTATTGGAGTGTCTAATCAGGTCTTCTCTATACTAATATTTCAAATGACTTTAAATCCACATTATTGTGATAAAATGTAGCCTAACATCTTCAAGAATTTTCTTTTACACTTTATTCTGCTTTTAAAGAAAACAAAGATCAATAAGCCCACGGGACAAATGTTTATTATAATTCTTATAAGTCTTTTTGTTCGCCAGTGATGACTAAACCAACTTTACAGCCAGAAGAAAAGAAAATGAAAGCTAACAACGCTCAGCGAGCGATAACAATGCTGAGCTGTACCACCTGAAGGAAGGGACTGATACCTGAAACGTTTCACCAAGTCTGCCACTTGCTCAGGCGAGGTCATCCAGTCAACATGGTCAACTATTTTTCTGAAAGTAAAGACATTTAAATGAGTAAGGTCAAAATTTTAGAAGGCGAGTGAAACAAAGAAAATAATTTTCATGGAGCTGGCCACTTAATTTGTGTGCAAATTATCTGAGAGAAAGATACTGCTTCAATAATCTTAAAAGGCCCAGAGAAGGAAATTCTCCTATAAAGGTGGAGCAATCTTACTTCCACAAGTAAAAGTTTAAAGGCTAAGTGAGATGAGCTCTAAATAGACAAAAAGAAGAAAAATGTGGTACCTATTAATAGTATCACCATATGTGGCTCTAATAAGCTGCTGAAGTAGGTTTTTGATATTTCTTCGTAACCACTGGTTTCTCTCTTTTAAGTCGAATACTTCGTCCATGAGAAGCAGCATCACCCTAAGTGGAATATTGTCATCCACCTAACAAAACATGGTAAGAAATAAGTATACGTTTACTTGAGTTACCTATCTCTTATAGATGGATACTTTTGTTGCTTTTATAAAATCATTGCTACTATTTCACAGGTTAGAGAACAAGTTATACTGTACCTTTCATAACCTGGCATTTCATTCCAATTTAGAAAAGACATTTTTAATGGCCATTTTGACACAATACAGCATTTTATAACCCTACAATGATGAGTAAACTCCACAGCTATAATGAACAAAAATTCTCAAAGTGGATTCATGATGGTCTTAGGGAAAGATGATTTGGCTCTTTTAGTAGAGTCTGAACTAGTTTGATAAGACAAGTGCTAACCCCTTTGCCTATTTCCTGGGACATCTTTTCCAAAACAAGAAAATATTCTCAATATTTTTCCTTATTTAATACACCAAAACACAGTCTATACAAAATAATGTGCTTTGCTTGGCAAGTGAGTTGTATGTCCTTAGGTATTTTCAGGAAAAAGAACTAAATAAATTCTAGTACATAGCTAAGTTAACACTACAAAAGGCATATTTCACTCAACTACTAGAATTTTCTTAATTTTTTTTTTAATTTATTGGGGTGACAATTCTTTTAACTTTTAACAAGCAAAAATTTGAACACTTTTCATGGGACTATTCAATTAACTATGTAAAAAGTTGAGACAGACAAGTAGAATGCTTTGATGTGAAAAAACATATAAAGCCTAAAACAGTTGCAGATTTACAACTACAACAAAACTGCATATAACTGCTAGTAAGTTTATAATTCTTTCATCACTCAGATATTGTTTCCAAATATTTCTTCTTCATTGTTGTAAATTAAATATTGGGAAATCAGCACGAATTATACATTTTTAACTGTCATGTTGTGAACATTTTCTTGGCACACCTTCCCTTTCACATATTGAAAGCTCAAAGCTTAACCAAAGAGGGGGTGGGGGGAACGAGACACATTTCATTACTGAGGCAAAATAAATACTGTTCTATCCTCTGATCAAGTATACTCATGAGTTTGGTGCCACATGACAATGCTAATAAACAGTTAAACTGTAAAAACCCTTAACAAAAGGTATGATGTTACGGATATTATACCAGCACAACTCATAACAAAACATTCTGAAATAGTCTTGAAAAACAAAAATATTGTCTTTTTAAAAGACATAAAGAAATTCAATGAGAAATTGAAGGGAGATAATTATAACTTCAAAATAAATCTACCTAATAGAACAAAATACAGAGCCCAGACCCAAACCTAATCAACAACTTGATTTGTGACAAAGGAGAAATACAGTACACTGAGGGGAAAAGGGCCTTCTCAGTAACAGGGGCTGCGTCAAGTGGACTGCTACCTCATTCCATATACAGAAATCAATCCTAGATGAACGCAAATCTAAATTTTGACATGGCAAAACAAACAAAACAATTTTAAAGAGAATCACAGAATATCTTTGTGACCTTGCAATAGGCACAGATTGTATATACAGTGAATAAAAACACACAAAGATATTTGCAGTACACAAATACATCTGACAAAGAACCAATATTCAGATTATATAGAACACTCATACCAATCAAAAGACAAAGAGAGCCAAGCCAACAGAAAAATGGGGGAAAGCGCGAAACACAGAAGACAAGAAGACACCCAAATGGCCAACGAACATATGAAAAGGGGTTCCATATTTCAACAGTCATCAGAGAAATGAAAATCCACACAACCACCAGAATGGCTGAAGTTAAAGACACAACAGGAGCAGGCTGTGGGGCACTGGAATTCTCATGCATTGTTGGTGGCAGTGTAAGTGGAGCATACTTTGGAAAACTATTTGACAGTATCTATTAAAACTGAACTTTTGCAAACCCTCCGACCAAGCAATTCCATTCCTAGGTATAGACCCAACGGAAACATGTCCTTATTTTTTTAATCAAAACACTTGTACCAGAGTGTTCACAGGAGTACTCTTCATAGTACAACAAATAAATTGTATTATATTTATATTATGGAGTACTGTAAGGCCATGAGAATGAAGAAACTACAGTCACACAAAACATAGATGTGTATCACAATGTTGAACAAAACAAGCCAGACTTAAAGGAATACATACCTTACAGTTTCATTTACATAAACTATAAAAGCAGGGTAGCTCAGGATAGTGATTATCCTTGGTGGGGGAGAGGACAGTGACAGGAAGAGAGCATTAGGGGCTTTCTGGGGTACTGACAACAATCTGTTTCTTGTTTAGAGTGCTGATTACATGGGAATATGCAGTTTGCAAGAATTCATCAAACTTAACACTTACTATTAATATATACACACGCTAATGTCAGACATACATTATTATACTTCACTAAAACGTTAACAAGATCTGCCAAGTATGATCTGAATTACCACTGAGCACTACCAAAAATAAAGCTGACTCACAGTATCATCAAGTTGAGCCGAGACTCGGCAATGTTCGGGATCTGAATCAGTCTTTGGAATTAAAGGAGGCATCTAACATTAAAAAAAAGAACAAAGTAAACACATTAGGGCAGTTAGTGAAAGAACACAATACGATAATAAAGCAAAACGATATCAAACATAATCAACAGCATTTGATTTGATTTTGGGGACCATTTATAAACTAAGTGTGTATGTATGTATGTGTGTGTGTGTGTGAGTGTGTGTGTGTGTGTGTGTGTATATATATATATATATATATATATATATATAAAAGTATTAACAATCTAAAATTAGGATCCAAATATAAAAGGATGATTATTTCATTACCAAAAGATTTTTTTTCCTTTAAAAAAAGAACTTTTGAGTTGGAAAGGAAGATTACTTAGTCAAACTCGCATACCTGTTAGAATTCAAAGCTAAGAAAGGCTAAATGGTTTAAGGACCAAAAGTTGTAGCATAGCCAGTGACTAGAACTCCAATCTTCTTTCTTTTACCATAAAGAGCTTGATAGTATGTTAACAAGGGTGAAGGAACTAATTAACTGATTACTGGGTAAGTTATGGGGGGAAAAAGGACAGAAAGACCAGTGTTAGCTGATACTCATTTGTTAGCACAGGAAGAACCATCAAGATCACCTATTATAACCCTTCATGTCATTGGTGAGGAAAAAAAAAAGCCTGAAAAAAATTCAGTGACTTTTGTCTGAAAGCAGGTTAATTATTGGCAGAAGCAGCTCTGGGAAATCCTCATTTCAGTGTTAGTGTACTTCTTCAGGATTAGAAATAAAGATGAAGCATCAGAGAAAGTGCTAGAATTAACAAAAAAATATGATTTATATATACTATGCTGGGACTTGTCTCTTACAGTAAAGAAATTGTTTCTCTATATTTCCTCTTCATTCAAATTGATCTAATAGAAAACTTTAATAGCTTACATGTTTTCTTTTATAGTCTTGATTATAACCTGGAACAACTAGGTCAAAATTATAAGAAAGGACAAATTAAGAAGCAAATATCTCCTTGGTTTACTACCTGTATTTGCTAACGTAATGAAAAAGGTTCCTAGAAAACTCGTCTATGCCACTCTCAGGTATATACCTGCAGGTACATACTAGCAGGTATCGCCTCAGAGCCAGATAACGGTGAAAGGCTTTTCTTCCCTTTGATCATGTGAGTCGTGAAATTAGACTTTATGTTTCCTGATGAATACTAGTGTAACTAATTTTCACAATAGCATTTACTTGTTTTGCTATAAAACTTAATAGCATTATAGGATAAAAATGACATAATGGAATAAAAGAGTACAAAAAGCATTAACTTCACTAATTTTAAATATTTGTTTTAAATGGATTTTAAAATTCTACCATAGCAGAGACTGAGAAGTGACTGGATTTTATAGTGTCCATTTCTGATAAGAATGTATTCTCTTTAGTTTTTCTATTCTTTTTTTAAGACATTTTTAAATTAGTTTCAGGTGCATAAAACAATGTAATAATTAGACATTTATTATTTATATCCCTCACATAGTGACAGTCCCCTCCCCCCATCCACTACCCTTCTGACATCACACATAGCCATTACATTTCCACTGTCTCTATTCCTCTGCTTCTTGTAACTGTGTATATATATATAAAATTGTAGTTGATGGACGGACCTAGAGAACATTATGTTAAGTGAAATAAGTCAGACAGAGAAAGACAAATACCATATGATCTCACTTATATGTGGAATCTAAAGAAAAGAATAAATGACTGAACTAATCAGAAACAGTCTCAGAAACATAGAGGAAAAACTGAGGGTTGCTAGATTGGTGGGGGGTGGGGATAAAGGGGAAGGTGAGGGGATTAAAAAGCACAGTCGGTAACCACAAAATTGCCACAGGGATACGAAAGTAAATTTGGAGAATGTAATCAATAATGTTGTAAAGATTTTGTAGGGTATCCAATAGACACTTGTCTTGTTAGGGAGACCATCATAGGGATGATGTAGATGCCTGATCACTGCACTGTACACCTGAAGCTGAAGCTGAACAGTTTTTCTATTCTTTATGAGACCACGTATCTACGAGTCTTCTGAAAGGAAATACGGTAAATTTAAGCAGGAGCTCAATAAATCTTAGTTGATTTAAAAATAGTTTGCTTTAGATATTACTGAAAACATCTTCTTACCTTGAAAAATGATTGCTTTATGTCTTGACCTAATCGTTCTGACATTTTGCCCATGTTGTCTGACATTTTAGTCATTCCCTCTGCCAAACTATCAGGAAGGGATTTAACTGCATTTGAGACATTCCTCATAGAATTTCGAAGAGGATTTACAAAAGTGTCCATCTAAAGGGGAAAAGATATTATACCATAACTTTATTGTATCAGATTTGTTATTCAACTGAGAAGCCTGGGAAAATACAGTGTGACACATGAAAGATGCAGTAACTTTCCAGTCTATAATAGCTTGTTGTATTTTTAAAGTATGTAACTGTTGTCTTCAATGTGTCTTAAAAATGTATTTTCACACACAAATATATGACTAAGAAAATTAAGTGATAAGGTTATTGCTAGAAAATGAATATAAGTTTTGGCTGCCTTATTTTTAAAATTCTGAAAAAATTGAAAAGTTTCCAAAACAGAAACTGATAAAAGTGGAATTAGTCACAACATACTTCTGCCACAGTTCAAGGCAACAACGATAGAGATATTTTGAGGAGATAGTGAAAAGTAAACAAGCAGAAAACAAACAAAACACCCAGAAAGCTCAAACAGATAACAAGCTACAACTTTAAATTAATTTTTTAAAAATAATTTAAAAAATACATTACATGCTCAGTTAGAACCTATGGAGGGAATTTGGAATCCATTATGAAGAAGAAAAAGAGATGTTGTAAATCAAACATGCAAACCATATTTTAATAAGGGAGAACAGAAAAACTATAAAAGAAAATATGATCAGAGATACAAAAAGGAATGATGTACAGAGGGTTTAGAAGCATTAAAACATACGTCTGACTGTACAAATGTCAGATAATTTCAATTAAGAAAGGGAGAGACATGTAAAGAAACCAAAATAGCTACATGTGGAACTTTCTCAGATTTATAACAAAAACAAACAAGAAAAAAGGGACCCAAAACCAATCATAGGAAACTACAAAAATATTTTACAGAAAGTGTTGAGTATCATAAAAATTACCACAGAAACAAATTAAGTTCCATGTAAAAAGAAAAAAAACACACAAAGTAATAGTAAAAACTGAATTCCATTGTGTAAGGAATATAGCACAATGTTAATAGATGGTATCAAGAAGACAAAACTTCGCCACACTAGTATGCTCTCATAGTTTCCATCAAGGAAAACTTTCTGAAAAGCTAAAATAAGTCTAGTAATAACAACAACAACAAAAACTGAATTACAAGATAACTATAAAAGGGTTGGGAGTCTTGGTTACTCCTGGCTTAAAGTGAGCCAATAGTGCTATAACTATGCTTGATAGAATAAGCAACCTGCGGAGAAAAATTACCATAGTACAATTTAGAGGCGAACCAAAGGACAGAAATAAGGATAGAAAAGGGTTTGAAAAACACTACCACTGGTGAAGAGAGATATGAAATAAACAGGGTAAAAGATGAAGCTAACTCTCACATGAGCATGCGTGCCTGTGTGTGTAAAATCGTGTGTATGTGTGTGTGTGTGTGTGTGTGTGTATGTGTGTAATTCTAATTTTATAAAGAGTAGTTTCTGGTTAACTAGAACAATGTTCAAATCAATCAGAACATTATTTCCAATACTGACATCATTGCCAAGTGGATTTTTAATTGTTGTAACATTATAAATAAACTAATTCATGAGAACACAAGTAGAATTCTTAAAGAGAGATAAACATAAGAACACCACATTTAAAATGCTCAGCTTCAGGGAAAACTGCCACCTCTCTAAGTTATAACATTCACAGAAGAGGTAGAATTTCAGAAGCAAAGAAGGCATGAATTTCACCTTAATCTACAACCTATATTAAAAACTATTTGAATATCCTCAAAAATATTTTAGAATTTTATATATCTTACACTTCACAGTAGAGATGTGGGTTCAACTAATATAACCTTTAGAGACGGTTAAATGAACACAATCTCACGCGCGATCTAGGTACGAGGCTAACCTATCACTGACACTCTTTTAAGATAAGAGAACCTAAATCTATATCATGAATTAGACAGTGATCTAAAATAGTTGCCTGTGCACCATCCCAGACCTACAGAATCCATTTCTTGTTATTTTTTCTTTCCCCGATTTCTGAGGGTAAAGATCAAGCATCTGTCTGTATTGGGGTTGGGACAGCTGGAGCCACTGAGGATGGAAAAACCTCCATGAGAGATTCTGATGCCCAACCCTGAAGTAGACTTTTAGAAGCATAAAAGCAGAGTCCATCACTATATGATAACATTTTTAAAAACAGAATTTGTCTTAAAACAGATGTTCAGAACAAAAAAGGAAAGAAACCTGCAAATTACCCAGCAGAGGAGTAAATCAAGGATTGCGGCCAAAGTGTACACTTAGCCTGACTTACAAAGATGTTGTCTATTCATCCAGTCACCACCTCAGTTGAGTAATTTGCATTGATAACAACACGAATGAAGGGATTTTAATTTAAATTTAGGTCCCTAACTATAGCTTAAAATGCCTTCACACCACGATATAAAAGTTGACAGAGACATACTGTGTGCATGACAGGCTTGTCAGTTAGTTTTTCTAGGAATTGGCCCCCAGATTTTGCAAAGCTAGCCAAATTGTGCGACCAAGTTAGTGTTATAAAGTATTATTTCTCAAGCTCTGAATACCCATGGATAAAATGTTTAGATGATTTTTTGTCTAATAGCTATTTAATTTACAGTGAAATATAATTAAGGGGAAATAATATAATTCAGCCAAGAAGGAAATGTAGCTAAAAACCCCTAATTTTTGAAGCATAAAAATTATTCTGACAATCTAAAAGCTGTCAAGATGACGCTGGTAATTACCAAGGTGGTTTATGAAAAATGTATGTTATTATGCACTTCCAGAAATAATTCAGAAGGATCTTTAGACTCCAGCAGTAATTTTTTAAAAAAGTGATATATAACTGTTTGGATATATTTATATATATATGTTACTGCTGGTTAGTTAAAAGAAGTCGTGCACATTTAATACAATGCTTCTTTTATCTCAAAATGCTGTTATCAACTATTAGCTTATCTTAAAATTTATGTAATTTTAAGAGAGGGAAATGAGGTACACATGAAAAAGACAGAATACTGGAATGTATCTCTATTGACAATAAAACCATTGAGAGTTGGAATTTAAACGCAATTAATTCAATCATGAAATACAAAGATAAGACTACCACATTTTCCCCCTACTATAAGGTATAAAAGCTGGAGCTTGTTATTAAAACAAAATATTTCACTTAGAAATGTTAACATCCACTTGAATGTTAAAACCGACCTCCTAATCACATGAAATTCTTACGCTTAGAGTCACTAATTCTTACTCATTTTGTACCAATTCCTTAATTTAGACAACCAAAAAAAGGTCATCTTTTTAGAGGGGGGGAGGGAGAAGTGGTAGGGGAGTCTTTTTCCTTTTATATTTTCATTTGGAAATAATTTCAGGCTTTTAAGAAGTTGCAAAAATAATACACAGTGTCCCTACATATCCTTCACCCCTCTTCCCCTACTATTACAGCTCTGCTCCTATTGCAGCTACTACTGAGGTCCAACATTCATTCAGAGGTTACGAGCCTCCGTATATTGTATAGGTGTATTGTACAGATGCTGCAAAATGAGGAAGAACATCTTCACTTCTTGAGAAAACTAAAGGACCAAAAAGATGAAGTAACATGGTACAGGTCACAGCTGGTCAATGGCAGAGCAGGGGTCTGATCCCAAAGTTTGTGCCCTCACCACCAAGCTACCTGGCTCAATTTGAGAACTTCATCCTTTATTGTCTTAACATAGTATCTTATTCCAAGTACAGGTCTTGTACCCCAAAATGAATTTTAAATAATAAAGATTTCACTGAAGTGGCATAAAAATCATACCCTATTTAACATTTTTCTCATCCTTACTTCAAGTACATTTCCTCCCAATAAGAAATAGTTCCTTCTGAAGCTAACGAAATGCTGGTGACCTGTCTTAGGCAAACCTTCCTTAATGCATCATTTCAAAAGTTTTTTTCCCTTTTGTTGAAGTTACTGCTGGATTTTAATCTCCATGTAAAAACAGGAGTTTATACTTATTAGACACAACTATCAATAACTGTAGGCTAAATAAAGCACAGAAATAGAAAAACACGCAAGAGAGCATTTGATAAACTTTTCTAGTCTCAAAACATACATACAAATATAAATTTATTTTCTTTTATCAAGATCAATATATGAAAATAGATCTGTAAAGAAAACCAAAGCAATAGTCTGCTTACCTTGCGAGCAAAATCCCCTTTCCCTTTACTGTAGGCTTTGTTCTCAAGGAAATCATATACATAGTGAGCCAAAGCTGGGGATGCTTTCATCATTTCAGGAGTTAATAGTAACTAATGGGGGAAAAAAAAAGGTATCTCACATTGATACGGTACTAGAAATTAACTACTTTTTATAATTTCATCTGGCAGAAATTTAAGAATGTAAATAATTTTAATTTTATATTTAAAAACCACTTAATACAGTTAAAGCCATCAATAATTCTATGACCATCAAGAGCTTGGTATACATTCTTCCATTTGCTATTTTGACTTTCAGCACATCTAAGATGAACATTGTGCAAATATATTTACATACTATTTTACATTTTCAGGTTTTATAGCTAATACTAAGATCCACATTAGTAAACTGTTATATTATTCATATTGCATTTTTAAATTTAACATTAACAGAAAGTATGTAAAATAATCCAGACAAAAACTTTTAAGTATTATAAAACAAAATATTGCTTTCACAACTGTTACTGATATAGTCTAACATTCTAGCTTTGACATACTGAGATCATTAGCAAAGAAGTATACAGTATAACCACATTTAAAAGATACATTTATAGCATCTGATTTGGGAAACAGTGGTGATTTCCTAAATCTTATAAATAACTGATACATGTTTTAATGCAATTGAAGTTACACATTTAAAAACAAATCAAAACATTTGACAAGAGTCAATTAATGGAATCAGACATTCAAATTTAAGCCAGGAGAAGACAAAGGTGAATGACAGCAGAAATTTATGTTTTTGTTATCCTTTCAGTAAATAATAATGTATTAAAATTACAATTATAAATAATGCCATGGAAATTGCAATTATGGCTATAAACAAACCCAATCAAACATATAAATGTTTACGAGAGAGAGAGAAACCTTCCAAACAAAATATCCAGTATAGAATTAGCTAAGTTTTACTACATATAAATACTAAGGCAGGTTCAGCAAACTTTCTCTGCAAAGGTCCAGATAGTAAATATTTTAGGTTTTGTTGTCCACAGAGTTTTTGCTGAAACTACTCAACTCTACTGTAGTCCTGCAAAAGCAGTCAGAGACAATCGTAAACTAAATAGGTGGCTATGCTCCACTAAAACTCTTAATAAATCACGTGGTGGGCTAGATTTGGTTTGCAGGCCGTAATTGGCTGACCCCTGTTCTAGAGAACAAATTGGGGAGCTAAATAATGAAACACTATATATGTACCTGGGTTAAAGCCTTGTCTAATAGATGGGAAACATTATAAATCATTCACCAGTATAAAAAATACTATAACAATAATTTTATTATATCTGGCATCTGGGTACCCAGGTCTAAAACAAAGTTATTTCTAGGAGTCCTAACATCTTATGCAATAACTTGTGGGATATGTTTTGTTATGCCACAGGAGAAATCTACATTCCTAAGATGCTACACATCAGAAGTAATCCCTCAGATCTATTCCTTTCTCAAATTATCCTGTAATTTTAGAAGTATTAGACTCACTCTGGACCATAGGAAGCAGCTACACACATTTATCTGAGAAGTAAGATCGACTAGCTTTAGATATACCATGAAGAACTACTATCTACTCAGTTCAGTCTACTATGAAATACCTAGCCTTTATAGTGATGTAGAAGGCACATTTGTGCCTGCCTGTGTGTGTGTTCATCTAAAACCTGAACAACCAAAATCCCTAGCACTGAGTCTCAAGAACGCTTCTTAATCAATAAACAGAAAAATAGTATTTACAAATTACTGAGCAGACTGCATGTCACATCTGACATGCTTCTCAAAAGTGATTGCTATCCCACTATTATAGAAAAAAAAAACATTATTTAATAAAGAAATCTACTACATCTGTGTGCTATATTAAAATGAAAATCTATGGGTAATAACAAACATGAACTTACCTGCAAATATGCATTTAGATCCTTTTTTCTTTTTTCTAAAAAATCTCTATCCATATTATTAAAAGTCTTTTTACCAGGAAGCTTCAATATACTTGACAAATTTTCAAACTAGAAGACAAAATACATTCAATAATCTTAACTTTTTACAAAAAGAGAAAAGTATTTTGCAAGTGACAATTTCTCTATGTATCAAAGAAACGTTGAACAGATCATTTTGCAATATGTTGTATTAATCAAAAATCAGAAAAATGAAAAAACACTGTCCAAATATGTCCAAACCACAGTTCTAATGTTCCTTATTATAAAGTATTTTCAATTAAGAATGACAAACAGGGATAACTGATGAAGATGGGTTATGATCACATGTAGTTTCATTTCAGTACTTTCTCTAATCGTAAGACTGTTCAAATTTAGTAATGAAAGGTTTTTGAAAATATTTTCTTGAACAACCCCTGTGACTTGTGAATAAAGTATTAGCAAATAAATTTTTAATGATCAAAATTATGAATTCCTGGCTTGTTAAAAAATTTCATAAAGAAATATTTTCATATTGATGACTTCAAACTAATTAATCATTGTAAAACTATTAAAAAAAGAAAATTTAAAAATATAGCTTAGAGCTATATTACAACTCTGTACATATACAACTATAGTACAAACACTGATATTTCTTCCCCATCCATCACATGAAAACTAAACTCTAAGATTACTAAGAAAAACAATTAAGAGCCATCAGCTTATAGCGTATCTTTGTAAAACCACAAGCACAAAGTAAATATACATACTCTAAGCCTAGCACTTACAGACTTAACATTTGGGAGAACCTTCAAGGTCCTGATGTGGAGTAACCTGTGGTGCCTTACCAAAGCACAGATTGGAACCATGCTAGCTGCTAACAGTTTAAGCGTAAAGTCATTTAGCTGGTGACCGCGCCTGGCCAGCAGCCTTGTATCCGAAACTTCAAGCTGCCTCACTGCTTTTCCCATGTGATACACATTCTGAAATGAAACACACTTTCTAAAAATGTTCTTTGTTTAAAAACTCATTCATTCCAGCTGCAGAAATTAAAGAGAAGAGGAAATACAAAGGTATAGGATCATTTTCATTCCCAAACTGGAAGTCTGATAAATTATTAATGGCATGACAAATCAGATGGTTGCTTGCAGTTATAATGTGAACAAGTTCATTGTACGCTCCGTGTGAAAGGTAAAGGCAGCATTTTTTGTCCCAGCCAAGGCAAGAAAAACAAAAAAAAGGGGAGAGGCAATTTATAGGGAAAATGAGATGCTGTCGTGATAATCACAAACTTGGTGATTCACAAAAGTAGTAGAATGGGTCCTCTTTGATATCAAATGGCCAGTGCAGAGCACCTGGTTTTCTGAATTATTTTTTTAAATCATATCTTATGGAAGTAAATTTACTTTTTCAAGGTACCTTAAAAGATATTTAATTTCGTAGAATATTACTTATCCACGTTCTCTTAAACTACAGATTCAGTTTATGAACTGAATCATAGTACCCCAAAATGAAGCTCTAACTTCCAGCACTGCAGAATGTGACAGTATGTGAAGAAAGAGCCTTTAGAGAGGTGATTAAATTAAAACAAACCGTGAGGTGGGGCACTACCAAATTAAATGTTAAATTTAATTTAGGTTCTGGCTATTGTGCCCATAAAGAGGAAATCTGGACACACGAAGAGACACCAGGGATGAGAGCACACACACAGAAAGGTCATGTGAGGCCACAGTTAGCAGAACAGTCAACTGCGCCAGAAAGAGATGCCTCAGGGGGAACCAAACTCGCCAACACCTCGATCTTGGACTTCTAGCTTCCAGAGCTATGGGAAAACAGATTTCTGGTGTTTAAGCCACCCAGTCTGTATTTTTTTTGTTATGGCAGCCCTAGCGAACTAATACACCAAGGGAATATAATAGTATCCAGTAAAACAACAATTTATTTCAGTAATTTTAAAATATTAAACCTTATTAATAAAAAAAAGTTACAATAAGTTATTTTCTTAAAGTGTAAACTACCAAATTCTTTTTTAAATTATCTGTCTGGAACAGAAGCATATATGACCAATAGTTTTTTTCAAATATTGTTGTTATAAAAGGAAAAAACGGGAAAATTTTATCCTCTATATTAACTCACAAAAGCTTAGTTTTTAAAATACTATTTATAAGTATTAGGTAGCCCATTCCTGAAAAGTAATATTATTCCCCCTGCCAAAAATTCATAAAAATATTTTTAAAAGGCACGTAAAATAAATTAGAAATTTACCTAAAGAACTCACAAAAATTAAGAGAGTATTGCAATGTTCACAAAGATCTCAAATACTATGTGTAACTCAGACATTCCAGAAACAAAGATTTTATCTTGCCACACTGAATATGCCAGGTTAAGATTCCTCATACATTACTAGAAAATTTAAAGAACACTTTTGACATTTTACATTAGAAGGATTCAAAATGTGTTTATATCTACGTACATAAACATTTTTATTCAGTTACCTTAACGCATACTTAATATCTTTTAAATCACTAGTATTTCATCTATACTTATATACAGTTCACCCAATAAAACAAAACTGCAGTGGCTAATGGAATGTAAACTAGAGGCAAGAATGGTCTGTCTTGTTCACTATTATATTCCCAGCACTGAGAACTATGCCAGGCACAGGTGACAAGCTCAATAAACATTTGTTATATAAATGAATGGGTAGTTCAGGCCATTTCTAAAACAATATGACATTTAACATTTTAATTATTTTCTTTTATTTTTATAAATCTTTATCCGTAAAACATCAAATTAGACTACCGAAAAATCTTTAAATAGATGATAGTTCATATATTTAGACTGGAAAAAGTTTACATCACAAAGTTAAATTAAGAAAATGAAGCCTGCTTTAAAATAAAGTTAATACTTGAAGAGCTCTATGGAGTTAAAATTTGTGTCAATGGGTTGTACACTATTACCAACTGGTGAATTACAAATCTACATTTTTCTTCTGCTATTTTATGGGGGATCTGAGTTCAAAAAATACAGATAAGGTAGAGCTAAAAGGGAAACAACTTGAGTCTTATTTACAAATGCTTAGTATTTTGCTTAAATCTACATTTTCAAGCACAAGCTTAAGTTTTAATTTCTTAAGCTCTGTGAGCAATCTGAACGTTTAATCACACGCTACTATGACTTTATAGGAAACACTAAGTCAAAACATCCACTTCACCTGCACTGAGCCCTTTCAAAAATGAACAGTGCTCTATCAATTTCATTAATTTCCGGTGCTGTATTGAAAAGGAAATCTCTGTACAAACTGTTTTATTAATAAAGTTTTTAAAAAGTATGTTCTTCACTGGTATCTGTCAATATAATATTTACAGTGCTAGCCTAGAACATTTAAATTAAGCAACAATCATTCTTCTTAATAGTATAAAGAAAATTAGAGCTATTCACACAAAGAAAATTTCGTATTATAGCAAATTCCCATTAATTTGAAAGTAAATAAAATTACTCTTAGCAATTCAAATTATCTTAAAATTTGTCATGTTTGGGTAAAGTGAGGATGTGAAGAAATACATGAGCTAATGGATTTTAAAACAATATCAAACAGATAACATTTGAAAAACTAAAGCAATTATTTCTTCCATGTTGGGCAGAAAATTTTTTCACCTCTGCAAACAAATCAAGCAAAGCATAAAGATGTATTCAATCAGAACAGAAGAACAAACATATCCAAAGTTTTAATTTCCCTCTGAATATAACTCAAAATAGTCCTTTTAATGTGAGTTTGTGGAATCAACACTAACCTTCTGTTTTTAATAATTTTCGAGCTGTTAATAGTTTATCTCACTCTCATTCATAAAATATTTTAATATTATCACAGTGCTGACCATATTTTCCCACTATCTTAACTGAAAAATATATTTTCTGACTACTAAACTTGTACAATGTCATTTCAAAGCTTTAGTCCACCCAATCAAATGTCACCAGTATTACAATTTTTATTGGTTTAATACCAGTTGTATGTTTCAAAACCTTGAATGAAATCAAAGTCTCTCAGGAGTTATAAATTTAATAGATCACCTACTTCAATTCATCTGGTGATTGTTTATTTTTTTCTAAGTTAAGGACAAGAAAATGTATTTAATAAAAATAAAAGGGAGAAATAATTTGCTTATGTTTATTATCTTTAAGAGTCTTTATACTTCTATAAAACTTGTATTTAGTAAGAATTAACAACATTATATGGTTAATGTTTAATTTAGATTGTGGTTCTTAATATACAATATCAAAGATTTAACTGTTACACTATTGGATAAGGATGCCATTTAAAATGACTACAGTTCTGAATTACGCTGCCAAAAACAAAACTACAAAATGTCCTACAATGATCCTCATCCCCACTTTAAAACCAAATGCAAATACCTCTGCAAAGAATAAAACACACACACATACACACCCATCCAGAGAGAGAGAGAGAGAGAGAGAACTTTTAAAATGAGACACAGACACTCATTTCAATTTTCCAAGATATACCATTGATATTTTGTCTAGTCCACAATGATTAAGACTAGTTAAAGTTTATTGGTTAAATGTTCAAATCAGCGTAACATTTATGTTACTCGTACAAATATTCTTACCTTATTTTCTTTCATTTGTTTTGATCAATACCTTAGCATGCTCAGAACTAATCAGAATGAAATATTGAATCAGGAAACAATTTTAAAGTACACAAACGTTACAAACCTAATTACCTGTTCAGTGATTCTCATGTGGAAGTCATGGAAGTCACTGTAACGACGATAGGTTTTCCACATCTCCTCACTGTTTAGATTGCGCCGGTGTACAGTGATAGCATACAATGCATATGTCTTGCCATGATCATTACAAACGCCTGCCACAGCATATGGGTCATAGTCAGCATATACTAATCATTTAAAACAAAATGAAGAGGAACAAAAGACACAAAAAGGAGGAAGATGAAGAACAAAAACAAAAAGGACAATATGAAATGAAGAAGAATTTGAAATGACAGACTGAGACAAAAGGATGTCACCAAAGGATCGATTCCTGTCCTCTGTAGCGGCATCCATAAGGTGTTACATATGATGGCTACGTTGCAAAATAAACTATGGCGTTATGATGACACCACCCACCACACGGTGATGTCTACTTTGGACTGCTTTCCCAAGAGCTTATACCTATTATTGGTTATATTACCACCGTACCATCTCACAGTATAGCATCAGAGTCTTTAATTTAACAGAGGAAATATAACAGAAACAAAATAATAACCTTTTGTACTAGTCTTCACTTTAGTTGTATTTCAATTAAAATCTCTTCAACTGAACAGAATGAAAAAGCCACAGGATAAGATTTATCTGCTCTTTTGGTCAAGTCTTTCTCATTTATAATATTCAACAATTAACAAGTATAGTTTATTCTGGAGATTTTTTTAAAAGGCATTTTCCTCCTAATTTGCCATAAACCATCCAAGTCTGGTGGTCTAAAATCAAAACCTGTCCACATTTTGTACTAGTCTGAAGAGGTGCTCTGTGAAGCATTTTCTTTGTCTTTCCTGTTCTCCATTTTCTTACCTTTCTGTATTGTATTCTATTCTAGATCATTTCTTCAGGTCTCTAAAAAGTTTATTGACTCCACTCATCTGTATTTGGCCTATTTTTAAATCCATCTACGGACCTTAATTTCAATTACTATGTTTCTTGATTTCTATAATTTTACTTGGTTCTTTTTTCATAGTGCTGCATTCTTATCTCTATGAATATTCTACACATACTCTCAGGCTAGGAGATTCTTGGAATACAATCAGTTGAGGACGGGTGAATCTAGACATACCCATGTTGGGATACAAGATAGGCTTTCAATTTCCTGTGCCTGATAGATACCATTTCCAACCATGATGTTCACATTCTCTGTTCTTTTCCCTGACAGTAGGCTAAATTTTTCTAGTTCTTCTTTTCACATCAAGCCACCTCTCGGGTTCCAACTTCCCACGGCCTTAGCCCATCCTGACTCTTCTAAACGTGAGGACATAAAAAATGCTATCAAAATCAAGACAGCAGTCTTTATGTTCATATGAGCTCCTTGGCTTCCATAGCTCCTCATTTACCTGAATTTGTTTTTCCTTGTGATCTGTGATGGTCTGTAGATTTCCCTTGTTAGCTATTTTTATTTTGTTGTTTTCAGCCTCTCTATGTGTGAGAGATAGTATTTCCCCTAAGAGTTCAGACTACCATAATGACCAAAACTGCTTTTCTAATAAGAGATTACACTGATCCGTATTGTGAATTAATAAGTGTCCAATTTTGGGGCCGACTAAATATTTTTTATTTTGTATATAACTAGGCAAGAATGGTCTGTGTAGTTTCTTAGTAAATTATTTTAATCACATGAAAGCTAGAAATCTACATTGGCAAACGCAGTTGGACAGAAACTTCTCAGGTTCTCATAAAAATTTTTCTCTAAGATTTGTACTTTCTGCTCAAAATTGCCTTCATTCCTTTTCTGTCTAATATCAGTGTTCCTGATTTGACAAAATATAAAACTGGGGATAGACTGGCCATGTTGCTCTCAGGGGCTTTAACTATAAGTAACATTGTTTTTCACTGTTCACCTCTTCCAATCATCCTTCAGGCCTATGCAGAACAAACTGCACAACACTTTTTCGTCATGTTAGAGAACCACCACCACTCAACGAAGTTAACATGGCAACAAGGGAATAGCCTTATCTGTTGTGTTCAAGATAAGTTTGGTAGCAAATCATTAGTTAGGAAACCATAACCAATTAGGAGTTAACAAGAGCACAGAAAATAGAAAGGAACAGAAAAGGAAAGAAAAGAGGAATGTAAGAAAGCATTCTACAAAAGAATAATCAGATTCATCAAAAACTGATAGGCAGGGGAGCTCACGACCAGGGTACATGCACAATAGGAAGAATAAGGAGGTTATTATAAAAGAAGCACAGAAGACAGAAGGTAATTAGTTTTAAAAGAACATAAATGTGGCTACATACATACTGATTTTGAGATGATGGTGAGATATTATAGTGGAAATAGTAGGTTTTGTTTTCATTAGGACATTACTCACAGCAGGTGACGTGCATACTATTTGTTACTAATCTATAATCAGATAAGAAACAAGAACCAGAAGGATAAAAATCAATCTCGTCACCAACTACAATGCTTAGTTTAGCCAGTATTTTCTAAAGCAAGATTTCTCAATGAAGGAAGCAGTAAGGACTAGTCAGTCCGTAGACCAATCCTTCAGTAACACTGCACGAAACTCTCAGTTCTATTTCCTGTAATAAAGACGTTCAGAATACGGGACCTAGACTCAAAGAGATTCTGTAGGCCAATTGGTAAATACATATTTATAGAGGAAGCACTGATATATAATGCCTACCATGTAATTACTAATGTAATGAGTTACTTAGTCCCATAACAACCCTATGAGGTATTATTTATTGTTATATTATTATTATCATCCCATTTTATGGATGAGGAAATTGACATACAGAGAAGTTAAGGAACATGTCCAAGTTCACCCAAGTATTAAGTGGCAGAGCTGGGGTTTGACTGAGCAACCTGGACAGAAAGTTGTCCTGTTAACCATTCTATTATGCTGCTTCTTTAGTATTTATACTTAAGCCTGACTGACAGGAACAACAACTTATTAAAAATGCTTAGCATAGTGCTTCCATACATTTTAAGAATAAGTACTTGTTAAATAAATTGACAAGGTAGTTAGAAAAATCAGAATCCTCAGAGAAGAGAAAGATCCACATAAGAAATACAGACATGAGTGCCTTCCTCTAGACATAAAGTTTCAGGTCTTCAAGAACGATGTAAAAGGATAAATACTAAACGTTTGTATTCCAAAAAAGCGTTCACATTTGGAAGACATGCCAATAAAGAAAACAGAGGTTTATAAAAGAATTTAAAACTTTAAGGAAGGAAAAAGTGCGACAACTGTATCAAAAGCTAGAAAGAAAAGCAACAAGACCTCTAGTTTTATTGACAAGGAAGGGTGTTATGTAACGATCTTTAAGAGCAGAGTAATGTGTGTACCAACTATTTGTAAAAGATAAAGAAACTACTGAAACAGCAATTATAGATTAATTTATTCCAGAAATTTAGCAAAGAACAGAATGCAAAATGAGACTCCAGTTCCAGTGAGAAGCAAAAGAAAAAAGAGATTAAAGAAAAATGGATGCAAATTATCTTTTAAACTACACTTATACTATAATTTCATTTCAGTATCTAAAATGTAAGCATGAGACTGAACTGAGGTATATATCTCATATGTTTATACTTCAACATGTAATCTGACAAAATACTCCTATATTCTAGGACTAGTGAGGGGCCAGATAAGAAAACCATCATTATCTACTACTTACTAACCTTATCTAATAACCGAATGGCAATGATGAAAATTGATTTTTTTCCCTCAGTTCACTAACCATTTTGCACATATGCTGATTGAGACACAAAATTTTAGAGGTTTCTCACCTCATCCAAGCATGTCTAGAACTTCTACAAACTCCAATACCTAAAAAGCTTCAATTACCCAATTATCTAATCTGACTCTGCATGCATGTAAACAAATATTGAAGTAAAATCTGCCCCAAAACAATTTAGTAACAATTATGCAGACACTGATCAGCTAGACGCAAACAAAGAGGAAAAGATTGGTTTCAGAGTTTATTAGCAATGACAAAATGTTTAGAATTTGAGCTTTTTAGAATATTAGCACTGACAACCTTAGAGAAAAGTAAATACCCACATACACAAGGAAATCAACATCATAGAATTTAATGAAGAACATGCTACAAGAAAGAAAAAAATAACTTAAAAATATGATTACAGAACAGAAGAACGGTTTGTAGAAATAAACGTGGAAAATAATGTAAGAGTAACAATAATCATTGGTGTTTAAGTAATAAATATACCACAAAGTCTCTTACCAGTGTCTGAAATGTAAGCATGAAGCTGTACTAAGTCGTCAGAAGATACATTTGAAAGGTCATCCAAAGACTGGGGAAAAAAAAAAAAATCAAGAAAAGGTATTTTAATTTTATAGGGAAAAAGATGTTCAAGAATTCTACATCATATATGCATTACTCATCTTTGCCCCATGTAAGTTTTATATTATTTGTATCCTCATCCCTCAACAATAATTCTATTTGTACCAGCAGGACAGAGAGAAGAGCCAAGATTACGAAAGTATAAAACAAAGTAAATTAGAAATCAACTTAATAAATCAAATTATTTCTTCCTTTATTGCTTGTCTGTATACTATGATTTGCTACTACTTCTCAGTTATATTTAATATATGGCAAGAAAAATGTGGATAAAAATAAATGGACATACTCTGAAGTTAATATTTCAATTTTTTTAAATGTTGAAATATAATAGAGCCGACTCTATTATTTAACACTTTTGTTAATTTGGAAATAATTTTAATCTGTAAAATGAGAATAACTGCACCTACGTCATAGGGTTATGTGAGGTTTAAATGAGAAGACATTAAAACATTTAGAAGACTGCGTAATACAAAAAACTGTTAGCTATTATTATGATTACTTATTCAACAAAGTGAATCTATAACCTAAGGTAGATTTTAAATAATTAATTTTTAAAAATGATTTCACAAACAAAAGATTACTGACTGACCCAGAATGCACCTTTTATAACTATAGTCTTTGGGTCTAAATTTTTAAAAATTTGCCACGTATACATACATCCACATATACAGAGAAAAGAACATAATCATATAATGCAGACAATGAAAGAGAGTTAATATAGCAGGCTTGAAGCTGCTTTTCTTAGAAAGAACTGCTCGCAAGGCTGGCCGTTGAAGGACGTCTGGGAATTTAGATTTAGGGAAGGTTCCCATGATTCCCTAATTGCTAAGAGTAACTCACAGTACCTGTTTGTACAATGTAGTAAGTCAGACAATTATGTTCGCGAACTTGCTACAATGATGTTGCTAACCTTTTTTGATATCAGAGGGACTATTCATTATGAATTTGTACCAACTGGACAAACAGTTCACCAAGTTTACTATTTGGAAGTGCTGAAAAGGCTGCGTGAAAAAGTTAGACGGCCTGAACTTTTCACCAACAATTCATGGCTCTTGTATCATGACAATGCACCAGCTCACATGGCACTGTCTGAGAGGGAGTTTTTAGCCAGTAAACAAATAACTGTATTGGAACACTCCTATTCACCTGGTCTGGCCCCCAATGACTTCTTTCTTTACCCAAAGATAAAGGAAATATTGAAAGGAAGGCATTTTGATGCCATTCAGGACATCAAGGGTACTAGGATGACAGCTCTGATGGCCATTCCAGAAAAAGCGTTCCAAAATTGCTTAGAAGGGTGGACTAGGCACTGGCATCAGTGCACAGCTTCCCAAGGGGAGTACTTGGAAGGTGACTGTACTGAATTCAGCCATGAGGTATGCAGCACATTTTCTAGGATGAGTTCACGAACTTAACTGTCTGACCTCGTAGTTTATGCTGAACACCTGCTTTCTTCCCAGCAATCTGAAATTTTGGTACATGCTAGGCATGTGACATGCCTCCAATAGAAACCTTGGCACTTGGTCTCAGTTGAGCTTCCTAGTGGTAATATTTCACATGTGTCGTCACAGTCATTGCTGGGGGAATTAAGTTTGTCCTGTGTGACTTCTATGGGAGAGGAAATTGCGCCAGACTTCCTCTGGATATTACTCGTGCATCTTTTCCCTTTGCTGATTTTGCTTTATATCCTTTTGCTGTCATAAGTCCTAGTCATGAGGATGACTAGGCCTGTGATTCCTCGTGGTAAATCGCTGAACTTAGGAAGGGTGTTGGGGAACTCAGACAAACAGGCGTGATTCAGACATATTTCACACTTTAAAAACCATAGGATCTGAATGAAGTTTGGAGTCCTAATGTGATATTACCAATCATTACTAGAAAAGTCATCTGAATGACTTTAATACAGCCAGTTATGACATAAAGGCATTTAAGTTAAGGCAACTGTATTCTAAGAAGAAAGCCAAAAGCATATCTACTAAAGACTGATAATTAAAAAAAGCAAAATGTGAAAATTCCATACAAATATCCACAGTACTTCCCTGGTCAAATTAAGTGGGAAATCTTTAAATTAGGTCTAGTTCAGGCGTCATCGCTGATACCATGAGGGACTATAGCCATATCACCTAGTCTTTCTTGCATCTCAGTTTTCCCAATGGTGTAATGGTATTAACACCTGCTCTATATGACTCTGTCAGGATATAATGTGAATGAAAATACTTTGGGGAAAAAAAGAATGCACTTATTTTCAAGTGCTCATATGACCTACAACAAAACATTATGATAGAAATAGCACAGCCATTGCTTTAATATTATATTTATGTGGAAGAAGAATCAGAGGAAATGGAGTATTCTACAAACTACAGATTGTAGTTTGTAGAATACTGATCTTCTTCCAATTGAAAACAATAAACTTTTTCACATTATTATTATTATCGGTAGCCTTCCCTTGTAGGGTAGCATTTATAAAGCTAAATGCTACTTGCTATTTTAAACATGCCAGCATCTTATACTAGCAATCCACAAGTTGTTAAAAACTTTGTATATAAATGTCTTTTAGCACATTTAAAATACACAATTAGTAAGTATTATTTTCATTAAATATGATAAAAACAATTGATGAAACACCTCTTACACATTAATCAAAGTTATAATTACATGTAATATCAAGTAGACTTATATAGTTACACTAATAAAAGAATATTACTGTGCTTCCCCGAAAATCAGACCGAGCTGGACAGTCAGGTCTAATGTGTCTTTTGGAGCAAAAATTAATATAAGACCCAGTCTTATTTTACTATAAGACCGGGTCTAATATAATTAATATAATAAATATAATATAATACAATATGATATAAAACCATTATGTATTAAATGGTTTTATATTAATAAAATATAAATAGAATATTTTTATATTTATTTAATTTTTGCTCCAAAAGACGCATTAGAGCTGATTGTTCGGCTAGGTCTTATTTTAGGAAAAACACAGTAACTATAAAACTCCATTCTGATTTAGAACTGTAAGTATTGATTACTAATAGAAAACTGATTTCAAAATAAGCACATACTCCCTCCTGAAATAAAATTCCATTTGTATAGTAATCCTTAGGTTAAGAGTTCTTGAATTTGGAAAAAAAAAAGTGTTTAACATTATGCTAAGATAAAAACCGAGAATTCAAATTTACTATGATAATGAACTCAGCAAAAACAACTAAAAAGGCACTGCTACAAATGCTTATAATTTACCTGCCAATCTCAATTGCAAAATGAGTAAAACACCACACATTAAATATTTTCTTTGCTTAGTATATTGGAATAAACTATCACGATCTAGTTTATAACCTCAAAGATTTTTTAAATGCAGCTATCCACTAAAATGCCTATGTATTAAAAAAGAGGACCCAAAAATCTCCAGCTACTTAAAGCTCAAATTTAATTGATTGATCAGAATAATAAAATATTGCAAGTTACTGACCTCAAGTATAACTTTTTCTATCCAGAGACTGTTCTGGCTTATATCATTATATGACAAAAGAGGTCTCTCTTATTTAAAAAAGCATTTATTCCAGATATGAATAAAAGAAAAAAATGTTTTTTACTAGTGTTCAAACACTTGTACAAGCACTACAAATGTGAATACTAGAAAATTTCAAAGCAAGGAAAAGTTCTATCACATATGGAAACTTTTTTCTATATAATGAACATTATTGCTAACATTGTCTTCACGTTCTACAACTTCAAATTTTGTTATAAAATTATGGGAATATAAAAAGTAAATGGTAACGATACCAAATGATTTAGGAAACAATTTTAAATGTTACAAAATAACTGACATATCAGTATGGCTGATCTGCTTTAGTGTTTTGTTAAATGTTATACTTTGTACAGTAATAGAACATTTACTCAATAAGGTGATTTTTGAAATAAGTGTAGTAGTACAGAAGACAATATCAGATAATGGACCTCTAAACCACTTAGCTATTACAAAAAGTCTAGAAGAAAAAGTAATGTAAGTAGAAGGAAAAACAAAGAAAATAACCTCCTCCTACACATACCCCCAAACTCTGGACTGAAACTTTTACAGAACACTAACATATATGACATACATATATATACATATATATGTATATATATGTACATATATATGATATATATATATATCATATATATGTTATATATGTTATATATTATATATATATATTTTGTAGTAGCATTTTATGAAATAAGTTATTCAATGACAAGGATAGATATACTATAAAAAAAACTGAAATGTTCATTATTTCACACTTCACCTTGTATACATGAAATGCCAATGACAGCTCATATGCTAAAAACGTCATTCTTAAAACTGTAATCATATGATTAGTTACTTAATTCACTGTAAGACTATCTATGCTTAAAAATATGTTTTATAACCACCTGAATTTGTTATATTATAAACTTTAAGAAGTATCTACAAGTTTTCCGATACCCCAGCTAGGTTTACATTTCTTTTCCAAATACAAGAGAAAACTAGTTCCAATGAAAACATTTCTACGTCACAAATTTACTGCCTATTATAGCACTAATCACTCATTTTAAAATATGAAATGCTGAGATTTGAAATAATGAAATTTTTATCAAATGCAACTGAATTATGCAGTTATGACCTATGCCCATTTTTAAAAATGAAAGTTTTATTTTTAAGTTCTAATTCACAGATGCCTTACATGTGAATTTAACATTTCTTTAAAAGCATAACTTCTTATAATATTAAAGGATGCTTGGGGGCTTCTAATATATCATTTATTTACATGTTAAGGCTCAGCCTTTCATATAATTTTCAAGCCACTTTAATAATTAAAGTATTCATAATAGTACTTACCAAATTTATACTTCCTGTAGGAGACCCATTAAATGATTCTGTGGGAAGGGAAATTCAACTTAGTATACAGTAAAAAACTTTTGAAACAATTGTTTTATCTAAGGTTCAAATACCAAGAATGAAGGTCACACAAGCCAAGACATAACAGAATAGTAAAGAAAAATTGTGTCACACTACTCCCAAACACCCCTTCCCTTAAATCTCACGGTTTTTCAAGTCAGGAATTTCAGTGAAAAGTGTGTGTGTGTGTGTGTGTGTGTGTGTGTGTGTGTGTATTGACACATACAAAAAGGCATTCATGTACAGGAAAGCAAGTACAAATATTTTATCCTCACAGTACCATATTAAGTTGTCTAATACAGTGTAAACATGAGGAAAACACTGCAGAGTGAAGTCCACTAGGATATGACAGAGGTATTTTGTTATTTGTCTCACTGGATTAAGAGGTATTACCAATAAAATTATTCTTTAGTGTGAAAATCAGATTCATTTTTGATGTATCTATTAAGTCCACTTATTCTTGGTAGACTTGGCTCAAAAATATTAGCTGTCTAGATTCTTAAAATATATGACTAATAGAACAAAGATATGTAAAACTCCATAAGCAATTCCATTTAACTAAAAAGCAACTAAAAACTATGTAAGTCAATTATAGATTATTAAAATGTCTTTTCCCTTAGGATTTTACCTATATCTGAGCAAATTAAGTTACCAATTAAGATGTCCCTCTGTCAAAAACTCAAATGTATGGTAAAGCAACATTCACTTATAGTTTAAAGTTAATATATGGTTTCTAGCACTTAAGAGATTATTTGTGAATTTGGATCTCTAAAGGGGTCTTTAAAACAAATGTCCATTACTTTCAGAAAAAGGCAGTTGGTGTTGCTTTCCAACTTCAACAGTTCTAAATGCCCAAGAACTTTTCCTCATTCCTTAGACCTTTGGTCACAAAAGGTAAAAAGGAAATTTCACCTATCATTACCCCTTGGTTAATAGCAAGGTGGTAACTGAAATGAATAAACAAATAGTTCTCTATTCTCCTTACTAAAATATATTCCTCCTACCTCTGTGGTTTTGCCCATCTCTTAAAGCTTCCCACCAAACACAAGTTAAGTTAAAAGTGAAATCAGGAGAAAAACAAAGCATGTTTTAATTTCTTGATCAACATAAGATGCAGAAATAAAGTTTAAAATAAATGTAGGTCCACACTTAATCAAGAATTTGATAAGTGCTTATAAATCTTAGAAAACAATAAAAAGTACAGTTTGACATGTTGAGAAAAATAATGTGATTGAAATTAAAATTGAAAACAGAAAACAATTTAAATATTTTAAAAGACGGTGAGAACATGTTTTAATAAAAAAGAAAATATCTACTTGTAAAATAATTTAAAGCTGAACTAAAGAAGGCAATCTCAAATAAGGAGAAAGAGAAGGAAGAAAGAGGAGGAGGAGAGGAGAGAAATGAGAGATGGTTTATCCAGCTATCTACCTACCTACCTACTGAAGTTTAAATAGGAATGAAACTTCTTCTCCAGCAAAGAAAAACCACCAGAGTATTATCACACATGATAAGAATTGGCCTATTAATTTTAAACTCAATTGTAGCTTGCATTTTCCAACAATCAGCTACACATTAAACACTGGATTAGACAATTATTTCAAAATGCCTGCAAAGTAGCCAAAATTTCAGAATGTCTAAAAATATACACAAAGTGTCAAGAAGCTTAATCTTGAAAGTCAGAAAATGAATTTATAGCAAAAAGTGTGGGGGAGGCCTATTTTTGACTACCGATCTCATAAAGACAAGAAAATCATAAGCATTACTATTTGAAAAAGTTGTACTAACTTCCTAAAGCCTAAACACTGATAAAGACAATAAATCAAACAGCTATTTTTAATAACAATGTTTCATTCTATATGCATCATTCCCCATTTTTTCAAATGGTTTCAAAAAATGATTAGGCAATTTCTGAGTGATACAATATATAAAAGCTCATCAATTAGAACACTGAATGTTAAAAAGCAATGTCCTAGAAATACAAAAGATACATACCATGTAATTCCAAACTACAATCAATGATTCCAATGGGAGGGATTACTCAATGACTGATGTATTAGAGAAGTACATTTACTTCAGATCAAAACCAGATGCAAAAAGAAAAAAATTTAAATCTACTTTGTGTTTTAAGTAAGTATAAGGTTTTGGGAAGCTTGAGATGGCTGAGAAATAATTTGCTTCCATTAGGTGCATAAAAGAAGATAGACTGACTAGAAAGATATGAGTGGAAGCTAAAAGTCCATTTAGAAGACTTTGGAAGAGTTCTTACACTACAGCATCCAAAACTACTCCCACAGAATATATTGCTACTGTTATCATTTTAAATTATACATTACTTAGAAGCTCGTACAATTAGTGGATTATGGTTCGATTTTTCCTTTTCATTTTTGATCATAAAGGATATAGATTTCACAATACTAAGTAAAGTATAAAGTTGATAAAATTAAAAGTGTTTATAGTAATCCTTTCTGGAAGCAGAGTTGCTACTGTAAATTTCACAGCAGCTCTATAAGAGATATTGCAACAGACACTAAATACAGATATACTATATAGTAAACTCGAGGTCCACTGAATTTTACTGTTCAGCTCCCTTAGAGTACTCCTTAAAAAAACAAACAAACAAAAAAACTTCCTTAATTATGCAATCAAATCCAGTTAAATATTATTCAAATTTTACAAATAAGCCAGAAACAGTATTAATTTAAAAACCCGAAATTATTAGATCAATAATCAATACCAAAGTTATTAAAACTCAAATGCAAACTTCTGTAACTAGATTTCTTAAGATTATTTGAAAAGTAAAATCTCACTAATGGAGATTGGAGGGGGGGGGGCAGAGGAGAAGGCTAAAATTAAGAATTTTAACCTTTAAAAATTAGGAAACTTCCATTATAAAGAATGCAGTGCTCACCACCTAAAATCGCTACTGTATCTCCAACCCCAAATGGTCTGGTCCATAAACCTATTCATGAGGAAATGATTATAACTGAAGTACTCTCTTAAAATATTACTTAGTCAAGTCTTTCCCATTTACTTTTCATTTACGCTGCTTATTTGCTTAGACCATACCAGGAAGTTTATCACACTCTAGGCATTTAATCACAGTGGAATAAGAACTTCTGAATTGGATCACAAGTAAAATGGTCATCGGGCCCAAGAATCTACAGCCTTGTGCTCTAAGGGATGTCTCCCCACTATTATTAAATAACTAATTGTTTCCTACTAATAAAAACCGGTATTTGTATTTTAGTACATAGATTACTTTTACATACATAATTTCCTTTAAATCTGACAATGACTCTGAGGTAAGATATATTATGAAAAGAATATTATTCCAGATTCACAACTAAGAAAAATGAGGCTTAAAGAAATTAAGTTTTTGGCCAACATCATACAGGTAAATAAGTAGTAGACCAGGGATAAAAACTAAATATTCTGACGCTTACAGTCTGCTTTTTCCACTGTAACAAGCTCATAGTATCTACATTTGAAAAAATGGAAAGATTGGAATAAATAACTGTTGTAGTTTCCTCCAGCTTATATGGTACAGGATTTGGAAAAGGGTATAATTAAAGCGAGAAAAAAAGTACTTTTTTAATAATGCTTTATAATTTACAGTACACTCTCAGAATCATTACTTGTTATTCTCATTTAATCTTCTCAATAATCCTAGTGTTAGTCATAATGTTATTACTTACCATAAACTGAGTGACAAAACTCAGGAAAACATTCTTCTTTAAGAATTCAAGGCTTCTATAGTTACATATTCTAATCTGCTATTAAATTTTCAATATTTTCATTTAGTAAGGTAACTGAACTTTGTCATTCACTTATAGTTTTAAATACATTACAATTTCTATTTGGGCTTCAAGAAATTTTTTATTTTTTATCTGAAAGGTCATTTTTTTGGTAAGCAGAATACATAGGAACACACGTGCGTGCACATACACATGCAATGTGTGTCACCTACCTCCATCACCATCATCTGATCCTCTGAAACTAGGATCCTTTAACATATCCAGCTCAGCTAACATGCGCACATAAAGTGCATTCTGTCTGAAGGAAGGATAAAACCTTTCATCTCGTAGCATCAATTCATACACCTATTGCATAAATGAAGATATTCAATCATTAATACAGATAACGTACTGATTTTCACTAACAAGAGTTCACCAAAAGTTAGACTGAAGTCTTGCTATAATGAATCACAGGCTCTATATTTATAAGATGTCAGCAGTAAGACTATGTCACAACTAATAATTTCTTCTGGTCCCTCCAGATCCTAATTGCACTGGAAAGGGTCCTACTGCAATACAAGACACATGACAGCAGGTTATACATAATCTAGGAAGTAGTATTCTCTAAGAAACAAGTCCCCATAAAGGCTCAAGGAACATTATTAAAATAAATTTGAGTGATATTATTTATACATCATCAATTCATGAAATTCTAAGACTGTTTATCTGGCTCTTCAGACAGATTAAAAAAAAACAGCCTAAAATAGGCATTTTCTTCACTTGTCAATTAAATAAAAAAAACAAAACTGTCCTACCTTTTTGGTAATTGAAAAGTATTATTACCATAACTCATCTTTTCAGTTACCTCTTTTATAAATTTCAATAACCTTTTTAAAAACAAATTACATGCCTATAGAAAGATAACAATTTTAAGAAAGATCTAATGATGAATGTTGTATTTAATACCTTTCTTTGAATGTCATCAAAGATTTCAGGAGTTGGATCTTCATGATTCAAAGTATCTGCTAATTTTGCTACCAAATAATCATCAACAGTAACTCTTGGAGATGCCTAACAAACAGAAAAATAATAGTATTAATGACCTTTGGAATTTCCAAATACACATTAAGCTTTGATAGTAGGAGAATTAAATAATGGAATCATTATTGAAAGTAACTGGCAGAATCTCCTTGGTTTATAAATGACACCTTGATGATTAAGAAGGCTGAAATAAGAGCTAGAACCTTCTCACTATCACATGCTATATAATAAGTAGACAAACATTTACTCAATGTGCAAAATGAAGGTATTACTACATAAGGTTATCACAGGATTACAAGATTTACATAAGGCATAAAAGCACAACATTTGGCACATACGAAATACTGTCATTAGGAGTTAGTGTTTAGCATTCAGTAGTCCTGGATGTGTATTTAATATAACTACGAAAAGAATAAGCCATTTGCTACTTATCATTTACTACTAGAAACAATCCTTTTGAATGACCTTTAAAAAAGACTACCCTTATTGTAAATTTGGTTTTAAAACACTACAGCAAAGTTCCAGTGTAATATGAGAGAGAAAAAAAGCTAAAAAGTTAATCTGTTCCAACAATTTATAAAATCTGATGTTCAATGTGCAAAATTACTTTATTAAAAGAACAAAAAATGCTGAAAAGCTAGGAATACGGTCATCTCTAATATGTCAACTTGAAATTTTAGTTCTGAAGGCTCTGGAGAAAAGGAAGATTAAGGATGGTAAATCTTAGGGGAACTAACAAAAGAATGCATTGTTTAAATAATTTCTCCATGCTATCCAACAGAATATTTAAGGAACCCAATGAAGAAATCAACAAAAGGAGCAAAAGTAAAAATAAAATAAGTAAACAGCAGGGTATAAATGTGTAGAAAAAGGGCTACAGAACTTTTAATGCTCTCTTGTTAATTCAAAATTCTTGTTAGTGAACTAAGGAAAGTTGTGTGGTGGTTGTTTCACTTTAGAGGGGAAAAAAGGTGCATTTCCCCATAAGACATTTTTACTTTGTATGTTTCCTTTTTTTTTATATTTTTTTATATAAAACTCTGATCTACCTGCAGCCTTTAGAACACCCTTTTCTTTTACATAGCTGTAAAACTGAGTACAATCAAATGTAAAATTCACTGACTCTCAGCTGTGCTCTTAAGCCTACATCATAGTTCTTTCCCTTACAAGTCCAATGTGATGACACCAAGTTAAATGTACTTCAATCAAAATTATTTAGGCATAGAATGATGGAATTTTACTTTCAATAATAGCAGGTTTTTAGTGCTCTACAGATTGTTTTCCAGCTCTCCAAAAAATGTCCATTGCCTTTGTATTTACAGGCTTGTTTGGCAGATCAGCTGTTTCTCAATCAGATCCTTTGCATCTGTGAATTCTTCACATACGTTATCCTTGTCTAAAATACCCATTTTTAAATACTTCAAAGTATAATGGACGTCATAAGTTAAACTTCTCCTTCTTAAGGAAAATGGTTTTAAAACACACAAATCCTTTAAACTTGTGAAGATTGAAGGTAGATTCTAAATAAATTATAGTTTTAGTAAAGAAACAGAAAATTCGGTTTAAGGAGCCTGTCTCTGATGATATTTTTTTGAATTCTCAAATAGTCTTATTTCCAAAAAATGAGTCATTTTTTTCACCATACGACTTTTTGTTATAGCCTACACATAAACAACTCAGGTCAGTCTGTCCTTTTCAAGGTTCCTTTTAGCCTCTTCAAAGATTATGCAACAGTTTTGTAGAAAAAGCATACACATTTCTGTTGACTGTAATTCTTTTCACCATAAACTTTCTTGATCTATTTTTGAATTAAAGGAGGATATTATTTTTGTCCCAATCTTTGAAAATATGATTTTACTGCAGGCCAATATTTTAGCATCTTTTCTATGACTGGCAACAATGATACCATCTTAAAGTCAATGTCAAAAAAGTCATCTCCTGACATTCATATGTCAAAAATCTCATTGTTTCTACATGTTTTGAAATAAAAACTGACCAAACGCTTTTCATAAATGGGAATTATATCTCCATTTAGCAGTGTTGTACAGAAGGAGCACTTGGTATTTAGCAGGTAAGATCTTCTCATTTTTTTTGGAAAGAAGTTTATGGACTAAATGGAATTTGTTTAAATTTACATTCGTACTGTCTGCTGAATGTGCAGACAGATGAGCACAGTTTATATTTTTGGAAGTTTATTAAAAATCTGAGAAATCAAGAAAACATCTAAAACTCCCTGTGTTCAAATCCAAGTACCTAGGAGCTATAGAAAATATACTCGTGTTGCCTCAATTTGACGTAATACAATATACTATAGAAAGGATGACTGCTGACAATCTGACAGAAATTGCTCTAAACTTTAAAGTACGAAATCACCTTTATGAAAATTTTCTCTTGTCTACCCATAGGATATTTCAGTGGAAACTTCTGAATCACGAAATGTAATCTACTCAGTTTTTTACAAAATAATCAAGGGAAAGATAGGCCAATGTGTGTTCATTTGTGCAGTATGCCCAAACTAATTCAATAGCCACTATTTTCAAGTGATCACTGGGGTCTTTGGGGGAGATGTAAAGAACTTTTTATTGACTTAAAAGTATTTATAACGTTCAGTCTCCATATTTGCTTTCATATCCCCTTCTCCACCATGATGAATCCCAAAATATTTTTTGCACGTTGTGCAATATGGTCTATTTGGTTATTCACTCTCTCTAATTCAGTTGTATGGTTCCTTCAATCTGTCATTAAAAGAACCCTGTCATTTAGTCTTATCTTTTGATGATGTTTGGCTCACAAAACATAACTTTTGGTGATGGTATTGGTATTGTAATTATTCTCATTTATATTATCTGAACTTTTAGAAAACATAGTTATAATATTCATAAGGTTAAAAAATTAAACAGTCCTATCAAAATACAAAGCACAGGATAGGAAAAGTGAAAGATGAACTGCTAACAATCATGATAGCGATGCACTTAAGTTGCACTCAGAGTGATACACAACAGAGGGTCCATTATCACAAAGAGGAGATAATGGTTGCCAACATTAGGGGTCAAGGTAAAAAATAGCAATGACTACAGAAGGGAGATAATCCATGACATTATCTGACACAAAAACGTGCTGCTTTCAGCCTTTATTTTTGGAATCACATGATGGGTTTTGTACGTTTTCCTCAACCTTCTGCATTCATGGCTAAAATCTAGGACTTTTTGTGTCCTGAAGAATTTCCTGAGACATGGGATGTCTTTCAATGCTATAAAGAATAACAAACTAATCGTTGATTTTTTAACAGAAACAAAAAAGAGCCAGAAAACAATAAAATGATATCTTTAAAATGCTGAAATTGACTTAACTTAATTTTCTGATTTTTCAATTATAATTCTAATCCAAATTATTGAACTACAGTATAATTTACTCTATAACTTTAACAATTAATATGCAGAAGACTTTAAAACAGTGTTTTCAAACAGCAGACTCTTAAATATGTGCACAAAGAAACACGAACAACAATATTCAGAGCAGCAGTGAATAGAAATGAAATGGAAAGAAACTAAATACTCATAAGCATCATCAAAGGTAAATAAATTCTTGTACCTGTGCAATGAAATACTTCAGTGAAAATGAACTATACCTACATTCATCAACATTATGGGATTTCAAATATAAAGGTGAAGGAGGAAAAAGCAATACACACAGTATCATCCCATTTATATAAAGTTTAAAAACAAAGCTAAGCAATATATTGTTTAGAACATAATGCATCGCGAAAGTGTATGGGAAAGTAAGTGAATACAGGAAACTGGCTTCCCCAGGAAGGAAGGCAGCAGATGAACCTGGGGTGAGGACATGTGAAGAATATATAGGGATCTTCAAAACTATAGTGACTGTTCTATTTCTTAAGCTGGATGAGGTATATAGGTGTTTGTTACACTATTATTCTTAGAACTGTTCACTATTTTAAGTATGACGTATTTAATAAGGCAAAAATGTAAGCGAGTACACTAATGAGCAGTTTTCAAATAAAATTCAAATACAATTTTTGTGCAAATCAGTATAAATTAAAAGGTATTCTAGCATAGCCATTAAAAGTACTGGAGTACTCTTGGGGATTTTGATGTCCACAATTCATGCTAGTAGTATTTTTCTAAGTGATGGTTTTATCTGTCTTTGGTATCAGAATGATACTAGTCTCATAAAATTAGTTGGAAAGGGTTTCTTTTTTTCTATCTTGTGGAAGAGTTTATGAAATATTGGTATTATTTCTTCTTGAAATGTTTGATAGAATTCACCAATGAAAGCATGTAGGCCTGAACTTTTCTCTGTGAGATGATTTTTAATTACTAATTACATTTGTTTATTTATTATATGTTCTATTTCTTCTTGAGGTAGACAATCTGAGTCTGTAGAAATTTGTCCATTTCATCTAAGTTGTGTAATATGATGCCATAAATGTGTTTATAATATTTGCTTATAGTCCTTTCAATTTCTATAGGGTTGGTGTTGATGTTCTGTTTTTTCATTCATGATTGGTGAATCTATTTTTTTTTCTTGACCAATCTAGCTGTAGGCTTGTCAATTTTGTTGTCCTTTTCAAAGAACAAATTTTTGGTTTTATTGACTTTCACTATTTCTGTTTTCTATTTCACTGATTTCCATTCTAATCGTTAGTTTCCTTCCTTCTGTTTGCCTTAGATTTATTTTGTTTTTCTTTTTTCAGATTTTTAAGGTGAGAACATTGACTGTTGATTTGAGATCTTTCTTCTTTCTATTTAGGCATTTTAAACTACACCTTTCCCTCTTAGCACTGCTTTAGTTGGACCCCATATATTTTGACATTGTATTTTCATTTTCATTCAATTCTAAATAATTTCTAATTTCCTTTTGATTTCTCTTTGACCCAGCGACCACTTAGGAATGTGCTGTTTAATGTTCGAATATTTATGGATTTCTCAAAATTCTTCTGTTGTTGATTTCTAATTCTATTATAAGTAAAGGACATACTTTGTATAATTTTTTAATACTTTTAAACTGAGAGTTGTTTTATGGTCTAGCATATGGTCTATCCAGGAGAATGTTCCAGGTGTGCTTGAAAATAATGTATATTATGTTGTTGTTAGGGGGACATAATCTACAGGTGTGAAAGGTCTAATTAATTGGTTTATAGTGTTTTTTTAAATTCTTGTGTATCCTTGGTGATTTTCTATCTAACTATTCTATCAATAAAGGGGAACAGGTATTCTCTTTGACTGTTATTGTTGAATTATCTATTTCTCCCTTAAACTTGGTCAGTTTTTGTTTCATGTATGTTGGGGGTATTGTCATGTTTATAACTGTTTTATAATACTGATCAATTGACCCTTTTATTATTATAAAACGTTCCTCTTTTCTCTAGTAACAATTTTCACCTTAAAATCTATTATCTAATTTTAGTATAGCCATAATATTAGTATAGCCACTCTAGCTCCGTTTTGGTTACTGTTTGCATGGTTTATCTTTTTCCATCCTTTTACTTTCAACTATTTTGTCTTTGAATTGAAAGTGTGTGTGACTTTGAAATTTGACTTGTTATTTAGTATTTTCATGACCTTGGTTGGCCAAGTTAATTCAGTTTTCTAAACATTAGTTTCTTCACCTATAAAATGAAGATGATACACAATAAGACTGTTATCAGGATTAAATGAGACAGTTTTTGTGAATTAGCTATGCCTAGCATAAGTAATGGATATTTACAAGTACTATAAAAATTACTACTAATGATACTACCAAAGAAGATAAAAACACAGTAACCAAAATAAATCGTCACCTTTTCTGATAAATACTGTTCATAAATTCCAACAGCAGCAGCTCTTAAAAGACCTTTGGTTTGGTTGGTTTGATGTTTTCCATCTTTCTGACGACTTAATAAAACTTGTAGTTGCTGTTGGGCTGTCACCCGGTATCCTTCCACTGTCATCCAGAAGAAGAGATGTGCTTGACCTCCAGTTTGTTGCATGTAATCTACCAAACAAAATCCACAACAGAGATTATTAATGTCATACATTTCTGAGTGCACACAGCTATATGACAAGTAAGAAGGATTAAAGTTTCAAACACTTAAAACTCTACATTTTAAAAATGTTTAGTAAATGTCTGAGGTGAAAATACAGTTATATCACAAATTGGTTAAGCTAAAAATACCAGTTATGTAGGAAATACAAATAAAAGCATTTTTTTAAAATCAAGTTTTTGATAAAAATGACAAAATCTCTAGGGGATAGACGTGCTACACAAAGCTTCATTAGAAATAAATTACTTCACCAACATTCAGCTTCTGCTATCAATAAAGATTAGTAATCATAATACATATTAATATTTCTTTAAATATTAACAATGATTGAACTCTTCAATAAACCATGCATTTATGTTTTTGATCATGAAAAGGAGGAATCAGAGAGTTTTGCTGAACATGCCCTCCAAATAAGAGCAACTTAATGTAACAGTAATAAAACAATTATATATTTTAAAATGGTATTAAAAATAAAGTCCCTCCCTCAATGATACAAACAAATTATATATACTGTGTTATTTCTCATAAACACATCTCAATGTTTTCCAAAGAAAAAGGAACATTTCAGAGAATAGGAGTGGAAGAGACAGATTTGGCATGCTTAACATTATTAAAAATTTATAGTATTTATAATTATTAAAAAAATGTCAAGGCTATCTTATTTTCATAAAATGGATTCACCTACCCATAAAAAATTGTAGTGCAACATTGTCTACAAGAATGCTGTCCAGAGGGACTGTGCAAAGTTTCCCAAAGTTTGCTGCCAGTTTCACAGTATTTATTTCCTACAAATATAAGCAAATGTAGGTTAATATTTCATCTATTCACTCATTAGATTAAAGATCTTTATGTAGGCATAAAAAAAACAAAATGGAATAAAAATAAGGTTTTTCCCTTCTCATACATGTAGGTTGCCAATAGAAGTCTCACCTCAGTGAATGTTATTTTCAGAGCTGCTTAATAAATACACATTAAAAGTGTGATACATATTCATTTCTTCCAATACAAAATAAATCCATACGGTTGTATTTTCAATTGTTCTCTATCTCTACATACTCCAAATGAAAATGAATATTTTAGGGGCTAACGAGGATGTTTATAATGCTTAATATATCCAAGAATAAACAAATCCCAACATTTTTTCAGTATAAACTGAAGTCTATCTACTGGGAAGACAGAAAATATTCCTACAGAGTAATTTTGTACCAAAAAGAGTAAAAACTCTGTAATGTATTTTATAGAAATATAAATGTGTAAAACGTAATTCTTCTCACACTATGTAAAAATACATTACATATACTTTTCAAAGTTATAAAATACAGTAACTAACTACATATGAAAAAGGGTTCAAAATCTAGAGAATCTATCTATATGTCAAGCACCATGTTAGGTACACTACACATGTTACTTCATTTAATGTCCACAGCAATCCTATTAGATGCTATCACCAATGCCATGTAACAGGTAAGAAAGCTAAAGATGGGAGCGGTAGCCTATGATCACAAAGCTGGTAAGAATGAGTCAGTGTTTTCAAAGCCCACTGCCCTTTCCTCTAAAACCCATGTTTCTGTGAACTATTTTCACTAGCTTCTGCATACATATTCCCAAATCGGTATCACACAGCCTTCTATTTAAAAAGAGAAAGATAGGTGTTCTCTGAAAGTGAGAAAGGCTGCCTTATTCTCACTATATTAGAATACTAAATTAGGCATAGGTGATACATAAAGGAGAAGGAAGACAATTTGAAGATAGGAGGAAACATTTTCTTTTGTAATTAGTATCTCCCTTCATGCAAGTACTGAATAATAAGTGACTTAAAATGACTGGCATAAAGTAACCCAGTGCCAGCACATGATTTCTCTTGCCCAGCAGCAGCTCCACAGACAATGGGATGGAGAAGAGTATTCACTGCCACTTTATTTGTAATAAAAAGGACAAAGCGTCTTCTAAGATTTCAAGGTGAGTAGCATGGTTAAAAAAAAACTACTACTGTGGGGATTTTGAAGTTTCTTCCAAAGGAAAATGTATGACCTGAGCTATTAAAGAGGTAAAGCTTGATATTCAAAATAGAACTGACAGGCTTCCAAACAAGGTATTTAAATTTTAAAAGGATTCAATATTAAAAAGTGTCTGGGTGAATAGACTTTAAATAACAATGCTAAAGGATCACTAACTCTAAGATCTAGATAATGTAACTAGTTAAAGAAACAATAAGCACTAGTGAAACCATATCACATTTTTCTATTTGGAATTTGTGTAAGTATATAAACTAATTTTAAAATATAGTTAACTGAAACAAAACGAGACATATATACAAATGCACACATGTATATGACAAATGTGGGCCTCAAGCAATGTGAGTAATAATACAGCAAACTCAATTTTTTTAAAAGTATATCTTCCATTCCTTAAGGAATTTTAAATACATTGCAAAATTACATGATCAGAGAGTCATAACTAAATTCCCCAAATAGAATAAACAGGGCAAACAGGTGACTACACTAAAACTAAAGGTAATAAAAAATGTTGGTTTTTTTTCTGTTTTACAGTCCCAAATTTCTGCTCTCCTTCATAGTAAAACTCCTCCAAACAGCTAACTGTAATTATTGTTTTTAACTCATCTCTTCCGATTTTCTCCTGGACTGACTCCAATCAGGGTTTGGTTCCACTGTTCCACCAAAATGCTATCATCAGATCACCAACTACCCTTGGTTTACCAAACACAATGGTCAATTGTAAGTTTCATCTTACTCAAGTTCTTAGTAGCGTCTGACATACCTGATCTCTCACTTCTTTAAACGCTCTGCACACTGGTTTCTAGGATATCACTCCCCCAGGTTTTCCTTCAAGCTCACCAGCCACTTAGAGGGTATCTCTGGGTAGATCTTCTACTTTGTCTCAAACTCTAGTAACTGAAGTGCTTCATGGCCGGGTCCTTGGTATCTTCTTAATTACACTCCCTCTTTTAGGTAACCTCTGCCAGTCTCTTAACTTTCAATAAACATCTGATAATCGTAAGGATTCTCAAAGTTTATTTCCATCACTAAACTTTCCCTCAAACTTGAGTCTACCAATTAGCATGTCTACCTGAATGTCAAACAGGGATCTCAAACTAAAACATCCAAAATTAGATTCTCTCTTCCAAACATCCTCCTCCCTCAGATTTATCTGTTTTAGTTTTAAAAAAACAACACAAAAACATTATTCACAGCATTTGCTCACGCCAAAAAAAAAAACTACAAATCATCTGAGTCCTTTTTTAGTTTCTCACCCCATATTTAATCCATCAGCAAATCCTGTTAGCATTATATCCAGTCTCTTAACTACTTCTCACGACCTCTACAGACATTTCTTACTGGACTAAACCAACAGTTTTCTAAATGATCACTTACTTTCCATTCTTGTCCCCACCACTCCACCACAATCTATTCTTCATCACAAAGACCAAAGTAATCATCTTAACCCATAAGTCAGATCACATCACTCACCAGGACAAATCTCCCATCACAATTAGAATCTTAAGAAAAATCTTACTATAGCAGGTAAAACCATATATAATCTAACCCTCAAGGTTTTCTCTTCAATTTCATTCCTATGAACAATCCCTCCTTTTCATCCATTCCATACCAGCCACACTGACCTCCTCAAACTCACCAATCGCTTTCCTATCTCAGGACCTTTGCATTTACTCTCACTTTGCCTGAAAGATTCTATTAAAAAAAAAAGAAAAAGAAAAAGAAAAATTCACAGGATTTTATGTTATGTGATGCAGGCCTCTCTATGCTCAAACATCACCAAATTTCTCAGCACCTACCTAAAACTTAGATATTCTCTTAGACATTCTCTATCCTTCTAACTTTGCTTTACAATGTTTCTTCACATTTACTTATTTTTTTACTTTTTTTTTTTTACACTGTTCTGTATCAATTAACTTAATTGGCTTATTTTCTGACTCTGCAACTAAAATGTAAGCTCCATGAAGAGATTTTGTTTATTAGGTCAATCTAAAATGGTGCCCACTGTATAAAATTCAATAAATGTTGAATTTTGAATAAATAATCAGTGAGTAATGAATAAATAAATCAAGAAATAAAATAAAATCTTTAATTACTCTAGCATTTTTTCAGGCAGTGTTTTAATCTCTGTAGCTTGGTTTAACAAATACTTTTATTATACTGTAAAAGAGAAGTTTTTCCTAAAAGTTCTTTATTGTAGAGCAGTGCACTAGTTAATATCCTACTTTTTGTCATTTGCTAGACATTTTTAAATTTTATTTTTACATTATATTTGACATACAGTGCTGTATTAGCTTTAGGTATACAACATAGAGATTAGACATTTATATACCTTCTGAAGTGATCACCACGATAAGTCTAGTAACCATCTGCTCCATAGTTATGACAATATTATTGACTATATTCCGTGCTATGCATTACTTCTCCGTGACTTATTCCATAACCGGCAATTTATAGTTCTTAATCCCCTTCACCTTCTGCTCCCATCCCCCACCCTGCTAGACATTTTAAAGGATATACAGTACTTATAACTAAACATTAGCTCAAAAATACTTGACTTACTTTGCCTGACTGCAACCGTTGTATTCTTGAGTCACATACTTTCTTTACAAATAATAAGCTATTTATTTGATTTTTGATAGTGTTGATATCTAAAAACAAACAAATTAATTATGAGCTAGAAAGTGGTAATATTTGCAAAATATTTTAAACACGCACTTACACGTTAAATTTTAAACACGTTACAATTTAACGTAAAACCAATAGATACAGCAACTAGTTAATAAATGAATTAACTTGAAATTTTATAGTAAAATTATTTAATTGAAATTAAACCATGCCAATTATCTTTACTTTTAGAGATAACTGCAATAAAAATAGTCTCACTTTCAGAAAACTGCAAGACCTTATTCTTAGCACGTTAATGTAAGACTTAGATTTAGTTAAGGTAAAAACAATTGATATTATAAATTGATAAGTAAATTACAGTTTAGTTTGAAGATTAGCAATCAATAAAGAAGTAAAACATTCTTATACTTAACTACTTACCATCACCAGCTGTATCTAAAGAACGAAGATACTGTAATTCTTCTGCTGCCTTATCTCTGACTGCTTCTAGCTCTCCAATACTGTCACTCAATTTAATAATGTTCATAAAGGCCTCATAGTTGCAATTAGAATCACGTATCTGAAAAAAAAAGTTTAAAAATCAGATGGGAGGGGGACTTACTTATTAAGGGAAAATAGAATTTTGACTATTTACCATGTGACAGGCACAACCGGCCATATCCCCAGTGCTTGTAACAAAACAAAATTACATCTCTGTACTCACAGTACTTACATTCTCCTGGCTCACAAATTGTAAACAAAGTAAATAAAATATATAGCAGGCTAGAAAGTAGAGAGACGTGCTCAGAATGTTTGATAACAGCAAGAAAGCCATGACGGCTAGAGCTATACCAAAGCAAGGCAGAGGAGTAGAAGATGAGATCAGTGGTAACAGAGGGCAAACCTAGTAGGGTATAGTATATGTTTTGGTTTTCACTCTGAGTGGAATTAAGTTACTGGAGGAACCTCCACACTGCCTTCCATAGTGGCTGCACCAGTCTGCATTCCCACCAACAGTGTATGAGGGTTCCTTTTTCTCCACAGCCTCTCCAACACTTGTTACTACTTGTTTTGTTGATGATAGCCATTCTGACTGGGGTGAGGTGATATCTCATTGTGGTTTTTATTTACATTTCTCTGATGATTAGTCATGTTGAGCATTTTTTTCATATATCTGTCATTTATATGTCTTCTTTGGAGAAATGTCTCTTCAGGCAGGGCCTCTGCCCATTTTTCAATTGGGTTGTTTTTTTGTTGTTGAGCTTCATGAGTTCCTTGTATATTTTGGATATTAGCCCCTTATCGGAGGCACTGTTTGCAAAAATCTTCTCCCATTCAGTTGGCTGCCTTTTTATTTTGTTGACGGTTTCTTTTAGCTGCGCAGGAGCTTTTAAGTTTGATATAGTCTCATTCATTTATTTTAGCTTTTACTTCCATTGCCTTTGGAGTCAAATTCACAAAATGCTCTTTGAACCCAAGGTCCATAAGTGTAGTACCTATGTTTTCTTCTATGCAGTTCATTGTTTCAGGTCTTATGCTTAAGTCTTTGATCCATTTTGAATTAATTTTGGTGCATGGTGGCAGATAGCAGTCCAGTTTCATTCTTTTGCACGTGGCTTTCCAATTCTGGCAGCACCATTTATTGAAGAGGCTGTCTTTTCTCCATTGTATGTTTTTTGCTTCTCTGTCAAAAATTATCTGTCCATATTTATGTGGTTGTATTTCTGGATTCTCAATTCTATTCCATTGGTCTATGTGTCTGTTTTTCTGCCAGTACCATGCTTCTTTGATGATTGTTGCCCTGTAGTACAAGCTAAAGTCAGGGTGTATGATACCTCCAGCATTGTTCTTTTTTCTTAGTAATTGCTTTGGCTATTCGGGGTCTTGTGTGGTTCCAAGCAAATCTGATGATTTTTTTTTTCGTTCTATTTCTTTAAAAAATGCCATTGGGACTTTGATGGGGATTGCTAAGGGAGGCGGGGGGTGGCAGATGAGGGTAAAGGGGATCAAATATATCGTGATGGAGGGAGAACTGATTCTGGGTGGTGAACACACAATGGATTCATAGAGGATATAATGTAGAATTGTACACCTGAAATTTATGTAACTTTACCAACAATAAACTTTAATTTAAAAAGTAAGTTACTGGAGGGTTTTAAACAGAGGAGTGGAATTCTCTGACCTAAATTTAACAAAATCTCTGCGATGATATGAGTAATTGTTATCTTTGTCTTTTTCTCCAGCCACCTGCTGTTTAAGAATAGGAATAGAGTAGATGGTTACGTTGGATGTAACTACAGTGTGGTTTCTCCAAGTAAATAAAGAGAGAAAAAGGTAGTGGAGGATACTGTGAAGGGACTAAGACTTATGACTGTCAATAAAACTTACGCCAAGCAAAGCAGTAAGGGGAGGAACGAAAAGGTAGCAGACTTGGGATATTCCATCCTCAATAGGAGTCAAAGAACTGGGGAATTGTGTAAGTTCTGCACTATGAAATAAACTGGCCAATAAGCAAAAGAAAAGAAGTTTAATATCAGTACTCATCAGGGATTTTCAAGTTAACCACAACAAAATGATAATGCCAAATGTCAAAATATGGAGAAGAAAGAACTCTCAAACAGTGCTCGTGGAAATGCAAACTTATAACACAACTTTGGAGACCATTTGGCAGTTTCTTTCATTTTACATAAATTTTACCTCAATAATAAAAGAAAAAGAAGTTGGTTATTAAAGACTTGATTTTTCTAAGAATACATTAAGAAACAAGTAAATTTATCTGCTCTAGTTGGAGATAACAATATGAACCGATTAGGTAATCTATTCCACAGTCAAAGACAGGACTTAACATGAATTTAAGGAATAAAGAAGAATAAAGAATAAACTAGAGCATTTATCTGCTCTAGTTGGAGATAACAATATGAACCGATTAGGTAATCTATTCCACAGTCAAAGACAGGACGAAACATGAATTTAAGGAATAAAGAAGAAATATGATGTATGTTTAGAAACGAATAATGCAAATCCATTCAAACTATTTGTAGAAATAACTTAGAAACTTAAAACTATTATTGGAAAACACTAACACTTTGTATGCAGAGAATATATGTTACCACTATACTGCTCTAAGCGTTTCCTTTCAAATAGATATGAACTATACAGTTAGATATCATTAGTATGGTAATTTGCCTAAGAGAAAGAATAAGAACAGAGCTCATTTTAATCTTGATAATACTTATGCATAAAGGGTTTTTGCACAAATAATGTAAAAAGTGTGTAAACCAGACTACAAAGTAGGCTAAAAATCCTTTACTGATGAATTTTTCTCTTTTAAATATATTTTCTGATATTTTATTGCAAAGTAAAATAGTGATCAATTCCTATTCATTAAATAAAAAGACAGAATAGTAGTAGTAGTCCAAATATAGAGAGGTAAAGTAAAATTTGGTGTTTTAAATTCTTTTTAGAGTATTTTTTTAGTCTCCCCATAATATTTTCACCTTGTAACTAATTATATAGTTAACACAAGCTAAGGAAAAAAAATCAAAAACTAAACAAAGATATCAATAGAAACAATCCCTAATCCCACTGAGTGAGACATACCTATAACATTCTAGTGATCATGCATCCATTTCTGTACCATAGGTAAAATTACAGAGTACTGTATCCTGATTATTTAAGGTTAGTATACAATATCCATTTTTTGTGTTACAAAAAAAACTTGAACACCATTTTCTCTTATAGTTTAACGGTTTTAAAATTTTGTTTCCCTGCTTCCTAAGAAATTATTTTTTTATTACATAACTCATACTCCTTGTAAGTAAAGTGAAACATATAAATGAGAAAAATTAGCTTTCATAATCCTATCTGTCTATTAACATTTCAATCAGTATATATGCTACCAGAATTGTAGTCATTCATAAATATATAATTATCTATTTACTATGAAAAGGATTATATATCTACACACATCATTTTTAGTTATCCTTTTCACATAAAAATATAAACATCCTTTTATATTCATAAAGATATACTACCACCACTTTTTTAAATGGCTGCATGGTACACTATTGTATCCGTAGGCCATAATTTATTAAACTAATCCTCTATGTGGTATACTTAAATTGCTTTCAATTTTTCAGTATTATAAGCAATGTTTTCATTGCTTATATGAAACATTGTTACAATATTGTTATATACTTGCTCAAATATTGTTACAAACTTGCTTATTATAACTTTAGAATAAATTTCAGGAGACTTCCTAACCAAAAGGTATGTATTGTAAAAATTTTTAATTATGCAAATTGTACATTTTTGAAGCTCTTGTAGAGCCTCACAGGACTCGATAAAAGTTGACAAAAGAAAAGAAGAATCAAGCAATGTGACCTCCATGAAAGGATCTAGGAATACAAAGTTAAAAAGGTAATTTCTGCCTGCAAATAATCCACAATCTGGTAGGAGATACAAATATTGCAGCAACAACAATAGAATAATGGCAAGTTTGATAATGGTTATGGAAAAACAACAAACAATCAAGTGGTCCCTTCCTGGGAAAGCTAGGCTGAGTTAATAGAAGACAGCTGTGGAAAAGAAATTTCAGATTCAAGAAAGTGAATCAAAGATTTAGACGTATATATCAAAATATTCCCAGCAATAGCTCATTTACAACTCTTCCTTTACCATGAATTTATTGAGGAAAAGCATATAAAATCAGAAAACATATAATAAAGAAAGAAGAAAAAGTTAGAGCTAGTAAGCTTAGTAAGCAATAACACTTTGATATGCCTGACAGATGAGAAAACTAAGCTATCTGCTTAAAAACACACTAAGCCACTTATGGAAACAGATCCAAAACACAGATCTTCTCATTTTCAGTCTAGTGTTCTTTTCTCCATGTTCTCCTCCACAGTAAAATGTAAACTACATACATGCTATTTAAGTAGTTCAGATCACAAGTTGTATTTAAAACCAAACAGCAGTTTTAAAAAATATTGATCATCTATACACAGGCATAAAAATATCCTTTTTAAAATTTCAGTAAGTAGTACCGGCACCAAAATTGTAAAGATTACCATATCAACACATTTCTTAAAGAGAGTTTGGCTAGCACATTCAACATATTAGTAAATAGAAACATTGGAAATATAATGATTATTTATATATTTATGTAATTTCTTTAATAAATTATTGCTTAAGCATCCTCATTTCCAAATCATATTTCTACGTTTTAAAAAACTGTTTTAAAAACAATTATAATTTAGAAAGTACATACCATCCATATGATATATTGATTAATATAATCAGGATCACTGAGTTGATTTATTAATGGAAGAAGAATTCCTCGTGCAATGATTTCCTGGACAAAAATGAAAGCAAAACAAAACAAATTTAATCTAATATACTTCTCAAATCAATAGCATAATGTAAATTTCGCAATACAATGCTGTTACTTAAGAAAAGCAAAATACACGTAAAAGTAAAGCTTGATAACATAAGCTTATAAACAGATGAGAGCTAGTATACCAGCAGTTAAAATAAAGTGAGAAGAAGCTATCTGTATCGACTTGAATACATCTCCACAATGACAACTAGAGTTGAGTGGAGAAAAGCAAAAATATACCTCTAGTATGTTAGCACTTATGTCAATTTTTAAAAGACAAAACATGGAAGCATATGTGCTTATGGATTCCTATATCCCTATTAAAAGTATAAAAACAAATAAGAAAAGGAAAAGATACACAGCAAATTTAGAACAGTGGTTACCTTCAAGGGAGGTACAGAGCAACTATGGTAAAATATTAACATTGGTTAAATCTGGGTAGTTGGTACATAAATATCTATTGTATTATTCTCTATATTTATCCGTGTTTGAAATTTTTCTTAATAGAAAATAATAAAAATAAAACATGTTAATACAATTATTCACCATTTTCTAAAATATACCTTCCCACTCTTTCCAGCTGTTCACACTCCTACCTATTAAAACTCTTCCCTTCCTTCAAGGACTGACTACAGAGTCAATTCCCCACTTATATGAACCCTGACCATTCCAGTTAAATATTGTTTTTACTTACATGTTTAAAATATACTTATGCCCTGTATTTATGGCATTTATCACTTACTATGTAATTGTGTATCTTCCACTTCTCTAATATACTACAACTCTAGAAATCTCTTGCATGTTAGGGAGACTAGTCAGTTCTATTGATTTATCTATCTTCAAAAATGCTTACCCTTCATCTTCTCAAGGTCGTTGTTTTAAATGTGGCAGACATTTGATAAATATGACATGAATGAAAATAAAGAAACTAAGTGTTTAGTGTTGGGTCTATGAATATAATATTTTCACCTGTTATTAATCTTTACTCCTTTATGCCTGTGAAATCTACATTTAGAAAATGTCATTTCTTAATACTGGAGAACCTAACTACAAACTTAATACGATGTTTCACTTTTCTAAGCAAAGGACTGATTTATTTATTCCTTTTCCCAGATCTCTAATTTATCTGGGCCATTTTGTGGTGTAAGTTCATAAAAGGCCACCTTGATTTTCCTTCAGAGAAATATTTTATATAAATTCTACTTTTGTAAGCTGTTCAAGTCTCTGACAAGTATTACCCCATGAAGAATTAGTATTTCCAAAATGCACTAATAAATGCTCCAGTAACTTTCTGAAGTGGCTTTTGAGACATCTTACAGTCTCAAATTAGAAGGAATTGCTTATTCTTTCAAGGTTTGCTCTAGTCTCTTCTTTAAACTTATAGCTAGTATTTACATAATTCCTTCCTTTAAATTTTATCTCTGGCCTCAAATGCTCAAATTTTAAAATGTACTTTGAAAGAAGAAAATTCACAAACTGCTTTTTTTTTTAAGCTTTTTCCCCCAAAATGATAAAAACACATGGAAGAACTTTAAATAAATTTAATGCTTCTTATTAGTTAGAAAACTACTTTGATCTCCTAATTTGCCTCAAAAAGGGTTCGGTTAGTCAAGAGGTAATCATGAATCAACAATTCCTGTATAGGTTCTAGTGCAGCGAAGGATCCATACAAAGGAAAGAAGAAGTCTGTAATCTGCTATTTAATCTGGAAAAAAAACGTCCTTTGAGAAAACTTGGATTTAATTAGCAACAAAATTGACAAAGACCTATCAAGTTAAAAAAAAAAGAAAAAACTTGCTGAAAATAGTGCTCTACAGTTATACTCACTCAATTAAACCAAAAAGAAATAAAATATTGGTCTAAAAGAACAATCAATAGCAAAAACATAATTGCTCTTTAAACAATCCTACTTATTTTAAACTATAACCTCATGTAACAAGGCAGATCTTCATTCCTGGATCCTAAATCAGCTTAATGTTCAGGGAGCTACAGTCACGTGTGCACCACAGCCAAAAAGGAGGGCAGACAAGTTTCCTCTTACATGAAAACTGATTTTCTGATTGGATATTCGCTATGTGCCAGCTACTGCGATAACCAAGTACATAATAATGATAAATACAAATATATATGGCCCCTGTTCTTATGGGAGTTACAGTTCTAGTGGAGGAAAGAGGCATCAAGTACATAAACACAACAACCAGATTATCATTTTAAAATGTGGTAAATGAGATGAGGGAAAACAACTGGGCACTTACCTAGAGTAATAGGGAATTATGACAGGGCTTTAGATTGGGTGGTCGGGGGAGGTATTTCTGAGGAAGTGAGATATAAGGGATGAATACAATTTACCAAGAGAATAGGGGAATTATTCTGAGCAGAGGAAAAGGAGTGTGAGACAGCAGTACGGTAGGGAGAAAATGGCATTTCTGGAGAAGAAAGTGTGTGGCTGGAATAAAGCGACTGCACAGCATGAGGACCAGAGAGGTAAATAAACCCACATCCCACTCAGAAAATTTTGCTGGATGGTCATACCATTTACTGAGAGGGAGAAAAGACTTAAAAGGCAGACAGGATATGGAAGCAAGAATAAGATTTCCATGTTGGACATTTAAAGTTTAAAAGGGCTGTGAGTCAATCAAACAGTGATTTCAGGGAACAGCAAGTCAGAAGAGCCTGGACTCAGAAGAAAACTCTGGACCAAAGATAGAAATTTCGAAAACATTAGCATTTGGATGGTGTTTAAAGCCAAAGTGATGGATGAGCAAGAAGGCCCAGGCCTGAAGAACTTGGATATTTAAAAGTAGCAGTTAAAGCATATAAAGGTGACTAAAAAGGAGTCCAAATGAGAAAAATCAGAAAACAGCAATTCACATGGAAGCCAGGAAAAGACAGTTTCAAGAAAAGACAGCCAGCCAGCCCTGTGAAGTGCTGCTGAAACCCTGCCTAACAGCAGCTGTCTGTGGAGTTCCAGGTGACAAAGATTCTGATGCCAAATAGCACGAACGAGGGCTATGACTGATTAGCAACATCCTCCTACAGTGTAGATGTCAATCTAGTGATAGACATGACAGGTATTTACCACCCTCAATAATGACGAGCCCAAATAATTGGTCTTAACAACATATAATCTATTAGACTCTTCCCCTCAAAATCAAGCATTTTCCACGCACGTCACAACACCATTACCCTACCCGAGAAGTGCACTGAATTCCTCCTGTTAGGTAGGTATCAGGAAACTGTGTGGTTATTATTGCTTAAATAATAACATGCAAGCATAAAAGCACACCTCAGAAATCGGCATCTGTTTTGCAGGATGGTAGACTAAAGAGATCATAAGCTTTCATTTTTAGAAAAATTGGATATTTTTGTTTCACCCATTCAACCAGGAAAAGGGTTTATGTAGCTAGTATTTCTCAATCATAAGCAGGAGGCAAAGGAAAAATGTTATTCCTTTACATTTGTACACAGAATTTTATTCCAAAGGTTTATAGCCAGGTAATAAAAAGCCCAAGACTACTGTTCTCATCTAATTTATCCATTTTCCAATTACAAGTAGCAAAATCTTAGCTACTCAGATTTTTTTTTTAAAGTCTATTGGGAAGTATTATTTTAATTAGCCTAATTTAGGTAAATTTATAGGTAATGCTATATTAATGAAAATTTAAAACATATTCTTGTTATATCCAAAAATCCAAGTACCTAACTCTAAGGTGGGCAGTTCTCAAAGTGTGGTCCTGGGACCTCTGGAGAATAGAGGGAGACAAGCATACAGTAATATTTCCAAAATTGTTATTGATATGTTATCAATCAACTAATGAAAAGTGTGCTTGTGTACTCTGTGTTTCCCAATTTCTTAGTTTTAATTTATAATACAGTACATACTGATAGATAAAACCCACATTAAAAAAAACTCTTTGGGGTCCTTAATAATTTTTAAAAGCATGTAACAGGGTCCTGAGACCAAACCTTTTGAGAAATACTCCTCTAAGTTTCTTTACAGCCATTTATTTGGTATGAACTTAAGCTTACCCTGACAAAGTATCGCATGATCCTGTTCTGGAAATCTCCAGGAGGTAGCAATAAATATAGTAAGACCTCACACAAATCCCTTAGGAATCCTAGAAATAAAAACGGTAGCTATAATAACATTAGAAAATATGAAGTCTCCACCCACTCTTAATACAAAACACATAAATAAAGGTAGAAATAAGCAGTTTCCTGATTATACTGGCTTATTATTTTAGCAATTAATTAGTACATTATCAATATTCATTAAAAATTCCTTCATTATTCTCCAAATAGTAACCACTCATTAATCAAACAAGTATTTTTGTTATTCTGTTCAGTTTCATCCTACTTTTTGAATCACTGAGAAATTTCAATTATAAAAGTGCCCACAAAACAACTTTAGTTGTACCATGTATTCTGCACTTCGACCAGAATAATTATCTTTGCATATTTAAAAGTTATTTGCACATTTAAAAATATACCTGTAACTCTTCTTTCAAGAAAGAACCATAGCTATTTTGGCAGGTAATAAGAAAAGAAAAAAGAATATGTTCTTCTATTTTACTGATATATAAGGGCTCGATTCACATAAAATACTGCGTATCATTATATCTACTTCTTACATTTAATTATTTCATATCAGTGCTAATGAAAGGCAATTGAAAACTGAATTGCATAATAAATATAAAAAGGAAAAAAGAAGAAAAGGGACAAAGAGAAAAGGAAAAGCAAATTAACAAAATAAAGTTAAGCACATTTTAAAAATCAAAGAAACCAATTCCCACAACTAGAAATGCTTTTTTGTGGTTGTTCATATGCTGACACTTCATGGGAATATAATGCTATAGCTGGTCCTGTTAATCAAAAAACGTGCCAAGTAGGAAAGACTTTTAGTCATCACAAAACTAGGGAAAAGACTTATCTGGTCTAACCTCCCACAAAGAAGACAAGTTCACTCAACTCTAAATTTTATTTGAAATCATTATAATCAAGCCTATAGAAAACATTTTAGGGTAACAGATATATTCTTGAAGTAGAAATTATAAGTTCAAAGTGAAGATAAATTACTATACATAAAAAAAGTAAATTTACGATTATAAAAATGTTTATACTTATTACATCTTTTAAAAAGACACGAGGTAATTTTTAATTACCATCTTTACATTTTAAAGATGACCGTTAAAACAGAAAAAAAAAAAAAGAATTTGGAAACAACTTTTAAGAACTGAAAAACAAAATGATTTAGTAACTGTCTTCACCTGTTCTGGAAGGATAACTTCACCCTTAGATTTTACCCTTATACTTGTTCACTGGTTCTGCTAACTTGTCTCTAAACAATATGAACAGTCACTGTTCCGAAAAGAGTTAAATTGGAAACAAAACCTTCTTCATCTTTGGGAGAAGTGCAAACTACGTCACGGCAAACATCCTTCTCCATTTCAACTTCAACCTCAAAGAAGGTATCCACAAGATCTTCTGCTGTACCTGGACAAAGAAAGAGACAATTCAAGATATAGAGAACGGTAAAGAAAAACAGAGTTTAAAATCCTAATTTTCAAATGGAGTAAAGATATCACCTTTTACTTGATCATCTTTCTCTGTTATCTTCTGTTGCGCCTTTCTGAATACTCGTAGGTGTGTGCCAAAATCATCTACAATACGTGTAGTAAAATAAGGTTGCCAGTCTATTTCTTTTGACCTTAAAAAAAAACACATTCCATAAAAGCATTATGTAAATCATTATAATCAAAAAATATAAATTCATTTTAATGACTACTGAAAGACAACATGATTATCAGACTGAATTTATTTATACTGGTTTGTTCATTTAATTATATTACATCTTAACATTCAGTCCCTTTCACAAGACCCAAGGTGTAGCAAATCTTTCTCTTTCTAAGTCTTTGAGCAATATTACTTGAAGTATTTAATGTGTCAAAGCTTAAAGGTAATATCGAAGTCCTTAAATTAAATAGAAAAAAAATATTTTTTCCAATTAAATCTGAAAAAGAGTCTAACAACAGGTATATTGTGCAATTTTTTCCTAGACACAAGAATACATTAGGAATTCAGAACGTTTTTGCTTGCTTTTAAAAGAGCGTTTGAGACATTTCTCGGTCCCTTCTCAACCATTTCTGAATTCTATACATTCTTCTTTTTAGTTATACAGGTCAGGTTCTGAACTAAATTCTTTTGGTATGAATCTGACTGGTTTCTGTTTGCATATACTAGCACTTAAAAGCGTGGTCATTTCAAATAGCACACAAATGGTTTAAAAGATGTGGCGGCACAGCCATGAAAAAGGTGATTAATAATTTTATTAAGTTACCTGATACTCTATCTCAAAAGCAACAGACTTTAAGAAACATTTAATATACCAGTGAAAACAGGTAACAAAAACAGTTTATACTTCTTCTTGGATTAAGCGATAGTTTTAAACAAACATTTTTAATTTTTCCTTAAATTAGCACTAAAATTAAGTCACGCTTTTAGGAACATACTAAGTAGATAGAAGACAAAGAGTCTATTCATGAAGATGCTGGGAAATGAGACAGCCATAAAAAGGTACACCATAATTCATTATGTTAATTACCACATATGTATAATAAAGAAGCTAGTGAAGAAACTGACTTGATTACTGTCACTGAGAGAAAGCTTTTAAAGGTGGTGATGGCACTGATAAATATAACAGATAGTTGTTTTCAAATAAAAACATAAGTCATTACTGCTCATCTACTAACTTTTTAAATACACAATTATAATTTTGTTATATACATAAAAAAGTATATTTTAAGTACATGAACACAAAAACAAATTAATATTAAAAAGTAATCTGAGCTCAGGGATCAGAGAAGTTAACATTCTTTAAAACACAAGAGTCATGTAGTATATATAAGCATACACTAAACTTGGTAACAATATTCAGCCTCAACATAAAAACTAAAATAAACTTAAACCTAACAGTTGCTAGAGTTTCTTTTTTTCTTATTTAAAAATGAATCACAAACTGTATAAGCATCTTTCAAAACCTTTAACATAAATATTTGTACAAAGTCATATATACTTGAAAATTTTATAAAGACAGAATTTACTTAGTATAGGCCATTACCTTATTAATCCATAAAAGGTTCCTTCTAACAAAGTTAGAAGCAGAATATATGATCTTTCAAGTTACATCTACTCTGTTTCATGGTACAATGCCATACATATAATTTACTGACATTTTCTAATAAAAGTTATTAATTATAAAAGGCACTTTTTAAACCCATCTCAATTTACTACAGAGAATACAATGACATTTTAAATGATTGAAAACTAAAGAACGATGCAAATGTATAAAATTATTTTATATTTTAAATATAGATTTCTACTTTCAATATGTACATTTGTTGAGAGTGGGGAAAACATGGAACACAGTATTCCGTATATGTATCCAAGGTCATCATATTCCCTCCGCGTGACTCATGTCCACTGAATATACATGAGAAACCTAAAGTAAATCTTAACTCAAAGGGACTTTTCTAGGTTAGGAAGAACAGTAATATATTGTTTCCCATTCATGAATTAGGAAAAACATCTACTATAAATTCCTAGTAGTATTTGTATTAACACAATTTGAAAATATTTTGGTGAAATTATATGGTATATGATAAAAATATAATACATGAAACTTGAATGTAAATCAACTTAAAAAGCATTCAATTTATATAACAGACACACTTCCTTCTATTGATCCACAGGTAGCTTTCCATTAGAGCTCTTAATATCAATTATTCTTAAATGATGCCTACAGTCCAGGCTCTTTTTCATTTTGTTTAAAAATATTCCCTACACGATTCCTATTCTAACGAAAACACCTGGATTATTACATAATGAATCCTATTAGCTACACTTTCATTTTATTATTATTACTTATGAGCTTTCATGTCTTGAACTTAAAAATAAGAGAGCACATTGCCTATACAACCAAGAGAGTAAGTGATGTATTTAACCCTACTCTGAAAATAGAAACTTTATAGTAGTAGATCCCTGGGGCTTACATATCTTGACTGAAAGGCTGGAAGAATTACGAAGGTTAATAAGGAATGCAAACTATCAATGAAGTTTTAATTTAAGCACAAAAGCAAAAGCCACACTACACTGTAAGTGTATTCTCTGAACATGTATATTGTGTGCCTTTATCTCCACCTCTACCACCAGCATCCTGTCCCTCGCCTTTTACTCGGTCGCCCACATCCCCTCCACTCTATCTTCCACAGAGCACCCAGAGTGATATGACCATACAAATACAAGTTTTAAAAACCAAACCCTTCAGTAACCCTCCCTTGATCTTAGGCCTAAGCAGGAATACTTTCTCGAAAATCTTGCACACCCAGGACACTGCTTACTTCCTCTTAGTCTCTCCCGCCCTCTTCCTTCCCTTCTGATCTGCAGACTCACAGGCTTTCTTTCCACTTCTCAAACTCAAATACGCCACTTCTTATCTCAGTGCCTCTAGACAGGCTAGTCCCTCTGCCAAGTTGGCTCACCCCTGCCCACATGCAATAAATTTCCCTTCTCTCCCCAACATTCACTTGACTATTCCCACTTACCCCTTAGAGTTCATCTAAAATGTTAATTCCACACAGTAGCCTTCGTTCACCCTCTCCCTCTGCATTATTTCTTCAGACTATGTCTGGATCTCCAGTTATAAGTTCTCATAGCGTCAAATTTTTCACTTTTTATAGCACTTAACAACCTGCAGTTAAATAATTCAATTGCTAGAAATAAATTCAATTTCTGAGATAAAAATGTCAGGAAGTCAGGGACTTTGTTTTATTCTACTGTGTTCATTTTGTTCACAGCGGCTAAATAATGTGCTTGAACACTGGAAGCACTCAATACATACTGATTTATTGATTCCTCTTTCAGGGTCAGAGCACTGTTCACAGGTGCTTGAAAAAGGCCACACGAGACTCACACAACAGTTCCTTCTTTACTCCTTCAAGTTCTGAAACAGAACATAAACTGAGCTTTTTTTGCCTCTCTAAACCCCAAAGCTACTTAATGCCAATGCCTAAAAAAGGCAATGAATGTCCCAAATATGTGAGCTGAGACTGAGACGATATAAATTGTCTCACTGGTTCTATCTAAGCAGTGCACAGCTTATCGTCACAAAAAAATACATAAAAATCAGCTAAGTATTCCTGTAAAGAGCACTGGATTAGCACATATGCCCCTGATTCAAGTAGAACATTCACCATTTCATTCGTTTCATTCGTGCAATCCAGCAAGTCACATCACTTCCCAAGGTTTTGTGTTCTCTAAGGACACTTACAGCTTTAAGACTGTATGATCAGATTAACTAAACTCATCCCAACACACACATACACACACACATGAAAAAAGTACACACAAAACTAATAGTGGGTTAAGTACTTGTAAATCAAAAATATTTGATCAAAAGAGAGAATCATGAGTATATTTCATTTTACTTAAAATCATTAATCTTTCAACACAAGGTTAAGACCTTTTAATTGACTAAGGTTTTGTTTAGGGATATTAATGTGGCTTTTGTCTTGAAGAAATCATTCCCACACTGTGAAAGTTATGGTTTCCAGTTTCTTTTAAATGTCATGACAACTAAAGACGTTAGTGAACAAATATAAATGAACAGCCCTTTATGACTTTTCACCAGTATTTCATAGTTTATACATCTACTTCAGTTGTCATCTATCTAGCAACCAGCTTTGAGTAAAATTCCAAAGTGACTTAGCTTTCACAGGAACTACCTTGCCATACCCTTATGTTTTTAGTCTCTGTAGAAGTAAATTAAATTATATGATTATAATTAAAGTATAACTGGCATATACAGGTTCAGAAACAAATGCAACTTTTTCTTTTAACAAGCTTGATTATCTTTCTCCTCCAAATCATGTATGTTAAAGTCATACCACAAATCAATTCTTGATTTTACGGGGGCAGGGTCCATGCATCACACAACTGACTTTTGATAAACTTAAAGCTCCAAAGATGAGAACAGAAGTGGACAGAAGTACCAGAAAGTGGTCTATTAACCTACCTTAAATGCTAGGGGCATAAGTCAGTATGTCTTACAAAGGGAATGAAGAGCACTAACTACAGGTACGTTGAATGAATTTCTACTACAGTAACACAGAATTGGTACCATTCCAAAAATAGCTTCAAATTTTGTTGACAACAACCATACACAGAAATAAGTACAGGTTAATTAAGTGGTATGTTGTAACTTAAATAGGATTAATTAAAGAAGCTACGCTTAAACCAAATCTTGATGAGTGAGTAGTATCTAAATGGGGAAAGAAAGGATATAGAACAAGCAAGAGGGGAATGAGCGTGTGCTGTGTGGCGTCATCACATAGACTTGCCTGACTAGAGAAGCGGGTGACTATTTGGCAGCAAAGGCAATCCTCACATTCTTCGCAGAATACTTTCCTGGAAAAGGTCTTTTATGTCAAAATGACAAAAATAAAAACTGATTTTCCCACAGAAACAATTCTATAATAAATGTTATGTGCCTGATGCCACATTATTTTTTCATAGAAATGACTAAGACCTTATTTAAAAACAGTAAAGAGAGGCACAATAGACTGTTTATTACCTGTGTGTATACGTACGTACACACACACACACACACACACACACATATATACATATATAAAAGTCTTTAAAAGGTATCTTAATCAATAAGGGCAATATAATAACCAATCACATAAGATTAAAATATGTATTAATTTCCTATATAAGGTTTTTTATGTAGAAAAATAAGATTTCTTAAAAAATCACTGCGCAGTGAAATTCGTGGTTTTTCTGGGTAGACTGTGACAAGCATCTTTGGGGAGATTTTGAGAAGCTGCATCCCACTAGAAGGCTTTTTGATGAACTGATCCACAGCCACCTTCCGGAAAGATGGTGGCCCGTCTGTGAAAGAAGAAATTCCTTCTTCCTTGAGCCACTGAATCAGGCAGTGACTTCCCCCTCATAATTCACTACTAGAAAGGGTGTACGCTTTAAACTACATAACCTTTTACTTGTTTCCATCCTTCTAGAGTCCCTGAGAGACTACTATGTTACAATGCAAAAGTTTCAACCTGAAATTGAATGTGCGCAAAATAAAGGCACAGAACTGTAAACTTACTCTAATTCCATTAAAACAATTCCCCTTCTCTCAACCTCAATTCACTCATAAATACTACATGTTACATCTCTCTAGAGCACCTGTATTTCCCTTTTAAAATCTATCTTCAGGATTTAACTGTAAGTATTGATTTTTTTCATAACACTCCTAAACTTACATTAAATTGACTATTACTCTCCACCGATAATCCTCAAAAATACATGGAGAATTCCTATTTTACAGGAGCTAAATTAGCAACCACACAAGGAAACCAGTCTCTTCGCTTCATGGTTACAAATCTGTCTGCTCCCTTTTCTTGGCTGCACCTCCTCCCAGTCGTGTGAAGAGCGAGAGCCCAATGTGCACAGCTCTTTCCTAACTCCATGTTCACTGCCTTCATGCTGATCGCTTAAAATGAAGCATGGCAGGAGTATTTACACCTCATAAACATACAGTAGCCGATTTACAAAACTACAAATTTTGTGTTGTGTTTTCAGCATCCTATAAATAGCACTAGTTTAAATAATCAAAAATTTTTCAAGTTTCATTAATACAAGATTGTTTAACCACTGAGTAAAGATTAGTCTAGTACGTCTTTTATGTTGGAAATCAAGCATCCTTTCTGACCATGTAGAAATATAACAAAAGGTTTAAATAAACTTTATCATCATCCTACTCTACGATCTCTTACCAGTAAAACAATAGACCAGAGGAGTACTTTAATCCCAGAGTAAACTAAATCTAACTAGCAACCCTACCCACGGAACAAAATTAAATCCCCAAATGGTATTCGAAATACAGGGTATGAAGACAAGTACATGAATGAGTGATCTGAGGAGGAGGTAGGATTGAAAACAAACAAATCAAAATTAGTACCAACCTGACCAGAGTATGACAGACTATCTCAGAATATAACAAACAACCTAGATAGAGGAACACACGTGAAATATATTCACCTATCTTAGAGGTTGAGTATAAAGAACATAGAACTGAAAGCTTTTATCAAGCTACAGAAAAAAAAAATCTTAGTACGTCAGAACTGAAAGAGATCTGAAATGATTACCATAAGCCCCTGAGTCAGAACTTAATTTACTTAGTCTCGATTATATAGTGAAATCAGTCAGAGCTTTGTTAAAAAAAATAATAATAATCAGGGTTCTTAATTTTCAATTCAGTGTTTTCTCTCCTACACCTTAACATCATGAAACCTCCTGATTCATATAATTCACATTTTTTAAATGGTGGACGTGGAGAAAAATTCCGGCTTGCAGTTTTATATAATCATATGAAAGAAATGGTATTTAGTGAACTACAATACCACGTAAGTCCAGTTCTGTGTCCCAAAGCTTCAAAGCCATCAAATGTCAAGATGTTCTAAAGGACTTGGGTCTCAGAATATAACAAACAACCTAGATAAAGGAACACACGTGAAGTATATTCACCTATCTTAGAGGTTGAGTATAAAGAACATAGAACTGAAAGCTTTTATTAAGCTACAGAGAAAAAAAAAAATAACCTGGGGCTAAGTGCACAAACTCTTAATAAATAAAGCATTAAAAAATCAGTCATGCTGTCAACTATTTCAATAAACAGTATTTTTAGTAAATTTTTCTTGGTAAATGAAATACCTAGGTCCAACGGTAAAATATTACAGAAAAAAAATAACATGGAAGTAATAAATGGGAATTTGATTAACAAAAATTTATTAGATATTCACTATTTCATCATGTACAAAATAAGGTATTAAAAAATGTGTTGCTATATTTTATCTTTGTTCCACCTTACATAATGATGAGTCTTTTTTTCCCCTCTGGCTGCTTTGAAGTTTCTCTTTTTTTTACAGCTTTTAAACATTTTAATGATAATATGCCTTGATTTGGTTTTCTTCATGTTTCTTGTGCTTGGGAATCATTGAGTTTCCTGGATGTCAGTTTGTGGTTTGCATTAAATTTGGAAAATTTTCAGCAATTACTTCTGTAAATATTTTTTGTGTTACCTCCCTTCGGCTGCTCCAATAATATGTATATTAGGCTACGAGAGGTTATCCCACAGTTAGTTCACTGTTGCTCTCTATTCATTCTTAACAAAGCATTTTTCAATTTTGCGTGCTTGTTTTTTTATTGTTCTTTTTTTATTTTTTATTGTGGTAAAATATACATAATGTAATTTACCATTTTAAGCATTTTTAAATGTACAGTTCAGTGGCATTAAACACATTCACATTGTTATGCAAAAAAAAATCACTTCCCAAGAAAACAACGAGATAAAGGCTCTCTACAAAATACATCACCTATAGTTGAAAAAATGATTCTTATATTTATGAGCTCATAAGAACATAAAAACAGAAACAGGAAAATGAATTGATTTTTAAGTAGTCACCTTAGATATCTTTTTTGCTGATTACCAAATGTTTCTATTTCTCTCTGGTTATAAAGATAGTACCCATCTTGTAAACTGTAATTTCCTTCTTTAGTGCCCATATTGTAAAATGTAATTTCCTTCTTTAGATTTTCTGCATCAGTTATAATCAGAGATAAATCCACAATCCAAAGATCACTATTAATATTTTAGTGATCTTTAGTCCCTTTGCAATGCACACAGTTACAATTTTTTACATAGCTGTAATCATACAGTATACACTATTTTGTGTGATTTTTTATTCTATTTCCTTTTAGTTTAAATAATATTTCCCGAATATTTTAATACCAGCAAAATTATCTATTCCAGGGGTCAGCAAACTTTTTCTCCAAAGAGCCACATACCTACTATTTTATTAGGCTTTGCAGGCCACATCTTCTCGGTCACAACTAGTCAATATGCCACTGTAGCACAAAAGCAAACAACGAGAAAATACAAACAAATGAGCATGACTGCCCAATAAAACTGCATTTACAAAAACAGGTGGCAGTACACTCAAAAACAAAATGACAAATAACCTAATTTAAAAATGGGGAAAAGATCTGCCAACAGACATTCTTCAAAGATACACAAATGACTAATGAGCACAATGAAAAGAAACTCAGTATCATAGCTATCAGGGAAACCCAAATAAAAACCATAATGAAATACCACTTCACACCCACTGGGATGGCTAAAATTAAAAAGACAGACAATAACAAATGTAGACAAAGATCTGGAGAAATTAAAACCTTCATACATTGTTGGTGGGAATGTAACACAGTGCAGCCACTCTGAAAAATAGTTTGTAGTTCCTCAAGAAACTAAACGGAGTTACCATATGACCCAGAAATTCCACTCATAAGTGGAATTTCACAACCAAGGGAAATGAAAATGTAAGTCCATACAAAAACCTGTGCATGCTCATAGTAGCATTCTTCATAATATCCAAAAGGTGGAAACAACCCAAATGCCCACCAACTGATGGATAAACAAAATGTGGTATAGCCATACAATGGACCATTATTCAGCAATGAGAAGGAATGAGGACTACTATATGCTACAATATGGATGAACTTTTAAAACATTATATGAAGTGAAGGAAGATGGTCACAAACAGCACATTTTATTATCTCATTCATATAAAATATCCAGAATAGGTAAATCCACGGAGACACAAAGTAGATAAGTAATTGCCTAGAGCTAAAAGTTTTGGGGGGACAGCCGTGACCAATAGTGGATACAAGATTTCTTTGTAGGGTCATTAAAATGTTCTTAAATTAACTGTGATGAAGGTCACACAACTCAGTGAATATACTGAATGCCACTGACTTCAGGTGGGTGAATTGTAGGGTATGTGAATAATATAAATACACAGCTGACTCCTGAACAACATGGTTTGAATCCACTCATACATGGATTTTTTTAAATAAATACACAGTCGGCCCTCCACATCCGGGTTTTGCATCCAAGGATTCAGAGGGCTGACTGTATGTATTGTTCTACACCATTTTATATAAGGGACTCGAACATTCGTGGATTTTGATATCTGTGGGAAGGTCATGGGACCAATTCCCCTCAGATACTAAGGAAGGACTGAATTAAGTTTTGAGGGAGTCAAAAGTTATATGCAGATTTTCAGCAGTGCAGCAGGTCAGCGCCTCTAACCCCCATGTTGTTCAAAGATCAACTGCACAATTTACAACCCCGTCTATTCTATGGGCATAAAACCATTAACTTACTTCCTCTTTGTTTAAATATTTAGATGGTTCCTAATTGTTTTTGCTCTATTATAGTAGATATGACAAAAATCATCTTTCTGATTAATGTTAGTTTTGAACTAAGTTTTCAAATGGCAAAGAATATAAAATGGCAAAAAAGTGTAAAACTTGACTGTTGCAAATGTCCATTATTTGAGTTATGCTTGTCTTTGAACAAGTCTAGGAACATATGATTTATAATTTCCAGGCAAAAGGTAGTGGGCAAAATGGCAAAACTTTCAGAACATATCCCCTCTGTCATTCCAGAAACAATGATAGTGGATACTATCATAACCACTGAATCTTGGGGCCTACACATCCACACCCATGGGAAAACCCTTCAAGAGGGAACGCAGCGGCATTAAAATATATCTCCTTTCTACTAATCTTGAGGTTAAGATGAATCCCCAAAATGAAGACAGTAACCACCTTTCACTCTGGAGAGTAACAGGGTATCTTATTCATTTGAATCTCCTTATGGTTTCTGCCACACTAACCTTATCCCCTTTCTTAGAACTTTGCACTTATTTTTCTTTCCTAACATGTCCTTCCTCTCGATCTCTCTCTCTATCCCAATATACCAGTTTTGGCCTCAAGCCACATGAGATCTTCATCAGTTACTCTGGTCCATTCTATCTCTAGCTCTCAGTGCCATACAAATAACTACTTTATTTTTTCTCCATTTCATGTGCTTTAATTTTGTCTCCCTTCCCCCTGAAAAAAAAAACACACAAAAGTCTAACATAAGGTCAAAGAATTTGTATATATTTTCTAAAAACATAGTAACAAAAATAACAATAACAACAAAGTTAACCTTATTGAACACATTTTTTGCCAGATCCTGTGCTGTTTTATTCCCTCATAATGATCACAATAACCCTATGGTATAATTACCCCATTTCACTGATGCAGAAATTGAGGCACAGAAAGTCAAGTAACTTGCTCAAAGTGTTATTTATTGGTTAACAAATACTTTATGAAATGTTTCATGCAGATCATCTCAGTTGCCCCTCACAACTCCAAAGTTGCTACAAGTATTAGCATTACTATTTTACTAATAGATGCTAAGAAATTTTCTTTTAAATACACTGTAACTTAATGGTACATGTAGGATTATAATGCAGATCTCCCAGGGCTTTCTGTCCTATCTCATTATATCTTATTTGAAGGGGCAATAAAAATACAAAAGTTATCAAGGATTCATCCCCTAAGCCTCCAGCCTAATTCAAGTCCAGGTTCCACAAAAGAAAACTCAAGAGTGCTATAGGAAGATTTCCTTCCCCAAACTGCTACTGGAGTAACAGATACTGTACTAACGTAAACATAAGGTGTTATTGTAAAATACTTTCTCATATGCGATGTCATTTAATCCTAACGACGACCTGATAAGTACATATGCGTGATCCCCTGGACTCAAAGAATTTATGTCTTTTGCCCATTCAAGGCCATAGAGCTTAATAAATAATAGAGCTTACAGCTCAAAGTCAAGACTTCAGACTGTTTAGTATGTCCTTTTCTTCCTGTTACGTCTCAAAATTAGCATTTTGTTTTAGCTAATATTCCATAATTGTTTCCCCAAGGTTATGAATAAATAAGAACACTAGAATTCAGTGCTTCTAAATTTTTTTCTAGGTTCATAGGCCCTTTTTAAAAAAGAAATCTATGGAACCACTCAACAGGAAAAAAAAAACACAGTTTTGAATACATTTTCAGGACTTCATGGGCCCCTCATCAACAACCCCATACAAGATTGTAACTTGAAGGACAGAGGCAGTAACACATGCTCCTGCCATGTGCTTCACAGTGCACAGCAGACAGTACAGAACAAGGATTACAAAATATTCAAATGACTGTAAATAGACCTAATTTTCATGATACTGGCATTGGAAACAGCAATGGAACCTCTACTAAGAGGTACATTTTTAGTAGCAGTAATAGAAAAAGTCAAACATGAACAAAAATAAAGTCATTCACAGAGAACAAAAGAAACCAAGGCTCAAGAGAAGCTGATTAATTTGCCCCAAAACTTAAGGACAATGGCAAAGCAGATATAAATTCAAGACAGTCTAGGATGGAAGAAACCTGGCTCTTCCTGTAATCACCCAAATATTTACCTTGGTAGTACAGAATTTTACAAAAGGCGTGGGGGCGGGGGGATGACATGAAGTTCAAAGAAAAGGTGACGGGATCAAAATGAGGAAAAGCATTGCAAAGAGAAGAAAGGTTGGGAGACTAAGATGAATAATCTAGATCATAATAAAGCTGGTAGGGAATGGGGGGAAAAAGAACACTGGACTGTTAAAAACAATCTGATTCCAATTCTTACTCTGCCCCCAACTCTACTGGATAACCTTGGGCTAACCACTTAATCTTTCTGGACCTTTGCTTCCTTATCTGTGAAATTATGGCTCTTGGATGGTGTAACAAATGAAATTTCCACATTCCTTCCCAATTTTGAAAACATTTTCACAAGTATTATTTTCATTACATTTCATGGAACAGGACTTTTGTTTTATTCACTGCTGTGTCCACACAGCACGTGGTTGGTACAAAGTAGGCACAAAAATATTAGCTGAATAGATGGATTTGATCCTGACAATAACCCTGTGAGGATGCAGAACAGGGTAGGTAACATCATGCTTATTTTACATATGAGGAAAACCAAGGTTCAAAGAGTTTAAAATTCTTGCTCACAGTTCCACAGCAAAGTGGGAGAGCAGGGTGCAAACTCAAGTCTTCCAATTACTAGTTCAAAGTTCTTTCCAGGTCTAAAATTTGTTATATTTTAATATATTCTTAGGCAGTCAGACACAAGAATAATGAACTCTTCTTATTGCTGCCCTTTCAAAGAAAAAAAAATCATTAGGATGTAATTATAGAAAGCAGCAAATGATTCCAGAAGTCATCTAAAAGAATATCTAATACTTGATAATGTTACACGTATGAAATAAAGTAGATAAAAATCCAATTTCTGACCTTCCTTGGTTTTATTCGATTATATTTTCTGTGTTCCACGGTGGTATTTATGGCTAGCTATTAGACTGGTGCAAAAGTAATGCAATTTTAAACTGCAATTACTTTTGCACCAACCTAATACTTTGCAAATGCTTGCTGTTAAATTATAAGGGAGGAGCTCAAATCTATCTCTACAAGTAAGGTTATTGTTCAAACCATAACCCTTACTGCAGACCTCCCCAACGACCAGAGGTGAGGAACTAATCTCCCACTGTAAAGCTTAGGATCAACTGAGTTATAGAGGAAAAGTCCAGACAGAGCAGCATGAGCTGGAAATATCTACACACACGGAGTGCACTGCAGAGTAAATGAAGCCTGAAACATCACTAAAGGCAAAAATGACAAAAGTGAAGCTGTCTTACTTTGGCCATATGGTGAGAAGGCAGGATTCTTTGGAAAAGACAATAATTCTGGGAAAAACAGAAGGCAGCCAGAAAAGAGGAAGATCAAATATGAGATGAGTTGATACCAGAGAAGAAGCCATAGGCGTGAGTCTGCAGGAGCTGAGCAGGGCTGTTGAGGACGGGACATTGTGGACATCCCTCATTCATAGGGTCACCAAGAGTTAGAGCTGACTCAAAGGCAAAGCAGTCAACATATATACCCGTAACAGACATAAAAGCATAGTAAGAGCCCTAGGGCAGAGATCTATCCTCCAAGACTCTCAAAAGTCCCAGACTATATTTCTAGAACCTAAGTGGGGAACAAGAGGGGTTGGCTAGAAAATAACACCTTCAAATGTGAGCGTACTCATGGCTAAAACATGCAGCCTCGTGCTCTGAGGCTACAGGCAACTAGGGAAATCTTTGTGAGTATCGGGAAGCAAAATCTTTGGATTAAAAAAAAAAGACAGAAAACATACAAACAAAATGCTTTTCCTCAAAAATAAATAATTTCTAGATATAAAATGCCAACCCCTCCCCCAAACAAAGATCAAGTAGTTTAAGTACAAGGATACAGGTCAAAATATTTTGTCATCTAGGAGATAGTATATAGGTGGATGTTTCTTAAAGCAAAATCATCAAAATATACTTTTCTTCTAAAAATAAATAAACTGAATTATTTCCCACTGCCGTGTGCTCCTTTGGGTTCTTCTCACTCTAAGAAGACTTCCATTAGGTATGTCCGAAAAATAAGAGAGCAGTTTATACTACAAATAATTTCCACAGCTCAAATAAACAGAATATCTGGATAAGAGAGGAAAATAAATTATCAATAAATAGGCTGAAAGACTTTGAAAAGTCACATCCTTGGACCCTGAGGAAGAAAATGACACACAGACTGAGAGAACAGGGCTTAATCAAGGTAAACATTCTGTAAATGTAAAGGTTAAATTTCAAGCAGTCATTTAAAGGTTTTTAGGTCTCTAATTCTATAATCTGAGTTATCCCACAGTAATAATCTACTATTCTACTTACCGTTTAATACAGTTGACCCTTGAACAATGTAGGGTTTGAATTGCACAGGCCCGCTTACATGCAGGCCTTACATGCAGATTTTTAAAAATAAATTTGTATAGTACTGTAAATGTATTTTCTCTTCCTTATGATTTTTTTAACATTTTCTTTCCTCTAGTTTAGTTTATTGTAAGAGTACAGTATATAATACATGTAATATACAAAAATTGTTAATCAACTGCTTATGTTATTACATAAGGCTTCAGGTCAACAATAGGCTATTAGTAGTTAAGTTTGGGGGAATCAAGTTACATGTGGATTTTTGAATGTGTGGGGGTCGGCACCCCTAACCCCCATGTTGTTCAAGGGTCAATGGTAATTAATTTGCTTTCCCATTTAGAAGTTATTTTCCCTATTGGTACAAACAATATATTTACATTTTTCTGCAGAACACAATGCAGTGACCTTACCTAGTAGCAAACTGAATGAGTGCATTTTGAAGAGTCTGCCTAATTTCAAGAAGAAAAGATTCATCATCACTTAGTGTATAATACCAATACTGGACATAATCCCTCATGGAAAACTGGATAATCTAAAACAAGAATATTGGGGAAAAAAATATAACTATTTAGGTTTTAAAAAGTAACAGTGGCAAGCTAAAACCTAAAAGGATTATTTGCCAGTTGATATTTTACTCTGTATACACTAAATATTTTACTCTTTATACACTAAATATTTTACTCTTATTTTACTCTTTTATACACTAAATTGTGGTGATACACAATGGCCTTCATTAGAAAAAGGATTACTATGCCAAAAAACCACTGCAAAAATTTTTTAATTATTTTGGTATTCCAATTCATACACTGCCCAAATTTGTTAAAAATTAAAGAGTTACCTATGGCCAAGGCCACCCAGAATTCATAAAGATGGAGTTTGTAGAAAAAGTAAATTTTCAATGCAAACAATAGTTTTACCGTACTTTGCCATGTATAATGCACACTTTTTTGCCCAAATTTGTGAGGGGAAAAGTACTATATAGGTAGTATTAACTCCGTTTCCCTGCAAGTTTGGGCCAAAAACATGGGTGCACATTACACACGGGAGCACATTATACACAGCAAACCACGGTAATCAGTTTGATGAAATGAGATGTAAAGTAATGCCAATGGACCCTAAGTCTCAAAAAGAAAAGTATTTTTCCAAAATTATATCATCGAATTCATTGCAATCAAATTACAAAAATGACATAGTTACTTAATTCTAATACCTTTGATCTGTTAACAGTATTAAGTTAGCCAATAAGCAGCAAATACTATAACACAACGTAATGTATTTTGTTTTTTGTAAATCGGATAAACTAAATATGGGTTCATCTATAAAGTAAATGTTAGAATTTTAAAGTACATATTATTTATAATAATCATATAATCAACCAAACATCAGTGAAAACATTTTGGGGTTGAACAAATTTTTTTTAATTCTAACTTTTTAACATTGTTGAATCAAAGTAGGTATATCCATTTTAAAAACTAATAAAACTAGTAAAGAAAAATGTCTGATTTACCAAACCACTAAGTTTATTCATCAGCTAAAGAATAACACTTAAACTATAAATTAGAAACATTTTCAAATGTCAGTGAAAACTTTTCTCTAAATGGAACTTAAATCAAAAGGCTTTAATAGTAATTAAACCACCTCATTATAAATTAGTTCATAAATAAGGCAGCATCTTTAAGTACAGAATCTAAAGACAGCATTATAATGCATTTCCAGCATATTATATAAATAGCAAAACTACTTCTTAATATTTTCAAAAGAAAAACACCCAGCACACAATATATGAAATTCAAATACCACATACTGAAACTCACTTGCTGGAGAGGTTCATCAATTATATTGGCACCCGTCAATCTTCTATCGATCTTTATAGTCCTGGCTTCCCGTTTCATTTCTTCTAAGCACTTAAAGGAAACCATTACATCTTACTGCATAGTTTCTTGTTTTAAAATCTCTGTAGAATACTTCTAACTGAATATTCATTGTAACTTTTCTGTCATTATCTCAAGTAAATTAATAACCTTATTTCTTGAGACTCCGGTATAAACCAAACACTATTTCTCAAATTAACAAAACTACACATCCAGAAAAAAAATAATCTATTTTTAACTTCAAAAATATAATAAAAGCAGCAAACATTATTTAGTATGTGAGAAAACTGAAAATATACAGATATATTGTCATAATTCAATGAAACTTTAAAACCATAAGTTAATGTTTCACGTGAGTTAAATTATTAATTTTCTCTATCAAAAGCTCCCACTCTTCTCTTCCCGTCCCCCAAGCCTAAAACAGAATACCAACTGCCAAATGAATGTATTCTTAATTGATTTTATTTAGGGATAATTTTTAGCAACTAAAGAAAATTAATCTATTTCCTTGCAGTCTTCAGAAAGATCAATGACCTGGAAATAGGGTGAAAAGTAGTGGAAAACTCTTTAATGAAAAATACAAACCAAAGAGTGTGCACACATGCACACACACACAACACGTTTCAAGTTGTAACATGCAACCTCTAAGAATTTTTTTCATAAAACATGTTTATAAATCATTTTAGAAAAATAACTATTGTTTTATAGCATCTGTTAAAAAAACAGATTATAAAGACTTATAATCCCAGTCTTGACTAGGATTTATTACTATTTGGGATCTTAATTTTAAATACAGTTCCCATCTTTTATATTTATCACTCAGACGAATGGAAACTATGGATGGCTAAGAAATTATTCAAAAAAAACAAAAGGTTCATTTCTTTAGAAAGATTTGTGAGCAAACTCAAAGAATACATATTGATGGGAGTCCTAAAGGAAGAAGGAAAAAAGCCTCAGATTATTTTAAAAGTTATAGTAAACATTAGAAAAAATTTATCAATATGAAAATCAGTGGGATTGGGTTTTTTTTAATTTCAGTAATGTAAAATACTACCTTATATATTACTTTCTCTGTATCTCCTACATCTTAACACAAATTGGACAATAATTGTAAAATTAAGTTTCTAGCATCAACTCAAGACCATTGGTCTCTTTATAAAACATGAAACTACCCCTATCCTAACAACAAGAACTGAAGGCAATGCAAATCTGAAGCCTAGCTATAGTACTCAATTCCAATTTTACTTATAGAAAATGATATTGAAAAAAAAAAACAGAATAGTAATATTCAAGATGATGTAAATTGGCCCTAAATTATTAAAATTATAGATAATGCATAGTCTAATTGCAAGCTATATGTTTCAAGTGAGTCAAAAAAAAAGTGCCCGTTTTCCCCCGCTGGTTCCTACGCAATTTATTTCATTCAGAACTGTATATTCATTGACACAAATAATGCATGTGATGCTTTGAAAACCTATGTTACGATAGCAGGAAAACAACCCAATTTTTTGTCTTTTCCTCAAATTTGCATTCCCACTTTTAACATCTAACACTAAAAAAGTTTACAAGGTAACCTTTTAAAATGCATTTTCTAAGCATGATCACAAAGTCCCCTATGAATTTAAAGTGAGCGTTAGTAAATTACAGGAAAATCTGCCAAGCCATATATAGATGATCACATTATTATCATTGCATAGAACAAGACTCTGAGGTTTCACATTTTACCCTACTTACCTTAGGGATTCCAGTTGATGTTGGAGGAAGAAATGAGTGTTCACACTGCTCTAGGTATTTCTCTGAGTTTGTTTTTCCAAACAGGAGAGTAACCACAAAACCCCTGAAAAAAATTAATTATAGATAAAAAAAAATAAAATTGTATATATCTATTAACATACATATTTTTCAGATGTAATAAATGGCTTATCGTTCACTAAAATGTCAGTTTGTGACTTTGGCAAAGCAAAGAATTGACAGATTTTGCTATGTTCTGAAGTTTAAAACAACTATGTATAACCATTTGTGAATTTCTACAATAATGTCTTTCAAAGTTTTCAGCCAGTGTATTTAATTAAAAATCTCAGGCAACATTTTCAAACTTTAGGAAAATCAGCCTTCATTAAATAACAGGCTAGCTAATAACCAAAGACAAAGACAAATGAGATCCAAATCTATAGCTAAATCGCACACTTCTTTATTGTTAACTAATTAACATGATATTAATGTAACTTGCCACTATGACTATAGAATAAAAGCTTAACAGAAAAAAAGTAATCCAATTAATGATTTATTTTAAATACATCTGGAATTATAAAAAGAAAACTACAGTTAAGATAAGATAAACACTGGTTTAGAACTACTTTACTATAAAGTACTGACTAAATGTTATCAATATTTCCTATACTTAAAGTTTACCAATTAAATCTAAGCACTACTAAGTAGATAGGAAATCCACAAAGAAGAAAAACAAATTTTAATTTTGTAATGATCTTAATCTTACAGTCATTCAAAGATTGTAGTGACAAGAAAGAAACAGTGGAACATTAAATCTGGTCAGTCTCAACTACTGAATGGAAGTGGAAGGAAGTGCAAGTGCAAGGAAGTGCTTGTTGTGGCTATCTGCCATTTCACCACTCTTCACGACAGGCATCACAAAAGCAGGAAGGAGGGTGGAAAACACAGATAAAAACAAATCAGCTCAGGTCATCAATTCTGTTTTTCTTTCCGAGGCCAAAAGCTGGCCTCACAATTATCAGTAAATTTTACCTATCTGTGTTGTATCTGATATTACTAAGAATCAAGTTGGCTCTGTATTTGCTTTACCTGGTTATAAGCATGTTTACGGACACAATAAAATGCTTATACTTGAATTAAGTTAACAGTGTATTTCTAAAAATATCATTATGAAACAGACTGATAAAACATTAACCTTTGCCCACAATGTGACAGTAGGCCAAGGTTCTCTGCTATCACAAAGAACCTAATTAACAATAATAACACAGCATTGAGGTTTAAGTAAAAGCAACTGCTACAAGTGACTGTACAACTAAACAAACACAACAGAATGCCATTAAATAACCACATAAATACTAATACTGTATAAATGGTATACCAAAATAACTACCAAAACAAACAAACAAAAAATCCCTGCAGTTTCTTTCCAAAAATACTCTTATACTAGAAAGTAAGGGATTAGCTTTGACTATAAGCAAAATATATACATTTTTAACATTGCAGGTAAACTGCAGGACTTAAAAACTTGAATTAGCAAAAAAAAAAAAAAGGTGGTTTCCATAGGAAACCTCTCAAACTTCCATTTTAAATAAGGAAAAGAACAAAAAAAGCATCTCTTTAAAAACTTACACAAACACACACTAAAACTATGACATGATTTTAATATGAAATGCTTTCATTCGATGTTGCTGTTTAAAAGCCCTTTTTAGCTTTTAAGATTCACAAAGCATTCATTAAACTATACTAAATTACATTAACGAAGGGACAAGCATTCTTCATAATTAGAGCCAAAATAAGAAAGATTTGACTCAGGAATTAAGGTACTCACTGACCAACTGAATAACCTACCATGTTTCCCCGAAAATAAGGCCTAGCCGGACAATCAATTCTAACTAGGGTTTCCAGGCGGGAATTTCCACCCTTTCTCAGGAATTTTTTTCACTTTCCCGTTCCCGAATCCCAAGAAAAGTTGATGGGGAAACCGGGAAAATCGGCTCCTTGAACCCAGCAATACTCAAAATGGGAAATAAATGTACTATTCACAATGCATCTCTTGGACATTTTTCCTATTTATCACTAGGGTTTCTGATCAGGAATTCCCACCTGTGCTCGGTAATTTATTTCCCTTTTCCATTCCTGAATCCCAAGAAAAGTTGGTCGGGAAATCAGAAAAATCAGCTGCTTGAACCCAGGTGGTCGGTACTATTGGAAGTTACTTTGTGGAACTGATTCATCGTGGAGAATAGAAAACAGTTTATATCTCGGGATTCGGGAACAGGAAAGCAAAAGAAATTCCTGAGAACCGACGGGAATTCCCGCCTGGAAACCCTAGCTCTAATGCGTCTTTTGGAGCAAAAATTAATATAAGACCTGGTCTTATTTTACTATAAGACATGGTTATTATAATATAATAAATATAATATAATACCGGGTCTCATATTAATTTTTGCTCCAAAAGACGCATTAGAACTGACTCTCTGGCTAGGCCTTATTTTCGGGGAAACACAGTAGGAGCGCTTAATCACCTAAGCCCCATGAGATGATATGGGGAAGCTTGCCAATACATAAGTAGAAGTCCCTTTCTCTGGCAGTGATTTTCACTGGGATCAACAGTCTGGAACAGAACATCAGATCAACTTATGACACAGCAGAAACTTGGAATTTCAGAATCTACTATGTGACTCAATACTATCTAGAGATTTTAGCGGCCCTCCCACACCTTTCAATGTCCCATCTTATCTAAAATTTTTTACAGAACTATTATAAGTATCCAAAAAAAATTGAAAATTATTCCTTGATAAATTAGCACACTGAAAAAGGGAGCAAAGATCCTGGTGGGTTGGCGAGAAACCCAGGACCCACGCAGAGGTTGTTTTCTTCTGAAAAAGTCATTCTCTCCCCAACATCAACTGGGGCAAGGACTTCAGACTCCTCTTTGACCAGTTCATGAAGAAACGTAAAGATGGCTCCTGGATACACATGCCTTCATATCTTCATATAGTTATAAATTTACTCAAAGGAATCAAGACTGCAAGACCTTTATTCATCATTCCTTTGCGAGGTGCCAATGCAACCATGACTGATGCTATTGTTGGTATGTCTGCGATTATAGCTGCGGGAATTGTCATGACTGTCAATCTCCACATGGATGTTAAAACACCTGTCCCCCACCTCTGATCTGTTCTTGTGATAAATAGTCAGCTTGATAAAACTGAAGGAAAGAAAGTATTTCCTATAATATTCAAAGTGTTGATGAGAAGACCCTATACTCAGAGGCCACTAGCTTATAAAGCTGGACCCTGAACAAAATGTGACAGAAGACCTTCTGGTGACTTCCTCACCACTCTGCACAAGGCTGTCCAAAAGCAGCTGTGGCCCCCAGTCCTGCCCTGCTCACCCACTGGTGAGCATACCACAGGGTGAAGCCTGCTAACATTGCCTTCCTGAAAGGTCTCCTGAATTCCACGCCAGGAGCTGTTTCCACGCCAGGAGCTGTTTCCACTTTCTAAACTTTTTAACACAGAAACACCTCCTGTGAGTGTGTCAGCAATTCTTTGTTTCCTTAGGGTAAGTGCCTGGTTTTACTGAAATTTGAATGGGCTCCTTAAGGTGATATCTGCCCCACTGCAGACTAGAGAAAAAAATTCATATTGAAACTTTTACTGCAAACTTAGAAATGCCAGAACACAAAGGAATAAATATGCGGATGCATAAAAACAAACAATAAAAAAAAATCTGTGACTTTAAAATTAATGGACTCATCTCCCTTCTCCCTTTCCCAAATTTCAAATGAAGCAGTTAAGTCTAAAAAATAATTTTCCAATTTTGTATCTTTCAAGGGTTCCTAGGGCTGCCCTACCTTCCTCTACAAAGCTGCAATTTCCTCTCTCTCAGAAGTATTGGGAAATCCTTCTCCTTCACTTTTGCCACGGGCTTATTCAATGAGTGGAATAGAAGAAATCTCTCCTTTCAAAGAAACATCTCCTCAAGACAATCTTCTTTCCAATCAGTAAAGAAGCCATGACCCTATGGAGGAGAGGTGCAACCATGCAGCTCTAGCCTGATTTGTAACTAAGAAGCCAAGTGGCTACAGATCTAGTCTTCAATCATCTTTATAATCAGTAGAGATATTCAGAACTCCATTTATCTGATTCTTACCGCTTATTTCTTAATTGTTTCAATACACAGTATCACATCTGAACAATTTTAATGATAATACTAAATCTAAAATAAAAAGGAGTTTTTACAAATAGTTCTTAAGGTAGTTGCTCAACTTAATTCTTACTCATTCAACAATCAGTGGGCAGCATCCCTATAAAAATGGCTACACATGACTTTCAAACCCATATCCTGAAAGATGTAATAGTTGGTAGATATATTCAGAAGCCACCCCTTTAGTGTCTTATATAGTCTCTCAGGCGACAGTTTATAGATGCTATTCAATTCAGCTAAGTCCTCTAAACCTATAAGCTCAAACAACTCTTCCAAATTTGGGGGGGAGGGTCTCAAACATTTTTTTAAAAGAACCCATAGGTATTCATTTCACAAATAATTACATTAATGTTATTATACAGAGGGTGCCGAAAAGGAAAGAAAGGAAAACTGTATTAAAATTGTAATACTCAATATATACCAATAACGAAAGATGAATACAAGTCACGCTTGACTTCTGCAATGACAAGAGGTGCTCAAAGTGGTTACCATCAGAGTCCAGACACTTCTGATTACGGTGAACTACTGCTTGAGCAATGTTGACCAAAGTGTCCACTTGTATACATGTTTTTTACACACACATCTATTAACAAATTCATTTCAGTTAAGCTACCTTGGTTAGAGTACGTAAATCATAAGCATCTCTTTTGTCTATACATTTTCTTACATATATAATTCATGTCTTATACCAAATGATCTGTACAGGAAGCTATACTAAATCATGACTGACACCTCTCTTGTAAAATTTCATCAATGCAAGGTAAAAAGCATAAACATTGTAAACTGAATAACCATGAAGAGAAAACTGAAAAATCAGGTATTTGAATTTTCTTTAAAAAAAGACAGCATTCCCTAAGGGAAATAATTAACATTGTTTGAACTCTAATCATGACACAAAATCTCTAACTATGTAAACCTTGATGTTTCATCTCAATGTAATTTATCTTGTTATAATAGATAAGGAAATTTCAACCTTCAAGGAGGAGTAACACCAAAAAAAAATTAAATCTTTAAAACTTCCCTTTTATCACAAAAAAGTATATATAATTGAAAACGTAAATTTTATTTTTAAAGATAACTACATTTCTGGTACAAATAATAACCATCATTATTTTTATTTCTATAGGTATCTTAATTTTCGTTTTCAAACTTGGTAAAAACAATTTGTAAAAATAGCATTCACAAATAAATCATACTTCCATTTTTCTTGGTCATCTGTTTCAATTTTGAAAAACAGAACATGATATATTTAATATAAAATTATCATTGAATAAATATACTTACCCACCCACAAAGCAGAGGATATAAAATGCCAAATAAAATATTACAAAGGGTCCAAAGGTTATTAGAGAAAGGACAATGCCAAGGCTTCCCCATCCCCATATGGACAGACTGGTCTGAAATAAAGCAAAAAAAAAAATTCTTTTTAAATAAATATGAATTAGAAGACAACCAACAAAACCTTTAAAGTTTTAAATTTCTCTGTTTATACACTTACAGTATTGTTTCAATAAATGTTAAAATATTTACTTTTGAAAATGTTAAGTACACTTTTGGAAATTTATTTCCAAGAGACAATATACAAAATCTGTATGTAGAAAGAGATTTATAGAATATCAACAATGATTTTTTTATAAACTAGTGACAATGCAAAGATACAACAAGAAACAGTTATACAAACTGTTGAAAAATATGCTGGCATGAAAAATGACAACAAAGTATAAAAACATTTGTATATTTATATACACAAAACATAAAATGTAGATTATAAAATTGTGCTTATTTAGAACAAAATTGTGCTTATTTAAAATATTTCATTTTAAAGCTAAGTATCAACATAACTATAACATGACAAAACTTTTTTTAAAATTAAAGTTTCAAGGTAAGAAATCCTTATCTCATTGAAAATTGTGATATTTTTCTATTATTCAAATTGTGTGCAGAAATTTGTAAAGTTATAACTGAAAAACTTCCAACTTCCAGATACCAAAATTACCATTTCAACAAAAGATCTCCAAAAATTCTCCATCCTTAGAACTAAACAAAAAAACCTATTTTGTTTAGAATTATACTGTACTTTACAGTTTTACTATATTTTCCAAAGCAAAACTGGATTTTAGCAATTTAAGTCATTATGAATAAATGTATTCAATTCAATAAGTCCCTACATCCATTTGCCTTGTATTGTGAGATATACAAAGGAAGCACTTTTCCCACTTCTGCCATCAAGAAGCACAGAGAAGAATGTCTTAGAGAATGAAACAATTAGACACTGAACCAAAAGAAAATAATAGAAAGCATTATAAGATGCTAAACTGAACAAAATTAATGATCATAAAACTATAGAATAGACTATAAGTGCTGTGGATTATGAGAGAAAAGACAGTTGTATTCATTCATTGACCAGTCACTGACTGCTTGCTATGTGCTCTAAGCTCAAGGTGCTGGGGAAACCACAATGAATAAAACATACTCTCAGAAGTCTACATTCTGGTAAGGGGAGAAAGACAAGCATGTCCTCAAAAATGTACATATCTTCATAACTTTACATTCCAGAAGGGGGAAAAAAAGACAAAAATAAGTAAACACATAGTCATATCAGATGGGAATAAGTGCTACGGAGAAAAATAAAGCAACAGCATATGGTTGGTCTAAGAAGCTCTCAATGATTAGATGACACATGAACAGAAATCTTGGACAAGATTTATTTAAGGACAATATGTAAAAGTCTTCCCACCCTAAAATAATATTTTCCATTTATTTATATCTTCTTTTACATCACTCAGTGGAATTTTATTATTTCGTCTTCTACGTAAGGCTGGCACAACTCTTTTTATTTGTATTTTTATTATTCTTTTTTCTCATCTTAGCCACTCTCATCTTTTTAACCAGAGGAATGAGTGCTGATGAAGTTTCTGCTCTGCCCTCACCTCTGACGTATTTCTAAGATCTCAAAGTCGGCACGGTGAGTGAGAATAGAGAGCAGTTCTGCCCCTCTGACAATACTTATGCTGAACACCCGCTACCTGATTCACACTACAGTACTGCCAGATGCCCAACTATGGAAAACAGATGCTATTTCCAAAAATTCACTCAAAATCTAACCCACTGACTTCCTCTGAAGAGAGTTCTTGTAAACTCTCATGAAAACTGAAACCAGATTATGACCCAGATACTTTATTCAACCAACCTCCTCCAGTAAGATTTGATCTAATATTAACAATATTACTTTTTCTTTACATAGTTAGATTTATGCTTGCTAGTCAGTTTTTCAAGGATAAACAACTTATGAAGGATACATTCAGATATATTCAAAGGTTTTAAGAATGAAAATAAGCAAGTAGCTTAGCTATCCCTGGGAATAAAGAAAGGGAGTATGCAACCGCAGGACACGGGGGCTTCTCAAATACTTAATAGTGTTCTATGTCTTAACCAGGTGTTTGCTTTAAACAACATAAATGATTTATTTACTCTGTTTGAATCATATCTTCCACAATTAAAGAAATTTTCAAAGAATAATCACAATTAGTTAATACGAGGAAGATCATTTAATGAAGCAGTTAACATGGGGGAGACATTCAATTGTCTAAAAACTTATTTTCAGAATCTTACAAGTCTATTCTTATTCATTTGAAAATAGTAGTAAAATCATCAAAAACAAACTCTTATTCATTCATTTAACAAATATTTTTAATGCCTACAACGTGTCAGGTGGTAGTGATTTAACAGTGAACAAAAAAGAAATTACTGTCACATTTAAACAAATGTGACAGTAAAAAAACAATCTGTAAGAGAAGACCCTTTCTGAGAGAAATTTTTATATTCCACAGACTAATAAAATTAAACATTTCCAATCAAGCAAGTCAGGTGCTCATTTGCTTTGAAGGAAATCTCTTATAATAGTTAACTTCAAATATTATACTGTTCATTGACAGAATAGTGAATTGTCCAAAAATAATCGTTTTAGGTTATTCTTAGTGTTCCCATATATATATAATAATATATATAATTAGCTGATATTACAATCTTATTATTTGGTGAGATTAATTAAGAAAAACATTTAACCTCATACAATACCATTTAAAAATCTTGAGTTCTAATTATTTCCTAATATAATACAGGATTATAAAGTTTAGGATAATTTTATACTATGTCAGAAACCTTGTACAAATTCAAAGAAGTATTACTTCAATAGTTGACTTAAAATGAAAGCCAAATATAGAAAGAAATCTAGAGGTGACTTAAAATGAAAGCCAGATATAGAAAGAAATCTACATTATAGTCATTTACATTAAAATAATCCTTTATATATACCATTTTTCTCTAAATATATAATTAACTATGAAATATCCACGCTGGCTGTTGCTCTATTATAATTGATCCACTAACTGTGAGTTGAAAGAAACTCCTTCAAGATCATCCACTGCAGTAGTTTCAAACTTTAGGGTTCTTAAATGCAGATTATGAAAATGCAGATTCTGATCTAGTATGTCTGAGTCTGGGTCTGTGCTTCTTTCATTTCTAATAAGCTACCAGTACTGTTTAGAACCAAGGAATATTCACATATTTATAATTCTCCCTAAATTAACCTCTAAGGCCACATAACTATACAATTCTATAACCCAAAAAGCTGTGAAAACTAGAACTGTACCAAGCATTCCACGTACCCTACCATTAACTTCTCAGAACTTCCTAAGTAATCAAGACAGTAGTATAGCTTAGTGCTCAAAAAGTAGGGACTCTGGAGTTAGATTATCTGAGAGTAAATCTCACCTTTGCTATTTATTTATTCGTTGTGTGACCACTACAGGCCTTCATTTCCTCACCTACGTCATGTGGCTGTTGTGGAGAAAAAATCAGTCCAGCCACGATCCAGTGGTCAAATTTTAACTTAATCACTCTTATTACTCCTAGTTTAACAACAGAGGAACTAAGGCCCAGAAAAGTTTGTAAAAATTGCCCACATCACACCACTAAGTATAAAAATGAGAATGGATTCTAGGCCAATCCTGATTCTTTAATGAACCTTAAAATTCGTCAGCTAAATGCCTAAATGCCTAAAAAGTGACAATAAGAAAAAAATGCTAAAATCATAAATAAGTACTTTATTTTATCTTGGTATTAATCAACTTAACATGCCTCCCAAGAAGTTAGTAAGAAAACTAGTTGTAATGAATGTAATAAATCCTTGGTCTGAATATATAGTGTAATTTTTATTAGACGACCAGTTTATCCATGTATGCCCTATATAAGTAATGGAAAGAATTTTGGTTTCAAAGGGTGCCAATATATTAGTGTGCCGAGATAACTACATGTATCAGTTTGGCCTTAAGCGCAGGGACACACAAAGTCATTAAAAATGACCCATGTTGCCAAGATGCTTAAGAATCAAAAAATGACAGTGCAAAAGTTTGCATATGCCTGCTGACACTAGAAAGCAAGTGGAAATAATTTACCTCATGATATTTTATACCTAGCAAGTCATGCTGACAATTAATCCATTTGATCCCCACCACAGACTCCCATGATAGGAAAGGGAACATAATAGAGTACTAAGAACATAAAGAAATTACAGGTTCCAGTTTGCCACTAAATTTCTGTGTAACCTCTGCAAAATCACTAAACCGCTCTCTGATTCAAAATCCCCATGAGCACAATGAAATGGGCTGAGTTGTGAGATCATCTCTCAAGTCAAGTCTACCCATAGCACATTGGTTAAGTAACTTGGCTCATAATGACACAGCTAATTCAATGCAGAGCCAGACCTAGACTGTCCTGGCTGCGTGTGGAAACTGGGGCTAAGCAGAAACAGCTATCTGAGACCACATGAAGAATAAATTGTCAGAGCTCCTACAGAACGGACCTTGGACTCTGATATGAGTCTCACTAGAGTGGGTCAACCACTCTCGGTTAAATTCACTTGGTGTATCTTAACATATTATATGGCATAGGGCAGCTAGGCAGATAGGGCTGAGAATCTTAAAGATGATACCACTTCAGTGCCAACTTGGCTCACGGAAATTATACATGAGTTCAACAACAAAAACAGGTGCCCTTATGAAGAGTGGCCTTATTGCAACTATAATTTTCCTCCCACCTTGTTCCATCTACAGTAAGCTGGAAATTCTTCTCTAAGTAATTCAATAGAATGTGCTCCTCACATGGAACCTTGTCTCATTCAACATTATGTAATTTAACCAAGATCTGATACAAACAAGTAGCTCACTAAATATGGAATTAATTAACTTACTAACTAGAGAAGTGAAATGGGGGATGGAATGGGAAAAGAAGGGAGAAAAGAGGAAGACAGGAGAAAGGGGAAAGGACAAGAAATGGAAAAGGTGAAGAAAAAGTGAAAAAGAACCCTAAATTGAAGTGTTCCTCCTCACCCCCACTTTTTGGCTTTAAAAAGCACTACACACTCCTACCAGCAAAACCCACACCAAGCACCACCCTCCAAAAAAGTCATCCAAAAGCTTGTTCTCTCATGGCATTCATGTACAGAAACAGTGTTCTTTGGCTGTCTCAACATATGCAGACACCAACCCACATCATTACTTCCTTTTCGGGAAGGCAACCACAGAGAAGCAGCCACACGTGTCTCATCAGTACATTTGTTGGGTGAACTGGTCCCAAACCCCTCTTTTCATGCTCCAGGAAGAAGGGAACAAAGATCCTCTTTCCCTCACCCCTATTTAAGATATCCCTGTGAGGATGACTAAAGACTACTGTTCTATGGTACAAGTCTTCAATCCAGCTGTTGAGTCAGGGGGGATCGACGGCCTGTGGAAAGGGAAGACATCGCAATCAATGGTCCTCTCTCCAAGGAGGCTAACTGCCCAGCTGGTAAAGATAATGGCCACTGGATACCTGTGGGGGTTTTCTTCCCTCTCCCAAGTGGGGGTGCCCATGATAATTAGGGTATACATACATGACCCCTCATGTATTTTCAGCTCTTTGATAATAGAACCCTCTCCCTTATAACAGAAGTCTATTGTTCAAGTTTTACACATTTTCAAGAATGAATTATGTACATATGTGTAGGTGACTACCTGGAAAACCATTTTTTAAATTCGAGCAGTAGTTATGAATTAGGACTTCTAGCATCCAATGACAAAGAAAATGTAAGAAGCTACAATAAATTCAATGTTTTTTAAACTAGATTCTATCATTTACAAAATATTTGTAACAATTTGAAATAACAGTAGAAACATTCATTATATACACTTGTTTATTTAGGATACAAACTACATTAGGCTGCAGACCCCCCTCCCCACCCCCACATCCCATACTAAGGGAATCACTGAATTAGGGACTAGAAGCAACTAACAACTATTTACTTAATGCTTTCTTATTACCGGGAGAATAATATAATTTTTAAAATGTGGATGGGGCAACATAGCAAAGAATAGTTCTGACAGATTTCTAGGAAATAATCAAAGCCTCAAATTGCAAAATTATTTTACCAACGTTTCATGAATTTTGATAAAAGGTTTAGTAGATACACAAGGTTGAAATAAATAAATCAGAAGAGCTTTTCAGAAACTATATTTTTCTAGCTATACATATTGTTGCTGTGCCTTAATAACTTTCAATAAATAAATAGTAATGATTTTTTCAAATAAACTTCCCATCTTCATCAAAAAGAAAGAAAATAGATTATTTTCCTTATGTTTCCATTTGACAGATAAAGGTGTGTGTGTGACACATATGTATGTGTCACTCCCAAATATATGCAAACATGTGTATATGACATACAAAAGAGTATTCCTTAAAAATAATTAAAGCAAAAATTTTAAAGCTACCAAATATGACAGTTAAATTTCTAATTATGGGAGCTAACAGAATCCATCAAGATATGAGAAAATACCAATTCTACGTATTTTAAACAAATTGTATTTTTTGTATCAGAATATTTATCCTGATTATCATTTTAAATTCAATTACATAATAGTAAAATATGTATTGCTACCAATCATCTAAGACAGGGAAGGGGACAGTTATAAATGTGCATACTTGCTTAATTTTTTAAAATGTATGCACATAGAGAAACTTTAAAAAATAATGATCTATAAGGAATGGCGAAAATGGGGTAGAGGGGATGGGGAAAGAACTAGACAACTCTGAAAATACCTAGTTCTGTGGATCTGATTTTATGATAGTACAAATATTTTACATATAAAAGCAATCTCTCTCAAAATCAAAAGCAAAGTGAAACAAACAAATCTAACTGTATACTGTATATAAAAAGTATAGAATAACCACACAGAGAAAACTATTTCAACTGATTTTACGTATAGTAATTTGAATTGTTAGTGGTATGTACCCTAAGAACAACAACAAAAACAAATTCAAAAACCATGTTAAATTTCACTAGTTAAAAAAAAAAAAAATTAGTTCCACTAAAACAAAGGAGGAAGATGATTTGAAGTCTGGAGCAGGAAATGAGTTTAAGATAGGCCTGGAGCACCTTGCCATACCAGAAAGCCTACTTGAGGGTATGTCAAAAGGACTCAGGAGACAAACTAAAGAGGCCTCCAATGGCTAAAGATGATATCATTAAGAATGATTAATTCAATGCAATGGGTTGGAGCACTTCAAATATTTGAGTTCATGAAATCAGAGATTTTTTTCATTTCATTGAAGATCACTTTTGAAAAGTGCTAAAGAACCAACTCTTTTTGAAAAGTGATAGAGAATTAGGCATTTATCAGGCTAATCAGAGAGCTGATGAAAATTCAATTTCTCTTTAAGGAAATACTCCATGTAATAAAGAAGAAATGACAGAATTAGAATATCACCATATTGCAATCCTTAATATATTAGAGATCTAGCCAGAGAGAGGGAGAGGGAGAGGAAGAGAAAACCAACACGAAGCAGACATTATATACCTCTAAAAAAAAAAAAAATACACACCACCATCTATGAATGACCCTTGCTGGGGGGCAGGGGGAAGGAAAAAAATCAAACCTGAATCTGATTAAGGAAATGCAGAAAACTGAGAAAATGTTATAATACACCATGAAGATGAACTAAGCAAAATTCAGACTGTGGGAAACACTGAAAGGCAAAAGACCCACCCAGTTCCTTCAACAAATGAAGGACAAGGGAAAAAGAAAGAAGGGGGAGCAGGTGAGGAGAATCTGTGGGTTCAAATTGCAATATGCAGAGCTTATTCAACTTGATTTAAAAAACATAATAATACAGTGGGAAAAGGAGACGAGGGAGAAGGATGAAGAGGGAAAAAAGAAATTGGGTAATTCTAAACATTTTCTGGGTATTTAATGATATAAACAAGTTACTAACTTTTTTTAGCCAGTGAAATGGTATTACGATTTTAGTAAAACAAATACTTATGTTTTAAAGATGCATGATGAAATATTTACAAATGAAATCATATATCAAGAATATGCTTAAAAATAATTCTGGAAGTAGAGAGTGGGGAGAAAAGTGAAAATGGGTATAGATGAAATATAATTGGCCATGAGTTGAAAAATGTCTAAGCTGGGCTTGAGGAAGGGAGTTCATTATACTAATCTTTCTACATTTGTTAGAAATTTTTCATTAAAAATTTTTTCAAACACATACAATAATCACAAAATTCACTTAGTAAATACACTTGTGTTTCTTAAGCAACCACTGCAGGAAATAAACAGGCCACAAACATGCTACATGTTTACAGCCCAGGGAATTGAGCTGGGATTAAAATTTTCCTATGATGAGTTGATAGTAGAGCAATTGCCTATTCAATTACCAAAAAGATTTTTTTTTTAAATACAGAACTAAGTAATGGGTTTTAACATCCTGTTTTGTATGTGGATATGTGTACATTTTATATAAGAACTGACCTTCAAAATAATTATTTTGAGGATTTCATATAATAATTAGGTAGCTATCCATTGGGCCTTAATGATATAAAGATGAATCAGACAGTTCTGCCCTCAATATGTTCACAAACTAAGAGGCAAAATACACATGAAATGATAACATTAATGTGGTAAGTGCCATAATAAAAACATTTATAAAGTGTCTGGGGATACAGAAAAGATGAAGTCTCCATAGCTTAAATAGTATCGAAAGTCCTCTTAAATTTTCTTTAAAAGGCAGTTTTGCAGTGAAACAAGAAAAATCAATCTCTTTTCTTTACAGTTACCCACTTCTTTCCATCAAAATGGTATTATATTACCCCAAGCTGGTTACTAACTTTATGTACTGTAAGTTTTTGTAATTTTCAAAACTGAAAACTCCAAGTGAACGAAGATTCTCAAATGCTGAGGCTATTCAAGAGTGTGCCACTGGGAAAAGACTCTTCGATCCCAAAGTAGGACACAGAATATTATTTGTTTACTGAACTTAATCCCAATGCTCAAGGCTATTTATACTTTTATGTCTAAATATATTTAAAGATTCCATTTATAAATGGAACTTACTTATATAGTAAGTTGTGAGGGATAAATGCACTATTCAAGTTTCCAAAAAACTACACATAACCAAAGATAGTCTTTTCAACAAATGGTGCTAGAAAAACCAGACATCTGCATCCAAAAAAAAAAAAGAATCTAAAACATAGATCTTCTACCCACCACAAAAATTAACTCAAAATGAATCATAGACCTAAATGTAAAATACAAAAAAGCTATTATGCTCCAGCAGATAACACAGAAGATCAGATAACATAGGAGAAGACCTTGGGTATGGTGATGCTTTTTTGGATACAACACGAAAGACACAACCCATCAAAGAAATAATTGATAAGCTGAATTTCATTAAAATTAAAAACTTATGCTCTATGAAAGGTAGTATCGCAATAATTAAAAGACAAGCCACAGACTAGGAGAAAGGACTGATAAAGGACTATTCTGTAAAGTATACAAAGAACTTTTTAAAAATTCAACAGTAAGAAAATAAACAACTCTGATTAAAAAGTGGGCCAAAGACTTTAACAAACACCTCACCCAAGATATACAGATAAGCATATGAAAACATGCTCCATATCATATGTCATCAGGGAGACACCACTTTGCTCCTATTAGAATGGCCAAAATCTAGAACACCTGAAACACCAAATGCTGGAGAGGATGTGGAGCAACAGGAACTCGCACACATTGCTCTTAATATAGCAACTTTGCAAGGCAGTTTGGCAATTTCTTACAAAACTAAGTAGACTCTGACCATACAATCCAACAAACGTGTTCCTTGGTATTTACCCCAAGGAGTGAAAAACTTACTGTATTTTGACGTGTATAACGTGCACTGTTTTGCCCAAATTTATGAGGAAAAAATAAGGATGTGCATTATGTGTGGGCAGTACTAATTCTGTATTTATATGCTTTTAATTATTTTAGTTGATTATGAGTTAAAAAGTGTAACTCTAGAAATCAATAACAATATCCATATTCAAAATAATATGCTGGAATATGATAATAGGCTTTGCTGAACTTAGAAGAGCTTGCAACTATGAAGAGTTCTTGGCCTTCTATGACGAGTATCGTAAATTTGTTACCGGTACATAAAATTTCTTGTATCATAATATGTGTATGTTAAAAAATAAATGCTAAAATTCCTTTATCATACAAAAAACAAGCACATAAATGTAAACAAATAAAAATTTGAATTAAACAATTAAAATGAAAGGTTTTTTTCCCTGGAAGTTTGGGCCAAAAACGTGGATGCGCATTATACATGGAAGTGTATTATACACAACAAAATACGGTATAGCCACACAAAAACCTGTACACAGATGTTTATAGAAGCTTTATTCAAAACAGCCAAAACTTGGAAGGAACCAAGATGTCCTAAAATAGGTGGATATATAAACTGTGGTATATCCACACAATGAAATTTTACTCAGCGTTAAAAAGAAATGACCTATCAAGCCATCAAAAGTCATGGAGAACCTTAAATGCACATTACAAAATGAAAGAAGCTAATGTGAAAAGGCTACATATTGTATGATTCCAACCATATGACATTCTGTAAAAGGCAAAACTATGGAAAAAAAATGGCTGAAGGAGGACTGGAGGGGGAAATGAAAAGACACAGCACAGAGAACTTTTAGGGGAGTGAAAATATCCTGTATGATAATACAATGACGGATATATATTATACTTTTGTCCAAACTCACTGAATGTTTAACACCAAGAGTAAAACCCAAGGTCAAACTATGGACTTTGGGTGATTATCTGTGTTAATAACAGGTTCATCCTTGGTTTAAACAAACAAATTATTACCATTCTGGTAAGTGAGGCTGATAAAGAGGGAGACCATACATGTGTGGGGGTAGGAAACATATGGAAAATTTCTGCACCTTCCTCTCAATTTTGTTGTAAACCTAAAACTGCTCTACAAAAATAGTCTTTTTAAAAAAACCACATAGAAATAATCACAAGTACAAGATGATTTTACAAAAAGAAAGAATGATAATAAGATGGCACCAGTCATAAATTAGAATAAACTGATATTCAGCCTTATCAATGCCCAAAAGAAACAATGCTAAAAGTCAAACGGCTCAAAATTGATACAATTTTTAATAAAATGCAAAAAGCCTATTTTTACATGATATTAAAATTACCTAGATTCATTTCACACGTTTCATAATCTCTCATCTTAGAACAGGAAACTAGAGAGCAAAAACTGATACGGAAAACCTTAAGAGAAACTATAAGCATATATAAAATATGTATCATTTAATTAAGGAAAATAGTTAAGATGATCAGAATTTTAGTTGACATGATACATTAGCACATACTTCAAGGAGCTCCACCGAGACTCCCCTCCCCGCCAAAGAAAATCCCACTTCCTTTACTTGGGATGACTACTGTATAAATTTCTCATGATCTAATCTGATGTGGTAAAAAACCAGTTAGATCAAGAACCAGCAATCAAATCATAACACTTCGTGACCCATTTTTAAAAATATTTTTAATTGTAAGACTTAATTTTTATACAAATAGAATTTATTTACGAGGGAAAGCTGTTGCTAAAAGGGAACAAGCACAATCAAAACTATGAAAGTTTCACTTGCAAGAATCATTACTCTTCCCTCCCAAGGAAAACAAACAGAAAAGCCAAAGGTCAGTTCCAACACATCTCCCCAATTTTCCTATGTAATGAATAGGAGGTTTCCTATGCAAATTCTTTACTTTGACTCAACAAAAATAGGTAGCTAGGTAGGTAGCTATGTAGGTAGGTAGATAGGTAAATTGAATTACCTATCAATTGTAGACAGACAGACAGAGTCCTAATAAGTTATACTCCAAGTTCAATTAGTACATCTGTGCTCAGAACTTGAAACTCACTGACAAAAACATTATTCATGTGGGCACATTCTTGGGACAAAACACCAAAGAGTATATAAGTGTTGTTATTTTCTACTTAAACATGCAGTATAAAATAACAGGAAAGTATCCTAATCAACCGCTCCAGTTTCCAGTCACTGATGAAGGTGCCCAGCATTTGCACCTCAACAAATGAGATAGTGAAGGCGGCACGATTCACTGCCGGATACTTACTGTCGAGACAGGCCTCAGCCCATCTGACTCGAGAGCCCCATTAGTACTCGGTCTTGTAAACCGAGGGATCGAGCCTGTCTCCTTTGCCACCACAATCTTCTGGGGCGCCAGTCAAATTTCCTCTTACCCTAAGTATGTAAGAGAAGGAACACATCTCGAATACCTAAGTAGGCAATGCTGGTTGGTCTTTGTTACAAAGAATCTAAGGTTTGAGGAGATCAAAAACTGGAATGTTTTATTTGGCCAAAATGGTATTTTTTTTTTAAATTCTGGATAAACAATTAAAAAAAAAAAAACATTAAAAATCAGGATTTCTGACTTTTCTTGAAACACAGAAAACTCTGGAATGAGTGGAATCACATCCCAGCAAGGCATGTGGCATAAATCTGAGTGCCAACAACCCCATGAAAATGAGCCAGGAACTCTTCAGTATTGCCAAGTAACAACGCTAGCTATATGGTTTACCTGACGCTGAATCCAAAGCTGTGATTTATCATCGTACTCTGACAGCTAGCTGTTTTGGTGAAAAAAACAAAATATTTATTTGTAGCTATCAAAGTGGGGGAAAAAAGATAAACAAACCAATAATGTTTAAAAAATGGCAGAAAGCCTTTCTTTCTGGAAGTAACAGTGTAAGTACATACACCCATTTCATGAAGGGATTTGAATTCACATTTCTGATTTAAGCATTTGCTTTTCCCTAGTTTAGTCTGACAACAAACACTTCAAAGACAAATAAACTAATAGCCTCAAAAAGAATCCAGTGAAAAAGGGAAGGAGGAAAATTAGAAAATCACAAATAGGGGGCTGTAAAGAGGAAACTTCTCGAACTCTGTGAAAATAGGAAAGAATAAAAGGAAATAAAAGAGATCCAGGAAAATTAATATTGCTTTGAACATATATCCTTGATTATCTTTAAGCAGGAGAAAGCTTGCAATTCCCAGGATGCTGTTTTCACTCTTCCATCGTCTTACTGTATATGCAATCCCTGAGTAACCCTGTTTTCTAATCCAGCACTTATAACTACCTCATATGTACTGTGACTTCCAAAACTGTGCCTCCAGCCCAGACATACCACCTGAGTTTCTAAAACCACTGCAACCTGAACAGTTCTGACTTAATTTCTCACAGGTATCTAAAACTCATCATGTATAAAATTAAATTCATTACCCATCCCAAATATCTCCTATATTCTCTTATTTAAAAGAAGGCATCGGTGCCTATTCAATTACTGAAAAGAGAATCTCAGAGTTATCTTGGACTGCCCTGTTTGAACTCTCACATCCAACTAATTAATTATATTTTACATCCTAAATATATCTTGGTGCCCTCCCCTCCTCACCACCAAAACCTTAGACAAGACAGACCTTCTTTATAGCCTGCAAGACTAGGATTCCCATCTGCCATCTAGTCTATCCTCCTTACAAAATGACCTTTGAAAAAAGATTCTGAAATACATAACTTTTCCATGAGCAGGACCTGTTCTCTTCTGTTATGCAGGATGGGTTACCTTCCCTCTCCAGCAAGAGCCTCTATCAAGTTCCCTTCAAATCAAAAACTTCCACCTTCCGTGAATCAAGGCTTCCCTCATAAGCATAGCCTTCTCTCTTCCCAGGTAGAAGGTTCAGTCCGCGCATTCTCTGCCTCCACTGCACCATTTAAAATTCCATAGTATTTATATATACGAGGATTCGCCTTTTCTACATAAAAGGTTCTTTTATTCATTGACCAAATATTTATTGAGATCTATCATGTGCCCACTATAGCTGCCACAAGTACAATACAGTAAGTAAAATGACAGGACATGCATCAGCTATTACAAGGTGCTAAGAAAGAGCATGTGATCTGACCCACCCTACAGGAGAGGAGGGGGTGACAAATGAGAGGAAGCATCTGAAAAAGGTTACACCTAAGATTAGTCTCAGGGTAACAGGACATAGCCAGATAAAGAACAGGGCAACTGATAAAGAGAAGACAACAGGAGTAGGCATTAAAACAAGGAACAATGTTCCATGGGGAAAGCAATGAAGGCTGTTTTCTTTCATAAGGTAGACTATGAGAAGCAAATGGGACATTTAAGTTTAAACCATTCTCTGGTTTTGATTCAAATCTTTCAAATCTTTGAAATAGGCAAGATTTGAAATAGGCAAACCTGGGGGCAGGAAAACCTATGAAGGGCAAGTATAGTCATATTGTCTAAATGCTAGAAACAAGGCAGAGGTAGTTGAGAAGTTTATAGACTGGAGAAATATCTAGATGACCCAATCAATAGGTCTTGTCATTAACTTCATGGAGCATGAGAAAGCCATCATCATAACTTTTTAAGTTAGAATAATAACTGACTGAATAGCTAATCACCCCAAACAAGATACAGGAAAACAGGGTTGGGGGATGGTGTGTTTGTTGCTTTGCTTTGAGGATGAAGGAGTGAAGTTCAGTATGGGGCACATTAAGGGTAAAATACATAGGGACCTCAAGTGCAGATAGCCAACAAGTAACTGGATAAAGTCAGTATTCAATGGAAGACTCTGGAGATGAAAATTTTGAAGTTATTACTACACATATAGTAATCTGAAAAGTGAGAATGAAGTAGATAATGAAGAAAATAGCAAGTCAAGGATGAAATACTGGTAACATCAACTTTTAAGGGGGAGAAAAAGAAAAAGAAAGCCCATGAAGATGACCGAGAAGGCATGCTTAGAAAGATATAAAAAGAACGAGTAACGGGTAGACCAGAAGCTAAGAGAATCGTATCTCCACAAGAAAGTGATCAGCTGTGTCCAAAAGCGGAATGAATAGTTCCGTAGGATAAAAACCACTAAATGTCCAGGGGATTTGGCAACTAGATGGTATCTGTTGATCTTACTGAGAGCAGCATCAATAGAGCTGTGAGCATAGAATCAGATTGCAGTAGGTTTAGGAATGAGTGGGAAGAGATTTGTATGCTTGTCAGGCTCTAGGGAAGGATCCAGTAAAGGAGAGCACAGGTGAGATAAGGTATGACTCATGGAGCAGTGGGTGAAAGATTCAAAGGTACAGAGGGTAGGACCTCTAATAATAACAGCAAGAGGGACAGCTCAGTTTTCAAAGGATAATGTTCTTTAAGGGAAGGGAACACACCATATTCAATCGTATCTCCTCATAGCAAGCAAAATTCCTGGAACATACTCATAGTATGTACTCAAGATTCTGTGATATGCATTAAATACATGAATGAATTCAGGAGTCTCCCTTTCTAGTACACTAAACACATTCACAAAACAGTGGACCACAAAATACTAAAAATAAGAATAAAAATAAACAATTTGATTTTAAAAGTGGGCCAAAACAGAAATATTCTGTATCAGCACGTATCTCCACCCTTGAGGGTTTTTCCTTTAGAAATTCTTTCACAATCAATGAACTTAATGCACAAATGCATAGGACTTAGTGATGGCCCGTGCTAAGGTCTGTTCAATCTTTGCCATCCAAATATAAAGTATATTTACCAGTGTACTAACCAATTGAATATGAAACCAGTAATTGTTACATACTGTAAAAGGCCAGTTTCATGTGCCTATCTCATCCTCTCATGCAGTGAGATCTTACTATCCTATCTAGTTTTCCCTCCCCCAACCGCATCCTGGTCTAGACCTAACAAACACAGCCAAGTTACTGTCTGGCAGACAATGTATACTTCCAGAAGTGAGTGATCTGAGCTAGACTCTCTCAGTTAACATGAAAAGTTACAAATTGTTGCCATCCAATGGTGAGCACTGAACCTGAAAAAGAACACATGTATTCTGGGCTGGGGTGGCCATTATTTAAGGAGACATACAGGCCAATAGATAAGAGAGAAAGCCAATTGAAAGAAAAACTGAAAATGAAGCAGATGTACTCTGAAATGCCAACATGAGAGACTTTGTGGTTCTCTGAAAGAGAGTTGAGACCTTAGTCAGCTTTTCAGTTCCCATACAACCAACTACATTCCATTTCATGTCACTGGATTTTCCTTTTTATGAAGTTACGAGGGTATATTTCTGTTCCTTACAATCAAGAATCCCAAAGGAGAAATTCCAAACAAGATTAGATAAATTCCAGGAATACAGAAGTCATTTTTATTTTTTTATACATCACTAAGTAGCCACTATACACCATAATACAGAAGTAGTTGGAAATTCTGGTTTCTATCCTAGCTCTGCTCTAAGACATCATGTGAACCTGGGAAATCAAAATATCTCTCAAAATGTGTTTACTTACCTCTAAAAGAAGGAACTGGATTACAGACTTCCTATGATGGCTTAAAAATTAACTTGAATTGATAGCATGAAGGATGTGTGTGTATACACAACAAATTCAAAGATATACTCTCAGAGCAACTCTTCTGAGGTCTCTTGTGAATTTTTGTAACTACAAGAAGCATGTAAAGTTGGAGGATGGGGACAAAAAAGGGGTGCTGTAATAAATCTAACCAAAAGTGACCTCACAGGTGGTCTGATCACACATTTCTAATTGGGCAGGTCTTGGCAGGTGGTCACCCCCGGGCATATAACTTCTTTAGTGAACGGTTTAAGCAAGCCCATTGTTCTTGTGCATCTAGGCTAACACACCTTTGAAATGCCAGGCGTAACCCTCTTTTCCAGATCCCTAGAAGGCATAACCACCCTCAAGAGAACACATAATCTTGTTAATGATCTTGTACCTTGCTTTCTCCCACCTTGATGTAATCTTCCTTAAAGTCTCTCCTTAAGTTTTCTCCAAAAGTATTAAAGAAACTGCAAAACTGTCATTATTCTCTGGAACATCTGAGATCCTGCTTCCCAGCAACTGTGGTAAGTCTGGCTCAAATAAAATGTGATAAAAATCATTTACAGGTTTGGACGTTCTTACAGTAGAAAATGGCTCTTTCCTAAGACCCTCAGTTAGGTTATATGTGATAAATGATTTTGCTATTGAGAGCATTACTAAGGCTACTAGAAACCCAAAAAGCAGTGTCTGTAGGAAATGTAGTATCTACGTAAAAACATGAAACTTCGTCTCAGGACAAAGAGCTCACCTTATATGCTCCTGAGGGATTTGTTAAGTACAGGTCACCATGCTCTGAGCCACATGAATGACCCCCACCATGGCAGGCCATAGCTACAAGGGTGGATTTCTATAGCCAGTTTAGTGGTCTATGAGATGGCCTGGGAGAAAAGCTCTATCAAATAGTACAGGTATTTGATAGAGGTATTTGTACAAACAGTACAGCTCTATCAAATAGTACAGTCAACCTAAATGGTGACTCTGATCTAATCAATGAGATCTTGTCTTGGGACAGTCAGTTCGTAGTGACAGGGACAAAGGAGCAGACGGACAGTAACAGAGTCAACGTAGGGACATAACACCAGGGCTGACAAAGCCTAGTCAGGGTCACCAGGTGGCTAGATCTGTATTCTACACTCAGAACTACCTTCTGGTGGTCAGGACTGTTTGTACCCATAACTGCAGTCTGTATCTCAATCTACCTGAAACCAGGCGGTCACCATTTCTGTTCTACTGTGAGACCTGGCTATCTAATAGGGCTTATTGTATTGACTTCCCCATGTACCTTTATAACAACATTCTTATCACCTAAGGTAATTCCAGAATATCTTTGTGACTTGCACCCTTTAAAAAGTCTAAGATACCTAATATGTTTAACAACGCCTAACACATTCAGACCTACTTATCGTGTTTCCCCAAAAATAAGTCCTAACTGGAAAATAAGGCCGAGCATGATTTTTCAGGAGGACATTCCCTGAACATAAGCCCTAATGCCTCTTTTGGAGCGAAACTTAATATAAGACCCAGTCTTATTTTCAGGAAAACACGGTATTAGTAGGTCTCTATATTCTAAAACTAAAGTAAAAAATAATAACCTTCAGAATCTTTCCTCAGTACTACATATGTAAGTTTACAGTCATCCCTCAGTATCTGTGGGGGATTGGTTTCCTAACAAATTCTGATGACTAACCTATATTAAACCATTTACTTTAAATTTTCTATAATATCCATTTATCAAGAGTAATACAAAGCATTGTTTTAACAAGATGTTATAGTGATAGGATAGCCTCAAATTTAAAGAGATACAAAAAAGAATAATCACCAAGCCCTGCCAACTGACGCCTATAGCAAAAGTAGAAGATGAAGAAATCTGTCCTGCACCTAAGTGAACTGAACCCTATAAGTAACTCCTTGAAAGTACCCAACACTATTTATGTTGCTGCTTTTTCTTTTTGATTATTTTCATTTTTTTGGTACAATAAATAGATTGGCATTTACTCAGACCCCCTAAAAGCACTCTTGTAGGTTCTAAGAAAATAAATATACTGAGGGAAAAGAGATGAAGGAGTGCAACATTACCACAGTTTGAATGAAAGGAACAAACTAAAATTATATTCAATAAACCAATAAATCACAGGAAAAAAGATAAACCTAGTTGAAAAACCCATTGCCTAGGATGCTCTAAATAAGAATCCATACCTTTTACAAAAAGAAAAAAACAAACTGATCTTTGGCTCATTTTCTTTTTCAAGTCTCCATGATCTTACCATAGTGGAGTAGAGGGGAAACAAACAAACTAGGGACATGCAAAATGATGTAGCCAATGTGTAACACAGTTTTGTGGTTCTTCAAAAATGTAAACATAGAATTACCACATGACCGAGAAATTTCACTCCTAGGTATATACCCAAAAGGACTGAATACTCAAACAAATACATGTACATACATGTTCACAGCAGCACTATTTACAATAGCCAAAATGTGGAAAATGGCCCAAATAGCCATCAATGAATCAATGGATAAACAAATGGTAGTATCTATATACAATAGAGTATTACTCAATCATACTCATAAATAGGAATGAAGTACCCAGTTTCCCCGAAAATAAGACCTAGCTGGACAATCAGCTCTATTGCATCTTTTGGAGCAAAAATTAATGTAAGACCCAGTCTTATTTTACCAGGTCTTATATAAGACTGGATATAATAATATAATATAATGTAATGTAATATAATATAAGTAATATAATATAAGTAATATAATATAATATAATACTGGGTCTATATTAATTTTTGCTCTGATTGTCTGGCTAGGTCTTATTTTCGGGGAAACATGGTAATACTGATACATGCTACAACATGGATACATTATGCTAAGTGAAAGAAGACAGACACAAAAGGTCAAATATTGCATGATTCCATTTATATGAAATATTCAGAACAGAGAAATCCATAGAGACAAAATGCAGAATGGTGGTTGCCAACTGCTGGGAAAGAGAAGAAAATGAGGGGCAACTGAAATAGATGGTTTTCCTTTTGGGGTGATGAAAATGTTTTGGAACTGTATAGAAATTACACAACACTGTTGACTGTACTAAAAGCCAATGAATCGTTCACTTTAAAAGTTAACTTTATGTTGTATCAATTTCAATTTCACCTCCATTTTTTAGAAACTTCAAAACAAAAGAAAACAAAACATAACAAAACTGGGTCAGTTGTTAGAAGCACAATTTCTAGACCCAGGTTCTAGACCAGCTGCTTATAGCTGACCTCTCTGAGCCTCAATTTCTTCATCTGTAAACAGGTTGGGAACAGATGATATCCAAGGTTCCTCTCATTAACTGGTGCTCTATACTGCAGCTCTTAATTTTTAAAGCATTGTATCATATAGGAATTTATCTGAAAAACAAAGCATGAAGTTCTGGTTAATGTTCTCAGCAACAGTTTCAAGGAAAGTCATTAGAAAGTTTAACAAAATTGCTTCTCATGATGACTTTAAACAAAAGTGGACATAAATATTAAAAGGCAATTCAATGGAGGCAATTCTGCAAGGAGAAAACTAATGTGTTCTAAGACTATTGTCTTCTAGCAGTCAATATATATTCAAGGATAGAAATTAGGGAATCTAAATAAACTGATGAAATCAGACAATCTAAAAGAAAGGTTGGATAAAATAACTTGGGCATTTTCCCCACTATCAATTCTTTTGGGCTTTGAGAGGTACTGAGTGTTATATAGTCTGAGGTCACTGAGTGTCGGCAGTGTATATTTCTGATTTTGAGTTAATCCATATACACCTAAAACTCAGATAATCCATAAAAACTAAAGAATCTAACTCATATTCTCAGGACCCACTTTTATAAGGTGGCGGCAAACTACAGCAAAGCCAAAGGAGCAAAGCTAAAATCTTCCTCAAGAAACAGCTTTGGATCTATTCAACATAACAAATGTTGACCCGCATTGTCCTAATTTCCCACTATACAATATAGTAGAAATAATTTTGGCCTAGAAAATTTAAGCCAAATGATGTCAGCTGCCACAGCCAAAGAAAATCTTAATAACATTCCTATGAACAGTCTGTATCTGTACAACTAAATTGTGAAATGTACCACAAATGACTGAGACAATTGACTTGTTGTGCAGGCTTTAATAAATATCAATTGACTTTTAGAAAAATGGGCATCATTCATATCCACCTATCAGGTAAGTCAATCCAAAATGAGAAAAGGAAAACAAGAACCATTTAACATAATTGTTCCTCAGTTTCCACCTTGCTAAGCACATCTGAAAACTATTAACACAAAAGATACACATAAAAGTGCATGTCAAAATGCAGCTGCTAAAAGCATCCTCTTGATGTAGCCTGAATCCCCATGACCCATCAAAAGTTTCACCTACTGTGTGTCACAGCCTCGCAAAGTTACTTTTAGTTTCATAATTCAAACACATGTGAAATAAGGTCACTGTATGCAAAATCATGTAATTTTAAAAAGTACAAAAGCTTTAATCATGTTATATAGCAATGGGTTTTAATTACTAGTTAACATGATACACTATAATCATGCAAAAGTCTTATTTTCCACTAAGCATATAATTTTCTTATTTGTATATCAAGCTGTTACCAAATTTACTACTTCACTACTTACCTCATTCTGACCAAATATATATTGAGAAATTTTGATAATGTTTTGAATGAACTCTTCATTCAAAGGTAATTTCATAGCTCATTTAGACAACCCGGGTAGTTCTTGAAGACTATAAGTGTTATACTTTAAAAAGCTTTCTTTAGTTTTAAAAGAAAAATAAACTTGCTGCACTCTGTTGACAGTGATGTCTGATGTTCTCATTTTCCAAGTTTAACAGGACAAAAAAATTGAGTTTCATGTCTAATGAGTGGAGTAATCTGATTTATTCTTACAAGAAATCTGAATCAGTGTAACAATTACAAATTTCTAGTCCCATACAGAGTTTGCACTTTAGTTAACGTAGGCTGAGTAGTTTCTTTGTGAAACTCATTTCAATTCTCTGTGTAAATAAACAAGGGAAGTTTTCAAAGGTAATATATAATGTCCCTTTTCACTGTTTCTAAGTCTATCCCATTTCTTCTACATTGAAAAAAAAAAGATACCTATCAGTAGTTGCTCACAAATTTGGAAATGGACAATTAAAATGATTCCTGAAAAGCATCACGTGTAAAAGTAAAGAAACAGTAATAAGGGCTTTACCACTCTCAGGTACAGCAGAGCATCAAAGTCAGGCAAGCAGCATGTTGGAGTGAGAGGAGCTATACTGGGCAAAACTAACCAAGCCCTGACCCTCCCGCTCCTCCTCCTGCTGTGTCAGAACAGACTGGCCGCTAAGCACTCCCCTGGGAGCCTGGAACTCTGGTCCTCTCCATGACCTTGCACAAACCATCCAAACCCTTTAACAAAGAGAAGGATACAAAGCTAGGACATCCAGTGAAGTTCAACCCGTCCACTACGAAACTGCTGAATGCATTTTCCGGACTAATTCTGAACCCACTATGCCCTATTATCTTTGCTCACCTCCAAGAGATAAATTTATTCAGTTATCAGTCCTCTTCTGTACTCTAACCACTGCACTGTTCTTGTTTTTTTCCTCCTTTATCCAACATCTTCCTTCCCTTTGCTTCCCTCACTCCCCAAGCTTCCCTCTAGGTTTACTCTGTTCCATGGGAAAAAACACACCTGTGTCCTCAAAAACGTCACTGGGTGCTTTAGGTAAAAGCTGCTTCTCCTGCAGCCCTTTCAAAGGTTGCTTATTCTTTCATTCATTACGTACCCCAACTTCAAGATGCAAGGACACGTTCTCAACCATAACTTCCAGCCAGCTGCCTATAAAAAACCCCATCTCTGTGCAATTTCTGCACATTAGAATTACCTGGGAGCATTTTAAAATCCCACTGCCCAGGTTATACTCCATACAAATTAAAACAGACTAGCTGGGGGTGGGAACTAGCCATTAAAATTTCCAACGTGTAGCAAAGTCAGGAGAGAGCCTCAGCCGTCTATAAATTCTCCAGGTGATCCCAATATGCAGTCACAATCAGTGAGAACCACGGATTTCCAAGGCACTCCTAATTACTCACTCAAAACTCTTGACATGTGGTACACAACATTCTTCTCTATCCCAAGTACTACATAACCTGAAATTACTTCAACATAAGTAAGCATAATAGATCCAGGAGTCTGTTTTTCAATATCATAAGCATTTCCCCTCCAGCCACTTTTCCTGCAACTCCATGTTAGCCACCGTAGACCACACTCTAACTTCACCATCACCTTGTCGTCTCTGAATGGGAAGTATGAAAATTAACTATATTTTCTTGGAGCACAATCTTCCAGTTCCTAATTGGTTACACCAACTGCATCTATTTTTCATTTTCATTCATTGTTGCAGACACTAGATTCTTCTACTTTCTCCTGACTTAGCCCACTTCTGTATTCACTTCCCTGTTGAGACTGAGTCCATGTTTCACCATTTCAACCACTCTCTTGCCAATAACCTCATTTATCACATTATGTTGGGATGGTCTGTTTATTTTCCTGCATATACCATATGATATAAGACTCATGAGGACATAAATTGTGTATGTTTTGTTCAACAGTGTATAACTGGTACCAAGTATAACATTTGGCACATACAGTATGCTCTCAGTAACAGATCATCTGATTAATCATCTAAATCAATGTTACATAAATAGTTTTTCCCCAGTGATAATCACCAGTTTATCTTCCTTTCCAATCTTTAATTAATTGGCATCTTAACAGTTAGGTTCCACTTGCCCTTGGTTTCTGTGTCAATCAATTCATTGAGCAACTGCTATCTTTAGGGCGGAGGGGAAGTGAGAAGAGTAAAAAATGTAAGAATACAGTATGAGGGATATAAATGATGAACGTCTAAAAAAATAAAAAATAAAAAAAAAATAAAATATTTGTAATAACATTAAAAAAAAAAAAAAAAAACAAATCAGAGGGGAAAATCATTCAGTCTTTTATCCTTAAAGATGATGCTATAACTTATTTGTTTGTGAATGCCTTTCATCATGTCAAGGAAATTTCTTTCTATTGTTAATTTTTGAAAGTTGTCATGAATACATGTTGAATTTTGTCAAAGGCAAAAAAAAAAAAAAAAAATGTAAGAATAAACAGAAATTATTGAAAAAATTAAACACTTGAGAAACGTATCAAAACAAGATAATTCATATCATTATCTTTAAGAACAATTTTTAAAAATTTAATGAAAATTCTCTCTCATGCCTGTGTAAATAAGAAAGGTACAGAAGTACCCAGGCAGTTTTTAAAATAGAAAAAGCAAATACGTGTTAACTTTTACTCTTTACTAAATACACTTCTGCACTGGTTTACACTTTAAGAAGCATGTAATTTTTTTAACAAAAAACATATTGAAATACTATCTTATTTTTAGATTGCACATACCAACTTTCCTACAAAAGACACACCATATCCTTAACTCATTTTATTAATATTCAATTAGCAAGCAATTAAAATATTTAAGTTAATACACTAACATTTATTCTATCAAGTAACGATTATAAAGGCTGTCATAAAACTTCTCCACCAAGTGAAAAACATGAAACATCCTGTTTGAGAAAGTAAAACAAAACTGTTGGTCAAATTATGGTAATAACTAGGAAAACGTTGCGAAGAGGCAGGTGGACCATAAACAGAGATGTCCTCAAGAATATCATGGTCTGAGTTATGATTCCTGAACCTGGAGTGCTGCTGAAAGAACCAGCCAGCCTAGTAAGACATCTCCAAAGTAAGACCCAGGGTCTCAGAATGTGCTGCGAGAAAAAAGTCATGGACAAAGCACCCCAATAATCATGAGATAATGCAGACAGGAATTCAGCAAAGAGGATTAAGCAGATTACACAGGCAGAGGAGGGCAGGGCTGGAATTATCAATACATGGTCTGCTTTTGGAGGATTCTTCCTCCCTCCCCTCAGGGGAGTTGCTAAACATGAAGAACACTCGCAGCAGGGCCACTGAAGACAGAAACACTGCAGAATTCTAGGTTACTGTAGTTATAATAGCTTCCCCACAGCAGAGCAGAGTGGTTGGCTGGTAATTATCCACTGCTACAATGTAAACCCAACCCCTTTTTGCCCTCAAATTCTCAGCCAAGTCTTCTATATAAACACACACACACACACACACACACACACAAATTCACAATCTAGATATGATAATAAAGCCCACGAAAAATGATTTTTTCAAAATTCAAGTTGGGGAAAACGATAATGGCTTAATTTTGGCCCTATTTTTGTCTATTTATTTAGTCTTGCTTATGTGCTATTTGATACCATCTGCTGAAGCTAATGAACTACAAAGTTTAAATCTTTTGACACCAAAAATACAATCAACAAAAGAAAAATAAATTGGACTATGCCAAAATTAGAAAATTTTGTGATCCAAGTGATACCATCAAGAAAATGAAAGGTCAATCCACAGAATGGGAGAAAATATTTCTAAATCATACACCTGATAATGAATTTCTACCTGAAATATACAAAGAACTGTTAAAAATAAACAAGAAATAGACAAATAATCCAATTTTAAAATGAGCACAAGCATAAGGGTTTTTCTATTTGGGGCAATGAGTTCTATAACAATGACTGCACAACTACGTGAATATACTAAAAGCCACTGAATTGTACACTCTAATTGGATAAACTGTATGGTATGTGAATTATAGCTCAATAAAACTTTTTAAAATTACTACTTACTAGTTAAACAACAAAGTAAAATAAAACAAGCAAAACAGGCTAAAGGATAGACACACAGGTCAAAGGAACAGAATGGAGTCAAGATAAAACCAATTCTAAGAAACAACAACTTTTTATCTAAAAAAATAAAAGTGCAGAAAAGGTACCATCTTTAATGCAGTGTCTCTGTCTGAGGCAGTTTTGCCCCCCCATGAGGCATTGAGTGATGTATGAAAACATTTCTGGCTGGGGCGGGGGAAGGCTATCAATGACATTCTACACAGCCTCCTAACGCACTGGACAACTACCCAAAATAATGAAGAGGAGAAAGCGAAGGAGGAAGAAAGATGGGGCTATTTTTTATTAAAGAGACATAACAATGATATTGCTAGATTACATCCTGGTTCAAACTGGAGAAATTTGTATACGCGTATACTGATTATTAGATTATAGTAGGGAATTACTGGTAATTTTATTAAGTGTGACAATAATGTTGTGGTTATATCAAAAAACATCCTCATTCTAGGAGATTCAGGAGAGTATTTTGAGGAGAAGTGACATAATACCTTCAGTTTACTTTAAAATGGTTCAGCTACAAAAACAACAAAAACATAAAGAATCAGATCTAAAGCAGATAGGACAAAATGTTAACAAATCTAAGTAATTGGTACCTGGGTGCTGATGGCAATATTTTTCAAGGTTTCTGTATGTTTGAAATTTTGCATTATAAAAAAAAATTGATTAAAATTATGAGTATTTCCCCCTATAAAATACCTCACAAAAAATACTAAAAATATGGAGAAAACAGCTTAGAAATTCTGACTAAAACAATTAAAGTCACTGTATAATTTAGGGCCAGGAAAGGTCTTTTTAAAAATGATAAAATCTATAGGAAAGGATTCACATATTTAACAACATAAAATGTATTTATATTAATAGCAAGAAAATCCATAAACTATATATGTAATTGTAAAAATATATGCACCATATACAACAAAAGGTTAAAATCCATGAGTAAAGAGATTTTATAAATCATTAAGAAATTGAACAGGCAACTCAAAAAAAATACAAGTGGCCTGGCATAAGAAAAATTGTCAACTCCACCAGCAAAGAAATCCAAACTTTTAAAGCAAGAGTATAATTTTTACCTCTGTGATAGGCAAAGATGAAAAATTACAAGCCAAATTTGTTCATTATTTAAAAAGCTAAATATAAGATTAAAAAGTATAAAGTATCCTGTTGACATCTGTTAACATACAATCTTTAATACAGTATTCACCTATTTTTATTTTATTATATATATTTATTCAGGAATAGAAGCTGATTTTATCAAATGTCTTCTTGGTATTTCCTATAATACTCAGAATTTTTTTCTCCACTGACCAATTAATAAAGTTATCAGTTATAACAACATATTTCTAAAGAATGAGCAATCTTTGCATATCTGCAGTGACTCCTATTTAATTGAAGCATATGATATACAGATACAGATGATTAACATTCTGAGTCCCAATACAATTTCAGTCACTAATTTCAGTAGTCCTATAAATTCTGTATTAATGCCTATTACTTGATTGAATACTCTCAGCTATCAAATATTAACTTGTACAGCTTTCTAGTTCATAAAATACATTTTTATAAATTATAAAATACTCTTGTTTGATTTTTCTAAATTTTTTACATAATCAACACACCACTATTTATAAAGTACATTATTTCAGTTTCTTTTTCTGTTTCTTTGTTGTGTTCCACCTTTCGAGTTCCAACCTCCTTCTAGCCCATTTCCTCTTATTCTGCTAACTTTTACCAGGATTAGACTATTGCAACCGTTTAAGTGTTGAGCACTTAGGTACGCTATATCTCAATAAAAAGCATCAGATGTTAATAATTAGCATCAGATGTAAAAGTAGCTGATCATATTAATACTTACAGTCTGATTAAACACCCTGAGAAAAATTCTGAGAACAAAATGCATGCCATCTCAAACTCAGGAAGAGAAATCCAGAACAAATTCTAAAGTACAACATTATGCTTCCCAAGATTTACATAATCACTAACATGAGGTCAAATTTTACTTCATTAAAACTTACTTCCATTAAATTTACTTCCATTAAAACTATACAACTTCAATCAGTTTTATAATTTCCAAGCCTCAAATGATGGTGAATCCAAAAGCCATTGTCCACACAATGCATGTTGTCACACAACTCTAGCTTGAAAAGAAGCCACAATACAAAGAATCACATACTCTCTCATGTGCCAAACCACAGCTAAGCTAAAAATATCTCCAGGATTCCAGGAGCAAAAGGAATTCAGGATTAAATGGAGTAACATTCAAGGACTTTCCAACAATGCAGGGCTAAGGTCAAAAGCAAAGCAGGATTCACCTAGGGATTTTAGAGAGGCACCAGACTGAAAAGGTCCCTCAGAAAACTGGAGAAAACAGTGCAATAAGCCAATTCCACTTGATGTATATAAGCCTCTCGTACTAACTTAAAGATCTTTAAACCAGTTTAATTTTTACAGTTGAACACAGTGGAATTATTTTACTGAACTCTTCTAGCAGATACTATTTCTAAATATGCAATGGAATTGTAGATGGGTGAAATGATCTAACAATGCCGTCTCTAACCATGACACTGAGAGGCATTTTAGTCAATGTACTGTGGTAGCAGCTGCCCTCCTAGACAATGTGCCCCAAAGTTTCCAACTTTCTGAAATCCATGACCAAATTTTCACTCATACTTGAAAACTTTCAAGATAGCATTAGTATAAATGCAAAACACTCAACAAAGTGCCACAAAAGCCAGCATTAGTGCCCTATTATAAACAAAGCTCTCTTTAAGTTTACCCAGTTCAGGAATACATTTTTAAAGTGGTACACATGAAATCCTAATAAATATTCAGTCAATCCTAATAAATAAAAGCTAAGTTGTTCTTCCATTTAAAATTGGTTATACGAAAATAACAGCAATGTAATCAGATTTTTCCCTGCAGGAAAAAAATGAGAATTACATTCTAACTAAAAGCCTGGTGTTCAACTTTTTTTTTCTTTTTGAGGAGGGGTGTGATCCCAAACACAGGATTAAACCACAGTGTACTATTAAAACTTCTGGACATATATAGTAACCAATCGTTGAAGGATAATTAATGTGATGGTATAGATTTACTGTGGACAATGTTTGTCTTAGTAATTTTTCACTTTTACCTTAATTTTACTGGAGGGAATATTCAACATTCATTCAACAGATATTTAATGAGGAATATTAAGTGTCAAGCCCTATTCCAGGCACTGGGAATACAACTGTGAGCCCCATCTTCAGGAGTTTACACTCAAGTAGGGAAGAAACATAAAATAAGCAAATAAATGAAATCTGTCCCCCCCCCCGCCCCCATTTCTCATAGTGAATTAGCTTGGAGCAAATACAGACAGTAGAGATGGGCTGACTCGAGCTGTAAGGAGAAACTCGTTTTAGAGCTGCCATCTCATCCAAACTGGTAGCTTTACCTAGAATAATAAAGCTAATGCAAGTAATTACCTTCTCCAACATTTTCTTCCTCTTCATTTTTCACCCTTTAATTATGCTATTTGTTTTATTCCGACAAAACACTTCAAACAAGGCTTTGACTGAATTATGGCCAAAATGGCACAATTTAATTCTGATAGTGAATTTTCGGAGGGCAGGTTTCAGGTCTGACTCACCCCTTCAGCATCAGAACTTAACACGTGCCTACCACACAGTAGGTATATTTGTGTTTGCTGAACCAATTAATCCACAAAAATTAATATCCAGTACAAGTTACAACCAAAGCCTTACAAAAATTATCCTAAACAACAGCTTTTTCTTTTAAGAATGTACCAGGATTTTAAAAATTTATCAGGGTTCATTAAAATTAAAAGATTTTCCACAAATATTTCAGAATATGTACAAACAAATGACTGCTAACTTTCAAGGAAGAAACCTTTTTCAAAGTATTTTTTGGAACTTCCCTTTCAGAAATTCTTTGGAATCAGTTTACCAACCACACAATAAACTACTCTCATTACTAGTTTGCAGGACATGCTCTCAGTCTATTTTTTTCCTGTCACTTCTTTTAGTCTGTTCCCTGCACCACCACCACCCCCCTCCCCAAAGGAGGTTCCTTTCTCCTGTGATCCACCCAACCACTGAGAAGCTAGTGAGCCTAGAAGCCTAGGACTTGACTTCATATTAGTGCAAGGCATATAAAAAAATAGCAAAAAAACCCTGATGTATTAGCCACTAATATTTGTATAACGATTGACAGTTCACAAAGAGTTAAATACCGCCTTCCACTTTATTTGATCTTTACAACAATGTGAGAGCAGCTTAGGAAGGTGCTATTATTATCCCAATTTTACAAAGAAGGAAACTAAAGCTCAGAAACAAACAACTTCCCCAATGTCACATCATAAATAAATGGTGAAATTGGGACTCATTCTGTTTTTATTTTTTTTATTCATGTGTCCAGGGCATAAATCAGGCATGGGCACAGACCAAAAGCCAAGCTGGGATAAACAAGGAGTTACTTTGTCCCTGGCTGACGTGAGATAAGCGCCACCAAACCAGGTGCCGCTCTACCCAGGCCACGGACACGGACTCATTCGTGTAGGTGATTTACTTGTGTGTTAACCTCACTACTGTCATACGTGTAAGTGGTTGACAGAAACAAGTATGCGTTACCATGACTCCAGCTGTATACTCACTCAATTCCAACCACTTTGGATAAGGGTATGTTTAAGAGCTTTCTCCACTTGCTTTACCTCCAAGTTCCCTCTCCTCACAAACATTTAAGGCATTGTAATATCAACATTATACTGACCCAGAAATAAAGGCAATCAGATTACTGTCAATTGAGGGAGCACATGATGGTCTGTGAAACTACAGAATTAAAAAACACAATTTAAAAGGCCATACTCTGAGAACCTCAGGGAATGCCACAATCATTTAGCTTTGTCACCAAATGGCTAGTTAGTGAGTGGCCAGCACTGGAACCTCTTCCCCATGATGGAACCTATTTTATTCCTCTTCCAGAAGCTCATGCTCCCTCCTCCTTTTCCATTACTATTTAGCTCACACTGCTTAGTTGATACCACCTAAAGCAATCTAGGAGTATTTCAAACATCCTCCCATACCCTTTTTCTTCTCCCTTTAAGAGAATTCTCTTTATTCCATAAACTAGATGTGACAGTAAATATAAGTAAGCATCAGCACATCTACCAATGTGATTAAATTAAAACATAAAGCACCCTTTATAATCTGCAAAAGTCCATATACATGCTGGTAATTACTACATAAATAATGAAAAGCCATGTTTTGCAGTGGTCTTATGATACACAAACCAATGCCTTTAATCTATAAAACTACACACAATTCTACTTATTTCCCAGTCCTCTCAAATTTAATTTCATATTTCCTCAAATAAAATTAAGTAATTTCATAAACTTGTAGCAATTAATGCAATACTTTCAATCACAAGCATAATACAGTGAACAAAAAACTATCTTTTATCAATTTCTATGGAAAACGGGTCAACAAACCTTCGAACAATTTATCTGAACACTAGAGTCAGATATACTAGTATCTCCCTACATAGAATTACCAAGGATAGTTGTAGAAATATAGAACCTCTACTGTAATATTTCAAAATGCCTAATGGAGGACATTGTTTATCTAATATAAAATTGTAGGGCTTAATTTAAAAAAATCACACACCTTTGCTTTTGTCTGCAGTTCTATCAACTAACTAGCTAGCTGCTGATCCAGTGATGAACAAAGGCTATATACGTGCTGAAATAACAAAATACAATGGAAATAATTACTAAATAAATATAATTTACTTACAAACTCTCTGAAAACTTGGATTCAACGGGGGAGGGGGGAACAAAGGCCCTCTGAAATGCTTGAAAAAAAAGTTGACAATATTCACCTTGGTTTGTCAAAAGATGCTGAACGATGCTGTGTGTGGAGTGGCAAGCCAGGATCATTGTAGATAGTAACGTCCTTCCACTCCCTTTATAAAATCTTTCCTCCCTCTCAATATCCTTTGAATGCCAATGGCTGTAAGGTTCTTTTTCTAGTTAGTAGCCTTTACAATGTCATTAATTAATAATTAAATAGCTCGTGTAGTTTAAGAGTTAACCCATCCCAAGAGTATTTCTATTAACAAATATATTAATCAACAAAATCAAGTCCTAATTTTTTACTAAGCACTTAAAAGCAACAATGTGTGTGTTTAAAAAGAGCCCTGCAGTCCAGAGACTCTTCCTTGATGCACAATCCACCACATCTCAGCACAATCCACCACATCTCAGGATTTCCTAAAGTGAAATACAAGACCCTCTATATAAATCTCTGTATTAGTCAGGGTTCTCCAGAAAAACAAACTAAATTAGACAACTTTCCAATATGATGCAAAATTCTATTACCTTTTTTGAGAGTAAATCATCTACCAAAAGCTCTAAGCAGTCCTCCAGGGAAGAAACCTATTTAACTTCCTTTAAGCAACTATCTTCCAAATTTATTTGAACGACAAAAATTTACTCCCTTAACAACTATTAACCTGGGACTTTTAAAAGTGCTGCAGTTTATACCTTTTTCCCACCTGTAGCATATTTGTTAACCACAAAATCAGGAATTATTGCTAATACATAAATCAATACATCAGGATGGAAGCTATGTCAGGCCATTTTATTTTTATAAACCATTTTATTTAACATTTACTAATGTTTGCACACAACCCAAACAATTACAACCATTAAGTTTAAATAACTACAATTTTTATTCACTATTTTTAAAAGCATAAGACAAGTGTCAGCAGGCTGGTAATTGGTTTTATGTATAATAAAAACAAGCTCCAGAGTATGCCATAGCACTGATACAAATTCTGCATGTTTTCCTATATCCTCTATACCTTTGGTTCTCTGTGATAATAAATGCTCAGAGTAATAACCCCAATAGCTTTTGAAACATCAAAAATGTTTAAAAGTGTGTTTAATGAAAACTCACTGATACATACATATTTCATTATATTCAATGTTGTGACCATTCAGATTAATTGAAACAAATTATCAGGTAAACATCCCATACCTAACTAATTCTGATATATGGAAGTTTACTCTTATTGGGGGGGGAGGGGGGGTTAAAGGTGAGTAGGTATTAAACAAATAATTTTCAAGTATACCACGACAAATTTTTGGCCAAATGTAGTAAGAGTGACATTAAGAGTAAGTGGTCCTAACAGCAGCAAAGACAGTAGAAGAAAAAATAACTGAACATTTAAAAAAACGCAAGACAACCTACTGGAGCTGTATTTTCAGTTCATACTAATCAATCCTATTTCACAGGTTTCAAAGTTCAATGTACATATTTGCTCAATTGAGTAATTTTCTCTTTTAGCTTAACTTAATATAGCCCTTAGTTGATCACTTACATGGTTTCTTTGAAACGGTTTCAAAGATCTATTTTGACAAAACTGAAAAGTTTCCTATGAATGTTTATCATTATTATGTTATTATGTATCCACATACTTGGAATCTCCACCTTGGTTTTACAAAAGCCTAAAAATAGCATACTGTTGATTATCAGCTACAAAAAATTAATGATGCATTCCATACTGAGCCACAAAAACACACAATTTGGAGTTAAGAGCCAGGACCTAGGTGTGACAGCTGGCTCCACCACTTGTTACATGTTTTAAGCAAGCTACTTTAACTCTCAATCTCGGTTTCCTCATTGGTCTACTGGAGATAGTATCACATACCGCAATGGTGACTGTAAAAGAACCAGGCAGATAGTACAATTACTCACCACTTGTTGAGCTCAGAGTATGCTTACAAAACATAAGAATCTATCATAACACAAGTGATTATAACTTTCAGTTTATCTACCTGACCATATTCAGACAAGAAAGTAATGTATTTTAAACTTTATCAAAAGAGCTGAAAACTACTCATTGAGAGAGAGCAAAATGGTCAGAGTTCTACTGACAGTCAAGAGATAGGATTCTAGTTTCACCTTTGCCAATAATAATTGTTTGACCTTGGACAAGTGTCTGGACTTCAGTTTTCTATCTCGTTTCACCTTTGCCACTAATCATTGTTTGAGCTTGGACAAGTCTCTGGACTTCAGTTTTCTAATCTATAAAATGACTACTAAAAATCATAAATAAGATCCAAGTTCCATTTCTTCTGGACCTTACTTTGCAGAGGCAATTCAGAGCAGTGGTTAACAGACTAGGCAGGGACTACCAAGGTTGGAAGTCTGGCACTGCCGATTACAAGATGTGCACTATACACACACACACACACAAAGCACTAAAGTATATCTTCCTATCATTGACCTATTGTTTAAAATATTTCTCTGAAACACACAATTATTTAAAAATACAGAAGCTTAGAAAGTTCAATCTTTCCCAGTCAAGACACTATCATTGTACTAGCAGACACAATGAGTTTAGGTGAAAGGATTACAACTCTTTAAAATGTGCTAACTTAAGCCAAATTTTATCAAAAGACCACCTCATAAAATATTGTACATGAGAAACACCCCTGAAAACTTATTATAAGGCTAATGATTCCCACCAGAATATCACACTGAAGGTGCAAACAGAACTTCCGGTACTTATAAGGCTTTTTGGCTTTTCACCTAATACTGCTAATGACAACAGACCCTTATGATACCCCATCATCTATGGGGATGAAATACACTTTGGGCATGAAAAAAATCCGTGGCATTTAGAAATATAAAGTGCACCTACAAACTACTAGAAACAGGTAGTTCCTGAGTTAAAAATCAACCCGTATTTATCAGACACATCATTTGCCAGGTTCTGTGCACGGATTATTAAGGACAAACAGCAAGGGAGGAAGTTTCTCCGAGTTCATCAGGTTGGAAAGGCACGTGAAGTCCTTATTCTATTATCGCACTGTCACACAACTAAAGCCACTCATCTACAAACGCTTTTATTTCCTTTTGGGCCCAAATCAGAACACTTCCCATTGCTGATTCAAGTTGTTTCCCGTCTTCAGTTCAGCCCCAACCATATACCCAAACCAGTCCCTGACAGCTGACACCGCAACCCTCCCCGGACGGCAGGCCCGAGAGCCGCTTCCGAAACACTCCCTGAAATGCACCAGCTTCCGAATGCATCCTCAGTGATGCCTACACCCTCAGTGATGCCTACACCCGCCGCTGACCGGGTCAGGCATCTAGTTAACACATCAGTTTAGTGCTCTCCCCACCTCCAAGTATTGCTAATAAAGGCAGACTCTACTTCGAAAAGTCTTCCTGCAGTGGACAGTGGAGGCACTAGAAAAGAGAAACGGATTGGCTAATCGCCCCGTTGCCCTACTTCCATTTCAGGTCCAAGGGAAAAAAAAAAAAAAAAGAAAGAAAAAAAAAAGAACTTCCCCTGAAGAGTAACCAAGGGAGCCCCAAGCAAATCAGGAAGGTAGGGGCGAAACACAACTTTATTCCCACGATCTCAGCGAACGGTGCCTGGCCGTGGGAGAGGGGCGCATCCGAAGGTCGCTGATGCCGCAAGAAGGGCCACCTGCGCGAGGTGGGGGTGGGACACACACCGGCTGGGCCGAGGGGCAGACCCAGGACGCCGAGCGAGCGTGGCAGCGGAGGGCCCCGGAGGCCGGGACTGCAGGGAGACCTCGGGCAGACGGGAGGGGAGCGGGAACCCGCGGCAACCCTAGAGCAGCGCACCCAAGAAGCGACGAGTGAAGAGGCGGCGACAGCAAGAGGGAGACCAGTGCCGGGGCGACGGGCAAGTGGCAACTGCGAAAGAAGAGGCACCGGCAGCAGGAGGCGGTGGGGCTCTGTTGAGTCAGCACAGCTCCTGTTCAGGGAGCACTTGTGGGATCCCCGCCGCCCCTCGGGCCCCGCGGCCCGCAGCGGAGGGTCGGGCCGGCCGGCGGAGAAATGATGTTCTCAGACGGGCTGGCGCGGGCCCCTTCCCCACGTTACAGGTAAACACTGGCCGCCGTCGCCGCTTACCTCTGTTAACATTATTACACCCCGGGGAAGTGAGCTCCTCCCTAGCCTCGCCGCATGGCAACAGCCGTAGCAGCAGCGAAAACTGCCTGAGCCGCCGCCAACGGTGGCAACAGCTCCTTCAGTCCTTTCCCGGGCGGCGGCTTTACTCGGCTTCGCTGGCTTCCCCCGGGCCCGGCTGCTCGCGACGGACGCGCCGCCATCTTGGAAGAGCGACGTCTGCGTCTCCCCGCGACGTGCGCTCCCATTGGCGGGCGCGGGAACCGCCGGCGTCTCGTGACTGTCTCCATAGCGCCGGCGCGCCGGGGAGCGGAGAAGGGCGCTGGGTGGCCCGGGCTGCGCCCGCAGCGAGCTTTCCGGAGCTCGGCGCCCAGGTGGGCAGGGGGCCGCGGGAAGTGAGGGGAGGCCCCCGCGCCAAGGCGGCCGGGGAGCCGGCGTGCACGCCTGCGGGAGCCGCTCGTCCTCCGCCGCACGCCGGGGTCGGCCAGCCCTGGGGTGGAGGGAGACCGGCAGAGGCCGAGCCTTCGACTGACGGCGCGGCGGGGCTCGCGCCTCTCGAGGACGAGGCGGCACAAGTCCTGTAGAAAAACTTCCCTGTCGCATTTCCTTGGCCCCCGAGGCGACCGAAGAAGAGCACGCGGGAGGTTTGGCTTCCTCTCCGCCTCTGGGGCTTAACTATGATCTGAAACTGCTCCCCGCTCTGTCCCTCTGTCCTAAACTTTGATGGAAACTTTCCTTCGTCCTTGTCAATCCTCAGTGTGTTCTCTACTGGGGCGCGCGACAGGTTGTGGCACTGATACAGGCGGATCAGCTTTACCCTGATCCCAGCACTTAGGGCTGTCGCTGGCGAGTTGATTGGCCAGCGCCTGTATAACAATGAGGGCTTAGAGACCTAAAAAAAGATTAAAGCCACTTCTGCTTTTTTTTTTTTAATTAGTTTCAGGTGCACAAGACAAAGTAATACTTAGACGTTCATCATTTATGTCCCTCACACTGTGAACCCCCTCCCCCACCCCCCCTTCCACTGTCCCTCCGACATCGCACCGAGCCATCACGTTATATATATATATATAAAATTATAGTTGGCATTCATTATTGTTCAGCTTCACAATAAAGCCACTTCTGCTTTTCAACAGCCATCCCTCTGCAGCTTGACTGGTCGCTTGATCCGATGTGTTTGCGTGTCAAGGTGAGCAAATTTCAGTGGGTGCCATGGTAAACAGCCCCAACTTCCATGGGACTGACCTCGGGAACGCAGGGCGCATGGACGCCGCTGAAACACCGTTCGGAACCTGCCAGTGGTTACAACGTGGGGAATTGGAGGCAGGCACTTCTACCTCGATGGTAATGAAACTAGTTTTGCTGAACCTGGTGCCAAAGTGTGTCACCCTGATGGAGAAACCAGTTTCCAAGGAAACGGAAAAGTAAATTTTCAGATTTGACATGCAGAATTCCTCTCTCTCTCCCTCCAAGGGTCACAAACGCATTTTGGAAAACTAAGGCCCGTGGTTCCTTCCCCTTTACCAGTGTCTCCCCTCTCAGCCCTCCTTCCTTAGCAACACCTAGTACTGGTGGGTAACTGAAATTTATTTAATGCATTACTCTTGCAATCTTAAAACATTAAGTAAAGACATTACCAAACCTTGTGCTATCTCTTGTATTATGTCCTCACCAAGGAAATAAAATGGTTTATTTAGGTCGTCGGGCAGAAATTAAAGAAACATCCTGATCTTACTCAATTCAAATAATTGAGGCCAATTAGTTTTTATTGTTTTAATCAACTATATGTAATTTCCATATTTCTGGGCCAGCAAAATTCTGACCTCTGCAACACCATAAAATACGTTACTGGTACTGACAGATTAAACCATGAATAGGAAATAAGATTGGAAAATGCTATCTGGACTAAGATATTAAGGGAAAATAAGATACAAGAGACAACAAGGAACCTGGAAAAAAGATACTGTTCCAACCTGTAAATAAGAAAACAGAAGGAGACTCGTTAATATTTAAGATACTTGCTAGTGAATTAAAACTGTAATTTAGGTGTCTGGCCTGAGTATTTAATTGTCTTCATATGTTTTTTCCCCATTCCAAAAGGCATTTTCACTTATTTAAAAGGTGGTAAATTAAGTGTAGACACAACCTGAGGTTTATACCAACCTGTAATATGACATAGATATGCTTTTAACGCTTAGAAGTTTGTAGATCTCGGAGCAAGCCAAATTCACTAGCTCTCATTTTCTCAGCCAGAGTCTTTTCTGTGACCTATAAAACCTCGCCTCCCAAGTCCCACCCTACATCCACCTGTCTCGACCTCATTTCTACTAGTAAGTACTTTACTCCAGTACCCTGCTCTTATGACAGCAGGACATCCTCCTGCCCTGAGGCCTTTGCACTGACTGTTCTCTTTATCAGGAAAGATCTTTCCACTAGATAACTGCATGGCTAGATCCTGCACTACTGTGCCATCTTTCCTCACCTTTTTCAAAGAACCCTACTCTGACCATCTCATTTAAAATGTTGCCCCAGACCCAGCATTCTCCCTTCTTTGTTTCAGTTTTCTTCATAGCACTTATACCTTCTAACATAAATACTTACTATTTTTTTTTTTTTTGTATCTTCCACTAGGATCAAAGTTCCATGAGGTCAGGGGTTTTTCTGTTTTGTTCAATGATGCTTCCTCGGCACCTAGAATTCAATAGTGCATGGTACATAGTGGACAATATTTCTTAAATGAATGGATGAATCACTTCCTAAAAGACCCCAAAAGGAAAAGACCTAATTAAAACTGATAAAAAGAATTCCTTGATGTTGAAAGATTAAATTTTTTAAAATATTGGCCTTGTGTGTTCTTATCTGCAATTATGGGGGAATTACTTTTACTGTCACTAGAATGCTAGAGAGAAGTTTATGACAGAATTGTGAGCTACACCTTTTCCTTCCCTGCTGATACTTTCAGTGGTGGTAATGGGAGGGGAGATAATAAAGATAAAATATGTTAAAAACATACCTGTATATATATACATATATATGTATATATATATATATATACACACACATATATATGTAGTGTAATATCTTAAGCACATATATATATATCTTAAGCATGCATTTAATTTGCTAACATGGGAAGCAGCTAAGTGAATAAGGTATGTCATTTCAGAGAGTTAGGAAATTTAGGAGTTATATAGTTGGAAAAGAGAAGGCTTACAAAAGCAGCGAGCTCAAAAAAAAAAGTACGTAATTTTTTAATTTGGCAGATTGCAGTTTCATTCCATGTGGTCTTAAAAACATTGCATCAGTTGTTACAGAGGAAACCTGGGACAGGCTGATCTGAGATGCTGGGTTCTTTGGCTATCAATCAGAAATTTAAAACAAAATGGAGCAATCCATCTTAAGAAATACATGATAAGGATACATCTGTGTCTATCAAAAGGTTGGATTCTCCAACAGCAGTGTCCAATCTGTCCAATTAACACAGGAAAGGATGACAAAGAGGTCAGAGGCAAAAATCGAGTCATGCTTTTAAACAGGCCACTGTCAGTGATTTCTAAACCTCCAAGCAATAATTCACAATATCCAGTTTTCTTATGTTTCAGTTTTAACACAAAATTCTGCTACGTATCCAAGTTGTCATAAATTGGCTATAATTTCCTCTGAGAAACTGGAAAAGTATAGTATCAACCTCCCAAGCAACTTGCATCTATCTAACAATTGTCCCATTTAGTCTTTTGATTTCTTAAGCCCTTTATTAACTCCAGTTTCTTCATAATGCAATGTCATCAGTGTCACCTACCACTCTACTGAACATTAAATAGTACCATGTATTCATTAACAAGGTCCAGTTTCAAAGCCAGTGAATCAGTATTGAAATAATGCATTGCCAACAGAGGAGACACATTCTAAGAACAGACAACAGCAGGATATCTCAGTTCTTTGTTGCAGCTTTAGTAGGGCAGCAGTAAGCAGAAATCTCAGGGCATTTTTGAGTATTCTGATGTCTAGCTTCAAATATCCCAGCATGCATTTTTTTCTTGCATGCTTTTTTGAGGAAATACTGAAGTAACTCAAGCCTAAGAGGTAGAGACAAATAATATGAAGCTTTGCTAACAGAAGATGAATCCATAACAATAATGATCACAAGTTTCTTCAATAATAGCTCCACAACAGTACCAAGATCTAGAGAGAAAGGGACGTATTATTTATACATATGTACACACACACACACACACACACACACACACACACGTAAATGTCTGTAGTATATTTCAGGTATTACTAGATCATTGGCAACCCCAGTCAATTATGTTTAAAATAAATATTTTACTTCACAATAGTTAGACCTAAAGCACTTTTCAAACATTTAATTCTCAATTATGAATACTATTTTTCAGTACCTATTATGGATGGGCCAGGTGCTGTGGGAGGCATTTTGCATATTATTGAACAACTGACAAAGACCATCACAGTAGATCTTATTACCCTCAGAGGCCATGAAAGGTTTAGTAACTTGCCCCAGGTCATTTATCAAGAATATATACTATCAACATGATTTATCACTTGACATTGACCTTGATCACCTGGCTGAGGTAGCGTTTGCCAGGTTTCTCCACAGCAAACTTACTCTTTGTTCCCCCTTTCCATACTATATTCTTTGGAAGGAAGTCACTATGCATAGCCTACACTTAATGAGTAAGGATTTATGCTCCTGCTTGAGGGTGGAGTATATACAAGAATTAATATTTTGCATAGGAAAGTTTTCATTTTTTATTGATTCTATCATTTGTTATATGAGTATGGACTCATTGATATTTATTTTATACTTTGGGTTAAATCCAATACTATTTTGTTGCTCAAATTGTCCCAGCTTTGGCCATTGGGAGCCCTCGTTCAGTGGTCCTATATTCTTTTAATAAATTCCCATCAATGTAGGGTGGTTTGTTCTTTGTTTTTGTTTTTGAGCACTTCTATCTGGTACTACAAAATACTCCAGACTCATCATACCCCAGTCCTATACTCAGCCATTTTTCTAAGGAACTTTGGCTCCTTTATTGGAGAATGGCATTAGAAATCAAGATCTATGCACTAGATGTGTTCTTCACTGCTCAAGGTGTCCTTTCTTTTGATCCCGTGCAGTTGACAAAGCAAGGAAATATATGCATGTACACTGATCCATATATAAACACCTATCTATGAATATTACTGTTTGGAACCATCTGTATCTACATTAAGCTAAACATACGTTCTACTAATGTGTCCAACTAACCCATTGCTAGATGGATCATTCCAGGATGAATCATCTCCCTTTTGCTAATCTGTGAATTCTCACTCCCAACTGTGAGAAATCTGGTTCCTACAATCTGCTATTAATTTAATTTCAGTATACATGTATAGTAGTACCAGAATTATTAACCAATACCCCCTTTCAAAACAACTTTATCAACTAGAGTACAATGTCTAGATGCAGTTCCTTTTGTCTTAAAAACTTCAATCATTTCCAAAATTGCTAAGTTCAGCACGGTTCTCCATCCCCTTCAATGAGGTTGTTTCATGCATTTGTAATACTGTTAGATTCTCTTGTTGCAGTCCACTTTCTTTCTTGAGATTCCCCAACCTCCTAAATGATTTGATTTTTTAAATGTGCATACATTAAGTTTCACTCTTTGTGCTGAGTTCTGACAAATGCATAATGGTATATCATACAGAATAGTATCACGGCCTTAAAACATAAAGAAAAAAGGATATGCATAATGAAATTATTTTTACATTTTTATCTATATACCTAAAAAACTGATGATTTTATAGAAGAAATTTCATTTGACTATAGATAGAGATATCACTAAGGACATGCATGCATATATATTAGATATATAATTCACTGTAATACCTAATATTACGTTCTTATCATATTCCAGGCTCTGTTCTAAGTGCTTCACAACAATCCTATAAAACAGAAACTGTTACTATTCCCATTTTACAAATGAGGAAACCGAGGTAGAAAGAGTTAAAGTTTTTTTGCCCAAGTTAACACAACTAGTAGTAGAGTGAATACTGAACGAAGAAAAAATGAAATATATACATATATGTATGTGTGTACATGTATCCTGCATAATTATATAATTCAGAACGATATGTATTATATATATTGTGTCTTCAAGTATACTAAATAAGTTAACTTTAAAAACTAAAAATTTTCAATGATCTTGTCCCCAATTTCTTTCATGAATCATAAGTACTATGTTGGACCTTTGACCTCCTGTTTTTGCTTTGAACCAAAGGAGGACATGAGAAAAGGAATCAGTACTCATAGACAAAAATGTAATATGTCCCGATATTTAAGGCTTACCTCAGCTAGTTCCATTTTTACAGAATAAGGTGAAATCAAAGACTGTTATTATATTGCTTCCTACTTTACCAGCTTAACTAAGGTAAAAAAAATAAAAGTATTCTAAGAATCACTATTGTTTTTAAATGGTAATATATTACATTAATTGGCACAAAGTTACGTTGACCTGCCTTCACACTTATGTATATGGTGATCTTTCTGTTTTCAATAAAATTTTTAAATTTAAAACTATTTGTAGTAGATGAACACATAGTTAAGTGAAAGAGTTATTAGATATATGCCCCATAATATTGGCTGTGGAATGAAAAGAACAGAAGCCTGAGAAGATTTGTATTGTCGTTCTGTCTTTGCAATTAAATAGAATGAAACCTTAGGGTGAAAATACATCATTCGTTAAGCTTCAGTATCTTTTTCTGTAAAGTTAAGAAGTTGAAACATATAATTAGATCAACACTAATATGCCTTGTACATTAATACAGTCAGTTGTTATTTAAAGCATTAGGAAATGTCTTGTGGCTCAAGATCAAACGCTCTTTAAGGTTTCTTTTGATTTTAAAACTGTAGTACTTATGATAGCAAGTAAGTTGCAGTTCATTTTCTTATCACTTTTCTTCAGCAAGTATATTCATCATCACCTTTTTTAAAAAAAGCTTGCTACCAAGCAGAGACACACTCTGCTGTGAACTGTTTTTGCATATGGTAATGAACTTGAATTACCACCTTTCCACTTAAAATGAGACACCTCCTTCCTTGTCATGGTCACCTGTGTAAATACCCATGAACAGAGAAATCAGCAGAAATGTCAAGAAAAGGGCCAGTGTATAAAAACCAAATAAATAAACAAAAAGCACGTAAAATTAGGCTATTTATTCTTGAAATCTATAGGTCATTCACCAAATTTGAATGGATAAGATTTATCTTGTTCACTATATCAGCAAAATGCTGAGGGCTTCACATTTTATTTTTAAAAATAGATGTCCTTTTCGGGTTTTCCTGTTGCTGGGGAAGTGTGCTTTCTGTTGTTCACAGAGAGCTTAATGTTCTGCCTTGAATGGGACCTGTGTGTGTTTTTATTGGTAGGCATGGCAGGAGGATGAATGAAGGAATCCAGTTTTTAAAACTGTGTTTCTATAAGTGAGATGTCTGCCTTCTGGGTAAAAGCATATGATTGGCTATTTACCAGAGAATCCTCTAATAGAATCATGTAATTTGCTCACTTGTTTATACATTATTGTATTCACTAAAACTTAAATGAGCTAACTATTCAAATTTTAAAGATCACAGGGTTATAGAATTCACACTGTACTACATATTACCACTCAACCTCTAGTGCAGGGGTGTCCAAACTTTTTTCAATGTTTTTTACCAAGGGCCATATGCGGTAAAATACACAAACAGCTGAGCCACTCACTCGAGGTGAAGTACGTATTGCCTCACCTGGTTTATTTAAGTAAATTAAATATATTTTTGGAATTTGCTGCTGGCCAATTAAAAATAGATTGCGGGCCTCTTAAAAATGGATTGCGGGCTACAGTTGACCCGCCGGCCGCAGTTTGGACACTTCTGCTCTATTGGTTAGAAGATACAAAGAGGATATTTATCATCTTTACATTTTTGCCTGATACAATTTAACTTCAAAGAAAGGGGGGAAAGGAGAAATAGATGAGATCTGGCTTTCCCTTCAAATCTTATGATCAATATAAGCCATCTTACTCTTTATATATTATTGTTTGCACTGTCTAGGGAAGGAAACTGATGGGAGAAATATCACTGGCAGGCAAATCTGTATAAAATATTACTGTGCTATATACTGTGCTTAAACCTGTACACACACACACACATACACACACACACACACACACACACATAGGCCAGTCTGGCTATCATAAGCTTAAAATAAGAATTACAGAATTATTTTTAATGTAATTTCGTTGACCTGAAATTAAGTTATATATTATCACCATCTTAATTGTGTTGTAGTACTCTGTGAAACACTGTTGATTTCTTAAACAAGCGCTATTATTTTGTTTGAAACTGTCTCTGAGTAATTCATCCAGTTTATACTTTATGGTTATACCAGAAATTTTGGTTACACTTAAACTCTATGCTGTGAAAATATAATTGAATTTCTGTCTTCCAAATTTCATTTTTGTGTTTAGCAGCAAGTTGTTAATCTATGAGCTATTGGCTTTTGAGAAAGAGGGAATGATTCATAATATTTCTTTAAATCATTCTGTGGCGTGATGATGCTGTGTTGACCTAGTCATTTCATTTTCCTCCTGGGCACTGAGGGAAATTACAAATCCTGCCTGTTTAGGTGGGGTAGTGTAACTACGTAGCTCATATCCATGGAATGTAGCAATCCTCTAACCTCTCTACATTCCAAGGTGACCTTGGATGCTACTGGTTGAGATAATGGAGACTCAAGACGGACTCCACAGGAGAACCTGTCCACTAGATCAAAAAAAATATTTGGAATGTACATGGTTGACAGATATTTTTACTATTATGGGTAGTTGTTATGGCAGCTAGCAATACATACCCTGAATAAAACACTCTGTAACTCTACTTTCTGAGAGCAGAGAGTGTCTACCCTGAGAAATTCTCACCCTTTCTGCCCCACCTTCCAGAGAAGGCGACTGTTTTAAGGGATATTACATAAGTAGATCCTCAATAGTTACATGATTTTTTAAGGAGAACCACTTTAGTAAATCATGGCCTGGGTGTGACAGATTAGATACACAAGCACACACAGAGCACTTAAAGATTTCTGGGAGGGAGAGAGGCACTGGGTGAAGACCCTGTTCCATCTAGATTACCAGAGAAGAAAACTAAGGAAGCTAATGGAATAGGAAAAAAAGTGAATAAGAGACAGGAATGAACCAAAGTCAAGGACCTGTTGCTTTAAAAATCCTGAGAGCCTTTCCAGAATTTCAATAGTCATTACCAAAGTAAGTGGCCAAATTGGAAACTGAGGAGGGAGTACATCAGATGTTTGGCTCAGGAATTGTATCAAAGAAAGACTTTCTGGTCACCTGGACTTGGGCCAGATGTTACCCTGGGGATGTCTGACAGGTGCTCCTCCCCTGTGATGACGTTTCCCTCACTGTACAGTTCACTGGGAAATGAGAGAACTAATGCTTATTGAACACCTCCTCTGTGCCAGGTGCATTATGTACCCGACCACCTTTAATCCTCAGGGTGAGTATTGTTAGCCCTACATTTAAAATGAGGAAATGAAAGCTCAGAAGTTTATTTAATTTGCCTTAGAGTTCTCCCGTAATAAATAGCCAGTAAGTTTGAGTTTAGACCTTTCTGGCTTGAAACTTACTTTTTTTTCTACGATACCTCCCACGAGCTCGACCTCGGTTCTAAGAGTTAATCTCCTCTTTGAATGGCCAATAAAAGCCTATCTTTTTTCCCCAAGTATTTCCTGCTTTTCACAGTCCAAATCTTATGAGGATCTAAACTACATGATGACGTGTTTTTTCAGTTTATCCACTTCCCCCTTTCATATAAGAAGAGACAAGAGTATGAGGCCAATAGAGTTTCATCTGATTTCTTCTATTAATTTGTCAAAATCTAACCATATTTCTACTCTAATGTAAATACAGTTTACCTACCCTGATTGTAAAATGCTAATCTCACATATTTATTTAACTTTTCTCATTGCTTGATGTCCATTATGCATTCAGCTAATCTCACAGAGGCCACTTGAGCCTTCGTTATCGTTGACATATGATTTTATATATCTCGCTCATGCCTATTGGCCACTGCCTCAGGCCATGTCTCTACTGTAACTTAAGAGAATCAGGTCCATTTCTTTCAGTCTGTCTCCCTTTCCAAGGGAGTTGTCAGACTTGAGCTATCTTCATTCTGTTCTCCTTCGCTTTTCTCCCTCAGAGGACTATGCTTTTGTGCTTTTCTAGACCAATTGCATCTCCTGCTCCTCATCTGCTTCTGACATTGATAAGCCTAGCATTAATCAACTCTTCCTCTTCCTCCTTAGGCGAATCCCTAGTCCCTTTCATGACCATGGTCCTAGGCTGCCTCTTGGAGCCCCATTAGAGTAGAAGTGGATGACCCTGTGATCTGTAACCACCAAAAAGAGCAAACCACAAAGTGCATATTGTACACTAATTCCATCAGCAGGCCTATTTTGCTGCAGTACGCACATATTACAAGAAGCTAAGTCCAGGTTTCATTACAAAGTCTTCCATTTTTGACATTTTTGACATTTTTGACATTTTGACAGCAGACAACTACTGTAAATTTGTTTTCATTATTTTCAGTCATTTCTGATGATTTTTCTCCTAAGGGCCACACTATCTTTTCCTTACTTACTAGTCCCATTTCTTATTCCTTTTTTTTCTAATCAATTTTCCTTAAAAACATGTTTGGTATACTGTATCTCGCATAATTATGTGTTTCTTTGCTCATTTTAAGAAATAAAGACACTAAAATTTAAAATGTAGACTGAGAAAACCAATAAGTTTTTACAACTGCACAATATTTAAAAGCAACAAGACTGTACTCGACATAACATCAAAGACAAAATAATTACTAAGTGACACAACTACTATCCAGTTTTCAAATTAATTTATTCAGAAATGACTCTCATTTATCCATTTCTTTTATTGCTTAAAGCACATAAGAGTTTGAGTTGCTGGAAAGCCAACAAGCAGAATTTTCTGCATTGAATGCTAAATACACAAAATATCAAAAGTGTTTCACACTGTTATTTTCCTTTATTCCTGCTTCTTAGCCAAATCATATTCAATATTCACCGAAAGACAGCAGTATATCTAAGATAAATAGCATATTCCTAGTGTTCATTGTCTCTGTCTAGTACAGTTTTTTAAAATATTGTTAAAGTATGAAAGAGATTCTGATAGAGTTTATAATGTGAAGAGGTGGAAGCTAGATTTTAATCACACACATCATTGAAGGAGCAGAAAAGCTTTCAGAGATTCTGCTTTTGCTTCCTTTTCTAACGAAAATGTAAAGCTTCTGGAAATTACACTTCTTGTAAATATGATAAAAATAACCTCTCAATCATTTGCACCAATACACAAAGGATTTGAAAAATCCAAAATGGTGAATAATCTAAAACTTGTCAAGCTATAAAGTAAAGCCATTCAATTTGAGTGTATCTAATCCTGGCTATCCGCCTAGCTATATTATTGAGTATATTGTTTTCAATAAATCATACTGATTCCATGGAGGAAGCTTGATTTCACATGTCAGCTCTCTATTTTATAATAACTCAAAGTTGTTATCTCTTAACTGCCCTTTTCTTCATTAGAATCATGCAAACCATCATAGGTGATATGCTGGAACTGGTTCAGATTGGCTCCTGAACTAGGGCAGTTGTTGAAATTCTTGGAATTTTACTAGGCAGTTTTTAGATATTGACATTATTAAAAATTAAAGTTTACAAGCTTATAATTATATAAATTATAAAACACAGGTAGTAAATACTCAAAAATCTTCACTTCCTAATTATTTTACTACTTTTTACTATTATCTATGTTTTTGATGACTACTTTTTTACTATTATCTATGTTTTTGAGGTTATATATGTTTATTGTATGGTAAAAATAGAATTGTACACTAGTTCACATCTCTTCCCAACTCTTTGTTTAGGGATGTTGTGTTTGTAGCTTAAACAGGCTGGCATAGGAGTATGTGCATGATAGAAATTGACAAATATTACAAATCAAGGCTTGAATAATTGTTTTGTGGATTTTCTAGAATGAAGGAAGTGATCAAGAACATTTTAATAATGTATATTACACTGAAAAGGTGTCATGACTAACTATTACATTGTGAATAACACACACACAACACTTAGGAACTATCCTTCGAGTATTAAAAACCTATTATCCAATTCAGAAAAGAAGTTGCTTGTACCGTTGACCAATGAATGAATTTCTAACTAACATCTTACTTGTTAAGGAAAAAGAAAACATCAAGCAACACTCATGTTCATCAAACACTCGTTTGGTCATTGTAATCATAGTTTAGCGAGGATACAAGAATTCAGTAAAACTCAACAAAAGCATTAGAAGAGAATCAATTGATGCAAATAATACAAATATTGAGCATGGTAGCATTTTAAATAATTTGTATGCTACTCATTCTTTATATCAGTATAGTATATGTTTTATAGGCACCTATAAACATAGGCATATACTTTTCCCCAGAGATCCAGTTTACCAACCCACCACTGTCTACCACTGACTTTCTCTTGAGCTCTTTCACATAGCCTCAGTTTACCCATTGGTTGTCAGCTAATTTCCTTCTCCTCCAGTCTTACATTGGATTGGTTATGACTTGAAAGAGTTCTCAGATAAAAGGTGAAAAAGGCAACTTCTTGGCGCTTATCTCTAGTTCTGAGATTATTAATGCAAGGACCCATTGATATTGGTTATAGTTTTTAAGGTGATCTATCCTCTTTTTCTAGTTATACTCTGCCTCCCTTGCCACAAAGGTGGCCATGGAATTTGGATTTGATTAATTTTAGCAGCAGTGATGAGTGGATTGACTAGTAACCTAAGCAGAGATAGAGTTCTTCTCTGACTTTGATACCTGGATACCCAGGAATACTGTTTGTCTTGGGATTGCCAAGCAGGATCTGCTGGCAGGAATGTTCTCTACCACATGAAGAAGACATCTCTGCAGTGGGAGAAAATAAAATTAATATGCCAAGAGAAGTAGAGACAATCAGAAATGGGTGGCAAATAGAGTATGTCCTGGTGATAAGTTCCCAGGTCCAGTTCTTCCTATAGGCATTTCTTCATTTCTGTGACTTGCTTCAGTATCTTCTCAGCTACACGGACCAATACCTTTATCTTTGCCTTAAGATACCACGAGCTGTTTTTCTCATACTTGCAATGTTAGAGTCCTGACTAATACAAATGTCTATATCAGTGAGTCTGCAAACTGCCTGAAATTATATGCAAGATTTTGTGTGTTTGTGTTTAAGTGTATTATTAACCCAAGGAATAAGGTTCATAGCTTCTCTCAGAGTCACAAAAAGACATATAAACCCACAAAAGCTGACTTACATTAATGTGAATCAAAGTAAACTAAACAGACAGCTTTCTGTGTCAGAATTTGCTGAACATACATACATTTACTACACCATCCTAGAGGCGCTTATAGTCACTAGAATAGGAATTTGAGTCTGTCTTTGCCTGAGGTTTTTAACCTAGATTTTAAGGCTTCCTAAGAGTTTAAATCCCAGAGGCATTTAATTTTCATTTAATTCCTTTCTTGTTACTTTCTTCACATCCTAGCCTATTTGTATATGTGTGATATCGTTAGCATATTTCTCAAGAGAGGCTAAAATGGGAAACACTTGTTATTCACTTGCCTTATGACACTTCAAGGAAGATGAACATCTAATAAGAAGCAAGTATCTATATTCTATCAAAACTCAAAAAAATTACTTTTATCTATCTTTAGAAATAACTTTCAAGGAAATAATATCAGGCACTCAATTCAAATTTAATAAATGTATCTCAGATGTTTTGAGATTAAGATTCAAAACAACTTCTGGGTTAAGATGACAATGAGCTAAGCGATAGGGTGGGAAGAATCTTTATTGGGACAAATTAAAACTGAACTCAATATGAATGAGAAAACAGTAAAATATAAGAAACCCATCTTATTCTCTTATGATGTTAGCCATCACGTGGAAAATAATTGAATTTGATAAAAAGCAAAATAAAGTTTTCCCAATACTATGCATTCAATATCTTTTACTTCAGAAAAAGCTAAAGCAATTTCAGAGGATGATTTTTGTCTAAAAAAGTAATTTATTGCTTGGATAAGCATGACACAGAAGGCTACGCAGGTTTTGCTCACCCAACTGAAGCAATATTTTGTTAGTCTTTGTAAAAGTTTTGGTTGGTTGTACCTATTGCACCAAAAAAGGAATTATTTAAATCTCATTTAAAATATAACAGACACAATAAAGTAATATAGCCAAGATTTTTTTAAAAATAAATTTGTTTAAAAATTAAAATGTGGCATATTTTTTAAAGTTTCTAAAGAAAAAATCACTTTGTAATCAGAATCAATAGACAACAATATAAATATCCTGTCAAGGTTGAAGTGAATAAACAAGGTTTAAGGCTTATACTGAATACAACTAGACTAAGATATCAGGTTAATTGGTAAGTCTGGTAATGAGAGCTTAGGAGAGAAAGCTATTAAATTAACTGGACCATTTTAAGAAAAAATTTGCAAGAGTGAAACTTTACCCCAATTTGAAATTTAGTGTTGCTTCTATGAATCATATAAACCGTCAGTTACAGTTGAGAATGGTTAATTAATGCACAGAAAGAAATTCTATCCTTAATTCTAAGGCTGCAGTAGGTACTACCTATGTAATGGGTGATTGGGCAAGTCTGACCTTTAACGCAAGCTCACATTCTTGGAATCTCTAATTGTCTTTACAAATCTTCTTATGCTATTAGTTATAATATTAATCCAAACGTGTACAAATAGATAGCTAGATAAGCATGACACAAAGCTATGAAGGCCCTGATGACAAAACAGAAACAATATTTTGCTATCTTTTAATATACAGATAAAAGAAAAGTTTGGGTACAATGAAATTACAGAATTGGCCCCTGGCTGTTCAGGACCATAGAACTCAGACTTCCATGATAGTTCATTGTAATAGAAGTGCAGGTTAACATGGCTTTAAGAAGAAAGAAAGGTGTTCGACTCCAAGAAGAAAAAGTTAGGTGCAAAGAAATCTGGTTTGGTACAAGAACTGTGTGACTCATTATTCTTTATCATCTAATTATTGATATAATTCATTTCTTCCATAAGATAACCATGATATCAAAGGTAGTAATTTATCCCAAACTACACAAAATACTGTAAAACTGAGTTTAGCACATATTTGTCATTCTAACTGACATGGAGATGGAATCGAAAAAGTCAAAGTAAATAACCAACAAATCCAAGTGGCAACTCCTCATAGCAAACACTATATAGATACTAAGGAACATACAAAACACTACACTGTCACCCATAAACAGCAGCGACGTAAAGTCAGGAGATTTTCACCCTTATACTGTCAGGGAGAAAATTATAAGCAAATGATATGCATGGTTCATTGATATGTTTAATACACTTACCCCGTGAAGTGTAAAGAAACTGTCAAAGAGGAAATTATGAACAGTGTTCCAAATATTTAGGAAGTTAACGTTATATTTCAGAAGAGTGATGATCAAATACCATTTTCTGTTTCATGCAAGTTAGTTAGATAGCTGCATAAGTCCCTTGATGCACACACACACATAAAAATCTGGAAATAAATGGCAAAAACCAATCAACAATGCCACTAATATTGTCATTTCCAGAAGAAAGGCAAATAATGTGACATCTTCCATAGCTGACAGGATTTCTGCTAGATGCCTGTTGGTTATCTTACACTGAGTTTCTTCTTTCACTTTCATCTATTTCTCATTTGCAAGCTTGTTCCTGAAAAATAATAGCCATAGACAAATTAATTACCTTTGTTTCTGGAAAGAGCCTCTGCCCCAGGTCCCTTGCCCTTATTACATTTTAATAAACAAAGATAAGTAAGCTAAAAAAGAAAAATCTTAAAATCATCTGTGCTAGTCTCTCCTGTAATACAGTATCTAGAATTAGAATTAGTCATAAGCAGCCACCTATGTGTTTTCTCTTCTCATGCTATACCTGACTTTCTGATTCATGAGTAAACTGAAGGTTTACTTCAGTTTACTTCAGTTACCTTACTCAAACTGAAAGTACCTCAGACCAAAGAGGTAGAGCTAGAAAGGGGAGAAAGACACCCGAATTTTGCACCAATTTAAGCTGAAGTACATAGGAAGCTACAAGTTTACCCTAATATGTCTAACTTTTTAAATTATACAGCCCATTTTAGGTTTAAAATCTCACCTCTTCTTTTTCCAAGAAAAAGTTCCACTCCTATTCCCTACCCCAAGCATTTGGACCATCTTTTGTACTCTTCTCTAAATTTGAAAGTAACTAAGAAATCAAAAAAAGAAAGAAGTCAATAGTCACTGAGAGGAAAAATATGGGTCTCAGAGTTGATTTGGGGTAACAGAAATTAAAGCCCTTAATTGTAAACCCTTAAACAAAAATAAGATAATTCTTTTACTTTCAAAAACACTTATTTGCATAACTTTGTTTAATAAACAACTGATTGGTTTTTGATGGTAAAATAACTATTAAAATACCAGGAATTGACAAATGAGTTAGTTTGCTTACCATAATCAATACAGCTACAATTTGAAAATAACATGTGGGATTTTCAAATTGTAGCTGTATTAATTATGGTAAGGGGAAGCAGGGTAGGAAATGTAAAATTTCTGTAGGACATCATACTTTTTTCAGTCATTGACTGTTGATGAAAGCCAATTTTGAATTATTTTAAAAAGCAGAAATTCATAGGTAGTATTATAGGATTCGATTTTGTAAACCCTATGAGTAAATATTTTATGCATTCTCTAGACTGACAACTTTCAGTAACCATTAATGAAACATTTTTTTATAATGTAATAATCATATTGTAAGCAATCATTATTTTGTAGGTTTTTCTCCTTTACTAAGTTGAGAGCCTCGAAAGAAAAAAGCCTGTCTCTATCCACAGATCCTACCCAAAATGTGATTCGAATGTTTGTGCAATTGATTAATTTACTTACTTATACCTTATGTTGTTATGGAGAATATTCTCAAGTGAGACTTTCTATTAGGATCACTTTTGAAATTTATAAAACAGATGCTCAGGCCCAAATCTATACACAGGCCTAGATACGTTTTAAAAGCTCTATAAATTGGTACACCTTTCCATAATATAATGAATATATAGGGAACCACTGAAAGTATTCCCACCAATGTAAGGCACAAAGCAAGGATGCCTATTAGCTCTATTGCTATTAAATTTGGACCAGAAGTATTGGCCAATTCAACCATATAAGAGAGAATAAGTAGAAGTATGAGAATTGACAAAGAAAGAGGAAAATTACATATAATAACATACGATACGATAGGTATATCTAAAACAGAAGAGAATCAATGCTAAGACTAACACAAATAAGAAAATACATTGAATAAGGTAGCAGATATTAAAATGAACATATGAAAATCAATAGCTTTCACAAATAGAAAAATGTTCACTTAAAACACATACTTGAAGAGAAAATATTTAACAAAAGATAAATACTTAGAAATTATCTTAATGAAAAATGTGCTAAACTTAGATAAAGAAAACTTTTAAATTCTCAAATTCAGAAAGTAGACCTGAAGAAATGAAATGGCATCCCTTGTTTGTAAATAGGACAACTCAGTATCATAAAGATGTAAATTGTCTCCAAGTTAATATATAAATTTAATGTGATTCCCAATAAAAATACCCTGAAGTTGTTTTGTTTTTGTTTTGTTTTGTTTTTTAATGAAGATAGGTTCATTCTAAAGTATATATGGAGAAATAAAAATGTCAGAATAGCCAGGGAAACTCAGAAGAAAATCTAATGAGTGGGGACTAGCCCTGTGTGATAAAAAAAAACATGCTGAAAAGCTTCTATAATTTACAAAGTAGGGAGTAGATGTATGAATAGAGAGACCGATGCAATAGAACACTGAGTCCAGAAATAGATCCAACTACATATAGAATGTAGTAAATGATAAAGGTGGCAGTTTAAGTCACTGGGGTGGGGGGGCGGTGATGGAAATTGTAATAAAATATTACATAGAATTTTTGAAAATGATTTTTGAAAACAAAATTAGATGCACACCTCACCCATACAAAAGAGAAAATTATGAATGCATCAGATATCTAAGTGTAAAATATTATGTCATAAGTATTAGAGGAAAACATGGGTGAATTCATTTGGAATATGGGTGTATAGAAAGCTTTTCTATGACTCAAAAATCCAGAAGCATCAATAGACAATATTTGACTTGCCAACCTTTACTGCTGAAGGAATTTCTATTCAATGGGAGATTGAATGTAGCCTCAGCAGAGCAGGACAAATCAGTCACTAATGTGAGTGACCAGTCATACTAGTCACGGGAGTCTGGGATGAACCCTATAACTATAGGATCAGTGTGCTGGAATATCTAGTATGCACTCTGGGCAGATGTGTGCCCACCAAGAGCCTCTAGTCTGCTTCTCAAATATCCAGAAACTGCATAAAATTGACCACCTTCTTTCCATCAACAGACCACGTCCTATTTTCCAAATCCCCACACCTTTATTCATGGATGGAGGACTGTTGTGAAATAGTAACCCAGCATCAGACTGTCATCCAATTGATTTCTCCAGTATTCAAACTCCCCAACGTATACAGTTTACACCCTGATGTGGCATAGACTCCTTATATTGCCTTTCATCTCTATTATTACTGCGTAATGGTCTCTCCCCAGATAATGACTACTGTTAGAACCAAGCCTAGGACGTCTTTCAATTTTGTATTTTTGACTACTGGCCTGACTTCTTCAGCGTCCTACCCAACACAGAAGTCGCTCTTCCCAGGGATGATTTCCCATGCATTTCTGTCTTGCTTCTTCTCCATGTCCAATCCTTATTGATAGAGTTAGATAGCTAACCCCGTGTAATGTAACCCTTAGTTTAATCACCAAATTGCTTTTCATTACGCTGTAGTAGACATGACAGTGCTCACTTACATCAGTTCTCTTCTTTCTGGAAACGTCATGCATTACATTTCTCTGCCCACCTTTTAGTTTGGTGGCACGATCTTAGGTTGATTTTCCAAAATGCAGTCTCTAAGACAAGAATGTGTGTGCACATGATGGAGTAAGAACATGTTCTCAGAAGGAAACTAGACTGTGGGTGGTGAGCACACAATAGAGAACATAGATATCAAATTTATATATATATATATATATATATATAATGTTGTATACCTGAAATTTATATAATGTTACCAACCGATACCTCAGTGAAAAACAAAATAGGAAAAGTCACAGACAGAAAAAAAAATTCATTCTCAAGTCAGCACTTAAGGCACTTGCTCTTGGAGTGGCTGGGAACGGCCAACTCTTGTGTTAGGTAGTGGTGAAGAAGTTTTTGAGGCTGTTATCTGGGATCAGTGGTAAATAACAGGTGAGCAGAATGTGAACTATGTACAGAGAAAACTCCAAATGTTCTTGCTACAGCGACTTTATCATTTATCATGTGGTGGAAATCTGTAACTGTTATTTCATAATGCTTTTCTATTTTGCAACAAACCCTTTCAACAACAGTGAACTTTAAAAAGCGTGTATCTAAAAAAAAAATATACAAAAAAAACCTGAATGAATATTGGAAAAAAAAAAAGGAAAGAAAAATGTTCCCAAGGGAGACTGGTAAAGAATGAGGGAAGCAAAATAAGGAATGAAAAAAAGTCAAGCAAGAATATAAGCTCAGGAAAAAGTCCCACAGAAGGTAGGCTTTCGCATGACCCCACAGGAGAATCCTGGAGGCTGAGTGATGCCTCCGAGCTGTCCTCTGCTGAGGAAAGGAAGTTGAGCTCATATTTCTGCACAAAACAGTCATTAATCAACAGCCACTTGAGGGTATATTCATACAAATGCCAAACATTTCTGACTCTCTGTGCAGAAGAGTTCCAGTAGTTCAAAGGCAAGTTCCTGAAGAAGAGCCATGGGTAACAGCCACAGAATGCACACAGACTTGGTGTTTAAGGGGATAAGCCAGAGAAAGACATGGTTCTATACGAGTAGTTCTGGCCAATGACTTTTGGGTGGAAATTACTACTACAGGCAAATTTAATTTCCAGTGAGTGATCCTCCAACATTTTCTTTTCCTGTCTTAGCAACCTAGCAGTCTACCTGCTTTGGACATTCCAGCCTCACAATATGGTGGAGGCTTGTCAGCTTGTATCCTTGGGTTATTAGGGCAGAGACTCCTTCTGACCTGTGTTGGACGTTTCAACTAAATGAGAAATAAACGTAGGCTGTGTTTGTTGAGCAAATACCATGTGCTAGATATTGTGCTAGAGAATACACAAACAAAAGGAGAATTGTTTTTTGTTTTGTTTTGTTTTATTCTCAGAGAGCTCGTTGCCACAATAGAGTATAGTTGGTGCCATAATAGAGATAGGTTGTGAGATCCAGAGTGCTATGAGACTCTAAATCAGATAGCAAGGCAGGAAAGCCTTCTTAGAGGAGGTCGTGTAGGAGTTAAGTTATAAAGCATGAGTAGAAATTAGAGGAGGAGGAGATGGTGTAGGAGTTAAGTTATAAAACATGACTAGAAATTAGCTAGAAAAATAAGGAGGCTAGTGAAGAAAGGTCACCTCAGGTAGCGAGAAAACAAGATGCAAAGCTCAGATTCATGAGGCAAAGGCTCCATGGATGACTCACTGAATATAACAATATACAAATTAGTATTTTGATATTTTGTTTGTTGTAGCTTGGCCTATCAGATTGAACCACAGACTCGTTAACTGACAGGAAGTCAATTCAAATTATGAGCCTGTTCATGACCTAAGGCAAATTATTATTTTACCTCACTGTGTCCTGTTTACCTGTCTGAAAGATGAAGGTACTGACCTGCTTCATAAGGATCTTGTTTAATTAATATTTGAAGTTGCTTTGAAAATATCAAGCCCTTCTCAAACACAAAGAATGAGCATAACTTCCTTGGGAGATGTGTTCCCAGGGAACAAATACTCAAATGGCCTATTTTTAAATTTAAATTCAAATGATAATGATGATGATGATGATGATGATGATGATGATATCTACCATCCAATGAGCAAAGACAGTGTTCTAGAACTGTTCAAAGTGCATTTCCACGTATTACCTTTTTTAAATTCTCTGGACAACCCTATGCCATAGGTTTATTACTATCCCTGTCTTACAGACAAGGAAATGCAGTCACAGAGCTTACTGATACGGCAGGGTCACTCAGTGTAACCTTGGTGGCTCCTGGTTCCAGCAGTATTCCTGAATATGCGTGAGGCACTGAACCCTGTTTCTCTGCATCTTTTTATGACATCCACAATTTCTCTGTAGGTCTCATGGGCAGAACAATACCGTTAAGGTACTGACATACTTGGGGAAAAGCTTTTGTATGTGTGACTGGGTTAATAAAATTAGTTACTTTAGAAGGCAAACTGTATAGACAATTTAATCTCAACTCATATTTTCCCCATCTATTTTCTAATTCAACTTGCATCAAGATCATGGAGGATTTCTGATTTTTTTCTTCCAGAACAATTGTGGGTGTGCATTTTTTGGTGTACACCTGCTCCTGAAACTTCTGCCCACATTTGTTGCCACTTCCCGAATTCAGACAGGACCAGAAACTCTGCCACAGGACTATTTTACTGACCAGACAAGTTCCCAGGTTTCTTCTTTGCCCAGGTTAGACTATGACATTATACAATAATACACACCAACATAATCCCCTAGAAAAATACAGAGGGCACCAAAAAAAAGTGTGCATGTTTTAAGAAAGGAAGAAAATGTATTAAAAATGTAATAATATATACTGGTAACAAAAGATGAATGAATATAAGTCATGTGTATACATTTTTTTTTTGGCATCCCCCGGTATTTTTTGTTTTTTGAACACGTTGTAAAAGCACCTTTCTTACCGCGTATTTTCAGTGTTCTCTAAAATGTATTAATGTATGGAAATGTTCTGATCTATATTTTTAAAGCAATATTGATATTGCTTTAAATTTCCCCTTATAGGATATATTCTGAGAGCCCCATTCAGATAAAAAAAAAAAAGGAAGCTAATATTGATCAAGGTCAATTAAATTACAATTGGTGGTGTGTCAGTAGTATAATCTATTACATAAATCTGCAAAGATACAGTTTTGAAAGTAGAGTTATATCCACTTCTCAAGGGGGCATGGCCTATTATTTTTATTTACATAGAACATTAGTCAGTAGAAATAATTGGGAAGAAAAGTTAAGTACTGAGGCATGGAAACAGCACAGCCTAGTGACTAAGTCCATGGACTCTGGAGCCTAACCTTTTAGGATTCAAATTCCAGCTTGACTACTTACTGCCTGTGTTCCTTTGGGAAAATTACTTAAACGTTTTGTGCATAAATGTCCTTATCTACAAAATGGGAACAATAATAATATCTACTTCATGGAGCTTTTTAAAATTAATAAATACTGCAAAGCACACAGAATAATGCCTTTCACACAGGGAGTGTTCAGTTGATGTTGTACGATATTTCATAAATGACAAGATGCTAATATTACAGTTAGATACGGGGGTTAGAAACAAGGAGGGCAATCAGGATTGAAATCCTCTAAAGTAGATTCAAATGGCTTAGTGGAAGGGAAAGAAAGAAAAGAGAAGGAGCATAGGAACTTGTAGGCAAGTTGACCCAAAGGAATAAGGTGCAAATGGCAAGGAATGAGAAGTAAAAGAATGCAATTCAGCAATACAGAAATTGCTAGGGGGCAAGGAGGAAACCTCCGTTGCCTCCTCTCTAGCTGATTGGAAGCAACGAAGGCAAGAGTTTCCTAGGGGAAACTGTAGGAGATGAAAGACACCTGCTGAAAGCTCAGAAAAGATGGAGGGAAGCTACAAGAAATGGACAGGATTAAACACAGATTTGCCCTCCGGGGACTGGGACATGGAAGTCACATAGAAAATAATGGAAATGAGAGAGAAAGGAGTGTGGCAAAGAAGTTTATGGATGAAAAGGAAGATAATAAATGTCTGCTGGGAGAGTGGGTGGGGAATACCAGAATGAGGAAGTAGTGGAGTTAGGAGAAAGAAGTAGAACATTCTATGAGGCAGAAAAGAGTCAACAATCTGTTTTCCATGCACCAAGAGACTTAAAGATAAATGAGGTACGCAGCCAGGGTTGAAAAATAAGGGTAGTCAGGTGATAAATATATAATCATAGAACTGTGCTGGCAAAGAGTTATATACTTTACTTCTAAACCCACATCTCATGGACACTGCTCTTCACCCAGAAAACCCATATTTACAGTATGACACACACACAGAGTTACAGCTTGATCCATGCCTAACACGAGTGGTTAAGATGTACAGATCCTTTCACACTTGTGGTCAGGTACAAATTTTGGATGAGAATGTGCTGTTCACAATTATTAAGCCAGCTAGGTCCTTTTATGGCTACTGTGTTAATTTCTGACAAGGATCTGAGTGTACAGTAACCTAGTTAAGGAAGTGAAAATATCAGCTTTTGAGATCTTAGAACAAATAGCTGTCATATTTAAATCTTAATAGTTCACTCAGATTTTGGCAGTGATTTTGGCAAGTAGTAGAAGCCTTTCACTCCCGGTGTGACTGTAAGTGAAGCAAGAAATCAAATACATTATGAATGGAAGAGTTAGGCTGAAAATATTTTTGTTCTAGGAATTTATAGCATAAGACATTCTAAATAATTTGAATTTTTGTTTCTGGAGCACTAACATATTATTATAGTAAATATATTCCCAAAAACTCCATTTTTTAAACTATAGCCAATTAATATCAACGTATTTTACTTCTAGTAGTCTTGTATTTTCCTCAAAAAAATATCACCCCCACCCCATTTTTTCGCACAATGCTCAAATAAATAGAGACACGAACTTTCAGAAGTAAGGGACTTCTGTGTACATTTAAGATTGAACATTAAAAGATCTCAGATTGATAGTCATTTTTTTCATTGTATTCTTAACTGAATTAAAATCTCAACTCTAGGTGGCAGTTTACTCCATCACTTACTTAGGTTCATTTAATAAGCCGTAGATTCATTCACAGTTTTTCCATGAATGCATAATTTTGTGTAAAAATTAGCCCCTGGCTGTAAATAGCTGTTAAATATAGATTTGTTTTTAGGAAGAAAATCATAGCTTAAGAGGCAGGTTTTCCATGTATCTTGTCATTCTTGGTTTCATTCAGTTGATGGGATAAAGCAAAAAAAAGAATCAAGATGAACGTTTTAACCAATTGTTTTTTAGGAATATAATTGTCAAATAATGCAACATTTCTATGTCAAGGTTGTGTTTCTATCATGCAGAATAGAACTTTGTATAAATAATTTTTTGATAAATAATTTTCAGGAATATCAGGTATGTTCAAAACTGGATTTTCTGAGATTGTTTAACTGTATTTATTGATTTACTAAAGGAAAAATATCCTACAAAAAATGAAAATGACTTACATCTGTGTTTCTTTGCATCTCATTGATGGAAACAGCCAAAGCTAAAGTTTAATTGTGTTGTCAATGACCAAAATACTCAGGATGCCCAATTAAAAACTATACTTCCTCCAGCTCAATCATTGCCCCCAAAGAAAACCCCACATCTATATAAGGTGTTTTATTATATATTTGTAAGGTCCCAACAATGGGATAGAAAGAATAACTCCAGTCACTTCCCACCCAAATAAACTTGTTACACTTCATAGTTCTTTCATTTTTTTTAGTCCTAGCAAGAGAAAAATGGATAAGGATTTAAACTTTGCCCTAAAATTATATTTCCTTTAAAAGGGGGGATGATAACAGTACCTACTTCTGTGTGTTGATGTGAGCATGGCATAAGATAATGTTTATACACAGTAATTGGCAGCGGGCATTCTGTGCATATTAGTTATTCTTATTGTTCCTATTTTTAATTAATAAAGAGTATTAACTAGAATTGCAAAGAGCATCAAATATTGACTGAATGGACATAATAGGTAAGGCAGTAACATCAACACCTAAAATGAACACAAAGATGAATCCCCTATCAGATTGGCTCTCAGGAAGATGAAAAGCTAACCACACAAAGTAAGGATCGAACAAGAAGTACTGGTTAGCATTAGGATTAGATGTAAGAAGGAAACTCAAAATAGCAATGGCTTAAAGAAGAGATTTCTCTTCCATGTTAAGAACATCAGGGGTTGTCAGTACCAAAGGTGACCCAGGGAGACAGGGTTACTCTCTTGTGTCTGGCTTTTTTTGCCAAGGCTCCTTCACGGCCACATGTGGCTTTTGGGGTTGCAGTTTTCATGACCGGTCAGCAAGAAAAGGGACAGGAAAGAACAATGGCATACCCTCTCCATTAGTTTCCTAGGGCTGCTTTAACAAATTGCCACAAAATTGGTGTCTTTAAGAAACAATTGTATTCCCTCCCAGTTTTGGAGGCCAGAATCTAAAATCAAGGTTTGGACAAGGCCCTGCTCCCTTCAAAGATACTGGAGAAGCCTTCCTTGCTTCTTCTAGCTTCCGGTGGCTCCAAGGATTCCTTTGCTTGGACCTGCACAATTCCAGTCTCTGTCTTCTGATTGCCATCTGCCCAGTGTGTCTCTGGGTCTCAAATGTCCCTTTGTCTCTCACTTACAAGGACACTTGTCATTAGATTAGGGCCCACCATAAATTCAGGATGACCTTGTCTCAGGAGCCTTCATTTAATTACAGCTGCAAAGACCCTTGTTCTAAATGAGATCAAACGTACAGTTTACAACGTGGACATACCTTTTGTAGAATGACAATTTGAGCCACTATACTCTCTCATTTTCCTAATACTTCCTAAAAGTTGTGCTCATCATTTCCACTTTTATCCCATTGAATAGAGCTTAGTTAGTGTCCATACCTTGCTACCCGGGCATCTGAGAAATATAGTCTTTATGTGGAGTGACCACATATTCAGTTAAAAATCAGGAGTTCCATTAATAATCATAGTAAAAGTGACATTGTTTTACCAAATCAAGTAAAAGTGATAACGTTTTACTAAAGTATTGCTTAGAAATGTTATAGATTATAACATAGTTCCTCATTTGGGCCAACATTATTTTAATAAGTTAGACTTGTACGCATTATAAACATTTTTTAAAGGTATAACTTCTTATGAAGCAGGAACTGTAAAAGCCTTGCTAGGAATTTGCTACACAACAAATTGCATAATTGCCACATTTTTCTAAAGTGTGTGTGAGGTTTAGTGATGCTAGTGTCTTACAAGAGTGTCTTTTGTTTTTCTTGCAGTTGTTTCTCTGTGCCTCAACTCTAGTTCCTAATAAACACTGAGAATCACAAACTTATGTTTTAATCGAGAAAGGAATCAGTTTACATTTGAGAAGAAAAATCTGTTAAGCTCACAGACCTATCATTTGGGAGTCAATAAAGAGTCTTTTTGAAAAGAGGCAATTGACTATATACTCAGTTAAATCAGGTAGAATCTCTGCTATAAAGTTGAGAAAAGTAGATATTCTTAAAAAACCTTAGGGTTTTAAATGCATTATATTACATGAAGAGACATTTCTGGGACTCAGTGAGAAAGCAGTTTTATATTCAAAGTTCTGGGCAGTGGATCTTGGTTTGTAAACCTGAGAAGAATAAAGCCCCCAAGATACAAGGAAGACTTAAGCAGCCATAAATCTATTGACTGAATACATTGATCTTGCAATCTTAGACTTTTCGCTTAGCGTTAAAATTTTCAGTCAAATTTGGGCCTTCTCATGATGATTATTTGTGTGTGTGTGTGTGTGTGTGTGTGTGTGTGTGTGTGATAGAGAGAGACAGAGACAGACACAGAGAGAGAGAGAGAGAGAGAGAGAGAGAGAGAGAGAGAGAGCCAGTAACACACTTAGAATAGAATATTAATTGAAAATTATTTCTTAATATGACCTCTTTTGCTTGACTAGAGTTTCTTTTTACCACCCTACTGAGGTTCTTTTTTTATACCTCAAAGCAGGATGCTTTACCTTAAAGAGGAATCTACCATTTGCCACATGCTACACATAAAAAACTGGTTTTAAATGATCAACAATCTAATATGAGGAAGTGATAGAAGAAACAGAAACCTTTCTCAAGGTACATGAAACAGAATTTATGTTTTAAAAAACATTGGCTATCAAAAAGTTACTAATCAGGTTTAGACTCCTAGGTCCATTTTACTCTCTTGATTCTCTAAACTGACTATCAAGACAGATTCTGGTATATGAATGAAAAATGAACACTTTCCTTCCCGTCCAACGAATCCAACTCAATTATGTTAGCCATCAAAGTTGCAAAACCTTTAAGCTATAAAGCTACCACCCTCTGAGTGCATTATATGCTTAGTTTTGTCCAGATTTATTCCATGTGCTACCACTTAGAAAGTCCAGCTGCTGTTTGTAGTTGAGTTTTGTGAAGAATTTTCCATTTAGCCGTCAGTGTTCTACATGGGCAATTCTTAATTTTAAAAAGCTTATTTAACTTTCAGCATCACTAAACTTTAGACTGTAGTATTATGGAAACTGCAAAGAAGGAAGTCTAATTTTCTTTCCTTTGTTTCCTTGGAAACAGAAAAAAATTGAAATAAAAAGCTTCCTGATACCCTTTTAGTATAAAGATACTTTTCCTTTTTTTCCTGCTATCTCCTCCTCGTTCATGCAGGTTCACAATTTCTTCTTCCTGCCCTAAGGGCACTTTGTAAGACCTCTCTGAGGCCCATCCTATGCTCTTGCGCATTCACTGTTCCAATTATCTCTGTCTTGGACTCTACCAGAGTCCAAACTCAAATTTCCTCCCCCACAGCCTTCTTTTGGGTACTATGAGGAAAGCATCTTATTGAATTAGTTTGAATTCTTGTGTCAGTGAGTAATAGTTTATTTAGCCTTAATTCCTACTATAAAATGAAGGACTTAAACTGGATAACTCTCAAATGCTCCCTTTAGCCTTGATGTTCTTTTATTTTATGACTAGATAAGGATCATATAAAGGAAAGGTGTTTTTGGCCATGGGCTGTTTGACTCCCATAGCTGGTCTCCCTCAGACTCAGCTCAATTGCAGTCCTTGGACCAATTTGGACTTTTTTAAAAAAAGATTTTTATTAAAAATATGGCTAACATACAACATTATATTAGTTTCAGGGGTACACCATAGTTATTCAACATTTACATACCTAAAGAAGTGATCACCAGAATTAGTACAGCAACCATCAGACATGGTACCATGCAATCACAATATTATTGACCATATTCCCCATGCTGTTCATTACACCCCATGACTTATTTGTTTAATACCTGGAAATTTGAACACCTCTTATTCTTCTTCCCTTCCCCCCCTTTTTTAAATTTATCAATTACAGTTGACATTCGATATTATTTTATATCAATTTCAGGTGTACAACAGAGTGGTTAGACTTTAATATATTTCAGAAGTGGTCCCCCTGACTAGTTTAGTCCCCACCTGGCACAATACACAGTTTTTACCATATTATTGACTATATTCCGTATACTTTATTTTACATCCCCATGACTATTTTGCAGCTACTAAGTTGTACTTTTTAATCCCTTCACCTTTTTCACCCTGCCTCCAACTCCCTCCCACCTATCACCCCAACAAATCTACTACCCATCTGACACCATAAAAAATTATTACAATATTATTGACTATATAGCTTATGCTATACTCTACATCCCCATGACTATTTTGTAATAAGCAATTTGTACTTAATCCTCTCCCCTTCTTTCACCTACACTTCCAACACCCCTTCCATCTGGCAACCATTAAAATGTGTTCTGTATCTATGAGTTTATTTCTGTTTTGTTTGTTAATTTTGTTCTGAGATTCCACATATAAGCGAAATCACATTACATCTGTCTTTCTCTGTCTGACATACTCCACTCAACACAATTCCCTCCAGGTCCATCCATGCCACCCCAGATGGCAAGAACCCATTCCCTTCCCTGGATGAGCAATATTCCATTGTATGTATGTACCACCTCTTCTTTATCCATTCTTCCATCGACAGGCACCCAGGCTGCCTCCACATCTTGGCCATTGTAAACAATGCTGTAATGAACATGTCCCCTCGAAGTAGCTTGGGTTTCTTCGGATAAATGCCCTGAAGTGAGATTACTGGGTCTTTCATTGTCTCTTCTTATAGCTTTTGTTTTAAAGTCTATTTTGCCTGGTATAAGTATTGCTACCCCAACTTTTTGTAGTTTTTTTCCATTTGCATGAAATATCTTTTTCCATCCCTTTACTTTCTATCTCTGTGTGTGTCTTTCAATCTGAAGTGAGTCTCTTGTAGGTAACATAGGTAAGGGTTTTGTTTTCTTATCCATTCAGACCTCCTATGTCTTTGGATTGGAGTGTTTAATCCATTTACATTGAAAGTAATTGTTGATAGATATGCAGCTACTGCCATTTTATTATTTATAATTTTGATTTTTTTTCTATCTTAAAGAAGTCCCTCTAACATTCCTTGTAATACTGGTTTAGTGGTGATGAACTCCTTTAGCTCTTTCTTGTCTGGGAAGCTCTTTATCTGTCCTTCAATTTTAAATGACAGACTTGCTGAGTAGAGTAGTCTTGGTTGTAGATCCTTGCTTTTCATCACGTTGAATTTCTTGCAAATCCCTTCTGGCCTGCAAAATTTCTGTTGAGAAATCAGCTGACAGTCTTATGAGAGCTCCCTTATAAGTTACTAGTTGCGTTTCTCTTGCTGCTTTTAGGATTCTCTCCTTGTCTTTAATCTTTGCCATTTTAATTATAATATGTCTATGTTCAGCCTGTTTGAGACTCGCTGAGCTTGCTAGACTTGCATGTCTATTTCCTTCTCCAGGTTAGGAAAATTTTTAGTCATTGTTTCTTCAACTAGGTTCTCAATCTCTTGCTTTCTCTCTTCTCCTTCTGGTGACCCTATGATGTGATTGTTGTTATTCTTGATGTTGTCCCAGAGGTCTCCTAAACTATCCTCATTTTTTTGGATTCATTTTTCTTTTTGCTGTTTTAATTGGGTATTTTCTACTACATTGTCTTCCAAATCACTGACTCGATCCTCCACTTTATCTAGTCACGTGGGAGAGGCCACACAGCAAACCGAGGATGGCTGCCACCAGTACCAGGCCTGGGGTAACTCCATAAAAAGCCAGGACACCCGGAGACCTGTTGTCACTTGCCAGCTCCCTTAAGGTTCAGACACTGATAAAGCCTCGTGGAGTACACGAGTTAAGTGAGGCAGTGTCTCAGGGAATCACTAGAGTGGGAAGAGTTGTGGTCACCAGGTTAATATAGGCTCTGGTTGGATGCCAGTCCTGAGCCTGGAGCTACTCAGTAAAAGTCTCGGAGCACACCAAGGCCAGTTGCCACCCACCTGGGGCCCATGGACTCTGATAGTTTTCCAAGAAAGAGTGCAATGCAGTGGGGGCTGGCTGCTTGTAGAGAAAGTGCCTGCAGTGATGAGAGAGTTGGGTGAGTCAATGTCCCAGCTGAGTCAACAGGGCGGAGCACCTGAGTCAACAGGGCGGAGCAGCAGAGTTCACCAAGCCAATTGGATTCAGATTTGGCCTGTGAGGGCAGGCTCAACATAGGAAAGATGGCACCCACCTGCTGGCAGCACAGAACGAGGACCCCTAACCAGGAAAATACCAACTGTCCTCCAGTCTTCCCCCTACAGCCACAGTCTGCCTCCCGTATGTCTCCGAGACACCTCACCCCACCCCCCAATTCACCATCCTTCTGTTGGAGCCCAAAGTGAGTGTTTGTGAGTGAGTGAGTCTGTGTGTGAGCCATTTAAGAGGACATCTGGGTTTCCCACCCAAAGGGTTGGAATCCCAGTGGTTTTTCATAGCCAGATTTTGTGGGAGCTCCTCTTCACCGTACCGGTACTCAGGTCTGGAGAGCCTGGTATGGGGGCTAGGATCTCTTGCTCCTTTGGGGGAAATCCTCTGCGGCTGAGGTATCCCTCCTAATTCTCAACTGCCACAGGGAGGTTTGGGGCTTGTTCCTTGTCTCCACCCCTCCTACTAGTCTTGACGTGGCTTCTTTTTTATTTTTTTTTGTTATAGGACTAGACTTCAGCTAGACTTCCAATGGTTCTCTAGGTTGATTGTTCTATAATTTAATTTTAATTTTAACGTGTTCATGGAAGGACACAGGCAGTGTTTATCTACTCTGCCATCTCGGATCTCTCCCCAATTTGGACTTTAGACTGAAAACATGTAAGAAGCTCTAGACCAACACTGTCCAACATAAATATAATGTGAGTCACACGTGTAATTTTGAGTTCTATTAGTCACATTTTAAAAGGTAAAATAAATAAATAAAAGTAAACTATTTTCCCCTATCACCTCTGCTTTTCAACATAGTGTTGGAAGTCCTTGCCAGAGCAATCAGGCAAGAGAAAGAAATAAAAGGCATCCAAATTGGGAATGAAGAAGTTAAATTATCACTCTTTGCAGATGACATGATGCTATATATAGAAAACCCTAAAGACTCCTCCAAAAAGCTATTAGAAACAATCAATGAATACAGTAAAGTTGCTGGCTATACAACGTACAAAAGTCCATTGCATTCCTATATACTAACAATTAAATCTCAGAAAAAGAAATACAAAAAAGTAATTCCTTTTGCAATTGCAGCAAAAAGAATAAAATACCTAGGAATAAACTTAACCAAGGATGTGAAGGACCTATATGCTGAAAACTATAAGACATTTTTGAAAGAAATTGAAGATGACACAAAGAAATGGAAAGACATTCCATGTTCATGGATTGGAATCAACATAGTTAATATGACCATATTACCCAAAGCAATATACAGATTTAATGCAATCCCCATCAAAATCCCAATGGCATTAAAAAAAAAATAGAACAAAAAATCATCAGATTTGTTTGGAACCACAAAAGACCCCGAATAGCCTAAGCAATCTTAAGAAAAAAGAACAATTCTGGCGGTATCACACTCCCTGACTTTAGCTTGTACTAGAGGGCTATAATAATCAAAACAGCATGGTATTGGCAGAAAAACAGACACATAGACCAATGGAATAGAATTGAGAACACAGAAATAAAACCAAATAAATATGGACAGATAATTTTTGACAAAGAAGCCAAAAACACAATGGAAGAAAGATAGCCTCTTCAATAAATGGTGCTGGGAGAACTGGATAGCCACGTGCAAAAGAATGAAACTGGACTGTTATCTGTCACCATGTACCAAAATTAATTCAAAATGGATCAAAGACTTAAGCATAAGACCTGACACAATAAACTGCATAGAAGAAAACATAGGTACTAAACTTATGGACCTTGGGTTCAAAGAGCATTTTATGAATTTGACTCCAAAGGCAATGGAAGTAAAAGCTAAAATAAACGAATGGGACTATATGAAACTTAAAAGTTTCTGCACAGCAAAAGAAACCATCGACAAAATAAAGAGGCAACCTACTGAATGGGAGTAGATTTTTGCAAACTGTGCCTCCGATAAGGGTCTAATATCCAAAATATACAAGGAACTCATGAAACTCAACAACAGAAAAACAAACAACCCAATTGAAAAATGGGCAGAGAACCTGAAGAGACATTTCTCCAAAGAGGACATACAAATGGCAAATAGACATAGAAAAAATACTCAACATCACTAGTCATCAGAGAAATGCAAATAAAAACCACAATGAGATATCACCTCACCCCAGTCAGAACGGGTATCATCAACAAGACAAATAGTAACAAGTGTTGGAGAGGCTGTGGAGAAAAAGGAACCCTCATTCACTGTTGGTGGGCATGCAGATTGGTGCAGCCACTATGGAAGGCAGTGTGGAGGTTCCTCAAAAAATTATGAATAGAATTACCATAAGACCCAGCAATCCCTCTCCTGGGTATCTACCCAAAAAAATCTGAAAACATTTATACATAAAGACACGTGTGTTCCAATGTTCATTGCAGCTTTGTTTACGGTGGCCAAGACATGGAAACAACCAAAATGTCCTTCGATAGATGAATGGATAAAGAAGTTGTGGTATATATACACAATGGAATACTATTCGGCGGTAAGAAAAGATGATATAGGAACATTTGTGACAACATGGATGGATCTTGAGAGTATAATGCTAAGCGAAATAAGTCAGACAGAAAAAGCATAGAACCATATGATTTCACTGATATGTGGTATATAAACCAAAAACAACAAAAAAAACAAGACAAACAAATGATAAACAAAAACTCATAGACACAGACAATAGTTTAGTGGTTACCAGAGGGTAAAGGGGGTGGGGGGAGGGAGATGAGGGTAAGGGGGATCAAATATATGGTGATGGAAGGAGAACTGACTCTGGGTGGTGAACACACAGTGGAATTTATAGATGATGTAATACACAATTATACACCTGAAATCTATGGTAATTTCACTAACAATTTTCACCCCAATAAATTTTTAAAAAGTTAATTGTATTTATCCCAATATATCCAAAATATTAGCATTTCAACATGTAATCAATATCAAAATTATTAATGAATATTTTACATTATCAGTTTCATAATAAGTCTTTGAAATTCAGTGTGTATTTTACTTGTACAGCACATCTTAATACAAACTAGTGACATTTCATGTGCTTTGTAGCCACATGTGGGTAGGCACTACCATACTGGAGACAATGTAGTTCTAGACCATGAATCTACACCTTGGCTATGTATTAGAAACATCTGGGAACCTTTTAAGCGCCCTGATGTCCAAGTCAAACCCCAGACACATTAAATTAGACTTAATTGGGGTAGACGCTGGCTTTAGTATTTATTTATCTTTTAAGATACCCAGGTGATTACAATGAGCAGTTAAAGTTGAGAACACTCTAGACTAGCATTTCTCAACTTTGGCTTAGAATACTTGGATAGTTTTTGTTTTAAATAGCAATGGCCAGTCCCCACTCCATAGATTTCTGATTTCAATTGGCTTGGATTGCGTACTAGGCAAAGATATTTGATCAAATTTTTCCCTAATGATGATAATGTACAAGCCAGCTGGAGAAACATTGGCTGATACTTTAGCATTCGGTACTTTATCAGCAACTTTCCTGCTCAGCTGGTAAAAAGCTTCTATCTTGTTTCCAAGACCCAATTCCAAAACTACATCCAGAGCCTTATACTTGGAACCCAGTTTTTGTTTCCCTACTGAGGTTCCTACTTAATATCCACATAGTATTCCATTTTCTATGACTTGTTAGTTTCCCTATCAAGCACGAGAATTCTCTCCCAACATCCCACCCAATGGATGGGTCACCTGCTGACAGACATTTCCCCTAATAGTTGTCTGCCTGCTGGAATTCCCAGATATTACCCTTCCCTGAATTCTATATCATTATGTTTGCTTGTATAACGGACACTTCCCTTAGCTCACAATAGATTTCCTCATTACCAGGGGTTTGCCTTTACCACCACCTACTACCTGTGTGGGGACAGAGCCCCAGAAAGCAGTTTCCAGGCTCTCGGCTTCACATGGAGGGGTGCTGACTCAGGTAGTAGATTGCCATTAAGCGTGATCAGATGGCCATCAGCTGTGGCTAGTTGGCCGTCAGCTGTAACCCGTCAGCCATTGGCCACTGGTGTAACTGCTGTGGCTGCGCTGGCAGAAAAAGAAGAGATGGGGGCTAGCAAGAGCGGATTGCAGAGAGGAGGTTGCCGCCGGTGAGAATATAGTGATATAACTCCCCTCCCTATGGCTCCGTAGGTGTTCCTTTTTGGCCTCACCATGTCCTGCGTTCTTATGTGGGGAGCGGGAGCTGAGACTCTGCCTGCCACCCTGCGCGACAACCTGTCTCTACTACAGGTACCACAGTCTTCCTTAGCATTCAACTGGGTTTATCACCTCAGCACATGCCCTACGCCAGTATATCCAGGTTATATATTCTCCTACTCACTGCTGATGCAGCCAGAAGATATCATCAAACCCATGAGAAGGAATGTCGTTATGACTGGCACACATTTTGTTTCAGACCTGCCTCGCTGAAAGCCCACACTAGTATAAATTCCCTTTCACTATTGACCTTTATAGTTTCTTCTAATGCTATTTGCATACCACTACACTTAAAATCCCATGCTTCTCAAGACTGCTCTTTTCTCTTATGAGCCACATCTCAGGTACTGCTATCACCATCTACACATTTACCTAAGCTAGGAAAATTTGGATTGCCCTTGGCTCCCTCGTTCATCATGTTCGTTTTGATTCTACCAACTTTCTTCACATTGCCATATTTCTCCACTGCACTTGTCTTTCTAAAACACATTGAAGCATCACATACTTGCTTAAAACTTTCTGGTTCTCAACTGCCTACAAAGTACGTACAAATTCCTAAGCATAGCACATAACAATAAAATTAATAATGTGTGATACTATCGTGAAGACTGTGTTAAGAGCCCTTGTTTTTCCGTCTGTCCTCAATCTTTGTGTTTAGCCTCATCTCATCACACTTTTGCCTTGTACTTTCTGTCTAGTCACCCTGAACATGCACTGTGTGTTGGTATACTATTTCCATGTTCGCTGTTGCTTCGGCCTTGAGTACCCTTCCTCCATTCTTTGCCTGGGAAACATATCTTTATCTTCAGAGTTTAATGGAGTAACCATTCTTCTTCTAGGGATTTTTATCACTTGGTGTTGAATTACATTACTAACATTTACGGAATTATTAATTATTTTTGTCTGTCTACCCAGCTAGGTTGTGAGCAAAAATTTCTCATTCATCTCTGTGTTCCCATGCTGGCACATGTTAGATGTTCAATAAGTGATAGATCGTTGTTACATAAAAAGATCATAGGTTCATTTATATGGAACTGTATGACTTCTTTTATTTCTACCTGCTTGAGAAGTTAACTGTTGGCATGCATTCTGAGACCAATTGATAGGAAAATTTATGAAGATTTAAGTCCAAGATTTCTTTTTTCTCTCCTTTTCTTCTTTTCACAAGATCTTTACTTAATCATTCAGTGCTGTTCATTGACTCAGAGGAAGGTATGATAGAATATGGGATAAAGAGCCAATACTTATTCTGAAATTTTATGGCAAAGACCAATAATTTATGGCAAAGACCACTTTGATTTTCAAAAGTTAAACAACTTGAAGGAGAAAAGTATTTTAGGTATCAAAAGATCAGAGTTTGGAAAACTGAGCAGAGTTTATACCAGAGTCTTTAAAACTTTTTTTGACAATAATTCACAGAAATAAATATGTTTTACATTTTGATCTAATGTACAACACACAGACACACAAACACACAAAAGTTTTACAAAGTAATACCCACAATATTACATAATAGAGTAGTATTTTTCTTTTCTGTTTGATTTCATTTAATTTTAACAAAAATAAATTGATTTTTAACCTATTAATGTCACAATTTATGGTTTGAAAATCTATGTTTTATGCTACAAAACGTAAAGCAGGAAGAATTTACTACTGAATATCAGAGTATCTTTCTCACCACTATGAAAAGAGATTACATTTCAGGTAACTGTCAAAGGTGAGAGGGCCAGGACTTAGATTTAGATCCTGCCTTAGCTAGAAAACGCAAATAGGAATTCAGTGAAAATGGTGGAGAAGACCACAGGCCCCTTAGAGAAGCTCTGCAGGAGACTTGGCGCTACAGGAGTTTGAGGACCATGGCTGGAGGAGGTGTCTGGGCAGCAGAACCTAAAGGCATACTCTCCAGGCCCACACACTCCAGCATGGGAGAGGAAAACAGCTGAGTGTCCTTGTGTTCTTGAGAGGCATATAGAATTGCTGAGAGGCCTGGGGGCTGAACAAAGGCCTAAAATTAACATGAGAAAACCTCCAAATGCACAGGACCAGACACCATAACAGGTATCACAGATATCAGCAGCACATGCCAACTCATAATACCACAAGGTGAAGTAAGGATAGCATACACAGCAAATGTCAAGTTATGATGCCCGAAGACAAGAGACAGCTAACCAGACCACATTTTTTAAACCAGATATTCCCTATCCTCACCCTCAACACACAAATCCACCAGGGTGGTGCATAAGTTCCCAGGGAACCTAGTTCATTTTGGGGAGAGAAAGGAAGACTGAAGAGGAGGCAGAAAAGGAGAAGGGAAAGTATTTTTTCCCCCACTACTGCTTGAAAGACATTCAAATTTAAAGAAGAGTTTAAGATACTGAAATGATAAAAGTACAAGATTTTCACCATCATTTCTGCATATTTGAGTAATGACTACAAAATTTAAACCTACTAAACACAACTGCCAAAATGAAACATTAATGGCTAGTGTCTTTCATCAGCCACTCCTGTCATTAGGAGAGGTTTTCTCATTAACACACACAAGAATGAGCATTTTGGGGCATTCTTCCTGTCTACCTCAACCAAGGTTAGTCAGAGGGAGGAGACATTGTACCAGCCACTGATGGTGATCTCCAGGAAGCTGGAGAGGAAGCCAGACTGAGGAAGGGGAGAGCAGAAAGGCTCATCGGTAGGATGCAATTAATCAAGAATAAGGCTGGGCTATAGAGAGGGATTAGAAATGAAGGGTTTGACCAACACTTTGGGGGCAGAGCAATGACTGTGGCAGAATCCAAAGAGAGGAGACTCACAGAACCCTTTACAGGATAGGAATTGCACAATGGGGAGAGACCAGGATCCAATAATGGTTGGCCAAAGAAAAGGATCCTGAGTGATTCTGAGAAAGCCACTTGAATGCCAGTAGAATAGGAGATGGGAAATATACAGGAGCTAGTTTGGTCAGGAGCAGCTATGAAATTGACCTCATAATGTGGGTTTTGTGGACCACATTTTGGACTTTCAACCAGCTCTACCTGCTTTCTAAAGCACACCGCTTACAGAGAGGGTTCTCATGGAACTGTCATGAGGCGCTACTCCCCCTTCTCACTAACCGTCTTCTTCCCTCAATTCTTAGATGGTTTCTTCTAACTTTTTCTCTACCTTCCTTCAAGTCAAGGATACCTGCATTCTCTTAACAACTTCATTTTTATCTAACTTCTGCCAGCTACACTTGCTTCTCTACAGACAATGTACCTCACAGTGAAAACTGGAAGACAATTCTTCTCTCACTAGCACCCTTAAAGGTTTTTTGGTCAACCCTGCCTGCAATTTCTCAACTCTGTGCCAATTATACGATGTGTGTGTGTGTGTGTGTGTGTGTGTGTGTGTGTGTGTGTGTTTGTGTTTCCCATTATATCCAGGCTGCAAAACATAACTCTAAAATATTGCCTAACTGTAGAGAATGAGGCCATTCCAAATATAGACTCTCAATTTCAGTTGATTATTTAATACCATGTGAATATCCTTTTAAAAAATGTCATGTGTCAATATACATTCTCTTCAAAGCTCTAGTAATCTGTCAACCCTTTTACTTGTATTGATATAAATAATAGCTAGCATTTATAGAACACTCCTTGTGATAGGTGTTTCACAAGGATTATCTTGTTTAATTCTCACAAGCACCCCATGACTGGTACTATTCTTGACCTCATCTTACAGGTGAAGAAATTTAAGACTAGAGACACTAAGCCATTTGTTCCCAGTCACAATTAGTAGGTGAGCCAGAGTTCAAATCAATTCTTCTTTGACTCCAGAACAACACATTTTGGCCACTAGGTGGCTCTGCATACTTCCCAACAGGCTATTCAAAACTTCTCTGTTCTCTCTTAAAGACCCCGAGGATTCTTGCCCTCCAGTTCTTTTCAGCAATTACGGTACAGTCTACATTACTGCAGGAGGAGACACTGGCCTACTGAAGCAACTGTAACTCCTTCCCCGGCCTCTTTTATTTACCACCATCTTTTCCCTGCTATTTATGTGAAAATTATCAAGTACAGAAGATCCTCCCTTCTTCTCATAGGTCTTATTTTATCATTTATCCCTTCTTCTGTATTTTAATCTCTCCCTACTAGCTCTTTCCTCTGAGGGTATAAACAAGGTCAACTCTTTCTCCTCTTCAGAAAAAAATCATTCACCTGGTCATTCCAGGTACTTCCACTTTTCACATTCATAGAGAAGCTTCATGAAAGAATAGTCTACAAAAGACCTCTGTTCTCCACCCTTCAGATTGGGAGACCCATGAAGACAGAGATCACATCTATGTTGTTTACTGCTCTGCCCATTCACCCTCCATGCTTAGCACAGGGGAGGCGCTGATAGGCATTTGCTAAAGCTTTATTCAATTAATGAATGAATGCATTTATGCATTGAAGAAACAAATAGAGATTTCCGTCTCTAACAAGTTTTTTTAAAATTCTGATAGGAGACGAAACCCTGCTTCATCGGAAATTAAACTCATTATTTCCCCTCTTTGTGCCAGTTTCTCCTTTGGTAACAGCTCCCCCTCCCTTATCTCATGAATGCAACAAGTTACCAGATAAAACTATGACATCAAACAAGTATAGCTTACGTAGTATTATAATAAAAACATTTATATTTGTCACCCACTCTCCTTTGAAACATGTTTTCTGAGACTAGTTTTCACTCTATAGGTAATATCTAGGGCAAGATCTATGATTTTTCTGGTCACTTTTAGTGACCAGCTGTATCACAGCCCTGAAGACCCAGTCTCCCAGGGGTTAATCAAGTACATTCATTCAACAAAAATGGCTTTCTCCTTAAGGAGAATTTTCAGACCAATTTCATTAACTCGAGTGTGTGTGTGTGTGTGTGTGTGTGTGTGTGATAAACATAATATAATATATATAATTTATATAATATATAATACATATAATATATAATATTATAATATATAATAAACAATATATATACATAAACATAATATATATATATACATATACATATATGTGTGTGTGTGTGTGTGTATTTTTTCCCCATGTTTATATTCCTTGTTCCTCATTCTTGGTCCAGACCTTTTGGATTCACGCCTTTCAATGTGAGTTTTTCCACAAGACAGAGTTTCTTATTTGCCTCTCTTTGCTCTATGTATCCAAGTCTATTAATCAGTTCCAACCTACTTCTGCTCTTAATCTTAGAACTGGTGAGCCCAGATTACCCCGGAAGAGGAGGGTATAATTTCTATTGACTTGGGAGTGCTTTAATAGGAGGCATCATATCCTTTCATGCCCTCAACATGTAACTGTCCCCGTGGCACTCTGATGTTTTTCCCATTTCACACACGTTCCTTAGGATCTAACAGAATATAGAACCCTAAGTGGTCAAGCTACATATTTTGAGTTTGGATTGTTATGTGTAAAATCTCAGGTTGAAATCAGATAGTCAAAAACTCAAGTTACATACTCTATTGTCTCTGCAATGGGAATGCCACAAATTCAGTACCAAAATTTGCGATAATCAGATTCTGAGGGTTTCAGTATTAGAATTTTATGCAGTTCTTTCTGACTTTTCCGATAATGCCCAATGATGGCTTTCTTCTTACTCCTAGCCCATCCCACTCCTTGCCTATTCGACCGTCTTGTCACTCACTTTTTGGCATGAGTAACTCGGCCTCTGCTTGTGCCTAGGTTCATTATGTGGCAGCTGTTTTCATTACCATCTCATTATTTCACTGAGGGGGAGATGTTTCCATGGTGATGCTGAACTGAATAAGTAGAGATTTTACTACACTGAGCTTTTATCTACTCAGTGTTCCAGTTAGAAGGGAATTGAGCTAGAACCTTTTCAGTAGGCAAAGGGATTGTAAATCTCCCTTCTGTTTGCTGTTATCTGTCTGTGCTTCTTATCAGTGAAAGTATGTTGTAATTATGAGTTCTTAACAGATGGCACTTGATGAAGAAAACCAGTAGTTGTTTCTTTTTATTCTAATTAACTTCCCCTTTTAAAATACCCATGGAAGTTTTCAGAGTAGCAGTCCATGCAATAATTGATTAGCACTATTAATTTTTTTTAATAGCCCCACCAGGAAAAGAGAATTTGCAGTCCCAGGAAAAATTCTGTATGGCAACTGGACCCAATTATTAATGTGATCATTGATGAAGCTTTGATTGCTTCCAAAAGAGTTTCATTGTCTGGGGAAACCAAAGGTCACAACAGCATTGAAATGACTATTTAATACTTTCTTCACATGTGAATGACATTCGCTTTTCATTAATTGCTTTTAGGTTAATCCTACATTTATAGGAAAATTTTTATTAATACATTTCCCCTTGTGGTAAGCCTTCAGTAATTTGATATTTACTAAAAATAAATCTGTCCATAGCAGTAAGTTCTTTTTTCACCATTTGTCTTTGGACCTCTAGCCAAATGAAATTGTGTTTGTTTAACACTGAAGTTCTTAGGCATTATATTCTCATTTTAATGTAACAACAATGTGCTAACCGAAGTCCAAAGACAATTCAAAAGTTTAGAGTAAACTGCATTGATATTGACAAAACTATTAAGGACATCCATTAAACAAATGCACCAATCAGGCATGTGATGGTTAATACAGAGCATGATCAAGCCAGGTATAACCTGGAATTCAGTTTAATGTAGATTTATTTCTGACCTGATCCAATGGACTTCATGATCAGAAGGATATTGTTTCACAGTTACTGATATCTTAGTATTATTTCTATAGAGATTTTGTCCTGGCTGATTTTCAATAAATGTAATCCAATAGGCAGTACAGTAGGACACAGTATAACAGAACACGTCTCAAAGAGGAAACTATTATGTATTAGAAGTGATGGTAGATTTCTTTCCTATGTATCTCGTTTATTCCTTGCACCAGAGTGAGGTGGATATTACTATTTTCACTTAATTGATAGTGAAACCAATGTTTTGGATGTTTAAGTAACTTGTCAAGTGTCAAACATCCAGTTAGTATTAGCTTTGGGGTTCAAATTCTGATGTTCAACTTACTGCTCCTAACAACTTATTGGAAGCAATTATGGAATTATTGTAGTCACTGTTGGTGTCTAAATAAACTAGGAAAGTTTCTTGGGAGGTTGTGTGAACAATTACAGGCTGAGAGCATGATGGAAAAGCATAGAAGAGGCTTTTATGCAAGGCTTTTATGCATAGAAGAGGCTTTTATGCAAAATTTAGCATAAACATATGCTTTTATGTAGAATTTTATATATTAATAAATAATAGGTGGCAATATCTTGGACAAATAAATCACATATTAAAATTAGAAATGTATTTTTTTTGTAGGTGAGGGTTGGTTTGGTGGGCAGTTCAAACTTTAGTAGTTTCTCCTCTCCATCAGTCCTCATTTCAAATCAAAGTGCATTAGAATTGTTCATTACTGTTTATTTTAAGCTGTTTCTAGTTCAACTAAAGTCTCACTTCTACAAACTAATATCTTCTATTTCTATATGAAACTCAAGTGTTCTGTTCCTTAAGTATTTAGATACAACTTGTAGAATTGCCATAACCTATACATTTGAAATACGTGTAGATTAAAGACATGAGATTCTTACCTTAATATTCCATTTGGCATTCAAAGTTATATTTCATTAACCCACTGAGCTAGATTAAGTATAATTCCATCTTTGTTTATTAGAATGTTCTTATTTACATTTCCTGCAAAATTTTGTTTTCTATACTTTAAGTTAAGGAGATATCTTGGAGTTGAGATGTGCATTGATAGGGTTATCGGGATATCCTCTGGTCAGAATATTTCCAAATATGCAAGATGAAACTAACACAACCAAAATGTTCATTCAAGTGTTTGTAGAATTGAGGTCTTTGAAAATTGTAGTTATAGACAAAGCAGAGCTCCATTTGACTGTGAGCCAACTATCACCTGGTACTATTTTTGTACAGTCTATTATTATCAAGAAATGTCTTCACAGAGTGAAAGTATAATGACCTTTCAGTCCTCTAAATGTGGATAAGAGCTCAATGTCAAAATACATTGCTATGCTTCACCACATAGCCAGAAAGAAAATTAATCAAAATTTTATGTGTGCAGATGGAAATGCTTAAGCCAGTTTTACAAACCAATTACTGTTCAGTTCCAAAAACCTGTAACTTGTTTGAGATTTAATACACACTGAACAGCCTCAGAACTCCTTGAAGAATAATAATTCAAACTAAATGTATAATGTAAGTTGACTACTATTTCTGTGTTCTTTAGTTTCTATATTTTTCAGTTAAGGTAAGTATAATTCAGGACCATGCAGGAGGTGCCTTTATAGAGTATGTTTTCTGCTGATTGGCCTTTTTACAAAGACTTATGCAGCATATCTTAGTGATGCAGTACTGTTGGTCTTAAGGGGCCTGATTCTACACTGCTTGTTCAGAATAAATGTCCTGAGAATCCTGAATGAAGACAGCTGAATTTAAGATCAAGAAGCAAGGTTTTATTTTAGCATTGGTCATTGCTAAAGCTTCAGAATTACTATCAAAGAATCTAATTTTGCAGGGATTTTTGTTGTTGTTGTTGTTACTGTTTTTGCTTTAAAAAGCTGTTATGTCCAGACCAAAGAATACACTTTACTGTTTTAAATAAGGGTTTCTTCTGATGTAAATAATACGTGCTCAGGTTACAAAAGATATACTAAAATGAAACTAAAAATCACTCAGAGACAACCATCATTAATATTTAATATTAATACTGTAATCTAATGAATATATTTCAAATAATTGACAAAATATGCTAAAATTGATGATAGTGTTAAAATTATAACATCTAGATTTTAAAATTTGCAATGCATCATATTACGACTGACATTTAGTAAGCAATATGTTTTGAATATTTTCCCATGTCTTCAATAAGACCATTTGCAATGGCATAAAACATTAAAGATTAAATATAATGTGTTTCATTTATAAATCTTCTATTTTTTGTTTATTATTCCCTACAAATATTTTGAAAAATTTAGATACTCAATTGCTCATTTTAAGTCAACATTTAAATTTTTTAAGAGTTACCAAATGAGTCATTTCCACAATATTAAAATATTAACGTTTTAAATTAAAACTATTACAGTGCTCTTAAATATACATAATATAATCTAGTAGCATAGTGACTTGATGCCCACAATTGTATATTTGAAAGATATGTCAATAAGCTCTTTTTGTCACAAAGTGTACCGAAGTTATTTACCTTACCTGAAAAATATAGAACCTAAAGAACACAGAAATAGTAGTCAACTTAACATTCTACATTAAGTCTACATTAGAAATGATTATTACACTCCTAACAATCAAATAGTCCTCATACCTACCCCACTGATATTTTTTCATCCTAATATAATCTATTTTTATGTTTGAAGTAGTTATGTTTCAAAAAATATTTGATTATCTCTTTCTACCTTTCTGAAACAAAACATATACATAAAGTTACATTTGAAAACTCATTTATTGTTTACCATAAAGCTCTAAGTGTTAAAAAAATTTCTTTTGTATTGAGTTATGATTATATTTAATATTAAATAATTGATCAAAGAAATAAAAACACAGAGGGTATCAAAAAATGTATACACATTTTAAGAAAGGAAAAAGCTATTAAAATTGTAATACAATTAATGACGCTAGCATTCATTTGATTAACGTCATCATTTGAGCGAAACTTACACTACATGTTGCTACCGTAATTCAATTCAACTTCAAAAAGTAATACATAGATAACATCTCTTAAAACGTACACATTTTTTGGTACCCCCGGTACATGATACTTTTTATAAATAATTATTACACATTAAGGTAAGGTTTTGTCAGAACCGTATTTCTTAATATGATGTATGCAGGTTTTTTTCAATAGCTGGTATATTCATGGATAAGTATTCCCTATTTCTAAAATGAGAAAAGTTTTAGTGGAAATTAAATGAAAGATCACTAATAAGTGTACAGCTTACCTGAAATTTCCTCGATTGTTCCTAAGTGCATTATTTTCAGAAGAAGCTACAACACATCTCCTTTAAGTTAGTCCAAATCAAATAAGTATGTGGCAGAAATGAGAAAAACAAGCAGAGCAGTTGACATGATGGTGGGCAGGAGACCTACCAAAAAAAAAGATACATGTGAAGTTACAGTACCAATAATATTTTAGCAAATGTTAATGAAAATATTTCTTCTTGAGTCTGAGTATATGCAAAAAAAAGACAAACAAAAAACTCACAAACTTACCTCCACCACTGTTCTGTTTTACTCAAAGTAGAGACACAGGAATTAAAAATAGAATATTTCACTCCTTGAAATCATTTTGAAAAGTAACAGAAACCCAATTAGTATCTTGATTGGAAGAGACTTCACAGACACCAAAATTTTGAGTTGCCCTTTGTTTGGCACCCCATAGTCTTTAAATTGGGGAAATGCCATCTTCCTAAGTGCAGGATGGGCAAGAGATGTGCCTTCTCTTGGTAACGTGGAAAGGGCATTAGGGAAAGTGAAGGTGGAAAAGTAAAATAGACACGATACTTTGATCAAAGGCACATTCTTGGGTTTAGGAAAAAAGTCATTTAAAATACAAGGATCTGGAAACTGGTTTTCTTAAAATTGTCAATACTTGTGTTACATATGGAGTGCCTTCAGATACCCCCCAAACTACTGAAACTTGGGTTGAACCCTGAGCTTCTGGCCAGCTTATAGACAGGCTGCCTATAGGTCATCATTGATGCACTAGGGTTTTAAAAGCCAACATTTGCCTAAATACACTGACTTAAGTGATTAATATTAAAACATGTTTGTTTTTAAGATGGTTACTCAGAGAGCAGGAATTCTAACAGTTACATAATAAAATCATCACCGTTTATGGCCCACCTGGAGACTAGCTCAATCCCTTGATTGTAGCTGGGAAGCTGAGACACCCAGAGAGGGAACTGATTCTTCCCATGTTACCTGCACAGTTAGTGGTAACAAAGTAACTGGGATTACCACTCAAGTGTCCTCTTTTATGAGCCAGCTCAGGAAAGAAATCCTCTTACGTTTATTCTTTAAAGTTCAGCCTTAATATAATTTCAAACCAGGATTCAAAAGTTGCCACACACAAGGTACAGAGATGCCGATGAAGGGGCTTCTCTGCAAAAAAGCCTCTTGCCAGAAAATTCATCTAGATTTCACAGAACCTGAATTCTAGGGTCCTCACCGTATCTATTTGTTCTTTGTAGTTTTGACCAATGTTTATTTCCTTGGTTTCTGCTGTGGTGTTTGCCTTTTTGGTCTTTGGGGTCTTCAGCTTCTTCTCTCCTAGGAACTTCCCAGAGAATTTCTTCATCATGCACAGCACTTACCTTGACAATGTTCTTTGGGATTCTACTGGGCCTCATGGAGATGGGGCCCAAATGGGTCTTTTGAATCAAAGCAAGTTCTGGAGACCCTCCACAAGTGTTTGTGGAACTTCACTAATGCCTCGTATCAGGTGCTCGCTTGTCTTTGCTCATTTCGCTTGTCTTTTCAAATCGTCTCTCCTACCATCTGCTTGCTCACCCATCAGTCTCTCTTTGACTACTTCACAGCTTTTGTTTACTAATGCTTTCAGCTTCTCCATTGCTTTAGTTTTTCTCTCGGTTTCTTCTCTGCCTCAAGATCTTTCTTTGTACATCTCTTCAGCTTCAATCTTACTGCCTGATTCCTTCAAAATTCTCATTTGCAGTTTCCTTACAGCAAGATTCTGATTGACCCAACTTATTTCTGTTCGGTCAGAGACTTTGATGCCAAGCAACCCCGAGTTTCTGGCCAGCTCGTAGACTGGCAGCTTATAGATCGGTAGCTTACTTTTGACCCAATAAGGTTTGGTCCATGTGGAGTGTATCCCCAGAGGCTTGACGCTGTTCCTTCAGTAAGCCGATCCACCTTGCAAGTAGAACACAAGTTGGTGGTCTGTAGGACACTGCTATATTCTCAATAATGTTTTGCATCTCCATTTTTTTTTTGGATAAAGCAATATATTGTGAACATTCTTTCTTGATAATAAATTATGATGCCACCTTACTGCAATAGTTCCCAAACAACATTGCACATTGCAAATGGGGAGCCTAAAAAAAATAACAATGCCTATGCCTCATTCCCAGAAATTATGATTTAATTGGTATGGAATGTGTCCTGGGCTTTGGAATTTTTAATAGATCTTCAGGTGATTCTAAATTACAGAGAAATTAGAGTGTCCTTGAGTGGATGCACTATAACTTATTTAATGAATATTTTCTCAATGGACATATTTTAACGTGGTTGTTAAATTTTCATTATTTTAAACAACACCAGCAAAAATTTTCAGTCAGATTTTTTTTTTTTTTTTGGCTACTGAGTTGTATGAGTTCTTTATATATTTGTATATTAACTATTCGATATATGAGATGCAAATATTTTCTCTCATTCAATAAGTTGCCTTTTCATTTTGTTGATGATGTCCTTTGCTGTGCAGAAGATATTTAGTTTGGTGTAGTCCTGCTTGTTTGTTTTTGCTTTTGTTGCCTTTACTTTTGGAGTCAGATCCAAAAATCTCTAAGACCAATGTCAAGGAGCTTACTACCTATGTTTTCTTTTAGGGGTTTTATGGTTTGAGGTCATACATTCAAGTCGTTAATCCATCTTGAGTTAGTTTTTGTGTGGTGTAAAATAGTAGCCTAGTTTTATTCTTTTGCATGTGGTTGTCCAGTTTTCCCAATACCGTTTTTTGAGGAGACTGTCCTTTCCCCATTGTATATTTTTACCTCCTTTGTTGTAAATTAATTGACCATGTAGGTGTGAGTTTATTTCTAGGCTCCCTAATCTGTTTCATTGATATGTATGCCAGTTTCTTGACTTAAAAGAACAACAAACTTTCATTATCTATTGTTTGTTATTTTTATTATAAATAAATGAGACCTAGAACAATATAATGGGTTCATATTATTTAAACATTATTTGCATCTATTTCTTACCAGAAGCATGAGCTAAAAAACACAAAAGACGTGCAAAAGTTTAACTCCACCAAAGTTTTTCCTTTTTGCAACAACCTCAAATTCAAATGCTGTAATTTTCTTGGGTATAATGAAGCAACAGAGAAACAGCGATGATGGCATAATAAATCCCAATGATGTTCAACGGATGGCCCTCCCAAGAGGGCCATTGCTTATTTCATTTCATAATCAAAATCCCAAACATGAAGTTTAAAAGGGATTTGGTTCCCCTTCGTGCTATCCTGACATTTGTGTTCGTCTGTAATGTAATCTGTACATATAGATCTCAAGTCCTGTGGAAAGTTAGCATTAAATTACCGGTTAATGTTCCTCTGGAAGAATTGTGTTCATTACAGCATGTCTTTGAAGCAACTCAAATATCCTTAGAGTTGTCCTCCAGTTTATGATGCTGAACGTATGGTGCTCTAGCCCTATAAGAAAATAGCGAAGATGAGATTGCCTTGTAGTCTCATTTAAACAGTTAATTTTATCTTTGTTTTCTTAAGTCACATTTCATTGTGCTTCTCAATGGTGCAAAACTAATTGACTCTTATCACAGTTACATTACTTTCGAAGGCAGATAAAATTAATGCAAAGTAAACGATCACTACAATCAGAGATATCTGGTTAAAAGGGAGACAGGCTTGCATAAAGTGGCTGCACAATCCACAGAAGGCTCTGGCAGAATAATAAATCATTACTTTCTCCAGGTTATCATCTTGGGCTCTAGTTCATTATTTTGTATCATTTGTTTTAACCTTGGATTGTCCCTACTACATCTGCTCTGCTGTGATTAATTCTGCTGATGGAAATAAACTGTCGAAGGGCAACGCTGTATTGCATGACTAATTAGCCTACCGGGTGATGTCCATAAATTAACATTTTGTTTTTATGCATTTAAATAAATCAAAGTTGTCTAAACTTTTTTTTTTATATGGATCACTCCAATATCAATTTAGTTTTGTAACCTTTTAGCTAGATCAAATTACTTACTTTTTGGTCAACTACTTGTTGAAGGGTTTATTACCATCACTTTCATACAACTACTATAGCTAGGTTATTGTCCCTGTTGGCCCAAAGGAAGGAAGATTTTTTTCTCAGTTAAGCTGAGCTCTCTACCAGGCTTTCTGTTTCAGTGTATCCTTCCTCTGCTACTTCACGTCCCCAATCTGGCCACAGGCCATCGTTCTCTGTTTCTATTGGTTATACATGTCTGAAAATGGTTATGCTATGGACTGAATGCTTGCGTCTCTCCTCAAATTCATATGTTGAAGCTCTAAACCCCAGTGTGATAGTATTAGGAGGTGGGGTCTTTAGGAGGTAATTAGGCTGAAATTGGGTCACAAGGGTGGGACCCTCATGATCAGATTAATGTCTTTATAAAAGAGAAGACACGAAATCTCTTTCCCCACATTGAGGATACATACAGCAAGAAGGCTGCAAACCAGGAAGCAGCCTCTCACCAGACATTGAATCTGTTACCACCTTGATCTTGGACTTCTCAACTTCCAAAACTGTGAAAAGTAAATGTGTGTTGTTTAAACCTCCCAGTCTATGGTATCTTGTTAGAGCAGCCCAAACTAAGACAGGTTACTACTGGGAAAAACCAAATTCTTTTCAAAGGAATATTCTAGGGCCTCTATCAAAAGAAAAGACATTTTTAAGATATTGAGAGGCAGGCAGGGACCAAGCTAATGACTTTTGTGTGTGTGTGTGTGTGTGTGTGTGTGTGTGTGCCTCCACCTAGAATAGTAAGGACCAAGCTGGATCACAGTAAAGTTTAAAAATCAGCTCAAGAAAGCTATGTGAAAAAATATTATTAGTTATACAACAGATTATTTCAGGAACAGAAAATGTGATGGGAAATGTTTTATATATTTTACAACATTGGGTTCCTTGCCTCCAAAGACTATTTGAAGAATAGAATTTGTCTTTCCAGAACACTATTTCATCTGTCTTATGTTAAGAAAACCAATTAGGCCCTTTCCAATAGGGAGTTCACTGCATACCACCTCAGGAGATGGAATAACATGAGAAAATTTGTAAGTCCTCATGTGAATTTCAGACAGTTGTCATACTGACTGTCCTACACTTTATGCCAGGGTGTGTGGAGCAGGCTTCTACTAGCTCACCGGACCAGACTGTGCACGTTCTTCCTAATTCCATGTTCAGTGAGGGTACCTTGGAAGCTTGAATTTGGCAGTGAGAGTTTTTATTCCATGGAAATGTGCAAATAGTACAAACCAGGACTTTTGTTTTCCAGAGAGCAGCTTGTTAAATATTTATCAGCACTGTGCTGTTTACATGCAGGGAAAATGTTGCTAGGCATTGCTCTCTTATAGCACCTTTTCTGCTTAAATTCTTAGCTGGCTCATAGAAGAATCTTTATATTTCTATTCGTTCTTCTCCCTCCACTCCCTGTCGCCCACCCTCTTCTCTCTCTTTCTTCCTAGGAACATAGTTCATCATCTTCCACCTTTCCTCAGTCTTCTGCCCTGTTTGAAATAAATATCCTAGGAATTCTCTGTGAGTGAAATGATCAGGAAACAGTTTTTCCCAGGTCTTTTAATTCAGCTGAGTCAGATACCATCATCTCAGTTGCGACTGCAGGCAGGTTTTTACCCTTATAACACCTGTGCTCCTGTTTCAGCTGTACCCAGGTGGGATCACCTTATGTCTTCTTTGATACTTAGATAATTTTGACAGAGGAAAGCACCACACGATTGAATCACTACATACATAACTGAATCACTACTCAGCTTAGTGACCACCGTGTTTTCATTAGAAATAAAAGATTTGCCTACAGGAGCCATTTGAAACCAAATGAACTTGCTTTATCAGTGTACTTCATGCCTGGTATTACTGTCCTAAGCCCTGTAAGGGATACAAAAATTTGTTTTGAGGAAGTACACATGCCCGAGGTCAGAGGAAACAGAGAAGTTGGGAAAACTTGAGAGGCATTTGTATTTAACTTGAGCAAAGTGTTGAATAACTATCATGTCCGGGGATTGGATTTTTATGATACATTTAGATTTATGAATATTTGAGCTTAACTTTCCTGACTTATCATGGTGGTATAATGCACACAAGTTAAGTTACTTCAATAATTGAAGATTGTGCATAACTCATCATAGCCCCTACTCTTTACTGAACAAGGACAAAGTGTACTTTTAGACAATTCTTTGTTAATTGTGAGACATACGTTTTTATAAATAAGTCCCCAATTTGAACTTATTTTCTCATCATTTGGCTGTAGAAATTCAGAATATTGTACTAATGATGTTGAGAGTCCCATTTAACTCTAAGGGACTGTGTGATCCATGGTTTTCTTACAAGTCTAGGGCATCACCCATACATGTAAAAAAGGTTAATTGAAGATTTTGCTTATTTGAATACATATTAGTTATCAAACTTTCAATAAATAACATGTTAAAGTATTTCTTAAAATTTCCACATTATGCAATCCAAATTCTGTTACCAAGTAGAAGCACATAGGAAAAAGTCTTATAAGCAAGTCTATTAATAGAAGGAAGTTTCTGTTTCAAGCAGACAAGGAGGAAATCTAGGTTTTATTTCATGTACATACCATGTGACCAAAACTTTTCTAGCTGTTTCACACATGTTCATATTGAATCACAGCAATTGAATGAGATATTTTGTCTCCATTATAGAGATGTGGAATCAGAGATTCAAGGACATATCTTAACTGTGTATTAACATAGCTGGCAAGCAGAAAAGCCAGGATTAAAATTAAGGTCTATCTAGTTCTAAAGATTACTTTTGTTTTCAGTGTCCCATACTTTAGAAATAAGCTTTCCTAAAAGAAATTTCGAAATCCATTTTTTTTCAGATATGGCAGCTATGAAGCCTACATCAATTTATATATATATATATATATATATATATATATATATATATATATATATATATATATATATATTTCTGAGTCAATACAATGAAGTTAACCCTACACATCAACCCCCCCCAAATAAACACATTTTGCTATGTAATAATTCAATATTGCCCCAAATAAAAATCAAAATGAAAAGTCCTCCGGTCTAGGGATAACCTACAAGAGGAATGGCCTGTAAGTTTCATTTCCTATGTCTTATCAATTGGTAGTGGCTGTCTGGATCTCCACGTGGAGAAGAAATCTGAGGTGCTATCTGTAGTCAGTAGGAAGCAGCTTTGAGACCCATTAGAGATGAAGTCCATGGTCATGGGATAGGAAAATGGCAGTTCATGTGCCATGTGTTGGTAGGAGCTGCCACAAATATTAGTAGAGTAGTAAGTAACTTGGGATGTTACTGCTCAAAATTGCCTTCTACACTCAAAATTCTTTCCATTAATCTCATTTTGGATGCTTAGTGTTTCCTAAGCTTGCCTGATCAGAAGAATCATCTAGGGTAGTTATTTGAAAATATTAATTCCTGGGCCTTTTATCTGGAGATTTAGGAGGTAAGAGTGGAAGGCCAAGAATTTTGTGACCTGGCAAGTTTGAGAATATTCGAGTTACTTTTGTATTCAGAAGTCCCCGTGAAGGACAAACATTAACTTATTAAGCAGTAATAACTTAAGACATACTCTTTCTGGTACAAATTTAAGTGCACATACACCAGGGGCAAACAGCAGACCAATTGGATGGTGACTGATGGGTGATCAGAGAAGTTCAGAGCATGTGATAGCTGACCTACCACACTTGACTCTGCCCAACTTGCTGACTTCATCTCCTTCTACTTTTCCTCTCGCTTACTCCACTCCAGCCAAACTATCTTTCTGTTGCTCTAACAAGTGCGTGTTCCCACCTCAAAGCCTTTGCCCTTGTTGTTCCCCTGCATGGGATGTCATTCCTGGAGACTTCACAGGGCTGGCTTTTCTCATCCTCTCTTACATAGTAGGGCTATTGAGTGAAAGAGCCAAATAGAAAGCAAAGAGGAAGAAGAAAAGCACAATTTTAAGTCTGTGAAGCAGACATTACTCATTGCCTCTGACAACCAGAGACTCTTTAATGTTGTAAAAGGATAGCTCTCCTTCCTAGCTCCGAGCAATGAGTGATGCCAGTCATTGCCCAGCATCTGCGACAACATTAGGGTAAAGAAAACAATGGCTTTCCTAGAAAAGAAAGAAATAGAATGACGAGTATAAAAACAGAGGAGAAGAAACTCACTAGTTGCATAATAATTAAATCTGGGTAAAATGTGTTATTGAAAACCATTCAATCACTGCCTTATCTTTTCCGATTCTTGCAGGGTGCTCATAAGTATAATCATCTGACTGCATCTTTGAAATAGCATTAGGATTTGGGAAGCATCTTAATAAACACTAAGTGAAGCAACTCTGAGGAAAACATCATTAATCATGTCCTCTGATAAGAGATATTGTCAGTATTACATTTAGAAATTCATACTCAAACTGAATTCCAGTAAACATCTCTTGCGTGTATTAGGAATTAGGACAATGAAGCCTTCTTGTTTAGCATAATTCTAAAAAATATATAGGCCTAATTTCTCAAAATAGAACTCACCTAGACTCATTTGATCTCCCAGCTGCAGACTCTTTCCAGGCCAGTTCACTTCGCACAATGCTGCTGCATTCTCTTCAGAAAGAACTACGTTCATTTCATCAGTCATCTACTGAAAATGGTACCATAGCTCTCCATTGTTTTTTCAAATAAATTTAAAAAATCCTTAGGTTGGTTTTTAAGACACCTGCCTTAGCTACTGCTAGGTTTACCCCTCATCAGGTAAGGTTTATATCAATTTTAAAAAGTCAACCAAAACATAATAACTGACTGCTTAGTATATACTACATATTATATAAAGCATCCTGAAGATACCAATATATATATTGATACCAATATATATTCCTTAAAGGACTGGGAATATTTCATATATATATATATATATATATGATATATTGATATATGATATGATATATATATATGATATATATATATATGAAATATTCCCAGTCCTTTAAGGACCACTCAAGCTAATCTCTTAAGAGAAGGCAACATTGCAAAGAATGACGCAGACAACAGGAATTTACAGAAGAGAAAGAAAGAGATCGAATGTTGAGAAAGAGATGGGCCTTGAAGACAAGTAAGATTTAGTCAAGCAGAGGACAATAGAGAGGCTATTAGAGGTTTGGTGAATGTGTGTAAAGAAATGATGGCAGAGATTTGCAAGTATTTTCTGGGCAACGAATAGAACAAGAAGAATAGAGTAGAAAGTTTATATTGGGAGTAGTGGACCAGATTTTGGTGGTCACACATCTAAATAAAGGGTGGATTTTTCTGTAAACAATTAAAACAACCATTGAGATGTTTGGTTATGGGATTTTTGATTATGGGACATTTTAGGGAAATAAGTGTGGCAGAAGGGCAGAGGGAATCTGTGTAGGAGGATATTTGGGTAAGCAAATGCTTACCTCATACATTAGGGAAGAGCAGAGACTTCTACCCTTCAGATTTGACCACAGTGGCTGAGAATGAGCTTTATCAGTTGGAGGGTGAAGAAGAAATATGAGAAGAGTCAAGAGTTGGGAGGGAAGCTCCTGTATTATATAGTGTCATAAAAAGTCAAGTGAAGAGGGCATTGTGATTAGAAAATAGTTATTAATCTTGTAATGGTTTTTAGAAAGGTCAAGAAGAATGAGGAAGGCCAACAGAAACAGACAGATAGATACTTGTCCTGAAAGGAAACCATCAAAAGTTCAGAGAAGTAAATAATTTCTAGGTGATATAAAGTACATGGAAACCAATGCTAACAAGTCCTAATAGGGCTGAAGAATTGGGAGTTCATAGAAATAAAAGATAGGATTCCAAATAAGGACACATTGTAGCAAATTTTTAGAAAACTCCTCAAAGAGGCATTGGGTATTGAGAAAAGGAATCAATGGTCTATGAACAAGTTGTTGAACTGAATTAATTTAATGACTATATTAAAGAGCAGTGAAATAGTTGTGTCTGTCTCCAACTTTTTGACCAGTGGACCTCAGAATTTTGCCACAAGAGATATTTGTGAATACAGTTCTTGGAAGAGAGAGTGGAGAATTCAGGGTGGGCTTTCAGGTTTGAAAGTAAGTGTCCCAAGTAAGTTATGGTCATCCCAACATCTAGGAAATTCTTGCATCCAGAAGTCAAAATATCCACAGGCCATAAGGAAAAGGTCACCAGCTGTACTTATTTTTTTCCTTTATTTTACATCCTCAATAAAACAGTTAATATTGGGAAAGAGATTTAAAAGTTAAATATAACTAAGATCCACAGAGAGAACTGAGATAGCATTATATTCCATGAAATGAAAAATAATATCGTGTTTCCCCGAAAATCAGCTCTAATGTGTCTTTTGGAGCAAAAAGCTGATAGAAGACCAGGTATAATATAATAGAAGACCAGGTATAATATAATTTAATATAATATAATATAATATAATATAATATAATATAATATAATATAATATAATATAATATAATATAATATAATATAATAATATAGTGTAGTGTAGTATAATATAATATAATATAATATGATATAATACTGGTCTCGTATAATATAAAATTGGGTCTGTATAATATAACATAATATAATATGATATAATATAATATAATATAATACTGGGTATTATATTAATTTTTGCTCCAAAAGACACGTTAGAGCTGATTGTTCAGCTAGGTCTTATTTTTGGGGAAACACTGTATCAACCACAAAAAAAGAAACTCTTATGAAAAAGAAATGGAGTATTTGGAGATTAGAAAGCATAGTACCTGATATTGAAAGAAAATTTAATAGATGGGATGAAAAATAGAAGTAATACAACTGAAGACTGAAGTAGACTGGAAGATCAAGTTGAAGAATTCTCCAAGAACCCAGCAACGAAGAATAAAAATATGAAAAATATGAAGAAAGTTATAAGGAAGATATATCCAGAAGATGCAATACCCATCTAATAAGGGATCCCAGAGAAAATAAATAGAGAAGGGAAAGAGTGTGGAGGGTTGAATAGTGGTGCTCTAAAAGATAGGACAGCATTCATTCATTTTTCCTGTCTCTGCCCCTTTGCTTTTGTGTATGCACTATGGGTTCCCACCATCCTTCCTCGGTAATTCTATCTCTATTCCTACCTTTTGCTCAGATGGTAAATTGACTTCATGAGTCACACAGCCTAATCTCTTCAATACAAGGCTATCCAGCCACATCCTTAAACTTCTCTTTAGAACATGCTTTCCCAACAATGAATTTCCTGATTTTAGCATTCTTTGCAATCTGGATAATCTGAGAACCGTCCAAATAATCAAGTGCTGGCTCCTTGTACTTAACTCTTCCTTCCATAATTTATCTCTTTCCTCTTGCATTTTACTATAAGCAGAAAGGATGAACCAGGCCTCACTTTCAACACTTAGCTTGGAAATCTCCTCACCTAAATATCCAAGTTCATCACTTACAAATTTGCTTTCCATACAAAGTAGAATACAATTCAGCCAACTTTTGTGACATTACATAACAAGAATAGCCTTTCCTCTAATAATGTGTTCTTATTTCCTTTGAGAGCTCATCAGAAGCACATTTAATATTCATATTTCTGTGAACAATTTGTTCATGCTGATATATGTATTCACTAAGATGACAGAAGCATTGTCTATTGGCTTACTTCCTTTTGAGTTCTCACTAGAATCACCTTTAACCTCTGTATTTCTACCAAGTCTCTTCAAAGTAGTCTAGGTTTCTGCTATCATGCATCTCAAAATTCTCCCATCCTCTGCCTATTACCTAATTCCAAAGCCACTTCCACATTTTTAGGTATTTGTTACAGTAGCATCCCATTTCCTGTACTAAAATCTGTATTTATTTTTTAGGGCTCTAGTAACAAATTGCCACAAATTGGGTGGCCTAAAACAATAGAAATTTATCCCTTCACAGTTCTAGAGGCCATAAGTTCAAAGTCAAATTGTCAGCAATGTTGGTTCCTCCTGGCTGTGAGGAAGAATCGACTGCATGCCTCTCTCCTAGCTTCTGGTGGGTGCTGGCAATCCTTGGCTTTCCTTGGTTTGTAGGATGCGTCATTCCAATCTCTACCTCCATCTTCGTATCACCTTCTCCATGTCACTCTCAAATCTCCCTCTGATTTTCACTTATAAGGACACCTGTCATTATATATCTTTTTAAGTGAAAATAACATTTCTTCCTTTTGTGTGTGTGTGTGTGTGTGTGTGTGTATGTGTGTGTGTGTGTGTTAAAGTTTATTGGGGTGACAGTCATTAGTAAAGTAACATAGATTTCAGGTGTACAATTCTGTAATACATTATCTCTATCTCACATTGTGTGTTCACCACCAGAGTCAGTTCTCTTTCCATCACCATATATTAGATCCCGTTTACCCTTTCCTAGAGCACCCCTCCCCCTTTACCCTCTGGTAACCCTTAAACTATCGTCTATGTCTATGAGTTTTTGTTTCTTCATTTGTTCGTCTTGTTCTTTTGTTGTTTGTAGTTTTATATACCACATATCAGTGAAATCATATGATTCTCAATTTTTTCTGTCTGACTAATTTTGCTTAGCATTATAATCTCAAGATCCTTCCATGTTGTCACAAATGGTACTATTTCATATTTTCTTACCGCTGAATAATATTCCATTGTGTATATATACCACAACTGCTTTATTCATTCATCTATTGAAAGGCATTTTGGTTGTGTCCATGTGTTGGCCATCGTAAATAAAGCTGCAATGAACATAGAGCAAATGTCTTTATGGATAAATGTTTTCAGATTTTTTGGGTAGATACCCAGGAGAGCGATTGCTGGGTCACATGGTAATTCTATTCGTAAGTTTTCGAGGAACCTCCACACTGCCTTCCATAGCGGCTGCATCAGTCTGCATTCCCACCAACAGTGTATGAGGGTTCCTTTTTCTCCACAGCCTCTCCAACACTTGTTTCTATTTGTCTTGTTGATGATAGCCATTCTGACTGGGATGAGGTGATATCTCATTGTGGTTTTTATTTGCATTTCTCTGATGATAGGTGATGTTGAACATTTTTTCATATGTTTATTTGCCATTTGTATGTCCTCTTTGGAGAAATGTCTCTTCAGGTCCTCTGCCCATTTTTCAATTGGGTCTGTTTTTCTGTGGTTGAGTTTTATGAGTTCCTTGTATATTTTGGATATTAGCCCCGTATCAGAGGCGTTGTTTGCAAAAATCTTCTCCCATTCAATTGGTTGCCTCTTTATTTTGACAATGGTTTCTTTTGCTGTATAGAAGCCTTTAAGTTTGATATCGTCCCATTCATTTATTTTAGCTTTTACTTCCCTTGCCTTTGGAGTCAAATTCATAAAATGGTCTTTGAACCTAAGGTCCATAAATTTAGTACCTAAAACAATAAACCTTCTATGCAGTTTATTGTTTTAGGTCTTATGCTTAGGTCTTTGATCCATTTTGAATTAATTTTGGTACATGGTGATGGATAACAGTCCAGTTTCATTCTGTTGCACGTGGCTATCCAATTTTCCCAGCACCATTTATTGAAGAGGCTGTCTTTTCTCCATTGTATGTTTTTTGCTTCTTTGTCAAAAATTATCTGTCCATATTTATGTGGGTTGATTTTTGTGTTCTCAGTTCTATTCCATTGGTCTGTGTGTCTGTTTTTCTGCCAATACCATGCTGTTTTGATTATTGTAGCCCTATAGTACAAGCTAAAGTCAGAGAGTGTGATACCTCCAGCACTGTTCTTTTTTCTTAGGATTGCTTTGGTTATTCGGGGTCGTTTGTGGTTCTATACAAATCTGATGATTTTTTGTTCTATTTCTTTGAAAAATGCCATTGGGATTTCGATGGGGATTGCATTAAATCTGTATATTGCTTTGCGTAATACGGCCATTTTAACTATGTTGATTCTTTCAGTCCATGAGGAAGGAATGTCTTTCCATGTCATTATATTTAAGACACACTTTAAATCCAGGATGATCCCTTCTAGAAATCTTGAATTTGGTTATATCCGTAAATATCCTTTATCTAAATAAGGTCACATTCAGAGGTTCTGGTGGTTATGACATGGTAGCATCTTTTGAGGGGGGTCTCTAATCAACCCACTATGATTTGCCTTCTAGCCCCCCAAAATTCACATCTGTCCCACATACAAAATAGATTCACCTCATCCCAACATCTCCAAAAATCTCTGCCCATTACAACATCAACTTTAAGTCCAAAATCTCATCCAAATATCATCAGATCAAAGTTCCAAATCTCATCATCTAAATGATCTAAATTGGGTATGGATTAGACTGAGTGAATCATCCAGAGGCAAAACTCATCTCCATCTGTGGACTTGTGAACATAGAAAATACATGATCTGCTTCCAAAATACAATGGTGGGATAGGAGTGGGATATACATTTCCATTCCAAAAAAGAGAAATTGGAAGGAATAAAGGGGTTGCCTGTCCTAAGCAAGTTTGAAATTCAGTAAGTCAAATTTCATTAGGTTTTAAGGCCTGAGAATAATCTTGAGTCCATGGTTCCAGACTCTGGGCCTGCAGCAGTGCCTCCTTCAGCTTCTGGGTTCACATGGTCACCAGGGTCCTTTGGGCCATTCTCAGTGGCCCCACTGGCCACCAAGGACAGCTCTGCCCATGGAGGCATTCTTTCCTTTTTGCTGAATGGTAAGCACATATTTGTAGCTGAATAACTCTATCAGCCCATTTCCTGCCTGTAGAAGCCCAGAAATCATGTCCCAATCTTATCTTTTATGAATTCTGAGTTTTACATCCATCGTTAGAAGGCCTTTTCTGTTACAAGAGTATAAAAGTTATTTCACATTTTCTTCCAGTGCTTACAGTTCTGTTTTTTATAACCATTACTTCTAGAATGTATTTTTTTGCCTCATTTAAGGATGAGAAAAAATTGGTTTCCTAATCAATAGTCAGATATTTAGCTGATTGATCAGTACATTATTCATATAGTGACAGGATGTTTCAGTTTTATCAAATATATGTATACTTGATTTAATGCCACTTTGGCAGAATTAATTTTCTATATTTCCCGTGTTTAGGCTCTAAGTACCCTTGTGAGCTCTACGACAATGGGAGCTGGTATGTACTGTATAAAACAGTTCTCGGCCAATAAGTATACTGTAGCTTTTAGCTGGGGAATCTGCTACTTCGCTAACCGTGGGGTGAATGTATTATGCAGTGCTTGTTATTTAAGATTCTGTGGCCTCTCTTTCATTCATTTTGTATACTGGGGATTTATTGTCCAATAATGGCTAATTAAATGAGTCTAAATAATAATATTGGATACACTTCATGTAAACAAAGTAATAGTGTTATAAAAGGTCTTAAAGTGGACGTTTTGAAGAGGGGGGTAGGTGCTTTCTAATCAAGAAAGCAGAAAATTAAGATCCTCAAGAAGCTAGGTAATGGTAAGTGACAACTAACATTAAGAAACCCATTAGAAACATCACTGTGATCTGGATTGACCATACAACTCTATGAAGATACTTAGGAAAAAACTATGGCAGGAGTCTTATGCCCACTTCAGAGAATCTGAGTACATTGCAGGAGTGGTTGCCAATGCAGGATATCAGGAAAATATCTCCATAGAGACTATGTAATAGTGATTCTCCTATAGAATTGATTCAGTTATTCTGCTTTTACAGTAACACAGTCCCTCCATTAAATAGGGTGTGCGTACTAAATTCCTGTAAGTATACATGGGCCTGTTTCAGGAATATAAATTCTGCAATATTCATTTATGTGTCTATTCCTGCATCAATACAACAGTTTTAATTACTATAGCTTTAGAATGTTTTAATATATTGAAGTACAAAAGCATTTTCAAAAAGAGCTTGAATATTTTAGATCACTTATTTTTCCAGATGGACTTTAAGACAATCTTGACAAGTTCTCTTTTTAAAAAATCCTATGAGCGTTTTCATTTAGTTTATACTGACTAGACGATTTGGGGAAACTTATAGTCTTTTTTTTCTCCAGGTTCATAATAGAGTTTATGTTCTTTAGTAACATTTTTTTATATAAGTCCTACGGTTTTTGAGTTTATTATTGTTTTGTTTTGTTGTTTTAAATTTTATTGCTCTAGCCGTGAGAACTTTTTTTCAATTTTATTTTTAATTATATTTTGTTGGTTTTTAGGGAAAGCAATTATTTTATATATCTTATATTCACTCACATTACTGACCTCTTATAGGAATAGGTGGTTTTTCTTTTGATTATTTGAATTTTTTTTTTATCATGACATCTGAAAATAATGACAGTTTTGCCTCTTTTTTTCCCAGTATTGCTCTCTTCTTTTTCTTACCTTATCCCACAGGCCTAGAAATTTGTCTGATTTTAATGGGAATGTTTTCAATATTTCATCATTAAGTATATTTTTGTATGTCTTTAGTAAGTTTTCTTTATCAGGTCCAGCAAGCTTCATTCTATTTCTATTTTACGGAGAGTTTTATTTTTTCACAATGTTGTCAAGATGATTGTAGAAAATCTACTTTACTATATATGGTCTATACTATATATGGTCCTTTTAAAATGTATGAAGAATTTTTGTGACCTGTTATATTTTTAATATTTATAAACATTCCATTCATGGCTGGGAAAAGGTTTATTACCTAATTTCCACATATAGTTATTAAATTGTGGTAATAGTTATTTAAATCCTATAACGTCTTTTCTTGATTATTTGATTTATCAGAGAATTTGTTAAAATTTCCCTCTATTATAATATAGATTATACATTGCTCCTGCTGTTTTGTTTTTTGTTCATATTTTAATGTTGAGTTGTTAGGTGAATAAAGATTCATTATGATTGTAACTTATTAGGGGATTTAATCAACAAACACATTCCACTTTTACTTTGTATTTCACCTAGTTTCTCTTTGTCAGCATTTATTTGGTATATTTTTCATCATCCTTTTATATCCAAATTTTTGTTTTAGACATGTCTCCTCTAAACAGCATATCATTAGATATTTTGCTGTCACATGTAATAATCTGTCTTTTGTAAGATTAACTTAACATATTGACTTTAGTTATGATAATATATATTTGGCGTTTTATATTTGCTATGTTTTCTTTCTCATTTATTTTCCATCTTTAGCTGGATCTATTTAGTTTTGCCTGTGCCATTTTTTCTTTCTGAATAGCAGTTTGGAAGTAATTTATCCCATTCTTTTCTTCTCTTGCGCGTCCTGGAATTTTAGAAAATACATTTAAACTAAGGTTTTTCTATAATGTTAATCATTGGTGTCAGTCATCTTCCTCCCAAATTAGATGAGATCCTTAAAATACTTATACTAAACTGAATGTCTCCTAACCTCGCATGTTTTATAGATACCATTGGAAATTTTATTTACAGATTTTAAATTTTTTGCTTTATATTGTGGTTCAATTTTTACGTGAATTTTGCCTTGTTTACTGTGATAATATTTACAATAACTTGATGAAAAATTATTTTTCTATCAGTTTCATTTCTTTCTTTGCTCACCATTTTCTCTTTTATTCGACATATTCTTTCTGGTTGTATATGCTTTCATTTTAAGTATCCCCAAGTGATACTTTCAAAAAGCATTCACAGTGATAAAGCTTCTGAGTATTTTGATATATAAAAATACCTTAATTTTGCCCTCTAATTTAAATGGTAGTTTGGCTGGACACAGAAATCTAGGTTTAAAATAATATTACGTTAGAATTTCACAAACATTTATCTATTTTGTTTATTGCCTGGAAGATCAAATGAGAAGTTTGACGGCAATCTGAATATTGTTTCTTTAAAACTGTCTTGTTTATGTTTTGTCTTTTAGAAGATTTTTAGGGCCTGTGTGCAATTTCCCCCAAATTTCACATCTCTTTTTTTACACATATGCAAACATCTTGTCCCCTATAGGAGACAATAATATATCAATTTTGAAATATAAATTTGAGGTCATTTGAGAGGCCAACCAAATACAAGGAAGGAAGATCAAAACTAGATGCTTAATCAAAAGGTACTACCACACCACCGAAAGATCTGAATAGCAGTTTGGAAGTAAAATCCACTGCCGTGGCTAAGAATAACTTACAGCAAACACATCTAATCCAAATTTTAGAGAGTACATACCAGGAAGTGAGTTTGCATTCAGAAGACAGGTAAACTGATCATTGAGCCCAACAAGACATTTGACCAGGAAAAGGTCAGATGGTTGGAGATAAAGCTAAACCAAAAGGAACAGGTACAACAGAGACTCCAAGATGCATGGTCTCCAAATAGATGGTGATAGATTCAACTGCTTCCTCTCAAGAAGCAGCTGTGGCCCTTTGTAACCTTCTCTCATGATCCCACCCAGTAATTGTTCAAGCTAAAAGCAACTGCTTTTGCCTTGCAAGGGGCTGAGCAACTGGGAGAACTAGGTCTGGGGTTGTTCATGAATCTTGAGGCAATAGCACAGGCCTAGGAAAAATTAGTGGGATAGGAGCGGAAGAAGGGAAGGAGGTTTGGGGAGTGAAGCGGGTGGTGATGGTGGATTGAGGTGGCTGCATGTTAACTATTCTGAACAAAGCAAACCCTGAGGCATTCACATGTGAAGTAGTCTAAGCTTCCCCAGTCACTTTCAAACACCCTCAAAGTCTGAAATGAGCAGCTGACCTGTAGTTAAAGCTTCAAGGCTCACTGAATCATTGAAGAAGCCAGAATGAGGCAACCCAGATAGGAAATCTCAGTAGTTATTTCTCTTTTTTTTTTTTATTTTTTATTTTTTTATTTTTATTTTTTTTAGTTATTTCTCAATCTGTCAATTTAAGATGAACTCTAATATACCTGATGTGGATGTAGAAAGTCACACTGGAGCAAGCTGGGTTTTCAGGGGAACTTTTCATCAAATACCAAAGGAAAACAACAGGCAGGTTATATTTGTGTCTTATTTTATTTTAAAATAGAATAACACCAAAGTTATTCTATCATAAAGGGACACGGATGAACAGGTAGGAAACAGATTCCCCATTGTGAGTTCTCCTGATGGCTTCTGCAAGGATCATGGAGATGTCTATCACCTGTATTTTGGAGCAAAGCTTCGTGTTCTCCTCCTGAGGTATGGTGTTGGTGACCACTACTGCTTCAAAGCATGCATTGTTGATGACAGTAATGGCCGGGCCAGAAAAGATTCCATGGGTCAAGATCGCATAAACTCTGGTGGCTCCAGCTGAGAGAAGTTTGTCGGCTGCATGGCAGATTGTACCACAGGTATCAGCCATGTCATCCACAAGGATGGCCACGCGGTCCTTCACGTCTCCCACCAGCAACATGCGGTCCACTTCATTGGCCTTCTTCCGCTCTTTGTGAATCAGGGCAAAGTCCACATTCAACCAGTCGGCAATGGAGGTCACTCTCTTCGCTCCCCCAGCATCCGGTGAGACAATAATGCAGTTCTTCCATTCAGAGATATTCTCCTTTATCCATTTCAGGACAGCCGTCTCTGCATACAAATTGTCTACTGGAATATCAAAAAAGCCCTGAATTTGAGAAGCGTGTAGGTCCATGGTGATGATATGATCCGCGCCTGCTATCGACAGCATATTTGCAACAAGCTTGGCAGAGATTGGGGCCCTGCTCTTATCCTTCTTATCCTGCCGGGCATAAGGGAAACACGGGATGACCGCGGTAACCCGGCTGGCGGACGCAATCTTGCAGGCATTGATCATGATCAAAAGTTCCATTAGATTGTCATTGATTTCGCCACAACCACTCTGCACGATGTAGACATCCTCTCCACACACACTCTCGCCAATTTCCACGCATGTCTCCTGGTTGCTGAATTTCTTGCTCACCACCTTGCCCAGCTCCAGGCTCAGGTGGTCAGCGATTTTCTGGGATAAGTCCTGGTGGGAGCTGCCACTGAAGATTTTGATATTTGGCATTTTGGTCAACTACCCTGGGCACTCTTGGTCCAGCAGTCACCGCTGCCACCGCTATTGGAACGACATCAGACCAAACTGTAACGGCTTCTAGTTGCTGTCACTGGCGGTTACTGTCCCTTCCGGCTGTGCGCAGCTCTAAACTGCCCTTGAGTCTTAAAAAAAAGAAGAAAAAGAAGAATCCTGCTTTGCACCCACTTCACAGTTTTAAACTAAAGAATCAAGTCTTCAGTTCATGGATTTTTTTCCCCCCCTATTAGTTCCTGTATTAGTTTCCCAGGGCTTTATAAATAAATTTGGATACATAAAAATATATGGTGATGGAAGGAGAACTGACTCTGGGTGGTGAACACACAATGGGATTTATAGATGATGTATTATAGAACGGTACACTTGAAACCTATTTAATTTTACTAACCAATGTCACCCCAATAAATATAATAAGTAAAAAATACATATATATAAAACTTCTACAAGGCAAAAAAACGTAAGTTTAAAAGGAAAGTTACAAACTAGAAAAAGCGTCTAAAATATATTTTAGAGTTCTTCCAATTAAGTGAGTAAAGGAAATCGAATTTAAAAGTTTGAAAATGGTATAAATAGGCAATTCACAGGAAAAAATAAGTAGTAATTAATGTATGAAAAATGCTAGTTATCAAGAAAATGCTAATTATTTTCACATATCAGTTAAAATTATAAGCTAAATAATTCTATTTTAATAAAATGTGTAAATGTGTAGATTTTGAAAGGAAAAGTTTTGTACATAACTTTTGACTCAATGTGTCTACTTTAGGAAAATATTTAATAAAAATATTCACAAGTACCTCAAAAATATATCGATAATGGCATTTATTGCTGTATTTATTTACTCAGTCAATATTTCCTGAGGTGTTCTGTGTGTCGGGTGTTGTACCACTTACAGGGTATAAGATGGTGAATGACAATTTACTTTTAAATGCAAATAATTTTAACTCTACATTTTTAAGGAAAAGTTTTAAATAATTGCAATATTATATTTCCATTTTTTACCCCTGGAATACCAATACTAGTGTTTATAAAGAGACTACAAGTATTATGAACTGTCAGTTCTTTTGTGATCAAGAAAAAAACAAAACCAGAAACTACTCTTATGCTTCTCAAGAGAACAAAAAGTATGTGAAAACCAAATAAATAAGTAAATAAAAGATGGTGAATGAGAAATAGTAACCTCTCTAGAATTGCTTATAAAATAAAAAATAAGGAAACTTAACCACCAACAAATGTCCATCAGTAGGCCAATTATCAAATATGATATTGTACCTACACAAGCAGCCATTAAAGAGACTGATTTATGTGTAGTGATATGGAAATGTATCCAAGATATTTTTAAATGTAAAAACTCAGTCACAAAAATATACACAGTATAATATTTATGTATTTAAAAATTAGATAATAGTTAAAGCATCTAATCATCTTAATTATGATTATCTTTGGAGAGGGAACTAGGTTGGTGGGAGTTGGGAATGAAGGAGGACTGTCATGTTTTATGGCCATCTATTAATATAGTATTTGAACTTTCATTATTTTTATAATTTAAAAAAGACTGACAAAATATGTATGGTAATAGTGTTTGTTAGAACATTTTAAGCACACAGCTTCCAAAGTGCATTGGGACAAGTGCAATGGGGCAAGAAGTGAAAGGGACTGTAGATACCAGGAATTTCACCAACAAACTGTGTCATAAAAATAATGGAGGCGTTAGATATAGATCATACATTTTTATTCTGCTAATTGTGAGACTGACATTTGTTTCTGTGGTATTTTGATTTAGCCTAAAATGAAATCATCATTTTTTCATATTTTGAAATTATTAAATAATTTTTTGAATATATTTTCTCACCCCACTTTTGAGTTTCTCCACTGGATTGGGTTCATGGATAGGATAAGCTTATGAATGGGGTAAGGAATGGTAAGATTTGGCAACATCTGTGAAACACATTACTTTGTTAGAAAAAGTGTTATATATATTGAATGTGTTATTATTATAAAGCTATATAAAGAGCTATGTCAAAATGGCTACATCAAAATGTCCTCTTCTGATCTAATCACATCTCTCCCAACATCAACATACTTGTCTCCTCCTTTCAGACACTTCATGGTTGACAGTGCCTGCCGGCTCATTTCTGTCCACAATCCTTCTTTCCTATCACAAAATCAACAGACCCACCTATACCATGTAATTCTCATCCTCAGCCAGACTATATACAGTGATTTCTAAAGGAAATTCTGTGGCTTAATTTTGCAACACTAAAAAGTACTTGCAGCTCCAATTAAAAAGATTTTTCTCCTAGTGTTCTTAACGTGTCACACAGTTTTCAATTTTTAAAGAAAAACAAAACAGACTTTTAAATAGACTTAATATTACCTAAATAGGACTGAATGCTAATGTAAACATTAAAAACCCATAGTTGGTTGCATTTTCCTTGATGTGTTAAGTAGGAGAAATTTTTGTCTTGCTGCTATTTTTGCTCTAAGCTCTGGCTGTTGCAACACCTCATAGTTTCAAGGATTTTTCTAGAATGATAAAATGTTAAAGATGGAAATGGCCTTAGAGACCAGTCAATCTAACAACCAATGCAGAGAACTGAGGCCCAGAGAAATGAAATAACTTGCCTGGGATCTAACAGCTAATTGGAGGCAGAATGTGGACTAGATTGTGGGATTTCTGAATTTTCAAGTAGGGCTTTTCTCACTGTACCATTTCTATGCTTTTTCTTTGAGGTTTATCAGAATGAAGGAAAAATTAAAAAGTGCAGGAATTTTTGCATAAAAACTTTTATCAAACAATTACAACAAAGCACAAAACCCTAAACCTGAGACTGGAAAATTCTTTTACTTTAAAAATTTATTTCTGGAGAGAAATGAACCATTAGTAGTGTCACGGAAATATCTTTTTTACTCTGACATTTCTGTTACATGGATCGGATCTCCTGCAAGGGAATTTAGCGCCTGTCTACTTTAGTCTCTGTAGGTTGAGAGAGACATCTATCTTATCTTTGATTGTTTCTGACAAAAGTTACAGGTAGGAATGATGCCTACTAAACAACGCAGTCTCTCTATTTAAGACATGGTTTCTTAATAAATTATTCTGAAAACAGAAATTGTGATATAGAGAGAATGGCTTACCTTTCTCCTTCTCAAGGCAAGTGTATTTAAATGTACTTTCTACAGATCTGTGAGAATTGTTGTCTTTTGAAGGTCTTTTGAATCAATACCCAGAATATATAGATATTACCTTGGTAATAGTTTCTTGCTTTACTGATTATTCTTTTACCCTTCACAATTCCAATATAAATAATTCAAAGAGATCCCTGATGCAGCTTGATCAGCTAAGGAGAAAAGACATTCAGTCAATTGTTTCAGAAAGTGGAGAAAAAAAATGGTTGTTGTACTTTAAGTAAAATAAATGCATTTACCAAACATTCTTGCAGTTGACAAAATGCTAGATGTTTAGGTGGCAATTATAGTTCTTTGATAAACTGTCAAATTCTGTCACAACACATGTTACAAACAAGGACAGATTTAGATGTCCTTTATGACAGCTTTGTGTAGGTTGAGAATGTTTGGCAGTTAATTTCAAACAAGGAACATATTTTTCTTTCCAGCAGTTATCTGCTTGTTTATTAAGAAGAGTTTCTTTGTGTCTTTAATCTTACTCATTCGACTCACAGTTCCAGATCATTATTGTAACATTACCTTCCCTCATTTATTGTTGATAATAATCATCCACAATACTTTGAGAAAACAATTTCCCACAGAACTGTACATTGGTAGAAATTCTTTAAAGTTCATTTTATGAATGTTTACAATTTCAGTTGACTATTGTGTGTGTTTACTGAGCTTTTTGTTGGAATCCTGTCATTTTATACAATAGATATGCAGCTAGTGATTAGGTAAATAAAGCTGAACGAAGCAAGTAGGAGAAAAGAATAAAATTTTGTGATTCAGAAATGTGACTTTACTTCTGAGTATTATGTTAGACTCATGAGGGTATTCTTGCCTTATTTCTAATCTCAAAATGAAAAATTTTTAATATTTTACCATTATGTATAATATTTGTGTGTTGTATTTTATCAGAAAATATTAGATTTTAAAAGTCCTCTCTATTATTAGTTTGCTGAAAGTTTTTTTTTTTTCTTTTAATTAAGAAAGGGACTTGAATTATGTCAAGTGCTTTTTTTCTTTGTCTTTTGGGATTACATTTTTTTCTTATTTAACATTTTAATATGATAAATTACAATAATTTCTTTTCTAATGTTAAACAGACCTTACATTCATAGGATAAACCCAATTTAATCATGACACACTATCCATTTTAAATATTACTTGATTCAGTTAGCTAATAATTTATCTAGAATTTATTCATGTATCTTTATGAAAGAATTTGACCCATAATTCTCTTATCTTTGCTACTATGTTTAGAAAACAAGATTATACTAGCTATGTACGAGTTAAAGAGCATTTTTTCTTTTTCTAGCCTATGGAAGAGTTGAATAAGTTATTACATTAAGTAGAGCTGGGCCAGAAGATTTTTTGACTACCGACCCATTTTCTCAAATGGTTATCAGTGACATTCAGGTTATAGATTATTGGTTATATTCAGAATTTCCAATTTTTTGTCAAGTTTGTCTACAAAATTTCCTGTTTCATCTAAATTTTCAAATTTACTGACTAGATGCTTTTCACAATATCCTTTTATTTTAATTTTAGTATCTGCAGCATCTTTAATGTGATTTCCTTTGTCACTTTTGGTATTAGATTTTTTAATGATTCTTTCTTTTTTATCAATTTCACCAGAGTCTAGTAATTTTATCAGTCTCTTCCAAAAACCCAATGTTTAAAATTATTGATGCAACCTCACTGGCTGCTTGTTTCAAACTTTGTTGACTTTAAGATTATTTTTGTTTTCCTTCATCACTTCTTTGTGTTTGTTTTGCTGTTCTTTTTTTAACTTAATATGTATACTTAGCTTATTACTTCTTAATATATAAAGCTGCATATTTCTCTTCTAAGTACTGTTTGAACTGAAGAGTTGTATTTAATATTTTTATAGTATTTCAAAGTTGGTGTTCAGGTAAAACTATTTTCCAATTTGATGCAAATTTTTTGTTTCAGGGGTTATTTAGTTTATTTCTTAATTAACAGATATATAAGGAATTTTAAAATATATTGTTGTTGTTTTTGGTTTCTAGCTTAATCACACTGTAGTCAGAAAACATGCTCTGTATGATTCCTTTGAAATTTGCTGAACTGTTTTTTATGGTCCTCAGTGATCACCTTTCATAAACATTCCACATGTGCTAGGAAAAATATGTACTCTGGAGTGGTTAGGTGCTATATACATACACACACATTAGCTCTGGTTTGTTGGTAATGTTATTTATATCTTCTATATCTTTACCAATTTTTTTGTATGCCTATTTTATCAAATAATGAGAGAAATATGTTAAAATTTCCACAGTGATTATTGATATGTATCTATCTCTCCTTATGTCTCTCTTTTCTATCTCTATTTTGAACCTTATTAATTATCTAAAAATGGAAGCTGGAACTTTTTGATGAATTGAGATATTATTTTAGAGTAACACTTTTTTTTTCTCGTACAGTCTGCCCTCCATATTTGAGAGTTTTGTGTCTGCAAATTTAACCAACCATGGATCAAAAATATTTGAAAAAAATAAAAAATCCCAGAAAGTTCCCAAAAGCAGAATTTGAATTTGTCATGTGCCAAGCACTACGCTGAATCCACGTGATTGAAGTGATGTACGGGTGTACCTTGCAGCATATAACCTAGGTGCAAATATAGGTTATATGCACATACTGTGTCATTTTATATAAGGGACTTCAGCAGTCTCCGATTTTGATATCTGATCTCCGTGAATACCAAGGATCAACTGTAATGACTTTAGCCTTAAATTCTGTTTTGTCTGATAATAATATAGTTATATTACCTATCTTTTAAATAGTATTTGGTTTATTCTCCTGTCTTTTAGTTTCAGCCTTACTGTGTATGTTAGAAGCATTGCTTATGAATGTCATTCAACTTCATGTTAATTTATGCCATTTAACTTCTTTTGCCCCCTCTCGACATTGAATAATCAGGTATTATCATTTTTCCCCTTCCTTCCTACCTTCCTTCCTCTTCCTTCCTTCTTTCTTTCCTTCCTTCACTTCCACAATCACATTATTATTGTTTTATAGACTCAATATTCATTTAGATACATCTACCTATGTATTACTCTCTTTGCTCCAATTTTATTCTTGTATCTTCAACCTTCTATTTGGTATCATTTGCCTTCCGCCTGAAGTATAGTCTTATACATTTTCAAGATACTGCTGTTGAAAAACTCTTATTTTTTTCTTTTGGTCTGATATTTTCATTTCACCCTCATTCTTGAAAGATATTTTTGCTAGGTATACAGTTCCAGGTTTTCAGTTATTTTCTTTCAGTCAGTGGAGGCCATCATGTTCTCCCTCTCTGGATTTCATTGTTTCTGCTTAGAACTCAGCCTGCTTTGAAGTCACTCCTTTGAAGATAACACATTTTCTCTCTCTAGCTGCCTTTTAAGATCTTCCTTCCTCCCTCCCTCTCTCCCTCCCTCCCTCCCTCCCTTTCTTCCTTCCTTCTTTTTCTCTTTCTGATGCAGATTTACTGTTATTTGTCTACTGTGGAATTTTTTAAAGTAATTACGTGCTCGAGATTCATTTGGCTTCTTGAATCTGTGGATTGGTGTTTTTCATCAGTTGTGGAAAAAAATCTCATTAATTATCTCTTTGAATATTCCCTCTGTCAAAATCTCTCTCCTCCTACTGGGACTCTGATGAGACTTAAAATATACTTCTCATTCTGTTTCCCATGAACTTCTTTTTCATAGTTTCCTTAAAAAAATTGTTTTTTTCTATGTTGCATTCTGCATCCCTCTTTCAGACCTATCTTCCAGCTTCCTTCACTCTCTTTTCATCTGGGTCTATTGTGCTATAAAAGCAGTTGATTGAGGTGGGTCTTATTATTTTTTTTTAAATGATTTTACTTTCTTAGAGCAGTTATATGTTTACAACAAAATTGAGAGGAAGTACAGAGACTTCCCATACACCTCTGCTCTCACACATTCATAGCCTCCCTTATTTTCAACATCACTTACCAGAATGGTACATTTTTTTACCAATGATTAACATACACTGACATCATATTTACACAAAATCCATAGTTTACCATGGAGTTCACACTTGGTGTTGTGCATTCCAGGGGTTTGGACAAATGTATAATGACATGTATCCATCATTACAGTATTACAGATAATACAGAGTATTATCACTACCCTAAAAATCCTGTGTATTCTCCCTACTTATCCTCCTTCCCCTCCCTCACTCCTGGCAATCACTGATCATTTTAGTGTCTTCATAGTTTTGCCCTTTCCAGAATGTCATATTGTTGGAATCATACAGCATGCAGGCTTTCAGATTGACTTCTTTCACTTAGTAGTATGCATTTAAGATTCCTTTATGTCTTGATAGCACATTTGTTTTTAGAATTGAATAATATTTCATCGTCTAGATTATGACAATTTGTGTATCTATTCAACTACTGAAGGATATCCTGGTTGCTTTCAAGCTTTGGCAATTATGGATAAAGCTATTATAAACCACCATGCGGTGGCTTTTGTATGGACATAACATTTCAACTCCTTTGAGTAAATCCCAAGGATTGTGATTTATGGATCATATGGTAAGAGTATATTTAGTTTTCTAAGAAACCACCAAACCATCTTCTAGAGTGGCTGTACCATTGCATTCCCACCAGCAATTTATGAGAGTTCCTTTTGTTCTACATCCTCACTATATCTGGTGTTAGTGTTCTAGATGTAGGTCATTCTTATAGGTATGCATTTCTACTGAATTTTTAATTTTAGTTACTGTACTTTTCATTTGATGGACATTTTGTTCTGTTCTTTTTCAATCATTCTGGGGCAACTTTTAGAGTTTATTATTCTCTAAACATATCTTCCAATGGGTTCTTATTTCAAACTATTTTTTAAAACATAATTATAATAGTTGTTTTATAAGACATATCTGAAAATTCCAATGTCTGAAGTTTTTGGAATCTGTAACAGCTGTTTATTTTTCTTGCTCATGCTGGGTTTTTCTTTTGTGCTTGCTTATGTTTATGTACCCTCATGGCATATGAAATTCTGTTTGAGGGAATTCTTTGAAGGCTCAACTGAAAATTTTTTTGTCCAGAGAGCATTTGCTTCTGTCTTCTATATGGAGTTACTATTAGTCTGGGACCACCTTGAACCACACACAGGGCTTAAGTTTTCCCAGACTACCCACGTGCTATAACCCCAGACTGCAGGACTGTGCAAACATAGCCTAATAGCCTAAGGCCACAACTTCTCAGGGATCCACTCCTCCCAGCCCTTTCACCCCCCTTTCCCACACTATTTTTCTCTGCTGTCTACATGCTTACCATCAAGTCATTCCTCCCGACTATGGTCTGTCCAGGCAGATTACTTATGGTTCACCACAAGTATTCTGAAGATAGAGAGCTTTTATAGGTTCCTTTTTAATGAGTAGAAGGTTTCTTATGAGATGCCTCACCTTGGGCAGGCCCTGGGCCTTAACTTGCATTGCCCTTGACTCGTGAAGTTCATAAAAATGAAACCTAAGGTAATTATAGCTAGTCTTAGCTCTTGTATCAAGAATTTAGGATGAGGCTATACTCATATCCACCTCCCTGAGGCCAGAACGGCAGAAGCAGCAAGCAACAACTGTCACTGGCAAAGCACATCAGTCCCTGGGGAGAAGTCATCCCAGGAAGATTAGTGGGAGCAGAGGCTGTGCCGTGGTGACTGATGAATAGGCTGGAGTGGATGAATCTGCAGGGTCTTGTATGAGTAACAGAAACCAGTAGTCTGAGAAATTGTCAGAAATAGCTCACTGTGGGACACTTTGAGATGGGTTAATGTCTGGACTTAGTGGAAGCTTGTGCCATTATAACGATGCTTACAGTTCTAACCTGGTTTTCCCATGTCTGCTAGGACCTTCAAAATCAAGGTTATATTTATGATAAACTCAAGGTCAGGGATAAGACAGACTAAATGCATATAATAAATATATATTTTATATACTATCTTCCAGTAATATGTCTTTTAAAATGTTACTTGTGATTGTTGTTGACTTTAGCAGTTTACTTCACCAACAGTCACTTTTTGTGTAAACACATTCTGCTTCATATCCTTATATGTTAATTTACTTCTTATCAATTCAATTCATGAGTTCATGAGTTCTAGTTTCAAATACAATACAATGAAAAACAAGAAACAGCTTATTAGTGTCAACCTGTTTTCTTCCTTTTGTAGATACAAGAAAAAATGTTTTGCCAGTGGATAAATGAATGTATGACAATAAGCTATTATGTTTTTTTTCTTGAAAATAATATATTTTCAAAGCAATATTTTATTTTCACTAATTCTGGAGAGTTTTGCTCTGTGTTTGGGGGCTAGAAAAATAGTGATTAAAGGTGTTTTCAAGTATAAAGAGTAAAATGGAAATAGCTGATTTCTTATTTCCTGTAAATTAAATCCAACTGCAAAGAAGCAGTTTGATGTTGTGGATTTGCAACATTCACAGTGGTTCCAGAACACCTGGTTTTGAATCCTGGTTCAATAGCTTAATATCTGCATCACTGGGAAAATTACTTTGCCAATATTTCCTCATCTGTAAAATGGTATAACAATAGTCGTACCAACCTTTTAGGATTATGAGGATTAAATCAGCAGAACGAATATAAATCATTAGTAACAGTACTTTAATATGCATATCACATGTACCTTTTAAATGTTAGCTCTTTATGTATACAGGATACAGGTGGTGTTGAACATTTTGGAAAGTGGTAGTAGAACCTGGTCTACATGAAGACCTGCTCCAGATTCTTCTTTATTTGCCACTTACCTTCCTGGATGGGGCAATAACTATAGTAGAACGGGAAAATTATTGTTGTGTCCATTTCTCTCCCATGTGGTTAGAGAGAACTGTGATGAGAGGGTCACATGCTGAATAGCCTGCCCCAAAATATGCGTGGTTCCATGAACTGACTCCTTGACTTAGAGTGCGTCTTTATTCAAGAACTACTATGTCAGGTCAAGTGAGTCGAGAAACCACTGACATTTTAATGCATCCTTAAGGCAGGAGGCTCTCTCCACATATAAGTATAGAATAAAGTCCCTAAAAACACAGTTTAGACATCAGGGAATGTGGAAAATTATTGGTTAATTAAAAGAGGATGGTTTCTCATTTTCCTTACTTTATTTTTCAGGGATGCAGCATATTTTAACTACAGATCATAAAATCTCTTGATATATCAATGTTTAATTCTTGTAATTATATATTAAGTCTCCATTTTTAATATATTTTATAGCAATAAATAATGACTGGGAAACACGATCTTCTTATCCTGAGATTCTCTGATAGTAGACTATTTTTCCCAGTAAGACACACATTTTGAACAAGGAACTATATACCTTATTTATAATATCTCCAGGGAAGGAAATCCCACAGACCCTGGTGATGATTTGCTCTTTTTAAAAAAATATAACTCATTTGGGAAATATATAGGTGATGTGTTGTAGAATTGTACACTTGAAACGTATGTAATTTTACTAACCATTGTCACCCCAAATACTTTTTAATTAAAATAAACAAATAAATAAATAATTTAAAATATATAATTCATTTAGGAAATTCTCTTATATCTCACTTAAGTCTACTCTCCTAAAGTTTAATCTCATTCTTGTTTATTTATTCCTCAATAAAGATGGAGAGCAGCTGATATCATCCTCTTCATATATCTCAGATCCATTATTTAAAAATTCCTCTGCTGAATAATCTCATTTTGTCAAAGTCTTTCATTATAGGTTCTATTTATAAATCCTTTGATCTTTCCTACTGCTCTCCATCTTTTCTCTTAAGTCTCTGAATCTAAACAATTTGTGCTCCTGTGCGTCTGACCAATGTAGTATTATACTGGATGTGTCACCTCAGATTCCTACTAATGCTTCACTACTATTTATACATCCCGGTATCAAACTTGCTTTTTTAAGAACAGTAAAAGCATTTTAATGGAGGTGATACATTATCTCTGAGCATTTATTTGTGTCACAGGTAAACTAAGGCCATTTAAAAACAAATATCCTCCCTTCAAACAAAAGAGTACATCTTGACTGTACATTTTTTTCTAATTAAACACATTCTTTAACGGTTGTTAAAGAACAGAACTATGTTCCAGAGCGACTTGTGGTTAATTATGGTTTATTGCACATTGGAGGAAAAAAAACAACAGAGGGTGCAAAAAGGATTTTTAAAAAATGGATTTTGAGCAATTAATTGAATTATATTTCTTTTAAAAAGCCACTGTATCTGAAATAAATAAGTAGATCTTGGGTTGAATTGTTAGATTTCACCAATGACATGTTTTTAATCTTTTCACTTTAAGTGTGGATTGTAGACCTAGTGTTTGTTTTTGAAGTCTGCAGCTGTCATTAGTATAAATAAAATTGGGATAATTATATTATGAAACTGGAACCAAAATTGGCAAGTGAAATTTAAGATTCCCTTGATTATTGTATTAGCTATCACATTCTGTTTTGCATTTATGGATTAATCCAAAGAGTACATGGCCCAGATTGTTTTGTTATTTTAACTCTGTTTGCATGATAGGTTATGATGTTGCTTTGTTGAATAACAAAATTTTATTTGCTTTTCACTTGCATCTTTGTGTCGTTAAAGAGCTTTTATCACTTTTTTAAAAACATTGTAATCAGAGCAGATTTTCATTAAATCCTCTGTTCATAGTTACTCTCTTATATTGCTGATGAAATCTTTGTTTACTTTTCTTTGGAAAGGTTAGATTGTGGTTAACCACTTATAACATATTCATAATTTATTTATAACTCAGAATAAAATAAGACCAAAAATTAGTGAAACTTAACACTTGAAAGATTCCATATGTTTAGATGTACTCAGATTATTATTTTTTCTGTATAACTAAGTTACAAATCACTAAGATGTAACTTATGTGCACGCACTGTATAAGATTTCATAAATATTTAGTGCTTTGTTTCTATTTCTGAGTCTGTGAAGTTTCATAAATCAGCACTGTTTTTGCTTGCTTGCTACCTAGCTGTGATTTTCGTGCTGTCTCTTCTGTATCATAAGGGCTGGGTTTCATACAATTTGCATATGAAAATAATTCCTGGTAGGTAAAAGACATATTATGTTGGTTTAGTGTTAAGGGTTGTGATTTAAGTATAACAGACGCAGGAAACACACACTTAAATTCTACCTTAAAACTCCACCTCTTACATGTTGTTTATAGATTGGTAAATAGCAGGATCTTAAGAATCTATTTCTAATGTCATGATCTGGAATTCAAACTATTACCAAGTATTTTCCATCTGAATGCTCCATTGGCAATTCCTCAGGCTTCATGACTGTGAAAATAGGCCCTCGGCAATTTTATTGGGGTGTTACATGTCCTAAGCCAGTGATTCCAAATGTGGCTAACCATCAGTATCATCTGGGTTGTTTTCTGAAAATACAGATTTCCAGACTCAACCCCGAGACACTTTTTTTTTTTTACTTGGTAGCATCAAACCAGTGCTTGTCCATGTTGGCTGCACATTAGAATCCCCTGGGGAGCTTTAAAAAAAAACCAAAAACCTGATGCCTCATGTTCATCCCATCTCCGGGAATCCTGATGTAATTGGTTCTGAGTGACCGTAACTCTCACCTGAACCCTGAGAGCTTTCCAAGCTAATGTCCAGCCACTTTGGAGAACCACTGCTTTAAACAATAGATTTCTTGATTAGAATTATGATATTCAGTTTCTTACAGTGTGTATTGATTTGGTTTACAATTTTACAAGTTCGTTACCATGTTCAAATATTTCTCTTTTTGTTTAGATAATCATAGTGATAACCCCTGGGAGAAGCAGAGGCTGATGCCTCCAAGCAAGTTCTGGCATGGAGAGATGTCTGAGCCTGTTTACCTCACCAGGAAAAATACAGTATGACAATTAAGTTCGCGAACTTGTTGCAGCGAACCTCAAAAGAGGTTGCTAACCTCTTTTGAAATCAGAGGGATTATTCATTATGAATTTGTACCACCTGGACGAACAGTTAACCAAGTTTACTATTTGGACGTGTTGAAAAGGCTGTATGAAAAAGTTAGATGACCTGAACTTTTCGCCAACAATTCATGGCTCTCGCATCACAACAATGCACCAGCTCACAAGGCACCGTGAGGGAGTTTGTAGCCAGTAAACAAATAATTGTATTGAAACACCCTCTCTGCTCACCTGATCTGGCCCCCAATGACTTCTTTCTTTACCTGAAGATAAAGAAAATATTGAAAGGAAGACATTTTGATGACATTCAGGACATCAAGGGTAATATGATGACAACTCTGACGGCAATTCCAGAAAAGAATTCCAAAATTGCTTTGAAGGGTGGACTAGGCACTGGCGTCAATGCATAGCTTCCCAAGGGGAGTACTTGGAAGGTGACCATAGGGATATTCAGCAATGAGGTATGTAGCAATTTTTCTAGGATGAGTTCGAGAACTTAATTGTCCGGCCTCATATATGACTTTATTGAGAAGTACTACTGAAGTTGGACTGCCTTTGTCCTATCAGATAAAGAGCTTACAGACAGGGTAATTAAAGACAGTAGAGTCAATATGCTGTTTTTACTGTGTACAGAACAACCAGGAGGACTGCTTTTGTTAGCATTGGCCCTTGGTAATAATAGCTAACATTTACTGAGTACTTACTACATGCCAACTACTTAGAATTTTTCACCAAAGTCCCAAGGCCATTTTACAGGAAAGGAAATGGCAGGCACTGAGAAGAAGTTAAGCAACTTTTCCAGAGTCACACCGTATGCAATAAATGCTAAATCTAAGCCAGGCAGTCTGACCCCAAGGCCCTCATGATGGTCTGTAATATCACCTTGACTGGCTGGCTAGACCACAATATGGTATGACAGATATGAATGATTTGGCGTATACAAGCAGAGTGAAGTCCGATCTCCTACATTTTAACATCTACAACTTACTTGACTTCTCCCAGCTTCAACTATCCCATCTATAAAATGGGCTTAATAATTGTAACTTCTTTGAGGGTTATTATGAGATTTTTAAATGAAGGGTTAGCTTGGTACCTGGATTATAGAGTATTCATGAAATAACTTCTGTTTTTATAAGTCACCACAGTTTCTGAGTCCAAAAACATAGACATTTTGGGTTTGGATCCATTGCCATTCTTCCTGTGGGTAGGCTAGATGGTAGTTCTAATTAGTGCACATAGGCTAGTTAAGGCTTATTTTAACCCTAAAAGTCTCTAATTTTCATAAATTGTATCATTCACCCAGATACATTATCATTAGTTGGCAAAATTCCTCTAGTCACTATGGTCAATCATTTAACTTGTTTAAATGAATCTTATTTTTTCATTGATTTTGATAAGCCAAACTTCTTTCTTAGGGAATGTACTACTTTACATACTGAGTACAGGAGTTTTCCTGAGGAATATGTATGGTAGCCCACTAAACAGTCCCCCATAACATGGTGACACATAAAAGTTACTGAAATGGGTGTCAAAATGCTTGAATTCTATCTTCCTAGTCTTCTTTCTTTAAGTACTGGACAGTTCCAGTCGTGTTCACTTAACCTCTTAAGTCTTTTGTTATCTTATATGTAAAATTTAGAAGCTGTATTATATGATAGCAATGATTTCTTCTCACTCTAATATTATGTGATTCTGGATATTATAAAATAGCAACAAGGACTATATTTACATATGTAAACTGTATATATAATGGGAACTGCAGTTCACACCCACTAGTTCATCTTTTTAGTTCCAACAATTTCTTCCTTATTCTGAGCTCATCTGTCAAAATGAAGAAGTAGGATTTTGTGATTTCTAACTTTTTATGATTCTGTTCATCTTTCCTCCAGTATCAGCCATTTGTGAAAAATGCAACAGCCCCAGTTGCTAGAGTTTCTTCCGTTGGTTACTTTCTAATAACTTTTGGAACTGCTTTATCTTCTATCATCTTGTATTTTTATTACCCGATTATAGTGTTTCTCAAATATTGATTCCTGGATATACATATGATTATACAGATAATAATATTATCCTAATTCACACACACACACACACACACACACACACGTTGAATTAATGAATGGAATATTTTTAAACCTCTGGCACCTAGTACCATTTGTTTATATTAGAACAAAATATGACAGTGTTCCATTTAACACAAAATTGTTTATGTTCTAATATAGTGCTTCTTAAACTAATTTTGGTGAAGGGACAGTTCTTTTTTTTTTAAATATCCAATTAATTGTATACCGTTCTTTTATAAAACATTAAAAAAATAGTTACAAGAAAAAAGGATATTTTTAAAAAGAAAAAAATATGCAAATCCAATTTTAAAAATTATTTGCTTCAATAGACACCATTTTGTCCAACTGTTCTAAAATTATTTCTCTCAAACTTTTTCTCAATGTCTATACTTGTCATAAACCGGTAGCAAAGAGTTCATAGAACTGTAGTGGTCTGTGGCTAAGACATTGAGTTGCACTAGTCTTGAACAGCAAGTCTGACTATTGTTTTTGTATGATTGATAATTGTTATCAAAAATAACTATATTACAACACCTACAATGCTGTGATATTACAGTGAAAACATACACCTCTTCATTTGCAGAAAACATTTTCTTATAGTGTTGAATAAGAGTGAAATGTGAACAGTAATGAATCTTAATCCCTTTGCTTCTCCTTTTCTTATTCCCCTCCCTCAGTCGTTAGTATTTCTTCAAAAGGCTAGATCTGGCCAGCTTCACACAACCCCTACATTTAGAGACTGGATCCTTTAGGTTCTTTCCATGGTTAAAAAGTAATTACGTAGATATCAAGCCTCACCTACAGTTAACCTTAGTGGGAATGAGTTATTTAGATCTTTTCTTGATAACTGCTTTTAATAGGGTAAGAGGAAAGCCTGGGAGGAACCAAGTGACTCAGGTGTGGAGAGGGGACACTATCAGAAGGGTCAAAGTCTGTCTGGGCCACAGACCTGGAAATAGAGCACTAGAGATTTACCCATTATTTGAATGTTAGAATTATTGTCCAAGTAGGAAACAATACGAAAAGTTAATGATAAAGAAAATACATGTAAGATGATTGATTGGATTGTGAAAATATATGCGCTATTAAGGTGTTTTTTCCCCATTATATTTTCTGTAAGGAAGAATACAAAAATTATTTCTCAAACTAGTAATTCTATTGGAAATTCAAATATATATTTATATATATATATATTTATCATATATATATATATACATATATATATATATGATAGTTGTTAAGCTAGTAGATTTCCCAGTCCCCAATGAAGGATTCATTTCACAATCAGCTTAAGCCTGTATTTTTGAAACTTGAAACCTTACTCATCTGGCAGAGAAAAGGATCATTATTGCTGAGAGGAAATACAAAGATCTTTCAGAGCATCCAGATTTTACTTCTAAATCTTATCCTTCACGGACTTTTCCCTATATTTTAAAAAAATCCTATTTATCCACCATGGAATTTTATGCATTATCTCACAACCAAGCTATCTATTATAATGCAAAATCTCCCTCAATAAGGAACCAGGAGAGATATTTCTCTCTGACACTGTATTAAGAAAACTGTGCTTCCCCTAAGCTACTCATTTGTTTTATCTTTTTACTTAGCTCTTTCTCTTATTAGATCAAAGTCTTTGATAATTTACTTAACCTTTACGGGCTGTACTTTCTCTGGCTTCAAAAGTGGGAATAAAAATTTTACCCACCTTATAGGGTTGTTCTGTAGATTAAATTAATATATCATAAGTGCTTAGAATAGTGCTTGGAACATACACTTAATAAGTATAAGCTATTATTATTATTATTATTATTATTATTATTACTATTACTATTGTTTTATCATGTAATTGAGGATTCTTATAACTAGTCATGCTTTCTTTTTGCTTTTTTTTCCTATGAACATTAGGATGAAATTTGCTTCTTCTGATAGCTGTTCACTATTCTTTTATTGCCTTTATTCTCAAATTTTCATCAGTTTATTATTTATCCTGCTATTTTGCATGCATATGTGCAGGCTGCCTCAAATCCGTTTATTGGAATAAAGTGCTGTATCAATCAATCCCTCCATCAACCTCATCAAAACTGGATTATGAGTCCACCTATGGACAAAACTTATGTCAAGGACATTTCAAACTCCAATTGGCTTAAATCTGGTTTTCTGAATCAATCACTTGAAAGGGAGCTGGAGTTGCTATATTTGACTTGGAAAATTAATGCAGCCTCATGACTAGGGTCAATCTTCAAAGTTACATTGTTATTACACCAACATAATTGCTGTGATGGATGATGGAAAGTCAACCTCAGTATCAATTACAGTAGATTATCCTATATAGGAAAACATCTTACCCATCTTTGAATCCCCAGTGCCTAGCAGTTTCTGGCATATTGCAATACTCAATTAATGGCGAGTGAATGAACAAGTCATTTTTGCCTGCGTGCCATGTTTTCTGTTTGGCACTTTGAGTACAGGAACCACGGTTATAACCATAGAACCATAGAATTCCTTAAATAAAACATTGATTTTTTTTTTTTGTAAACAAGACATTCCTATCATGCAAAACACTTTGAAGCTTCTTATGATTTATTCCCTGCCTAATTCACTTTGTATCATTCCTCCATGCTCACTCTGTACTTTGATATTATTAAATCACAGGAAGGTCTCTGAAAGCAACATGCGTTTTCACTTACATTTGTCTTTGAACATGCTGATACTTCTATGTTGTAAAGTACTTATCCTTTAAACCTGGACCTACATGTCTCCCTCTCCATGGGGAAATTTTTTGCTAACTGATTTTATTAGGTATAAGCAGATATGCCAACATTTGTGACTCTTCCATGCCTGGGATACTAGTGTATCCTCAATGCAATCCTCCATACATTATATTTGCTTAACTTGATGCTCAGACAATGTGTGATGGAGAAAGAGCACAGGTTGTGCAGTCAGGAAAAACTGGGTTGGGTCCTTTTTAGCTGTGTAACTGAGCCCTGTTACTTAACTTCGCTGAGTATCAGGTTACTTGTTTTGAAATGAGGATAGTGAAGTCTGTCTCACGAGGTCGTTTTGAAGATTAAATTAGGTATTATATGTAAAGGTCAAGCACATGATGGGTGCTCAGTAAATAATAAAAGAGGCCCTTAATAACTAAAACGTAGTTAGCATTATTGGGAGATTCTTCAAAGAGTGAAGATCATGTAACAGATTTATGATGATAGGCTAAAAATCAATATGAATTTTGATTTAAGGCATTAGTGATTTTAGAATTAAATTTATTTTAGGATTATAAATGTGAACGGGGAGAGCCATGTTTTCATCTTCCTCATAAACAATACTTAGCATCATGTGTTGGTTAATAGACACTCGCTAATGATTTTGATGAATGACCAGCAAGCAATTTGCTTCCTTTGTTCACATCTCCTTAAGGTTCCATCAGAGTCAAGTTTAAGAACAAATACAGTATTAGAGCAGCAGTGCTCCAAAACTTCAGCATAAGCACTGGTTTCCAGATGAGGCTATTCTGGAAAGACTTAATTTAAGTTTTTCCACTTAGCATTTAATGTGACTTATTTTGTACAATGACAAAGCTGCAGGTGTTAACAAAATCTAAGAGTTTAAAAATGTGCTGTGGCATATTTAGAGTGACCAAAATAACTTTTTTTAAGATTCAAAAATAAACTGTTGACATAAATCACAGAAATACCACTGCTTAAGAAATAAAATTTATCACATTTCATCATTTTCTCTCAGAATTAAAAGTTCTCCATAATCTAGACCCAATTTACCATCCAGATATCTCCAGTACCCACAGCATTCCCAGACCCTGGACAGTCCAGTCTTAAGACGAATTTTTCCACATCTGTCTTTAACTCCTCCTTAGTCTCTGGTGTATTTCAGTGTAGACATCCCTTTCCATTTTTTTCTTCCAAGTTGAGCTGAAGTTCAGGACCTGGCAGGTGTAGATGCTCAGCACACTGTTGATTAGGCCTAAGCTGGGATATGGAGACTCAAAGAGAGACCTAAGCTGGGATGTGGAGAAATCAGACACATCCCATCCTTCTTGAAATGGACTCATGGGAAAGCCAATGACTAGAGTTGTTGCACTTGATGGTTGGTCTCCCAGACTGATAATAAAAGCTATGCTCACAGTTCCCTGGTAGTATGCTTAATGGAGAATGAGTGCATCCTACATGGCAGGGAAGCTGAGGTTCACAGACTTGGTCCAGAGATAGTGGATGAGGGTCAGAAGGGAAAGGCAATTTTGAATGAATCACAAGGTATAACATGTAGCTGGTCCTTCAGCCAGATCTTCTCTTCTCAACTTCTTCCTTCCTCAGGATTTGTAGCAGAACCCAGGGAGGGGTCTTATGAGTGAGAACACATACACCTGAGAGCCACCAAGTGAATGATGAGCAATTAGTCACTTTGGTCAGCAATGTAGAAGGGCAGCACAGTTGGAAAACTGAATGGGAAGAATAGCTTAAAGAAAAGACTGGCATTCTTGTCTCCCTGATTCCCCACATTTCTAAACTACTAAGCCTAAAGAAATTTTTAGAATCTGGGCTCTTTCTTAGAGAAACAAGGGAACAGCATTGAAAATGCCTTGTAATTCCTTAGAAGAGGTTATTTCTTCATAGGGTCCCTCAGACAGAAGAAATCAATGTGACATTTTACATACAATATGGAAAGGGGGAGGTTCCTCATTAATTGAGAAAACATTTCTAGTCACAGGATTTAGAGTGAGATTTAGGCTGTTCTTGGTAAAGATAACATGACAAAATTCAACAAGTCTATTATTGAAAGGCTATTGCATGCCTCTATTTTACCTTGGTGGGTCTACAGAGAAGGAAATACAATCAGAAACCTTCACAGTCTTGTGATCACAAAAACTATTCTTTTTACATAGAATGCTTATTTCTCCATTGCCTCCAGAAGGAAATCTGGTTGAGCATTAATCTTTAAACTGAGTCATCAGTAAGAGTTTAAGAGACCAAGAAAACATTTGGTAAGTTAGTGTTCCTCACCAATAGCACTCTCCCCACCAACTCTCTGCATTATTGGGCTTAAGATAAATATTATGACCATTGCAAAAAAACTATTTTCTTTGTGTATCTTGTTGGTAAAGTGTTAATTTTCAACCCACTTATGTGTAAATGATGACTATATGAAATATTTTCCCCAATTTTAGTCAAATATTGCCCATCCTTTAAAAACCCATTTTAAGTCCCAGACATGTTTGCCCTCCTCGACTCCTTCACCCCCAGTTCATAAAATTTTCTTAAGTCACAGTAGGATCCTCTTTCTTAAGTATGAATTTAAAACATTCTTATCTATATTTTGTATCTGTCCATTTCATACTGGCTTAAGGACACATTATTTGAATGGTTAGTCTTTAGTATAAAAATATAGTCACCTTAGCCACTGATTTGTTCGTACTTGATTGGGTTAGACATACTGTAGCCCCAGAAGCTAGACGTTCGGCAGTTCTAGTCTACAAAAAGTTTCAAAATCTTTTTCTTTTCTTTTCTTTTTTTTTTTTTAAAGAATAAATGAACACTTGGCAGGGAGTGCTTTCACAAACACTGTACTGAGCATGTATCAGTAGGGATTTTTCATGGTGAACATTAGTTCCTAGTTTATTTATTTATTTGTGTATGTAATTCTATACTTTATGTAAAACTTTATGTTGGTCTATTTCTTATTTTAAAATTAATAAACATTCATTGTTGAAATTTTGAAAAGTATGAAAAGCTATAGATGAGTAGGAAAAAAGTCACTTAAAATCCTACTACTCACTTTGGCATATTTCTTGTGTTGCTTATGTTATATATTTGAGACTTCAGATACAATTCCATATCCTGCTTTTACATTTAATATTATGACATGAGGATTTACTTTAGTCATTTAAAACCTCTAGCAAACATAATTTTAAAGCAAAATAGATATTTGTCTCCTATTCTCATTAGATGAACAATTCATGTTATAGGAATTTCAGACAATACATAATCCCAACACACCAAAATAAATGCACTAAAATTTAGTGTTTATCCTTCCAAATTTTTGCCCATGTGTTTAAACACAAATCGGTGTGTGTGTGTGTGTGTGTGTGTGTGTGCGTGTGTGTGTCACTGCAATCACATTTTGTGTACACTTTGGCAGCCTACGTTTATCACTTAATACATCATTTTGGATATCTTTCTATCATCTACATATTTATTGTTTACCCTGTTAAACAGCTACATAGTGTTAAAAAATTACATAAAATCCCATTGAATAGATGTGGTAGAGTTCTCTTAACCTTTCCTCACTGCCCACTCCCACTCTCCCATTCATAGCTACTTGGTTTGTTTCCTCACTTTTAAAACTAAGAATAATTCTAAACTAAAACTAATGCTGTGATGAACATCTTTACTTATAAATAGTGTCCACACATCTAATTATTTCCTTAGAATAGAGTCTCACTCTTAGAATTATTGATTCAAGTATGTGAAAAAGCTTAAGATTCTTGCTAAGTGTTATAAATTTCCTATGGTTTTAAATTAAAAATGTCTTTGCTATTCCTCATTTTATATAAAATTCTTGTATGTACCTACCCTTTACTTTTTATTGTGCTATACTCTAAAAGTCTTTTACATTTAGATTTGCAGTTCTATCATTATCATTAAAGATAGTGGACACACTTTTGTAAAATTTACTTTGAATTTAAGAACAAGAAGTGGAGACATGGCTGGTGTGTGTGAAATTTGCTTGTAGATTGATTTGATGGTGCTTACTGGCTCTATTTTTTTGTCCTTTGTCAGCCCCTCAGGGAAAGTTTATGACACTAGACACAATGCAGTGTACTCAGAAATGTGAAATTGGTCATCAGGAACAGCATTAACTGCTTTCATTCTATAATAATGAGATGATGAGATGGGAGATGAGATTTGAGATCTCATCTACTGAGAGATGAGATTTAATTTAGAAAAGTGTTCAAGTCTGAAGTCTGTTGCAATCCTCTATGACATGTATGCATTCAGAGTTAAAGTTTCATGAGAACTTTGCTCAAGAAATTACTTTTCACCTCAGTTCAATGTTAATTTACTTTAGTTGTAAACAAACAGAATGTAGCGATACTATTTCTATCCTAAGAACATATGCATGTTGTTTCAGTAGCAGTAATATTTTCATCAGAACGTTGTTGAATGGTAGCAAGTGATAACATTTGTAGGCAGTAATCAGAGACTTGACAGCTTTCCTCATCACTAACATTCTTCCTTCTAGGAGATGAGAGATATAAATTGAATAGAACACTTCAGAAAATGATTATTAGCTGATGTTAACTCAATGGCCAAGTTGAAGTTGGATTACTTGTTTAAAAAAAGGGAAAGTGATCTTCCGAAGTTGTATCTTAATGGCTTCATTTTATAGGTGACAGTCATAATAGATGGGGAATAAAGTAGAATTAGGTAAAATTTCTTATCTCACACAGAGAAAATCTACCAGGAATAGTAGAATGATACTACCCTTCATGATGAATAGGATAGAGTTTAATTAATAAGATACAATGGATGCTTTTGGGCTTTAAGGTGTAAATCTCTAATCTAGTGAAACCCCGGTTGAGAATGACCTCCCCACAAATTATTTCCCCCTCCATAGAGACAGCCACTTTTACTCTTTTCAGCTGATTCTTTCGGTATTTATCTCATGTCACTAAAAAATATTCTTATATCGTTACTGCTTGACTTTTCAGTTTTAGGTATTATATATTATTTTCTCACAGTGGAAAAGGAAGACTGGTGGGCAGAAAAATGCCGCCCCACCAAAAAAAAAAAAAGATATCAAACCCTAATCCTCAGAACCTACCTTAACTTAATCACTTATCCAAAGGGTCTTTGCATAAGTGATTAACTTAAGGATTTTGAGATGTAGAGATTTGTCTTCAATTTTCTGGGTGGGCCCTAAATGCCATCACAAGTGTCCTTATAAAAGGAAGACAGAAAGGAATTACACACACAGAAGTGGAGGCACTATGACGATGGAGACACAGATTGCAGTGATGTGGCGACAAACCAAGAAATACAGGCAGCCACCAGGAACTGGAAGAGGCAAGGAAAAAATTCTTCTCAAGAATCTCTGGAGGGAACACAACCTGTCAACCTTGATTTTAGCCCAGTGAAGCTGATTTCAGACTTTTGCCCTCTAGAACTGTTGGCCTCCATACCTACATTCTACCCTTCTCCACCCTCTTCTATGCCTTATGAGGCTCTTCTGTATGGGCTACATCTATAGGTTCCCTTGATTTCTTGCTTTCAGTTGGGTTCAGCCAATGGGCATCTCATCAGGAGTCAGAAGAGAGTGACTTTAGCATATTTATTTCTCTGCCTTCCTCTCTGGAGTATTATCCTCGTGATGATATTCCATAATCAAGTATACAGCTCTTCTCAATGTGACCCTCTCTATAGGACTCCCCTGGATTCCAGTGACAGCGTTCTTACCTTGGTTCTTTAGGCTTCAAGGTGGTAACAGCTCCACTGTTACTCATCCTGGAGAACTACATTATTCTACCTTTGTAAATCATGCCTTTATTAAACCTTAGTTAAATTCTAATTTGAGAGTACCACCTGTTTGTTCTTGGGACCCTAAGTGATTCTCTCTGGCCACAGCCCTTGTAAGGAAGCCTCTCTTCCCATGGTTTCTGGTAATGGTTTCTGACTGATACAATGCTTAATAAATACTAAATAGATGAATGACACTTCCTTCATCGTTGTAATGTGATGACTTTGTTGCTTTTCTACGATCGCCTCAAGAATGAAAACCATTAAAGAGTAAAGAGTAATTATGGACCTAGAACTTAGCATAATATTTAGCACATAATGTATGCTTGATATAAAAGTTACTGAATGCTGAATAAATTTGACTTAGAACCTGAATCTGGTTCCCCTATCTATTAGGAATTTGACCTTGGTTTAGTCCCATAGGTCCTCTAAGACAGTTTTCAAAAATAGTTATATCTACTTTACATGGTAATAATATTTATCTCTTACTTGGCTGCTATAATGATGAAATAAAATAACATATGTAAACACTTAAGTGTAAATACACTTTTTAAATGTAAGAATTCACTTTAAAAGAAAATGATATACACATACTGCTGCTGTTCTAAAGAAAATAGCTACTGATTAATGAGTACCATAAATTCCATTTTTGTTGTATGGCTTTATAGCAAATTTAACTTTTTTAAAATATGAAGATAAAATTATCTGGACTATTTTCCTTGCTTATCATAAAGGCCAGAATGTAGTTCTAAGTTGAGTGTGGAAGGCTACCAAAGTGCCTAGGGATTTGTTTTATTTCAGGGAATAACTGTCTAAGGCTAGGACTCTAGTAATGAAGGTATAATTTATTTCCTTTACTCCAAATCTCTGCAAGGAGAGTCTCCAGAATGAATTGGGCATCTAGAGGAGAAACCTATATTAAAACCTATACCAGATTGCTGAAAATCAGTCTTATTTGCGGAATCATCTATCATTGGCTTGCAATGAATACAGGCTCAAACATCTTTAATATCCAAGCAATGAATACACAGGCTCAAACATCTTTAATAACATTTAGTTGTTTATCCTAAATTTGTGAAGTCTGGATAAGGTATTTACAAACAATCAGAGTGTAAGGAAGGTATTGTAACTAGGTCCACAAGAAGTGTTGGCTTAGATGTCCTTTGCTGATTTGTTCTGAGTCAATAAATCAAAATTATTTCTAAATAGCATAACAATGAGCTGGGTATAAATGAGTGTTTTAAAATGCTTAAAGGTCCTTGGAATTTTGGCCTAAGATAGTTTAAACAGTTTTCATGAAATTTTGTGGGAAATTTATTTCCTGAACAACGCCTTTTTTTTAGAGATAGTATAAACATTATCTGGCCTTCTGAATAACTACAAACTCAATTTTAGGACAGTGGGAATTAAAGAGGTATTTGTTGGCTTTCCAATGCTCCTCATTCCAATTGGAAAAGCCAAGGAGGGTAAGAAAAGTGTCTAATTCTTTTTAAACACATCACAATATCTAGTATCAACAGTGGGCACTCACTGTGTTGCTGATTGATGGGGCAAAAGGACGGATGTTCTCAAGTAAAACATTTGCCAATACAGGTGGCCCCTTCTGAGTAATGAAGTCACAGAAAATGGAAGCCACTTTTATAAAAGAGGAGAAAGAAAAACAAAGATTTGGTTCATAACATCATATTTTTTTCTAGTTGTTTTGGAATTTCCATTTTTAGATGAATTTCTCACTTGTGTGAATTTATGAAAGGCAAATTACGACTTCAAGTGTTTTTTCTCTCAAGCTAACCACTCTATTTTCCATTCTACCTTCCCCAAATGATTCCATTTCGTTAGAAATGTTATATGGAACTCTGTGTTTACACAGGAGTGAGTTGCAGGAGGTAGGTTGGGATTTGGGGTTTGAACCACAGGCGTCTCTTACATTGCCTCCTGCATATACTCACAGCAACAGTAAGTTAGGCAGATAACATGCATTAACAGCAAACCTGAGAAACTTGGAGTACTAGAACATGAAGTAGCCAAAATGAAACTTTCCTATTTTGAGAGGATTCGTGAGAAGATATATAATATTGAGAAATGATAAAATTCTCAAAATAAAGATCAAGATGAAGACATTAACAATCTCAAATACTCATAGTGTAAAATTAACTTGTTAAATCATTTCAATTTTATCACTTGCCTACTGTGCTAGGCAGTTAGGGATACAACACTAAATAAGACAAAAGTCTCTAACCTTGTGGAGTTTGCATTTACTGGAAGTGAGGGAAGACATATAGTGCTAACATAAGTAAGTAAAGAATATAGTACATCAAACAGAGATAGGTGCCCAGAAATAAGGAAGGAATAGGGATAAGGAATAACAGAATGGGGGAGGGGGGTCAATTTTAAGTAGGTGACTTGTGAGTAAATACTAACGTATTAGATGGGATGTGTTGTGTGAATTTTGGGAGAAGAGCATTGCTGCAGAGGAAACAGCAAGTGCCAAGGGTTTGGGCAATGGTATGCCTGATGTGCTCAAGAGAAAGCAAAGGGACAAATGGAAAATGAGAGATGGAGAGCTCTAAGATATAGGTCAGAAGAAGTCAGTGAAAAGTAGATCATGTAGGGAACTTGTAGGCCATTATCAAGACTTTGGCTTTTATTTGTGTTGGTTTCTGTCTTGAGAATAAGTTGTCCTGTGACAAGAGTGGAAGCAGAGAGACTAGTTAAGAAGCTACGCAGTGATCAGGTGAGAGGTAGTCATAGCTTGGGAGTGAATGGTAGAGGTGGTGAGATATGGTCTGATTCTGGATATATTTTGAAGGTAAAGTTAACAGGATTTTACTAATGGATTTGATGTAATTTATGAGAGAAAGAAATCAAACATGAATGCAAATTTTTGGCTTGAGGAGTGGGAAGTTTGGAATGATTAACTGAGATGGGAAAAACTGTATGTGATGCTGGGTTGCAGAGGGATGATCAGACACCTGGTTTTGGACATCTGAGTGGAATTGCTGAGTAGCAGGCACAAAGCCTGGAAAGAGGGGAAAGATATGGGCCAGGATATACATTGGTAAGTCTCCACATATAGGTGGTATTTAAAGTGATACGACTCTTTGCTCATTAGATAAAATGTCCTGGACCCTCATGGACACACCCCAGATTCTTGATTTTTAAATCCTTATCCCCCTCCTGCACCCCTCCCTCACACACACACACAACACACGACTGTTGTCTTTTCTGATAGTTATGGTGCTTTAACATACTTGAAATTTGTCTGATGATAATATTCAACATAGATCTTTTTTCTACTTTTAACTTCCAATTTTACCATCATCTTCACTGTGAATGCATCTGTTGCCATATGGGGCTGACCACGAGTGAGAAGTCTAGGCCTTCTAACCTCAAGACCACTAGGAGACAGTACTCACATTTGGTTGCAAATCAAAGTAAAACAAAATGAAACAGAGCAGAAAACATCCAACTTCACAATATATTGGTGAATAATGAAAAATGTATTATAGATTTCATGGTTTGACAGAGAAGAAAGTTGACACAGCACACTACATAGATCAAATGTAATAAAATATCCTCCTTCTTTGTTCTCCCTCCTCAAGGTTTTTTTTAAGCTATCAGATGTCACACCTTCATTCTATTCCTCACTCTTCCACTGCCTCTTGGAAACTTTCCTACTAGCCAAACAATTCACTTTTGGTACATTTAACCAAATCTACTTTTCTCACAAAGCAGCTTAGCAACCTTCTACTATAACTCTTTTGCCTTTTTTTTTTTAATTTTTAATTTTGTTTTAGTTTCAGGTATACAAAACAATGTAATAGTTAGACATTTACATCCCTTGCAAAGTGATAACCCCCCGATCTACCACCCCTCTGACATTGAATATAGCTGTTACAATTCCATTAATTATATTCCCTGTATTATACTCCACCTACCATGGGGGGAATATATATATATATATATATATATATATATATATATATATATATATATATATATATATATGTGTGTGTGTAGTTTAATTATAGTTGACATTAAAATTATTCAACTTCAGCTTCAGGTGCATAGAGCAGTGGTCAGGCCTCTACACTGTCTATGAATTGTTCTCCCTAATAAGTCCAGTGCCCATCTGACACCCTACATAATCTTTACAACATTGTTGATTATATTCCCCAAACTGTATTTCATAGCCCAGTGGCTATATCCTGACTACTAATTTGTACTTTCTAATCCCTTTACCTTCTCCTCCATCCCCACCCCTCTCCCATCTAGCAACCATCAGTTTTTTTTCCCGTCTATATCTCTGAGTCATTTCTGTTTTGTTTGTTTATTCTGTTCTTTAGATTCCACATATAAGTGAGATCATATAATATTTGTCTTTCTCCCCCTGACTTATTTCACTTAGCGTAATGTTCTCTAGGTCCATCCAAGTCATTGCAAATGGTAATATCTCATTCTGCTTTATGGCTGAGTAATACTCCATTGCATAAATGTACCAGTTTCTTTATCCAATCATCTATCACTGGGCATTTCAGTTGTTTCCATATCTTGGCTATTGTGAATAGTATTGCAGTAAACATAGGGGTGCATATATATTTTTTTCAAATTGGTGTTTTGGATTTCTTTGCATAGATACCCAGGAGTGGAATTGCTGGGTCATAAGGTAGTTCCACTTTCAATTTTTTGAGGTATGTCCGTACTGTTTTCCATAGTGGCTGCATCAATCTGCCATCTCACTAACAGTACGTGAGGGTTCTTTTATCTCCACATCCTTCCCAGAACTTGATATCTGTTGATGTATTGATGATAGCCATTCTGACTGGGGTGAGGTGGTATCTCATTGTGGTTTTTATTTGCATTTCTCTAATGATTAGTGCCATTGAGCATTTTTTCATATGTCTGTTGGCCATCTGTATGTTCTTTTTAGAGAAACGTCTCTTCATGTCCTCGGTCCATCTTTTATTTGGGTTGTTTGTTTTTTTGGTGTTGAGTTGTATGAGTTTTTTTAAATAAATTTTGGATATTAATTCTTTATCAGATGTATCATTGGCAAATATCTTCTCCCATTCAGTAGGATGCCTTTTCGTTTTATTGATGGATTTCCTTTGCTGTGAAAAATACTTTTTAGTTTGATGTAATCCCACATATGTATTTCTTCTTTTGCTTCCCTTACCCAGGGGGACATATCAGTAAAAACATTACTAAGAGTAATGTCTGAAAATTTACTTCCTATATTTTCTTCTAGAAGTTTTATGATTTTGGGTCTTACATGTAAGTCTTTAACCCATTTTGAATTTATTCTTGTATATGGTATAAAAGGAAGTGGTCCAGCTTCATTTTTTTTTTTTGCATGTGTTTGCCCAGTTTTCCCAGCACCATTTATTAAATAGACTGTCGTTACCCTCGTATAAATTCTTACTGCCATTGTCAGAGAGTAAATGACCATAAAGGCATGGATTTATTTCTAGGCTATCTCTTCTGTTCCATTGATCTATGTGTCTGTTTTAATGCCAATACCATGCTGTTTTGATTACTATAGACTTGTAGTATGATTTGATGTCAGGTAGCATTGATACCTTCCACTTTGTTCCCACATAAGAGCACCTAAATATGTAAAACAGATATTGACTGATATAAAGACAGAGCTCAACAGTAACAATATCATAGTAGGTGACTTCAACACTCCACTGACACCAATGGACAGATCCTCCAGACGGAAAATCAATATGGAAATAATGGCCTTATATGACACATTAGACCAGTTGAATTTAATCGATATTTTTAGAGCATTTCACCTCAAAACAGCAGAATATATTTTTCTCGAGTGCACGTGGAACATTTTCCAAGATAGGCCACATGCTAGGCCACAAAATAAGTCTCAATAAATTTAAGAAGACTAAAATCATATCAAGCATCTTTTCTGACCACAGTGCTATGAAACTAGAAATGAATTACAAGAAGAAAGTGGGAAAACACACGAACACATGGAGGCTGAATAACTTGTTACTAAATAATGAATGGGTCAGCAATAAAATCAAGGAAGAAATCAAAAGATATCTCAAGACAAACGAAAATGAAAACACAGTGACCCAAAATCTATGAGATGCATCGAAGGCAGCCCTTTGTCTTTTAAATGTGTGTGTGTGTGTGTGTGTGTGTGAGTGTGTGTGTAAGAGGGTGAGGGAGAAAGGCAGAGAGAAAGAGAGACAGAGAGAGAGAGAGAGAGAGAGAGAGAGAGAGAGAGAGAGAGAGAGAGAGAGAGAGAGAGGGGCACGCTGGGTGTTGAAGAGGGAACCGTTCAAATCAGTACTCATTTGTTCCCAAGGTTGGATAAAAACTGTAACATAGGCTGAAAATATATTATTTTTATTTGGTCATAATTTGAATAAGGAACAATATAAAATGCCAAGAAATTTTTTATCGTATCTTCACAATCTTTATACTCATCTTTACCATCCTATCACTTATTCATGTTAATGTAATTATTTTCAAACTCTTCCTCTGCCATATAAATATGCATCATTGGGTAACTGGATATAAACCAATATATGTTTTATTTCAACATTTTCCCATACACTAGTCTTCTCCAGCATGATGAGTGCTGTTCAAATCCTCCATTCAGAACTGAGGGACTTATCCCCTTAGCTGATGGGAAGAACTGTCCTCTACTGAAGACAGTCTCCAGTAGAAGAGTCTCCTTTGAACTAAGAATAAAAATGATTCAGCCTTCTCACCCCAATGTAGCACAACTCAGAAGGGCCATCCCTTCCGAGACTCAGAGGTCCCTGTGGCATCAGCCAAGGCATGTTGTGGTGATACCGCAGCCCTTCTTCTCCCCAATCCTGCCATCTCCCCTTCCCCATAGCGGTTGGTCCCCAGAGCTCTGCTCAATAAGCTTTGCGTACACCAATCTCATCTCAAAGTCTGCTTTCTGGGAAATCCACTGCAACACTCCCTCATTGTCACCTCCTTCCAGAATATTTGAGATTGAGAGAGTTTTTCTCTCACCTGTTCCGGAGCTGCCTGCTGTCAGCTGCTCCTCCTTGTCACGTGCTCCTGTCTGTCACCACTCACTTTGCTGCTGGCCATTTCCTGGAGCTTCTGTGCTTCCTCCCAGGAGAAGCCTCTTGAGAGGACTCCATGTGGGTTAGGAACCATTCCTTTTACTGTCCTATGTTTTAATTTCCTACAATATCTCCCACACAAGCGTACGAGGATATATCTGAATTAATGAAGTATTGCAGGCAACTGAAAGCTATTGCAACTAAATATGGCTGACTCCATAGTGCAAAGGAGAAAAGCACAGAATGTTAAACCATCATTGTGGGACTACTCATGGACACACCCCAGTTCTTTATTATGTTCTTCATTTTCAAATCCTTGGTTCTGCCCCCAACACACACACACACACACACACACACACACACACACACACACACACACACTGCAATAAACATTTCCTTTTTCAAGTATCCATAGTATATCTCTTCCTTCTCTTTTAGGAAAATTCCATCCTCAACCTACAAGATTTCTAAGATCATCTCCCTCAGTCCATTCCAAGGAGTATTAATCCAATTCCTAAAATCTGGGCATCACCTGGACAGTACCACATGGGTGCTGGCACTTCAAATCAGTCCACCATGCTGTGTAGTTATCATTGTAATGTATAGATATGTCTCCTCAGTTTCTATAGTCATCCAGTGGTTCACTATTAAATGATCTTTTAAGGGCAAATAAAAATTTTCTGAGCCAGTATTATCTAACTCTGCACTTTCCAATACCATATCCACTAGCCAATTCCACTTGTAGAGGTAACTGTTACTTCTAAGTCTTGAGTTGTGAGTTGACTTATATCTGCTTTTAGTTTTCTCTTGCTTCTAAATCAGTTAAAATTCATCCATGTTGTTTTCCAACTTCTACAATTGTACTGTTATCATTTTCTTTCCTATTTGTTTTGATTTCGTGGATATATGCTTTTAAAAAAATCTATATTGCTATTTTTAATGGGGTTTTAGGAGAACCTGAGAAAATGCATATTCAATCTACTATGTTTAACTCAAAGTTCCAAAAATAGTATTTTCAATTAAACTTTTTCCTCATAGACCCTAAATTTATAAAAGAATTGTAAAAAGTCACTATTATGACATATAGGACTTAGACTCCAAAAGAATTTGTTGTCACATAAATATTTTGGCTTCCATTGAGCTTAAATCATATTGCAATTGGAGTAAAAAAGGTTTGCTATAACTCCCTATGAAATACATTAAAATAGCATTTCAATATAAGGATTTGTGAATATAGCCTACTCATTCTTCTCTCGAGTCTTCCTGGGGAAGGACTCGTTCCCCAGTCCTTTCTGGGGAAGGCGTCTTCATCCTTTCAAAACTTCAAAGTGAGAAAATCAAGCAGGAAAGAAAATTTCTGCAGTAAGATTTTCTTAACATTAATTTATGTCTCTCATTTCCTTTCTTTTCTTTTCTTTTCTTTTTTTTTTTTTTTTTACCTCAGTCTTTGTCAGGCTATAAAGTAACATTTAAAAAAAAATCATGGATGCATTGCATATTTAAACATGACAAAATATGTCTTTCTTACTAGCAAGCCAAAGAAGGAAAATAGTACTTTGTTTTTGAGTATTAAGTGGACAAGTCCCAGCAATGCACAGGGCAGTGGAAAGCAGATAATACATATTTAATAAATATATTACAAATCAAAAATGCTTTTTTAAAGCACTGAAGTATGTAACTGTTATGAGGTGAGTAATACTCTATAAAATATAGTTGCTGAATTCTACTTTTTTGAAATCTTAAACTGACACTAGAAAATTTTTGCTCAAGAACAAAATATCAAAGTCTCTTTCTGAAGAGTAGAAAGATGTGTTGCTAGGACTGGGGATTCACAACACTATGGGTTCATTCCGAGAAAGTCCATTTCTTTAAAGTATAAAGAGAAGAACGTCCATATTAGGTACAACAACTAAATATCAAGACTGGAGGAATAATAAGGAAACATGCAGTTCAGAACCCACGGGCATAGTTCAAAATTTTCCTACTGCATTAGGAAACTAACCCCCATTCACCGAGTTACCTACATTTTGCTGATTATTTTGCAATCATTAAAAATTATTTCTATTTTTTACTTTGACTTTTTTCAACAACTGCCTTTTTTCAGTTGTTTGGTAGTTTTGATAGGAACCATTATGCAAATGAAACGACCCAATGGGAGATAAACCACATGATTTCCTTTTCTTTATATATAGTTAGCATCAAATATGATCTTTCCTGTTCTTTCAGTTCTAAAACTTTCCGGTTCTTCCTGTTCTAAATTGGCCTGATTGAAAGTATTGAACACCTCTTTTGAAGACTGACAGGAATATGGCTGTCTTCAATCATGGCCCCTAAGAACACATTGTAATGGAAAGATGTTTTTCTGTGCTAAGTATTTCAAAAACATGTTTCTTTTTGGTCCGTAATTCACGTATTTTGTATGGATAATTCACTTCCATATAACTTGTCATGTCAATATTACTAGTATTGTGTTAGATATACCCATTGAAGACACACATGTACATCTGAAGTTGCAACATACACACGCGCGTGCACACACGCATTGATCCTTCCCTTGCTGAAGAGGCTAAAGCTTGGAAGAATACACAAACATATCCCAGACACCTTGATTCATGTTGAATGGGAAGATCCAGTGTTCTTGGGATTCTAGGCTTTGGGGAGCTCCCTGTTGTACCTTAAAAGTTATTCAGTCTTACTCTGGTGATGGTGGCAGATATATGGCAGCTTCTATCAGAGCATTTTGTGGTCAACTGATTTAAAGCTTCATTCATAGTTCAGGTGGTTTTTAACCTCTATTGTAGTCCAAGCAGGAAAACAGATGACACGATCAAAGGGGCAAAGCGACTCTGAGTGACACAAAGGTGTGGGCAGTGTTAGAGGCATCAGCAAGTAACAGAGAAGTCCCCAGGGCCCAGCACTAGCGGCAAGTCCTCAACATCCCTCAGCCTGACATGTTGAGGGGTGAGAGCATGAGCAGAACCCCAGGAGATCTGCATCTGTGGGAGCTGGAGGCTGAAGAAGAATGTAGTCACTGCCAAACGGTGGCCCAGCCAGCAGAGCTGCAGTGGTGGCACTGAATACAGTGTGACCTCTCTCTCTGAGCCTCCCGCTGGCAAAACCCAGTCCAGTGATACAGCCTGCAGATGCCAAACTTCCAGGCACAGAGCCAGACTGAGAAGAGAGTGGGTCTAGAGGGAATAGATGAAATATTCCTTTCAAAGTGAAAATGTGGTCCGATTACTATAAAACTGAAATTATATTGAAATTAAACTGAAAAATGTGATGCAGTTAGACTCGGCTGCTGATGACTGATTCCGCAAAGGCACAGATGAGGAGCAGCAGAGCGTAAATGAACAGTGAAGGTTGGAACCCAAAATGAATTGACACATTTAATAATATGCTCAGTCAATATTGTGTTCATTTATTTATCCATTCAGTCATCTATTTGTCTACTCATGACAAGTGGTTTACCATGGACTGTGATTTATACTCAAAGCCTAACTGAATTTTTAATTAAAAAGAAAAACAAAACAAACTTTCCCATTTGTTAGTATATCCAAGGGTTAGAATTAGAACGCAGCAATAATAGGAGTGAAAGAAATATACAACATTCTATGTGATAAGTTTATGTGACAATTAAGTTGTAAGTGCATGTGCAGACATACCTGCCCAATTGAATGCTGAAGAACTCAAGAAAAGGGAGAAGCAACTAGACCTGTTGGGACAAAGAGAGGACTTGGCCAATTTAGGTTAGTAGGGAAATAATAGGACCAACAACCTGGCAAAGCGAGTAGCAGCATTACATACTGATCTGTTTTCTCTCAGTCCCGAGAACCAAATCTATAGTAACAGCAGTGAGCTTATCCTCCCCACGGTGAGCACAATAATGGACATTTATTTGCACTAGACTATAATCAGTATCAGATCTTTCTTTCTCTGATGGATGTGGGACATAGCAAAGGAGCCAGTGAAGTGGAAAAGGAAAGTAAAGTTTCAGGTTTGGAAAAGAAACTTACTGATTGAGCCTACATACCTTTCTCCTAAATTTGGGCTTTAATTAACTGTACATTCCTGCCTACTCTTCTGAACTCATTCTGCACTGATACAAGTAGGACAGTGGAGGTGTCTGCCTAAGCACTAATGTAAAGGCTGGGCTGCAGAGTCAGGCCTGCCACTGATCAGCTCTCTGACCTTACGCAGGTTACTTAACCCCTTAAGTCTTGCTTTCCTCATGTGCAGAACATGGATGATACTGGTGCATTCCTCAAAAAGTTGTTGTTTGAATTGCTGCAGGTAGTGCATGCAGAATAAAATGCCTGACGTTTATTAAATCTCACTGACTGTCAGCGGCTGTGATGATGATGATGACACCAATGGCAATGTGAGAATGGTTTTTTGTGATGGTTAGTATTGATGAGAGCAGTATCTACTAAATTTCCACTGTGGTAAAATGGCATCATTCGAGAATGAGTCACGAGTATGTATTATACACAAAACTATCACTAGATTAAGATTTAAGATAACACTTATTATAGATAGCTACAAGTTAAAGAAAAATTCAGTATGAGTTTAGTTTTGACCACAAATCCCTCTCAACCAGGGAGAGAGGCGGTTCACTAGCTTGAAAGGCCAGGGACACACATCTCAGTTAATTTCTGAAGGCCCCTTAGTCTTGTTCTTTCATATATTTCTTAAATATAATCTCTGACATTATCCTTTTTGATCTTCTTAATCTGAATCTCTAGGAATGTCCCTTTCCCTACTGTTATGGATATTGCAAGGGATATACATGGGTTGCTTTTGCAAGTAATCAAGTTTACTGAATATGGATATCACCAGGATTTGCTGACTTGGTACTAAAACCTTATGAGCTTCCTTTGTTTGTCTCATATTTCTCAATATTGCATCTTTTGCCCTCTGCATTCCATATTCTGTAAGCTGTGAAGTAAGATTCTGTGTGCTACTTTAGCACATTGGTGAGGAGCTGGGCCCTGGGGTCAGACTGCTTCTGTCTGAATTTAGGCTCCAATACTCACTTGTTAGTGGTGGGATTTTAGCATTAAATAACATTACTCTGTATCAATTTCCTCTTCTTTAAAGGTGACAATTATAAATACCCAAATTGTATGGTAGTTGTAAAACTTAAATGGGATAATCTATTTACTAGCACCTAGCTTAGTGTCTGGTGTGTAGAAATTCTTAATAAATATGGTTACCATTATTATATTATTATCAGTGCTACTTGAGGTTCCTCCCTGTGAGGGGATCATACTTCCCATTGCCTTGAAATTAGGCTTCGCTAAGTGACTTGCTTTTGCTAATGAAATAAAGGAATTAATGTATGGAACGTCCAAAGAAAAGATTTTAGAGTGAGTGCATGTGTCCACCATAGCTTTGCTCTCTACCACGAAAATGTGCTTTCCAGGTAGTGCTGCTCTACATGTCGAGGTCCTGAAACAGCCATACTATGGAGGAGACCAGCAACTGAACCATCAAGGACCAGTTTCATAAGCATCAAATACACCTTTGAGATTTAAGAGATTGTTTGTGCATAGTTTAAAGAAAGCTAATACATTCCTCATGCATCAGAATTTATTGTCAGACTGTTACTTGTTCACTGTCTTTGTATCTGTAGGTATTTGTTTATGTTTCTTTTTTATAGAGAAAGTATACATCTATGGCCTCATAGTGAAGTAGGTCATTTGGCCACTAGAAGACTTTGACTTCTGAGCAGTGCCACCCTTAAGACAAGTCTGCATTAGCCATTGCTCTGGTCCATCATTGTCATATGTATTGATACTCTGCAGTATAGCAATTGATGAAAATTTAGGTATAAAATCTTGGTGTTTTCTTTTTTGAGAATGTTCTGCCAATGACACTCAGGTAACTTAAAAGCTGTTTATTGCTATTCTTTTGCTTAGAAGAAATTTTATATATATATATATATATATATATATATATATATATATATATATATATATTATGGAAAGAGAGAGAGAGAGAGAGAGAGAGAGAGAGAGAGAGAGAGAGAGAGAGAGAAAGAGAGATAATTAATTTATTTAATGCTTTCTGTGTGTTCCTGAATTGCATGAAAATAAAAATTAGGAATTCAGAAATCACTAGAAGAGCTAATTATATAATAAAATCCAGAGATTAAACTTTTTAAACATTTCATAAATTTTAAGAAAAATTCCCACACATTTTCCAATTATATTTAACAGTACATGATTATAGATTGCAAATCAAAACTACTGTAACAGAGATAATGTTTTGTTAACAATCATTCTGCCAATTTATCTTTTTCCTAAATTTGAATTTCTTAAGACTATTTTACAGATGTGTCCTGTCTTATTAGACAGCCACAAGGAACTATAGAAAACGCTATATTCTTTTATAGGCAATTACAATTATCTTTAGAGAAGGAAGGTGCATTTTAATGTTCTTAACGTTCAGAAATAACAACTGCAAATTTAACAGCAGAAGAGTTAGAATGAGACAGCAGAAAAGGAGGCTTAAAATAACAATGTACATAATACCAAATGTATCGAAAAAATTTTACCATGTATTTGGAATTTTGCCTCAGAAGAAGGGAATAAGTTAGAGGAAGATGGTAGGCATACTTTTTTTTAATATTTAAACAAAAATAACAGAGTGGGTAGGAGTTACTCTGGGAGGAGGATGCTGACATAAGTGTGTGTTAGATCAGAGAGGGCCTTAACTTCTGGAATATTTAAGACTTGATTGTGGTCTTGGGCCAGTTACTTAAAACTTCTGGATCTCAGTTTCCTCATCTGAAAAATTAAGATAGTTAGATATAAAAATCAGGGTAATGAACTTCTTTTTTTGTTTTTGTTTTGTTTGTTTTATTTATTTATTTTTCATTCTTTTTATTTTATTAGTTTCAGGTGTACAAAACAATGTAATAGTTAGACATTTATCATTTATATCCCTCACACAATGATAACCTCCCTCCCCCCATCTACTATCCATCTGACATCGCACACAGCCAAGGGTAATGAACTTCTGAAACTACTGTTTCCCCATAAATAAGACCTAGCCAGACAATCAGCTCTAATGTGTCTTTTAAAGCAAACATTAATATAAGACCCTACCTTATTTTACTATAAGGCCTAGACTGATATGATATGATATGATATGATATGATATGATGATATAATATAATACTGGGTATAACATAATATAATATAATATAATATAATATAATATAATATAATATAATATAATATAATATAATATAATATAATATAATAGGACTGGGTTTTATATTAATTTTGCTCCAAAAGGCACATTAGAGGTGATTGTCCGGCTAGGTCTTATTTTCAGGGAAACAGTATGAAATTCTATAACAAAGCACATTGGGGACTATGGCAGATATTACAAGTTGGTTCACTCACCCATTTAAACTCCTTTTTCTTTAGTATAGAGGCTGGAGAAATAAATAATAAATAAATCTGTATGACATAAAACTTGCTAGCCCAGTCTCTCTTGCAGACAGAAGTAAAAACTAGGTCAAAGTCTGTTTTGGAATTCTGGAAAAATCTCTGTTTTCCTTAATACATGTGTTACTTTTTTTATATTTCCCCTCACCTTTGCCTTTTCTTACCCTCTAGAAAGTAGATTTGATGGCTGGAGCTGCAACAGCTATTTTGTGACAATAAGAAAAAGGCCTTGAAAAATAAAAAAAAACCTTGGCCTTCTAGTATTGCGCTACCAAAGCAATACTAGTAGCTTCCTATCTCCAGACTTGTTAAAAATACATACAACTTTTAGTTTGCTCAAGTCACTGCTTGTTTAGATTTTCCACAGCTGAAAGCAAACCTAACTCTTAGAAGGACTGAAATAGATTCCTTTAAGAAGGCATCCTAAAATTTGTATATGTTTATTCATGTGGCAAACAACATTATGCAGCTGGTTGGACACCCTACATTCAAAAAGCAACATTAAATTTATACTTTCACATCATGAGGTAACATATTAGAGCTGAATTATAACTTAGTGGTTAGTCCAAGCAAACTGGAAAACCACCCCAAAGTAGCATTAATTTGTTCACGTTCTTCCTCTAACTTAACTGGCATAAGACTTATTTATGTTAGGAATTATATTCCAATAAGGACTTTAATTTACCTGCCAACATTATGCCTAAATATAGGCATGTACATATAAATATATATCTAGATTTTGAAATATTTTCTTGCAATGTAAGCTGATTAGCTATATATTTCAGGTACACAGATCACCTTAATATGAAATATTTATAAAAATGTATATAAAATTATTCTTTTAAAAGAAACTCATTATGAGAGTATTAAAGGCAAAGGCTTTCCTTCGCTTGTTTCATATAATTCAAGAACTTCGTTTGACAGCCTGCTAACATGCGTATAACAGCACTTCACATTTGTATGTGAACTAATTGCAGTATTTCATAAATGAGCAATGGTTGTGATTAAACCTCACTATGACCCACACATTTTTGCATAAGTTAGGAATTATTTAAAATAGAGGCAGAATATTCATCCAGTTTCCATTCAAAATTTAGTATGGGAAAGAAATCCTTAATGGGTCACATTACAACCGCTATTACTGCACAGACCTCTCATTTCAATGGGGAATTCCTAAACAGATATGAGCAATACAATTATCCATTGCTGCAGACCTAGAAACAGACAAAATTAATTGAGAAAAGAATAGTCACTTAAACCTCCTGAGGAAGTATGAGCAAACATGAGAATGATTATTTTCAAAATGAAATGACTTCCAGGAAAAAATTATGTCAGTGAAAACTGAAACTTTCATGGAGAGGACTAATAATGTGCTCAAAGATTTTTTTTTTTTTTTTTTTGGTGACAAAAAAAATGAAAGCCATATGTTGGGAAAATGCTACAGTGCGTATACAGACATAGGCCTTGCAGGTTGGGTAGTTTCTGGGTTCAGAAGGCTCTGCCTGATGCTGAATATATCCTCCTCTCTTATTATAGATGCACCTGCTGACTCAGGTTTAAATCTGACTGGGGAACCCTAACACAGTTCTACCTTGTACAGAACCCTTTCTAATAGGTCCGGTACACAGACTGTGGGAGTGTTGCTTGTTAAAGAGTCCTAAGAATTCTTACAGCTCTTTGCTTTCATTCTTTCTTATTTTGTTGTGTACAGGGAAAATGCCACGTTTGGTGGGGTCTGAAGCTTATACATATTTAAGGTCCTTTTAAGTAAAATTATACTAAATTATAAATACTGGGCCTTGGAAGGCACCTGTGCAAATAAGAGTCCCTGAAGCCTAAGCTTCATTAGCTTCCTGATAAAATCTACCTTGTAGTATATTATTCTGGCTAAAGTTCGTTACCTATTACTTCTAAATACTATATCTTTACTTTTAAAATAGCATCACCCTAAAATTAATATTCATAAAAAATTTACAGTATCTGTTACAGCATTCTGCACACAGTGGGTGTTCCATTAATTTTGTTGACAGTGGCATAAGCAAAGGACAGGATATTTTGGTTAAACGTTTATTTTTAAACGTAACAGAAAACCATTTTTAAAGATACTTGTGTCATAACAAAACACAAACAAGTCTTAAAAGGCTTCACCCCAAAGGTGATCACTGAGGAGAATTAACTCAAGCATAGCACTTGCACTTGGTGGGACAATTTTAGGAACTCAGAAGGGACTGTACAATCAGACTGAACAGCTTAAGCGAAGGTCTGCTAACAACAAATACCCTAATCTTAGTGGTTTATTTCTTGTTCATGTGTATGTCCTCTGTGATTTGGTGGAGGCTCCAGGTGGCCTTCGTTTTTGGAAATTGGGAAAAAATTGCTAATCTAATGGCTGAGGGCAAGGAGAAATGAAGGAATCACAGGAAGGTGTTAAAAGTTTTGCTGGAACATGGCACACATCACTGCTGCTAACGTTTCATTGGCCAAAGTAAGTCACATGACTAAGCCAGATATCAGTGCAGTGGGAGGTCTGGCCCCTAGGGGAGGGGCCACAAATATTTCAAACAATAGTAAAATTTACACAATACTTCTCCCTATAAAAACAACTACAAAACATCTACCATCGCCACCACCACAAACATCTCATGCATCTTCCCCTCTATGCCTAACATTAAAAACGAGAGAGAGAGAGAGAGAGAGAGAGAGAGAGAGAGAGAGAGAGAGAAAGAGAGAGAGAGATTTAACATGAGGCATTTCTTTTCCTGCTAAAACACAGAAAATATTATTAGTTTTCCTAGAGGGAAAGGTTCTGTTTAAACCTAATCTTGCAATCCATAAAATCCTACTATGGTGAAGGCACTATGTTGCTCCCTGGAGAAAAAAGTATGAATGAGTGCACAAGAATTCCAAATAAATTACGTAGGCTACTCTGCTCTGGAGGAGGCAGGACTAGCTCTCACTCCTTAAGTGCAGGCTGCACATAGTGACTTCCTTTCAAGCAGTACAGTATGGAAAGGGGGAGAAAATGAATAAATGTATAGTGGAGAAACCTGGCAAACACTATTTCAGCCAGGTCAACATCAACAGTGATAAGTCATGTTGCTAGAATGTACCCTTGATATGATGTGCTGAAAATGACACTTCACCTCTATGATCTTCCTCCCAAAATCTATCTCAGTGTTATCATGAGAACAATGTCAGACAAATTTCAATAGAGGGGCTTCTACAATATACCTGATCATTACTCCTAGAAACTGTCATGGTCATCAAAAACAAGGGAAGTCTGAGAAACTGTCACAGCCAAGAGGAGCCTCTTAAGGAGACATGGTCACTAAATATAATGTGGGATCTCTAGATGGGATTCTGAAACAGGTAAAGGACATTAGGTAAAAATTAAGGAAATCTGAATAAACTATGGACTTCAGTTAATAATGTGCTAATATTAGTTTACTAGTTGTAACAAATGCACAATACTAATGTAAGATGTAATTAAAAGGGGAAATTGTGTACGTATGTGGGAAGATATATGGGAACTGTCTATAACATCTTCTCAATTTTTCTGTAAATCTAACATTTTTCTAAAAAACAGTCTATAAAAAAAAAAAACACCCAAAAAAAACCCTGCAAAATGTGAATAAGTTATCTCTGTTCTCCCAGAGCTCAGTTGAGGAGAGAATAAAACCAGAAAAACTGTAATACAATGTCATATACCTACAATATAGGTTTGAACAGAGCAATGTGGAAGCCCCATCAGGAGAAAGTATAATCTTTTCTACTAAACCATACCTGAAAATATTTGAATCTCCAGTAGCACCCAGCAAGTGCCTTGTTCAAAGCCAGCATTCCAATACCTAAGAGAATGCTGAGGAAGACAAGCTCCCTGTTGTAAAATGACCTAGATATGGTAGACATAAATAATTAGACATTAGTAAAGATAAACTACTGCCACCTTCCTAAATGGTGAATGCAAGTTTCAGCTCAAATTCTGTCATACACACCTTTATTACACAAACCTCTAGTGAGAGCTCAGCAATTTGTCCTTTTTTGCATTTCAACCACACTTCACATGGAAGGTTTTCTTTAGAGGAAATTGTTTCCCTTTGAGTCAGTAGTAGACAAACAAAATAATCCACGCCCCCCCCCCCAAAAAAAGAAAAAAGATTGGACACTTGACCATTTCAGAAAGGACTTCATTTTGGATGGTAAAAGGTGAAAGATCACTAGATGTTTCTATCTGCTTATATTGCATTTATATGCAAATGGAGAGTATCTCATATATATATATATATATATATATATATATATATATATATATATATATATATTTAATTTTAAATTAAAGTTTATTGGGGTGACAGTCATTAGTAAAGTAACATAGATTTCAGGTGTACAATTCTGTATTACATTATCTATATCTCGCATTGTGTGTTCACCACCCAGAGTCAGTTCTCTTTCCATCACCATATATTAGACCCCATTTGCCCTCTTCTAGAGTCCCCTTCTCATTACCCTCTGGTAACCCCTAAACTATTGTCTATGTCTATGAGTTTTTGTTTCTTCATTTATTCATCTTGTTCTTTTGTTGTTTCCAGTGTTATATACCACATATCAGTGAAATCATATGGTTCTCTACTTTTTCTGTATGATTTATTTCACTTAGCATTATATCTCAACATCCATCCATGTTGTCACAAATGGTACTATTTCATCTTTTCTTACCACTGAATAGTATTCCATTGTGTGTATATACCACAACTGCTTTACCCATTCATCTATCGAAGGACATTTTGGTTGTTTCCATGTCTTGGCCACCGTAAACAAAGCTGCAATGAACATTGGAACACACGTGTCTTTATGTATAAATGTTTTCAGATTTTTTTGGGTAGATACCCAGGAGAGGGATTGCTGGGTCATATGGTAATTCTATTCTTAAGTTTTTGAGGAACCTCCACACTGCCTTCCATAGCGACTGCACCAGTCTGCATTCCCACCAACAGTGTATGAGGGTTCCTTTTTCTCCACAGCCTCTCCAACACTTGTTACTATTTATCTTGTTGATGATAACCATTCTAACCGGGGTGAGGTGATATCTAACTGTGGTTTTTATTTGCACTTCTCTGATGATCGGTAATGTTGAGCATTTCTTCATATGTCTATAGGCCATTTGTATGTCCCATTTGGAGAAATGTCTCTTCAGGTCCTCTGCCCATTTTTCAATTGGGTTGTTTTTTTTGTGGTTGAATTGTATGAGTTCCTTGTATATTTTGGATATTAGCCCCTTATCACAGGCGTTGTTTGCAAAAATCTTCTCCCATTCAGTTGGTTACCTCTTTATTTTGTTGATGGTTTCTTTTGCTGTGGAGAAGCTTTTAAGTTGATATAGTCCCATTCATTTATTTTAGCTTTTACTTCCCTTGCCTTTGGAGTCAAATTCATAAAATGCTCTTTGAACCTAAGGTCCATAAGTTTAGTACCTACATTTTCTTCTATGCAGTTTATTGTTTCAGGTTTTATGATGCTTAGGTCTTTACCCATTTTGAATTAATTTTAGTACATGGTGACAGAAGGCCATTTTCATTCTTTTGCATGTGGCTTTCCAATTCTCCCAGCACCATTTATTGAAGAGGCTGTCTTTTCTCCATTGCATGTTTTTGCTTCTTTTTCAAAAATTATCTGTCCATATTTCTATGGGTTTATTTCTGGGTTCTCAACTCTATTCCATTAGTCTGTGTGTCTGTCCTTCTGCCAATACCATGCTGTTTTGATTATTGTAGCCCTGTAGTACAAGCTAAAGTCAGTGAGTATGATACTTCCAACATTGTTCTTTTTTCTTAGGATTGCTTTGACTATCCGGGGTCTTTTGTGGCTCCATACAAATCTGATGATATTTTTGTTCTAGTTCTTTAAAAAAATGTCATTGGGATTTTGATGGGGATTGCATTAAATCTGTATATTGTTTTGGGTAATACGGCCATTTTAACTATGTTGATTCTTCCAATCACTGAGCATGGAATGTCTTTCCATTTCTTTGTGTCTTCTTCAGTTTCTTTTAAAAATGTCTTATAGTTTTCAGCATTCTTGGTTAAGTTTATTCCTAGGTATTTCATTCTTTTTATTGCAATTGCAAAAGGAATTGTTGTTTTTATTTCTTTTTCTGAGATTTCATTGTTAGTATATAGGAATGCAATGGATTTTTGTACAGTTAATTTTGTAGCTGGCAAGTTTACTGTACTCATTTATTGTTTCTAATAGATTTTTTGTGGAGTCTTTAGGGTTTTCTATATATAGCATCATGTCATCTGCAAAGAGTGACAATTTCACTTCTTCATTCCCAATTTGGATGCCTTTTATTTCTTTCTCTTGCCTGATTGCTCTGGCGAGGACTTCCAGCACTATGTTGAAAAGCGGAGGGAATAGGGTGCAGCCCTGTCGTGTTCCTGAACGTAGAGCAAAGGGCTTCGGTTTTTCACCACTAATTATGATATTAGCTGAAGGTTTGTCATATATGGACTTTATTACATTAAGGTATTTTTCTTCTATACCTATTTTATTAAGTGTTTTAATAATGAATGGATGTTGTATCTTGTCAAACGCTTTTTCTGCATCAATTGATATAATCATATAATTTTTGTCCTTTATTTTGTTTATGTGGTGTATCACATTGATGGATTTGAGTATGTTGAACCATCCTTATGCCCCTGGGATGAACCCCACTTGGTCGTGATAAATCATCTTTTTAATGCATTGTTGCATTCGATTTGCTAGAATTTTGTTTAGGATTTTTGCATCTGTATTCATCAAATATATTGTAATTTTCTTTTTTGTGTGTTATCCTTACCGGGTTTTGGTATCAGGGTAATGTTGACCTCATAAAATGAATTAAGGAGTATTGTCTTTTTCAATTTTTTGGAAGAGTTCCAAAATATTTTTGTCAACACAATCGATCTCACCACTGAGAACCCATTACTTAGATTCATCATACTAATAATTAACAGAATCCCTATTGTAGACAGAAAGTTAAACTAGCTGAACCTCCAGGACCCCAGCTCAAAAGTGTGACTGTTTTTATTTAAAGGGGTAGCTGACCAGCCCTGTACTGTGAATTTCTAATAAGAGCAAAGTGATAGTTAAATCTGACCACCACATGCCTGCATTCTACTATGAATGCTGAAGTATTTTCAATTAAATTACAGACATGATACCGCTATGGTGTCCTATACTATTCTCCAAGTTATCCTCGGCTTACGGCATTGGAAATTTGGTTTTAATCCTAACTACCCTCCAGCGTTTAACCTGAACCTTGCTACTAACTGTGAGACCTTGGGCAAATCACCTTTAGTCCTCTGGATCCAGTTCCCTCCTCTGAAAGTGATAGCACTGGGTTACCACACTCTTGTTCTTTTCATCCATATAATTTACGAAGCAGTTATGTTTTAGCTGAACTGGAGGAAAACATAAGTGCACACGTAGAGACACTATCTTTAATTCTTTTGAGGGTCAAATTATACACACGATCAATATTAGCCTCTTTGAGTGATCAGATGTTAGCATTTGACAAGTATGTTTAGTATCTCACTTTTTTTTTCCTTTTCTTTTTTACATCTTTCAGTGTTCTATGCTTTATAAAGATGATTTTACAGGTATTAGTGATACGAGTACAGACTAACTTATAGCAGTTCAAAAAAAAATCCACCATGTGAAAACACTAGCCACTTTAGTGGACCACCTTGTCAATTCTCGGACCTACTAACTCGGCGTTCCTTCTATCGGGGTTGGTTTCACAGCGAATAGTGCTCTCCCTTCAGCCTTCAAATCCCAACAAACCTCGTTCATGTTTCCAACAGCAGTCACCCTATTTCCTCACATTCCCCATTTGGTCCGTAAAAAAAACAAAACAAAACAAAACAAAAAACGCCCAAATGTAGCATTTTCTTTTAAATTCCCAGAATGATTCTTTAAGCCCCAAGCCTATGTGGGGTTGCGGCATGCACCGCCCCACGACGCTCCCTTCTCTCTAAAAGAAGTCGCAGAGCCGTGGCCCAGCGGGCGCTGAGTGGCTCGCACCTGAGCGGCCAGGCTCCGGGAGCGAGGGCGGGCGCGGCGGCGGCGGGCTCCTTCCCCCACTGTCCTCGCTCGGGGCCGCTGGCTGCCAAGGGGTCCCGCAGGAAAAGCCCGTGCGCCAGCCGCCTGCCCATCACCTCGCGCCTCGCGTGGGCGTATTTGGCCTCAGAAATCCCAAGTCTGGGGTGCCTGGTCCTGGCTCTCGGAAGAAGCGCTGGTCCAGCCCTGAGCTCTCGTCCGCTCCACCCCAGGGGGCTCTCTGGGTCCTCCTGCCCCCAGCGCCTCCTTCCCGGGCCTCGGCAGCGTAGCCAGGTGTCCCCGCACCCCTCGTCCCCCACCCAGGCCTGCGCCTCCCGGGCCTGTGGGTCTCCCGCGCCTGGGCCCGCGCTCCCACCGCCGGTCCTGCCTCGCTTCCCACCGGCCCCGCCCATCCTCTCCGTCTCCCTCCCACCTCCGCCCCCCCCCAGTGTTGCTATTTTTAGCAAATCCTCAGCGCGCCGCCACCCGCTCGGCTCGTAGCTCCCAGTCCGCAGCAGCGCGCTGCCGCCCTCCGGAGCTCCAACCCCGCGCGGCGACCGCGGCGGCGGCGCGTCCCGGACACCGCACACCGCGCACCGCGCACCGCACACCGCACAGCGCGCACCGCACAGCGCGCACCGCCCGGCCCCGCCGCGCCCGCCGCCGGCTGCTGCCCCGGCGCCTGCTGCGATCGCGAAGTCCCTGCTGGCAGAGCAGCGGCGGTCCCCGAGTCAACTTTCAATCCCCCCTTGGTTTCTGCCTCGCCATTCTCCTCTCGAAAGATGGCTGTTTGGAGAAGGGGGAGAAGTTAGGGGGTCGCGGGAGCCGGGAGAAGGAGGGCGCGACAGCCTCAGCAGGAGCGGGCGGAGGTGAGTGGCACCACAGCTCGGTCCTTGGCTTGTGCTCGGCGATGCCCTGGGAATTGGGAAGCAAGTGTCCCGTGGATGCGCCGCTGAATTGCCTGCCCAGGTTCCCCGGGTTAACGGCATCCCGGGCCGGACCCCGACGCCCCCTTTGCTTCCATCTAGCAACCCAGGGGTTGGGTGGTTTAGGGGAACCTTTGTCCGAAGTTCGGTGCCAGGTGACCTTTTTGGTGTAGACTCTTACATTGGCTGGACAAGCCTGGGAGAGGGGGAGGTTGCGTGACCCCCCCCCAACCCCCCCAACTCCGAACTCCCCCTTCACGCAGACCCAGTTTATGCTGGAGTCGAATTATGAATGAAAAGTTGTACTGCCAACGTGTTGCTTGAGGGGAGCATTCCTTAGTGGGGGTACCTTTGATGTTTCGTGGGGGACTTCAGTTCCAAGTCTATACATCAGAATACTGGGTTTTTCGAAAAGTTCCGGAACCTGGGGGATGGGAGATAAAGCAGTTCCTTGCTAGAGGCAGGAGAGTGATGAATCGTCAGCTTATTAAGGTAAACTGGCGAATTAAACGCCATCCGAGACTGTCAGAAGACGGGGGCGTTCCCTGATCGCCTGGCGGGCAGCGCTTGTTTGGCTTTGAAGCCCTCGCCCACTTGTCCGCAGTGAGTGGTGCTGGTGTCGGAGGCCTGTGCGTCCGCGGTGGGATCGAGTGGGACCGAGCTGCTCTCCAGAGTCCAGGCTCGGTTGTCAGGGAGAGGTGGCCTACAGCGGGGAACCTGGGACGCGGTTCGGGTGATATGGAATTGGAAATTTTCTAGTGAGTCTCTTAATGCTCTAATTTCAGGAAGATCTGTCGCGTTTGTTTTCCCTGGCAGGGAGGTGTGTGTAATCTCCTAAAAGGAACTTTACATTAGGTAACTATATAACATTTGAATTTTGTGAGAACTGAGAGATCTACATATATCTCATTGTACGTGTATATTGTGTGTGTATATGTGTATGCAAAATGTGGGAGTGGCATAAAAGGGCTTAAGAAGTTTAACTTCAACTGGAAAAGAAAGTGAAGAGTTAATTTTTCCTCCCCAAAGGGTACAACAATGCTTATACAACTAAATACTCTTGGTGTGTGCTGAGATTTCTTATAAAGGGTAAGATTTAGGAATTACAGGTATTTGGAGTACAATCAATGTTTTCGAGCCTTGCAAGCATTATTGAAATCTAAGAAAAAGGAGTAAGTATATAGAGAAGCTATATTAAAGAAAAAGTAATTTAAATTATTTGAAAAGAAAACCTTTTGACACTTGAAAAGGTCTGGATGTTATTTTCTGATGTTCTAGAAATCTTTTTAATCCTGTAATTAATAACAGCACAGAATGAGTTGCAGTTAGTAAATGAGGACAATTAAAATATGTTTGGAAAGGATATCTTTTGAACTACTCTTTGGTACTTTGGATGTTTATTATGGAAATTATTGTGACTGAAAATTTGTTGTTCAACATATTTGCTTTTTACCACAGATAATTAATCCTTTTTTTCCTTTTAAACCACTGTTCTAGTTTGGACCAATTTAATTACCCAAACACCAAATCACTGATGTGCCTTCTGGAAAGCATTTGCATTTAAAATGCTTAATAAAAATATTGTATTTCCAAAACAACAAATAACGTAGTCAGTTGTAAAACGTTCTTGTAATTTTATTTTCACCCATTGTGTTTGAATGAGACAAGTCTCAGGAAGAGGAGGAGTATTTGCTGGGAATATCTCATTTTCTGTGTAGGAAAAAGCAAATGTCTTCATGTAGGTTCCAGTCACAAACAGGTGCATGTAGGGTGGAAATCCTGAGTCTGACCTTTCTTATTAGGCTGCCAGCTAGAGGCAGAGATTCTTTCCCAGGTCTCCTCCTGAACTGATCATCATCACTACAGAATTGACACCGTTAGAGGCACATAAGGTTGTACAGAAGGAAGTTAAGAGTTTTAAATTATATACCAATTTATGATTAGGAGGGGATTTTTTTTCTGATTTTTTTTTTTTTAACTTTAGTCTTCCTGTTTCTTTCCCCTTGCAATTTAGCCTATTGGGCTGGCTTTTATTAAAAAGTCAGAGCAAACACTCTTTGGCTAGAGAGTGGTTAGCATATTAAACTACCATCTTCTGTAAAAATAATGATGGCCCTTCTGAAATTAAAAAAAGATAATTTTATACATTGTCACAGACTTGTGATTGAGTGTCCTGTGACCATTATTATGTCCAACATTATAACAGACAGAATTGCTTTATGAAGTTATTGCCACTATAAATAATTACTTATTATATATATTTGGGGTATATTTGGAATATATTTGGGTTTTAAGGAGTTTTAAATTATAAGACCAACTGACCAGATAACCTGTTTAATTAACTAGTTTAGATGACACAAGAAATGTGGATTTGTATTCATATCTGTGTCTAATGCTGTTTTAGGGTTATATTGTAATCATTTCTTTTTATTAGAATTACCTCTAGTTTGAGTTTGTTTAAATATTATAACATATCATACTGCAATTTATACCCATGCAATGGGGAAGGTGTAGGTTATTGTTAAACAGAGATGTGAAGAAATACTAGCTAACAAGGAGAGCCATTTGAGAAACATATGGACATCATAAAATCCTTCTGTATGTAGCATCTGTACCTTCTCATTAGCGAAATATTGTAGTTATGGACATTTTTTGTTATTGCATCCAAATGTGGCTTTTAACTTTTGCTTCAGTGAATTTTCTGTTTGTTTGTTTTAAAATGTAATTTATATTAATGCTTAAATTGGTGGGGGCTTTTATTGTTTAAAGGCCTTCCCTTTCAATAAAGACATCATACTTAATTTAAATTGCACACATCCGCAGATATGTGCATTTGTTTCCTAGCTTGTTATTATAACTCTTACCTTTCTCGGTGATTCTTCAAAACATTTGAGAGACAGGTAGGAAGACATATTGTTCTTATTTTTGGAAGGAGGCAGCAGGTACACTGATAGATCCAAGGTCACACACTAGTGAATCAGTGTGAAGCTAAGGATAAATCTATATTTCCTGTACCCTGTTCATAACAGCAAGCTTCTCCGGTGGTTTTCATGACATGTTCATAAATTTACACATTCGTAGATTTTTAAAGTGCTTAACTTTGTAGATGTGGAGGTCAGATTTTATATCAGTCAATATAGTCATAAGGGAAAAGCCCTTATAGTTTCCTGCTGATGAAGGAGAACCATGTGTCCTATAGCTGGCGCTAAAACAAGCATACTCACCACTGAGGGATATCCATTCTTTCGTATCCCTCTGCCCACACCGGCCCCACTTTATCAACTGCACACTGCCCTTTTATTGGCCAAAGCTGCTTTGAAGTTTGTTAGCACAGTTGTCAAGCTTGAGAATCATCAGGCTCACTGGTGATGGAACTCAGAACGTGATTTTTTGAGAAGAGAGAATATTGACAAAAGACAGCAATGGACTGTCCACTCGAGAGCCAGCCAATACTGATTAGGGATCATGTTATTCTGGGTGTCAGGATACCCACCTTCTCTTATTAGCTCTGCTTCCTCAGCTGAACTTATAGAAATCAAAGTGAACAGAGGGTTTATGCAATTATCTACTCATTTCTGTCCATGTAGATCTCGTATCTAGATAAATCAGGCTTAAAAATAAAAAGAGAGCAACTTGTTTTTCTCTAGAGAAGATATTCTTATGACTTTTTTTTTCATCCTCCCAAATAGCTTCTCTTTCGAATCTCACCAGAATTTTTCAGGGCAATTGCCCACAATCAAGGTGATAGACTTCTGATAGAGTATTGTTAAATTCAAAAGTGGAATATATTATCCAGGATGTAGAAGAAAGCATGGTATTTTCATAGAAATATATAATCTTCTGCAAGCTCGCATGTATTTTATGAAAATACTTTCGGCATTTTTGAATAAGCAGACAGTACCAGGCGCTCTCTATTAAGTTAATGATGTTTTTTCTTGTCATTTTCCCTAAATGTGTGGTTTATAGGAGCTTATCCAAATCATTTTGAATGTGAAATGCTAAAAAAAGTGTCTATTCAAGTGTGGTTTGCTATTTATTATAATTAATTCTGCTTAAAGCCCCAAAGAGAGGACAACTCCCATTCTTTATATTCTTTGCTGCACCAGAGAGAGTATAGCGTGCTGTTAGTGAGTTTGAGAAGAGTTGAGCTTGCTGGAAATGGTACTTTCTTCCTGTCTCTACAGAAGAAGGAGATGGGTGTGGGCTAGTCTAGTCTGAATGGAATAGTGAGTGGAATTTAAATAGCCACTGAAGGAAGGTTAAGATTTGGATCACTCAAAAATCACTCAAGATACTTGTTAGCAAATCAAAACAAACTTTAGTCAATTTAAGCATTAAATAATTAGTGAATTTAAGCATTAAATAAATGTATTAGAGGATATTGTCTCTATTTCTTTTCTATTGTTTGGTAACACATTATCACAGATTTAGCAGCTAGAAACAACACACATTTATTTTTTCAGTTTCATTGCTCAGAAATCCACATGTAGCTTAACCATAATCTCTGCTCAGGGATCCTACCGGGTGTTGATCAGGGCTGCAGTCTTATCAGAGGCTTACCTGGGGAAAGATCTGCTTCCCAGTTTCCTTAGCTTGTTGGCAGAATTCATCTCCTTGTGGTTGTAGGACTGAAGTCTCCATTTTATTGCTAGCTGTCAGTCAGAGGCCACTCGCAGACAAGGCTTGAGTCTGACTGCTGTTCTTTGCCATGTGACCCTCTCACGGACAGTCTTACAACATGGCAGCCTACTTTTCAAAGCCAGCAAGGAAGAATCTCATGTTCCAGTATGATAAGACAGTCATCACTTTTCCATTCGTATTAGTCCTTACCTATCTCCTTCTTTCTGTAACATTTAGGAGTGATGTCGACATCACCTTTGTCATATAACATAATGTATTCAAGGAAGTAACATCCATCACCTTTGCCATATTCTATTGGTTTAGAAGCTAGTCATGTATTGCACCCAAATTTAAGGGGAGGAGACTATACAAGGGCATGACTTATCGGCGGCCACCTTTGGATGTGTCAATCACGTTGACTATCTCATAGAGTCTCTGGGATAGTCAGGAGACGTGGCTTAGAAGCCACGCAGTCAGAAACAATGCTCACAATCGCTCTGAAAAACTGATTCTGTGACATAGTGTTGTGGTCATTATTGGCACACCAGCTTCTATAGTGGAAGTGGGCTCTGTATCACAAGAGAGAGGATTCTCCATATATAACAATGGGGTTCAGTTGCTCATGGCCAAAACAAATGACAAATGTCTACTGCTGAAGGAAAGAAGAAGAAAAAAATGTGAGCAAATCATTGCTTAATGAAATGTTGAAGTTTTTGACCAGGATAGGTATAATGACCAACAGGGGATGGGATTGAATTGGAGAGTAGCTGTAATTATGCAACTCCTTAGAAAGAAAACTTTTCTAGAATATATGAAAATGATGGTAGTGAGACCTCATTTAGGAATAGTGGTGGTAAGAAAGGAGTAGAAGCATTTAAAAAGATGAATCACTAGTACATACTATGTTAGTCTAGGATTTGACTTAATTAGTCCCTAATATGTTCCATATGCCAAAGACTTTTGAGGGACTAGTGCCACTAATCCTTGCAGGGAACCAGCACTGTGATTTGGGGGACCTGCAGTCTCCCAAATTTGGGGGGACCTGTGGCCTCCCCTTATTTTACAGGAGAGAACAGAGCCAGAGACCATCTCAGATCCACCGTACATGGATCTGTGGGGCATTGTGTAGGGACATGAGGGTCTGTTGAGCACAGCCTGCTGCTCCAACCACTTTACAGGAAAGATTTCTTTTCCTAATCTGCATCTCCTCATTGACAACTGAGCTCAGATTTCCCTAGTTCTATGTCCCGTCTTCCCCCCAAATAAATGGAGACTTGGAAAGGTTAAATAGCTTATAAGGATATGAAATTGAGGTCTGATTTCAAAGCCCACAGTCTTGTAGTATACATCCCATACTCACAAGCAGTAAGTGAAGTTTCCAGGGGAAGAACTTGTTTCTCCTACTGAAGAGAATGTCAGCACTACAGTTGCTCTTGGGTTCCTTCATTCATCTTGAAAGAACTGGGTAGTGGAAGATCAAGGTTAAAGAGAGGAGTGAGAGAATATGCTGTATCATGCCTTCTTTTTTTTCCCCAGCAGGAAGTACACATTATAGGTCTCTCTTCCATCTAAAGTAAGAATGTGAAGTGGAGGCTGTGTATTTTTATTTCTACTTATCATTCTGGCTAAAAGCAAAAGCCCTGTGTATCCTTTCTCTCCTATATGTAGATTTCCACTATTAAATTCAATCAGGCAACATTATGAATTCTCATCGCCTCTTTGGCCACTGGGTTCTTTCTATAGCTTTTTCAGTTTTTGATCTACTTGAAAAGTCTATTCAGACATTCCTCCTTTTTTCTTCTATTACTCAGTCCCCCTTTCTACTCGGTGGTGCCTCTGTATCCTATTCATAGGTATTCTACTTTTTTCCTCTTCTGTTTTATGCACTTAAATCTCTTCTTTAAATGGATCTAGTTCCATTGATTGGAATCGTTGGCCCAGATCCCCTTGCTGCTCTACAAGCTCAGTGTGGGAACTCATCTGTATTCTGTTAATTTTACTGAGTTGTGACCTGTGTCCCAGCACGGTACAAAGAAGACTTCAAAGATTTCCCTGGGTATTTGAGTCAAAATGTAAACATTTAAAACTGAATACCCCAAAACCCACTGATTGGCTTGTTAGGTCAAGTGTCTACAGATGGACCACTCCACTATGGCCAGGTATTGGGATGGCCCCCTCTGGGCTCAGATGTCTGCCCTTCTCGAGTAAGACTGTTTTCCAGGAGGAGAATTGTTGACCACCCTCCACCTGATAAAGATAGACTATAATAACCTAATCTAGAACAAGCAACAGATCAGGAATTCTTGAAATAAATTTATTTTTTTCATAGAGGTTTTAGGTGTTCTAATTTAGCTGAGGCTGGATTGGACTCTAAAAGCCCAAACTCCTCAGCATGTCACCCAGATTTTCTCATGCACTCGACTTAGTCTATCTTTATTACCTTTCCATTTTTAATTCTTGCTGCTCCCTGCCTTTCTGCTTTAAGGATTTAAGCCCTAAACTTGGAGCTAGCAAGTGGCTTAGATTTTTAGATAATGGGAACAACCTGCCTCAGAGAACAAATCAACATGTAAAGAAAAGTCAAGATGTGTGTGTGTGTGCATGTGTGTGGCGAGCAGGAAACAATGACAGCTTTTCAGTTTCGGCATCTAGTTAATCTTGAAGCAGTTGTACAGCTGATTTTTCTAGGATTATGTTAGGTAAGCAGTAAATTATCCATAAATTGAGTTTCTGCTCTTTGCAACTGAGAGTACAAAATAGCACAGATTTCTTTCAGCCTTGCATTTTCGGTGCATTTTCTGAGCCTGCTACCTCCAGAACTGTCAATGACCAGCTCTTCGCCAAAATCCGACTTCTGCTCCTCTGGGGTTTTCTTTGGAGACTGTGCCCATTTGGAGGCTGCACCTTCTGTTCTGTCCTTTTCCTCAAGGCCAAACTCATGTTCTTCCTCCTTTATGGTACTTCCTCTGATTTCTGCACCTGACCACAATCTCATTCTTCTCTAAATTCCCTCAGTAATTGAGGACTATGTCAATGGTTCCCACAGGCTTACAAGTTGAATTATAGTATTAGTTGATTGAGAAACTTGTAATAAAAAGTCTACTGTATGAGTAAAACCTTTAAAGGAGTTCGCATTTTATTACCCAGCATTTTTTTAGTTTTGAAAAATTGTAGTATGCTTAATAGATGGAGTGATTTACATATGTATTTGTGGTTTCTTTCAATTTCCTCTGTGACCCACTAGAGATCCATGCCCTCCCATGCTTAGATGGAAAGGAGGGAAGAGAAGGTTTGGCCTTCTAATGAACACCCTCTCTTCCAATAAAACGCCACAGGAAGAGTGTTCTGATTTTAACCAAGATTACTGTATAGTGGGATTTCTATATAGTGGGAACTCTGTATCGTGGGAAGCTAAGTTATTCTAATTAAGCCTTTTCATTAAGTATGTAGGAACATAAATACAGATGCTGTTACTTGTAGATTTCACACATTATAAGACCAAAAACCAATGAGGAAATATTAAATAAGAACAACAGAACTGATGAAATGAAAAGGAACAACATTTAATGATGTGGCAAATATATTCTGCTGCTGCAATTACGTAGCCAGTGTAGTAGTGTTGAAGAGTATAGAGCTGTAGCCTCAGCTCCTGTTCTTATTTAATCTGTTTCTGTGTTTTATATTACTAGAAATGCACAACATGTCCTTTTAAACAGTAGATTAAAAGAAAACAATATTAACCTCAAGGCTTTGTTTGCTGGTGCAGATTAATCGGACTAAATTCATACGTGACCAAAATACTACCGGTAAATCATCTTCAGATATTAGCTTTAGTGAAAGGTATCGCTTGAGAACTCGCGTGTCGTTTTGCTCCCTTAAAGATGTGATTAGCATTGTGAAGTGATTGAATTCCAAATCAAATATGTAAGCCGTGTCCAAAGACTGCAGGAATGGAGACCAGATTGTGTAGAAACTACACAGAGATTGATGTGCATCATCTTGACTCTCAAATGATGATGATTTTAACCATATACTGCAGGTACCTTTGGATGCCGGTGCTACCATGTGTTCTGTGATGACTCAATTCATCTTCACCTTTTGTCTAATCAGACTTTATTCATTTAGCAAATTACATGTTATTTGGCCTTATGATTGAGAACACCAATAGCTAGTGCGAGAGTGAAAATTTAGTGGCCGTATTTAGTTTTAAGATGATTACTCAGAAATTAATTAGAATACATTTATATTTACTTTATTTTTTCAGATTATCATCTTGGTGCAAGCCTAAAATGGAAAAAAAAAATTGCACTGGATTTCACTTTGAAGTACCTAGTCCCAAATATTAATTGCTGCTTGAAACATTTTACATGTCATTAACTAGGTTGTAAGCCCTCTGAAAGCTGAGAGAACTTGCTTACTGTTTTTTGTTTTCTTCCACAGTACTAAGTGCATTTCAAAAATTTGGTGACCAATGAATGTTTGCTGATTGACCAACTGTTTATATATCATTATTTCCTACTGTACTATGAGCTCCTTGAAAGCAGGGATTATTTTTGTTTTAATCTGAATGCCTAGCACAGGAACTCTTACGTGAGAAACATTCTGAAAGAACAAAAGAGTGAATTATAAGCTGTATGCATGTGTGTGTCTTCTTTTAGATCTCATCCTTCGTATACAAGGCACTTCTAACAATTGTATAGATCAGTACTGTTCAACGGAATTTTCTTTTTTTTTTATTTATTGGGGTGAAAATTGTTAATGAAATTACATAGATTTCAGGTGTACAATTCTGTATTACATCATCTATAAATCCCATTGTGTGTTCACCACCCAGAGTCAGTTCTCCTTCCATCACCATATATTTGATCTCCCTTACCCTCATTCTTTCCCCCCACCCCCTTTACCCTCTGGTAACCACTAAATTATTCTGTGTCTATGAGTTTTTGTTTCTCATTTGTTTGTCTTGTTCTTTTGTTGTTTTTGGTTTATATACCACATATCAGTGAAATCATAGGGTTCTCTGCTTTTTCTGTCTGACTTATTTCGCTTAGCATTATACTCTCAAAATCCATCCATGTTGTCACAAATGTTCCCATATCATCTTTCCTTAACGCCGAATAGTATTCCATTGTGTATATATACCACAACTTCTTTATCCATTCATCTATCGAAGGACATTTTGGTTGTTTCCATGTCTTGGTCACTGTAAACAAAGCTGCAATGAACACTGGAGCACACGTGTCTTTATGGATAAATGATTTCAAATTCTTTGGGTAGATACCCAGGAGAGGGATTGCTGGGTCATATGGTAATTCTATTCTTAAGTTTTTGAGGAACCTCCACACTGCCTTCCATAGTGGCTGCACCAGTCTGCATTCCCACCAACAGTGTATGAGGGTTCCTTTTTCTCCACAGCCTCTCCAACACTTGTTGCTATTTGTCTTGTTGATGATAGCCATTCTGACTGGGGTGAGGTGATATCTCATTGTGGTTTTTATTTGCATTTCTCTGATGGTTAGTGATGTTGAGCATTTTTTCATATGTCTATTTGCCATTTGTAAGTCCTCTTTGGAGAAATGTCTCTTCAGATCCTCTGCCCATTTTTCAATTGGGTTGTTTGTTTTTTTGTTGTTGAGTTTCATGAGTTCCTTGTATATTTTGGATATTAGACCCTTATCGGAGGCACTGTTTGCAAAAATCTTCTCCCATTCAGTCGGTTGCCTCTTTATTTTGTCGATGGTTTCTTTTGCTGTGCAGAAACTTTTAGGTTTCATATAGTCCCATTTGTTTATTTTAGCTTTTACTTCCATTGCCTTTGGAGTCAAATTCATAAAATGCTCTTTGAACCCAAGGTCCTTAAGTTTAGTGCCTATGTTTTCTTCTATGCAGTTTATTGTGTCAGGTCTTATGCTTAAGTCTTTGATCCATTTTGAATTAATTTTGGTACATGGTGACAGATAACAGTCCAGTTTCATTCTTTTGCACGTGGCTTTCCAATTCTGGCAGCACCATTTATTGAAGAGGCTGTCTTTTCTCCATTGTATGTTTTTAGCTTCTTTGTCAAAAATTATCTGTCCATATTTATGTGGTTTTATTTCTGGGTTCTCAATTCTATTCCATTGGTCTATGTGTCTGTTTTTCTGCCAATAACATGCTGTTTTGATTATTGTAGCCCTGTAGTACAAGCTAAAGTCAGGCAGTGTGATACCTCCAGCATTGTTCTTTTTTCTTAAGATTGCTTTGGCTATTCGGGGTCTTTTGTGGTTGCAAACAAATCTGATGATTTTTTGTTCTATTTCTTTGAAAAATGCCATTGGGATTTTGATGGGGATTGCATTAAATCTGTATATGGCTTTGGGTAATATGGCCATTTTAACTATGTTGATTCTTCCAATCCATGACCATGGAATGTCTTTCCATTTCTTTGTGTCATCTTCAATTTCTTTTAAAAATGTCTTATAGTTTTCAGCATATAAATCCTTCACATCATTGGTTAAGTTTATTCCTAGGTATTTTATTCTTCTTGCTGCAATTGCAAAGGGAATTGTTTTTTGTATTTCTTCTGTGATTTCATTGTTAGTATATAGGAATGCAATGGACTTTTGTAGGTTGATTTTGTAGCCAGCAACTTTACTGTATTTGTTGACCAACGGAATTTTCTATCATGGAAATGTTCTATATCTGTGTTCTCCAGTGCCATAGTCATATGTAAATAGTCAGGATAAGAGGCTGAATTTATTTTAATTTGAATTATAAAATAGCGGCTAGTAGGCAGCCCAGGTCCAGACAGAATGACTCTATTCTCAAACTTACTTGCCCACATCTCCAGCACTACTACATTTTTTGGTTGTAATGGGATGTTGTTATTGGATATTGTTATGAGATGGACAAAGTAAGTTGTCTCATGTTTGACACAGAGCAATATATTCCATCAAATTGGTTTTATTCTTCTCCCAAATGACCAACGATATTGCATGTCATCTCTTCACTTATCGCACCATTGGATCTTTTTTTTTTTTTTTTTTTTTTTTTTTTTTTTTTTTTTTTTATCATTTCCTTGTTAGTCTAGAGGCCTGACACTGATCACTGTATCAGATAAGTTTTACATGCACATTTTTTTAATGGCCCAGGTTTTCTTGTGTGTGTTTTTTTTTTTTTAGGTCCACTGATATAATCTTTTTCTTTTCTAATAAGCCATTTAACCTTGGATTATCTATGTCATTGTCATTATCAGCAGCATTGTATAAAATGATGTTTATGCTATGCTAGTCTATATTTGATGTACTAATATCTGCTGATATTGTGAACAAATTTCAAATTTACTATACTCTTTAAAAATATTCCTTCTCTTCTATCATTGCTTTTTGTTGTTGTTGTTCTTATACTATTTCTGGTACAGGTGAAGAATGAAGAACCATTACATGTATTTAAACATAAGTATAACTCAATCCTTATGTAAGATGTAACCCTCCCATAACAAGATTCACAGCTGGTGTCAAAATGCATGAAATCAATACAACAGGATTTTCCATTTAGAAAGTCAAGAATTACTTCCTCTAAGTGGCCAAGTCTTTTATGCAACTGGTAAGCACTTCCAGAGCAAGATTTAGATTAAAATCCATCATACATTTATTGAGTCCCAGTATTGGGTATTCACATATAGTGTCTCATGTCTTTCCAGAATGCTGAATCTAGTAATATATAGTGGTTATAGAGACTAAATATTCAAATAAATTGAAATAAACTCTGCTGACAAGCAGAAACACTTCAGCATTTTCCACTCATTCTCTGCTGCTAGAGATTTAATAGTTGTCTTAAATGGCAGAATTTGAATGCACAGATTTCAGCATGCAGTCTTGCCTTTTGTTCATTTTTTTAGTCTAGCATAGTAGTTCCCAAACTTGAGTGTGCATCAGAATTTCTCTTCAGGGCTAAACACACAAAAGACTATAAACTGTACTTTATAGTGAGTTACCTCATTTTCCAAGGAAGTGTTGTTTGTACTAGATTTTCATCTTGGAACTACTTTTTTCTCACTACCCAAAAGATGTCTCTCCTCTGTATCTCCTTATTTCCACTTTCATTCCAGCACAGGGCTACTCATTGAGAGAACTTGTAGATATGCTTCTGAATAGGTTTCACAATACAGGAGAAAAACTCAGTAACAATTTATAGAATTTTGTACTTGTGAATCACCAGTTGTGTGTTGGTCTCTTGATGGCTTTCATCTGCCTCTTAATGGTGAAAAGCTAGTACTGCTTCGTTATTTTCCCCTAGCCTTCCTGAATTCTCCTAAAAATCTCTATTGATGTGTATTATGCATTATGTTCATTTTAGGCAAGATGGGGGGAGTGAGGAGGAGAACTTTCTTTTGTGATTTGTGCTATAAATACATTTTTAAATCTCCTACTTATCTGTTTGACCCAAATTTTAAAAGTTGCCTGCATTAAAATAAATATTTGATGAGTTTAGCATTGTAGTGAAACAGTAATAGTTTGCCTTTATTTATAAATTTCAGCAAAAGCCACTGCCAAACCTATTCTTGTTTACTAACAAGAACACCTTTTGGAGTCACTTACTACTTTTTCTCTATGAAAATAAATTTAATAAATTCAACTTAAGTTACATTTTTGAAAGTATAATGCTAAGACCACTCAAGCAAATGGGAAAGGATAGGCCAAATGGAATGGGATTTCAAATAATGGCTATAGTTTTAATTTCTCTAGAAGAGCAAATCTAAAATATTCCTGTGTGAATTTATAATTTTCAAGTAACTGTTGAAAACACATTAAAATTTATTTCATGCTCTATTCTGTTTTTCTTACTTATCTTCTGATCCCCACACTACATTATTATTTTTGCTTGAACAGCAAATAATTTTTTTTTTTTTAAAGATTTTATTGGGGAAGGGGAACAGAACTTTATTAGGGAACAGTGTGTACTTCCAGGCCTTTTTTCCAAGTCAAGTTGTTGTCCTTTCAGTCTTAGTTGTGGAGGGCGCAGCTCAGCTCCAGGTCCAGTTGCCATTTTCTAGTTGCAGGGGGCACAGCCCACCATCTCTTGCGGGAGTCAAGGAATTGAACATGGCAACCTTGTGGTTGAGAGCCGACTGGCCTATGTGGGACTCTAACCGGCAGCCTTCAGAGTTAGGAGCATGCATCTCTAACCGCCCGAGCCACCAGGCCAGCCCCCGCAAATAATCTTTTAAAGAGATAATCATAATAAAAACAAATTTTTTATATTTGTGGTAGTCCCCTTTTACTTGTGGGGGATACAGTCCAAGACCCCTAGTGGATGTCTGAAACCATCCACTGAATGGTACCGAATCCTACATATACTGTGTTTTCTTATATATACATACTTATTATAAAGTTTAATGTATAAATTGGTCACAGTAAGAGATTAACAACAATAACAAATAATAAAATATAACAATTATAACAATTTAATAAAGTTATGAGAATACGTTCTCTCTCAAAATATCTTTGTACTGTACTCATCCTTCTTATGATGATGATGATGTGAGATGGAAAAATACCTCATTAAGTCAAAAATTTTCACCTTTCCACTTAGAGGAAGAACTTTATGGCTTCTCCTTGGCATATCTGAATTGCCAGCATCACTACTCTTGAGTTTCGGGGCCATAATTAAGTAAAATAAGGATTACTTGAACACAAGCTCTGTGATACTTCCAACAGTCCATGTGATGACCAAGATGGCTCTTAAGTGACTAATGGGCAGGTTGCTCGTATACCAGTATGCATTGTGGACACACTGGACAAAAGAATGATTCATGTCCCAGTCAGGAAAGAGCAGGATGGTCCAAGATTTCATCACCCTACTCAAAGCAGCCTTCAACTTATGAATTGTTAATGTCTGGAATTTTCCATTTATTATTTTCGACTGTGGTGTACCATGGGTAACTGGAACCATGGAAAGTGAAACTGTGGATAAGAGGGGATACTATTGTACTCATGTAATTGCCATTTTCAGTGCTCTTCATTGCTTTCATTCACTCATTTCCTTTTGTGCTTTTCATACCTGTATTCTGCCTGAAGAGCTTCCTCTTTAACATTTCTTGTAGCATAGGCCTGCAGGTCTGAAAATATTTTCATTTTACCTCCATTTTATAAGGTTTTTGTTGGATACGGAATTCTAGATTGACAGTTTCTTCCTTTTAATACTTTAAAGATGTTGTTGTACTGTTTTCTCACTTACATTGTTTTTTTTTATGACAAATCTGCTGTCATCTTTATTTTTGTTCCTTTTTATAATCAACAAGTCCTTTAAGAACTTCCCTTTTTTCATTTCTTTCAACAATTTGATTATAATATATCTTGGTATAACTGTCATCATGTTTCTTGCATTTTGGGTTCACTGAGCTTCATGAACTTTTAGGTTTATAATTTCCATCAAGTTTGAAAAAAAATAGTTTTTTTTTTCCAAATATTTTTTGATTTCCCTCCTCTTCCTCCTCTCTTTCATGGTCTCAATTACATGTATATTAGGATCACTGATGCTCTGTTTTTTTTATTTTTATTCTTTTTTTCTGTGTGTTTCATTTTGGATAGTTTCTATGGCTTTGTCTCAAGTTCACTAGCAGTGTGTTTTTCATCTTCTACATTGTAGTTTTCATCTCTTGAAGTTCAATTTGGGTGTTTTAAAACATATATTTTTTTGAAGCTCTATGGAGTAGATGTTATAATGACCTTGTCTGCAAATTCTAACATCTTTTTTTTTAGTTCTTGGTCAACTTTGTTTGGTAGATTTTTCTCCTTAGTATGGGTTATATTTTCCTACTTCTTTGCATGCCTGGTAATTTTTGATGGATGCCAGACATTGTGAATTTTCCCTTGTAGACTACTGAATATTTTTATATCCCTAGAAACCTTTTTGAGCATTTTTTAAAATGGGATGCAGTTACAGACTTAGAAACAGTTTGATTCTTTCAGGTCTCACTTTTAAGATTAGTTTCTGAGTATTCTACCCCAAACCCCGTGACTTATAAGTTTCCGAGTTTGGCTGGTGGGAACAGGCACCATTCCCAGCCCTGTGTGAGTGCAAAGTCTGCTCCCTCTAATCCTTTCAGGTGGTTCTTTCCCTGGTCATGGGTGCTTCCTCGCATACATGTGCTCAGCTGTACTTTGCTAAATATTGAGGGTATTTACAGATTTCTGGCGATCTCTCTTGTTCAGCCCTCTTCCCTCTGGCACTCTGTCCTTAGATTTCTAGATGCTCTCACCTCCCTGGTTTCTCACATACATCTCTTCAGTGCAGGCGTCGTGCTGGGCTCTGCCTAGGTTTTTTTTTGTTTTTTTCTTTTTTTCCCCAGGGCCATGGTCTGGAAGCTGGGACAGTCCTAGGGCTCATGTCATCAGTTTCCCATTTCTTAGGGTTTGCCTCGTTTTCCCGCTCTCAAGGATTGTTGCTTGGTATCCAGTGTCTTGAAAACTTGTTTTATATATTTTGTACAGCATTTCCATTTTTCAAGCAGGAGGGAGATTTCCATGCCTGTTACCTTATCTTGATTGGAAGTGGATCTTCTCCATTTGTTTTCTTTTCCATGTGAAATCTTGTTGGTTAAGATGATTTTTGGAGACTATTTAAGTATTTAATACTCATTGTAGTGCAGTTTATTGTGATATTCTTTCTACTTTTCAGTGGTGTACAAATTTTCTACGATGAACACTTTGTACTGTACACATATTTTCAAAAATTAAATTTTAATAGTCAGCTATGTCCTGTGTTGCGTGTGATGATTTTGGTCATCACCCTAGCCATTTAAAACCATTTTTAAGGAAAACCAGTCATACATCTAGAAGTTAAATTTGCTAAACATAATAGTTTACATACTTTTAAGGAGATAAAAGATGCTACTATGTGAAGTACTTTGTTCCTATTAGCTTGTTTTTTAGAAGGATTTAAGCCAATTAGCTTTGAAATAATATATTCTTGAGTTTATAGATTGGAATGATCTACAAATAAATTGCTGTCTTTTAAATTGTATCATATTTTATGGAGTTCCTTTTTATATTTATTTAGGAGATTCTCTTCTTCATGGGTAGGCCTTTAGAATGTTCACATATCAAAGAGTAGTGATCTATGTGCTGGTGAACTATTTTATTTTTAATTTCTCTAGAATTTGAATGACAAAATATAGTACTGTGAACTAATATGAGAATAAAGTGTCAAAATTCAGGAGCATGTCTTGCTATAGTGCATATATTGTGCTGCTTCAAGAGTTTTCTGGCAGTAAGGACACAATTGACTGTGTTAATTTAAAAGAATCCTTGAGGTAGTATCATTCCATATGCTGTAGGAATATGTCAGTGATTTTTTTAATTTTATGATTTGAGTTTTTAATGTAGTCTTTTGAAAACTAGTTGTTAAGCATGGCAAGAAGACTAGAGTTGCTTTAGAATTCTTAGGAAAATAATTTTGTAAGAACAAATTAAAATTAACTTTAACTTTCTTCAGTACTGTCATAAATACCAGCATGCTGAAGCCAAAATTGCAGCAATGTTACATTGCTATGTTTCCAATATTTAAGCATAAAGGTTAGGCCAGATTTATATTCTCCAGTAAAACTGAACCAAAATATAAATTATTTATAGAATTTTCAGAACAGAATCTTAAAAAACTGAATACAACTCTGTGGTGGAGACTGCCAATTGTCTACCCCAAAACCCCTTTCTCCATCATCCTCAGACATAGATGCCCTGAATTTTCACTGGGGACAGACCCCCACAGAATAAAGATGACATTTCTTGGCTTCTCTTGCAGCTAGGCATTATGCTATGTGACAAAGTTCTGACCTCAGGATATAAGCAGAAGTGATTTGTGCAACTTCCTGATGGGCCAATAAAAGAAAGGGGTACATTCTCTTCTTTGTTTTCTCCCTTGCTGGGGTGCAGATATGGTGGACTACTCTCTCAAACCTTGTTGAAGAGGCCAGTTCTCTAAGGATGGCAGAGCAACAAACTTTTTTTAAAAGGCCTGGGACAAGGATGATGACTTCTTGAAGCAGGGCTGCTATAACAGCTTGGAGTTTCACGTGAGCGAGTAAGAAACTTCTATCTTGTCTAAGCCACTGTTATTTTGGGCCTCCGTTATACACAGGCAAAGCTATATACACGGTTCCCACATTTTCTTGTTTATAAATATGTTAGTAGTTGCTTTTTATAACTGCAAGCTTGTAAGGACCAAGTGTCACAGATAGAGATCTAAACTTCTTTAAAGAACCTCATTTTTTTTAAATTGGATTAGTCCATTACTATCAGCAGAAGAGGACAATACAGTTAATCCCATCTGGCTCTTTTCTGAGAAATTTGAAAAGTTGGTGTTCATGAGCTTATGCTGACTTTTGAAGAAAACAAGGTTTGGGAAAAGAGTAAGAGCGAAGTTATTCAGCTCTCTGCTTTGCTTCCAGTCACCAAATATTTTTTTCAATTTTTCCCATATTTTGTATTTCATAGTCATCAAATCCCAAAGTCTGTTTTTCAATCCCCAGGGTGAAATAGCTCCCTGTGCCATTTTACACTGTTTACTACTCCCCCTTCTGGAAACTATCATCCCTGAGCCTCTGGGATGTCACACCCTTACTCTTTCCTCCTTTGCCTCTGCTCTCTCCTTGGTCTCCTTTATGGAATATTCTTTCATCCACCTCTTCTTTGTAGGCATACTCTGACTCTTGGCTCACTGTTTGTTTTACTTTGTGATTGGGAGATCACAAATTGGCAGCTTGTAGGCATGTTTTGTTGATAATGCATAGAATTTAAAGAAATGCTGCTTTAATTGGCAATATTTAAAAATCAAGATATTTAACATAAAACTTAGATTTTGGCTTTTCTTGACCAAGGAGATGATCTGACAGCACTACACCTCTGTTCCCCATAGCATTAGGTGGTTGGAGCCGACTCATAGCTGCTTCCTTCAGATCCAGACGTGTTCTTTCTTCTTTGTTATAGTCCCCACCATTCTCTATTGTTAATATCTTGTTTTATTGGTTTACTTGCCTTTATTTATTTTCATTACTTGCCTGATCATTTAAGCATTTAAGTTTGTGATACTCATAATTTTGGGGTAATTTAAGTTTTAAGTTAATCTTTTCTGAAAGCAATTCCCTTTTCTTCCCCTTTCTTTTCAATTCCAATTCCTCCTCCCTATTCCAATTACTACTGTCCTAATTAGACTATCTTATTGTCTCACCTAGCTTACTTGCAGTAGAATCTTAACTGAGTTTTGTGCCTTATGCAGATCCTCTAATCATCCTCCAAACTGACATTTCTGAAATTAAAATTTTGATACGACTCTATCCAGCCTCCAGACTTTGAGTGGCTCACCTGCCTTCTAGATGACTTCAGACTGCTTAGCATTTTTATAAATATAAAATGGTACAATCACTTTGGAAAACAGTTTGGCTGTTCCTCAAAATGTTAAATATAAAGTTACCATATTACCCCACAGTTCCACTCTTAGGTATATGCCCAAGGGAATTGAAACATATTTCTAGACAAAAATGTGTATGTGACTGTTGATAGCCATTTATAATAGCCCGAGACTGGAAACAACCCAAATGTCCACTAACTGATGAATAAACAACATGTGGTATATTTACTCAATGGAATATTACTGGACCATAAAAAAGAAACGATGTTTTGAGTCATGCTACAACATAGATAAACCTTTAAAACTTTATACTAAGTGAAAGAAGCCAGACTCGTAAGGCCTTTTGTAAGGTCACATATTGTTTGATTCCTTTTATATAAGATATCAGAGACAAAAATAGAGTAGTGGTTGCCACGGACTGGGGAAGAGGAAATGGGATGTGACTGTTAATGGATATGGGTTTCGTTCTTTCTTTTTTGTTGTTTTTGTTTTTTGGTAGCAGTATGGTTTATTAAGCTGTGCCTTAGTACAGGCACTGGGGCTTTCTCCTGGTGGTCTTGCTGTATGAAGCCCGAACATTCTGCCAGTTCCTTTTGAGGAATGACATCAGGAAATTGAAAGCTAAGTGGATTTTGTACACAAGCCAATGGCTACTGCCAGACACAGCACCTTCTTCATGTGGAACTTGATGGTGGATTTCACTACCTTGACTTTAGCCACCATGTTCTCATTGTGGGTCAGGAAGGAAGGGAATTTACCAGACTTATTCAGGCCTGGGCCCAGGATTTGTGGGAGCTGCTTGATCAGAGACTCTGAAGCCAAAAAGACATCATACTTCTTGGCCAGCTTTTTGACTTGTTTCTTACTCTTGTTGAGTTTCTTCAGTGCCTCAATGTCCAGGTGGGGTATGCACAGCCTTGGCCTCCTCACAGTGCTGCTGGTCCCCAGAACACATACGGAGAACTGGGGGCGGGGAGTGGATTTAAGCCTGATGTTGCCCGAGAAGTGTTTGTCCTTCTGAGGGTCATAGTTTCTCAAGCTGATCTGCAGATCCACCACCTCCAAAACCTTCCCATGCATGCGCTGGTTTCCATACATGACTTGCCACAACACCTCATTGAGGGTGTTGCAGGAGATTTTGCTGCTCATTTTGCCTCGTGTCACAAATACTGAAAAAGACGATATGGGTTTCTTTTTGGGGGTGATAATAATATTCTGGAGTTAGACATGTCTTGTGCTGCTGTACTAATCTAACTGCTCTAAGAGTTCCATGTCATTGCTCAGTGTTATCATTTATACATTTTTTCTAGAAGAATCCCTTCCCTATGCCCATCTGGAGAATTTCTGATTTTCCTTCAGCGTTTAGTTCAGATCTTACTTCTGAAATTCCTTCTTCTAGACCAGTGCTGTTTTACTTAAAACCGGGATTAGGTAGATTCTCTAGAGCTAAGCAAGAATACCCTACAAACTGAAAAGAGACTGTGGGGACAGAGCCAAGAGTGCAGTTTCCAGGTTCTCGCCCTCACGTGGAAAGGTGCTCACTCGGGTAGTAAATGGCCATCAACTGTGATTGGATGGCCATCAGCTGTGGCTAGTTGGCTGTCAGCTGTAACCAGTGAGCCATTGGTTATAATATAACTAATATAACTGCCGTGGCTACGCTAGCAGAAAATGGGGGCTAGCGAGAAGATGGCGGCTGAGCTAGCAAGAGCGGATTGCAGCTAGCAAGTGACGTTGGTTGGCAGAGAAGTGGATGGCGGGTTGCGGATCGTGTGGCTCCTGCTTCCTGTGTCTCCAACCCAGCCGCCAGTGAGAACGTAGTGGTATGACTCCCCTACCTATGGCTCCGTGAGTGTTCCTTTTTGGCCTCACCATGTCCTGCGTTCTTATGTGGGGAGTGGGACCAGAGACCCTGCATGACACCCTGCATGACAGAGACCACTTTGATGAGCTTATCCAAATTTTGCAATCACAAAATATAAAAAGAAGGTCTTTTTATTTTAGGGTAAATGTAAGGTGTTCATGTTTTATAGTTTTTAATTTTAAATAAAATATGGTGGGCTCAGTATGGGGAACCATGTTTTAAAGCAAATGTCATGTCAGAATCTTCATCCAGTTTTGTTGCCTCAACCTACCTGCCCCCGGCCCCCATCCTGTGTAAATTAGGAGCATGTTTTCTGTGACCCTCAAATACCCTGGGCACTCCTTTTACTCTGAATGGTAACTATCTGTTTATTTTTCTGTCTCCCCATCTAGCATGGAGACCTCTTGTGTCTTTCATTTCTCTATCTATACAAGTAAATCCTAGTGATTCTCCATAGAAGTTTGGCAAATTTTGAATAAATGAAAAGACATCCTCAGGGACATCATATGTAGCTATATGGGAGAGATGGCATTTGCTTTACCGAAGATCAGAGATCTGAGGACTGTTTAATAAACACTATGTAATTAGAGGACTTCATTTAAAATACAACACAATCTCTCCTTTTCTCTTTCCTCCCCTGCTCTCTCTGTCCCCCACCCTCTCTGTCACACACACCCTTTAAAAAGCTATTTCAAAAAGAATAGAGTAAAAAATGTGAGAATTTTCACTTTTCTCAACCTATGTACCTGAGGAAGGTATTAGATTTAAGGCCTAATGTGGATATTAAAATGGCACTTTCCCCAACAGATTTTTAGAGTGTTTTCTGTACTTTTCAAAATAGTCTTTCCTCTTTGTGTCAGAAAATGCCCAAGTTAAAATTCATGTACTAACATTAACTCCCAATTTAGATCTTTTTACTATGCAGTGGCAAATAGTGGCTAGTTAATGTTTTTTTCTTTGAAAAATGTGATTAAACTTATTTATGTCATCCTTCACTTTTTAACCTTTGGATTTTAAAACTAGAAATTTCTTTTCTGTACTTTGTGGTTTGGGTTTCCAGAGTCCAACCCTGAGATAAAGGTTTGATAGCAGGTAGTTTATTTAGGAGGCAGAGAACACATAAGTAGGTGTGGGGAAGGCAGTCAGTAAAGGGCCCGTATTAAACCAGCTACCATTTGGCGCAACTGGAGTTTAATTGTATGTAGCATCCCTTAGAATTGTCTACCTGATAAACAAGGGAGCTGGGGTTTACACCGTAGAACCATTACTCGTTAGTCAAAGACTGTTTCTAGGCTGCTGTGCAGGTCTAGGGAAAATCCTCGGGCAACAAAATGGAAGTCTTGGCAGTTGGGAATCTGTGGGCACACATTCGAGCCTTGATGGTTAGGGGATGTTGGCAGGCGTCAACAGTGTCTGCTGTACATGGAGCTGATAACACCTCAGTGGAAGGAGTGCTACCATATGAAAAGTATCAGAGTTTAACGTGGCCTTGCTCCGTCATTTACTCAATCATCAGAGAGGTACCTACTATGTGCTAGATACTGTGCGAGGCAATGGGATCTACCGATTCCCTTTGTCGTGGCATTTAACTTTTTAAAGCTCAGGTTCTTTGTTTATAAAAACATGTTCTTCTTTTCAGAGTTGAGATAAAATGATAGTCACCAAAATACTTAGAAATATTTAACGTAATATTTCAAAGTTATTATTATGGTATTTACTCAAATTTACCCTAAGAAAGCAGTAGAAATGCAGTTAGACTACAAACTTGTCTTTTATTAGGGATTTATTAGCCAGTCAAAAGCTTTTTTTTTTTTTTTTTTTTAATTTAGATTGTGTGAATCTGGCCTTTCTGTGCAGTTTGTATAAGATAGTAAATTTATAAGTTCTATGAAAGGCAAAAGGTACCGTGGGGATGGTTATTTTTAGCCAGTCGGCTGTGAAGGGATCCCAGGAAAAGTGGATAAAATGAACTTTCAAGTAGTAAATAGGAATTAGCTATGTGGAAATAGATAATTTATGAAGGAACAGTGCATTCCATGAGAGCTTTTGTTAAATCCAACAGGCAGAGCAAGTAAGAACCTACTCAATGTCCAGGTTAAGCTTTCGAGTCCATGGGTTGGCCTAGACAGGGTGACATTGTGTCTCTATTGCGAACAGTGGTATCTGACTAGTTACTTAAGTTTTCTTAGCCTTTCATCCCTTAACTGTAAATCAGGGGCACGAGCACTACCTGTACTAGAAGATTATTGTAAGGGTATATTGTAAGGATAAATAAGATATGCTATTGTAAGGCTTGGAGAATCGAGACAATTCTGAGCAGCCTCATCCATTGCTTTGGGTATCAGTGCAGTTTCAGGTTACAAATCATATTGCCCTAAGGTGTATCCAGTCCTACACAATGCAAGGTTTCCCCAAGTATGTGGAACATCAATCCCACAACATCTGCAAGAAAAACAGATTATGAAGTTAAAAGAATTTGAGAAACCCTGTGTACCATAGGTAGATTTGATGGAGAGTCACTTTCAGATATTAACAGTGCTGAGATGTCCGGGGAATATTTCTGACTTTATTAAATACTGTGTGTTGAATTTCTTTAATCACCAGTTTCTCCCTTTTACCCCCCAATGTAATACCTATTCACATAGGCCACTCTTTGGGACATACTCATTTGAAGAGCTTCATGACTTGGATCAAGCAAGTTGACAATGCTTATACATTTGCATTAATATTGTCTATCAAAGTAATCATCTCAAGAACCTGCAAATGTCTTTAAGAAGTATGGGCTTTGCTCAAAATATTTTTTGAGATTCTTTCTTTAGGTATGCCTCTGAGACAGTTTATTAGTCAGTCTCCCCACACCAGTCATTACATGATCTTTTACATATCTCATTCCTCATTTTCTACACAGAATCTTATCACTCACCCAATGATTGTTTCTAGGCCTCAGATCTGTTTAGAATAATTTTTTTTTTTTTTGGCCACGTTTGAAATAATTTAAAGAACATTCCCTGGACAATTCTGAAAAGTCGACTTCCAAAAGCGCTTGGAGTAATGCCATTGTCATTAAACTAAGTCATAACTTCCAAGGTGAGTGGTTTTAAAAGGGACAGAAGCTACTGGAATAATACACATTCCTCTGCAGAATAAATGGTTTGTTTGTCATTTTATAATCATACAAGACTTGCTGAGTTCCTACTATGTGCTTGTCCGTTTGGTAGATATAGTTGATTTGGGACAGATGTTCACAGTCTAGTGGGGGAGAAATTAATGCTCAAACGTAATCATGATAGAAGGGGATAAATGCAGTCGTTGAAGGATCAGAATGTTATTTATGAAAGTATGGAGGAGGGGTCTGCCTTGGGGGTGAAAAAAGCTTCCCAACAGCAAGGGTACTACGATGAGCCTTGACTACTACGTGGACAACAGAGAAAGGATATTCCAGGCTGAGAGAGGTACATGTAAGGAGGCTCGGAGAGGTGAAAGAGGGTTGAGGAGCTGCAGTCACATGAGCGCAAGTGGACTGTGGGCTCCTCATTGGAAAGTGGAAGTTGATGAGGCTGGGAAGTCAGGAGGAGCCCTGACACAAAGGGCTGTGTAAGTGCTGGGCATAGAGTTTGGGATTTATTCTCTAGGTGGTAGAGCACTATTGATAGATTCTTAAACAGAGATAGCCATAGTCATAATTTTAAAAAGATTGTTTTGGTAGCACTTTGTAGTTGAGTTGGAATAGGGAGAGACAGGGGGCAAGAAGCTCTGGAAGCTACTGCAGTGGTCCAGGCAAGAGTGAGTCTGAACTAAGATAGTAGGAGTGATGATGGGGAAGAGGAAATAGCTCTGAAGGATATTTAGGAGATGAGGAGGTAGATTGTTATGAATGACTGGATGAAAAGAACAAGGCCAAGGGGCAGTCTGGGATTCTCTTAGATGGGGCACATTGGATATTGGCACCATTCCGTTGTGTTTGGGATTCAGGAGATAAATACATTTGGAGGGACATTTACTGATTTCTGTTTTGTACTTGTTGAATATGAATACTTATTGGTTATTCATTTGTACTTTCATTGGTTCCTAGAGTAACTGCTCTGTGCTAGATAATGTGCTAGACTCCAAGGATGTGGCCAGGAAAGAGTCACAATGTTCCATGTGCCCCAGATGCTACAGCCCTAATGGGAGAGACGGAGAGAAGCAAATAATTGCCAAACTATCTACTTCATTAGTAAGTAAATAAGAAGGGGACGTAACTCATAAAGCAGTTTGCAGTCCATTCTGGAGCTTAGCAGAACAACATGATCTGCTAAGTGATAGAGATTTGGAGGTTATTGGTGAATAGTTGCTAACTGAAGTCATTAGCGAGATTACCTAGACAGGATTTGTAAAATGAGCAGGAAAAGGGACTTGCGTTAGAATAATATGAACATCTAAGGAGCATTGTGGTTGAATAAAGTCCTAAGATGAATCTGAAAAAGAATGGCAGAGTAATTGAAAGGGTTGGGAATGTGGCAGAGAAGTGAAAAAAGACAGTTATATCCAAGTTCATTGGCTCTGGCGCTGCATATCCATGTGGGCTCTAGCAAGAACAGATACAGCAGAGTAGTAGGTATACAAGCCATATTTCCATGCAGTGGTGTACTGGAGCTGGCTTACACTGAGTTGTGAGAGCCAGATTGTTCAATTTTCAGGAATTGTGCAAGCTGGCTATTAAATATAGCCATTATTTAAAATTAAACTATTTTATACCACAAAGGAAGCCATCAATGAAACAAAAAGGCAACCTACTAGATAAGAGAAGTTATTTGCAAAGGATATATCCAAAATATATAAAGAACTCATACAGTTCAACATAAAAAAAAACAAACTGATTTTTTTAAAAAAGAAAAATGGGCAGAAGACCTGAATAGACAGTTCTCTAAAGAGGACATACAGATGACCAACAGACATATGAAAAGATGCTCCATATCACTAATCATTAGGGAAATGAAAATCGAAACCACAGTGAGCTTTTTACCTCACACCCATCACAATGGCTATCATCAATAAATCAACAAACAGGGTTGGCAAGGATGTGGAGAAAAGGGAACCCTTGTGCACTGTTGGTGGTATTTCCAATTGGTACAGCCACTATGGAAAACAGTATGAAGGTTCTTAGGAAAATTAAAAATAAAATTATCATATGACCCAGTAATTCCACTTCTGGGTATTTATCCAAAGAAATCTAAAACACTTATTCAAAAAGATATCTACACCTCTGTATTCACGGCAGCATTATTTACAGTAGTCAAGATATGGAAGCAACCTGAGTGTCCATCGACAGATGAATGGATAAAGAAGTGGTACATATATACAATGGAATATTACTCAGCCATAAAAAGGAATACAATCTTGCTATTTGCAACAACATGGATTGACCTAGAAGGTGTTATGCTAAGTGAAATAAATCAGACAAAGACAAATGCCATTTAATTTCTCTTATGTGTGGAATCTAAAAAATAAAATAAACAAAACATAAACTCAGATACATCAAACAAACTGATGGTTGCCAGATGGGAGAGAGGTTGGGGAATGGGTGAAAAAGGTGAAAGGGATTAAGAAGTATAAATTGCCAGTTGTTAAAACAGTCATGGGGATGTAGAGGATAGCATAGGGAACATAGTCAATAATATTGTAACAAGTATATATGGTGCCAGATGGGTACTAGACTTACAATCGTGATTGTTTCATGAGGTATATAAAGGTCTAATCATTATGTTGTACAAGTGAAACTAATATAATATTGAATGTTAACTATATTTGAAAAATAATTTTTTAAAAAATATTAAATTATGTACACTAACAAATAAATTACATTAAAATTGCATAAAAATTCATCCTCCATAATTATTTTACTACATTTTTTTAGTGTCTATGCTCTTAAGGTTACTGATGGCTAGTTTGTCTAAAGGTAGATGTACTCTATAATTGTGTGCTGCTGTCCATCTCTTTTGAAGTCTTTGTTGACTTCACTTTCGTATCTTGAAATTAGCCAGAGTGTTCACACCATAGAAACTGGCAAATGCTATAAATCAGAGATTTTATTTGTTGATTATCGACTTAAGAAAGTGAGATGTATTGTTAATAATGCAGATTAAACTCAAAAATATGTTGGATGTGTAGCAATTACATTGTGAATGGCACAGAAATTAAGGAAATATTCTTCCGAATAATTATCCAACTATGTACATTATTATCCAATTCAATAAAGCAGTTGCTTTTATTATGAGCAAGACAAGTTCAGACAAATATAGTCATTAGTTCACTTTCATCCCTTTTATTAAAACAAAAGAAAATAGCCAACATTCATGTCAGAACATACCAGATTTGGTAAATAACATTGAAAGAATTTTGCAAGAAACAGTTGACTATATGGAATTTACAGTAAAGAATATTGTGAATTTTATTATCATGTGTAAATTACATGCTATATCTGTTATATCAGCAAAGTTTATAGTAAACATATGTTGATACATACATATACACATATTTATTTTTATGAGAGCCGATTGCTAAAAGTTTACCTACACAGGATGGCTGTATATCTTACATGGAAGCAAGTGGGATTTACTCCTTTGAAAACCATGGCAGGGGAGGGATATTCCCTGGGTACTAGGCATATAGGTAACCTTAGGACATCTGCAGGTTTCGGGGTGTGTGTGTGTGTGTGTTTACTTGGATGAATTTGTAATCCTAAAGAGAGGAACCCATAGAGAGGGAGAAATTGATGGTACAGAAAAAGAGAGAAATAAATATTGGGAGAAGGTGACAGAGGAATGGAAGGAAATAAAAACACAGACTATTGTGGGAAAATGATCCTTGAACTCAGGGAGCACCCCTATTCCTGTATGGATGAGGAATGATAACATAGGATGTGATAAATTCAAGTACTTGTACATTAAAGTCATTAATATCAGTGAATTGCTGTTTAAGAAGTGGGTAAGATGACCTCAAGAAAATAAATCCAGAAAGATAGCTGTTAATTTATGAATAAATTATAGAGTAAGAGGTGATTGACCAGGGCAAGTTTTCATGATGATTTAATCTCCGAAATACTGTGTTGTATTCTTAGTCTCTTTTGCGAGGTGGAGATTTTTAAATAAAAAAAGAGATGATTTAAAGACACCTCATGCATTTAAATGCCAAGTATTATTTCTTTTACTTAGCCCTGCAATGTACTGCTAAATTTCCATGGACACAGGTTGAGTTTCTACTCGATGATCAGAAATGGGGTATAATTTGAGTTTGACAAAAACGCGTTCATTGCATGCACGGGTAGTTTGAACACAAGGTAAAATGTTATCCAGACTGCTGAAGAAAACAAGTCTTATTTTGGAACATGACTTTCTTCAGCATTATAATTTATGACTTTTCACTTGGATTCTTGCTTTTAGCACACTCATATTTATATATGTGCTTCAATCAAAGAAATGCATAACATTTTGCTTACACTGTCTCAGCTCTATTAGTTTTCCACTATTGAAATTTACTATCCTTATTTTCCCTCAATTGAAATACAGTAAAATAAAGAACTGTTTTATATTTTCACAGTACTTTAACATTTCAAGTCTTTTCAGGTCTATTTTCTCAAGATGTAGTAAATAATTATCCCACATATTCAGAGGTACTGGCACTGATGATGCTAAATATGGGTGTTGGTGTGGAATATTACATGTGACTAGCCCTGAGTTGCCATCATTTTTTGAGCCTAACATTGTAGTTACCTCCTTTGCATTTTAATAGCACCTCATCCATCTGGCTGAGGATCTCAAAGTCTTGCCTTGACTTTTGGAAGAATAACCTGTACTGGGTTGGTAGAGTTACAACACTTTTGTGGCCCTGCTCAAGCAGCTGATCCTTGTGTTTGTTGATTGATTCGTGGTTGTAAGATGCTGCTGCTGCTGCTGGTCGAAACATCATGTTGATGTTCAAGGTAGAAAAAAGGGTAGGGGACAGTGCCAGCACATGTGTGTCCTGTTTCACCACGAAAGCAAAAGCTTTAGAGACACTTCCTTAGCAGAGTTCTGCTTAGACCTCATTGGCCATCCCTCTGTACAGGAGTGTTTGGAAAGTGATTATTTAGCTGACCAACATCTATAGTGGGAGATAGCAAAGGGGAAGTTGGTAGAGAATGTCTTTGGTTAGCCAATTAGCAGTGTTTACCAAAGGGGAGGATCTCAAGTCCTGTCTAGCTCTAACCTTTGCATTTCTATAACATCAATTTAGGGCTGTCTTACCTAGAAAGCCGCCCTTTTAGTTTCCTTACCTGCAGGCTTAGGAGAAACTTTGTTGATCCCCATCTAGACTTTTCATTGGTAAGTAAGGCCCGGGGACAGTTCCTTCTGGAGGAGAGGATTCTTTTTTTCAGTATCAGCCTAGATAGAGCAGTCCCGGAATTAAGGTACAACCCCGAAACTGAAAGGGAACCACTGTTAACAGACCTTGGTACCCAGTGAGGCTGCTGGGAAGGCTCCTATAAAAAATACCAGTAAGGAAGAAAGTATTCTGAGAATCTGACCAATAATACTTTTTCTATCTGAATGATTTGAAGAACTAATAGCTGCATACATTACTGGTTGTTTTCTGGCTGGTGTGGGACTGTACATCAAGACTTGTTTGAAATATATTAGTTTCTTTCTTTGAGGATAAAAATTTTTAGAAAAGAGTGACATTTAACTAAACTGTTCATGGACTACTTGGGAGCACTGAGAATGGATCCGAAGTGAATGTATTTCTAAAATTCATGTCTAGAGCATGTCTAAATCTTGCACTTTTCACACCTGCAAAAATAAAATCTTCCTGACCCTGTGGGCATAGAATGATTCTTTGTTTTGGGTTTAGGAGAATAATTTTTAAATGACAAAAGAATTTGCAGTGCATATAAATGAAAACCCAAATTACTAATTTATAGGCAAAATTAAATTCCACATCATGAAGATGCAACTATATATACATTTTGTTTCCTCAGAGATCTTATTGTATTCCAGTATTGTGCTAAGCAATTCATATATGTTACTTTATATCCTTGAAGTAGTTAATATTATTTTTCCCCTTTTGAAGAACCTGATGCTCACAGAGGTGAAGTTACTTGCCCAAGGTTTCAATGCCAGTAATTCATAGCAGCTGGGATTTGAAACCAGGCAGTTTGCCATACCTGCCAGGTGTGGACCTGTGCTCTTAATAATAATAACAATTAGGCAATATGCCAAAGATTGTATGTTCATGTCATCTATTATTAATTAAAATCCTAGACTTCGGCACTATTATCATCACCCCTAGTTTAGAGCTGAGCACACTGAATATTAGAGAGATTCAGTAGCTGTCTCAATTTTTCACAATGGCCAAGATGTGGCTTCCAACCCAGGCAGTCCGACCAGACTGCATGTGGACCCTAACCACGTAACTAAACTCTTTGTGCATAGTTAGTCATGTGTTGACTCGTATGTCTATAAAATGTAATGTTTATTTCTAAAAAGAAACTTTTTTCCATATTGTAAAATTCCAGAAAAAACTTCTCATGTTTCTTGATGGCTTCCTGCTGAGAGACGACTCTCCTCTGCTTAGATCAAATTGGGTCACAATTTTTCTGGTGTACATTAACAACAATTTGATATGGATTACTTTGCGTCTTACCCATATGGTCAGAGCTTAGATTAGTTTCATTTCTTAGGTGACTGAGTGAATTTTTCTTTATCAAAAGTAACTAAATTTATATTAGAAAAATTCCTGGCTGAGAAAATCTGACATTGAATTCAACAATGATGAAAGATTATGCCTGACTGGAAAAGTTATGTTTTCTGTTAATGCTGATGTTTTCGGATAAGGGAAAAGTGATCATTTTTATTTTTCAAATACCACTTTGCTTAAAGGATATTAATAGAAAGTAGTATGCACTTCCTTATACTGTGAATTGTGATTGGAAAGAAAATGTGATTGCTATTCAGTCTCAAAAAATAATCTACTTCATTACAGAAACATTCATATGAAATTATAGTTCATTCTAGATCAGTGGTGCTTTGATTTTGGCTGAAATGTATATAAAATTAAATACAATAAAAATTGTTGCATGAAAAAAATCAATTTTATATTATTCCAGTCACATTTCATCACCTAACTCCATTTCACCCGAATTCAGTACTATATTTTATAGTGATTGACTCACAGAAGAAAGATCTGTGACTTCTATCTTGCTGTATGACCTTGGGGAAAATTGGCTTAAATGTATGAAAGGATATTTCAGGCATTGACTCAGACTAAATAAATGTGCTAAATTTGATACAGTGAGTGGGAAATTTTTCTCACCACATGGAACCACTAATGAGCTTGGGAAGTAAACATGGTTAAGTAGACATAGTTGCCTTTTTGTTACAATAATTCTGAATTGGCCTATTAGCATGAATATCATTTCAGTGAACTTCACATTTGTAGCTTTAGGACTGACCAAAACACCAAACCAAACAAAAACAAAATAAAATGTCTCCAGATGAGAGAGCTGTTGTGGGGTGAATTGTATTCCCCAGAAATGTATAAGTCCTAACCCCTGGTACCTGTGAGAGTGACTTTATTTGGAAAAGGGGTTTTTAGAGGTATAATCAAGTTAAGGTGAGATCATGCCGAAGTAGGGTGGGCCATTAATCCAATCTGACTGGTGTCCTTATAAGAGAAGAACAAATAGAGAAGCACTCAGGAAGAACACTGGTGACAACAGCAAGCCGAGCGGTGCTAGGAAGACTAACAACCACCAGAAGCTAGGGAGAAGCAAGGAAGGATTTTCCCAAGTCACAGAGGGAGCATGGCCTTACACCTTGGTTTCAGACTTCTGGACTGTACAACTAGAGAAGAAATATCTGTTATTTTAAGTCACTTAGTTGGTAGTAGTTATGGCAGTCCTAGGAAACCAATATAAGAGATCAGAATGGAGCAATGATGGAGAGAGTCAGTGGTAGTGCCCTGTGGATTTTGCTTTCTCCCATAGTTCCACATCTTCCGTCTCCTCCCCATGTTATTATCATAAACATCAGAAAACTGGGTTCTGTTTCTCCCACCATCACATACGTTTGCAACATTACTTAATCTCTCTGTCTCATTTGCTTCATTGGTGAAGTGAGGTATCCTACCCTCTGAATAATAATAATGGCCAACATTCCTCATCCAGGCCGAGGGCTCAGTGCTTAACATGGAGGATTTCATTTACTTCTTACACGAATCCTATGAAGAGTGTTTTACTATTATCCCTACTTTACAAGTGAGCCAAATGGTGGCATTTGTTTGTGACGTCTTACCTTTTCTCGTCTTATCCCTTCAGTGACTTGAACATGGGAGTCAGAGCTAAAATAGTGTATTTATGTGTCCTTGATGGGACAGGTAAACACAGATACCTAACTTGACTTAATCAGAGTAGGAAGTAGGTGAAGACCATTGGAAAGGGATGTTTTTACATCAACATGGTACTACTGTCACTTTGGCCATGTCACAGTTTCTTCATGAACAGAATAGAAGGTTCATATTTTCATTTTTAACAATCTCTTTCTTTGTTAGACCTTACTCCTTTGTTATTTGAAAATATTTTAATATAGTTTCCTAATTTTCTAGCTTGCTTGAAAATTTCATTATTGGAGCTACTTCAAGTTATGATATGATAGGGGAATTTCATGACATAATTGACATTGTTGACATTCACTGTGTGCTAGCCACTGCATAGGTACAGGGACCTATGAGATAGGGGATATTATTCCACAGCTTGCAGGTGGAGGCTTAGAAACACTTGGTCAAAATGACTGGTTTTCAAATCCTTGTCTATTGGGCCTCCATGGTCTATTTTTGTATGTTCTTGTAAGAAAAGGCCATGTACACAGTGACATGGATTAATTTATCAGATAAGAGATTAACTTGAAACTAGGAATATGGACCCTCAGGGGATACCAGCCAAGACATGTAAGTATGGCAAATCCCAAAACATCTGAAAAATAGTATGCTGAATAGAATAGCTTAGGCCTGGGGACGGGGCACAACATGAGAAGCCCAGTTATGTCAGCATGGGGACATCAAAGATGAACCTGGCTTCTTTCAGAATGCTTAATCTAAAGCTATTCTAGAATTGGACTAATTTATTCTTAATTACCATAATTAGGGCCCAACAAAAATGGAAAGTTTCCTGCTTAACTCAAGAACATGGTAACAAGCTATACGCTCTATCCCTACCATGAACATTTTAGTTCATGGTAGGTTACAACCCTATGATAGAAACAATGTTATATTTGAAATGAGAGTGCAAAATAAGTCTGTTCCATGCTGTTTCTTTCATGGACGCTTTGTCCCATGCCTCTCGTACAAAAATTCTTAGAAAATCCAGTAAGCAGTAGTATTTGAGTAGGTCTTAGAGGCACAACTGATCTGACCAAGCAGTGTACGTTGGTTAAGTGAAATATGAAAGACTGTCTGTTCTATCTCAGCCGAGGATGTCTGCCATAGAAAATGTTTGTTATGGCACAGTAGGGAGACTGAAGCCACCAGCTTCTTACTACCCAAACTTGCCTTGGTTAAATTTGTCTCCTAGCCCCTAGAGAACTGTCAGTCTCCTGAAGAACTGGGCAGTCTAGTGTAGGAAACAGGAAAAGAGGTGAAGGAGCTTAGCCAGTTTACCAGGAGCATATTCTGGGAACACGCACTTGCACAGTGAATAGACACTGGAAAGTCTGACTGTCTAATTTGGATTTTCCGTTTAGGCCTGTCATGGTAAAGTGAAATATCTGTTGGATTGGGAGTAAGTGTGTCAGTATTTTGGTCACAGCTCTGCTACAAATTAACAGAAGGACTGGGAAGTGGTGCTTTGTGGCAGTAACGTTCTTCATGTGTCAAAGCTTGGGATTTTACATTTTCTTTAACGTCTCCGAAATTCCTTTTCTACCTGCAAAAGATCATAGGTATCATTGTTGAGAATGCGTTTCATCAAATGCTGAACAAGCCCCTGGATGTTTGCCGTGACCTTACCATGCTTGCCATCTGTGCCATCAAAGAACATTTCCACGGGTAACACATCAGGAGCTTGAAATATGGATGATACCACAGTTTGTATCTGGAAACCAATATCTAATGGATAATAATACTGATGAGTACTGCCATTAGTGAGAAAGCATTTATTATGGGCCAGGTAGCTCACTGATACTCCACAGGGAAGGCTTTGCCCCCCAGGGACATTTGACACGTAAGAGACAAATATCTCTGAAGACTTTAATCAAATATCTCTGAAGACCTTACGAGTTGTCAACACAGAAGGGGGGAATGCTACTGGCCTCTAGTGGGTAGAGGCCAGGGGTCTTGCTAAATATCATTTAATATTCAAGGCAGCCCTCACAACAGAGAATGTTCTGGCCCAAAGTGCCAGTTGTGCCAAAGCTGAGAAACCCTGTTTTATAGCCAATCTTTGATTTATATACATGATGATCATAGAAGAGGTTAAGCCCATTTTACAGCGGAGGTTCAAAAAGGCTAAGTCAATTTCTCAATATTGAACTGTTAGGCACACAGCGGGCATTCCATCTCAGTCCCTAAAACCCATTCTTCTTAAACGAAGAGATGGTACCCAAACACAAACCCCTTCCTCTCCCCGACTCAACATTGAGATGTATCCTTCACCTCAGTTTCTTCATCTTTAATATGAGAAGATTTTGTGTCCTTTGCCTAGAAGTCTGTAGTAATGTATTTTGGTTGGGGGGTAGGTAGTAGTGGAGAGAGGAGATGGGGGGTTGGTGATTTTTAAAAAGTTAAGATATTATACTTAAATGTAATATTTTTGGCAAAAATCTGTAGTCATAAGCAGTGTGGGTGAAATACAAAAATATATATTTAGAGTTTAGTGTTGCTCATACATATGCATTGTTTTTAGATTAAGAATGAGAGCTTTGAGTTTCTGCTTCTCTTTGTATGTTTCAAAAGCAATTTGATTTGCTCTTCTCCTGGGTGTGATGGTGATTTGTAGATCTTGCTGGTTGTTGAGGAATTGAAGACTCTTTGTGGGTACTTAAGGATGAGAGTTTACGTCCATGTAGACAGTAAGGTAGATTTGGGGTATTTTGGAATTGAAGCATAACAGAATATATAGAGATGTGAGCTAGGCCAAATTGCACTTTGGGGATAGAAGTATGGAGAGCCCCTTGAGGACACAATGTTTTATTTACCTCTCTGGTCACTGATAAATCTCAATTTTGGGATAAAGCGTAACAGATAAATAAGGTTACTGCAGTACAAGGTGGAGAAAAGTTAATTTAAATTATTTTATTAGAAAACTTACATTTGATGAGTGGGAAGTGTAGCTTAGGAAATTGACAAGACTCATCCCTTTATAATATTAATTTTCTTGCCAAAATACTACGTTGCCTTTTGCATAGTGTATTCGGGGACTTGTACATTGAAATATAGCGACAGCTGCCCTGGGTAGGGTTATACTTGCCCCTAGAGTCTTACGTCTTCACAGAGAGTCGAATTTTATTCTGGAGATGTGGGGCAGCAGCTTCAGTTGCTTTGCTCAGTAAACAACCAGAACAAGGGCGCCTCTTTGATTTACCTGGTGTTCATTCTGTCAGTTGGTAGAGTTAATAAGCAGAGAAGGGACAGGACATGCAGCCAAGGTAAGGTGAGTGCCACCACAATATGCAAATACCACTTTGAAATTGTCTGTAGAGGAGTTGAAAACAGGCAGCTTTTAATCAGCATCCAAAAATTGAGCATTTTAAGGGAGCAATACACAGAGATATGCTCAGTGTGGCAGTCACGTTAACTGAAAGAATGAATTCTAGGTTTTCAGCATTAATTTCAAAGCTCTAAGAACACAGGTCTAATCTTTACTGCCTTATGGGAACTACAGACATCATCATTTTCACAGGCGTTCACTGATCATTGCAATTTTTGTTTTTATTTTATCTTTTTACGAAATTTATTTTTAAGTAAAAGAAACGTACTGTAGTTATTGAGAATTGTTTTGTATGCTCTGAAACTTAATAGTTCACAAGGAAAAGATGAGCAGATCTTGAGGAAAAGATGAGAATGAGAGTTTCTACATTGTATGAAACCTTGATTTGAATTGCAATTGTTGATTTGTGGGTTTTTTTTTCATCCTTTTATGAAACAAAGCTACTGCTGTGTTTTTTCACCATGCCAATTCCCCAGAAGCCACCACCAAGATTCATGGTTTCAGCAGAATTTAAAGATGTTATAGTAATTACAGCATTGAAAAGTCCCCATAGCTTTCAATCATAATATTTTATATAAGGCCAAGAGAAATGTTAATTCATTTTCATATACAGCTGACAGATTATGCTAGACTTGATTTTCTTTAGAGACCATGTACATATTTACCAGTAGATTAAACTCTGGTTGTCAGTTATGTGTGTCAGTTGGTGAAAATTTGGATTTGTTACACAGGGCAGTATTCTTATAGAGGAAAGCATAGAAAAGAATGGCCCTGACATTGTCCTCTATGTCATGTAAATGTCACAAGCTCTCTGAGACCTCAATGGCATTGTTTTCCTTTTACAGTTGAGGAAATAGAGACAAAAAGCATCAATAACTAATAAGCATTTTTTAAAAATAAATTTTATTGGGGAATGTTGGGGGACAGTGTGTTTCTCCAGGGCCCATCAGCTCCAAGTCATTGTCCTTCAATCTAGTTGTGGAGGGCACAGCTCAGCTCCAAGTCCAGTCGCCATTTTCAGTCTTTAGTTGCAGGGGGCACAGCCCACCATCCCAAGTGGAAATTGAACAGGCAACCTTGTTGAGACCTCGCGCTGTAAGCAGCTGAGCCATCCGGCTGCCTCAGAAGTACTTTTTCTACTATATCCTAATCCATCTCTATTACCTGGACCAAGAAATGGAGATTTTTCTGGAAGTCAGGGGGTGGAGACCAAGCTGTAGTTGTTGATTGACTTGAACACAAAACTCTAAGGGTTTGGATTCATCCTTTAATTCAAAGATTTCTGCGATTTTGGCTTTTTTCTTTATTTTGGGGGAAGATTTTTCATATACTCATTCAAATTACTGTTGGAACTATTTCTCAATGGCTGTCAAGACACATTGGTTACAATGACAGATTTTGCCAAAATAGACACTATTTAATTTGGAAGGTAATTACTTCCTCCAACAGAAAATTAATTCAAAATGGAATCTGCTATGTTATCTTAGTTCTGATTTTGCATTATTATTTGGTACTGCAAGATGTCATATCCTGCTTTTATTCAGAACTATTTTGTCCAAAATGACAAAGGGACATTAATCAATTTAAAGCTAGAAATCTGAATGTGATTTTTGCAGCTGATAACTCATTTTTATCACTGTATATTTTAATTATAAATAAATATGCAACCCCCCAATTTAAACAGGTTGCATTCAAAAGTTCATTTGGAACAGAGTGGTTTGTAGTTTGAAACATTTTTCCATAGAAACAATGTTAGGTTTCCAGGCCAACCCACAAAAACCTACTTAAACCATATTGTACAATTTCTGCTCTAAAATCATCATGGGGCCCACACAACATATATAATAATATTTCACTGGGAAAATGCAATTGGGAGGTTGGCTTAGAATAATAGATCAGAACTTCACTGGGGTAGAGCTGGGCACTTGAAGTCTTCTTGACAACTTGGCAAAGAGAATTAGCATCTTTTTTGTACGATAGTATCTATGGTTCCCATGACCTTGGGCGAAGACTCTGGTAGGATGAAGGCTAAGATAGGGAATGGGGCATCTTCTAAGAGTGGTTACATGATTCAACATGCTTGTGGCTACAAGCAAGAGACTACTCACTTAAATAATCGGGTTTACTTCCTCACGTGAGAAGTCTGGGAGGCAGTTTCCACATTGGTTAATTCAACAGCTCAGTGAAGTCACGGTTCTGGGTTAGGGTAGGTTCTTTGAAATTTTTATCACCTCATGGTTATATGTAAGCACAAGAGTCTTGTCCTTCTATAATAAGCTCTGAAAGGTAAAAGACAGAGGAGTGGTCTCTTAATCTTATTAAGTCGGAAAGTATCTCCCAGAAGGCCCTTGCCTCAGCAGAGTGAGTGCCCTTTATGTACTGTTGGCCAGAATTGTAAGTCAGAAGCTTGCTGCTAAACCAATCACTGCCCACCAAAAACCAGGTTGCTAGAACTGGTTTAACGTCTAAGCCTTATAGAATTAGTTTATCTCCTGGGGGTGGCGCCGATGCCCACCTTCTCTGAGCATACTGCCAAGTTTGTTTGGACATCTGTAGACAGACAAGAAGATGGACAGTGTGTTGGGTCAACGTCATCCATGCCTTCCACACTGTCTGCCCCGAGGGGGCAGAGGCCTGGGGAAGGAAAAGGTCATAACATCTGAGTTTTTGTTTTAGCTCTTTCCAACTCCCTGTGTGATCTTGAGAAAGTCATGTGATTTCCCTGCCCTGACTCCAGTTCCTATAAAATAAGGAGGTAGAATAGACTCATGTATTCCGCGGTTTATTCATTCAGTAAGGGTTCATTGAGCATCTACTTTGCTACAAGCAGTTTTGTAGGCACAGAGGATATAACAGTGCATCTTCAACAGTCTTTCCCAGCTGTCTTATGTTTCTATGTGATTCTGAATCACAAGCTGCTGTGGTAAAGCTTTGGGCATTGGGGTAGGATGGTGTAGACATGTAAGGCTTTCTAATAGTATAGACTCTCGGGGAAGTGTCATTGCCCATTCTAAAACAAGGCAGAATCTCACTGCATTTTTCTTATACTTCTATCCCCAGAGGAACAGATAACTTGATTGATACTTTCTAATTTTTTAATATATACTTTTAGCAATAAAGGAAATAGACGATGGTGGTGGTATGCAGGAAACTTCTTCACCTTTTCTCATAGACCTGCAGAAAAAGTTAAAAGAGCAAGAAGAGAATAATAGTGCTTTCTTAAACCCAAGATACTGAAGTAAGGTCTACTTACATTTCCAAGAAATATCCAGATTTGGTGAGGAAGAAGGAGAAAAGTGAGTTGGAGACGGTGACTGAGAAGAGCCGCAGGAGCACTGAGGAAGAAGGTTACCCTCCCATCCTCTAGCCTTTGTCTCAGCCATATCCATTCCTGCCACCCAGGGCACTGCCCTGCCTGGCTGCCCTGTGGGTGAGGATCAGGGACAGGAGAAGGGAAGGGACTGCAGAGGTTGTGGGCAATGATGGAAGGGAGGCAGAAGACCGAAATCCCCTGCTGAGGGAATAGAAGTGCTGTTGCACCCCGAGATTCCGGGCTTTTTCTGAAAGGCCATTTTTTAAGGGAAAGTATACATGCAGAGAGTGCCAAAAAATGTATGCACATTTTAAGAAAGGAAAAAAAAACTGTATTGAAATTGTAATACTCAATATATACCGATAAGAAAAGATGGATACAAGGAACATTTGACTTCTGCAATTACAAGAGGTGCTCAAAGTGGTTACCATCAGTGTAATTTTAAAGCAGTTTTTTTCCTTTCTTAAAGTATGTATACATTTTTTTGGCACCCTCTGTATAATCAAATGTAGCAATAAGATGAGTACTGGCTTATAATAATTTTTTTTTTTTTTTTTTTTTTTTTTTAGCGATGATAAAATGCACTGTGAAGTACTATGGTGATTGTAATTACGATGCTTTGGAATTCTAGTGAAACCTTTTGGGCCGTGTAGGTAGCAGAGGATTACAGTGTGTGTTATCTATCTACACATCTGTGCACCTCAGGAGTGGCATACTTTTCTACAAAGGACAAGATGGTAAACATTTTACGCATTGTGGGCCATGTGGCCTGTGTTCTAAGTTCACCATAAAAGCACTGTTAGACAACAGGTGAACAAATGGATGTGGTTGTGTTCCAGTGACATTTTATTTATGGACAACTTCCTTGTGTTTCCTTCAAGTTCATATAATTTTTACGTGTTATGAAATATTTTTCTTCTTTTCATTTTGTTCAATCATTTAAAAAACGTAAAAGCTACTCTTTCCTTGTGGGCCGTGCTAAGTAAAACAGGGCAAAGGCCATATTTGGTCCTCGGGCTGTAGTTTGTCCACCATGGTCTGACTATCATCTATTTATTTACCTGTCTGTCTGTCTACTTGTCTGTCTATCTATCATCTATCTATCTATCTATCTATCTATCTATCTATCTATCTATCTATCTATCTAAATATCTATCTTCCTTCTTTCCTCTTCCATCTGTGGGCAATGATCTGATTCCATTAAATTCCATGCAAGGAATTCTCACATATTCCTGTAGTCAACTGCTCTAAACCCTTATAAGGCCAATCTATTGGATCTCTAGTATTGATTCTCTTCTGTTTTGCGTGGTTGAAGTTGTACAAACTTTTAATATTATCATCATGATTTTAAAATATTATTATACATTTAGCATGACTATAACCAATTTGGAGTAATTCCTTTATAAAAGATCCTTAAGGAAGTACATTACATCTAATAATAAATGATCTTGTTGAGACTTGAAAACCACAGGTGCGTGATAATGTCACGTTAGTTTTCATATCCTGAATAGGGCACTTGTTTTTTCTGACTCATACGGGCAAGACTTGGAAGGCTGCATATTACTGTTTATGAGCCTTATCCTTTATTGCAAATCAAGTGTTTATTCCACTCCTGAACTTAATTAGCAGCTGAGAGCTTTGTGCTTTGTATTTTAAGGAAGCATGTGATTTGTTTATTAGTTCAAAAGCAGATTAATTATTATATCTTTAGTCACCATCTGTAAACACATCTATATTGGTGAGCTCTCTCCCGCTGAGTTACCTTGAAATGCCCTGTGGTGTTTTATTAGCTTTCAATTCTGTGTTTATTACAGTTGGCTGGAGATTTTTCAATTTAGTTTATTGGCCAGAGAAAGTCCAATTCTTCTGTGGAAACTACCAGTTTCTGAGGGTGAGGGATTTATTAATGCTGGCTATCAATTTGCTATAAACATTTCCCCCAAGTCATACTTGTGTTTTGCTTTGGATTAAAGATATTAGTAGGTCAGTTATAAGCCAAGGTTTGAAGTACATTATGTACTGTTTGGGTTCAAGGAAGAGCAATTGGGAATAAAATTAGTAACCTCCATAAAAAAATGTCTTCTGAGTACAGGTCAGCTCCAGACAGAATTATTAAGTGCAGGAGGGCAAGAGGATACATGGATAGTTATCGATGCACTGGCATTTTAATATTTTTTTGATTTTGGTGTTGCAAAAACCCTTTCAGTTTCCAAGTGATTCTCTGAGAATTTAAAGAGATAACATAAGGGCAGCAATGGATCTGGGATGGGAACCAAAGTCATATGGCTTGTGAGTTTATGTTCCTCTTTTCCAGTGTCTAGGTTGCCAGATAAAATATAGTATGCCCAATTAAATTAGAATTGTTTCTTATCAACAAATAATATTGTTTAGAATCAGTGTGTCTGCAATAATGCATAGGGCATATTTATACTGCACATATTTTTTGTTAATCTTAAAGTTAAATTTAATTGGGCGTCCCGAATTACCATTATTTGCTAAACCTGGCAACCCTGGTAGTGCCTCTTTCTCCTCTCCCTTCCCTAAGCTTTCGTGCTGTCCAGGGGCCACCACTGTGTGGCTGGTTTAGATTTATTTATTAACTCTGTCTTAGTCCCTTCTGGTTACTATAACAATATACTGTAGGCTGGGTGGCTTATAAACAACACATTTACTTCTCGGAGTTCTGGAACCTAGATAATTCAAGGTCAAAACGTGTGCAGATTTGGCATATGGTGAGGGCCTGCTGTGGTGCAAGGGGTCTCCATAAAGGCACTGATGGCGCTCCCAAGGGCTCCCCCATCATGACCTGCTCACCTCCAAAGGCTCCACCTCCTAATACCATCATCTTGGGGGTTAGGATTTCAACATATGACTTTGGGGGGGAACATAAACATTCAGACTATAACAAATCCTATTCTTTGTGTTTTTAGTTTGAAGTTGACCTGCTTAGGACCATTAAGTAAGGACCTTCTTCTTGCTGATTTTCAAAGTGTCCTGTGACTAATCTGATCAAGTAATGTAGGTTAATCTGTTTATCAGGGCTAATGGCGTCACGCATTATTTCTGCCAGGTTGCATATTTTCTTTAACATGACCTGCTGTTGCTAATGCCATTGCTAACACACAGTTACTCTGGAGGCCAGGACTTCAGATCCCGGGCAAAGAAAATGGAGACGAGTTTTGAAACCATTTTTTAATTTATTTTGGCAGTGTGTTTTTCCTCATAGAACCTGTTTGTAACTTTAACTATATTTTTAATTTCATCCAAAATTTGATTAATGTAATTGTTGTCTTCCTATGATTCCTTCGTACTTCACACATTTTAAAGACAATTTTGGTGCTTTTCCCAACAAACTGAGTTATAAAATACTTTTTCAAAACTTAGTGAATGATTACGATTTCTAACAATTCTGAAACTATATTTTCACTTTTAGTGAGAGCTAACGTTTTGCAGCAAATCCTTTTCTTGAGCTATCAGAACACAGTGGAAGAAGTGAGAGTTCTCAGCATCTAACTGCTTAGCCATAAACCAAGGTAGGAGAAACCAGGAGGTCCTCAGTGCAGCTAATCCAAGCCAGCGTCTTTTCGCAAACTCTAGGAAACATATCTTTACCAAGAAATCTCAGAGATTGGACAAGAAAACCACTGGGTACGTTAGGGGAATGATTTTATTGTCTAGTTACCATGAAGAACTTACGAGGGGCTCCAAACTCATTTTAGACCACTGAGCAGAAATGGTGTGCTGTTAACCATAAAATATGAATCAACTCATTTCATCTCTCTGGCTGTTGGCTTTCTCATCGGTAAAATACGAGTATAGCAGGGGTGGGGTTAGGCAACCTTTGAGGTCTTTATTACTTTAGTTCTGGCTCCAACCAAGTTGAGAAGCCCAAGACATATGAAGCTTTTCCAGAACTACTTCTCAAGATAGGATAGGTAAGTGATTACAAGAACCACCTCCACTATGCTCTATTGGAGTAGAAACAGAAAATGGGAAAAGGTTATTCTCCAGGGTCTCTGTAGGCAGTATTGTACTTAGATTGGGCTACCGGCAGGGCAGGAATAATCACTGGGTTGAATGGCATGTTTCATCTAAATGATGGGAGTTGAGCAGAATATCTTCTTAATAGGTCTTTAATTGTGCCATGCCTCTTTTTCCTTATAATTAATGCATCGGACCTTGAGTCTCGTCCCCTTTCTATCTCTTCCTCCCCTCTCTGCTTCCCTCCTCCTCTCCCTTTCTCCCTCTCTCAGCCCCTTCTTTTTCTTCCTTTTTTGCCATTTTAGGAATGATGATAACGGGACTTTTAGAAGTTAGTCTTCCAGAAATAGTTATATTTATTGCCTATCTGGATTTCCAGAGCTAATTTTTCTCCACGTGCTTTTTAACCAGGGAGAAACCAACACAAGCACCTAAACCTTTCAAATATGTTGAACAGAATGATGCTGTAGTTCGAGCAAGAAGATTGGGGTTTGAATCCTATGTCCTCTGATTATTTACTATTTCATGACTATTGGGAAGTCACTGCATGCATTTCCTTATAGCTAAAATGTACATATAATCCTACTGCACTAGTAGGATTCTATAACACTGAGATTTTATGGGCAAGCACTTTTTAAAGTGGTATATAGTACTATACAAATTATTTCCTCATGTGCTTACGTAGAATTTTCTTTTCTTTGCACTACTAAACTAGTTATAAGTGTCTCTCTCACGCTAGATTTTAAGTTTGTTAAGGGGGGACCTTGTTTTATTCATCTTTTAAACCCTAATAAATAGGCCTATAGATCTTATAAAATGGGTAGGTATTTCGTAGGCTTTTACTGTACTAATGCACAATCATATATGAGTACATATAGTGATACACATAAATTTAACTAGTTTTCATTTGATTTATAGTTCTGTCCAGTTTTTTTTTATTAGTTTCAGGTGTAGGAAGCAATGTAATAGACATGTACACCCCTCACAAAGAGATAACCCTCCCAATCTACTACCGCTCTGACATTGTATATAGCTGTTACAATTCCGTGTCCAGTTTTTTTTCTTTTTTTTAAATATTTTTTTGAACATTTATTTTAAGTGTGTTTTTCCAGGACCCATCACTCCAAGTCAAGTAGTTATTTCAATCTAGCTGTGGAGGACGCAGCTCACAGTGGCCCATTTGGGGATTGAACTTGGCAACCTTATTGTTAAGAGCACCGCGCTCTAACCAACTGAGCTAACTGGCCGCCCCCCCAGTTTTTAAATATAATATTAACATATGAAGAAATGGAATATTTAAATTTATTATTATATTTTAATCAAATGCTTTACTTTCTGTTCATCCGTTTTTGCATATTCAGTTAACTGTAGCTTGTGAAGTCTTATAAAGCATTGGTTGTGGTATCCACTCAACCTTTCTTAAACTATTCATTTCTCTAAATATTTACTTTCTCCCTAAACTGCCCATGGTCTCTGTTACCATGAAGCTTATGGTCAGTGGAAGAGAGAGCTAAAAAAGTAAATGTAAGGAAATGTGTAATTGCAACTTGAAATAAGTGTTAAGAAGAACATCAGAGAGGATTATAGCGATATCCTCTCTATATTGGATGTGTTTAAACTCTGAGAAAGTGGCATTCAAGCTAAGGGAGATCTGCTCTGGAGGATGAATAGTTCTTGGCTAGATAAAAACAAAGCAAAACAACTGATAAAGAGGGCATCAGACATATTACATAGTGGAGGTAAAGGCCCTGGGGTGGGAAAAAAAACATGTGGGCTCGAAGAACTGAAAATTAAGCATGGGGATTAGTGGCACGAAAGGGGCTGATGCTGTTAGTCAACATTTCCTAGATGTTTCATTTCTTTACTGAATTACTCCTTTGCCGGTGTTCCTCTAGGTGTTCCATTTCCCGGCACCCTCATAGACCTCTTTGTTTTGCTAACAGTATTATTGAGATATAATTTGCATATCATAGAGTTCATCCATTTAAATCCTACAAGACAGTGGTCTATAGTATATACCTGGAGAGCTTTGCAACCATCACCGTGGTCAATTTTAGAACATTTTCATCACTCCCCAAAGAAACGCCATATTCTTTAGCTGTCACCCCCTCAATCTCTCCATCCGCCCAGCCCCAGGCAAGCAGTAATCCACTTTTTGCCATTATAGATGGATTTATTCTGGACTTTTGATTATCTATGGAATCATAAGATGTGATCATCTGTGTCATGCCTCTTTTTGAAATTTGTTGTTTCATGTTTATTACTTCCCTCTCTGTGCCTTCAAGTCTCCACAGTTACAGGCTTTGTCTTGCCTCCAGTGTGTTGACTTGTTCCAGTGATGTGATTTTTCTTTCAGACCCTCAGCAACTTCCAAATTCAGAATGATTTCCAGATTTCTGAGTGCAGTAGTAACATTCACACTGATGAAGAGTTGTCTTTCTTGTTACTCGTTATTGTTCACTCTTTAGAAATCTTTACAGGTCATCAGTTGGTCTTCTTTTGTCTGTTACCCAAATCTGCTCTCTTTCACTGAAAAGTGTGATCAATATGGAATGAACCTTTGTAATGTAGTGTACACCTTGCGTAAAGCTTTCTTGCCCCTCTAAATAAGAGGAAACCATAGGGAGTGTCCATTTAGGAGATTTGGATGGTAAGGAAAACTACTTAAACAGAGTCTATTGCAATTATGTGCTAAAAGTGGACTCTTGTTTTAAAGACAGAACAGTGATAATTCTGTGCTCAGTACTTGTTAATATGCACTTGATTGGTTGACCGATAGCTAATAGCACTACTTGGTTGCTGGTTAGATATGTAGATATCTACTGAAAGTCTGCTGAAAATCAGAATGTTATAGTTGAAAAACTAGTTGCACCAATCAGAGTTCTGTGGTTTCTGGGAAATTAGGAGGTTTTCTTTCCTGCTTAGGAAAGGAAATTAAGAAGTATTAATTTTCATTTATTTTTGACTAGACCATTGTGGGGTGGCATGGGAGTTACAGTGTGCACTATTGAACCACTCTCTGAAGTCAGTGTCAGAAAGCAGAAAAGGAGGAGCCAATGTCTCTCCAGGGCCAAAGCTTTGGTCATTGTCACTCCTACCCCGCCTCCCAGAGAAGGAAAAAGAAATCTCCAATGTTCTAAGCAAGGGAGGAGGGTGAAAGCCCACACTGCCGTCGTAAGGCCGTGAGGGACTTAATCCTAACAGAGGACTTTCGACCCTCTCTGCAGTGCTCACTCATCTTTTGTCTTTGCAATTCAAGCAATACAAAATTTAAAAATTTTGATGTAATGATAGACAATTGAAGTCAAACGTTAAGACAAACCCTTCTCCAATGTGTTTTAGGCAAATTGGGGAAGAGGCTGATGTCAAGTAGTATTTAAGAGCTATTTCAGCCAATGCCTAACAGATAGATTCGGGAGAATCACTGCTTGTTCGTTGGGCCAGGTGGTAATTATAGACTTAGAGAAATCAGAGTAGAATGTGTTCCATTCTCTAACACCTTCACACGCCTCTTTTTAAAAATTCTCTCTTGCGTGTTCATTTGTTTCACTCTCTGGCTTCCAAGTTACAGCAATTAAGTGCTTTTTCTTGCCTTTACTGTGTCAGTGTATTTCTCTTTTCTTCAGACAATTAGTAGCTTCCAAAATCCACAATGGTCTTTAAATTGCTAATGACAGAAGTAAAATATAACTGCATTGAAGGTGTTTAGAAACTCTCATAAGGTTGTAGTAATAGGAGGAATAATAGGCAAAATATTTTGTCATATCTGAGTACATTCAAAAGATGGGATTGAAGTTTGTAGCCTATTCTTTATGGGGTCAAAAAAACTTAACATTACCTTCTGAATTAAGTGGAAGAAATGAATAATTTCCAAGAAAACAGTATGCTCTTTTAGGTAAGATTATTCAAAAAATGGCATTAAATCATTAAGTGACCTTGGCTGAGTCCTTTGGATCTATGAGGACTTAATTTCATTATCCAAAAAATGAAGAGTTTAGCCTAAAATCAGTTTTACTGAGGTGGAGTTTGCAAGGCTGACAATGAGCAATAGCTTTTTCAAGTGATATTGTTTCTTTCTATCAGAATCCCAGTGTGCCTTGCTTCCTTTCCCTTCCCCTGAATAAGATGCCTTTATCTTTTATTCGAGTTTCTTTTTCTAAAACATACTAAGGTTAACAGTCTTTTAAAATAACTCTCAGAATTAAATCAACTGGCTATGAATTTTGGGCCCTGGCCTAACTGGGTGCTCCCGCCTTTAATATAGATGAAACTGCTCACTCTGTTCACCATGGAAACAGTTGGTACCAGTAGTCTGTTTGTCAAGGAAAGTGAATCTTGATTCATACTTCTGCTCCTCACTCCCCAACTCATCATCCTTAGCTTCTGTCATAAATTGCATTGGAAATTAATAATCAAAAAACACAGAGATAGGAACTTTGGTTCAAAGCATAACAAATTCCTCCCAAATTACTCATGGCATGTCAGTAAAAAAACAGGATTAATCACAGAAAATAATTGTAGTCTTTGGACATGTCAGAACCTCATAATATATATTTAGAGCTGTTCATGACTTCTATCACCCTCTTTAAAAAATCCACTGGGCTTTTAGTTAAATGGTAGCGATATTCTAAATGACATATGAGAAGACTTGTCAAATATCCATGACTTGAAACTAGAAACAGCATGACTTCTTGTCATTTTAGGGAGACTTAGGAGCTAAGTCTGGTAGCGTTGGCATCAGCTTATTTTTAGCAGCGTGTGATGTTTGTTTTTCGTGGTTATTATCTCTGGGCTTAATTTTGCAATTATAGGATATACAGGTTATTCAGCGGATCTGAACATTTTCACTTAGTATATTCTGTACACATGAACACATTTTTAATGAGTTAATGGGCTCAGTTTTCATTGGTTGTTTTGCATTTAATATGGCACTTGAGTCAGATAACCAAAAGCATCAACTGGGAAAAAAAAGATTATTGGGGAAAAAAAGGGAAAGCAGCATATTTCTGTAAATGCTTTCATGTCACCTTCTCAGTGAAAACCATTTGGCTATTGGAAGTTGCTATGGGAAGCATGTCACATTTCTGTGGTATTCTATTTTATTTTCTTGTTTGCTTGTTGGAAGTTATTCTTTAAAAAATACTATGTTTATATATCTGTGTGTGTGTGTGTGTGTGTGTGTGTGTGTGTAGCTGTATGTATACATACAACCAACACATATATTTATTTATTTTTATCTAATTTTTTAAATGCCTTGAGTGACCCTTCTCAGGCAGGGCCAACACAGTAAAATTTAGCTTTGATTATAATGTCCACCCTCCTGGAATCGGTCCATTACAACCATTGTGTGAATAACCTTGTGGAAGTTTCCTGTAACTGTGCTGGATCCTTGGCACCATAGCGTACTCTGTGTCCGTGCTGTCGGAGTGCTTTAAAATTCCAGTCTCCTTACCAAGAGGCTAGGTATTTCAGAGACTAAATTCTCGTGTGGCTGAGCAGTACAAAATTAACCAGCTTTACTCCTAATTCTGCTGGATCGCACATTATTTTTCACTAGTGTCATAGTATATATTAATTAAGAAGTGTTATTAAAGGACGCTAGGGAAAGAAATGAGGCTTGGGGTGACCATATAAATTCCTTTATAACTGATGGATCAAAACCAATGAAACTAATGGTTAATTTCCACCATTAGCTGAACTTATACCTGTCATTATCAAAATTCATGGATTGCATATAGCTCCGAGAAGCAGTAGAAATAGGATATGACTCTTGAAAGGCAGAAATTTGTTACAGGGACTGCATAAAAGGAAAAGAGAAGATCAATTGTAAGTTGTCAAAATTAGTGAGCTACCTTATTGCTCGTTCTTAAACACTGAGAGTGAATCTGTATCAGATTTATGTTTCTTGTTCCCAGTCTCATCTCCACACCCATCCCTGCCCTCAACCCAAATAATATTTGACTGAAACCAGAAATATACCTCTCTCTTTATTTGCCACTTTAGGGATTTCAGAGGGAATTCTGTGCACCCAGGGAAAAGAAAAATCAGGCCAGTTCTGTGAAACTAAAAATAAAGTTATGCAAAATTGTTTTCAGAATGGAATTCATTGGCATTTGTTTTTATGCATGACAACCCTTTAGAATATAGCACTGAATCGAACGATGATTTTTGACTTCAGTGATTTTTGTAGTCAGTTTAAGAATATTGACTATAGATATTTTGATATGGTTTATCTCTAAATGGGTCTAATTTTAATTCCTGTAGCATAATAGTAATATTAATAAAGATGATGATAGCGATAGTACTTTGTGAGTTCATAACGTGCATCTGACAATGTGCTAAATTGTTTTACATCTATTTTCTCTTTTAATTTCTACCAGTACCTTTCCAAGTGGGTTGTATTAACCCATTGAAAGTATAACAAGGTGGAGAAAATGTTCTATCAGTTTGATAAAAATAAAAATTTCTCTTAGGAAGAGAAATGTGTGTCATGCAGGATGTCAGGCGGGGTCTCAGCTCCCGCTCCCCACATAAGAGCAGGACATCATGAGGCCAAAGAGGAACACCCACGGGACCATAGATAGGGGAGTCATATCACTATATTCTCGCTGGTGGCTGGGTTGGAGACACAGGAAGCAGGAGCCACATTATCCACAACATGCCATCTGCATCTCTGCAATCTGCAACCTGCACTCCACCCTTGCTAGCTCAGCCACCTCCTTTTTGCTAGCCCCCCATTTTGCTGCTAGCGTAGCCATGGCAGTTATATTAGTGGCCAATGGCTCACTGGTTACAGCTGACAGCCAACTAGCCACAGCTGATGGCCATTTACTACCCGAGTGAGCACCTTTCCATGTGAGGACGAGAGCCTGGAAATTGCATTCCTGGCTCTGTCCCCACAAAGTGTTAGTCTGAAGCCTTGAAAAGGGTTCTGGTGAGACCATGAGTTTCTAACCTACCCGATGCCTCCTTCTCCCCTCTCTCCTTTCAAGGACCTTTCTTCTTGTCACTGGTGCCAAATTTTCAGAGTGAGAACTGGATGGCAGAGTAACATGAGAGGGGTTTGGAGTTTCTGGGTGTATCTGAGATGGAGGGAGTGTGGAATAGAGATGAGAGAAGGAAAAGAGAGGGAGCCAAAGGTAAACATGGTGGGAAGATTTTGATAGAGTTTTTATTTCTATTATTACTGTTATGCACATTTTGACTCTTTCCTCAAGTAGACCCAATGCTGGAGAGAGCTCTAGCAGCAGAGAGGGTGACGCTGCAACCTTCCCAGGAACTGGTAGCAAAAGAGATAGGATTACTTTGGACTTGAACCAGCCAAAGCATTATAGGCTCAAGTCTGTTTCATTATGATCTTGAATGGCAGGGAAATGCCCGGGGACATCTCTCACTTCACAGATTAGCAACTGAGCATAAGTGCTTGCCTGCACTCATTCACCTTGTGAGAGGCAAGGCTAGGTTGCAAATCTGGGACTCTCTCAATTCTTGACAGAGAGTTCTTGACTCTCTGTTCCACTTTCCTGGCACTCTAGAATAATGATTTCTAGTATGAGACATGGGGAAATTCCAACATATAAATGTTATGATTATATCTGTGCTTATTAGCAGTTCTAGTTATCTTCCATTTCCAAACTTAGAATCAGATGTGTTTAATTTTTTTAATAATATATATTAGAGAATGATAAGTATACTTAGGAGTATTAAATATACAATTTTACTGGCTATCATCATATCATTATAATCTGGACTTTTTGTGACATTTTATTTTAACCTCAAGCACTAAGAAATTATGGGACATACGATGTTTTACTTGTCATCTACACATACTATGTTTGACTATTCTTTTGTTTTCTGAGAATCATGGAGAAGTAAATTGGCAGGCTTTACAAATGGTTTTGTAATACATTAGATTGTATGAGACACCTGTAGTAGGCTGAATAATGGCACCCCATAAAATATCCACATCCCAGTCCTTGGAACCTGAAATTGTCAGCTTGTCTGGCCAAGAAAGGATGTGGCAGATACGATTCAATTAAGGCACATGAGATTACTCTGTATTATCAAGGAGGACCCTAAATGCAGTTGCATACCTCCTTATAAGAGGGAGGCAGAGGGACACATGCAGGAGACGAGAAGACAGTGTGACAGTAGAGACAGATAGGGGTGATGCCACAAGCCAAGGTATACCAACAGCTATCAAAAGCTGGAAACAATAAGGGACTGTTCTCCCCCGGAGCCTCTGGTGGGATTGTGGCCCCACTGACACCTGGATTTTGTGCAGTGAAATTGATGCTGGACTCCTGGCTCCAGAACTTTTGTGAGAGAATAACTGCTATTGTTGTAAAGCACCAGTTTGTGATTATTTGTTACAGCAGTCCTCGGAAATGAGTGCAACACCACAGAGAAATCCAGTCCCTCAACTAACCTCAGTCTGTGAAAAAAGCAAGGGCAGGATGCAGATGTTTTCCCCTAAAGCCAGGCTGCTCATTGCCCAGGTAAAACTTCCACCTTGCTCAAGTGAAATCTCAATTATACAGGGGCCCTTCCACCTGTGGAATGGAGGCTCTGGTGAGAAACCTGTGCCAACAGGATAGTCCCCTGCTTAGGTTGCCTTGGTAATAGGGAAATGGCCACTATCTCAAAGACAGAATTGATCTAAGGAAGAGAGTACATGTTATGGATTTGGTTGTATTTTCTTTTAAATCGGAATACCAGTGTGGGGACAGAGCCAGGACTGCAGTTTCCAAGCTCTCGCCCTCACGTGGAAAGGTGCTCACTCGGGTAGTAAATGGCCATCAACTGTGATTGGATGGCCATCAGCTGTGGCTAGTTGGCCGTTAGCTGTAACCAGTAAGCCAATGGCCACTAATATAACTGCCATGGCTATGCTGGCAGCAATTGGGGGCTAGCAAGAAGATGGTGGCTGAGCTAGCAAGAGTTGATTGCAGTTAGCAAGTGAGGTTGGTTGGCAGAGAGAAGTGTACGGCAGGTTGCTTATAGTGTGGCTCCTGCTTCCTGTGTCTCCAACCCAGCCGCCAGCGAGAATACAGTGGTATGATTCCCCTATCTATCACTCTGTGGGTGTTCCTTTTGGGCTTCACCATATCCTGTGTTCTTATGTGGGGAGTGGGAGCTGAGACCCTGCATGAGTCCCTGCATGACAACCAGCATACAACTTATTTTACAGGTTTTCCCTTTGAGCATAACAAAGTAAGACAAGTAATATATCATCTTCCTCAGAACTTAGAAAAAATTATGTCAGTCTTTGACTAGCTCCAGATTTTATGTCATCTCTTATTGTTATTTTAATTCTAATAAACAACATTAGAGAACTGCGTCAAAACTATTATGTAGGAGAAATTGTGAGCAATTATGTTTAGACAATTGATTTTTTGAGATTTTCTTTTTATTTAGCAGTGCAAATAATGTCATGCAGGGTCTCTGGTCCCGCTCCCTGTACCAGAACGCAGGACATGGTGAGGCCAAAAAGGAACACCCATGGAGCCATAAATAGGGGAGTCATACCACTATATTCTCGCTGGCAGCTGGGTTGGAGATTCCAGAAGCAGGAGCACGCAATCTGCCATCTGCTTCTCTGCCAACCAACCCACCACCTTGCTAGTGTAGCCACGGCAGTTATATTAGTGACTAATGGCTAACTGGTAACAGCTGATGGCCACCCAGCCACAGTGGATGGTCATCTGATTGCAGCTGATGGCCATCGAAAAACCGAGCCAGCACCTTTCCACATGAGGCCGAGAGCCTGGAAACTGTTCTCTGGGACTCTGTCCACACAAATAACTACACCCATCTAATTATAATAACTTACTTTTTTTTTAAGTTATTGTTTGGTATTCAATTCTTTGGAAAATAAAATTAGTTTCTTTTTTCTTTCCAGTACCAAAGATTTTAATTCATATGCCTATGACATTGAGTTCCTGTTCCTCTTTCCTTAAATTTCTCTAGTCATAAATATCTAATTAAAAACAAAGCTGTTATGTTAATATAGCATTTAATTTGGAGATCACTCATATTTTGATCAAATTGTAAGTTTTTGTTTGTTTGTTTTTGTTTGTTTTTTTAATGAAGTGGCTACAGTAGAATTTGACTTCTGTTCTTTCCTAAAACTAAAATTCTCAATGAGCAGCATTTTTCTTTCGAATAAACCAGCCACTACGAAAACAAGCTTCTTCAGCTGGTGAGTTTTGTGCCCTGATTAGCAAGCAAGCCACACTAGGCTTCAAGCACTGAGGGCCCAACTGAAGCATAGTTTCTATTGTTTGGTAATGAGTATTTTGTAGAGTCCTTTCAAAAGTAAACTGTATTTGTTCCCTTGCCAGTTACAGTACATCTGAGTGAGGTGATTATGGTTTCTCAAAAAGCACGTTTTGGACTGCAAGAAAATTATCTATTGAAAAAAGATCCCTCCTCCTCTTCCCAGTCTGGTGATAAATTTGAAAACCTTGTACATTTCCTGAGCACCCTAGCAAGGGCTTTGAAATCATCTGAAAATCCTGCCTTTGATCCCAGGTGCATAGAGTCTAAAAACCCATCAGAGCCCACAGGCAGGGCACTGCTTCCTGAGCTGCTGGTTTGGCAGGAAATTTTGCATGGTAAATACTTCAAAACTTTGGTCTTCAGAAAGTCCAGCGGAGGGCTAACATCTCTGAATGACCAGAGCAAATTTTCATGACTCCAGGGTACTTGTGTCGATCATCTAAAATGTTCATCATATAAAATATTAACTATTGGGGCACTTGGAGCTCACTTGTCTTTTCTGGTGGGATTTCTAGAAGCGGTCTCAGGGTGGGGGGTGATGGGGAGGGATTGGAGCTCAACTTTTCCTCTTTCTGCATTTTTATATATTCTTTCTTCTTAGTTACTTGTGTCATTTCATTATTAACAATTGAGATAACCACAGTTTTGGTCCTGTTGTAAGATTTTATTTATTATAATGTTTGCTTTATAGACTATAGACTATAAATATTTTAATGTTGTGCAAGGCGGCCTGCGGAGCCTCTGGTCCCGTTCCCCACATAAGAACGCAGGATATGGCTAGGCCAAAAAGGAACACCCATGGAGCCATAGATAGGGGAGTCATAGCACTATAGTCTCACTGGAGGCTGGCTCCACACGACCTGCAACCTGCTGTCCGCTTCTCTGCCTGCCAACCAACCGACTAACCAGCCAACGCAGGCCTGGAAGTTATATCAGTGACTAATTGGCTAACTGGTTACAGCTGATGGTCAATTAGCCACAGCTGATGGCCATCTACTATCCGAGCCAGCACCTTTCCATGTGAGGTGGAGAGCCTGGAAACTGCTCTCTGGGACTCTGTCCCCACACTACGTAAGCCAACTTTGGAGTATAGAGAGGGTCTAGAACACCAGATCAGTTCATGGCATCATGATTTCCCCACACAAATCCTTGAGTTCTTAATTTATTGAATTCACCCTAGTTCTGTATTGTCTCAGGACTTTTATTTTCCTAAATCCTAGTTGAGTAAAAAGTCCTACCTGAAGAATTCCCTCCCCCATCTGCTCTCTGTGTAGGACTTACTCTTCTGTCTTCTAGAGAAGGTGGGGCTAAGCCACAAACAACCCATAGCTCTAAGAATCTCCCCCAATTTTCCAACCCCTGTAAGCATATTTTAGAGGATATAGAAAGGATTAAAAGTACCTTAATTGGGCCCAAAGAAACTTTATTTTTAACATAAAAGATGCTTCCAGAATAATCAATTAGAGCAGAATAATCCCCGGTGGGGACCCTTCACTTCTACTCATCCTCCCTGCCTCACTCACTGGCAGTTCTCATTCTCATCCCTGAGGTTCTTCTCCCAATTGAAAATATTAATATACTTGTTTGAAGACTGAGTCTTATACACTGCCTCCCCTCAGTTCTGGTGTTACTGGGATGAGGTCAACATTTCCACAAAATTTTATTGTCCCTCCTTCATCATGCAAGAGAATTAGTCAGAGTTCTGTTAATTCCTTAGTTGTTTCTCTGTTCCTAGCAGAAGGGGCAACTAGCCATATAGTTTTTTATCCTTTCTGGGACCAGCTCATCTGAGGTCCATCTGGTAGCCTCCCAACTCGCCCTCTCCCTGGACCCTCTTCTCTGATGGCCCATAGGGCTATGGATTTTTATTTCCCTTGAAGTGGCTCAGTCACGTTCCTCCATCCTACGGGGTTCGGCAGGTCAAAAGTATTTGGTTTTGTGTTCACATCTTGAGATTCCAGCTCTTTCTGCCCCCAAGTCTGTGAAGTATGCCTATCACAACAAACATTGCACCAAGTTGAGAGGGCCTCTTCCCTTAAAATCTTCCGTTGTATCTTCATTATCCACAGAAGCACTGGATTTAGTTGTCAGGTACATTCAGCCCACCAGTATCCTTTAATCTCACTCTTTAGATTTCATAGGTTTAGAGCAACCCAGTGGAGATATTTCCAAAACTCTACCCAATGCTGTTTTCTGATCCAAATGTAAGCTACTTGAAAGCAGGGAGTCTTTCCACCCTCTCTTTTGTAAACCAGTGTGTTCCATGCACCCATATCTATTGACGAATGACTAAATCTCTGCAGTGGCATTTTTGCATTTTATAGCAAACACTACTAATAATTCTTTCCAAAACCTGGGGAAAAAATTCCTCAAAGAAATCCGGAGATGAAGTTATAATATTTGTTAACCCTTATCATACAACTGACTACTTTTAGACACTTTTGACCATAATGCTTTTGACCTGGGGGGGTCATCTTTGACTTCCCCTTTCACTCACCCCTTCATCATTTGGCCCTAGTGGTCCTACCTCCTTGAACATCCCTGTGATCCATTCTCTCTTGTCCAACCCTACTCTCATTATACTTGTTCAGTCTCCCTCCATCTCTTCTTTGGAATCCCATTGCAGCTTCCTACCCAGTCTTCCTGCCCCTAGTCATACTGCTTCTGCAATATGCATCATTCTAAAGCTAGCATATTCTCTTATTCTGTTGACCTCATTACGTCATACTCTTGTTTAAATCCTTCCAGTGATTTCCACTGCTCTCCTTTTTGTGGTTTGCCCTGGTAACTCCTCAGCCTCCATCCTTTTCTCTCCCCATCTTCTCAGCCATCACCTCAGTCATCAGGCAGCAGTTCCTACACTATTGTTTCTTATTTCCACGATGTTCACACATTTTGTTCCTTGTACGTATAATACCTTTCCTTTCAACCTCTTTGAAGTCGCAAAGCTCCTCGAAGTCTTGAAGTCTCAAACCTCAAAAAAGTGAAACAGAAGGACAATGTGTGTTTATTAGAAATACATGTTTTGAATGACACCTTCCTGTTGTTCTTACAGATCTCAGATTGTCATTCTGGGAATTCTCCCTGTCCTCAAAGATTACGTTTCACTCATTTTGTGTTTCTATGATTTATGGCCGCACTTAGCCATTGGATGATTTAGATCAGTAAGTGATCCTGAATATGTGTCAGGTGAAAAATACTGAGAAGTAATATTTTAAGTAGATTTTATTTGAACAGTCACCAGTATATATGGACTAACTATCATATGCCAGGCACTGTTCTCTGGTTCCTGTAAATTAGACAGACATTATCTTTATTTTCACGAATTTGTGGTCTGGCAGCAGAGACACCCACTCAACAGAAGCAATGATAATTTCAAATGGAGATATATAATTTGAAGTATTAAACCCAGGGTGATGTGATAGGATTGGGTGCGGTAGATTGATTGAACTGGTAAGGGATGTGCTATTTCATATATGCCAATGTATTTTCCAGGCATATGCCAATCATATCTTTGGTTAACATCAACTGGTAGTGAGAACTGTGCATATTTATGGGGCTAGTGGGGTAAAGGCTTATTTGAATGAAGAGAGGGTACTTAAGATTTGAAGGAAACGTAATAGCATTCGATTAATTGAATGACTGTATAATGTAAAAGAGATTCTGGATCACAGAAGACTGAAGGAAGTAGACGAATAAATAGAACTGTCAGAGATGATATGTCAGAAGTCAGTGAGGAATTTCCTCTAAAGGAGAGAATATCAGCCACGATGGTTTCAGAGATCCCTATTGTGTTATTTTTAGGGAACTTGACCTAGAAGGAATAGAAGTAGATCCTCAAAGAGGAAATGATCCTAGCCAGAGAAGGAACCCCCCCCCCCACCCCCCCAGGAAATGGATGGAAGAAGAGAAGACATTTCTTTGGAGAAGGAACACATAGAAAATATGTAAGGGCATAGATCCACCGATCAAAGGGGCTTTATGCTGATTGGTTGGAGATGAAGGAAATGGAAAGAAGAGAAAAAGATTTAAGAAAGAGAAAGGGTCTTATTGAGGAAGACAGTCTCTATCAAGTGATTCTGGAATGTTTAATGTACTCTGCATAAATGCAAGGCATGAATTAAAGGGACTCTGATTATAAGATCGTATCTGGTTGGAATATTTCTTAAGTCACTGTTTTTTAGGTACTGATTCTTAGTCCCTTAGTACCCTAAGAAGTATTATGTAAATTAAAGCAAATTGGAATAGTATGTTTATCTTTTTTTTTAAACATAGTAAAATGGCAGTTCTTATTTTTGATATTCTTAATTATTGATCGAGACATACATATACTTGGGTTCAAGTTTGGCTTAATTAGGAAAACAAGATAGGAACATGGTTTTCTTTAGAGTTGCTGTTATTGCCTTTTAGTTGTGGTTGGTGTTTTGGCAGGCACAGGTATTAAATTGTGTGCCACCCAGAGGTAAATATAATCAATTTAGTCTTCAAAGGCTTAAAAGAAATGGATCTTGGCTTTTTAAGATATGCAGAAAGCTTTACTTGAATAATATTGTGTTGCAATACAATGTTTCTACTTTTACCCATGTCATATATTTGTTATTATTTTTAGATTATTCTTGTATTTATTTTTTCCCTCCAGAAAAAAAACAATTTAGTGCCAGTATTTTAAGTTATGAATGCTTTCTAGAGAAAGAGGTGAAAGTTTTCAATTTAGGAGGTAAAGCAGTTAAAGTGGAAAACCCCCTCATTTTTCACAATTTCCCAAGAAGCAAAATAGTCATTTCCTAATTTTTTCATAATACCTTCAGGGCATTAAACAGACATTGCCACTTAAAGAAGAGAAAAGTAGGAATTGAAGCATATTTGATAGAAGTATAAATAACAAAGGGAAAATATTAAACCACAAAAAGTACATTTATATGTTTTCCTCAATATTTGTGTTTGTAGCTAATAGGCTTATTGCTCCTTATTGACGTAGAGTTTTGACAATGATAAGTACAATGTTATTTTGTCTATTTAACAGTTTATTTACACACTGTATTCCTAAATGAAGCATCTCTCTTTTTTGTTAGAGAGGTGACAACATATTTATCATGGTCCATTTCATAAATACCCACTTCCAAATGGACCTCTTCACAGCTGGGTGTGTCTATTTGGAGACATGAAGAAAAAAATCCTCTCAATTTGAAGTACTTCTTGGCTTTCAGACAGAAGATGAAATTGCTTAAAATAAACAGAAAAATAAAAATCTGCTTGTTTCAGTGTACGTTTGGAAGGTTACAAAAATTGGGTCAAATATTGATATTTGCTTTTCGGTATTTTTGTCTTTTTATTGGCAAATTAATAGGGATACTTCCTTGGGTGAGATCATTTTCTGTGAAGTTGGGAGGCATAAGTTGCCTGTTTGCTAGTGGACACATGGAAAATACATCATTGGAGCATATGTTGTTTATTTATTATTACAAAATATTTCCAGTGGTACAGAAAAAAAATGAACAATAAATTTAATAGTCATCTCCTCACTATGGACTTGAAAGATATTTACATGTTTGTCTTATTTACCTCAGGACTTTTTGTTTCAAGAAATAAATAAAGCATTCAAGACATATTCAAAGCACTCTGTACAATTCACTCACTTCTCTGAGATGGCTACTATCCTGAATCTGATGTTTTATCTCTCTCATCCATTTATTTATTCTTCAACTACAACACATTTATCCACAAATATTATACATAACATTTTGTATGTTTTTGAACCTTATACAAATGGTATATTACAAAAGTCATACGTTAGCTTATTATTTCATTCATTTACCATATGTTTTAAGATGTATCCATCTTGATGTCTATAGCTTGATGTCTATAGCTTGATGTCTATAGCTTGATGTCTATATATTAATTACTATATCCTATTAGATGGATTACCACGGTGGTCATATATCCATTCTCCTGGTAACGAAGATTGGTTCCAAAATTTCTATGAACATTCTTGTGATTTTGCCCAAGGACACATGTGGGAGAATTTCCCTAGGAGTAGAATTGCTGGGTCATTTACTGGTTTCCTGTTGCTTCTGAAACAAATTACCTCAAAGCTACTGGCTGAAAACAACACAAATTTATTTTGTTACACTTATGGAGATTAGAAACCTGGCATGGGTCTCAGTGGGTTAAAATCTAGGTGTTTGGCAGGGCTATTTCATATGGAACCTTTAAGGGAGAATTTATTTCTTGCCTTTTACAGCTTCTAGATAGTGTTCACTTTCTGTGGATTGTGGCCTCATTCCTCCCTCTTCAAAGCCAGCAATTCTATATCTCTCATTATTATTCTATAGTCACATCTTTGTCTGACTATATTCTGCCTCTGTCTTCCACTTCTAAGAACTCTTGTGAGTACACTGGCCCACCTGAATAATCCAGGGTTATTTCCCCATGTTCAGGCCATTTATTGGCAACCCTAATTTCCCTTTGCAATGTAAGGTAACATAGTCACAGATTCTGGGGATTAGGTCATGAGCATCTTTGCTGTACCCACAGGTCATAGGGTATTATAAATCTTCCACTTGACTACATAGCTTTCAATTGCTGTTCTAAATTGTGTGTGCATTTACACTTTCTCTGAAAATGAATGAGAATTTCAGTTCCATATTCTGCCAATACTAGGATTTTAAGATTTTAAACAGATATTCAGTCTGATGAATATAATTGGTATCTCATTGAGTGTCTTTTCACATAATTATTGACTACTGAAGTTTTCTGTTCAGTTCATTGTTTATTCCTTTCCTTTTCCTATTTATAAATTGTTCTGTTTTGTTTTCTTAGTGATTTGTTGGTGTTGTTAAAATATTCCCATTATTTCTTTGTTGATTATTTACATTGCACTATTTTATCCCTCAATGTGATTTACCTTTACTCTTTTTAAAAAGAGTTTCTTTTACTGAACAAAGGTTTTAATTTCAAAGTAGACAAATTCTGTCATGTTTAAGAAATAATATCCTACTTAAAGACATAAAGATATTCCTCTTTATTTTTTAAATGTTTGTGCAACAGAGCAAATTATGCATTGTAATTATTTTCTTTGTTTCTAGATGTATATGTGAGACATAGCGACACAAACAAGTCTGATTTACTTGATTAGCTCAGTTTTATATAGGGTGCAACTGAGCACTACATAATTTATAGATTTATGGGTTTATGAAATATTATTGCTAGGAAGAACTTTAGAGGTGATCTGGTCCAAAACCGAGGCCCAGAAAGACAGGGAGCAGCAGTTCTACAACAACTTATATTGACAGAGTGAACTGTATAGATATTGCATTATAGTACCTTCATGGATGAGTAGCCTGCCTTGTCTTGAAGAGAAATTTTATACTACTGGTAAATAACAACTCTTGGATTGAATAAAATAATGGAAGCTGATTTACATCCTAGAAAATAAAACAGTATTTACATAGTAGAAATTTTCATGAGATAGTCACAAATCACTTTCTTTCTGACTATTCTAAAAAAAAAAAGCAGCATCTGAAACAAGGAATAGTTGATTACTGTGACTATAACACTTACTCATCCTTCAGTGATGACCACATACTTACAAAAATAACTAGACATAAGTTTTGTGGAGAATCGCCTATATCCCCAGAGTGCACATTTTCTTTTGGAAGGCTTCTGTCACAAATATTACTTCAGCAAAGTCCCTCAACTTTTCTATCTGGGTACTCACCCACATCACTACCTGTACCATACACTGCCTCTCCTCCAACTCACTACACATGTTTATTTTCTCATCACTCAATTCTCAAACTTTTTGAGCTCAGGGATTAAGTTAAGTTCATTTCCTATGCTCAATATAAACATCTCAATAATTTTTCACTATTTTTTTTCTCAAAGGAGTATTGCAGAGGAATTTAAGAATAAGTGACAGTTGACAGAAGATGTGGTTGCCCAGCAACTAGCAATTTAAATGACTAGGAGCTGATATGATTTACCAACCTGATAAACAGCAAGAACTTTAATACAATCTTAAGTACTGCTACAGATGTTGCATTGAGCTATTTATATGCGTTGATCTGTCTTGGTCTATTTTAATATATATGTATATATGCATATTTTTGCCAGCAGAACTGGAATATGAAAGCAAAGGCTGTATCTCTTCCCCTATGTGACATTAATAGCAGTTGTCTGCAATAAAATGAGTTGTTTTAGCCCCTTTATTTTTATACAGTTACTCAGTTTCAAAGGAGGCTTTCTCACTCAGAGGGGATACATGTCCTGTGGATTGAGTGCTGAGCCTGTTTTGAGTTGAGATTATATTTATATACTCAGCAATCGTTACCTTATTTTGCAGGTTTTATGATATGAAACTTTTCTCCATTTTTTGAAATGGAGCATTAGTTCCTCTTTGTTCTTCACAGGAATAATAAGGTTTAATATGGCTGATTGCCTCTGAATTGGCTTAATTGATTAATGTGTTTTACTGGTGACATCAAAAGGCTTGTTCTCGTCATGAGCCAGTTAGCTTCATCTCTGAACCTTCATCTTTGCTAAAGGCAGCCTTTTTGACTCTCAGTGGACATCTTTCACATGGTTCTTCCAAGAGATGATAGAAAAGCTACAATCCATCAGTAATAATAATATAATAACCCAAAGAATGCCCCATCCTGGCAGGAGGTCAGCATTATCATTTTGTATATAAAGAACATGAGAAGCAGTCTGTATAAAATTCTACCATCCTGTTGGGAATGGAATGTGTGACAAAAAACAAATTACCAGCATCCTGTTCTGCACAGACCTTGAGGCAATTTTAAGGATAATTTTAACACTGAAAATATTTTATGATATAAGAATATAAAAAATAGGTGATTAGTGGAAGGACACAGCCAGGTAATTTTAAAATTGTTTCTTGAAACTATTTACAAATCATTGAGGTTAGGACTTGGGGAACTTCTGGGAATGGAGGACATTTTTGCCAGCCATGCATGTCTGAATAAAATTCAATATCCTAAAGCTGTATGCCAGCTCTTCCACAGTCCCTTCCCCTTCTACCTCTAATTGCAATGGAAGCTCTCATCTCCAAATTCCTGTAGCACTTGTATCTCCTATTCTTTTCAAGAAATAATACCTTTTAGGGCTGCAGTGTTTCACAATTCCAGGGGCAATTTGCAACACAGAGACCCTGACTGTCATAATATTTCACATTTATTAAGCTCTATGCTAAGTATTTTAAATATATTGTCATTTCTCCCTAGTGATCCCGCAAGTAGGTATCAGAGCCAGCAACTCACTGGGCGAGAAGACTGAAGGTCAGAGTGATAAAGTAATTTGCCTGGGAAAATATAGCAAGAAAATCAATGAAGTAGAATTTGCATTCAGGTCTGTCAGACCCACAACCAGTGCACTTTTTTCAGTGTGTTACTCTCTTTCTGTATGTTTTGTTATTTCTCATACTTTAGCTCAGTGATCCAGGAGGTCTTAGATAAGACTGCATTTTTAGGGGAGTCTTTGGACCAAACTCTGAGAAATTCCTGGTGTGAAATCTACGAGGCAGGAACTACCTGAGCTGTTCCATACAAAGCAACTCTGCTTTGTACTGAACATTCATAGTAAGCACTCAGTAAGAACATGTTAAATTCAAGCATGGTCGAAACTTGCTCCTATGATAAATATAGCCCACAAAGTTCCAAAACATGAACCTGGGTTGATCTTAACTTGAATATAAAGTTTGTGCAAGTTAGAAAAGTCAGTACTAATTGGTAGGGTTAAGTTCAAAGATTCATTTCTTACATATCTGTGTATTCTGGAAATTTAGGTGTGTCCTAAGATACCAGTGTGTGTTGAAAAAAAAACCTGTGTAGAAAACAGAAAAGTATAGGTGAGAAAAGAACCAGAACGGGATGGAGTTGAGATAAATGTTTACTATCAAATAGAGTTCTTTGGGAGTGGGTGAGGAAATAGAGATGGGGGATGGGAGGTTGGTTCAGTTGGTTAGTGAAGGGGGTTCTTTGGAAAGGGATCAAAGAAGTAAATGGCCCATTCAGTTGGAAGAGATCCTGGAGAAGGCTAGTGGGAAAGAGGGTCAAAGATAGAGGGATGAGGAGTAAAAGGAGTCAGTGACAACATGGGTATTAGTTGGAGAGGAGTCCCATGCACCTCACATCTTTGTCAGTGGCCATGGGACTTACAGCTTATCCTGTTTCTTTCTTCATCATGTAGGTATTCTGCTATCGCCATTTCTTTACCTGAGGTACATATCTGCCCATGTCTGGAGATGTGTCTTGACTGGCTTCAAATTGGACTGACAGTTAGCAATAAATAGAGCAGTGAGTAAAATGATCAGTGAAATCCTTCTCAAAATAGAGATGCCTTAGTCTATTGAAATTCCCAAGATGATCTGTTAAAATGATAGAAAAGTTCTTTATGGAAGGATTTATACAGTACTCAGGGAATATACTTCATGTTTCTGTTCAAGTTTCTACAAAGTGATAGTTGTTCCTTACTGACTGTTTTTTATATTTTTGTTTTCCTTTCCATCAATACCCAAGTGATTTTCTTTTTAAGTATGAGTAACATCAGTGAGAGATTAGGGTAAATGTAGTATATTCACAAGCAAACAATAACACAGTATATTTCCTTAGAGTACCGATTACCTTCTAAAAGAACTAAGCAAAGAAAGGGAAAAAAGCTTTAGTAATTAGATCCCTGTTGTAGCCCTAGTGGAGTGAGAAAGATTAATAGCTGTGCGGCAGAACTCTGTTCCAGGGTGAGAGGCACGGAGTGTCACTGTTTTTCTCCTGGGATGGAAGTTGGCCTGAAGTAAAACACAGTTTCTAGACTAATAGTAAACAGCCAATGTTTTCGAGTACCTTTCCCTTACCGATGACTTTACATCCATTTTCTCCAAGCCTCACAACAACCTGGTAAGGGAAATAATTCATTTTTAAGCAACTGAGGCTCAGAGAGGTTAATTGACTTACTGAACCTGGCTATTGAGACATTCACATGGGCACTTTGCTGCACAGAGGGATTATCAGATCTTTAAGAGGTAGGTTGCAGCATTAAAGAAATCACAGACATTAAAAAAATACACACACATATATATAAATAAATATATGTGTATATATATATGTATATATATATATAAATATATGTGCGTATATATATGTGTGTGTGTGTATATATATATATATTCAATATTGAACTTTGAAAAAGAGAACCAAGTCCATCTAAATTGCAGTGATGGAGAAAGACCTTTTGTATTTCGCTAGCTGATCATCACCCAGGTCTCCGCACTAGCAGGGTAGTAGACCTGGGCCGGATTCTTTTAAGCCTGCTTGACCAGGCAGTTTTCTGCAGAGAGGTTTATAGTGTATGAGTTTCAAAGCCCTCCCGCTGCATAGGTATCAGAGGTTGTCTCTTCCAAGTTCCTTCACTTCGACTGTTACTTCCTTTTTACAATTCTATTTTTGGACTTCTGTCTCGTGTGTATTTACAGGTAGACAAAGCCTTTTTTATTTTTTTATTTTTTTAACAACCCCTTTGCCATGGCTGAAAAGGAGCCTTGTATGTCCTGTGGGTTTGGGGAATTGTGAATCTCGTTTTAAACACAAACTGATGATAATGGTGACTGTTATTCTCTGTCCCCAATTGTCCAAGGAAGGAAGTTGTAGGTAGGGGCCTTCAAAGATGATCCAATAAAAATCAGTGAAGGAAGGCTTTTTGAAAAAATGGTCTTTATTATAGAGAAACTGGGATATTTCTTGGGCACTAGAGAGCCTAGGGTTAAGCCCAGTTTTTTAAAAATCAGGGCTTACTAAGAAAAGGTCTGTTTTTATTAGTGCAGGTACGGTAGTTGGCATAATTTCTTCTTATGGAATAAAATATCCAGCAGACCATTCCTGATTATGTTATGTATTTTTAGATGTTACCATTGAGTTATATTTATAGTATAGACTACTGAATCCTATCTTAAATATGCAAAATAGATGCATAACTAACCTCCCAAGCTGCATTCCTGCACTATATTATACCCTACAATGTAGCCTGTGCTTAAATGGTTCTCCTATAAGTCTTAGAATGGAGCTTATGTGATTTTAAAATGTAAGCCCAGAGAGTGCACGCGAGATGTGTGGCCCTCTGGGAGACATGTTCTGCTCTTAGCTGTACTCTAAGGGGGAAGCCATCAAATATCTGGCAAATAGATGGGGATCGAAACAAATAGTCTTTTGTAGGTAACTGCCTAGAGACCAGGATGAGCCGGGATGTACCAGTTTTGCTAGTATGTTCAGTGATTCTGAGCACCAGGTGCCTGCTCTTGTATTAGGGGAGGTTCAATCACTGACTGTATGGTTGGTGTGGCTCGGTCTGTGCCCATCAGGTTCCCCGTCCCCAGGGTCCTATCACTTAAAATAACTTCAATATTGTCAGGAACATTACTTGTAGGTTTCTGTAGGCTACTGAAGTTGAAGGGAACAAGTATCCTTAAATCTCTGTTTCCCATCCTCCTGTGTCTTGATGAATAGCGGTTTGATTATTTTGATGTGTTTGTGAGGTTGTAGAGCTTGTCTAATTAAGAAATGGATTTCCTTTGGAGGAGAAAAAAACTGAAGCTAATAAGAAGGTGAGAAGCTGAAACCTTCCAATGACTTGAGAAATCACTTCAATTTCAAAGCCTAGGAAATGGCAGGACCTTGGACATCATAATTCAAGGACAAATTTGTTTGAGGTGCTGGTGTCTTCCCCTGATCCATCCCGTCTTGGTCTGCTTTTTCTAGATGGTGGCTCAGACTCTAGAGTATTTTTCTTTATTTCTTTGCTCTAAATCAAAGGACTATGTTCTAGTCCTTAAAAACTCTCTACTAACAAATTAGACAAGTGGTTCTCCCCCTAAGTCAGGCAACTACAGATTCATGGGTTTAGCCCTTCCCCTTTGTTGACTCACTCGTCAATAATTTATTGTGTACCTACGTGTACCAGGCACTGTGCCATGTGTGAGAGTTACTCAGATGAATAGTACAATCCCTGAACTGAGGGCCATAATCTCACGGTGGATAAAAGTACTTCATTAACATAAGAGGTGTTATTATTATCTAATATAAGGGAAGTTAGTACAAGTAGGGTACAAGACAAAGCTGGAACAAAGATGAGGAAGCTGACCTCTTACTTCTAGTGGTCTGTTAAGAATTCTCATTTGAACATGGCCTTAAAGAATTTGAGTGTGGAGGTAGAGAAGAGGTGATAATATCCTTTGCAGAAAAAGGAACAAAAATGTGGAAATGCAAATATCAATGATACTATAGAGCAATAATCAGGACTCAACAGTCAGCTGATGTGCTTTAGTACAACCACACGTAGTGTTCATTCTGATTAGTTGGCGTCTGTACCTACCTCAGTGGTAGTCAATAATATTAGAATAATGAGATTTCCTGAAACCACAGGAGTTACCTGTGAGGGAAAGGAGGAAGGGGAGAAAATGGGGTGGAAAGAAATGAATGATGAAGGACCTTGAATTCCCATTAGGGAGTTTGCAGGTCAGCAGATTTCTTTCATTCATTCATTCATTCATTCATTCATGCAGACATTCCCTAGAGGCAGATAGAAAGCTAGGTAAAAAAATCTAATCAAGAATGAATGATTACTTGAGCCAAGGCAGCATACATTGAAATGGAAAGGAGGGCCCAGATATGAAAGATATTTTTAAGACATCAGTGTACTGGCTTCAGTAACTATATATGGGAAATGGAAGAAACAGAGAAATGAAATAAAATTTGAGGTTTCCATAATGGGTAATGGAGTGTCTTGGATGTAGTCAATAAGAGTTTGTTGAATTGAATGCTAAGAGCAATTTTCTAGTATTTTTCTTGAAAGATGAAAATATGGCAGAATCTCAGATTCTGAGGCATAAGAGAGAGACTCTGGGTCTGATGAATCTCCTGCTACTCAGTGAACTGGCACAGTAGGCTTATTCCACCAATGCACTATCTGTACAGTGGATGTTATGAATTGAGTCATCTCATGAAGTCTATTCTATAGAGGAATTGGGGCTAATGACTCCATCTAAGAAGAGAGGGACCTGCAGATGAATGTGAATTGCTTTGTAGATTGAACTGTACATTACAACTTGCCCTAAGTCTAGGAAAAATATATTAGCGACATATAGTTTTTGTTAGCAGAATAGACTACAAAAGCACTCTGCTTTCTTAGTGGCACACTGTCCAAAATAATACCAATTGCCCAAAAGGGAAGAAAAAAAAACTGTAATAAGAATCTCAGGCTATAGTTAAAAAACAGCAGGAAGATTGTGGTAGGAAAATGAAGTCTAAGTAAGACTTGAAAGCTTATACTGTGAGAATTCTTGTACACATTTATTCCAACTTTTTGATTTATTGTATGATTTTTTTGTGACTGAGTTCTGCCTCTTCACTGGCTAGATAGTTTCTTTAGTAAAGAAGACCTATAATTCAGTGAGTCATTACTGAAATTATGATGACTAGGTACCATGTTTCCCTGAAAATAAGACCTAACCCGACAATCAGCTCTAATGCGTTTTTTGGAGCAAAAATTAATATAAGACCTGGTCTTATTTTACTATAATATAAGACTGGGTCTAATATAATATCTAATATAATCTAATCTATAATATAATATAATATAATGTAATATAATATAATATAATATAATACTGGGTCTTTTATTAATGTTTGCTCCAAAAGACGCATTAGAACTGATTGTCCGGCTAGGTCTTATTTTCTGGGAAACACGGTAGAGAGTCCTGATAATCAAGCAGCTCTTCTAGAATGGCCTGTAGTTCCTTGTGACACAACACAAGAGAGCGCTGGGCTAAGAGTCAGAAGACCAGCCCTCTAGTTTCCCACTGACATATCTGTGAACAAATTCCTGAAGCTCTCTAAGCTTCAAGTTCCTCATCTGTAAAATGGGGACAATAATGGCTTACTCAGTCTATTCCAAAGTGGTTGTGAAGATCAGAGGAAATAATCCTTGAGCAAACCCTCTGTGACTTGTAAAGCTCTGCTAATTTCCCATTTATTACTATAGAACAGGCCTTGTAGGTGGAATAGTTAAAGGATTTACCACCACAATCATGTTAGTGAGAGCAGTGTGGGCTAGGACCATGTAATGTGATAGTGCCATCTCTTTCCCTGGCTGCACAGGCCAGCTAAGACATGCAAGATGTCATCCCCTCTGCGCTGTCCCAGGATATATTACAGCAGTACCTTACTTGCACTTACTTGTAGTCAGAAGTGATCATTTTAAAGCAGACTCTTAGTCCCTTATCATGGATCCAGGAAACTCAAGGAGTATAGTTAAGGGCCAAAATAGCAATTCTTGAATCTCATTAGGGAAAAGATTCAAAGCATCAGCTTTACCTTTGCTGTGCTTCTGTTGGTCTCCTTAAATGTGCACATATAAATTATTACAGCATGGGCAAATTAATGTGCAAATTAATTGAAATTATTCATTGAAAGCAGATATAGTTCTTTATCTGCTTTGATCATCTGTACTCACAATCGGTATTATATTTCCCCCTTTTTTCATTTACCCACTTGAAGGTCAGTTGCTTATTGTTTCTAGTTGAGGCTTATTGTGAGGATGACTCATATACGAGGGAAGACATCCCCATTCTCAGAAAATAATCTGTTTCTTTGAAACCCATTTGAATGAAGAAGTGTGAAAAGGTTTAAGAGTAAATTGTCCATTTTCATTGATAGATGTTCCCCCAACTGACCACTTTCTTTTCTGAGCAGCTAAAACATGGTCTTCATTTGTGTAAAATTCTGTATCAATTTTGTCCCTAAAAGATGTGAATAGCGCTGCTAATCTGTTGATTTTCTTGGCCATGATGAAAGGGAAGCTTATATAGCTTATGATGCATGCTCGAGTGTGCGTGCACACACACACACACATACACACGCACTGTTTATGTATGTATGTGCAGAGGATGATACCCTTGAAACATTTAGGAGAGCTCTTTAAATTATCACATATCAGTTATGCAGCTATACTTGTGATAAATTTGGTTTCATGTGGCTCATTAGAAATGGAGATGCAATAGTTGGAAACTAGCACATATCAACATAGAAATGCATATCAATTTTCTTTATAACTGTTCATTTAACAAGGCTTTCTTAATGTTAGAAGAATATGTCATGATTAGGAAGTTCAAGGTTGAATCGCAAAGAGGATAGTTTAAATTTAAAAAAGGTATTTTACGATGATATTTTAGAAGCCAAATTCATATTTTCAGCTGAGATTCACTTTGCAACTCAAGTCTAGGACTATGAAGGCAAAACCCAACGATTTTGTAACCAGCCCTGAATCAGCATGTCATGGACCATTGTTACGTATGTTTGTGGAAATGAATGGCAGAAATGTGTAAAAATAGAAACATCTTTTTAATTTTAGATTTTGGGACAAGTAGCCAAACTTTGCTTTAGCCTTACCGCTGTGAACTGTTGGACGTTATTGGTTAAATTGAGTTGTATTTGTAAACATACAAGTATCAATTGTACGAAGTGACATTATAGATGAAAAGTTTTTTGTTTAAGCAGAGTGTCTACGCCTCTGATGGAAGGCATCTCACAGTGCTGCTTTACTTCCATTCTCTTAAGGTTTCCTGTCCTCTGGTTTTTGTTATTCTTAATTTAATATCATACTGTGCCATTGAGAATCAAGAATGTTGCAAGAGCATTTATGAAATGTTTCAGACTGCAAAAAAGTAAAAATGCCAAAAATCTCAAAGTCCACGCTCATTAATTTTAGATACCCTATAAATTCAAATGTCACTCAGTTTTAATTTTGCTTTTGCTTTATTACCTTTTAATTACGAAGCAGAAGACATCTGAATTTTCTCACCTAAAAAGGAGGGCAGGGAGAGTTACAAGTATCTATTAACATGGTTGATGTGAAAATGATATGAAATAGTGTATGTCTAAAAGTACTTTGCAGGGGCAGCAGGATGGGTCAGTTGGTTGAGTGCGAGCTCTCAACAACAAGGTTGCCGGTTCAATTCCTGCATGGGATAGTGGGCTGTGTCCCCTGCAACTAAGAGTGAAAACGGTGACTGGACTTGGAGCTGTTGGACCCTGGAGAAACACACTGTATCCCAATATTCCCCAATAAAAATTAAATTTTAAAAAAAGTACTAAAAAAATAAAATAAAAGTACTTTGTAACTATTAAAAACTATGCAAATGATTTTTACTTTAAAATATGGCACTGATATCTTTTTATTTAGAAGCCAATGTCCGAATATCTGTTTATGATACAGAAATCAAAAGAATTTTCTGTTCTTCATTTTTTATTTTTTAAAGACACGCTGCTTCCTAATCAACATGGACATTAAAATTCTTTAAATAATGCTGATAAAATACACACAGTATAATTTTTGAAGATTTATAAAAAGATATGTATTTTTTTGTCACTGAGTCTTAATATCTATCCAGCACTAAAGATGTGATGTGAAATCGCCTGCTACAACTGATGGTTCAACTTAACGGTTTTAATAACGAGCATAATTCTCTTAGAGACCAGCTGAAGTGTTAGAGGTACTCTTGGTGAGGTTATATAGTTCTTCGATGGAAATACTTATTTATATCTTGCTTTATACATTTGGGAAAAAAATAGTAATAACACTTTCAAAATACTGACGAGAAAGCGAATCACAGTAAATATGTTGGATTCTCAAGATAAAGAGGTGTATTATTCTCAGAGTTACAGTATTCTGTGCATAAAAATAGTGCAATTGAGCTATACTATTTTAGTAAGAAACCCATTAATTGCGACTTTAAAAGCTTCCTCTTCTTTTGTTGAACTTTGACAAATTCCAGTAAACTGTGAGGAAAATGTTCTTCCAATTGCTTTTCCTTTGCCGAAATGCCTAGAAGTGAGAGTACCTTTTAGTCAAAAGCAGAAAGTCCCTTAAATTCCTTTCAAGAAGTCCATCCTGTCAGTGCCACTCCAGGAAACACTATGGCTGTTGTTACTTTTGGCTGGAACAAGATTGCAAAAGACTTCATGAAGAGGTGGAAATTGTAATGGGAGTTTTCTGTCATTCTTATAGTTTATGGCTTATTTGTTCCTTTTTTAGTCCATTAAAATTATTTCACCAAGAGGTCTTATCTCTAGAAAGAAATATTTGACAATGAATGATAATACTATGTGATAAGATACTTATATCTAAAATCCAAAAAAAAAATTCTGTAATAGTGATAACAGCAAACAAATTATAGTGACTAGTAAATAGGAAACTATTAATAATTATAATTTGGTGAACTGCTTTCCCACTCACAGATTCCATCCACACCTATTATTTTATTTTGGTGTTCACAATATTCCCGTGCTTTAAGCAAGACTGGTAAATGTGCTCTTTTATAGATAAAATTGTAATAAATATATTAACAAAATTTACTATATATATGTGTATATATATATAACATCTATTTATCTATAATAGATGATCTATATAGATATAGATAATTATAATGAAGATTTACGACACTTGGGAAGTTGATGTGACTTCCTCAAAGACCCACGGTCGAACTGTGGCTGAGCTGAGACTATTTCGTTTCCTTTGTGGCTTGACATAACCTATATCATACACATCCATTTTTCTTGCATTCTAGGTTTCTCCTCTACCAGCCTCTCGTGAACCGACGTGGCCAGCTGAAGGAAGGCTGTCAATCCACATCCCAGCCTTTCAGCCCTTCTTCTGCTTTCCATGATGAGCTCCCCAGTGCAGCCCGGTCAGTCTTATTGCTTTTTAAACCATTTACAAACTTTATATGAAAGATGTTGCTTTGTGTTGCCTTGCACCAAAAATTTAAGTCATGGAAAGACTTTTTTGGTCTGATGATAATTGGGTGATATCGTGAATTTTGAATTTTGTATTCTATAGCTAGTCCTCTCTTACATAACCCAGTTTGCTTTCCAGGCAACTAATTTCATTTGCATTGTTATCTTAGCACTGGGCTTTACTTCTTCTGTTTCTAGTGTAACATTTAGGTTAAGTTTTATGAAGTTGTGAATATTTATTCCACATGATCTGGACACCTAATTCACACTGATAGTCTTTCTGACCTAATACGTGCCTGTGTGCTTCTACATTGTTCTGTGGGCTTTGGAAGTGGGCTTGTGGATTCACTCATCCTTCATCTCTTGACACACAGGAAGGATATTTCTCCTCCCCACCCTTCTTTGCTGTCACTCCTGTTTCCTATGTACATATTTAATTATAATCTCAGCACCTGCTTCCTCTGAATCTAGTGTAACGTGTGGCTCATGCAGCGCTGTGATCCACACAGCCAACACCCATTCCTGCAGGAATAGGGTGACGCTTTTGGAACAAACACAATCTGAGTCTTCAGAATGATGGAGTAAGGCCTGATATCACATGTTTAGCTTAAACAAATGTAAAGAGAATTTTCTGTTTGGATTATTATAGGAGCATATATTTCTCTCTATATATTTAAAACCTTCAGCATATTGATATCCTTGAGTTATCCAACTTCCCAGGTTGAAGCTAATGTAATATTATATTCAGTTTATAAAGGGAAATCTTTTGCCACAATTTGCACTCTATGGAATGCCACACACAGATTAGCTGCTCTGAAATTTCACTGCCTCATCAGCCATTCCCCATATCCCCAACAGGCCACCAGCTTGTATGTTGAACTTGGAACTGAAATTATTGGGGAGCGTAACTATGATTGTTGATTCTAAATGACGTGGAAAAGCTATTCCAGAGTCTTTAGACACAATCATGATTTATACTTGGTATCATCATCTGGATGAGCAGATGAAGAGTTACCTAGGCCACTTATCTTTGAATCCTTATAGCCCAGTGGTTCTCAAACTTTAGCATGCATTAGAATCATTGGGAGAGCTTGTTAAAAACAAACCCTGTCCCATAATTTCGGACTCAGTAGGTCTGAGGTGGAGCCCAATAATGGCAGCATTTACAGGTTGATGCTACTGCTGCCTGGGGACTACATTATGGGAACCACTGGTCTAGCCTGCTCTACCTGACCCTCCCTGCCCCTGCCTACTCCCCATCCCCACAGACAGCCCTATGTGTGAGCTGCATGGCTCATCACAGTTATACTATAGCATTCTTATTCTTTCTATTGAGATGAACTTAAAATCATGTTTGCATTTTATAAATGTTATGTGTATTGCATTTTAAATATATATTATATATATTCATTTATATGTAAATTTATTTCAAAATTGCATAATTTAACAGAGACATTTAATTTAGAACCACCATAGTCAAAAACATTTTTTTTTTTTTCTTGTGGTAGAATGAGTTGGAATCATTAAAAAAAAACACATACTAAAAGCAATAGGAAGAAATTGGCTAAGTACAGAAGTGGCAGGAAAGTTTCTCCATTTCTAGAAGTTATTGTCTAGAATATATATGAGGGTTTGTATTTAATTCTCAAGACTAGAAGTAGACTTTTTATTCAGTGTTTCTATGGTCTTTATTTACCATATTTCTAACACGCATAGATTTAAACTCATTTGTTTTTAATGAGAAACACATAATCCCATTAAAACTATTGTAAGTGTTTAGATTCCCAGTTTAGCCCATCAAGGCCTATTTAAAAGTAACTCACTTGCAGTGAATGAATACAGAAATATTTTGACAACCTTAATTGAAAAAGAGAATCAGTGTAATGTAATAAGAAATATTTTTAAATTCTACTTGCTTAAAGAAAAATGGATCAAATGGCAGAAAGATAAACAAGTGAGAAATTTTATGGTGATTTTTAGTGCAAGCTGTGGGTACCTTAGAGGACTTCTCAGGTAGGTTGGTATTACATATAATTTCATTCTAAAAGTAATGTTTTGGGGGAGGCCTGTGTAAGGTAATATCATTCTTACTTTTCTCATCTTATGTGTGGAACAGAGGGTGGGCATGAGTTTTTTGTTATTGTTGAGGTAATTGCTTAAGATGTAAAGTATATTGGACAAGAAAGCTATAGAAATGGAGTATATACAAGTATGTAAGGAACAGATGGTAAGAAGTGACACTTACTGAACTTTGTAAGGTAAAAGAGAGAATGAAAACAGATGAATCCATGTACCTAACTCCTCCTGAGGGAGAAGAGACATGAGTAAAGGGGTTTTGAGGTTAAATAGGAATCTTACTGTCCACCCAGCATAGGTTGTTAGTCATGTAGAAAGTGAATGTGAATCCATGCTTCATGGTGCATATGGAGAAGGTGGGAATACTATGTATAGCTCAGCTTCTTATACTCAAGATGATAACAACTTGTAGCATTTTTTTTAAAACTCTGTATGTAAATATATTGTAACACATAAGGATGGTCAAATACATTGGACTCCCTTTCAAAAAATAAAGTAAAATAATACCAACTACTTTGATGAATTCTACATATACCTACCTGACAGTGGCTCATAACTAGTAATATTTGACCTCTGAAATCAGCATAACCTGCCCCCTGAGAATATTGACTTTATAATATGAAAATATCCTCTGAGGCTGCTATTTCAATGAGGAAGATCTTGCCAGCCATGATAATGGTTCAGTTGGGAGGAGGGAAAAAGTAGGTAATAAATGATACAACTATGAGGGGGGTTCACTTGACTTTAGAGTCCTTCATTTCCTTATGTGCTTTCTTTCTTATAAACACTTCTGCTCTGTTGAGAAGCATTTCATGAATGAATGAAATCTGAATTGAGGAAAGTCACAGCAAATGGGCCAGGTGGGTGGGAATCTTTTCTTTTCTTTTCTTTTTTTGGTGGGAATCTTTTCTATTTATTGCAAGTACAAATTATGATCAGAGATCTGAAATGCACGTTGCATATATAAAGGCAAATGTTCAACCTCAAACATTAACACTTTATTTTGTTATTAGTCCGTATCTTATGGAACCACGTGAATTCTACTGTTGAGAAAGAACCTAATGGTTTGACTTAGAAAAAGTGTTTTTACATCTCTTTTTTTTAAAATCTAAAAAGAGAATTAAATTGGTCTTATGCAATTGCCATCCATTTATTTTGCTATTGTTCCACAAAAGACTCTAAGGAGTTGTGCACCAGAAAAACAGACTCACTCCATTTATTACAGAAATTCTTTAATAGTCAGTTTCTTGGACAGAGTAATTATGTTTGTCTTGAAAATTGGTCCTGAGATAGTGTGAATTCTTACTTTCCCCAAGCATTGACACCATTCTCATAAAAGTTCTTCAACCATATTCAAATATAGTTGATATCAAGTACTAAATACCACTGTCTTGATCATGCATTCAATCAAACAATAAGTGTTGATTTTTGAGTATAGAATCACTGGTTTTTATTTTAGTCTTGCTGCCTTGATAATGTTCTAAGTTAGGGTACTGGGTATTGCTTTTTTGGCACTGAGGAACCTGAATGGAGGGACGACAATCTGGATAAGATTGACAGCTAGCTGCTCCTGTTGAGATCATCATTCATTCAAAACTTAGTAAGCCTCTATTTTGTGCCAGGCAGTGTTATTCTGTAAGAATATAAAGAGTACTAAAACAGGGTTTCTACCCTTACAACACCCTTTCCTGGGAGAGACAGAAGTGTAAATAGTTTTGGTCCAGTCAATGTACTAAGTATTTTTAGAAATATATGAGCAGAAGTTAATTTCTTCTCTATGCAGTATGGATGCCATTTCTCTAGTAATTTAATTTTTTCAGGATTACCAGGTCTCACAAGGAAAGATTTTAGGGCTCATCTAATCTGAAGTTTTCCAAATATATCCAATAATAAAAACCACTTGAGGCTCTTGTTAAAAATATAGGTTCTCAGACCCTTCCCCTAACGAGACTTATGCTATAGTTACCTGGAGGGGACTACGAGATGACATACAGCATAGCGCTCTTCACTGTGACTTGGCAGAATGCAGAGTTGCTCTTAAATCTCTCTAACAAATACTAGTGTTTCTTATTTGGGGACTGTAGGTAAACAAAAAGTGCATCATTAAATCCTATCTCAATATAAGTATTTTCTCCTGTGAGCTAAGATATAATTCAGTTATTTTGCTTTCTGATAAATAAAAAGCCACTGCTGTTGAAACCTAAGGAAGTAATAATTTGTGGAGAAATTCTAGTGGCTTATATGTATTGTCTGCTACCTAAGCCATCCCATTTTTCTGTGGAGGTGAACCAAAGAGATTCTTATAGCTAGAGTAATTCCCCCTCCACCTCAAAACAAGTTTCTATTTTAACTCAGATTAGATTTATAGTATGATACCACGATTATAGAAAACGTGATTTGAGCCTGGACATTTTTAAGAGTAAACAAACTAGGCTGCATCAACCCTAGAATGATTCCAGTATGACTTTTAATTTTGATTAATCTTATTTATATAATGTAATTTTGATAGAAATGTACCCAGAGGAATTTTCCAAGCATAGAACACAAGGTACATAACGCTCCCTGGAATTATGCAGTGGTATAGCTTTGTACGCTTCTAGGTGATTCTGAATGGTGGAGTTGCTGTAGCAGTTATTGCAAAGTACTATAACATTAGTTTTCAAAATCCATTGCATAAAACTAGCTAATTTCTCTTTTCTTCTCATGATGGGGAACACATAACAACTATTCCACCCATATGGAGTGAGAGGACCAAGTTACTTATATAAGCTAAAGGTTTGTGGCACAATCTTGTATTCTATTCGTTTTCTTTTCTCATTGGCAAATCTAGGCAAAAATTACTTAGGCAAAAAAAGAGTTTTCCCTTCATGCCTCTGTTTTGCTAAAACAGCTGAATTCTTTTATAGAAATGTAGAGTACATTTAGCTAATGATCAAAAAGTTCTTTGAAATATAAAATTGTTATGGAAATGCTAAGTACTATAAACAATTTGAGGGCAAGCATTAATAAAAGCGTTTCTGCAAGCATTTTTAAAGAGGACTAATAAAAGCTTCACAGTTCAATTAATACAGCACAACATTGGGTTTTCTAGACACATATGGGGCCCAGAAGGCCTGCCCCTGTTTTTAAAATTTACGAACTCTTTAATGATTCACCACGTTTACTCTAGTGCATTACCCACTGTGGTGCCATTTAGTCATTAAGGCGGAAACTAAAACCAGGACAAATCTACAAACAAATATAATCTCCAAGTGGGGAGTTTTTCTTCAGTTTGTTCACAATATGTCACCATAAAAAATGAATAGCAAATGAAACAAAGCCATAGGACAAATCAAGTAGGTTATGGCTTCCCCAGATGAGTCTGATCAGTTGGCTTTTTAATGAAATACAGGTCAAATCTCATTATGATAAGCTCTATGTAACTAAAATATGTTCAGGTTCCTGGTTAATTATCTATTTCAAGTGGTGTTCAAGAAAAAATTCTAAGATAATCAAGTAAATTAATCCCTTGAACTTTTTTGTAACAGAATTTGATCACAACATATACGGGAAACGCTGAGTAGTAAATGTATTAAATATTGTTTTAGATTTTTTTTTTTTACTATTACAATTTCACAGTTAAATGATTCATTCTTTTTCTGTTGCTAAGTCTAAACTTCTCAATCTGATAGTCAAGTTTGAAACATAAACCAGAGAGAGCGTTTTATTCATTCTCCAATTCCTGAGTGACAGTGCTTTGAAAATGAAGCACAAACCTTTCCCCAAAATGTCCAGTTTAAATTTATTCTGCACATTTATTTTTTCTCAACTTTGCTTTTCACAGTGAATTTTGGTGGGTAATTATATATTTCTTATTGTGTTCATTATTGTAACACTACCCAAACCCCTATAATGTAGTTCAAACAGAAAAGGTTATTTCTCATTCACATAAAGACTAAAAAGATTTTCCTGAGTGCTGGACTGTTTTTAACTAGTGGTAGGTATTTCAGGGCCCCAGACAGCTTGTAACGTGTGGCTTGTACTTCTTCAATTCTTCAGTAATGGATTCTAAGATCAATGTGCATCTCTCACAAGCTGATAGAAGGGAAATGGAAGAAGTGGATTGTGTGTTTGGGAAGTTTCCAAAGGCACATTGCTTCTGTTCACAGTTTATTGGGTAGAATTTAGACACATAGTCACACCTAATTACCAAGGAGGCTGGGAAATGTAGTCCAGCAGTAGTCCAAGAAGAGATGGCAACAGGTTTGGGGATAGCTGGCCAGTCCCTACAGTGTTTGTCTTAAACATTTACCCCTGGGAGTACAAACATGGTATGGCTTATGAAAAGTAGAGTATTTTATAGTGTATTCTTGAGTAGGCCAATTTTTAAAGAGTTAAGTAAGGTTCCTTTAACGAGAGAGCTGCTTAAAAGCCTTTCTTTATAAATCATGCTAAATACTGAAGCAGGGTAGATGTTAGGAAATTCAAACTCTTGATAGTGAGAACACTCCAGAAAATGAGAATAATATGCGTCATGTACAATATTAAGTGTCCTTAATTAGTGTATAAGAGTCATGTCAGTGACAGCTGAAGACTGTCTGAAAAAAAAGATCATATCAGTTTATCTGAAATTATAGCTGCATATAAGCTGAGGAAGAAGTCACTTAATATTCACAATTCTTATGGTTGCTCTTTATTAAATATTGGTATCATATTTTTAAACACCCTCATAGTTATACTTATTACAATGAAAAATGTATGCCAAGTATACAATAGTTGATAAATACTTGTTTTATGTGCACCTTTTCATGAACACAATTCTAAAACAATGCTAGGCTTTATTTTCTGAAGGTCCATGAGCAAAATTTTGGTAATTGCAAAACACACATGGACACCATTTTGTTTGTAGCATTCTGTCAGATCTTTATAGAATTTTTTTTCTCTGTATACTTTAAAATTTGGTTGTAAGAGTACCAAAACTTTATGTATATATACATACATATATATATATATATATATATATATATATACACATACATATATGTATATAGGTTGTGTGGTGTGTGCCTGTTTTTGTGTTTGTGTTGCAATACTGTATTAACTCTGAGAAAATACAGAGGTATGTAGGGCCATATCCTCCACTAAAAAACACTCATATACTTTACTTTCTGTATTTTTCTCTTTATTTCTTCATTTTTATGCCATCTTTTGAGATTGTCAATGTATAGCAGTCTTCTCCATTTATAATTTATTGCCACCTATTTGTTGTAGGGTTAGAAAACAAAGAACTATGTTAAATAAACTTATTGATAAGTTCTGTAATTTCTGAGGAAATGCACAAATGTCTCTTTTATGAGTAAAATACATGTTTGGTTTTCTTATATATCGTAATTATATTTGAACTGTCTCCTGACACCTCTTATTTTCTTGGTTCTGTCTTTACTATACAGATTTACAAAATTCTGAGTTTTTATAATAGGTGAGGTATTACCATGGTTTTGATTTTGCCATGCGTATCCTCACAAATTACGATTGATAAGTTTTATCCATGCATCTCCATGTGTTGATTTGTGTTGTTTCGGAGTCTATGTCAACATACAGAAAATGAAATATCTGAGATGGTCTGTGAAATTGTTTAAAGTCTTTTTTTTCATGAGAACTTTCTGGTATTTGATTCCATAAGCCTCTTTCCTCTTGTGATAGATGGCTGCTCCTTAGGTAGCCCTGCATAATTAACCTTTTCTCCCCAGACTCTTCACTTCCAAGATGACTTTCTCTTCATATTGATATTAAAGTTCACTGGCAACTAGCCAGGTGGGGAATTTCCTTTGCAGTTCTATTTGCCCTAAGAATTCCACCCTGTTTGTAATTATGTGAGTCCTGAGAGAGGGCAGATAATCATAGTGGCATATATATAGGCATGCGTCTTTAACTTTCACTCTTAGAGGAAATTGTTCTTCAGAAAGCAATGCTTAAATGACATATGAGCAAATTATTCATAAGAAAAACTAGTTACAGGGTTTGGATGCTGGGAATGTATGCATGGTTAATAAAAACTGGTGACGTCTTCCGGGTTTATGTTTACTGGAAAGACTATTTGATTATCTCACCTGTGTTTTTCAGTTCTTGAGATTTCAAATGTTTTCTGGAGAGCTAAGACTGCTATACAGATGGGCAAAGCCAGAGCTTTATTCCGAACCCCTCTTTTAAAAATCTCTATCTGAAAGGAAAAAAATATATCAAATCACTGTACTTACTTGTTTGGTTTGTCACTGGATCCCAAATGTCTGCCTTATGTGTTCAAAGACATGGGCGTTTTGGGAATGTTACTGTCAGTCGAGGTATACTGTCCGTTGAAATAAATTATTAACCCTTTGATTGTGAGAAGGTTCTTCTTGAAATCCATTCTCCTCTCATCATATATTGTATTAAAAGAAATAGTATAATTAGAGATTATCAACTACTTTAAGAAAATAAAAGCACATAGCTGTGAAACTTCTTTGGGGGTGTTTATGTTATTTTTTAATGTATCTGTATCTTTGTGCCTCTTATATAGTGCTTCATTTTTGAATGAAGAGGAATGGAACGTATCTTATTTTGGCTCTATGTTTAAGATGAAATAATAAGTTGGAAAAAAAACAGATTTTAAAGGTAATAATATATCAGTGAAAAGACCTAGAAATTAGCAGGAAAAGTCAGGAAACCAATTTTAGAAAGAGGAAAAATAATGCATAGCATAACTTGTGTTAGGCAATGTGTGCTATTGAATCTCTGAATTTCAATAAAGTATGTCAAAGTAGAGTTCATCTTCCCTTCTGTTGGGAGAACAGATAATCCGCCTACCCATCTGCCTTCCTACCTTTCTTAGTTTTCTTTCTTTCTTTCACTTCTATCCTGCCTAAGTCCAAAAAGGATTTGGGATCTATATAATAAGTTCAAAAAGGAGGAAATGGAGAGGAAAGGAAATAAAGGAAGAGAAAGTTGAATGAAGTAAACACCTTTTGCACATACACTCAAGTTCTATAAAGTTGCTAGAAGAGGAATAGATTTGTCCCTGAGCTTCCTAATAGCAAGTCTGTTTTCTATGATGTGATTAATCTTCCTTCAGGCAAAACTTGATCAAGTCACTGCCATGTTTAAGAAATGTCAGTGGCTTTTCATCGCCTCTACCTGAGGTACACAAGGATCCCATACCCTTTTCAGGTCTGTCTTTCTTTTGCTCCTCAATGAACCCTGAACCCTGTTTGGTCACTACATTTATTAATAGCTGCATGCTTTCCCCGGGTCCTGCTTTCCTGCCTGCAGGCTTGAATACATCTTTCTCACAGCTGAGAGTGTCCTCTTCCTACCATCAATCCCCTCCCCCCTCCCTTAATTCCCACATCCTACCGACCCTTTCCCACAGTTCTTGGGACATTTCTTTACTTATCATCAAGACCTGACTTCAATTCCAGTCTTTTGTGAAGCTTTCCTGGGTGACCCCGGGCTTCTTTGACATCTCTTACCTCTGTTGACTATAAAACTTATCTCTTAGTGCTGGGGTTTGTCTTAGTAATATACTAGCTTTTTGAGAGTAAGGAACAGCTTCCTAAGATTCTTCTCTTTTTTTTTCTTTTGTTTTGTATAAAGTAAAACAATTGGGTACTTTACTTAAGGTTGCTTGCTTACTTACCTAATTCACTGCCTAGCACATTAAAGGAGTCAAATAAATGAAGGGGAAAACAGATGCTGAGGAGGCTGATGACAATGGTGCTATCATTGGAGGGTGGGGAGAAGGTAGAAAATGTTGAGCAAAACCAAGCTGTTTCATCTCTGGTAAATCATGTTCCTCCCCATTTGTTTTTGCTCATTTACTCATTTGTTGACTTTCTGTTCTTTTCACTTCTTCTGAATGATAGTTTTGAGATGTTCTTTTACCTCTATTTACTGCTACCCACTGAAATGCTTTTTTGTTTCTTTTTCTCTTTCTAGAGTGGCTTCCCTATTCCTTGAACAATTAGCATTGCTGTAGGGCTGTTATTGTTTGCAAGACTTGGGGCCACATGCTGAGTTCCCTAACTGTGGAGAAGTCTTTAAATTTGGAACTCCTTTAGCTAGCAGAATGGTGAAGAAGCATCTCTACCAGCCTTTTTACTTTTAGTAACTTGGAATTCTCCCTGTTCTAACACTTATAAGCTATCTCCCTCCCCATAAAAATTACATGGTGTAGTTGAGAATAGAGGAATGGGTAAAATGGCTATGAATTGTGGTTAAGTGGGAAATTGTTTTAAGTTAGTATAGAATTCATTAGTCCAACATCCTTTAAACTCTTAAAAATTAATGTATTTTTGCAACCTGGCAGTACTATTAACATGGCGGTCTTATGAACAGTAACTTTTTTTTTTTTTTGGAAGGAGAACAGGACTTTATTGAGGAACAGTGTGTACTTCCAGGACTTTTTTCCAAGTCAAGTTGTTGTCCTTTCAATCTTAGTTGTGGAGGGTGTCGTTCAGCTTCAAGTTGTTGTCCTTTCAGTCTTTGTGGAGGGCGCAGCTCAGCTCCAGGCCCAGTTCCCCTTGCTAGTTGCAGGGGGTGCAGCCCACCATCCCTTGCCGGTGTCGAACCAGCAACCTTGTGGTTGAGAGGATGCACTCCAACCAACTGAGCCATCTGGGAGCTCAGCAGCAGCTCAGCTCAAAGTGCTGGCTTCAATCTTAGTTGCAGGGGGCGCCGCCCACCATCCCTTGCGGGACTCGAACTGGCAACCTTGTGGTTGAGAGCCCACTGGCCCATGTGGGAATCAAATTGGCAGCCTTCGGAGTTAGGAGCATGGAGCTCTAACCGCCTGAGCCACTGGGCCGGCCCAACAGTAACTTTTATATACTATGTTTCTAAGGACCTTCAATAAAATATGTATAAAAAGCCTGGTTTAAAATTCATGACTTTTCAATCTACACATGTTTTCAATTCCTCTTATTTAAAATGATGAGCTTATAAACACTGCAATACAATCGTTGAAGTCTTCTGAAAGATTAAATTGGGATCTTAAACTTTCTGTGTCTTTCCATTAGAGATGTGCTTTCGGATTTATTATTTCAGAGTGTTGCAGTGTAATGTTTGATAGACAGGTGATCTCCTACTTTGCATGTCTAGTCAACTGGGGTTCCTTTCTCACTTGCCCAAGAAGTTCATTTTTCTAAAGATCATGGAAAGAACAGATGTGGAACAAGCAACCACTGCATGTCTTTCACACAAAACTCTCTGGGGAACCTCTTTGGGTAGGCTTTTGTTTGGCACACACATAACAAGTATGTCTTTACCCTGAATGATGCAATAGTCCAGACTCCTGTGGGCTAACATCCACTGACAATACCGCCATAACCCATTAGTTGATTGCAAGCTCTCTGAATCCATAGGGATTTGCCCCAGTCTAAATGAGTGACTAACTCTTAAACTACAAAGTAAACCTGACATCCTTGGGGACCAGGGACATGTTAAGCTTGGATTGTTTATTTGGCTTGTTATAACTGTAGGATCATTAAGGAAATGTTTACATTCTCTTGTGATTGTACGTTTTCAACCAATATATGAGGTGAAGGGATTTGATCTTTATGCTTTTGCTTTCCTTATATTCCTTATTATTCTCTATCCCCCACCCCTATGGAAAAAAAGTTCACACTTAGGAGGTCTAAATAAACCCATATGTTTTGCTTTGGATACTTTGTTACCTTATCTGTCGGATTTAAACCTAAGCTCTGGAAACAAGTGTTATCTGTCATCTATCTATTGTTCACTAAATCTCCTTTTGTTCCAGTTTCCTTATTTGGAAAATATGTCATGAATTTGTTGTATCAGGACATAAAAGGTATAATTGTAAAACAAGATAATAAAGGATCTAGTATTCATTTATAATTATTATACATAACTGTATTTCTTTTCTTAACTGTAACCTGTAATTATCTTTTTGTGAATATCACTGTAAACTCTGAGGTCGGTAGGTCTTTCCACACTGATGAGAAAGATGATCATTTCCAGGTTCTATCCCAATTTCCAGTTTTGTCTCTGTCTCAGATTGTTCAGTTTTGAGCCAATGGAACCATTCCTTTCCTCTTATTATATGCCAGCTCTCCACTTTACCCCACCCCATAGGGAGTGACTTTCTTGACTTGCTTTATATATATAAACTGTTTTGGGTGTTTTTGTACTCTTTGCCGTGCCAGCTTTTCTTGGGAGCCCCACCACCTTGCTCTCTAGACAGTTGCTATGATATATTGATGACACATTGTTAATGAAAATATTGGCCCTGAGTATCTTTCTGGACCTTATACTAACAACATTGTTTTGTCATTTTTGTAAAATGATTTTTTTTTTTGTCAAATCAGATAACATTGGCACGTGTGAGGGATTTAGCATTTTTACAGTTTCTATCCCATGGCCCTAGAAGAGGTTATATTTGGTACCCAGGTTTAGATCAAAGAGTTGTAGAACTCTTGGGCTCTATAATCTGTAGCAGGCAGCAGTTACATAGAAAGAGTAAGAGTACCTGAAATAGTCAGGGGATCTCTGTTAGAAATCCAGTTTTGCCCTGACTAACTTGGAGTTTTGGAAAAGTTACTCTACCTCTCTGGATACCAGTTTCCTATCTTGTATTAGTTTCCTGTGGCTGGTGAAACAAATTACCACAAACTTGATGGCTAAAAACAACAGAAATGTATTCTCTCACTGTTCTGGAGGCCAGAAGTCCAAAATCAGTTTCATTGGGCACAAATCAAGGAGTCAGCAGGGCGGTACTCCCTCCAGAGGTGTCCGGGAAGAATCTGTTCCTGCCCTCTTCCAGCTTCTGGTGCTGCCAGCACGCCTTAGTTGGAGGTGGCATCACTCCATTATCTGCCTCTGTGGCCACATGACCTTCTCCTTTTCCGTCTGGGTCATATCTCCCTCTGCCTCGCTTTTATAAGAGACATGCGATGACATTTAGGGCCCACCTGGAAAGCCCGGGATAACCTCTCCATCTCAAGTTTTTTAAGCACATCAGCAAAGTCTTTTTTATCCCATATGAGGTCCCGTTCACAGGTTTCAGGGATAAGGATGTGGATATCTTTGGGGACGGAGGTCATTATTCAGTCTACCAAACACCTGAAATAATTTCTGTCATCCTGCTGGCTTGTAATTTCTATTCGCCATTTGCTCATTCATCACCCAGTAACCACACTTTTATTTCATGCCCTCTATATGCCAGCCGCTGTAGTAGGTCTGAGGAATAACACATATAATAAAGGCATGGCCAGTGCTTTCGATAAGGCCATCATGTTGTCCACGTAACATACAGAAGAAATGCGGAGATAAAGGTCAGAGAGATGACTGATCCAGACTGTAACGCTAACTCTTTGTATGTCTCCTTTTGCATGATTCCAGAGCAGGAGCCACCATGGTTCCTCAGTGCTCATAAATTATTTCGGTAACTGTAGCTCTAGGGCTTACATGTAGCCTGTTGACCAGAAAGTGTTTTGCAGGTCGGGTGGGGGACGGGCTGGGGATGGAATGCATCAGCTAAAATTCGAGAGAATTTGTTGAGTACAAAAAAAAGCATAAATCTTGCCCCTCAAGGAATTTATAATCTTACACAGTTCTTATCAACCTTGGCTGCACATCCACGTCAATAGCAGAGCTTTAAAAGATGTCCGTGCCTGCCCACCGACCCCACATAGTACATGGTTCTGGTGGATCCCAGACGTCTTTTCTTAAGCTCATCTTTTTACGTGCTGCCGGCACTGAGCACAGAGAATCTCTGATGCAGTAGAAGTTACCTGTAACTAGGAAAACAAACACACAGATAAAAATGCAAGACAAAATGCCATAACTTTCATTAAGATATGTAGAAACAAAATAATTTGGATCCTCAGAGGAGGATGAGATCATACCTGGCTCAAGGGAAATTTGGAGAAGGAGGTATTTGAAATGTCCTTGATGGATGGGTTTATGGTTTCAAAGGGCAGTAGGGGAGGGTGGTGGGAAGAGAGTCCACAGAGGTGTGGAGGTGGGAAAAGGAGGTGGGACATGGCTGGAGGCAGAGGCCAGGGGCCAAGATCCATGCACCAATACTCCTTTTGCTCAGACTTTCCAGCCTGAAAGCCAGAAGAGTCTGAGAAATCTAAATTTAAACCTGGTCTTCTAGGGCATTTTGAAAGTATATTTTTTCGAGGTAGGAGAGTAGAACATATTTAACAGCTGATAGGTTGATGCACACTTTTTAAAAACTTAGAAACATGACAAACTGTGCCTCTGTTTGTAGTCTTGCTGTAGGGACTGTAAATATTAGGCACAGCTTTCATTGAAAGAAGAAGACAATTTTATTTAAAATGTTTCAAAAGAAGAATAGCCAGGATATGGTGACTAGAAGACAGGAAAATACAGCAGGAAGTAACAAAGGTAATTGTGAAGGTTCAGAATGATTCTAGAATTAGTGTTCGTGAGGGATATTGGCAGAAAAGATAACATTTGCTGAGTTCTCTCTACAAACCAGGGCCTTTACTACTGTATTTTCTTTATCTCATGGAATTCTTTTCATAACTCTTGAGGTAAATACTAATCTTATCCCTATTTTACAGACACGGAAATTGAAACTTGGAGAGGTTAAATATCTTGCTCTATCAAGGTCTCCCAATAAATTGAGTGGAACATCTAGGACTCAGATTTAGGTACCCTAATTCCAGAGTTTGTATCGTTAGCCCTCTTTCTGCTAGTTATGAGAAGGCTAGCTTAGGAGTAAAGTTGATGAAGAAAAGTTGGACCCAAAGATAGAAGTTTAAGAATCATCTGAAGAGAGGTCACAGTTGAAAACATGGGTAGCTTCAAATTAGCAAGCATCACCTTATCAGTGAAAAGATGAAAGAGAAAAGAGTAGAGGGACAAGGACCAAGCCTCATTGAAACTTTCAGGGACAGTATCTTGTCTCTCTTTAAGGCTACCAGTCACTTAACACATGATTCATTAAAAAGAAAAACAAAAAAGTTCTTGAATATTTAAAAAAGCAAATGAAAGTCTTTCCATCCAGATTTTTTCTACCCACAAGTATGCTTAAGATTCAACTTAATAACTTCAATGGCTCGAAAGAGACAAATCTAAACACTTTCTTGATTTCTGTTACCTGTGTTTGTGAACCTGATTCAGTTTCAAATCCTTCGGACTTTTGTTAGATTCCATTTTTTCACCTTATTCCATATTTTCCCCAATAGAAAGGGCTACTCTGTAGAGAGGTTATGCTACAGTAAGAGGATTGGCAGAGGTAGTTCAATATTTTTGTCACTTTAAATCTTCGTAAACTAGGACATTGAAAGGACAAATAGCACATAAATGGTGAGGTATCTTATCTGTTAAGTGTCTTTCTCCTCCCACTCCTCTCAGAGTACTTGAAACTTCATTTCATTCCACTGTTCTCACAGAATATGCATAAAAAGGCACTATTAAATAACCCAGGAAAATAAAATTATTGCCTTTGAAATAAATTCTTTTTTGTTATCTGTCAGTATAACCTGATCAAACTTCCTATGCTTGTTCTTGTTCTTTTAAACCCGTATTGTTCCACAACCTGATTTCAGCATATTAATTAGAAGGGTTTCAGGTATTGAATAAAGAGGATTCCAGAATAAGCTATATGGTTGTTTCAAATGTTTTAATGTTACAATGCTATGTTTCTTGAACTGGTTTTCTTGGAATCACACTTTTCTCATTGATTTATAATTTCAAGTATTACAAAACTAACAACATCTAAACTCTTAAAAAAAATACCTCAGAGCTATAATCTGTATCCTACATGTCCTATTTTTTTCTAGTACTGTAATTGAGTGCTGTGTAAATGAGGTCTTCTTACATAACTCATCCCACCTAACTTTATTAGGAAAATTAATGGAATGAGATGCTTACAAAAGAGTTCGATTCGAATCAAGGGAAATCAAGCTAACTTACATTAAAGGTCAAGATTGACTTTCAGAATAAGCAATTTTATGGTTTGAATTAAAACAACTTTATTTACAGACAGCAATCAGCAAGACAAAATGTCTATCAATCTGTTGTTTGAAAGATACTGGGGAAGTCATGATTCTCCATTTGGGCAATGCATGAAGATCGTCTGTAGAGCTGAAAACAAACAAACAAACGACAAACAAACAAACAAAACCTGAACTGGGACTGCTCCCATCCTCAAAGATTCTGACTTAATTGGGCTTTTGTGAGGCCCAGAATTGGGTATTCATTAACCTTCAAAGTGATTATAATATGCAAGCAGTGTTGAGAACCACTATTAAAAGAAATATCAGGCTACAAAAAAACAGGAGAAATATAAAATTCTCACCATTTAAGAGATGACATATACTTTCTAAAAAAGGAAATATTGTCTAATTAGTTATGAAAACTAAACTCTTAGTTCTTCTATTTTAAAAGGAGCCAAATTAATCCAATTTAAATATTAATTGTTACAGGAATAAGTGAGAGTACATATTTATGTTTTTTAAAAAGCCCTTTTTCTGTGTGCTTCTAAACTCACTTATTTTCTTATGTTTAAGATTATTGAATCTCAACTATGGATCTAGTCCCCCACATCCATTATTCCAATTTATGTACTGAAAATTACATTAATTTATAAATGAATAACTTAAAATCAATGGAGTGAATGTGATACATGCAGTCAATGAAAAATTCAGTGATTATCTCGGGAGATTTTTCTCCATGAGGAAAGCACGGGTACTGTTACAAAGTGAAGTTTGGTATTTTGTGCAAAGTATTATATCTTGATCATTTTGGGCTTGGGTTGCTTTCTCTGTAAGACTGGGATATCACACATTGCTGAATAGCCATGACCACGTATTGAGTGTTCAATATATTTTAAGTTCCAAGTGTGACAAGTGCTTTTTATGCAGTATGTCATTTAATCACAGTGAAAACCCTATGGAATAAGTGCTGGTTTCTAAAAACCCCATTGTAAAGATGCAAAACCAGTCTCAGAGACATAATGTGTCCAAAGTTGTGCATCTAGTGAGGGACAGAGCCAGGATGTGAATTCAAGCAGGTCAAGGCCATAGGCAGTGGTACCAGGTAACAACCATAACCCAATATGAAGACAAGTTTTTCTGGAAGCTACCTTCTTCCCAGGAAAACTTTCCAAAAAGACAGACCCGATATTTCCCAAGAGAACAGCAGATTTTTCTGTGGAAGCTAAGAGGGAGCAGGTGAACCTCTGCCACTGGCACTGGGCTTGCGGGAGGATGCGTGCTCTCTGGTGTTGGTTGGGTTTTGAGGAAGGAGCAGTACTCTCAAAACTTCCCGAAGTCCATGAGACTCTCCCCCCCACCCTTCACTTGCACATTGTAGGAGAGAAAACTTAGGGTGGGAGGAAATATATAGAAGAGAGCTCATCTGGACTACCATGAGTGGGCATGAGGAGTGGGGTGTGGGAAACTTGGGAAACTTGTGGTCAAAAGACCTCAGTTACATTCCTGGCTCTGACACTCATATCCTAAAAGTCACTCAACTTGTCTGAATCTCAGTTTTCTCATCTTTGAGTTAGAAATGACTGTAGTGGTAACAGAATCTCTTAGCTCCAGGGGCTGAAGATCAAATGAGATAATATACTGTCAAAACTCTAAATAAAGCATAAGGTGTTTTTAAAACTGTTAATCTTAAGAAAGCAGATTTTTGTGTTCTAGCTAGAAGCTCTTATTTCTTTAGCAGGCGGAAATTTTTTTTTTTAGAAAAAGCAATAAAACTCATGAAAACTTTTACTCTACAGTATTTCTTGTAGTTAGAATATCCTCACCAAAACACTGAGACTTTTACTTCACCCAGTTGTTCAAAACCCTTAGGCATTTAAGCAATCTCTTAAGTGCACCAATTACTATCTAATGGGCAAATCCCAGGATCTTTTCTTAGTCTTCAATAGAATTATAAGAGCAATCATCATTCATTCATACAACAAGTGTATATTGAGTGACTACTGTGTGTCTGGAATGGTTTTAGGTCATTGAAATTAAAAGTCAGTGAAAATAAAAGCAGAGAAAAATGAAATTGTTTGTTAAGAACTTACTATGGATCAAGTGTTACTTTTAATCTTATTGAATCTTCACAGCGATCCTGAAAAATAGGTTTTACTAGCATTATTTATAAATGAGACTGAGCTTCAGACAGCTTGGGAGGCGTGTCCAGCGCCTCCTAGCAAGGACATGGTGGAACAAGAATTAAAACCCTGTTTCCTCTCCCAGCAAATGGTCTTTTGTCTACTCATTTATTAATTTATTTACTTGTACTCCACTTAGTCTACATCTTTTTGACCTTTTTTTCTGTGAACGTCATAGATAGCTTCTTAGCTACCTGTGCTTCGAACCGTGGTGCCATTTTTGAAACTCTTACTCTGCTCCTCTCCACGTCAGGTTGGCTTGAATCTTGATTGACTCCATCTTCCATTTTGTTGCCAACCTTGAGCACTTCTTACATCTTTCTACAACTATTGTAGTAGGCTTCCAACTAGTCTTTCTATTTTTAATCTCTTCTCCAGTCATCCTAATTGCACAGTGTTGCCCAGTGACTCCTACTAAAGCACAAATCTAATCCTTTCCTGTTTTCAAAAATCTTCCATGGCTTGCCATGGTCTACAAAAATTGCCAATACTTGTGAGATATTCCTAGTATCCAGGGTATAAGCTGAACCACATTTCCAGCCTTTTCCCTCCTCAATGCACTCCTTCCCATCTATGATACCAGTGTGCTTTCTGTCTTGTCTGATAAGAATCATGTGGGGTTTATCAATACATAGGTTCCCACACACCCCTTGGACTTAGTGAGCCAGAATCGTCAAGGATTCACAAAGCCTCGTGGGGCATGACAAGGCCTGGTGGTCCTCTGATAGACTCAGAGCACAGGTGCTCAGGTATGACCACCATGGACGTCTTGCTGCCACTGTGTGTTGAGGAAAACTAGCTGGTAATGCCTAACATTATTACATTTAGTTGTACCTGAGCTCTCCTGGCTTACCTTTTCACACACATCACTGAGGTGCAAACCAAGTGCTAAAAAACCCAAAGACACATTCATTAAAGTGAATCATCGAAAGAGGTGATTTTCTCACATTTGTATGAGCACGAGATATTTTTCTGTGAGTTCATATGAAGTATTTAAAAGAGTTTAACTTGTAAATAAATGCTTAGCTAATACATGAGTTGTTAGAAATATATAATTTCTAAATGATATATATATAGAGAGAGATAGACATATACATATAAAATTGTATATATTAAATATGTACATGATGTGTGTATGTGTCTGAATATATGTGTGGCTTGTTATCTCGGAAAATGATATAAACTGGCTTATAAAAAGACACCCAATATTGCAAGATAAAATACATTAACAATAAGATTATTAAACAGGAGAAAAATGGTGACCGGAAAGTAACATGAAGTAAAGGTGTTATTCTGTAAAACTTTCTACATTATCATTGAAATGGCTGTTAAACAGTACAGTGAAGTAAAGATCATTGCTTCTCTTTTTCTTTTATCCTACCCAATTTACACCAATAATAAGCAAAATTACCTAGTTTTTTAAAAATCTCTTATATTCTCACACTACATATACACAGAATTTTTAGATGGGAATGTTTTTGTTTTTTATCTTTATTAAATATATTGGAGTGACATTGGCTAGTGTAATTATATAGGTTTCATAATCCATCATTTATATATTGCATTGTGTGTTCACCACACAGACTCAGTTTTCTTTCCATCACCATATATTTGACCCCTTTGCCCTCTTCTACCACCTCCTCTCCCCTTTATTTTCTAGGAACCAGTAAATTGTTGTCTGTGTCTATGATTTGTTTGTTTGTCCTGTTCCTTTGTTGCTTTCCGTTTTATATGCTATATATGAGGTAGGATAATTAAGTTCGCGAATTCATCCTAGAAAAAGTGCTACAAACCTCATTGCTGAATATCACTATGGTCATCTTTGAAGTACTCCCCTTGGGAAGCTATGCACCCACGCCAGCGCCTAGTCCACCCTTCAAAGCAATTTTGGAACTTTTTTGCTGGAATAGCCATCAGAGCTGCCTTCATATTACCTTTGATATCCTGAATGTCATCAAAATGTCTTCTTTTCAATATTTCCTTTATCTTCGAGTAAAGAAAGAAGTCATTGGGGGCCAGATCAGGTGAGTAGGGCGGGTGTTCCAATACAGTTAGTTGTTACTGGCTAAAAACTCCCTCGCAGACAGTACCATGTGAGCTGGTGCATTGTCATGATGCAAGAGCCATGAATTGTTGGTGAAAAGTTCAGGTCGTCTAACTTTTTCACGAAGCCTTTTCAGCACTTCCAAGTAGTAAACTTGGTTAACTGTCTGTCCAGTTGGTACAAATTCATAATGAATAATCCCTCTGATATCAAAAACAGGTTAGCGACATCAGTGCAACAAGTTTGTGAATTTAATTGTCAGACCTCGCACATGTATCAAGCTAATTGTGATCATTTGTTTTACCTGTTGGGTTTCTGTTGTAGGAGAAATGTTTATGTCACCCCAAAATTTATATTTTGAACTCTAGCCCCAAATGTGTTGATGCTTGGAGATGGGACCTTTGGGTTTAGATTAGGTCATAAGGGTAGGACCTCATGGTGGTATTAGTGCCCTTATAAGAAGATGAAGAGGCAGATCTATCTTTTTCTCCATGAGCATGTACCCAAGAAAGAACATGTGAGCATACAGCAAGAAGGCAGCCACCTGCACACCAGGAGGACGGTCCTCACCAGACATTGAATCTGCCATCTGCCAGCAGCACCTTGATCTTGCACTTCCCAGCTTCTAGAACGGTGAAAAATAATGTCTGTCATTGAAATCACCCAGTCTATGGTATTTTGTTATAGCAGTACATGCAGACTAAGACTATGTCTACAAAATGTCTACACTGTCCACAAAAGTAACGAGAGCAACATATAAAATAATAAAAGACCAAAATGAATTGGAATTTTTTTTTCTAAATGTCTTACTAATTGTTTAGGGTAAGAGCTATAATTTGCATCTTTCTTCAGGATCCCCGGTTTTTAGTGTATTACCTAGTAGTACATAAGACTCAATAAGTAACTATTAAAAAAAGGATATAGAGTGATAAATCAGTCCTCATGTTCTTATCATCACCGATAGCCTCCACTCATCACTTTCCCCACCACTCATACAAAAAAAAATAATGATGGTTTAGACAAATAGGCTAAAATAATAACCTACATTTGATCAGCAGACTCACAGGGAAAAGTTTTCACTATGAGGTTGGGCATTTAACAGAATGGATTTAAATTCTAACTTTGGCATTTATTAGCTGTGTGAGTGAAGAAAAGTTATTTAACTTGACCAACTCAGTTTATTCATCAAGTAATCTTGGTAGACCTGTTTTGAGCATTAGATGATATCATGTAATAAAAATATGTGAAGGTTTTCTGAGTCATTTTATCACTCTGTACCATTATTAAAATGTGTTTACACGGTTTCTAAATTCCTGAAAGAATGATTTTAGTCACCCAGAGAACTCTCTTTTGAATATCATTCTTTGTTTCAAACGTATTTCCTTGTGGCAGGAAGCGATAAAAACACATGGCACAGACAGCTAGTGACTGAAGAGGAAGTTAATGGTGTTTGTTTTTCCTCTAGAATTAGTAGTTCAAAAATTAAAAATAAAAATGTGTCTTGCCGAGTTTGGGAAATACACAGAATGCTTTGATTACAGGATTACAATGGACCTAATTTTTTGACATTAGCGTTTCTTTTGTATTTATGAATTGAAATGCTTTTTAAAATTAAAACTTTCAGGCTTTATGTTTTATTTTATGCACTGTAACAATTAAAATATCCAAATGTGCCATTAAATACATATGGAATTTATTTCTTCTTTACCCTGTAGACTTAGAAAGCAAGAGAGGGCTTAGAGGAAAGCATTTGAAATTATTGACAAGCACAAATAATACTGTTAATATTCCATGTGAAAATTGTAATGCACTGGAGAAGATAGTGATTTAGATGGTTTTTAAGCTGGAATGGGAAGAAGTAAACTAGGCTTTCCCCCAACTACGTATTGAAAAAACACCAATTGTGATTGGGAAGTATTGTTTGACTCCAAGCCAGCTCATTTTTCACCAGCAATTTCTGACATCCACGTGTTTGGGGCATTACTAAAGATGGTGGACGTAAAGTGGGATGAGGTGTGGGGTTTTGCAGCAGAAGGCTGCCGATGAAGAACTTCTACAAAAGTGACATAGATGCTATTCTAGAAAGTTAGAATATTTTTACTTCGGGGAACAAATTTTACAGTTTGGAAGGCAGAATGCATCTACTTTGAAATATCTTTCGTTTAATGAAAATCAAGATTTATGTGGTTTGCTCCTGCTGCATGAGTATCATTTTGACTTCTGCTTAGCTATTGACTGATAGTTTACTTTGTTGTGGGTAAAATGGAGTTCCTTTGGTAATTGTTTAACCTTTTATTGCAAAATTCCCTGTGCCCACTTCTGCCGTCAGATTTCGCTATAGTCATGCACCTTGGGAAAAATCACTTTTAAAGCCTGTTGAGTGGAAAGGATCATGGGTATTTACTGTGAGTAAGAAGGAAACTCAAAGATATCATGGGGTTGTATCATTTCACTCAGGAATTAGCTATGGAAAAGTCATTGAGGAACTGGTATGTGGGAGTGGTGGCTGTTTTTAGATAGCTTCTAAGTAAAATCATTTTTTTTTTAATGAACTGGAAGGAAATCATGTATTCCAGTGTTTTCCAAACTGCATGTCACGAGCTATTAGTTGTACATCAAATCAGTTTAGTTGGTTGCAGTTAAATAATGGAATAGAATACATCACATTACAACATACTACAGTACACACACAGTGTAAAATTAAGTATTAATCTGTGAAAATTAAGTTTTGAGTTTTATATAGGTGCGCATGTTTCCATACATGTATACATATACTGTGTTTAATATGAAATGAATTTCAGGTGTGTGAATAGTATAATAGTTTAAGAAGCTTGAAAGCCACTGATTTGAGTCCTCCCATCCTTTTCAGATGAGGAAGATTAAAGAGGCTGACTCCCAGTTTATCTGAGTGGGTCTCCTGGAGGTGGTTTATCTCTCATCATTTCTCTCTTTTGTTAGAATCTTCGTTTGGATCATCTTTGCATCTTCTACTTTTTCACTCCATGCTTTAAAATTTCTATGTGTTTGTCACAAGGAATTGGATCTAAGATACTGATTTGGGGGAGATGAATCCTTACCACGCCTCTGAGCACCTTGCTGGGTGGGTGGTTGGTACTTGTGATACCATGTGGAAAAGAATGGAACCTTTGGGGCTCTCTCTGCAGATAAGGCCAGTTATTTTTCACAGGTTAAGTCAGGTGGAAAGTTGGAACCATAGTACATTTCATCAATAGATACAGGTAATCATTATTAGCTGCTATTTGTTTCAGTTCAGTGGAACAAATATTTATTCAGCTCCTGCTTTGTGCCAGGTATTTGCCGGCCACTTCCTTCCTTCTATACGTGGAATGAATATTCAGGTAATTACCGTGTTTCCCCAAAAATAAGAGCGGGTCTTATATTAAGTTTTTCAAAAGACACATTGGGGCTTATGTTCAGGGGTCTAGCTGACAAATCATGCTAGGGCTTATTTTCTAGTTAGGTCTTATTTTCAGGAAAACATGGTACGTCCATCCCTCTCTTTGCTTGTGAGGTATTCCAGAGGATTTATCAAAGTAGGAGGTACTTTCGGGTGGTTTGTCAAAGATAATAGAGATGTAGCTATGTTTTATAACACAGTATACCACTTTGGACCTCTGTTATGCTTTACCTAGAAATAGTCTTGATATCTTGAACTCATACTTTCACTCGTTAGGAAGTCCTGCAAAGATAAAGTTCGTGTAGAATGTTTTTCTTTATTTTTGCTTTCATAAAACATTGATTTTTATTGAACTTTCTCCCTGTCACTGTTTACACAGTGTCAGTGCTGCACTAAGAACTGATGGAGGTTTTTAATTTTTTTCTGACAATCTCAACAGGACAAAGGTAGCCGACTGCCTGGATTCCATGTGGGGTTTTGTCCTTCCCACATTGTTACGACTTCTTGTTTGCCTTTCTGTGTTGCATTTCCTGAAGGCGGTGTCTGTTTTCTGTCATTTCTTTTGCTTTTAAAATGTTTGTGTGAAGTGTATGATTCTGTTTAGTTTGGTTATTGGTTTAATATTGGCCACACAAGTCATTGCCTGAGGCAGCGACAGCATGAGGAAGTAGTCCCCAGGTGGCACCGTGACCCTGCTTTTTCTTATTGGGGAATACTGGGGAACAGTGTGTTTTTCCAGGACCCATCAGCTCCAAGTCAGGTCATTGTTTTCAATCTAGCTGTGGAGGGCACAGCTTACTGGCCCATGTGGGAATCGAACCGACGACTTTGGTGTTATGAGCACTGCACTCGAACCAACTGAGTCAACCGGCCACCCCGAGCCAGCTTTTTCTTGATGGCTGTCAGCACAGAGTGGGACTCCCCTGAGGTCCAAGCCAATGGAGGGAGAGGCATTCAGAGCCTGATCTTGTCAGTGGGTGGAGAAAAGTGCTTTTTTTTTGTTTTAATTCTCAGTCTTTTAAATATTTATAAATTTAAAGATTAAACATGATACTGTAGTCATTTTTACTTGAATTTTTGATGATTAGTACTTTTGAGTATTTTTCCTATACATTTATTGGATTTTCTTCCCATTTTGAATTTCTGTGTGTGCCCTTTGTCCATTTTTCTTTTAGACAATTTTATTTTGTTATTGACTTATAAGAGCTTTTTGTGTATTATTGAAATTATTTTCTTATCATGGTAAAATATATATAACATCAAATTTACCATTGTAACCCTTTTGGAGTGTACACTTTAATAATATTAAGTACATTCACATTACTGTGCAACTATCACCAATACCTCTTTTTAGAACTTACCCATCATCTGAAAGTGAAAAAAAAACCCACAAAACCATGGTTAGATAACATGAAGTGGGTGGCAGTGTTTTGTAGGTCCAAGTACTACTTTCATTCTGTCAATGGGAGTGCTCACTTTTTCTCATTTCATACAACACTAGAAAAACTTGTTGAATGATATAATCCCCTAATTGTTTCTCTGGATCCAAATCTCCCTTGATTATTGCTATTTCACTTTAAAAGATGTATTCAGACATTAAATAAACAAGCAAAACGCTGTTTTCATGTGACCATCGTACTGAGAAAGTTCTATTTTGTTGAGTCTTTATAATTCCTCTACTTTTTATTTAATCTACTGGTGTTTGATGTTTCCTTGCTTGCCAATGTGGTATTTCCAGCTGTGCATGGAAATTAATTTTCTATTTGAATAGACAATTCCAGGAAACTATCTATTAAGGTTCTAGGAGGCAAAGAGAATGTTGTTATACAATTTTTTTTTTTCTGGTATTCTTGGCATTGTAAGGGGAAGAAAAAGATTGATTTAAAAGTTCATAATTGGCAATTTATTTTTTGTTCCTAACTAATATTATTTAAGTAAAATACACTTTGCCACTGATTACAAAGGTGGTTAGTAGTTGAATGTGTGTGACACTGAAAACTTCTCTGTTTAACAAAACAATTCTAAATGATTCTTCCACGGACTTTGAAATCTTTTTTGGACAATAGACTCCTTTGTGTATCTGATTCTGTGGAACCTCAACATCTAAGGTCCGTAAACTTTTACCTAAAACCACAGGGGCCAGGTATGTTTTGTAATTGAGAATTTATCAGAGTTTTAGGACATGTACCCTGTATTACACGTCATGTCACCTTTCGTGGGGTCTGGGACAGCTCCTTTGTAAGACAGTGAATATAATAATAAAAAAATGAATATTTTTCACAGTGAAATTCATAGATATTAATACTAAGTGAGATAAAGAATAAATATATTTAGGCCAATTTTTGTTACCAGATGAGCTTAGATTTGTTATCAAATGATTTATGAAAAATTTGTGTTTCTGAGGATCATGAATAAGGGACAAACAGAATTTCGCCTGTACTTTCAGGACTTCCAACTCCCTTAGTAGGAAGTGGCTTGGCATCATGCTCCCGCCACGCCTGCTTCTCCTTAGCCCCATGCAAGTGGTGATTCAGCATTCTCAGTAGTACAGACATTTTTGCTTCTGGGGCTCTGTACCTGTTATGCAATGATTTTCCTGCTGCATTAAGTCTCTTGTTTTCCAGCCATAAGGTGCCTGAGTTTTGATCTTTTATACCCAGGATGTTTTCTATTGTAGTAAATGTCTCATCATACCTTAAGCTCTATATATGCTTCATTGTCTCTATTTTCTCTCTCTGTTCTTCATTGTCTCTGTTCCTTGGCACTGGTTATTCTCAGTATTGGACATGCCTTTACTTCTCTTCCTCCTGTTAAATTTATCTTCTACCACGTCGTTCTATCAGGACAATTTAGTTTCTCCCTCTGTTACAGGCCCCATATTCCCTTAGAGCTCTGTGTCTGTCTTTGCTGTAGCATGCAGTGCATTGATCCATGATAGGGGTGATGGTCCATCTGTCTTATCAGACTGGAAGGTTCTTGAGAGTAGTACCTCTTCATACATCCATTGCCTTACTTAGTGCTTGGAACATGACAGATTCAAAGGTTTTCAGCTCCAGGTAAATAGACGCTGTGTATTGGGAGGTGATAGGGGGAGATAGGAACCAAAGAAACAGGGATGTGTTAGCTGAACATGATAACCACTACACTATGGAAACCTGCAACCACTGCATGGATGGTGTAGATGCCTGACCACTGGGCTGTATACCTGAAGCTGAAGCGGAATAATATTGAATGTCAACTATAATAATAATTATATGTATATACATATATAATATATACATATATACATATATATGTATATGCATGGGATGTGGAGTGCAGCATAGGGAATAGAATCAATGGAACAGTAACAGCTATATACGATGTCAGAGGGGTAGTAGATTGGGGGAGGGGGTTATCACTTTGAGAGGGATGTAAATGTCTAACTATTACATTGTTTTGTACACCTGAAACTAATAATAAAAATAAATAAAAAAGTAGAATTTAAAAAGAAAGAAAGAGGGATGTGTAATAGAAGTAAATTAGAGAACAAGACAGAGTAGTTTAAAGGAACAGTGGTTTTGTTCCGCGTCAATACACATGAGGATTAGAACATTAAAAGATTTGTATGGTTTGGAGAACTAGAAAAACTTTAGAGAAGAGTTGAAGCTGCAGACAGAAACCTTGGCAGGTAGGTGAAATTGGAGTAGGCCATGAAGAGTACACAGTGCTTTCCAGTGGAGGGGGGTATATTGAGGAAGGAAGGGGCACTGATGAGTGAAGAGGATGTTTAAGCTATTGGCCAGTTATAATGGAAGTTCTGAATTAGGAGTGTGATGGAAGAAACGGGTCAGTAGGACAAGTAAGGCTGGATTATGTAGAACAATATATTTTAAGAAAAAAAATTGGATCTCTTTAGAGTAAGATGCCTTTGTGAGTTGAGGAATAGAACTGAAACGATAGGATAAAAACAGCATTTCTGAGAAGAAAAAGAAATGTGTCCACAGCGTACTCAGTGATGCTTGAACTGAAAGATGGAGAGGGGGTTGTTTTACAGCCTTTGTTGAAAATCAGTCAGATCATAAGGATCTGACCTGAAGTAATGGTGGTGAGAATGATAATGGAGAAAAGACTGAAACTTTTGAAAACTAAAACTGCAATATGGTGGTTAATTTTTCTGTGTCAATTTGAGTGGGCCACCACGTCCTGAGGTATGTGGTCAAAAATTATTTTGGGTGGTTTGGGGCAGGTATTTTTGGATGAGATTAACATTTAAATGTACAGATTGAGTAAAGCAATTGAACCTTCAGAATATGGGTGGCCCTCGTCCCATTAGTGGAAGGTCTGCATAGAACAAAAGGCTGACCTCCCCCCAATATAAGAGAGGACTCTGCCTGACAGCTTGTGAACTGGAACATTGGTTCTTCCTGGTTCTGTAGCAGCCTGCTGGCCTTCAGACTTCACTTGGGACACCAGCTCTCCAGATTTTGTACTTACCAGACCCCATATTACATGACCCAGTTCCTTATCATAAATCTCTGTTTCTCTGGATAACCTCAGTGAATATACATGGGATATGGAAACTGACTAGACATGGGAGCTACAGGTCAAGGAGGAATTCAAAATGACAAAATTTGGGACTGACAATCTGGAGAATAACAACAGTTGTCATAGGAATGGGGAAGTTGAAATAAGCAGTGAGTTTTGAGGGAGAATGTGTTTGGTTCTGGTTTTGTTGACTCTGAAATGATATTGTTGATTCATGTGAGAGTAATTTAACAGCAGTAGTAGGGTAGATATAGCTTGTGTGGAGTAGGCCGGGTGTGGCAATTTGGAAGCATCTGCAAGTAGGTGCACAGAAGTCACATGACACAACCAAGACCACAGGGGAAGTGAGAGACAGGATTTCCTGGAGGCTTTCCAGGTGGGAATTATGGGCTACAGGAGAAAGATGAGTCAATATACAAATAACTAGTTGGTGACAGAGTTCACTTTTGACGTGGGTTTATCTGTCTCCTGCAAGAGAATGTAAGCTCCACGGATGAAACAATTTACCCACTCCTGGTTCCCCAGCTTTCAGTATTGTGGTTCAGATTTGCAAGCTCTCGAAACACTGCTTTTTCCTTTATTTTTTACTTTAAATGAAACTGAAACAGGAATTAGAATCCCTTTGCTTTGTGACTTAGCATTTAAGTACATGTACAGAATCAGAATCAAGTTTGACATTTTAATTCCTAGGTCTTTGATTTCCTTTTCCAAAAATATGCAGATTGTATAAAGAACTTTTAGGATTTCTTACAGCTAAGAAATACTGGGGAAAAATCTCTGTATGTAAAAAAAAAAAAGAAAAAAGGAAAAAAGTTCTAAGCTGTGAAAGTGGCCTTGGGTTCAGAAAATAAATCAAAATTTACAGCAAATCTTCTTCCTTACCTCTTTTTTTGAGGTTTTATTAATATCAATCAAAATATTGTAATATATTAAATAAATCAAAGCTTTTATATAACCTTGTCTAAAAGCAGCTGTGGGACAAAAAATTTCTTCCTAAATATTAAAGGTATGATTTAAAAAAAACTTTTTACAGGGGGCCTAACCCTAGTTTAATTGCTTTAAATTAATATAGCTATAAAAACAGCAGCAACAACAAAACAAACAAAAAATACATACATACAGCATTTTTTTCTTAAATCCCAACACTTTAAAGAAATTTTGGTTCTCATGTAGTTTTCATTGTATTACAAAGCCTTCTGACTCTTAAAATCTCATAGAATTAACTTACGTAATTTTTTTAAAGAAGAGATGAATCATTGGTTAAAATTATCCTGTTTACCATACTTTATTCAAAATTATATTGTATTTCTTCATATGTTTCTAGATCTATATTTTCATCATACAATCTCACAATACCCATGTTTAATTTACTTCCAAAGAATACTATTTGTTCTGAATAACACATTCCTCTAAGACATGTCTAATACCAGTTTTGGATATTTGATCAATGTGTGATATTTAAATCGTAGTCTATACCCTTTAACATTTTTTTGCTTTACTGTACTTGAAATATGGTGAATTTCTAAAGATAGTTTGGGAAAAATATGACTTCTCTATTTTAGGAATGTACAACATGTATATTTGATATATTTGCTTCAGAAACTATCGAACAGTTGGGGAATAGATACCATAAACTTTAATCCAAAGGTAGTACTAGCATTAAAATCTAACATTTTCTTTATTAACTGGAACTTACCCTGCTTCCAGGATACATGCTGTGTGTTAGATGCTATTTATTATTTTAACTGCCTGCCTTCTTACTTTCTAATATACAAGACCGCTCTCTGTGGCCATTCTTGTTCAATGACCATCTACAATGAACAACTTCCATTTGGAAATAATCTACCTTGAATTTACAAGGTGCTGATAATGCTTTTTGTTTCATTCAATGTCTCTTGTATTTGCTTTTAGGCACTTTATTCGAGGACAGTTAACAGTTAAGAATTGTCTCAGGGAATAAACAGTGTCACGACAATAATCAGATATGTGCTTTTGTGAATCAGTTCCTCTATCTACAAAGTAAAATATAAAAATATTATTAATTTCCAGTAGCAGTACTTTAAAATTATTTATTTTTACTTCCCGCAAATCTCAAATATATGGATTTCTTGTGAAGGCAAGTAATTTATCCTTGTGTATTTTATTTTTGTGTATATTTATAATCAAGTCATTTAGCCATTTATGTTGGTCAGCTGACATCTTAGTTCTGTTTGAATTATGTACTGGCACAAAGATTTGCTTTTACTGTTTGCCCTCCAAATCATATATATAATAGATTTCAAAATAAGATCTAAATATTCTGGAATATAAAAAAGCATTAATAAAACTTCTGTGACAACTTTGCTCCGTTTATAAGTCATACTAATGACTGCTTTGCTTCTCAGTAATTTTCCATTTGTAATATTTTATACCTGGATACACAAATGTAATGCAATTGAACAAGAAAACAATTATCTGTCTAGTGGAAATAATGTACTTAGCTCATTGAAACAATTGACTTGTTTAAAAATACACAGAAGTTCTAGTTCTGCTCCGACTGTGGTTACCTGTAATTTGCAAAGAATTTCCAGGAAAAATTAAAATCCTGTGATGTAATGGGATCAGCAATTGAATCCATTGGTTGTGAATGATAAATTTCCATGCATAATTCTCTTCTAATTCAAACCTCTATTTAGAAACATTTTGAGAGCTTTTTTTTTTTTCTTTCAATAATCTCTGAGTTTTGGCTGAATCCCTGGAAAACTGCACTCAAAATCTGTATCTTCCAGTGAAAGCTTCATGTTGACTTGTGGGTTCTATGTCAGTGGAACATTTCAGCACTTTTTGGCCTGGCTCAAATGTTTCTTGGCATTTTCTGAGGAATTTGGCTCATCCCATCTATAGGATCACATTGGATTCTGGATAAACCCTGAAAGCCATAATTCATCTGCAAGCTAATTTGGGATTTTATTGGGTTTTGTAGTGAGCTAACACCATCGGTCAATTAAGGATTCAATATTTCTTATATTTCCAAGGACATACCTACTTTAAAAATAACACAAAAAGAAACTACTTTTCCTTTAGCCCGATACATTTTCTTCTTGTATCCAATCTTTACACAGAGGTTAATGTTCTGTTTTAATTCCTTATTATAATTTTTCCCTCCTCAGCAGTTTCTAAAGCTACTGCAGATCAACAGCCTTCTTTTTTTTTTTTTTCCTTCTTAAAGAGAAATTGCCCTGGCTCTTGGCTGACTTCAGTCTTGTGATGTGGTACTGATGTGGGTTTTCATTTTTCACTTTAAAGGTGCTGCCAAAGCTGTTAATGTTAGTTATACCATCAGAGAATGTTGGTGCCTGTAGGTGTTTTACACATGGTTTGGCTCGGCCCCCTCGCTGTACATGTAAGGGGATCAGGCCCAGTTCCTTAGTTGTCACCGAAAGCTATGATACTGTTAGGCTGGAAGTCATGACCATCTCACCACAGAAGCCTCCGGAACTGCTTAAAAGTTTGTCCCCGTTCACTGTCTCAGGTTTTATATCCTTGGGTAGTTTTCCTTAATCCTTTTTAAATTTAGCTTTCCATACTTCATATTAATTCGGAAAACCAACCAAAAAATTTTACATTTGGTTGGGATTCCACAGTTTTATGCACTACTCCCTTTTCCTCATGTTCTTAGCCACAAAGAAATAATAGGAAAGGGAAAGGGATCAACATAACTGCTTTATTACAAATAATGTTGGGTTTCAGAACCCCTGATGAACCTTAGACTGAACCCAGCTTCCTATGCTTTCCCCCACCCCCTATTGAATTCAGCTGCTGTTAAACAAAAAACTTGCACAGCCGAAAGCTTTTCTGAAAGAAAAGGTTTATTGAGCCATATGCACGCTGGAAAGGACCAGGTCCTGGGGTATGCAGTCTGAACCACCCGCAGCAGGGCTAGGTGAAAATGGCCAACATGTCTGCCATCCTGGATATACATTACATTTTAGGGAAGAAAGATGTAAGTTGTTTTGAAACAATTTACATTGGCTACAGATAAGGGGGTGGGAGGGCAGGAAAAGGTGAAGCGGGGATAGAATAGGTGTACAGTCCATAAGGAAGAACTATTTACTACTTTTGATTGGTTGCAGGCAACAATCCTGACAGTTCATGCAGCCAGTGGTCACTACAGAAGTTGATTCAAAGTTCCAACTTACATTCGGGAATATGAGCTATCTATTGTTAGTGGGCCCACAGCTATGAACTAGTGAATTACCCTTGGCTCTTCTCACACTCTGGCCTGCTATGATTTAATTTAGGACATCTCAGAATTTTATCTTGTCACCACCCAGTTATAGATGGGAAGTGGGATATGGAACTGTAGGTTTCCATACTCTTCCATACTCTTCCAACAGAGTGGAGTGTTAGACCAGTGCTGCAGACCCCAGGGGCAAAGGCCTCCCCTCCACCAGGGCTCTTTCTAGGACTAGAGCCAATCAAAGTAGCCTCTCCCAACTCACAGGAAGCAGTTCCTTTCAAGTAGCTCACCTTCTGTTGAGTGAGTAGCTTTGTCTTCTTTTTTCTTGCTTTTCCCACATGTGTTCTGATACCAGTGAAATTTATATTACGTCTCCCACCACCACCTTCCTCCCCCAGATGAATTATTTTCCCATTACTCTCCTGAATAGAGGGGAAAAAAGCAAGGGTAGTGAAGTCAGCCTAGGAAACTGATTATTTACAATTGAGGAAAATAAAAGAATGAAACAGCTGGCAATGAGAGTTGACACCTTGTACATATGCTCAGAATACTTCACAGTTAAGGGAAATGAGGAACTTCTCTACTCTGTCAACATCAGGCCCTCTGCTGACATTTTTAAGAAGAGAAAACTGGTGAAGACTTTTACTTCTCCAGTTGTCATCTTATTTTAAGCTCTAGATGCCTTCCAGCACCCACCCTTAAATTCTAATAAATATATTCCCAGCAATCTATAGGCTGATTCAAATGATCTTCTTCTGTTTGTTTGCCTTTGTTTTCCTTTGGGCCAGTTGAACTAAGTAAAATCTCAGGTCACAGAACTCTCTTGAAATTTTCAGTTCTATGTAGGTAGGTTTCTACTAGATTTCATTACTTCATCCCCCCCCCCCGAGATATTTTAAAATTATTATCTTGTTTCTTTACCCTCGACATTTAAGGTCTTTACGATAGTTATCTATGACAGCCCAGAGAACATTTAACAGTTTCCGTCCTATTAGGGGATTAGTTTTCTGTCTTACAGAGCAGGCTGCACCTGTGTGCAGACACTTGTACTTAATTCAGAGTTAAAGTAAAATTAATCTAATATTTGAATGTTCTGGATACCCCACTGTTATTATGTTTGTTTGGCTTTTGCTTCCTTTTAGTAGGCTCAAGGCCATTTAGATAAAAAGATACTGAATTGCAGGTGAGCAAATTTAAAATTTTACGTTTTAAGATGTTAAGATTTAAGATGTTCCAATACCATTCTGGGATTCGAAATCATCATCTTTAAAATGAATTGTTTCTGCAGAAGTGGTTTAGCTGACGGTCTTTTCAATCATCAAACTGTTTTCGCTTAGTGGGCGTGTCAGGTATCTGTTACAGTAGAAACTAATAAGAGATGGCACACAGGAGATAGCACAGAGGTAGGCATAGTCTGCAGTGGATGGCGCCTTGGCAGAAAAGGTAACGCTGGAGACCATGGGCTCCAGAGCTGTGTACCTGGCTTGCAACTCAGTTCCAGCATTGACTTTCATAATCTCCCTTTCAGTTTGCTCATCTGCACAATGGGCAGACTAATTAATGGTATCTACCTCAAAAGTTTTTGTGAGGAATTAAATGAATTAAACACATGTGAAGCATTTTAGAACAGTGTCTGAATGTTAGGTGTTGTGTGATCTCTGAATGTTAGGTGTTAAGCAGTCTTCACATCCTGATTGTGTTAATGGATCAAGGGTCATCTGTATTTTCAAGTGTTTTTCTCAGTACACTATTATTTAGGAAAGCTGGACTAGAAAGATCTTTTCTGAGGTGTTCCTGGCTTGTATTTTTAAAGTTGAACTATGCATCAAAAGAGTGTGAGCCTTAATTTTATATAATTTGATATTAATAAATAACCTGGGCTCTTTGGCTGTGTGCAATTATTTGATGATTGCAGGCAATTTATTTCCCTCTGGCAAACTGTATATATTGTCTTCGCCATTGGCATTGGTTTTGGTGTGAAAATTGTCCTGTATTCAGTTACTCAGAATAGAAGGAATATACTGAAGAATTAGTCTTCCTATTGTTGACAGATCTCAATAAGCATAAAATAGTTGGGTGTTTTTGAGGAATGCAAGATAACATAACACCGAAGGGCATTACACCTCAAGTAGAAAATTTCATAATATACTGTATACGAGGTCAGACAATGAAGTTCATTAACTCATTGCTGAATATCACTATGGTCGCCTTCGAAGTCTTCCCCTTGGGAAGCTACGCACTGACACCAGTGCCCAGTCCACCCTTCAAAGCAATTTTAGAACTCTTTTTCTGGAATGGCCATCAGAGCTGTCGTTGTATTACACTTGATGTCCTGAATGTCATCAAAATGTCATCAAAAGAAGTTATTGGGGGCTGGATCGGGTGAGTGGGGAGGGTGTTCCAATACAGTTATTTGTTTACTGGTTAAAAACTCCTTCACAGGCAGTGCCATGTGAGCTGGTGCAACGTCGTTATATAAGAGCCATGAACTGTCAAAAAGCTCAAGAGCCATGAATTGTCGAAAAGCTCAGGTTGTCTAACTTTCTCACACAGCCTTTTCAGCACTTCCAAATAGCAAACTTTGTTAACTGTTTGTCCAGTTGGTACAAATTCACAATGAATAATCCGTCTGATAACAAAAAAAGGTTAGCAACATCGTTGCAACAAGTTCGTGAATTTAATCGTCAGACCTCTATGTGTTTATGTGTATGGGGTGTTATGTGGTTATGACAATGTTATCATGTAGGGAGTAGTGAAGGAAAAGTTTTGGGGGAAACGTAAAAGTTTTACTTTATTTTGTGTAATAATTAACTTGGCTACATAAATACCAGGAAAATAATTAGAATAACAGATTATGTTGAATGCCTAAAGAAATATGTTTGACAACTTTTAATTTTCTTTCCTCCCACACACTGCTTCCTAGTTTGTTTCTGGCACACCAGATGTGTCTCAACACAGTAGTTTATCTGGGTAGAGTTATGTGAATACCAATGATTGTGGCATAACAAATTTTCTCATTTTTGTGACATTTAATCAAACTAAAAGTAGAAGGAGCACTTTCAAAGGAATTTCTTTCAAAGGAATTAATTTTGTTTTTAGCTTTGGCCTCGTATGTGATCTTTCTGTGTGTCCTTAATTTTTAACATCTAATAATTTATATAATAAATTTCCTCTCAGTTTTTAATTATAAGATAAACAATGCTATAACCAGAAAGGAATTCTGCCTCAACCTACCAACTTGTGAAATTTGTCTTTTTCCTTTCAGTTTCAGATCATATTCAGTTTCAATTTATGTTGCCCTTTACATAAATTATACTCTTTAATGAGTGATTTTCAAGAGCGGTTGGTTGTTGGATAATTGGTAGTTTACTTTATTCCTCTGATGTTAAAGATCTAGATTTATAATGTTTTGTTATTACAAATTATATCACCACAAAAATCTGTTTGAATTTGTCTTTGCTTCCTTTCCTTTTTTAATTTATTTTTGTAGTTATTTACTCAGTTTAAACTTTCTGGTCTTTAACTTTAGGTTAAAGATTTTGAATATTTTTATGGGTCAAACAATATATTTTAGAAATAGCTTTTTAAGTGTGTTGTCAAATTGCTTTCTAATGTAAATTGCCAACGATAGTGTATGGGTTTATCAGTTTTATTTTTCAAAGAATCTGGACCCTGTAGAATATTGTTTCTTAGAATTTTTGTATTATTAAAAGTGAGGTACTTCAGTGTTCTTTTAATTTGCATTGCTTTGATTAATAAAATGCTTGAATGTTATTTTTTTCTTTGTGCTTAGTAATTTGATTTCCCCTTGTCCGTGTCCTTGACTTACACTTCTGGATTTTATGTTTTTCTGTTAGATTGTTTATCCCCTCTTTGTAAAATAGAAATCAAACTTTAATATCTTGTGCTTGATAAATATATTTCTGCAATATATTGTTTTCCTTTTACCATGACTATTACTTTTCTTAGTATTAAAGATTAAACTGTTATATAAAATTTACAGTTTTTTGTTTATTTTGTTTACTCAAGGTTTAGAAAGCTATCATTCTTTCAAAAATACTCAATTCTATGTCATGCTAATTTTTATGAGCTAAATTATATAGGTTACATATACATATTTAGATAGATATACGTATATACATATATAGAGAGAGGCGAGATTAGTATTATAAAGTATGATATAAAGTTTGCTCCATTTTCCTTCAAATTATTAACTAGTTATTTTGATATCATTTATTAAATAGCTTTGTTCCCCCATACTTCCACCATTCTTTTGAATTTCCTTTTATCATATTATTACCTTGTTATGTATAATTAGATATTTTACTGGACTTTCTATTCTTATTTATCGATCTATTTCAAATTAGATATCAAAACTACATTATTTAAATGATTAATGCTTAATGATATGTTTAAAAATTCAGTAGGTTCAGCTCTTCTTTTCAAAAATTATTGAGCTTCTACTATATACCTAAAAAGCAGATACAGAAATTAAAATTACTCAGTTTTCCCAATCTTGGTAATAAAGTTTTACCAGGAAAACAAACATGTAAAAAGTTATTTATACTATAATGTGATAAAAAGCATAAAAGAGAGGTGAATACAGATATGTGGTAATATGGAGACTAATATATTTTCATGTCTCTGTTTAATAGAATATATTTTCTAGTTCTAATGAAAGGTCTATTTTAATTATGATTGGTATTTTATTATGTCTACAAAATCAGATGAGAACATTTGATTTTTTTAAATCTTATAATCTTCTAACTCTGTCTTATTATTGGCTGTGTCATCTTTTTTACTTACCAATTAAGTTCTGTAGCTTTCTTTATTATGAAACACATGTTAAAAATGTTTCAAGTTCAACATGTACATGTTAGGAATATTATTTGTGACATTGCCCAACGAATTCTATATTTGATTTATTTATTTTAAAAAGCCTTTATATTGGGTTTAACACTTGCAGGGATATTGAAATACATACTGCAACTTTTTTTCATTGGAGCGTGCTCAAACATTCATTGATAATACTTCAGGGATTTGATAGAATTTAGCATAGCATAAGACACAAATGTAGAGGTATTCCTGATGTTTACTAATAATTAAGTGCAACCAACAATAGGCCCATGAGAAATTCTTGTGTCGAGAAAACCACATTCATATGAAATCTGGTTGAAATTGTGGGAAACAATCTGTGTTCTATAGCCATGGAAACTTTAAACTGGTCGTGTTTGGCATATAAGTTATATGCCAAAAATATAATTTGTGGATAATAGACACACATCAAATAGTAATAATTTCTGGAATGCTGCTTACATCAGTACTTTTAAAATGCAGAAAAAAGTTTCATTTATTATTTCAGCTTTCTAAATAATTATTTCTATTTATTTAAAAACACTTTTGTATTTGCAATTAGGTCAGGAATAAGCACGCACTCAGTGACGTAAATAAACAAATCCCAGCGGAAGATTATCTTTGGAGTTTCTTTTTTGTGTTATTTTTTTTATATATAAGAACACTTCTCTTGGCCAGGATACCATTATTTAAAAAAAATTAAAAATAAATTAAAAAGTAGTAAGGGTGTGGGGTATAAATATTCCCAGAGAGATTTCTTGAATTTCAGCCTTTCAATTACTCAATTATTCTTGTGGCTCCAGGAGATGAAAGAATAATGAGGAGTTCATTTCCTATATGAATCATAAAAAAGAATATGGCCATACGTAGGGCCATTGATGTGAATAAATGGATGGCCATTTAAAAATTCTCTTTTTGGCCAGCGCAATGTTTTTGTCGGGTACACTGAAATTGTTCTAGTGATTTCAGTTCTGTGACTTGTAAGTTCAAGTACAAGGAGAAGAGTGGCAGGCACTTAATAATAAATTTAGTCCAAGTGTTTTATTTAATATATGCACTGCCTCATTCAAAAAAATTATTTGACATTTTATAATAACATATTTAACTTAATGAGGAAAAGTATAGAGAAGATTCATTATTAGGAAAATATAAATAAGTAGGAAATCTTAACTATAAAAAAATAAAATAAATATTTATTATACCTGTCATGTCTCTTAATATATACACTTATGTATTACAATTATTTGTTTTACATATATTAAATCTCTATATTTATGTAATTTAAAACAAAAGCAAAATGCATAAATGTTCCTTAGGAGAAGCACAGCTTTGTGAATCTCTAATTTCTAAAAGAAATTCTTATACAGACCCTTATAAACCATGTACCAAGTGATGTGCTTAGTAGCACTGTTATGTTGTTCTCTGTAAAAGAACTGGTTTACCTGTGGGTGATTTCAGATCAACCTATTCAGCACTTAATTTAACAGTGGAGGGATAAGAAATTTTGGAAGAGAAGAGCAGGCATGATAAACGTGATGTAGAAAAGTTACAGAATCCTCCATTGAGAGACAACTTCAAATGTTTTATTACACTCAGATCCCAACCTTTCACGTTTTCTATCTCCACGTCTCCCTCTTCTATCCTAATAGCACTAGCAATAAACAAAACAAAAGTTAACTCCCCCAATCTGAAACCATTTTTAACTTGTATGGTGTGCTTAGTCATTTGTACCTATAGTGTCCTACTCTACTCATTCTAATTATAGCAAAGTCATTGTTGAAAGCATAGAGCAGGGCTGTCCAAACTGCAGCCCACGGGCCCACTGTGGCTCGCAATCCATTTTTAATTGGCCCGCAGCAAATTCCAAAAATATATGTAGTTTACTTAAATAAACCAGGTGAAGCAATAGTACTTCACCTCGAGTGAGTCGCCCAGCTGTTTGTGTATTTTACCGCATATGGCCCTTGGTGAAAAATGTTGAAAAAAGTTTGGACACCCCTGGCATAGAGTATAGAAAGGAAATTTAAAGAAAAATTTGATTAGTAAATGAAAAAGGAAAGTTGAATAATAAAAATTAAACTAGTATGAGGTAATAAAAAACAATGAGAGACTGGAAGATACCATATAAATTAATTTGGCATGTAAATCTTGAATAAGAATCTTGAAATAATATCGTCTGTAAAGGACACCTGCCTTACTCAGATGTTCATTTCTTGGCGTTTGGTTTTTATTACATACAACTTAATTGCCAGTTAACGAACAAACAGATAAACAAACAAACAAACAAACAAAACACCCTTTCAACATACCTTTCCCTTTCCTTAAATCTTATTTTCTTTATTTATTAGGTCATTATTTCTAAGGTTTAATCCTTTTGGTCTGTTACTACCCATATACCATTGTAGGCATGGATATTTTAATGCAAACAGCTAATGACTTTTCTGGTTTTGTGACCATTGACGTTCTGATTGAACAAAACTTGATTGATAACCTACTTATGTAACAGGTACATTAGGAGTTTTTTCATATCACAGATTACTTCCATAATAACTGCATGAGGCAAGTAATTTATGGTCCTCATTTAATATAGGAGATACTAATTGTAGGGAGAGTCTAGCCCAAGATCACATTGCTAATAAGTGATGAATTTTGGCTCAAACCCAAGTCTTTGACCTTGAAACTAGTGTTCTTTCCACAGCTCTGTTTGCTAAGCACTCTGACTTTTACTTACAACACACTTTGCTCTCTGTTTATTAATTATGTTTGTGTGACATGTAATCTTCTATTAAGGAAACTGAATCTAAGGCTGCTATTGTTATCTGGGCCAAATTGTGGAATTGAAGCATTGAGATGAAGATATAATTGTTGTTGACTGTACAACAAACAGAAGAGTCAGATCAAATTTCCCTTGATTGAAATCAGAGTAGTTGGAGTTTAAGAAAAAAGAGGAACATTTCTGTAAGGGAAAAAGAGTATGTAATTTTTCATGCTGTTTTTGACTATTAAGGGCTACTACAAACAATATACAATATACTATAAGCTTTCTATTTGATATAATGAGGAAAGTGAGACAAATGATAGGAATTTTTTCAAATTTAGTCATGTTTATCAGAAATTTATTGAGTACCTAATATAATCCAGATATTCTGCTAGTTCAGTGATACAGCCTTAAATAAGACATAGATCTGACTCTCAAGGAACTTACAGTCTAGTGGAGAAACTTTGAATTTATAATGTGATTGCTAATTTTCAAAGAATTCAAATTCAGTAAACTTTTTATTATAAAATCATCAGCTTTGGGCATTTATTACTTATGTAATAAAGAATATAAGTTCCAGCTAAGGATTTTTTATTTGCGACAACATAAGGCAAATTAGGCTTGTACCATGATTTTGAATCCTTTTCAAGTATAACCCGTATTTTACCTTTAGAACTAAAGGATTCTGAAGAGTTAATATAGTGTAATTGAATCATTTACCAAGCCTATTTTAAACTAGTCACTTCCTTTTCTTTCTTTGTGCCCTGACACATAGACTTCCAGAATCAGGAAAGTATTGTTTTTGTTTTTAGGGAGTTGCTGTATTATGTAGAACCAAAACTAAGTTAATATGAATAGTGTTCTACTCAAGGTAGTAAATTAATTGAAATTTTCTTCTTTCCCCTTGTAATTTGGGCATGAAGTCGCGTATCATGTTATAAACGGACAATTATTATTTATTCATAATAAATAATCCCTTTTACTTATAGCCAGGCTCATCATTTTAGCACTTAATACTCCATGGTAGTCTAGAGGAGAGGAAACTTGGCAACCATTCATTATTATCTGTTTTTACCATCAGAAGGTATTTATTTGTAAGGCGAGCATGGCACGGAAGTCAAGGATAGGAATGAAATACTCCCTAACAATTTTATACAGAGTGGCCTTTCCTTTGGAGCCATGAAGGTAGATTTGACCATCAGTACTTAAAATGCACACAAAGTTCCCTTGGAAACACAAAAGCATGTAATTACAGCTATGGAAGGAGAATGTCAAATAATAAAAGCAGAAAATGTCAGTCTTGCTTTAGTTATTTGGGAATCCCTTAAGTGACCACCTACACAACAACATTTCATCTACATTTTAAAGAAGTTTACAAAGCTCCTGTTGGTCTGTGGTTTAGCACCTTCATGCTTGTGTAAAACTCCACTCACCAGAGAAGTCCAATAACTCACAGTTCCAACATTATAAATGTAAGAGCTTTTAAAAAATTAGAATTTGAGGTCCTGATACTGTCTCTTGAATATACATATGACACTTCATGGGTGAGTTTCTGATGTTTGTTTTGAGCCTAACAGTATTGTGGTCTATTGAGGGAAGTCCAATGTCAAGGGCATCTGAAATGATTTGACTTTTGCCCCTGCATGTGAGAATGATGCAAATGCCACTAGCTTCATGATTTCCTTCTGATACGTCATAGTATTCTACGGCTCTTATTTGACTTGGTCCTTCTGACAAAGTTATATAGGAGTTCTCTTTAGTTGACAATGAAGAGGAAGAAAGCTCTTGTCTGGAGAAAACTCCTCTGGAGGATACTGGGTATTTCCAATCTGTACCTAGAAAGAAGGACTTCTGTGGTCATGAATTCAGCAGGCACTTCTGAGTGCTGGGTACTGTGCTGAGTTCTGAGGAGGAAAACTCTGTAGACCTGGGCATTACAGTCTAGCTGGAAAAATGATGTTTAAAGCAAGATATACCATAGATGTGTTTATGTAAATTATGGCCATTGTGATTTTTTTCCTATTATGGCGAGTGCAGAGTGTTGTATGAGTATATACTGGGGAAGGAGTGAGCAAAGTGAAGAGGGAACATTTAGCTGAGAAGGAAGAGTGAGAGTTAGGAAGTGGAGACTTGGAAGGGTGTGAGGACTTATGGGGGGGGGAGGGAGAGTCACTGTTTGAGGACTAAAAGACCACTGTGGTGGAGTGAGCAAAGGGCACAGTGGCCTGAGGCAATGGTAAGGTTCCAGGATTTTCTTGGGAGAGAATTCTTTAGTTACTAAAAGATCAAGCTGTTTGCTGGGATGAGTGATTCATTGACTGTTTCTTGGGCAGAGGCCTATAAAAATTAAAACACCATGTTTTTTTACTAATCTAAATGGTTCTTGCATGTTTCTATCTAGCAACCAAATCTGACTTCATCCTAAATTGATGATTAGGCTGATGATGGCTAGGATGATAAGTGATAGCACTATGAAGATTTAAATTAGAAGAAAAATAGTTTCCTTATTTAGTATTCATCATCTTTATTATTATGAAATACAGTTCTAGAATATTCTAATATGTTTCTTCCAACAAAATGTATGATTACTTCTTCATATAATATTATTAACTTTTATTATGATAAAAAGAATTATTAAAATTCATTATTAACTCTGCCAGTGGTCAGTCAGCATAATCTGGTGGTTAATAGCTTAGGCTCTGGAGCTGGAAAATATGAGTGTGAGTCCCGGTTGCTTCATTCACTGCCTTTTTCACATTGAGTATGTTATCTAGCCTCTCTAAACCATTGTTTCCTCATGGGATAATAACTGTACCAGCCTCCCAGGATGGATAGAATAATACAATCATATTTCTTGTTGAGCTATCTTCCCTTGATTATTTGTAAGAGAGAGGAGATGTCTTTTTGCGTCCCTCCCTTGGAACACGGAAACATCTGGCGTGGAGCAGGTTCTCAAAATTAGGTTTCAGGCGATCCTATCCGACTTGCAGTCCATCTTGCATGGCTGAAGACCAAACCACAGTTTAACATAAACCTTTTCCTAAGCGAAGATAGTTGTTCACTTATTAATGCCAGTGCCTTGTGCCTTGGATGTGTGAGCCCTAAAAATACACTCCCAAGGATAAAAATAGATCCCTCAGAGTTCTGAGATGCTGCTTAATCAGAACCAGCTGCAAGCTGTCTAGAAAATGCAAGTTATATGAGCCAGATGGCTTTTGCCCTTTTTGCTTTAGACAGCATGTAATTTGGATAACTACAGCTACAGTCATACATTTTGCCAGTCACACTGTTTGATAAACATATTTGTTAAGAACAGCCACTTCCAATTAGAGACCCAGTAAAATGTTAATTTATTTTAATAATTTTTCCCTCTAGGGTAAGACAAAGAATACTTTTAACAGGTTACAGAAATATCTGTTCACAGGAGAGAGTACTGTTCAAGAGTTATTGTATGCCAGTGGTCAATTTTTAGGTTTGGCATTTAAATAATGATGAGTATTCATGATCTACTCCTCCATTTTCCTTTTTAAAATCTAGTGTATTATGAGCATCCGTGATTTTCCATATTTTATAATCATGTTTGCTTTACCTGTGGAAAGATGGTTTGGCTGCTTTTTCACTTTCTTCTACACAGACCTAATTGCTATAAACTCTGATAATAGTTATTGACTTATTGTTTGTCCACACACCATTGTTAATGCACTATTGTTTCTGGGGATTTTAATTTTATGATCGTGTTCTTTGAGAAGCGTTTTTTTCTATTAGCCTGATGTGACCATGACTGATTTTCATCAACTGAAGATAATGCTGATATTAGCTGAGTTTTAATTTCATCCAGTTCTCAATCAACTTAAGATAAAATGGCAAAGCTGCATGCTTGGGCCATTCACACTCTAAGACCTAAGCTCAGGTACAGCCTGTTTTTAAGAGATGGGAAGCTAGCAGTTCTATTTTCAATGATGGCACCACTTCTTAGAAAAGCATTTCGAAGCTCCAGTCTCCTATCGCATGTGATGAAGTATTCACTGCTTTATTTCTTGAGACATCTACCGGGCAGCAAATAATAGATGGCTAAGTACCTCTCAAGGATCTCTTGCATCATAATTTTTACATAGTTCCAAGCCTTCCAGCATTGTAAATTTAGCAGTGTGACAGTAGGTTTTTTTTCCTTTCCTCACCCAGTTTAAAGAGGAGTGGATATTTCATTTACAGGATTAGTTATGTTAGAACCTAAACTTCACTATAATAATAGCTATCATTTTATTTACTCTTCCTGTAGTATCAGGAACTCTGCTAATCACTCTATACATTACTGCATCTATACATCTAAGTCTCATGCCATCATAACAACATTATACAGTGTATATCTTTATTCTGTTTTACAGATAAAGAAGCAGTAGATTTGGAGTGTAATTATTCAACATCATACAGAAAGTGTCAGAGACAGAATGGGAAGCTACTGTTGTTTTAATGGCCTGTCTGACTCATGCTCTTTAATTCCACCCATTAAGCTATGAAAAGCGGCATTTGACTTAGCCAGAGCTGTTTTTTCAGAGATAAACACATGTCTCTGTCCATCCTTGTATAACAGTGATGCTTCTTGGAATTTATTTTAAGCTCAGGTTATATATGGGACTCTAACTTCTTACTCCACTTCATTAGATACGTTAAACTGATGTATTTTAAAAGTAAATGTCCTATCAATGGGGAAAATCTCATTTTGGTGGTTTTCCAATGAATAGATAAGAATTATCCTGATACTTAGTTCTCGGAGAAACTGGTAAGCACTTGTGTGATATGAAACAGTATATGAAGCTAATGTTTACAAAATGTACCAACGCTACATCATCCTGCTTTTATGCCTTCATCTAACAAACTAAGTAATAAGATAAAGACATTCAGTGATGAATTTAACACATACCTATATATTGTGCCACAGGCAACAGGAAATGAAGCAGAGGGTTATCACAGACATCTCAGTTGGGACTGTCCACCCAAAGCAAACCGATGCATCATGGAAAATATTTTATTATTTCTGACTATTTAGGGAGATTCTTTGTTGTGATTATTTACATATGGAACCATAAAAGTCTACTTTTTGAAAGATAATATAAAATAATAGAAAAGCTTGTACTTAAGTTCTATGGTTTAATAATGGGCTTATGCTCTCTGTTAGTGAATAGTTGACGTTATTTGTGGTTTCCTGGAAATAAAAGAGAGAAACGGGTGAAAATTTTACTTCCTGATAAACTGATTATTTTCTATTTTGTTATACAATATATTTAAACAGTTACTTAACCTCTTCTTTCATATCTCTCACAGCTATACTCAATTAAGATACAGATTCAAGTATGAAATCAGATACCTGCGTGGCCCAATTAAAAAAGCATGTTTACGTAATTAGATGAGAGATATTATATCTGGCATCAAGAGAATCTCAGTCCTTTTTTTGTTATATGTGGAGAGATGTAACTTGAAATGACCCAAAAGGCTGATTTAGTTAATATATGTCAGTTTTCTATTAATGTGTGAGGTGATGTCATTGGTACTCTAGAAAGAAAAAGGATGCATGAAAATCAATCTCTACCAAATTTATTCGTGTTTATGGTAATGTGGGTAAATTTTTCGCTGTGTTAAGGTTAGTGGCTTACTAATTAGTCAGCTTTATTTAAATGATTTAATAAGGAAATATTGAACACCTAAAGAAGTGGCTGTGTCTTTGTCCTCAAAGAGCTTTTGGCACTTGGTGCCAAAAGGGCCATTGTTCTTATGTGACTTAGAATGTTGGCCCAGCGTAATGTGACTATTAGAGGTCAGTGACTCCAAAGAAAATAAAGTAGATGAAGGGAAACATTTTATTATATCACCCAATGGGGTATTGCCTTTTTCTTCCTGAAGAAAAGACAAGTAGTGGCCTGAAAAATGTATGTTTTGTACCCTTGGGCTCCACTGGCATATTCCAAGTTGCTATTGTCAATCATATAAATATGTATTTAGACAATTTCTGAACCACTTCTCATTTCTTGAAACAAGAGAAGTCATCTTGGTATATCAGATTGGCATGTAAGATAGCTTTCCAGAGTTGTGTCAATTCTTCACTATGGCTTCTCTTGTTCTCTACCTCTTCAGAAGGCCTTCCCCACCCCTTTATGTTTTAATTAGATAACCATAATTTTATTTCTAGGTGTGAAGCAGTATGAGGTGTGTGTGTGTGTGTGTGTGTGTGTGTGTGTGTGTGTTTAGGAAGGGAAGGTGGAAGGGAGGGAGGGAGGGAGAGAGAGAGAGAGAGAGATTGAATTATTTGTTGGTTGTATATAGTTGAGGTTTTTTTCCTGAAAACTTTACAGCTATTGGTGGCATATTGAAAAGTTTACCAAAATCGTATTACTTTTCATGGATTTCAGTTAAATCTCTTGTTTTTTAAAAAATAAGCAACATAATTGTATGCATATATAATTTGTCACTCCAATGTTTATAAATCTTAGTTCTTTTACTTTTTTATAGGGAAGAATATCAGTTTCATCCTAATGTTAACGAAGGGCATATGTACATCTGTCATTATTGAAAATGACTCTGCTCAATGTTTAATGGGGTGCTAACTCTAAGCTGAAGATAGAGAGGCTTTATCATATTACTGAATTACCCTGGTTACTAGCCTATGACATGTATCCAGCTGACTACTTTTTTTTTTTTGGGGGGGGGGGTCTCTTTTAATTGTTCTTGACCTATTGATTATATAAGTTTGTTAGTAGCTTTCCTATAATTAAATCATTTGGTGTTCCTGAAATAAACCCAACTGGACATGTTTTATTATTATTTTAATATGCTGCTGGGTTTGATGTGTATTTCATCTAACATTTTTGCCTTTGTGATCATAAATGATACTGACCTGTGGTTTTCTGTTTCAGCAGCTATTTTTCAGGTTTTAGCGTACGGGTTACAAGGCCTATCACTTGTGATTATACAGCTTGCACCTATTGTCACCTATTGTAGCGTAATTTGTGTAGCTATGGCAGTTTTATAGATGAATTCAGTAAAGTATCTTGAGGAGGGATTTTTTTCTAATAGATTTACGATATCAGCTGGCAGAAAAGTAAGGGTTACTTTAACATCCTAAAATGAATTTAAAAAACATTTCCATATTTTTCTATCCCTTCAATGTTTAAAAGAACTGACACATAAAATGATTATGGTCAGGAAACTTTCATTGGCAATAGTTGTTTAGTTCAGTTTCTTCGAGAACTGTTGGTCTGTTTATGTATAAAGATTCTCTTCTGGGAGACTCTTTGAAGTTCATTGAAATTAAAAAAAAAATTGTTACCAATCAGCTGTACATACCACTCTTTATAATTCTTTTAATTTCTTCTGTGTTAGTGATTTTATCTTTCTTTTATTTTCTTATTTTACTTTTTGGTCCTTTTCTTGAGTATGGAGGGCTGTCTTTTCTTTTTTTCTTCTTCTCCAAATACCCTTGGCTTTATTTATCAGAATGTACATGTTTTACTCTTTTTAGAAAATAATATTGTCTTTGTCTTCAGTATTTTTCCTCCTGCTTTCCTTAGATATAGTTTGTTCTCTTTGTTAAAAAAGCTGTGAGTATATTTGAATTGAATATTATTTAATTTATTTCTATTTGTTATTTGCAGGTACCTTTCCAGGTACTTGTTAGGTTTTCTAATTTATTCTTGCTGCAGAATTCAGTTTAGAGTTGATGTAGGACATCTTTGCAGCTGAACTATGGTAATACATGTGTTACCTGGTAAGACTTCTTTGGAAACATTAACTTGAAAAATTGATTCTGGAGTTAATCTTGAAAATCTGCATCAGGATTACACCGATAAACGATATCTAGTATTTTTGAAATGGCATTTTGTTCTCTAATTTTAAATGCAGTACATGTTATCCATACAAATTTGGAATATATAGACAAACATTTTACTAGTTACCACTGCTATGTAACAAATTACCCTAAAATTTAATAACTTAAAACAATAAGCGTTTATTTCCTTACCTAGTTTCTGAGAGTCAGGAATCTGCGAATGACTTATGTCTCTCAGGAAGTTGCTGGCTGGAGCTATTGTCATCTGAAGGTTTGAACAAGGACCCATTTTCAGATGGTTTCCTCACATAGCTGTTGGTTGGAGGCCTCAGTTTCTCACTGGCTATTGGCAGAAGGTCTAAGTTCCTTGCCACATAGGCCTCTCCACAGGGCTGCCTACTTGCCCCAGAGTGAGTGATCCCAGAGAGAGTGAGGTAGAAACTGCTATGTCTTTTATGAACTATCCTCAGAAGTGACATATTATCCTTTCTGCTGCATTCTTTCAATCCCGTCTACCAATCTTGATACAATGTGGGAGGTTCTGACACAGAGTGAATGTTTGAAGGTGGTAGCATTGGGTCATCTTAAAAGCTAGTCACCACCCATACCTAAGGATACAAAAATTACCTCAGGTCCACCATCCAGACATAGTGGGTTTTCCAGGGTAGTTTTGTTGTTGTTTTTTGTTTCTCCCCTTCCAATGCAGATATGACCTTCAACATTAAATAAAATTTTAAAAAAAATAAAATAAAATAATTTTTTTTTTTAAAATAGAGCATATATTGTTTTTAAGCTTGTCTCACAAAATAGTAAATCATAAACATTTTTCCTGTTTGGAAATACTGTTCTAAAATAGGATTTTTATATGTGACCTAAAACATCCATTGTGTGTGCATGCCATGATTTATTTTTATCAATCGACTAATGTTTCATAATCAAGTTGATTTGAGTATTTTACTTTTATAAGTTATTTATTATTATTTTTTTTGCCCCTAAATCCTTGAGCACATCTTCTGCCATTTACCTACAATAAATTCTTAGAAATCGTATTGCTGGGTAAAGGCATATACATTTTAAGGCTTTATACACATATTGCCAAAATATTCTCTGGATATTTGTATCAAATTTATGCTCCCATTGACATAATAAAATAATGTCTGGTTTATTATATGCTTATCAATATTAGGTACTATTTTTGGAAAAAAAACATGATAGGGAACATTGTACCTAATTATAGTTTTGATTTTTATTTGTGGATTACTAATCAGGTAGGGGAATTATTTTAAAAGCTTATTCCTGCATATATAGTGTATTTTTCTTCTTGATTTTTAAAAGTATATCTTTCTTATAATTACTTTTAAAGGTATAAGTAGTTCTCTTTGAAAAATCTTATGTTTTGTTTTCTCTGAAAATGTATAATTTCACTGGACTTTTCCATTAGGACTACACAATAGGAGTGTTCTGTAGTGAACGTGGAGGTATTGGAAAATAATTGGATAACTGAGGCACTTTAAAAATACTCATCAATTCATTTGATGGTTACTAAAGTTTCCCTGACTTGTACTTTATTGTTTGAACATGTGCTAGAATTGTGGGTTGAAATTGAGAAGATCCTTTTTTGTTGTTGTTGTCAGCCATCTGCCAAAATTTGGTGAGTGTTGAAGAACATTTGTCCGGAGCTAAAAAAGCATAATTGAGAGTTGTCTAGTCTATAAAAAAAAAAAAAGAAAGAAAGAAAAAAAAAAAACCATACTCAGTATTCCCATGTAGATAGAGTGACTGTTACTTACTTAAAAAGTTTTCCTGCCTAGCACTTTCATATCATGGATATCATGGGTGTTCCCAGTGTTGTACAAAAAAAAAAAAAAAAAAAAAAAAAAAATAGCCTGTTGAGTAGTTTTCTAGATCTCAAAAAAAAAACAAAAAAACACATTCATTTTGATAATTGATTTTAAATTTTAAATGTCGTTAAAAGGCTGAGATGTGGAACAGGGATAGAAAATGAGAAAACACTGTCTGGTGGGGCAGGAGTGGAGTATATAGCAGAGAGGCCTTGGAATCAGAAGGTCCTTATTTGACTGTCAGCTCTTACTTCCTCTGTGACCTTGGCTGTCTGTCTCTGTTATCTCACCTGTTTAAAAAAAGGAGTAAAAATGCCTACTTTGCCACATTGTTTTCAAAAATGTATAATATACACATAGTGACTGGCACACACAAATGAATGATACATGTATGAAACAGCAAGAATAGCAATGACAATGTATACTACTCTTGGAAATCGTGATCTTCACAAGACCTAAACAAAATGAAAATGTCAGTGATTTGTATGTGAATGCTAAATGTATGCCATAGTTTTGACCAAGAATTTTTGTGATAGGTAAAAGGCATAGACAAATACTTATTTTTGCACCATTGAACAATTTTGCTGTTATTATATTTATATAAATATTTTTTAAAAGATTAAACGTGGAGTAATAGTCATGACTCTGTTCTGAACTGAGGACCAGGCCCTGCAAAGAAAGCCATAGACTGGTAGTATAAACATAAAATGAAATTGATGGATGTGGTCAATTCTGTGTAACCAGCTCTAAATATATAAATACATATACATTTATGCTTTCATTGAAGGAAGGAGGGGTAGATCTTGAAGTAGATTTGAAGAATGAATTGTCTTGCACAAGAGCGAGGGAAAGAGTGTCCCTAAGTCTGGGGATGACTGAACACTCGCACAGAAAGGATATCCACGTGGGTTTTTGCTGTGAGTACATTGCCCTGACCTTCACCTAGAGCAGAGAATCTGTGTTTGGAATTCTGTATGGATATAGGCTGATTGATTATCAAGCAGAAGAGATTAAGCAGACCATAGACGATTGCTTGAAGCCTCTGGAGCAGGAGAGAAGTCATGACTCTAGTGTTTAAAAGGCTTTAATGTGGGAGAAGTGGGGCAGTGTCTCTGTGGTAATCCTGACGTGGAGATGCAGGTTGCAAGTCAGTTTACTAACACAGAAACTGAGGTGATCAGATTCTAACTTCTGGAACCCATCACTTTTGTCCCGCTCAAGAAGCTTCTAAGGTTGCGCTCTTGATCTCTTATGAATATATTGTTTTAAAAAATGGAAATTAAATATGAAATAGTTCGTTAATGGTCACTTAACTTTGGGTGACTTCATCTTTAAAATTTTTTTAGTTTAGCGGTTTATGTTCCAAGTAGGCCAAGAAAACACAGACTTTGAAAATCGCATACTACAACTAACTATGCAATTATAATTAGTGTACTATTTGACCATTTTGTTCTTTCTTGGTGTACTCACTATGAGTTATCCTGGCCACAGGCAAGCTGGAAAGGAAGCACAATGTATTATGCATATCAGCCTCAGTATCCCATTTTGTCTCCACAGATCTTGTAGGGCAGGTGATGTTATTCCCATTTTACAGATGTGTACACTAAACTTTCGCAAAATTAGACATTTGATGAGTGTTGGCTCAGACTGCTCTGCTTTGTAATATGATGTTCCTAAGAGAATCTAGGGAACACACAACTTTTGACAGGAGGAATGAGTACTAACTAAGAACAGTAATGCTCACTTTTTATGTCACAGAGCTGGGGAAGTGAGTCTCAGAGGAATCCAACTTAATTCTTTCTGAGGGATATAATACCTAGTCAGAGGACTGTTTCTCTGCTTCCTGAGGAAGTGAAATTCTTCACTACATTGGGTGGTGGCTTTTCATATTTAAATATAGTTAGAGCTTGTTTTAGTGAAAATGCTAAAAGCCATGGAAAATGCAAAATATTTAAATCTCCAGAAGATTCTCAACTCTTCATTGATGAAAAAGAATATCTTGTTTTGTTTCTATTGTAATAATCATGAATTTCCCACGTAACTATAGTTTCTGAAAGAAATTAGTTTACCATTCATGATAAGAAATCACTTTTTCTTCTAAAAGTTATGATGAAAGGCACAGGTTTTATAGGATGTAGGGAACCTCTTTGTTTCTAAAGTATAATACTTTGAAAGTCAAATTGAATTGGAGCCATTCCTGTTATTAGGATTTCTTTAAATGTTCTGCCTGCTATGGGTTGTAATTTTTGGTTTCAAGTACTAATGGAGATGTTACTTACAAGTTAAACTCTGATCTGAGAAACATGCTTGTGAATTTCTTAATAAATGGCTCTTTTAATTGTAGCTCTTTTGAAAAGGAAGTTAATACTTAAGTGTATGTTAATTCTTGACAAGGACCTTATTGAACCTAAGCAAAAAGTGTTTAAAAAGGCATGTAGCTGTTAGCATTATGTGAGAAGCTGAAACTAGGAGAGGAATTATTATGAGTTTCTTAATCTTCTATTTTTTTTTCTTATTATAAAAGCAATTTTTAAAGTTAAAAAGTATTCAAACAACACTGAACAGTATAAATTAAAAGGTGAAAGCTTCCTATAATCTTAACCCATCTAGATGACCACTGATTAAAGTTTAATATGTATTCTTCCAGAACTTTTTCTTTGCAAACATAAACATTGCTATCTATTATACATTGATTACACTACATATACTATTCTTTAATTGCTTTTTCTTATAGAGTATTGTTCTATTGATCTATTGATATATCTGCTTCATTAATTACAAATCTACCTCTTAAGTTATTGATTTGTTTGTTTTACTATTTTAACGACAGTGTGAAGAAATACCCATTTTGTATGTTTTTGCACACTTCTCTATTTCCTTAGGCTAAATTCACACCAATATAATTGTTAACAAAAAGGTAATGCATATTTAAATTTTCACATATTTTGATAAACCTCTCTCTAACAGGTTTTACAAATTTGTTCTCTCATCAGTATTACATAAGAAAGTCTTTTTTTGCCTTAGTCTTTTACAGTACTGTGAATAATCAGTTTTTGCTAATCAGAAATGAAAAAGGAAATGTATATCTTAGATTATTAGTGAGATTGAAAACAAATGTCATGTGTTTGTGGGCCTTTATAGTTCTCTTGGGCATAGCTTCTCCATGACATTTGCCGCATTTTCTTAAGGTGCTTATTTTTCATTATGATTTCAAGAGCATTTAAAATATATATCCTTGATATATGTTATAAACATTGACATACTTTTTCTTTTACCTTTATTGTGATGACATTTGTTGCAAAACTCCTTTAAAATTAGATATCTTCACATATGTCATTCTTTTTGCTTATGGTTCTGGATTTTGTTTCCATGCTAAGAATAAAAACCACGGCTACCATTTCTGGGGCACGTGACGTGGTTGCTCTCACTGAATCCTCACAACAACCCTGTAACTAGGATGATATTAATCTTTCCTTTATAGATGATGAGTATATAACTTATCCAAGGTTACATAGTTTTAAATAATAGTGTTACAATTGAAATACAGACAGTTAGATACCTCCCTAACTACAAGATTACTGATACAAACAACAAAACTTCCTGTATTATTTCTAGTGTTTGTTTCCTTAGAAAAATTTTTAAATATAATAATTCCTATGGAATTCATCTTGTTTTTAACAGTGTGAGGTAAGAATCAAACTGTTTCATTTCATTTTCATCCTATGCTAAATTTTTATATACCTGTGTCTGTAGACTGTTTTTTTATGATAACAACCATACTTTTTCTTTGGTGGTATCATATGATTTAAGTGACTCTGGTTTTAGAGTAATTTTTAATCCTTAGTAAAAGTCTCCATGATCATATTTCTTTTTAAAACTCCTCTTGACTGTTCTTACACACTTTTCCTTCCAGAATCAATATGTTAAATTTGATTTGGAAATTCTCCCTTCAACATAGTTTATAGTTGCACTAATTGTATTTGCACAATTAACATCTTGACAATACTGATCATCCTATTCAGAAACATGTATGTTTTTTAACTAACATTTTTAGTAAAGTTGTACAAGTGGCTTCATTTAAATTTTGGACATTTTTTTTTTAAGTGTGTTCCTGGGTTAAATCGTATTGTGCTGGTTGCTGTTCAAATGTATGAGTGGAATGCCACTTTGACTGTGACTGTACGTTAACTGCCATTAATATTTACCAAGTTGATTTCCACTTCATGATTATTATGCTACTTTATGTCCTTTTTTTAAAATTTTTTTTGAATACTTAGTGTCAGAAAGTAAGCATTGGTTTCACTGTCTTGATGGCCAAAGACTCTACTTAATGAGCTATTAGTATCTGGAAATTTGGTTTCCTTTAGATGATGTGATTTGTTCATACACTCATAATTATTAGTTGATTCAAACTCTGGATATCTCTTTAAAATCATACTTGAAGCTGCAGTGATCTTTAGGGGCCAAAACTCTTGAAAATTCAACAGAAAGTCACATGGCACCATTGGAATAAGCAGAATGTCACATTGAAATTGTCAGCACAAATAGTTCTGTATAAACAGATTTGATTTTTTTCCCCAGTTGCAGGTGCTTTTGCCATACATGTAGGGTAGAAAGAGTTTGGTATTCCCTTGAAATTGAGGGTCACAGTGACACCACACCCATCACACATAGAAACTTTTTGTTTTTTCTTTCCTTGCTGCTGTGTTTCAGATAACAGAGAGAAAGCAGACTTTGGTTTACATTTTCTTTGGAAAACATGACCAAGGACTGTGGAATTAGAAGTGAATGGAGAGTGTCTTAGAAATTGAATTTCTAAAAGAATATGAGGCTGGAAAGTAATTACAGTAGTGAAAGAAAGCCAGAGGGAGCCAAAAAAGGAGAAAGGATAATAAAAAAGAGATTAAATGGGAAAAGATGAAGGACATTGAGACCAAAAAAAAACAAAAAAAAAAAACAAAAAGAAGAAGCATGAGAGGAAGTTGGAGAATATGGGGGAAATATGGGGATAGAAGAGGAAGAAGGGGGCATGGCAGTATAAAATAAATGCAATAAACTAAAGATGATGAAAATATAGTAAAACTAACTGATCCTTGCAGATACAGTTGGCTTAAAAAAAACCAAAAAACTAACTATCTTTAAACTGATTAGTATCTAAATAAGTTGATTTTTTAGCAAGCCATTCTGGTAGTGCATTTTGAAGATTTCTTCGTAGAACATTAGGATAATTTACTACCTGACTAAAAGTGAATAAACAGGATTGGAGGATGTCTGCTTTGCACATTTCTGAGGCTTTATTATATCCTTATATAGGGAAAGAGAGAAGTTATACACAGAGTATGCCAACATGACCACAGGCTTCACACTTGTACTACCTCTTTTTATGAAGCTAAATTTGGAGTTTTCAAAACCTCCTATTTAAAAATACATCCCAAAAGACTTCTGCTTATTGCACTTTTTTTTTTCCTGTCCTGTACAACTTAAATCTTCATTTATAATTCTTTTTTGGAGTTCTTTTCCTTTTGTCATACACACAAAGGAAGTTATTGACATAGAATCCTTCACTGTTTCATGCAGTAGCATCATAATTCTGAAATTTTCAGAATATGTATATATTTTTTTCCTTCAAGTCTGGAGACACATCTTACAAAAATGTTTAATTATGTATTCATGCATATACATGGACTTTTAAATATAATTGAATGACTAAAAATGAAGTTGCCACAAAATAGTTTATGCAGGCATTCTTCACTTAAAATAACACATATTTTACAAGAAAAAAATTCCCTGACAGATATTTTTATTATGTGATTTATATTTTCCTGTTAGATTTTATAGATTTGTCTTATCAAAGGAAAAGCTTATTCCTTGATTTTAAATAAGAAGTCAGAAAACATATTCAGGAATGTATCAATCCTTTTAAAATAACATATTTGAACAAGATAGTAATTTTATAGTATTTATTATCAAATGTATTTAGAATATTGTCCTTAGACTCAATAAAAATTTTAAAATTAAAGATGAGAGTTTGAGAAACTCTCAGAATATAAGAATTAACCTATCTCTTCTAACTTTACTCATAAGGTAATTCATTAACCCATTAGTTCTTTCCAAAATGCTAACTTGCCTCTTTTCAACTATCTTGAAATATATTTAACTGTAACATGCCTACACTTTTGTATGTTCGTGGGTAAGATAAATTCAGAGTATGTGAAGTTTAAGGCTGAAATGTTGGTGAAATTGGTGTCTGAACATTTTTCTAAATGTGTGATTTTTTTTGCAATGAACTAGTGGATGAAAATGATCTGCAAATTAGTGAATTCCTAATGTGATAGCTCATGTTTCCAATTTAGGGCTTATTTAAATAAAGTGCTATTAATAGGAATTTTAAAAGTATATTAGATTTATGTCAAGAGTCTAAAATTTATTAGATAGAAAATGTTGGAAGAGGCTTAGAAGTAAGAACTCCGTTTCGAGTTGTTACAACTTAGCTGGTGGTAATAGCCGTGCCAGAATATCATAGTGAATAAGCTGAAAGGATGTCATCTAATTATTTATTCATTTATTCAATGAACAACAATATATGGAGCACGCCAATTGGCCAGGTACTTGCCGGGTCACAGGGCCTCTAATGGTAAACCAGACATATATTCCCTGCCTTTCAGAGCACCAAAGGCAGTACATGATTAATTATAATTTGGGAGTTTAAGAGTTCCCAATCAAAGTTACTCTGGTCCCTGCCTGATTTCTGAACCAGGTGAGAAATGAAAGAAGAGAGTGTGTTGAATGGGAAACAAAAATATTAATATTACCTTTCTACTGAGAATGCTGGTACTAGAATGTATAGCTGTATTCAGGGGCAAGTGGACTTTCTCAGACTGTAAGAAATGTACCCAGAATGTTCTGGGCATGGTGTACACCTGCAGGCTCCTCTTCAGAGAGAAGCACTTGGCCCCTGTGAGACGTGAAGCATCTAGAAGCAACGCACATGATCCCTGGGGGCAAAATGGCTCCCAGGAAGAAAAAGGTGAGAAACTCTGAGATGCCCTTTAAAAATTCCCCAGATCAGTCACTCCTCCTTCTTTGGAGGAAGAATAAGGATGTCACGCTAGAAGTGCTTCTCTCACGGGAGAGAAACTTCAAGAATGGGGAAGAAGCATTCCCCCTGACTATTAATAATATGCGGTAAGCTAGGGTTGATGAAGAAGGAAGTATGGAATACTATGGGAACGTAAGCTCGTCTAGGGCTTCAGTGGAAGTAAGACTTAAGCTGAAAGAATAGGGGGTGGTACTGAGGAAAGATTTTTGGAAGGCAAGATGAAAGACATTTGATATATCTATGGAAGTCAGAGCTGGTTACAGCCGAGACGACGTATGAAACAGAATGGAGAGCGATACAACAGCAGAGTTACGTGGGCTGTGAGCAAATCTCAGAGTGCGTTGCGAGCCAAATTTAAGTGAATGAAGGGAAATTGTAAACATTTGGAGAGTTTCAGATAGAGCAATGACATAGTCAGATTTCAGGGGGGAAATCCTTTTGGTTATAGGTGGAGGGAAGCAGGGTTGGAGAGGGAGACCTGTTAGTGGTAAGCAAGGGAAGGAGGTTATTCCAGGGGATGTGCTGGAGATAGTATTATTCTGTATGTTTTGTCCTTGAAGGCAAGACATTCAAGTAAAGGTGTGTAGAGGGTTAGTTAAGTACATATATGTAAATTTGTTATGAATGCCTTATATTTGAAATATTGATCAGTGAATTTATGTGAAGCTAGGGCAGCCGTAAATTTAATTAGACTTGTCACCTTCTGATACAAACTTTCTAATACTTTTGAATATTTTCTTTAGTTTTCTGGTGAATCCAATTATTTGAATAAAATCACTTGAGAAAATTTTGAAAAACACATAAAAATTCACTGTTTACCGCTGCTGTTTACTACAAGATGTAGTTGATATATTGTAAGTGTTCTGGTTTATAGGGGAACAAAGGAAAGGTTAGGTTCATTTCTGGTAAAGCATATTTTCCATTGAAACTGAATTTGCTGAAAGTGCCTAATCATGCCCAAAACACATTGTATATCCAGTTTTTGTTAGATGATACCAAAAGACAACCATTTAAAGGCTGCACTATTTCAAAAGATATTAAGTTATCATATTCTTCTGAGGTACAACTAAAGAGCCTAGACTCATATCTGGTAAAATTTCCAAATTATAGGAAATGGTCCTTTGCAGTGATAATCCTGTGCTACCCAGCTGAAGGTCCCTCAGCATCTACCAACAATGTAGCCTACTACTGACTGTCATTTTTCCTCCATTAACGATACTATATTATTATTTTTATAACTTGTGTGTAACTTTATAATAGCTTCCCAAGGATTTTTCTTAATATTTTGAGAACTTTTGTTTGTACTCTTGAATTGAAACAGTGTGACCTGTTAGTTCTTCCTGGATGAATTATATGCTTTGAATGTCTCTTTTCCTAAGCCACTGTGCTAATATATTTTTTATTCACTTCCCCTTGTGTTGTAATAATTATATCTAAGTCTCATGGCAATCTTCTTTGGTCTGCGTGTGCTCAAAAGATTTCTTTGCATTTCTCTCCAGAATAAATCAAAGTAAATTTTGCTGGAAATGGCATCATGTTATGAATTGAATTTCTTTAGCTTACAATTCCTAATCACTGTGCTTCAGCTGGTGAAAATGTTCACGTTTGGTGGCAAAATAATTGCAAACACCTCTAAACCCACCTTTAGTCCCATGCCTTTCATAGAATAAAGGTGATTGCTTAATGCTCCAAGAATTCACTATTCCTCATCTCATGTTGTTATTTTTAATTATTGCCAAGTGTTTTTTAAATAAATAAAAATTATATCTATAGATAACTTCATTGTTATTTATAGATAACTTCATTGTTAAATAAAGCAGATGGATTCCCTGAAAATTAAGCTTAAAACTCCATTTTCTTGATGGGTACACACACTTTTGATTAAAGAAACACTTTAAAGCACCACCTCCCCTAACATAATTTCACCCACACAACAATTCTGACGTTCTGTCCCTGTTACAAAGGAAATCCGTGACATTAGAGGGAAATATTTCTGGAGAAAAATAGGCAAGTTATGTTTCCTTTCCTCTAGTGAGTCTGTCTGGAAAGCTCAAGCATCAAGAAGTGAGAAATTCTACTTCAGGAAAGGAGCAGCAGTCTAAAGACCCCCTTCCTTCCCAGAACACCGTTTTCTTCTTTTTACTCTCTTTGGTTCTTGGATTAACATGAAAATGCATGTGCCCTCTTGCTCTTGTTTTTATGCTTTTAGTAGGAGGAAGCCTGGAATTAGCAGTATTACTTTGAGCTCAGGAAGAGAGAAATCCGAGAGAATTAGACTGAATAGAATCAAGTTTGCAGCCTTCTCAACTAATCCTGTTATCTTTCAAAGCCCACAGGTAGCAAAATGGAACTAATATGAGTTAAAAGCATACAGCTGTAAGAGCCTGTCATTGTCACAGTGACTCTGGGCAGAGGTCAAAAGTTGGGCGGACCCAAGTTTTGTGGGTTGTGGATCTTATATAGTTTGGGGGTCTCTTTAAGAAAAGGGATATGGAATTACAAATGCAAAATTAAAAAAAAAAAAAAGTCATGGAACGTGCCTATGCTAACAAACCCTGAATTTAAGCTTCATTAATTCATAGTAAGTCCACCTCTAGCCTCAGACATAAACCTCCACCTATTAAGTTAAACTCTGAATTGATAATAAAGCTAAATATTTAATAAAATAAGCTTGGATGTCACTTTCTTGGGGAACTTTGCCTGATTCCTTCCTTTGTAATTCTACCGTGCCACATATATACCAAGTGGTAATTCTCTACTTACTTGTCTGTGTTGCCCACTAGATTCTAAGCTACAGGCAGGCTGAGATATCTTGCCCAGTGATGCATGTGGTGTGCCTCCACTGTGCTTGGAAGACTGTAGTTGTTTAAAAAAGAATGGAGGGTTGCTGGGATTACTGGTACCTTCAAGCACCTTCTAACAGCAGCTCTGGTGCTGTGCTTGATGTGCTAATAGAAGCACAATGACACGAAGAAACAGTCTTCATCGGTCATATGGACAACAGCTGCCATGTTCTGTGTTACTTGGTATGTTATGTATGGGAAAGATGTCTTTCCACTATGTGCAAAAATTCATAAAGAACAGGCTAGGAGTGCATCCCTATGGCAAGAGGAGTAATGATAACAGATCTGAAGGCCCAGTAAGGTACATAATGCCCTCTGAGAATTTTTACTTCTCTTTGAACACATTTACAATTTTATTTCTTAAGACAAAAGGATCCGGGGGAAATCATGGAAGGCATAATTCAGAGATAAAATTCTTCATTTTGATGAAGTCATACTCCATCTAGCTGGGTAATTGATTTTAAACCAGAAATCTATTTATAGATTTTATAGCTAAGACATCTAACTGTATCTAAAAATCATCATAATATGTTAGTTCTGATGAAACCTATCTTGAGCTTAAATATAGGAAGGGAGACAGATAGTGGCTTTTTTCCTTTCTCCAAAATAAAAGAATTCTGTTGCTTATGTTTAGTGTTTATAAGATTTAAGATCGGTGGGTTTGGCGCAGGTTGTTTATATATCCTTGGTGAATTATTTTTAATACTCAGAAAAATGTAGGATCAATTCTGCAAATACTGTACTTGCTATTGCTAAAGGGGAAACATCCTAACACAAGAACTAGCTGTATGAAAAATGACAAGACTGGCTATGTGATTTGCAGTGCCCAGTGCTAAAAGAACATGTGGGAACCCTTGTTTAATGAAAAAAATAAAATAAAAAAAAATTGAAAATTTCAAAACGACAACAGCAGAGCATTAAACCAAGTGTGAGGCTCTTCTAAGCTTGACGTGCTGTGCAATTGTGTGGGTTGCACGCCCATGAAGCTGACCCTGCAAGATGCCTTTTTCAAAGGTTTATGAAAGTTGCTATTAAAGACCTTACTCACTATGTTGCATGGTGAATTACAAAGATTCATGTGATAAATTCCTCTTTGATCGCAGCACCAGTATAGTGTGTATCACCCTAAATGACCTATTAGGTTCCTTTGAGCTATCAGAGTTCAGTGTTGGGCTTTCTGATGTCATTTTTTTCTTTTTTTCTTTCTTCCTTTTTTTTTTTTTTGAGTTTGGTTTTGCATGCATTGTTAATGGGTCTTGTTCTTTTGTGTTTCAAGCCATCTCAAACCCCATCTTGGAAGTAGGTAAAGCAGATAAATAAATAAAACTCGCAAAGTGGTTTTAAAAGATTTAAAAAGCCTATCGTCATCAACATTATTTACGGGGTGCAGTAATAGCTCTATTAATGAAATTAAAGCATTCCAACAACATAATTATTTGTTAGAGACTTCATAACCTCAGGCAGAAATAATCTGGAACGCAGAAGGATACATTCCAGATATGCAAGAGTACACAACAGAAATTTTAAGTAGCGGTAAAAACATCTTAGTCTTAAACAAAGGCCAAAATTAAAGGAGATGAAGTCTGGGGTTTGGTTTCTCCTTGGGAAACGAAAATCCACTGGGGACAAGCTCAGAGGGAAGGGACCTGTTGGCAGACAGCCCTTTGCTGGGGTGATGTATGTGGGCTTACTTCAAATGTAACATATGCTCTTCTGTTCTCTAAAGTTTCTAGCAGCCTCAGCCAGCGTCCCAGAGGAGCAAGGAGCCAGTCTAACTTATGGAGACTGTGCTTTGCTCCTTTCTCCCCACGTCATCCCACAAGAATTAAATTGGATTGTCCTTGAAACAGGTCCACTTGGTATGTTTAGTTGTGCAAGGTTTTCCATTGCACAGATCCATTGAGTGATAGGCAAGTGACATCTGCATTCTCCCCCACTTTATGATGATCAAGCTATATCCCCTCACACGAGGCTGTGCCCACTCAAGAAGGGACGACATGTGGGCGAATGTAGGATAACCTAAGAACCAGCTAGGTAACCTTAATAGACAGTCTAAGTATTCAGGAGTCCTTTAAAATGAGAAAATGCCTTTCTTTATTAAGAATACAAAAAAGTATTTACAATAAGAGCTCTAAAAATAAAAATATATATTTTTGAGTGAATTTCAGTGTAAGTACTAGTTAAAATGAAATGGTAGGAATTGTAATTTTTTATTTTTTTGATAGAACTGTGGTATGTGAAGCGACAGAGTCTTTATACATGAATTGGTGGCTAGGGAGTGGGTGAAATAGATGCAGAAGGAAATAGATACAGTGGTTTTTACTACATTGGCTTTGGTTTAGGTACCCTTTCCCAAGGGTGTTTGTTAATTGAACTATTACTTATATGTATTAATTGAAGTACTCTTTAATTTGAGTGTAATATTCTCAAAAGTTTTCTTATCATTTAGGTAGCAAAAAACGTATTTATATTCCCTTGTTAAAAACTGATGAAAACATGTAAAATCATGTACGAACACGTGGAAAGATACACACTGATAAGTTAGACAACTTTTTTTATGATAGCAAAATGATAGCAACTTGATTTCCACTGAAGATAAAATAATGAGCACGTGTGATTTGTGCTGCCTGCTCATAATAATTACGAGACTTGACATTTAAGCATACATGGAATGAGACGTAGCTTGCACTTTCATGTTGAAAACACTAGTGATCTTCAAGGTAGGATATTATACTTACGTGGCTGTCCTAGCTGGAGTCTTCTTCCTCCTTGATACTGCTGGGCTTGACCGCCTTCCTCAAAAACATGTTGAACGCCTGTTGTATGCCAAGCATGCTAGAGGATATAAACGCCCAAGCCCCCAGGGTTGCAGTATAATTAGTACACAGTAAGATTATAGCCTCTTTTCATTGTTTCTCCACTTGTTACTGTAGTCTTCAGTGCTTCTGGAGATGCACCTTTCAACCACTGTGGCAAGCCTCCACATCGTAGGAAAATTATAGGCTTCTCACTATTGCTTGCTATCTCTTCTGTAAAAATATTTGTCTATCGCCCTATTTGGAGCTAATCACTTCATCCCTAGTGTTTTCCAGAGCGCATCATATTTTACTTTTTTATCGTACTTATTACTATTCATGTCTTAATTCCTCACTAGATTTCACGTTTCCTGATGACATGGATCTAATAAATCCTTGTCTGCTTCTCATCATGTTAGCAAGTGCCTTTCTCATGGTGGATGCTCAAAAACAGTTCATTGCATTAAATCAATTGGATGAAAATAATGGTTTACTTGCTAACTCTTCAGAGACACAGATTGTTGTCCCAGTATGCTGTATGTGGAGCCAGATTGAACTACTGTTGGTATTCTTAATTTGTATTTATTGCACAATGAAAAATTTAATGTTCAGTATCCTATTCCTGAACAAATCAACTATTGTTATCTTTTCTGATGCCTTTTCCAGTCTGGTATATTTGCAAACATCATTTCTATGACTGTGAGCATAGCCTCATAATACAAATTCAGTTTTATGTTCCTTCCTCTTCTTTCAGATATGTAGGATGCTCTTAATTAAACTAAAGAAACAAGCAATTTTATTAAGTAACAAATTTTTGGGAGATTGTTGCCCCAAAGCAACCTTTCAATTCTGAGAGAAGCATGTCTCTCAGAAAGTACGTCTTTTTTCTTGTCAATCTTCAGAAAGTACGTCTTTTCAAACATTTCTAATGGCAGTGTCATAAATGTGCCCACATATATCAGGGGATCACCCAGACAGGGCTTTTCCTCCAATGAAACAGCAGTGTCTAATAATTCGACACAATATTCTAATTATTTTAATGGGATTATTCTGCTTCTTGGCATATCAAGCAATTTGTTTTACACCTTTACTTACTATTTTTCATTTTTTAAGAGTTAAATAGAGGAGACATGATGGAGCAGGAGTCCTGTTTCATCTCTTAGACCATTAATTATGCCATGGTGGTTTGAGTACTGATGAGACCCCCAAGAGAAATGAATCTTGTCGGGTCTTACTTGGTTTAACGGATTTCATTCTTTATACTTCAAACAAGTTTTCTTAGAAAACCATTAATCACTAACCTATGGATTAAATAGTGACAATAATGGAAATATAACCAACAACAAATTGTTCATGGTTGGCTTCTCCAAGGATTTGACAGCTAATTTATAAAACAAGTTATTTTTACATTGCAAGAGTTTTGTGCCTAAAGTAAAATTGCTTTGGCAAAATGCTCAGCATAATTCCGTAGTCTTTGGGGGAATGATGTATACACAGACCCTCATCCTTCTGTTTGACCCCCTTTCCTTGCCACTTTTTCCAAGATTTCATTTGATCCTGATGCATTGCCAGCATGTGCCCTTCAAACAGTTACTAAGTTTGCTTGTATAAAAGGCTATGGAATTTATTTTATCTTGTCAACTCAGGGTCCACATTGGAGACCTCTCAAGCTATAATGTAAGAAACTTGGAAAATTGGGTAAAACAAAATTCCAAGTATTCTGTTGTAGGAGAGTTATGGTAGCTTCCCAATTCCAGACAAGCATACACTGGGGAGTAGTTGGAGATGGAAAGAAGGAATTTTGTGACCAGGAAGTAGAAGACTTTGAAACCCAGAATGTGGGGTTTGTGTTTTATCCATAATACCACATCTCATCATAGGACCACCTGTTTGGGATACCCCCAGAACTTTTAGAAAATACCCCTTTCAAATTCTTCCTCAGACTTCTTGTTCAGTTTCTTAAGGGTACAGTCCTGACAATTGCATTTTAAACAAATACCCCAGATGATTCTTATCCCACTTTAGATTGAAAATCACTGCCATAGTCAAAGGAGAGAATTTGGTGAAACACCATATTTGTATATATTAAAGTATGTTTTGTTCAAATGACAACATTTTTGTGTAGTATAAAAGGGAAAAAATATATATGTTTATCACTTTTTCAAAAACTGACACTGAAAATATACCTCTCAAAGACCCAATATGTGGTATAAGCAGTGGTATGCTCGTAAATGTTTAACAGCTAGCTGTCTGAAAATAAGCAGGCAAACCACACACAAGTCCTTATTTATTGCATTTGTCGATTTCAAACTACCAACTTAATGTCATTAAATGTGGAGTTGGGAAGCGACATACAAAATTGGTATATTGCATTCATATATACATATATGTGTGTGTGTGTATATATATATGTGTGTATATATATTTATACATATATATATACACATATATGTACATATATATATGTATATATATATAGTTTTGCCATATATGCAGATGCCAAAAATGTATTCACATTTCAAGAAAGGAAAAACTATTAAAATTCTAATACTCAATATATACCAATAACAAAAGATGAATACAAGTCACGTGTGACTTTTGCAGTTACAAGAGGTGCTCAAAGTGGTTGCCATCAGCATCCGGACATTTCTGATTTTGGCAACTACTGCTTGAGCAGCACTGACCAAAGTGTCCACTTGTATACATGTTTTTTTGGCACCCCTGGTATATGTGTACATATGTGTATATACACATATATACACACATAACTATATATCCAGTTTTTGTAAAGCTAATTATTTAGGATGATGGAAATTTATGTGCATGATAACAGATATTTTAACTTAAATATCACCATTCAGTATTTTCAAAGCATGTTCTGAAATATTACCTTTGAGTCCTTCAAATATTCTGTGAAACTGCTATGGCAGGGAAGATAACATCAGCCTTATTTTATAAATGAGAAGACTGATATCTGGTACATTTAAAGGACTTATCCAAGGTCACACGGCTATTAAGAGGCAAAGCCAAATTTAGAAGTTTCTCGACTACTGGTCAAGCCATTTTTCTTTGCACTGCTATTTATCAAGCCACAGGATACATCCAAGGGGAGAATGCCACTATGGATTCAGAAAAAGTGTAATTCTGAGTTGAAGTGCTTCTGCAACCCCGTGTTGTTTCCTTGTGTTACACTACGTGACTCACCCCCACAGCGTCAGCATCACCTAGGAAGTTGTTAGGAACGCAAACTCTTGGTCGTCCCAGCCCAGACCTGAATCTCAAACTGTGGGACTTTGCTTCTGATCTGTAATCAACAAGCCCTCAGGCAGTTCTGGTGCTTGGTGACATTGGAGAAGAGCCCCAGGACTTCCCCGTCCCCAGAAACTCTAGAGAGGTTGGGGGATCTTTAAGAAGAGACGTGGGGGGAGATGGGCCGGCCGGATGGCTCAGTTGGGCAGAGCACGAGCTCTCAACAACAAGGTTGCCACTGTGCCCCCTGCAACTAAAGGTTGAACACGACGACTGGACTTGGAGCTGGGCTGCGCCCTCCACAACTAGATTGAAGGACAACGACTTGGAGCTGATGGGCCCTGGAGAAACATCCTGTTCCCCAATAAAATTTATATTACAAAAAATAGGTTTTTCAAAAAAAAAAAGAAGAAAAAAGAAAGAAGAGACGTGGGTGCCTCATTCCAAGTTGACAGAATTTAAATCAGGAGTAATTGAGTAATCCCTAATTTGATTGAATTTACTTTAGTGACTCAATTAACTTGTCTGCTGTTAGCTGGAATTGGGGATTTAAGGTAGATATTAAGTTCTGTTTAAGGGAAATTAAGACAGTTATACTGCATCCACTCCCAGGTTTGTGGCTTATAAAATCATATTTCCTGTGTACATTTTGGATGCATTTTGAATTTTGTCCTGGAATGAACCATCACAGATAAAGTGAACACACTTGGTACCTCATACAGTGTCAGATGGCAGTTCATACACTTGACTGAATAAAGATTCATTATGGACAGCTGTGAGGTGAGGAGGTGAAGCATTTGAAATAGTAAGCTGTGGCAAAATATGGCCCAGGTGACTTTTCCTTGGCCTTTGGCACTGTGAACTGTGGCTTTGATTTCTCTGGTTGATTGTGATTTATACTTCTCCTGCAGCTTGTTATAGCTCGCTGTGGCCTTAACGAGGGTGACCCACTCACCCCACTTTGCCTGAGATTTTCCCAGTGTTAAAATTCAAAGTCCCATTCCTGGGAACCTCCTAGTCCCAGGAAAACTGGCACAGTTGGTCACCCTAAACTTATCCCACTTAAGACCATGTCTGAGAATTGGCTTTGCTTCTTTCTGTGGGGCAGATTGATCCCACATCTCTGCCAGGCTGGCAGTGCCAGTTTGTGCTGCTCTTGTGAACTCCAAGGCAACTGGCTACTGAGAGTTCCTGTGAAACAGTCACTTCCTGTACACATAACTAATATTTGTAGAAGGCATGATTAGCAGTTATTTTTAGCACCCTGTTAAGTATTTCTTACTGATTTGGAAATATCTAGTTACATATTACTGACACAACCAAATTACTAATTGCCGTTTATTCAAAAACTTGGAAAGATTGCCGTTGAGTGGCATCATTTAAAGAAAATCACTCAGGGTGGAATTTAAAATCTAAAAGCTGGGCACAACACTGGGTATTGATTATTTGGATGATACCTGAAAGAGGGATGTTTAAGAAAATTGATCCTGCCATTTGTGGAACGGGCTACAGGGGTTTTGAGCTATAGAAAGCTGGTGAGCAAGCACGTCTGTTAGTTTAGGATTGATGTACTGAAGGCACACTAGGGAATTAATGGCCAGATAAAAAGAAAATAATTATTGAAAGATATTTTAAAGGAAGAATGGATGAAGTACTCACCTGGGTGATTGAGAGACTGATGATGCCATTGATGAAAAAGAAATAGGCGAGTCTAAATTTAGACAGTTGAAATGAACTCAATTTTAGGACTGGGAAATGTCAGGAGCTCAGATGATTCCCAGTGGTTTGAGATGTGGGTTAAAGCCAGGAGAAAGGAGTAAGCTGCATGGGGCCATTTGAAGTCCCTTATTAGAGATGATGCTTTGAAACTTTGGTGCTGGCATAGTATCCTTGAATCAGTGTTGTAGAAGCTGGTCCAGAGCAGACAGCTGAGATGAGGCATGTCAGTGGCCATACGTCTCCTGGTTATTCCTTGATGCATTTTGATGCTATGTAATAAACATTTATTCAGGATTTTGTGATGGTTCCTTCCATGTTGTTTTAGTGGTAGAAATTTCAATGAACTAATTAGAACAGCGAACTTGATTGCACATACTAATAAGGGGCTTCTTAATTAACTTTTTAATAATAAAACATCATCAAGTTCTCAAGAGCGGTGTACTGCCACAATGATAAGGAAATTAGTGTTTGAGAATACTACTAATAGTCCAATCCTTTAATTTCTATAGCACTTATAATTTGCAAAGCATTTTACCATTTGTTATTTCCTTTCTCTCTGATCAAAACTTTTTGAGGCAGGTGCTTTAAACCCCAATTTGTAGATAAATAAACTGAGGCTCAGGGTGATGGCCCTGCATCGTGGCATGGTGAAATAAATTGCAGTCAAGTCACGTCTTTCGGTTCCTTTACCAATATGCTTTCCACAGCTAGCTGCTGTACTTTAACTCTGGTGTAATGAGTGGTTCCTCCAGTATTTCCCCAACACAGTGTAGACTTCAGAAGCTTGTGTAAAGATGTGCCTTCATTAATCACAAAAAAGACAGTCCTTCTAAATATAGAAGTTTTGGGTGGATAAATGTGTCTGACATTGCTATAAGACTTCGGCACCCAAATTTTCAGAGTCAGTTATCTTCACTGGAAACCCAACAATAAAATCAGGCTGACTGAGGACAGAAGAAAGCTAAGCCAATTAAAGAAAAACCCTGGGAAGCCAGGATTAAGTAGCACAAAGATACAGATGAGCGAGCTGATGAAATTGCCCTCCTAGCTGAAAAGCAGCACACTCACAGTGAAACCATACAACGTTCCGCTAACTTTTAGCAGTGGGAGTTACATAATGTAATAATTAATTGTCTGTAGCTTCCAGGCCCATTAGGAGGGTGTGGAACCCACTCTAGAGGCAATCCACTGGCTTTTGTGGAGGTCAGGGACGGAGCCTCAGGCATTCAGTTTGATGACCATGCTTACAAGTTGGTTTTCTGAGTGTGTAACCCTGGATACAATCCTTCTCCTGCTAATGGGTATGTTAAGTGTATCTTAAAGATTTTTCACTAGCCTTTCACTTATGGTTGGAAATTACCTAGTTCATAATCATACGTCCAAGTGTCACACTTGACACTTGGTTTTTTTCTCCCTGAAAGACAATGCCCACAATAAAAGGTGACAGAATATCCCCAGCACACTGGAGAAAAACTCAGATCATGTGCAAAGAGAAGACGACATCCTTTTAAAATAGTTGAAACTGCCATTAGAAATAGAAGGAACCCCATTTTATGTGGGTTACTTTGAACAGACCTTACTGTCACAAAGGAGGAATATGAATTCTGACTTGGAAAGGAAGAGCCCCTGTAACCACACAGCATGAAGGGGAGGTTAGAGAGAGGCTGTGAGTGGATGAAGGCTTTCAGTCACCAGGGCCCATTGGTTTCGTTTTGATGTCCATAAAAGCTGACCAAGGACTTTGTGAAAACTTTGAGCTGCCTTCCTGACCACCTTGGTTTCTTTCCTTCACCCAGAGATCAGCGTCATTGACAACCCTGTTCTTTTCAAGTGGTAAAAGAAGTTAAAAATAAAGTTCTATTTTAGATGTACCTTTGATTTTCTTCAAAAACATTTCAGATGATAGGAAAGAGAAATACAGTGATAAATTTTGGCAGAGACCTGGCAGAGTTTTCCTATAGTTTAATCAAAAATGGGCTCAGCTTCAAATATATTAAGTTGCCACAGGAGAACGGGAGTGCCTTTTGGGAACAGTTAATAGTTCCCGGAATTTTAATCTCCTTTTATCATAATACAGGGTAAAAATTCCAAGGTAAATAAAGACAAATAACGTTTAAAGGAATATTGCATGAAATGAAAGAAGTGATGTACACGTATTTACAAAGAATAATTCTTGTGCAGCTTGCCTTTCTTATGATTTTGGCTACACATTTTCTCTGGAGAATTTGGACTTAATCCAGGATAGCAAATTCCAGTGTTTCTTTTTTTTTGAGAGCAATTTTGTTTTATTAAAGTTTTTTATTTTATTTTTCAATTACAGTTAACATTCGATATTATATTAGTCTCAGGTATGTATAGCATAGTGGTTAGACATTTATATAACTTATGAAGTGATTCCCCCTCATAAGTCTAATACCCACGTGTCACCATACATCGTGATTATAATATTATTGACTGTATTCTCTATGCTGTATGTTTTTTCCCCTGTAACTTTTTTTTTTAACTGTCAATATATACTTCTTTTTTTCCCCATTAATTATGGACAATTTTTGTTTTTTTAATAAAATTTATTAGGGTGACATTGGTTAATAAAGTATGTAGATTAAAACTATACAATTCTATAATGCATCTATATATTGCATTGTGTGTTCACCACCCAAAGTCAAATCTCCTTCCATCACCATATATTTGATCACCTTTACCCTCTTTTACCACTCCCTGTCTTCCTTTACCTTCTGGTAACTACTAAACTGTTGGCTTTATCTATGAGTTTTTGCTTCTTTATTTATCGTGTTCATTTGTTGCTTTCAGTTTTATATCCCACATATGAGTGAGGTCATACGGTTCTTGACTTTTTCTGTCTTATTTTGCTTAGCATGATAATCTCAGGATCCATCCATGTTGTCGCAAATGGCAGAATTTCATTTTTTCTTATGGCAGAGTAATATTCCATTGTATATATGTACCACCTCTTCTTTATCCAATTATCTATCAATAGACACTTTGATTGTTTCCATGTCTTGGCCAATGAACACAGTGTTACGAATCAGAAGTGAAAGAGGAGAAGTTATGACAGAAACCACAGAAATACAAAATATCATACAAGAATACTATATGCCACAAAATTCAATAACCTAGAAGAAATGGACAAGTCCTTAGAAATATATAACCTTCCTAGATTGAATCACAAAGAAATGAAAAATCTAAATAGACTGATCAACAACAAGAAAATTGAAATAAGCATCTAAAGCTACCCAAAAAGCAAAAGTCCATGACCAAATGGCTTCACTAGTGAATATTACCATTCAAAGATGATTTAATACCTGTTCTGCTCACACTCTTCCAAAAAAGTGAAAAAGAGGCAATATGTATTTTTCAATCCCTTCACTTTTTCACCCAGCCCCACAACACCCATCCCATCTGGCAACCATCAGTTTGTTCTCTGTATCTATGAGTTTATTTCTATTTTGTTTGTTCATTTATTTTGTTCTTTATATTCCACATATAAGTGAAATCATGGTATTGTCTTTCCCTGTCTGACTGTTTCAGTTAGCAACACCCTGTAGGTCCATTCTTGTCACAAATGGTAAGATTTACCTTTTTTTTTTTTTTTTTGTGGCCAAGTAATAGTCTATTGTATATATGTACTGCTTCTTCTTTATCCAGTCGTCTATTGCTGGGTGCTTAGGTTGCTTCCACATTTGGCTATTGTAAATAGTGCTGCAGTGAACATAGGGATATATATATCTTTTCAAATTAGAGTTTTGGATTTCTTTGGATAAGTAAACACCCAGAAGTGGGATTGCTAGATCATATGATAGTTCTGTTTAAAAATTTTGGGGGGACCTCCATACTGTTTTTCATAGTGGCTGCACCAATTTGCAATCCCATCAAAAGGGTTTCCTTTTATCCACATCTTTGCCAACATTTGTTGTTTATTGATTTATTGATGATAGCTGTTCTGACAGGTGTGAGGTAATATCTCATTGTGGTTTTCATTTGCATTTCTCTGATGATTAGTGACATGGAGCATCTTTTCATATGTCTAATGGGGCCATCTGTATTTCCTTTTTGGAGAAATGTGTATTCAGGTCCTCTGCCCATTTTTTAATTGGATTGTTTGAATTTTTGGTGTTAAGTTGTATGTTTCTTTGTGTATTTTAGATGTATCATTGGTGATGTCTTCTCCCATTCTGTAGGTTGTCATTTTGTTTTATTGATGGTTTCCTTTGCTGTGCAAAAGCTTTTTAGATTGATATAGTTCCATTTGTTTATTTTTTGCTTTTCTTGCCCAAGGAGACATGTCAAAAAAAATATTACTAAGAGCAATGTCAAAGTGTTTATTGCCTATGTTTTCTTCTAGGAGTTTTATGGTTTCAGGTCTTACATTTAAATCTTCAATCTAGCAAATTCCAGTGTTTCTAATGTCCGTTGGTTTGTCTCATCTTCTTAGCAATGTCAGAAGAGATCTCTTAACTGGAACTTTATAAAGGTAATAGAAAATACTATTTGGGATCTAAATGCGGGCATTTTGAAGTAAATTATTTTTAAAATGTATGGCTATTTTCTAGTATTCCCTGCATACACTATACAATCAAAACTACCCTGATTTTCTCACGATTCTTCCCCCTCGGAAGCCTTCTGATGGAAGCCTTCACCAAAACTGGCCTGATTAGACTCTTGGATTTGGGTTATAATTTGGGCATTATCTTTTGTTGTGCTAGACTTGGTTTATGTGATGATTTCCTATGCCATACTGCATTTTCCTCTACTGAAAAAAATGCCTTTCTAGTATTGGAACTTACCAAAAATTGCAGTTATTTGTACTTTACCAGTTATTCGGGTTTCTATTTTTAATGTAAAAATGTGAAGAATGTTTTGTGTATTCTCTGAACAGCTGGTAGTAGAATTCCTCCAGGAAAAAATATTGCCTAGACTCTCACCATAGTCTCCTAACTTTCTTTTTTTTTACCTAGTCACCATACAGTTAATTCTTTTACACAGTAGTCAGAGTGATCCTATTAAAACGTATATCATGTTATCCTCTGCTCATAACTGTTCAGTGGCTTCTCATCAAACAAAAGCTCGAAGCACCACCTCCTTCCGTAGTGCTGCAAGTGATATGTATCCTACACACACCTTTCTGATTTCATCTCCCAAACATTCTCCCTTACTCATTTTACTCCACGCTGACCTCCTTGCTGGTCCTGGCATAAAGCAAACACAGACCTGCTTTTCAGGCCCTTTGCATTCCCCTTGCCCTCCTCCCCCAAACATTTGCAATGCTTGCTGCTCCCCGTTTCCTTCAGGTCTTGGCTCATATGCCACCTTATTATTGAGACCTTCCTTGGCATTTGAAACTTGATAGCACCACTATCCCAGGTGGATACAGGGTCTAGATCATGAAAGCTTTACTCCAGGAAGAAGGAGGTATTCTTAAGAGGCTTAATGGCTTCCCTTGGCCCAGAAGTGAGGAGGCAGTCCTGTCTGGGTCTGAAGGGCCAGGAGACCTGCAGCTGGAGCTCAAATATGAGTAAGTTCAAAGTACAAATAGTTTTTGTTCAAGCTATATTGTTTAGCAACTATGTTTCTTTAGCTATTTAGTGGGTTAATTGGTTAATTGCTACTCTACAAAACTAAGTATATAGGAAAATTCAGAGAGCCCATCTCTTCTCAAATGAAAATGTGATCTGTTAATGTTTTCTTTGGGGATTCCTCCTGGGAAATGCCCCATTATAGCCATAGATGAGTTTATAGCCTTCCCTAGTGTTACACAGAGAAAAGGTATCTTCTCCTTCCAAAAGGCTCTTTCCCCCCCCTGTATTGTTTCTGTTCTTTCTGACCCTTAGCTGTTTCTGGTGTTGTTTACAGCAGTTTCTGTGAAGTGGACTTAGGAATCCTCACATCGCTGCCTCTTTGTGGTGTCCACTGTAAGTAGGCCATAGGGTCACAGTAAGCCTAAAGAATAAAGAAAACGTGTTTTTTTTTTTAATTTTATTAATGATTTTAAAGGCAATACCATCATTCAGTTAAAAGCTCAAGTCAACAACATTTTAGTATAATTTAGCTAGAAGTTTTCCGATCACTTGGCCCACCCTTGTTTACATGCCAGGTTTGCTATACCTGACTGGGTGCTGTTGCTAACTGCACTGGAATTTTCACCATGTCATAGCTAATAAAATAGTGGGACTTGCCTCTTGGGCTAAGAAATGCAACAGCTTTTCAATACATGCCATAAGGAGGTACTATGATCTGGAGGAGGGAAAGGCAGAGCACACACTCTCTGGAGATTGGGCTGCTTCTATTATATAACCAACTTCTGGTATGTAATGCCAACTCAGTTCTGGGATTTTAGCTAAACTCTGGGAATAGCATGAATGGAGTTTTAGATTATGGTCTTTGAAGGGCTGGTTTCCTACCCCGTGAGTGCTCTACCTGTTTCAGATCCTTCTGAATCTTGTGTTTTCCCTCAGTCCGTGATTAGGGAGCCATTGTGGTATCTGCTTGTCATTCCTCAATACACAATGCTCTGACTTAGAATTTCCTGGTTACTATTTTTCCCCCACTAACTGTGGTTCTTTGAGAGGCTTTCTGAACATGTAGCCCATCTTCTGGTATGCAATGTGTGACAATTAAGTTCGCGAACTTGTTGCAATGATGTTGCTACCCTTTATTTTGATATCAGAGGGATTATTCATTGTGAATTTGTACCAATTGGACAAACAGTTAACCAAGTTTACTATTTGGAAGTGCTGAAAAGGCTGCGTGAAAAAGTGAGACAACCTGAACTTTTCGCCAACAATTCATGGCTCTTGCATCACGACAATGCATCAGCTCACATGGCACTGTCTGTGAGGGAGTTTTTAGCCAGGAAACAAATAACTGTATTGGAATACCCTCGCTATTCACCTGATCTGGCCCCCAGTGACTTCTTTCTTTACTTGAAGATAAAGGAAATATTGAAAGGAAGACATTTTGGTGACATTCAGGACATCAAGGGTAAGATGACGACAGCTCTGATGGCCATTCCAGAAAAAGAATTCCAAAATTGCTTTGAAGGCTGGACTAGGCACTGGCGTTGGTGCACAGCTTCCCAAGGGGAACACTTTGAAGGTGACAATAGTGATATTCAGCAATGAGGCATGTAGCACTTTTTCTAGGACGAGTTTGCGAACTTAATTGTCCTACCTCATATGTAAGCATTTGATATACCTTGATGAAGAATTGAAATTCTGTGATTTACGGTTATTATTTTCTTATCATTAATCTTTGTACTATTTTTGCATGGGAAGAATTTTATCAACCCTAAATTATAGGAAGAAACAGGAGTCTAATTGACTTGCTTTGAAAAAAAAAAAAGACTGAATAGGAAAGTTAGGGTTATAGAATTGAACTTAAACCCTAGCAGCGATCTAATGTGATGTTCACCATCCATCTATAATATTTCCTCAATGTTTTTCCTGGCGTTTGTCCTTATTTTCTTCTTTAGAAAGGAATTTAAAGCATATATTTACATCATTCCCTATTCTTAAGGATTAGGGTAAATATTAACTATTTGCTCTGTGATCTGTGTTTCAGCGTAATATCAGAATAAAATTTTACTAAATTTGTTTGCTAATTGTAGCTGTTTCTATTTTTCTTTTTCTGCCTTCTACTGTCTTCTATTACCTTCACTTCTGGTGCTTCTCTCACATTTTTTCTTAAATGTTTGAATCTCTTGGTCTGTTATGTACCTTTAGATGGAAGAATCTCATTTTAAAAAAATTAAGTTTGTGTCACATTTATTGATAGTAAGACCTTTATGCTCTATTGTTAAGTGGGTGAAGGAACACAGAACAATGCATGCTGAGTGATTCAACTTTTTAGAAAACAAATATTTTGTTTTAGCCATTTATGTATGAAAAGATATGTGAAGTTATATACTAAAATATTTACTGTCATTTTTTGAGAGTGGTTGGAATTTTGGTGATTACAGTTTTTCCGTCTTTTTCCCCACCATTTCATTAACTGATTCTTTTATGTATATTTTTATTTTCTTTTTTGTATGTGTTATTAGTGTTGAAAACAAACACTAAGTGGGAAAAGATACATAAAAAGTTCTATGGACACAAAGGAATAAATGTGAACTCTGATGATTTGATTTCACTGCTGGTGCTATAAAATTTTTAACTTTCTTTTCTTTGGTTGTAAGGACCTAAAGTCCAATGCCTAAATATTGTAAGCTTTGGAGGGCATGGATTATGTATTCCTGGTAGAATTAGAATGGCCCATTTTTTTGTCAAAATGATCAAGGAAGTATCTCACTCTGGATATCCCTTGTAACTTTACCTGGGCATGGAGAAGGCACAATTAAGCGGTGATGACTTCTAGCCTCTGAGTAAATCTCAGGAGAATGGCAGTGCTTCTTCCGGATTCCACTCAGGGTGGGGACAATTCTGTTGTTGACTGAGGAGCCCCCACTCAGAAGTGTCAGATTGAATGTGCCCTAAAGAATCTGACAAAAGCCAAAAAGATGAGATTGGGGGAAGAAAACATGGACCCAGGCTACAATCAACCCCCACTAGTACCCACACATCTGTTTTGTTTACTTGGTTGAAATACAGAGCTGTTTTACATTCCTGTATAACACAATGGTATCAATAAAATGCAGCCTAGTTTAAAGAAATATATTTTATTTTTCTGTTTGTGATTGCATTAAGCTTCCGTGAAAATGGAACACACCAGTTTCACAGCAGGAGAAGATAGATATAGCAAGATTAGTAGGCAAGATGTTCAGGATTGGAAGGCTCTGTATGGCTGAAAGAGAGGCAATGATAATGATTATGGGATAATAGCACTGTTGTGCTGTTTTATGAGGCAGTAACCCAGCTCCCAAAGCAGATAAACTATGGGGGTGAAGGCTGAGCTTATCCCATGGAGGGGAATAGATTGTTGCTGAATAACCCAGCATGACAGTAAGGCTTCATCGTTATTGAAGCAAGAGCTTAAAAGTAAGTTTTAAAATAAAATGAGTATTGTCATGTACACCTGAAACTAATAAAAAAATAAAAATAAAAAATAAAATAAAATAAAATAAAATAAAAATAAATAAAATGAGTAACTTCCCAAATATGAGCAAGTGAACAGCTGAGGAAGGGTAAAAGAAAAGCCGTTGTACAGGAGAGTGGGAGGCTACAAGGGTGGGGACAGGTCTTTGTACGCAATAAGAAATGGAGTTCTAGGAGTAGGAGACAACATTTCCAGGACGCCAAACAAAAACAAAAGCCACAACCATACATACTGGCAGCTGAAATGAAGTGGTATTTTTCTAGAAAAGCATTCAATGACTGCAAAATGCAAACAGGTTTCCATTTGTCTCGTTTTCAGTCACCAGTCATTTCTTGTCAAGTTGGTATGTGAAAGAGACTGCGTTAGTTACAACGACAGGCGCAAGCAAAGGGCATACATATTCTTGCTTTCTGTGAGCTTACAGATCAGTTTAGCTTCATACGATGTTGAAAGAACTCAATCTTCAGTTTTCTTTTGTAACCAAGATTGATCAGAAAGCAAGTATCACTCAGTCTTGGGGATTCTTCCTACATATGTATGAACATCTCACGGCCCACTTAGTTCCAGCAAATGGAGGAGGGATGGGACTTGACCCTCAACCCGTGTTACTCCCTTCTGGGCTCTTCAGTTGGGCATGTGGTGTCGATTCAGTTAGGGTGGCTCCACTGGCAGCTGGTTTCACTCTGAGACAGCTGGTAAAATTTTGCTTCAGCTCCCAAAGCTTTAGTGCTTAGTACTAATTCTTTCTCCCTGACAGGCTGCCAGCAGGCATTTCCTTGTGGTATTTGTCAGTTCAGAAGCTTCATTATTAAATAGGCTCCTGCATCTTACACCCGGTAGCATTGAAATCCCTATCTTTTCTGAGCACCTCCCAAGGGAGGGGGCCACTTCAAACACCGAGACCTCATCTATTCCTCCATTTTCAAACCAAAACTCTAGCTCAGTAGTCTCAAGAGCTTTGGCCTTCCAATGAAAGGCCCACTTAGGATTTCTCTTGGGGGTGCCTACCCAGCTTTCCAGACTAATCACTCAAAAAGGCCAAATTCAAGAATACTGCAGTTACTTTTTTTTTTTTAGCTTCAGTTGACAGTCAGTATTATTTTATGGTAGTTTTAGATGTACAGCATCGTGGTTAGGCATTTATATAATTCATACAGTGATCCCCTGATTAGTCTAGTACCCACCTGGCACTATACAGAGCTGTTGCAATATCATTGACTATATTCTTTATGCTGTACTTTATTACATGCCCATGACTGTTTTGTATCTACCAATTTGTATTTTTTAATCCCTTCACCTTTTTCACCCAGCCCCACAACACCCCTCCCCTCTGGCAACCATCAGTGTCTTCTCTGTATCTAGTCTGTTTCTGTTTTGTTTGTTTGTTTATTTTGTTCTTTAGATTCAACATATAAGTGAAATCATATGGTATTTGTCTTTCTCTATTTGACTTATTTTACTTAACATCATACCCTCTAGGTCCATCCATGTTGTCGCAAATGGTAAGATTTCATTCTTTTTTTTTTTATGACCGAGTAATATTCTATTGAACATACAGAGGATGCCACCAAAAATGTATACATATTTTAAGAAAGGAAAATTGTATTAAAATGGTAATACTCAATATATACTGATAATAAAAGATGAATACAAGTCACATTCAACTTCTGCAATTACAAAAGGTGCTCAAAGTGGTTACCATCAGTGTTCAGATACTTCTGATTAAGGCGAACTCCTGCTTAAGCAATGTTGACAAAAGTGTCCACTGGTATACAGTTTTTTGGTACCCCTGCATATAGCGCTTCTTCTTTATTCAATCATGGGCACTTGGGTTACTTCTATATCTTGGCTATTATAAATAGTACTGCAGTAAACATAAGGTTGCATTTATCTTTTCAAATTAGTGTTTTGAATTTCTTCAGATAAATACCCAGAGGGGAACTGCTGGGTCATAAAAAGTTCAATGTTTAATTTTTTGAGGAACCTCCATACTGTTTTACATAGTGATTACACCAATTTGCAATCCCACCAACATTGCACGAGGGTTCCCTTTTCTCCATTCAAGGATACTGAGGTTACTTTTAAGGTTACCTTCTGGGGTATGCAGGTATGGAAAAAGAATAGCTTTTATTTCTCCTTAGTGAAGCTGAAATTGCCAAAACAGCAAGACTAACTTAAATTCTCAGTAGGTTTTCTGCCACACTGAATTCTCCATAAGGTCCATGCTATACTTGAGAAGAGGGAGTATGCTGGTTGGCTGTTCACCATTTCATTCCTAACAACTAGCAAATTCCTTGGCTTATAGTAGGCCTTATATATTTTTCACATGACTCAGGGTGTTGAATAGTTTCCAGAAATTAGTTACATGACTGGTTTAGCCATTGCTCATCTCCGGAAACACTGAAGAGCATTTATTCACATATATTTCCAGAGTGCTTATGTATACTTATAAGTGCCCCCTTATCTGGGCACTTGGACTTTATCACTGAACACAATAGACAAAGACCCCTGCCCTCCTGGAGCTTTCATTCTAGGAAAGGAGACTGTAAACAATACATATATTCAGTATAAGTTATCCAGTACTGTGTTTCCCTGAAAATAAGAGCTAGCTAGACTATCAGCTCTAATGCATCTCTTGGAGCAAAAATTAATATAAGACCCGGTCTTATTTTAATACAAGACCAGGTATAATATAATGTATAAAACTGGGTATAATATAATATAATATAATATAATATAATATAATATAATATAATATAATACCGGGTCTTATATAAGACACAGTATAATATAATATAACATATTCTATTAATTTTTGCTCCAAAAGTCGCATTAGAGCTGATTGTCTGGCTAGGTCTTATTTTCGGGGAAACATGGTATATTAGAAAATAAGTGTTATGGAAAAAAAACAAAAGGGTTGAGCAGGGTAAGGGAAATCCAGAGTAAGGAGAAGTCTGTGGTGTTAGATAAGGTCATCAGGACTGGCATCATTGAGAATGTGATATTGAACAAAGATTTATAGGTGAACAGGATTAGGCAAGTGGATATTGGAGTAATACCATTCTGTGGACAGAGGAAACAACTACAGTAAGGGTTGGAAGTGTACTTGGAATTTTTTAAATCATGATCATGGGATAATACATAAAACATAAAATTTACCATTTTAACCATTTTGAGTTGTATGATGGAGTAGCATTTAGTAGTACATTCACTGTGTTGTGCCACCATTACTATTATTGAGTTGTAGAACATTTTTGTCATTTCAAAAGGAGACCCCTATCCATTAAGCAGTCACCAACCCCATCTCCCCTTCCTGCAGACCCTGGCAACCACTACTCTGCTTTCTGCTTCTATCCATGTTCTTGGCATTTTGACGAAGACCCTGTAGGTAGTATGGCCTGGAGCATAGTAATTGACAGGAAGGTTAGTAGGGGAGAAAGTCAGTGATGTAAAGGAGAGTTCAGTCCCTTTTAAGCTATTGTTAGGACCTTGGCTTTTACTCTGAATGAGATGGAGAAGCATTCCAAAGTTTTAAACTGAAGGATGGAATGCTCCATGGGGGAGTAGATTGGGGGACATGTTTATAACAATGGTGAAAGGAAGAGGATTGATTAAAAGGTAAGATGATGGCTCAGAGAAGGTTGGCAGAAGTGGAGGTGTTTGGAAGGGGTTGAATTCTAGGACTATTTTGTAGCTAGGGTCAGCAGGACTTGCTAATGAATTGGATTTGGGGTGTGAAAGAAAATCGAAATCAGGGATTGCTCCAATGATTCTGACCTTAGTGACTAGAAGGATGAAGTTCCCATGAACTGAGGTGAAGAAATTGTGGCAGGTTTGGGGGAAATATCAATTAGTGCAGACTGAGTTCGAGATGTATGTTCATCCAGATGAAAATGTCAGGTAGATAGGTGTGTGTGTGTGTGTGTGTGTGTGTGTGTGTGTGTGTGTACATGTGTGTGTATACACTTCTAGAAAGTGGCCTGGAGTGGAGATACAATTTTGGGAGTCATCAGCATAGAGATGATATTTAAAGCCGTGCCAGTGGGGCAAGTCAGTGAGGGATTGAATGTGAACAGATAGTCAGAAGAAGCCAAGTGCTGAGCACTGGGTCATGTCCTCCTTAAATGATGAGGGCTACAGAAGGAACCAGAACAGCAGGAACCAAGGTAGTAGAAAAATCCTGGGTGTGTAGTGTTTTGGAAGCCAAGTAAAAAAATTGAACCAAGGAGGAGACAGTGGTCAACTGAAATACAGACGCGTTGACTGACTCTTGGAGTGATTAGGTTGTAAGCCAGATTGCGATAGGTTTAAGAGAAAATGGGGAGAGAGAAACTGGGGATAGTGAGTAGACACAAACATTTGGAGGATTTTCTTGGGACAGGGCTAGAAGAAATGGGGGCCATCATACCCCCTTCTTCAGCTCCTCACTTTCAGTAGAAATCTTATTATCTCTTATGTTACAATAAAATTAATATATAGTTTATTCATTTGAGTGATACTTTTCTTTGCAAAGTACTGTTTCATTTTCCTCCCCATCGATTCTAAAGACAATCCCTGTAATTTTAAAAGAAAGATAATTTTATTAGCAAGACAGTGAGGGATAAGATCCAGATCACAGAGATTTTTTTCTGAATCACTAAAATAAACCTAATGTTCTACAAAATAAAATCATTTAAAAAGTATCCTGTAAAAGTCGTGTTCATATCCTTCTTATAAGTTAGTTTATAAGCATTTCCACAAAAACTTAAGAAAATTTGGAACACTTAAAAATAATGGAGAGAATCTGAATAGTCTTTTCTCTCAGCCCCTTGGAAAAACAGGAACTTATACGCAGTGCTTATTTTAAGGCCTTTACGATGTTTAATTTATTTAGGTACATAGAAATGCATTATGTATAACTTCACTAATAAAGTTTTGTATGGGATAATTACATTTTTTAAATATGGTAGATTTAGAAAGCAATTGCGAATCTACTAGCTGAATTTGCTGTTTGATGTTTTTAATTGTTTAAATCACAAATAGTGTTCTAAAGTTGTGGAAGTGAAAAGATTTAACTTTTCTTACCTGTTCCGGTAATTGAGAAGCAAATGAACGCTGGACAACCACCAATACCAGTATTACAAATAAACAGATTCTAACTAGTTTTGTGCTTTTATGACATTAAAATGTTTTAGAGAAGCATTTTCTGAAAAGTAGCTATACATTAAAGGGAACCACTGCATTCATTTGACGTGCTATTTTGATGTGAAACTCGGTTGAATTGTTGGCAATGTTGAGCCATCACGGTTCACAGTATCGTCTGGTGCATTGTTCCATGCCTCGCTTGTTCCTTTACTGACATGTATGACAAATGTTCATAAAGGCTAACAGATAATTTCATGGGTACTTGAAAACTGAAAATTTTACTGGATGAGGCATGCTACTCTAGTCTTTCATTTGGTAATTGTTTTACAACCTAAGTATTTCCAAATAAAGGTCACTTTCTTTCACATTCTACATGAAATGGAGGAGGCAGAAATAGGAGATGCTAGAGAAGTCCTAGAGAATCAATTCGGCAAGACTTCTCATTAGGCTATGTAACAGAGAGTTGATGTCACTGAACATTTATTGATTACCTACTGTGTGCCAAGCATTGTGTTACATGTTGCGATGCAAAGATGAAAGCCAGATTCATTCTTTCCATAATTAACTTATTCATTATATCAACATTTATCCAGCATCCTTTAGATTATTAATATATATGTATATATATATAAACATAGTCATCTCAGCAGCTGAAAATAGAAAAAATAATTATGTTTTGCTTTGTAATTTAATCAGATAAATTACTATGCTACCTGATATCACTTACATTTCTAGTTTTGAATCGAAGATAATTCAAGCTTCTTGCAGCTAGAATCTAGGGATACAGTTGGGGAGGAAAGCTATTACATCTATTATCACAAAGCTCATAAGAAAAACCTTACTTTGTTTTTGATATTTAATATTATTTATATTTTTCTATTTCAGGGTGTATTTTTTAAACAGGCAAAATTTTAATCAGTTTTAAATAGAAAATAGAACATTTTCATAAATCTGTTTTTTTTTTTTTTTAAGTGGGTAGTTTTACAGGTGACGAGTTATTTCTTCAAGTGCCTTCAAGTGGGCGAATCGGTCAGTGTTTGCTGCTGCCAAAGCCACCTACCCTCTCATCCCCAAATTAACTCTTCCTTATCAATGAATTCTATTTTTCTGGGGAAATCATCAATTAAGTAATTAGTAATTAGGTACCTAATGACTTTAACAGCTTTAAGACCTGTTAATTTCTTCTTAATGAGTAGGTTATACTCCCTCTTTAGGTAGAAAATTAAGATGAGAAGTTACAAATATTTTTAAAATAAGGATTTAATCCATTATAAATATGCCTGTTAATTTCAGGCAAGATTCTGCCCTAGGAGCTGAAGAAATCCAAAAATATTAATGTTTGTTGAGCTCTGAATAATCTAGTGGGAACAAAAAAAGCTCACACCCTAGATGAAATTGCATTAAAAAGCCCCTGCCAATATTTTTTTTTTAAACAATGCCAGCAGTGGTGGACTATTGAACTCAGAAGGAAAATCATACCATATTTAGATAAGATACTTGTGTAAAGATTGGGAAAATGCTTTTATCTCTCTGAATTATCATGTATTGAAGTTGGGATGGGCCTAGGTAAGATCAATCAGAAGGAGCAGGAGAGCAAACAGCATTGAGTTAAGAGGCAACATCTAAAAGGAAGTGATTATTTTGCCCCAGAAGAAACTAGTGTCTGAGTAAAAGATGATACATTTCCTGGGTGACCAAAAACGCACCGCGCATGTTCTTGCAGTGCAGTCTGAATCCTCAGCAAAAAGCAAAGAGGACGCTTCTCACTCGGCAGCCTCTCTGCTTTTATGTTCCGAAACGTTCAGTTGCTATTGGTGGTTGTTAACTCTTGTCTTTCCATCATCCCTTTGTTCTCACTCATAATTATGATCTTCAGATGCACAGTCCTCTATAATCTATCGCCAGCATGAGGGCAAGATTAGTAGACCATTCTGGATCTTTAGCACTTAGCTGAGGGTCTGGCAGTGTCAGTGCTCAATAAATATTTTTTAGCAAATGAGTGATTATCCAAATATCAAGGCCTTTTCTGTATTAAGCTCTAGGATAAAATTTGGGCAGGTAGAGGGTGGGAATGTTCTAGGATCAAATTTTTGTGATGCTATTAAAACCAAATGAAAACAACATTTAACAACTGATCCTTTGAGCCTTTTCAGGTGGGACTTTACCTACAATTTAAAAAATGATGGACAGCTTTTAATAATGTGTCAAGTCAATGTTTTCACCTCATTCACATTTCCATTTAATATATGTGCTTTAACTATCTGCGTGACGAGATAACAGGTGAGTGACTTTGTATATATGGATATGTGGTTTTCAGATTTAGATGTGCCCCAATTCTGCAGCTACTGTGAAGTTACATTCCAAAACTTATTTTGTTATAGTTGAGGTATGAGTTAAAGGAAGGAAATTATGTGCACTTATGTCCCTTGAGAGTACACTTCCAAAAATGATGCATTGCATTTTTATATTCCTCAAGATTTTCACTTCTTTCGCTATCCTACAAGAAAATATCTACAAAGAGTTTTATATGCCGGTAAGCAGGTCTTGAGAACACTTAGCATTTACCAGCACAGAGCAATATAAAATTAGTAAAAGGCAGGCTCTTTTGCATTCATGATGTTAACGTTTCAATACAGAAGTTAGACCAAAAAATTATAAAATACCAGAAGCCACCAATAAGAGATGTATCTATATACTGGTGGTGCCAAAAAATGTATACAAGTGTACGCTTTTGTCAACGCTGCTCAAGCAGTAGTTCACTGTAATCAGAAGTGTCTGAACACTGATGGTAACCACTTTGAGCACCTCTTGTAATTGCAGAAGTCAAACGTGACTTGTATTCATCTTTTGTTATCAGTACGTATTGAGTATTACAGGTTTCATACAATTTTTTTCTTTTCTTAAATGTGTATACATTTTTTGGCAACTTGTGTGTGTGTGTGTGTCTTATTCATATATATGTCCTGTGTGTGTGTATATATATACACACTATACATCCTAAGGTGCATGAAACATAGTCAGGAATGACTTTAAAAATACCCAAATTAAGAATACTTAACTATTTCCATGTTTCAAAGGAGCTATCTATAATTCCTATTTAACATCTTGAATTTACTTTGTTGCGTCAAGCCTACCGAACACCAAAGCACACTTATAAAAGTAATTACTTGATTATGAAAGGTAATACTAGCTGGGCAATCTGTACCTGAAAGCACATATGTACTTCTGTTTATAAAAAGAGAACTATACTTCTCTTTATTAAAAGAGAAATTAAGTTATTCATTCATGCTTAAGTTAGGGTAGATGAATGTATGAATATCTACCAAGTCCCAAATCTTGATGGCTGATACAATAAAGGATTATCCAATTCATTTAATTCAGTTAATGTTGGTGGTAGTGGGGCAGGTGTTGCAACCCTTTGGTCTCCCCAGTTTTTTAGGAATTCTGGTATCTTCTGTTGAGTGACATTGTTGTCATTGAACACCTTGCCATCCCAGTGGAGCCACTGCACCTGGCCTGTAAACAAGAGAGGAAAGTAGGGAAGATTGTCGTGAAGGGTGTTTTATTTTAGTTCAGACCTGGAGATGCTAGCCATTACTTCTGACCACCTACCCGGGGCCATAATTTAATCACATGCTTCCACTTAACTTCAGGGAGCCTGGGAAATGTAATCTAGCCCTATGCCCTGGACAAAAAAGAAACAGGGTTTGGAAACGTATAGCACTGTCTCAGCCACAGTGTTTAAACATGGTCCATTGACTTTAAAATGTTCCGATCTTACAGTATACTTCAAAAGTTTTCATCTGAACACAAAGTCTGTGGATGAAATGAAAAAGTAATGACCAAAAACATAGCAAGAAGGAAGACGTACAAAATTAATTGGCCAATTTGGATGCAGCTGTTTTTAAAGAAATGGCTGTCCAAAGACGTTCCAAACTGAACTGAAAGGTGACTACTTCGGTGCCTCAAATCTTAAACTAAATGTGATAATGTAAAGAGTTGGTTATCTGAGCAACGCTATTAATTAGCCATACATCTTTGAGCCAGCCATTCACTTAACTTCTCTGGGACTTCATTATGTCCTCTGAAAAATGGAGGGAATAACTGGCATTTGTTTTCATCTTTGCTGTGAGCAAGCAAAATCATGTATCTAAGGGGGTTTCTAAAATATTAATTGTGAAACAAATTTCAGGTTAGTTCCATTTAGGAAAAATTACCTCCATGACTGCTTCTGTCATTAATCTATGACTCATGAATTTTCAGTTGGCATTGAGTAGCAGAGGAAAGTCTTTCAAATATTGTAAAACCAAGGTTTATCTGAGGTAACCTTTGCTGCTTGTAGGAAGTATGGAGCTGAGTAATAGTTCAAAAATAGCAAGTTATTTTGAGGAAGAACATATGTTCTTTAACAAATAAAATACGTGTTCTAAAGAATAATTTTATAACACAGTTAATCACACATTTAAAATCATTTAGATCCCGTAATTTAGAACACTCTGTAGTAATTTGCTGTGCATTTTTTAGTGTTTTCTTAAATGAAGTACTACCAAGCCGAGTACTATTATGTAGAGTTACATTTTATGAGTAGCTCTTATGAACCTCTGTGAAAGAAAAATATGTCATGAATAATTGAAATTGGACTACACAGACTAAATATTGTATGTATTTAACGTGTGTTGTGCAAAATTATGAATGTTTGCTTATACACACACCTACATACATATAAATGGTAGGTGCAATTAAAGGAGGCATGTTTCAGAAGACAAACAAGTAAACAAACAACCCAACCCTCTCTCTGCTTTATAAAAACTGCTGATGCATGTCTGTCAGGAGTTTGTTGATGGATTCATTCAACAAACATTTGAAGACTAAGTTGTAGGGAGTAAGGTACATGTTTTCAGGATATTGACAAAAAGTAGCCAAAACTTTCTTCAGGGAGTTAACCAGTTAGCAGATATCATATACAGAAAAAAAAAAAAACAACAAAATGCAGTCAAAGGCAGTTATTTTGTAAGGAGTTAGGAGACAGATTGTAAGTGGTATAACTGGGCAGAATAAGATTTCTTTCAGCTTGGAGAATAGGGAAAGATAACATCATGGAGGAGGAACATTTTCATTGTTCTTGGAGGATGGATAGGATTTAGCTGCATAAGCGGCATGACTAGTACTTCAGGCAGGGAACGTGGTATGTGCAAGACAAGGGGATGATAGAGGAATCATTCGAAATGAGTCAGAGGATTGATTTGGCTGGAGAATAGGATACATCAAAGAATAATGGGAAAGCATTCAGCTTGGAAATATAAGGTGTTGCCAGCCATACTCTGGGTAACCTTAAAACCCAGGAAGCTTTATGGACAGCTTTGAGTTTCTGCAATGGAGTGAAATGATTAAGAGAGCTTTGAAAGCATTATTAAAAACAACCTTAATTGCTGAGATGACTTCACTATTATAGTTGGCTCTTCAGAAACCTTGCCATCCTAGGGCTTTCCTTCTCTTAATAACTTGAAGGGCTAATTTTGTTTGCCCCAGATTTTTTATTCCTTACCTCTGTGTTGAGTGTTCAAGATTATTATGCAATGCCCCCTATGGTAGGATTCCTACATAAAAATAGTATCCCTGTTACTTAATAAGCAGAAAGTAATATTGATTCTGATTACATCGAAAGTAGGTGCTAGGTGAATTGACAGATGCACAAAACTATGTTATAATAACATATTTTTTAATATGCATGATGTTATAATAACATTTGTGGAGTGGAGTTAGTAAAGTCAAATGCATACTGTTATGTGTAGCTTAACAACAGGGATACATTCTGAGAGATGCTTTGTTAGGCGACTTCATCATAATGAGAATGTCATAGAGTGCACTTACATAAACCTAGATGGTCTAGCCTCCTACACACCTAGGCTGTGTGGTAGAGCCTACTGCTGCTAGGCTACAAGCCTGTACAGCATGGGACTATCCCGAATACTGGAGGTAATTGGAACACAATGGTAAGTATTTGTGTATCTAAACATAGCTAAGCATAGAAAAGGTATAGTAAATATACTATATGAAACATAAAGTCTGTGTGTGCCTGTGTGCGCACATATTGGGGGGCAGTGAGAGGATTGTAGAGGGAGACCTCAAAGGGAAGAGGGTGAATGGACATCAGGAGGAGAGAAGGAAGAAAGGAAAGAGGGAAGGAAGAGAATGAGAGAGAAAGTGAGAAAAAAAACCAAAAGAGACCCAGAGAGATAAAAAGTGAGTTGAGAAATATTAAAGGAAAGGGGGAGGAGAGAGAGGGAGAGAACGAGAGAACACTTGCACTTGCGGGTGAGTGTGGGTGGCTTCCAGGTGCCCCTCCACCCCAGCCTGCTCCTCTTATTCCCTCACCAACTCCCAGCCCAGTCCTCAGGCTGACGCAGGGCAGGTCCACAACATGCAAAGCCTCCTATCGATTTAAACTACCCAGAGCTAGCAGTAAATTCAGCATGGTAGCTGGGCCCAGCCTTTGATTTCAACATTACAAATAAACTTTTTGTTTATAATCCACTATAATCTTAGGGAACCACCATTGTATATGTTGTTAGTCGTTGACAAAACGTCCCTGTGTGCTGCATGACTGTACTCCTTTAGTTTTTTTGTTCTTACTGCTGAAGTAAAGTAGGGATAATTTTAAGGATTTCATGTATGCATTGTAGCTACTTGTTCTAAAAATAAAATAACTAATTGATGATTTATCTTGATTTATTTATAGTGATTTGCTTATTAACACACTCTGGCAAAACAAAAGGAAACAAAACACACAAAAAAACCCTCTAGTCAAACAGGTTGGCCCCAGCAAAGATATAAACATATCCTCTAATGTATTACTCTTAATAAGGTATTTTTAAAACCAACAACCATTTAAACATGAGTAATACTAAACACTGTCAGTTGCTTTATTCTTTTTAAAATAAAACCAAACAAGGCAATTAACTGCAAAGTGCTCTCATAGGCCAAAGGTTGCATATTTAAACATGGGGAAATAAGGAAGTGTAGAAGTTAAATTCTCATAGAAACATTAACTCCTTGCATTTCACCTGTGGTATATTAAAATACACGCTTAATAGCCTAATTAAACACACATTAAGTCCAACATAACTAAAAGCTTGTTAACCTGAGGACTTCAACTTTTGTCTTTCTTTGCTCTTTTTTTGCTTAAATTTGCACTTTACACTTCGTTAATAGATTTTCCCACTTAATGATACTTTTCCCCTTTCCAACTAGTTAAAAATAGAGTAGTATTGTAATGATCTTTTCCCATAACTATGTATCATTTCATAGGAATGAATTTACTTACTTCAAGAAAAAAAAAAAAACTCTATTGCCAGGTTTCATAAAATCTTTTAGAAAGACCTATTGTATCCAACTGTAGTCACCAGTCATCTAGTTTTAAGCCAGATAGTATTTATTAACTAAAAGCTTTCTTGTGTAAAATAGCAACACGTTAACTTTCATCAGCATTACATGAAATCCAATGACTCATCTTAAACACAGATTCTCATTTTGTGAAAATGTGTGAATTGATTTGATATGTCAGGTTTTAAGCGTAGTTTTCTTGTCTGTCTACCCCCTTCTTATTCTGCTATATCTGGAGAAAAACTGGAAAGATGACTGACCGACCCCAGAAATGTCCTCGCACAGAGTCTCTGATGACTTGTGGTGAAAGGATTGGGTGTGTTGCGTGCAGTGGTGTGCTCTTTCTTATCCTGAAGGAGAGCACTCGTAAGATAATGGTCTCTGAACAAGAAAGCAGCACTAGAAAGATTTAATTATCATTTCACAGGAAGGTCCCTGAACAACCCTGTTGAATCAAAGCCTTTGGTTATATACACCTTTCTCTAAATAAGCAATAGGTGCTGAGCATGTGTGAAAACCACGAACCCCCCTGGCTGGAAGTGGGATACAGGAGAAGATGCTGATCTTCTCCTGTATGAGCTTTTCATACAACTCTTTAGAATTTTAATTTGAAGAGAAAAGCACTTTGGAATTTTCTGGACACTATCTTCTTCAAGGATTTATTGAAATATGAAACCTTTGTAACATTTTCACTTTTAATGCTTGGGTTTGGTTCTGTGTGTTTTAAATCATTGATAAAATATGCAGAGAGAAGTTTGTTCTGACAAGCATAGGGTCATGATTCATTCAGAGCCAGACAGAAAAATATTAGCTAATGGAAAAGGACAGATCCACAATAAATTAAGTTCTGTGTCATTTAATAAGAATTCATATTGAAGATACTTCAATGTCATACTTTATATAAAAATGGAACTTTTGTGAGTGCCTACTTGGGGGGGGGGTGTATAGAGATGTCCACATGCTCAGGAAAGACCTAAAGAGGCCCTAATCTCTCACCTTGGCCCAACCTTGAGCCTCTGCAAGAAGGGAAGGCTAAGGTAGAGTTGTAAACTGCCCACCAGACCATTGACTCTGTGCCCCAACATGCACGCAGAGCCCCTTGGCAAAAGCTGGGAGACATACTGGTTCAAGTCATTTAAGGAAATCTATGTCTAAATCATTAACTGATCACAAATCTAATTCAGCAGTGACTTCAGTGGCCATACATAACAAAATACAAACTTCAGAGAATTCAGAAAAGTCTCTAAGGACACAAGAGCAGAAGAAGCAACAAGAACAACAAACGGCCAAAACAATAAACCCTGTGGATGAGAGAGAAATCTGATTTCCAGAGTTGCCACATTATATCATTTAACATGTCTGTAATAGTTTTCAACAAAAAAGTACAAGATATGCAAAAAACGGAAAAGTATAGCCCATACACAGGAAAAAGTCAATAGAAAATAAAATCTGTTTTCTAAAAGCTCAACAGTTATACTTACTAGAGAAAGAAATTAAATCAACTATTATAAATATGTTCAAACAATTGAAGGAATCCATGTCTAAAGAACTAACGTATGAAAAGTATGTTTCACCAATTATACAATATCAATAAAAAGTTGGACATTATATAAAAAAGAACCACATAGAAATTTTGGAATAAGAAAGTATAATAGCTGAAGTGAAAATTTTACTAGAGTAGCTTAACAGAGATTTGAGCCGGCTGAAAAATATTAGTGAACTTGAAGATAGGTTAATTGAGATTATTCAATCTGAGGAACAGAGACATAAAAGAATGAGGAAAAAATAGAGCCTCAGAGACCTGGGGGACCCCCATCAAGTGTATCAACATATATCATAATGGAAGTCCCAAAAGGACAGTAGAGGAAATAAAAAAGGAGCAGAAGTTATTTTTCAAGAAATAATGGCTGAGCCCTACCTAAATTTGATGCTAAACATCCAAAAAGCTCAAAAAAAAAAAAAAAAAGAAAAAGAAAAACAGAAAGGAAAAAAAAGAGAAAAAACTCCAAATAGGACATATTCAAAGAGAAACACACCGAGATACTTTATAGTCAAACTGATGAAGCAAAAACAAAGAGAGAATCTTGCAAGCAACAAAAGTGACTCATCGAATTAAGGGATCCTTACTTAATTTATATGACAACATCAGAAGAGAATGAGGAGGGAACAAAGCTATATAATAGCAAAGGTGTCGAATACTGTTGAAATTCAGTTAGTACTAATCTGAACTAGATTATTGTGAATTTAGATAATTTTAATACCCAGGGATTAAGAAAACAATTAAAAACTATATTAAAAGAAATGGCATGGAATTAAAATGGTACACTATAAAATATCTATTTAACACAAAAGAAGAAAATAATGGAAGAGCAGAGAAACGAGACATGGAAGACAAAAAATGGCAGACATAAATCCTATGTTATCAGTAATTTACTTAATATAAATGGATTAAATAATCCAATTCAAAGGAAGATATTGGCAGAATGGATAAGAAACATTATCTATCATTATCTATCTTGGATAAGAAATATTATCTAGTATACAAGAAACATATGCTAGATTTAAAGATATATATAGGTTAAAAGTAAAAGGTATTCCATGCAAACAATAACCAAAAGAGAGCTGAAATGGCAATACTAATATCAGACACAATTTTTACTAGAGACAAAAAAAGTACTTTTATAATGATAAAAGTGTCAACCCATGAAGAAGAAACGGAATTATAAACATTTATGTACCCAATAGAGCCCCAAAATATATGAAGCAAAAATTGACAGGATTAAAGGGAGAACAAAAGTTCAACTCTAATAGTTGGAGACTTCACCACCTCACTTTTACTAATGGAGAAGAAAAACTGGACATAAGATCTACAAGAATATAGAAGATTTTAGTAACACTGCAAATCCACTAGATCTAATAAACATCTATAAAACACTCCATCCAACAGCAGCAGCAGCAGCAGAATACACGTTCTTCTGAAATGCACAAGGACTAGTCTATCATAGTTCTCTAGGACTAGACTCTAGGATAGGATATGCTGGGCTATAAAACAAGTTTCCATAAATTTAAAAGGACTGAGATGCAAAGTATATCCTCCACGTACACTAGAGTGCAATTAGAAACCAAAAACAGAAGGAAATTTGGTAAATTCTCAAATAGGTCAGAATTAGCAACACACTCCTGAATAACCAATGTATCAAAGAGAAACAAAGCAGGGTGAACAAAACAGGGCAAACATACCTATATTAATGTTAATTAATTACTTTAAATAAATTGAAGACACATTATGGTTTTTCTAAAAAACATTATTGTACTATTATTGTACAAGCAAAGTACTTTCTTCATAGCTAGGGTAAAATTAGGTATGGGAGATTTTAGCTTGCTTAAAATAACTGTAACATACTCATTATGTGAGAGGGACATGGGTGTAGAGGCCAGGAATTCATTTTGAAGGATCAACGCATTTCTTATTTCTTTTTTAGGATGATCCCTGTTAAGACAGTTGTACCCATGTATGCCTGCTATATTACTTAGTTCTTATGGGGAAGAATAATTTGCTGTATGATGACATCTTAAAGCCCTTACTTTAAATTTAGGTTTCAATTAGACAAAATTTTAAGTTGTAAGAAAAATCTGTTTGTATAAGTGAATTTAGAAATTGAGCTATATTTTCTTAAAAATGTGAACTACATTTAATGGTATTAGGCCACATCTTTTTTCATTTACTGTTAGCTATGTACTTTAGTGCCATGAAGGACAAACCATTCAGTTACTCTAGGGATATTTAAATATTGTGCCCAGAGTGTCTATGTACGTCCATCATGATGTATTGTTAAATTCACAGCGCATGTGTTTCAGAGTCTTGATGCTTATTGAAGAGCAGGAAGAACTTTTATTATAAATAGTGCATTTGATGTAATTACAGTCTATGTTAGGTAGTGGAAAAAAAAAATCCTGCAAGTACAAAGAGAAAACTTGCTCTTTCTTCAGAATAAGGAGAAATCAATATTGGGTGTTTCAGTTGAATGATGTTTCACTTTCAATTATAATAATCTCCATGATTGTTGAAATAGGAGAGCAAAGGCAAAATCGTGATACTCACAAAAATATTGTTGGAAATAATAACTTATGAGCTATCGGCTCACACTGTTTTCTTTAACAGAATTTTAAGTTTGGAGACCTGGCATTATTTTTTTTTTTTAAATCAAAATATCCACCAAAGAGGACTATTGAATCAGTTCACAAATAGTTTTGTTTTCTGCTGTGTTTGCGGCTGATAAATACTGAGAAATTAGCGTTAGGTCAGAAAGTGAGTCTGTGCATATTTCTTTAGCCTGAGGGCTTATGTCTCCCATGATATCCAGTGTATTCCTGTAAAGGGTTCTTCTGTCATTTATTTTCTCAACTAGAAATATTTAGTGTTTCTGGTTCTGTCTTTTACACAGCTACGGACATGGTAGACAATATGTATTAGGTGGATGAATAAATACTGTGCAAATCTCAACAAAAAACCCGTGAAGCCATTTTTATAGTACATTTCCAATTCTATTATTTTTCTGTTTAGTACCTGGTAGAGTGCTGAGCACCATGAATGAACACAGTTCTCTTTGAATTGATGTCGGTACTACTCGCAAGTATTGGGGTAATTTAAAATGTACATTTCTTGATCAATCAACATTTTCATGAGAACTTGGATATTTATTAGAGCCAGTAAAAACACAAAACCTATTAGATTATTCAGAAATGAAAGAGAACATTAGAAAATCTTTTAAAAGAGTCTTCCAAAACATAATTATGTCAAAAACTTAACATTTTACATGTTTTTTTGACCAATGTGTCATTGATATATAAGTTGCTTGAGCTGATATGTACTTTTTTTGGTCATTATGTCTTATTCTTCACATATCCCTAGTATTCCACACATTGAATTTTCTCCACAAAAGTTTGTTGCATAGCTTGAATTTTATCCTTCTCTTATTTATGGATGTTTGAGTTATACAACTCATTTCCAACTGAGTTGAAGGATTTTCAAATGTCAGAGGTTGCCAGAACCAAAGTTAAAAGAAAAAATTGTTTCTGAAAATCCTTTCCTAGGCTTATACTCCTCAATTTTCAAATGTGGTTGATTTTAATTAAAGTTTAAAGAGAAAAAAGAAACCATTGGAAGGATATTGGAACTAAATAATTCACTTCTAGTGAATAGGGAGTTTGCAGTTTGAGTTAATGGTATTCATTACACTGATTAAAAGCAGTGAGCCATTTTGCCCTTGTTTATTTTCCAAACCAGTGTTTTCAGTAATGGGGGATGGTTGGTATTTGATGTTTTATGTGATGAAGTATTTTACTGATGGGCTGTTTGGCTTTTTACTTAAATTGATAACCACTTGAAAGGAATTCACCAGACAAAAGAACAACTTCTTTTCTAGAGCTGGACCATTTATTCCAGGTTCAGACAGTGAGAAAACAATTGAGTAGCTTTTATTTCCACCAGCTGTGTTGTGGTTATTTGAACAAATGGAAGACTAAAGGAATTGTACAATCTCATTACATACAGCATTACACAAAATCAGGACTCTTTTGCTAATAAATATTGCAGTTGCAGTTGAAGAACTTATAATTACTTAGATTTGTATCGCTGTCATGAGCTTGCTGCCCTGTGAAAACTCATGTAGGCCTATCAGAACTTAAATTCTAGAATTTAAGAGAAGGTGCTGCTGCAGGGTTTGTAGCAAGTTAACAATTATCTGTCAAGCAAATGTACATATATATCTACATGTACTATATATGCTATGCATACTATCTGTACTATATGTATATGTGCTATATGTAGTATATGTATGAAATATATATGGAATGTATGAAATATATATGGAATGTATGAAATATGCAATCTATGGATAGTCCAAAATAAACACCTTGAAAAATGAAACAAACTGTCTAAACTTTGAAAAATTACATTTCCTCATCAATGGATTCCAGTAATTACTATCACTTGTTACTTTGGGGCTTTGGGAAAAAAATGAGAAGTGTGTGTTTAAATGTTTTAAGAGGCAATTTTCCAAGCAATTGAGCAGGTAGTTAAAAATACCTTGTTTTTATTTCCTTGCCTGAGAAAATCGTAAAGTCTAAAGGATTAAAAGAGAGTGGAAGCTACACTGAATCGAATCTGAAGAGTATGTCCCAGATGTAAATCCCCATACTTGCCAGTCTCCAGAGTTCATTGAGCAGTAAATGGAGTTACTTTGTTTGCAATGTGAGTATGGAACCAGGACATTCTGTTGACCTAAATGGGTAGTTTCACAGAGATTATTGGCGTACTTATTCTTTATAACTTATTAAATGCTATCATAGGGATAAGAAGAGCTCTTGAGTTTGATAGAGTTGGGCAGACCCCATGAAAGGGCTAGACTAGGGTTTTTCATCCTTAGCACCTTTTTTATTGATCTTTGGGGTTGGATAATTATTTATTGTGGGACTCGTCCTGTGAATTGTAGGATGTTTAGCAACATCTCAGGCCTCTATCCACTAAGTGTCAGTAGCTCCTTCCCCTATGTTGTGACAACCAAACATGTATCCAGACACTGGCAGATGTCCCCTGTGGGGTAAATTCATTCCTGTTGAGAACCACTGTGACAGACAGTGAGCTTGTGGCAAGTGATATTGGTGCTCAGTCATCCCTCTATCCTCAGTGCTTATCAAAGGTCCTGGCCTAGAGTTGGATCTCAATAAATGTTTGCATAAATTTTTAAAAAGATGATTTAGATAAAAAGGTGGTTTATTTTACTATCACCTTCTCTGCCATTGATTTCCCACATTATTAGTAGAATTGTCATAGAATGGAAAGGCTCAATACTGCATTATGTATAAAGAGCAAAAAAAAAAAAAAAGAAAAAATATTTGAATGCTTACTACTAGAGAAAATGGCCAAGTTAATACCAGGCATTGTTCCTGTGGAATATTACACATTTATAAAATAGAGCATCTATTGAATATTTTAAATGATACTGTTTTTGTAAAGAGTAGGTTGTAAACTTAAAGAATGATTTGTTTTTTAATATAAATAAATAAATAAATAAATAAATAAATAAATAAATAAATAAATAAATAATAAAATTTTTAGGTAAAACAAAACAGGAGGGAAATGTTAAATTATTAGTCATGGTTGCTTCTGGCATTATGATTCCATTTTATGTGAACCTCTGAATCATTACTGATCAGATGCCTTTTTTTTCTTTGGTCTTTAGAAAAGCCAAAGAAATGAATCGAAAACCAGCTCAGTCTGAGTGGGTTTTATGTCATCATTTGAAATGCATTTTGTTCATTTTTTAATGAAAAGACAAAAATGAATTACCAGCTTTGTATTTCTATAATAAAGTTACCCAAATTTTCCTACAGTAACATTATTTGATTTCTGTTGTAACATTGTTATTTAACAAGAACAAATGTAGCATTAAAATTGATTTGGTATACAAAACATAACCTGAACAGAATACTCAGTTTATCTAATAACTATTATATGGAAGTTCCTTAAATTGTAGAAGAAATCATTTCTACAGAGTTTGTCTGAATTGCAAATATCCCTGTGTTATCTCTCACCATTGTTCTGTGTCAGTATCTTACATTAAAATCTTGTAGGAACTATAATTAGGGGAGAATATGTAGATGCTGCAAGTGTACAGTGTGAATTTTAAAAGAAGTACATGTTCTTAATGATTAGAGAGATTAGGATATGTGGATATCACCTGCACTTGTATTCTATGTATAGATGTGTATATTGAAGTCAGGTTGTAAGAAGCTCTTTGTGAATTAATTCCAGTTCTCATGACTACGTACATTTTAGGTACATACATATATTCTTAGAAAGATCCACAACTTAGAACATAAGGAATTCCCAATTCTGCCTCCTCGTCATCATGTTGGACCTAAAAGTCCACGTATTTCAGGCTGCCGTATGTTTGAGTCAGAAGCCCAAGATCAAACATTTGGCACAGGTTTCTCCGTTGCTTTCCTTGATCCTGCTATATGGACCAATTTGGAGCCTAGAAATGCTCTGATCTCACATTTCATGCACCCCATGCCTTTCCCTTAGCCTAAACACATTTTTTCTCCCTAATTCTCATTCCCTTCAATCTTAGTCTGCACAACCCTTCCTTAAGATGGACATCCCATGATGCCCATTCTTTTGGATCCCAAGCTGTGCTCCCAGCACCCTGTACTTCCCTGCCACTGTACTGTGATATAGAATGGTGAGCCTGCCTTTAATGTCTGTCTTCTCCAGGAACCTAGATGCTTCTGTGAGACCAGGCATCGGGCCTGTTCCAATTAGCATTGTATCTCTAGCATCTCACCACGGGACCAGCACATAGATAGAATTTAATAAATGTTTAACAAATCAGTGCATGCACGAATGAAGGTAGAAATCATAATTCTAGCCACTTTGGGAGGAAAGAATAAGATGTATCAGAAGTAATTCTCAGATAAGGTACAGTAGTACAACATTTGCTGAACACTGACAGGGCATCAAATGCTCAGTTTTTCTTTTACCACCAAAAGTTCTGATGTGATTATGCGGAATTTTGGAAATGTGAATTTTAGTGACACAATAAGTTGTTTTACAATAGCAATATTCCACATGTTTATTTTTTTATTTGTAGGATGAGTGCCACCCATACTAACAATTGTAGTATTCATGTTTGGGTCAAACATTTCCAGTAAAAAGAGAAAATTATTTTAAGATCTTAGTGGTGAAAAGCTGCTTTTCTTACCTGGAAAGTAACACAGCTTTTAGTCTTATAATGATATTTTAACTTTGTAAACATAATAATTCTTTCTTGATGGAGATATAGTTAAGATTTAGTGTGTGTGTGTGTGTTAGTAAAATCCCTTCAAAGAGACCATGGGATAATTTTTTTTCCTACAATCAATAATTATAGACCCTTTCTTATGAACCAGATTATTAAAAAAATTTGTGTAATTTTTTTCTCTATTGGTTTTAGCTTTTTTCTTTTTAATTTTTTTATATTAGTTTCAGGTAAACTAAACAACATAATGATTAGACGTTTACACCCCTCACAAAGTGATAACCACTCCCCAAGTCTACTATCCCTCTGATATCGTATATAGCTGTTATAATACTACTGACTATATTACCTATGCTGTACTTTATATCCCATGACTATATATATATATATATATATATATATATATATATATATATATATGTGTGTATGTATGTATATATGTAAAGAACAAAGTGAGAACAATGGCATTATAACATATGTAAACTTTTTATAAAACCATAATATTGTACATTGTACATAGCCAAATAAATAAGACTGGATTGCTCACAAAGCAACAATTTATACATAAAAAACAGATATGACAGAGGTGGCATAGTTGATCATCAAAGGAATGAGCTATTTAATAAGTGACACTGGGACAAAAAATTGATATTGTATTCCTACCTTACAAAAGCACAAAAGCAATACCAGATAAATTAAAGATTTAAATTGGAAATGCAAATTGGAAAATATCTTTATGATAGAGAGAACGGAAGCAATTTCTAAACAAAATACAAAAAGGTACTAATCTCAAAGGAAGGAGTTTTAGTTATGAACAATAATTCTGAATGTTAAACTTACAATTTGTACAATGAAAGAGAAAAAGAAACAAGTCAAAGGGAAACAGGGAAAGGTATGTTTGACTTAAGTATGACAAAGGATTGACATTCAGGATATCAAAAAGAAGCCCAGTGGAAAACAGGACAAGCAAGAACAGTCAATGCTGATAAAATAAAATCCAAATGTTTTCTAAAGAGCCAAAATATTGATCAGGGAAATGCAAATTAAAACTACAAAGTCGTATGTCATATACCCATCAGACTGACAAATATAAAGTGTAACAACACCAAATGTCGGGGAGGGTATGGAGCAGTAGGAAATTTCACAATAATAGGAAGTTTAAATTAGTACCACATAGTAGAGCAATTTATTCATACATATAGTCAAGTTGTGTATCTTAAAAGGGCCCAGCAATTCTACTGGGAGATATAATCCCATTGAGATAGTCTCTCATAAGTACACAAAGAGACATGTAAAGGAATGTTTATTTCAGCATTGTTCATGATACTGAAAAACTGGAATCAAACTAAATATCCATGAATGAGAAAATGGATAAATAATTTGAGATATATTCATGCAATGGAATGTTATGTGGCTTTGATAATGAATAAACTAGGCTATATGTGCATATACATATAAATTCAATATATAAATAGATATAATAAAAGATATAAAATGACTGATAAACCTCAAAAAATATATTTATACTGCTTTGTGTTTAGGATTACATACATATGAAATGAAATCAACTATATGCTTCAGTGTGGTAAATACTAAATTCATTTTGAAATTAGAAATGGATTTAATGATAGGGCAGGCATGTATTTTGAATAGAAAGCTTGTACAAAGGAGGATAAAGCAAGGGGGAATTCACCTAAGAGCAGGTGTGGTCCTTGGCACTATATTTCCTCTAGCAATACATTTTAAACTCTTATATGGAACCTTAGCAAAAGACAAAATCCAAACTCTTTTGAGTTTCTTGTGTAATGCATTCAGCATGTATCAGCTTCTTGATATTATTTTAACATGTATTTCTATAATTCTTCTTTAAGTGTGGCTCTTGAGTTTTCAGGAACATTCTGAGTTGTGATTGATCACTGTACATGTATTTTGAATAGGGACATCTGTCTCTGCAGCATATTATGTCTCCTGACATGCCATTTCTCAGCTTGACAGAGCACCTCTAGAGGGTATAGGTTTTAATAAGAAAGAATATGTGATTTTTTTTTCTTCCATAGAAAGTGGGTGGTGTTTTATTTTATAATGAAATAATGAATAGTTGGAATGACAGCTTGTCCAATTTACTTTCATTCATTATCCAGATATAAAACTAGAAATAATGCTTATTCATTGTAGCCTTTAAAATATTCACTACAAAAAAATTTAAAAGGAGAATGTTTCCTAAATAAGTTTGCTTGTAGTCGTAACAGACAGTGACAAAAGTGGCTCTTTGTCTTTTTCTTCTAAGTCTTTCTTTTTGTATTCTTATTATTATTCTTATATACCCTACATTTCTTCTTGCATTCTGTTATATGAGCAAACTTACATTTTGAAACACATTTAAACATCATAATTTTTTGAAACATGGTAGTTTTTATTACTAATTTTAAATTCATTTTGATACTATCATTACCAGTCAATCATTCAGGAACTATAGGTCAATTCTTAAAAACAAAAATGGAGGTACAAAGATGAATGAATGAGTTTTTTGTGGACTCTGCCCTAGAGGATGTTACAGTTTAGTGTGAGAACTAGACAAAAACCAAAACCAAAAACAAAACAAACAAAAAACAGCTTTATAATGACAATATGTGAGTACTCAAGAAGAAGTAAGAATGATGACCTGTGGCACTAAAGAAGCAGTGACGAGCTCTGCTTGAGTGTGGGACACTGAGTAACCTGACAGAAAATACAATTAATCCAAGTATTAAAAAAGTGAATATGAGTTTGCCATCAAAAAAAAAAAAAAAAGGAGGGGTGAAGAGACAGACTAGTGGAACAGCAAGTGCCAATGGGTAGAAGAGTGAAAAGTGTTGCAAAATGAGGACTGAATGAAAAGAATGCAAAATGAGAACTGCCTTATACATGGAATAGTAGGTGTTTGGGGGAAATGACAGATGAAACTGGAAAAGTGGAATTTTATTTATACATAGAATTTATAGTCCTGTTTTTTCTATTTTGATAGTTCCTTCCTGGCTCTAATATCTTTTCTTACACTAAGCCCAACACCAAACATTTCTTTGTCATTTGAGAAGACTCACTGGTAGGTATTTTTCTCACCTCATTTCCTAATTGCTTCTTTCAACTGTTTTGGTTAATTTACAAATATGAGAATTAATTTTAGTTACTGTGTTCAAAAGATTTTATTAAAAGGTCCTACCTTTGGTCCAACTAAATGGCTATTCAATTTACTAATTAAAAGAAATGCTTATAGAATTTCTGGTCAAGACGGCAGGATAGGTAACTCAGTGCTCACTTCCTCTCAGGACCACATCAATTACAATAAACCACAGAAAAAACCATTATTGAGAATCACTTGAAGTCTTGCTGAACTGAAGCTCTAAAATTAAGGACGTGCTGAAGAGGCCACCTTGAGAATGGTAGGAGGGGCAAGAGACACAGAACAGGCTGCGTGCGACTATTGAAAACTGGGAGGGATATCTTGGTTGCAGAGGTCCCCTTCCCTGAGGAGTGAGGAGTCTGAATCCCACACCAGGCTCCCCAGCATGGTTTCCAGTGCTGGGGAGAGAAGTCCACATAACTTCTGGTTGTGAAAACCAGTAGAGATTGTGGCTGAGTGTTCCTAGGTGTTCCTTTTAAGGGACCGGCACACAGACTTATTACGGAAGGCCTCACTCACTCTGAGCTTCAGCACTGGGGCAGCAGCTCAAAAGACACCAGAGACACATGGGAAGGAACTGAGTTGTCTGGCCTTAAGGTGAGGGCTGAAGGGGCAGTTTACCCCAGACATAGGAGCTGGCAGAAGCCATTGTTTCTTTTTGAGCCCTCCCCCTCCCTGTGTGCAGACACAGGAAGATGCCATATCTGAGACTCCATCAAACTGGCTGTCAACTTTTACCTGCTCTGCCCTAGTTATTGTTGTCCGACGCTACCCCACCTAACTTTTGGGCACACCCAAGCTGCTTCCAGTGGCCTTTCCATATAAACAGCCTGCCTTGGCTCATGCTGTGGACTTTCCTAAAATCTCTCAAAGATTCACAAAGCCAAACAAGCAGCATCTGGTGCCAGTGTGTCCCATACCTCTGGCTGAGCAGCCCTAAGCCTGGCATTAGCGAAAGCTGGCCCTGATTTGCAACCCTGGCTCTCTCAAGGCACCGCCAAGCACAGCACAGGTGGTAGCCATCTCTGGATTGCTTTGTGGCTCATTCCAGGTGGCCCTGAGCAAGGTATAGTCTGTCGCTGACCTTGGCCAGCAGCAGGTCCCCTCCCCAGAGGCCCGAGGGCTGGCAGGCCCAGTGGCCAGCTTTGAACTGGGCCAAAGCATCACTCAGCCACGTCCAAGGATGACACACCCAAAGGGCAGACCAGGCAGGCACCAGAGCCCTGCTAAAATGAACCCGGCTCTGTAGGGTCAGCCCCTGAACAACAGCCTCCTCCACTGTTGTCACGGACAGTCCTCACAAGCAATCAGCCTGAAAGTCAGTCCTTTTTATTGAAGTGCAAACAGCAACCAAGGCTAAACTACAACAGGAGGGCACACATAACCCACACAAGGGACACACCTGGAGCACCCAGCTCTAGTGACCAGGGAGACTGTACACTGGGTCCCACAGGAAACCTACTACATAAAGCCACTCTACTAAGACTGGGAGGAATAGCAGCCCTACCTAATACATAACAACAAATACAGGAAGGCAGCCAAAATGGGGAGACAAAATAACATTTCTCAAATAAAAGAACAGAACAAAGCTCCAGAAAAAGAACTAAATGAAATGGAGACAAGCAATTCACCAGACACAGAATTGGCTATGAGGATGCTCAGTGATGTCAGGGAGAGCTCAACAAAGAGATAGGAAACATTAAAATGAAGATAGAAAATGTAACAAAGAACCAGTCAGAAATAAAGAATACAATGCTGAAATAATACCAAAAAGGGAATCAACAGTAGAATAGATGAAGCAGAGGATCAAATCAGCAATTTAGAAGATAAAGTAGCAAAAACCACCCAATCAGAACAGCAAAGAGAAAAAAAGAATCCAAACAAAATGAAGGTAGTTTAAGGGGCCTCTGGGCCAACATCAAACATACCAACATTCGCCTCATTGGGGTACCAGAATGAGATGAGAGAGAGCAAGGAATTGAAAATCTGTTTGAAGTAATAATGATGGAAAGCTTTCCTAACCTGGCGAAGAAAATAGACATATAAGCACAAAAAGAGCAGCGTCCCAAAAAAATGAATTCAAAGAGCCCCACACCAAGACACACCACAATTAAAATGCCAAAGGTTAAAGACAATGAAAGAATCTTAAAAGGAGCAAGAGAAAAGCAGTTGCCTACAAGGGAGTTCCCATAGAGTGTCCTCTGATTTCTCAACAAAAACTTTGCAGGCCAGAAGGGATTGGCATGAAATATTCAAAATGATGGAAAGCAAGGACCTGCAACTAAGATTACTCTACCCAGAAAAGGTATCATTTAGAATGGAAGGGCAGATAAAGAATTTCCCAGGCAAGAAAAAGCTAAAGGAGTTCCTCACCACCAAACCATTATTACAAGGAATGTTAGAGGGACTTAAGGAAAATTAAAAATAATAAACTCAAAAATATGAATAATAAAATGTCAATAACTACATATCTGTCGACAATTACTTTAAAGGTAAGTAGATTAAATACTCCAATCAAAAAATAGGGTGGCTGAATGGACAAGAAAACAAGACCCTTACATATGCTGCCTACAAGACTCACTTCAGATCAAAAGACATACACACATTGAAAGTAAAGGGATGGGGAAAAGACATTTCATGAAAATAGTAAAAAGAAAGCTGTGGTAGCAATACTCATATCATATATCTGACAAAATAGACTTTAAAACAAATGCTATACAAGTAACCAAGAAGGACCCAGATATCCCACTTCTGGGTATTTATCCAAAGAAACCCGAAATGCAACTTTGAGGGGACGTGCGCATCCATATGTTCATTGCAGCATTGTTTACAGTGGCCAAGATGTGGAGGCAGCCTGGGTGTATGCTGATGGATGAATGGATAAAGAGGAGATGGTACATATATACAATGGAATATTGCACAGCGATGGAAAGGAATGGGTTCTTGCCATCTGTGGCAGCATGGATGGACCTGGAGGGTATTGTGCTGCAGTGAAAGACAGACGCAGTGTGATTTTGCTTATATGTGAAATCTAAAGAATAAAACAAACAAACAAACAAAAACAAACTCATGGATACAGAGAACATTTTGATAGTTGCCAGACAGGAGAAGTGGGGGTTAGGCATGGGTGAAAAGGGGGAACGGATTAAGAAGTACAAATTGGTTGTTAAAAAGAAGTCATGGGGATGTAGGGTATAGCATAAGGAATATAGTCAGTAATAGTGTAATAACTGTGTATGGTGTCAGATGTGTACTAGATTTACTGGTGTGATAGATGGGAGGGGATTGATGGCAGGGTGAAAAAAGTGAAGGGATTAAAAAGTAGTACAAATTTACAAAATTACAAAATAGTCATGGGGATGTAAAGTAAGGCATAGGGAATATAGTCAATAATATGTAACTATGTATAGTGCCAAGTGGGTACTAGACTAGTCAGGGGGATCACTTCTTAAATTATATAAATGTCTAACCACTACGTGTACACCTGAAGTTAACATAAAATTATATTCAATGTTAACATTAATTGAACAATTTAAAAACGGGGGCGGGAGATGTAGGGGAATAAGAAATTCAAATTTCCAGGTGTAAAACGTCCAAGTCATTGGGATATCATGCACAGCATAGGGAATAGAGTCAATAGCATTGTGATAGCGTGGTACGATGTCAGACGGCTGCTGGACTTATCATGGTGATCACTTCTTTACGTATATAAATGTTGAATAAGTATGGTGGACACCTTAAGCTAATATAATATTGTACGTTAGCTGTATTTTAATAAAAATCTTAAAAAAAGAAGAAAAGAAAAAGAAATGCTTCTAGTTATGGTTTAACATGTTACCAGTTGAAATCAAATTGATTAATTTATCTCTTTGCTTGGCTAATTGACTGTCCCAGAGGGTAAACATTAAAGACATTTTTCAGGACGTGTACCTTTATGCAGCTAGCTGACGTTACTTTCTCCTGATCTCCTGCACTTGCTTCATCCTACAATCAGGAAGGAACGCCATCTTGAACTTTTCTTTTGTAGAACTCTTTTGTCCTTTGAAGTATTTTAATTATTACTTAATGAGCTATTTCCCATTCCTGGATGTTTGGGTAAATTTTCAGAGCATTTAGAATTCATATGACACTCCTTTCACTTGCAGGGAATTATCTTTTTTATTTCAGAATTCCATGATCTGTGAAATGGGTATTCAGTTACTTAAAACACTTCAAGAGATTAGTTTCATGGCCTGAATGTCTGCTCTAAACAGTTCAAAGGTAACTTTTGTTTGCTCACATTTAGCAACGATTTTAAAAAAAAAAAAAACAACAACTTTGAATGGACTGCTTTATTAAAATAATGGAAGAACTCAGTAGAGGAAGAACTCCCAGGGAAGAGGTTAAATAATATAAATAGCTCTGCTGAGAGTGCAACAAAGTTCTCTATTGTGCTGTTGCCACAGCAGCACCAATAATTCAAAACAAGGAAGTGGAGTCTCATGTTTAATATAATACAGACTTTTCCCTAGAACTTCTGTGGTCTATGGTTTTTCAGGGATTGCATGTTTATCTACATGTGTCTAAATTTAGATACGCCTTTTATGTAACATGGTAAAAGAGAAGAACTTAAAATTCTATAAGATGCAGTTATCTCTTACGCATTTTTTTGTTTGTTTTAAATTGACTTTAAACTGTCAGGAATTTTCCTGCTGAAATAAAGCCCCAGGATATTGTGGATATGTGCATATGGTCAGAGACATAATCTTTCATGCATTTCACATTCAATTTAAAAAGGTCATTTTGAAAGAGGTATAAAGAGGTGTTTGGTAATTCAAGAAAGAAAAATGATTTTTTTTCTATTGAACATTTAACCCCATAACAAGAGCTGCCTCTGCTATGGAAGGAGGTATTCTATTCTGAAGGTCCAAAGATGGAAACTCAAAAACCTGGATGTGAGTCTTTAGGAATTTTAAAGTAAACTTTATGTCATTTTACAAATATTCATAGATTTGAAAGATACTGATCTTCAGTTTCAGGCATGTATAAAATTTAATATCCTATACAATAAAGTACAACTAAACTTAGCTTTGTGAAGAAAAAGGAGAAATTTCAATGCACAAAACAGGTCATTTATACATAAACATTTGAATTTAGCAAACTATTTTTTATTAAACATATTTGCCACAACATTGTCTGGATAGAAGCCTCCTTTAAACTTTAAAACTTTTTTGTCCGTAAGTTAGTTGCTTTGTCTTGCTGCCTACCTACTTGGCTTTCATACAACCAATTTTATATTTGTTCCTACTGAAAACTAAACGTGTAGGCAATTCTGATGGTTATAGGATAAGAATAAATGAGATGATTAGGGAAATTTTCATGTTTTGAACTTTTTTACCTAGTGATTCCATGATGCAAAAAAATTGGTCAAATATATATCCAGTATATGAGTGTCTACATTTTATCCATTTAACAAAGGTAAATGTTGCCGAGACTAGTTTTCTCAAAGGTTTAGCTCACGTATTATGTATAAATTGGCCAAATATTGTTTTACATAAAAATTGTATTATGGAATTATGACTCTATTTTTCACTTATCTCCTCTGTATAGTGTTTAAAGGGGAACTAAGAATGTTGAAAGGGGAATTCTCAGAGGTTTAAGAAAATAATTTTGCATTACCATAAAAATGACTGACAGTTAAAAAGAAAATAAAAATAAAATGAAAACACACTTATTCAGCAGATGTTTGTTAAGGAACTACCTCTGTCAGGTATATTTCTAGGCACTGGAGATAAAGATTTGAAAAAGACAGGATAGCCTCATGAAACTTACATGTAATGAATATTTAAATAGGGGATTGGGATGATACTATAACCTATTGAGATTTTCCAATATTGTTATGACTCCTTCCATTTGTTCATGCATTCAGGCAATATTTGCTTATGAGCACATCAAAATTTTTATTATGTACCCTAATCTGCCTTTCTTCATCCAATGTTATGTTTTCCAATTTCTCAAAAGAAATAAAATTTTAAAACTTAAATGTACTTCACATGTCATTTGACAACAGAATTAGAATTGTCCATGTTAGACCTTTGTTTTTTTTGCTTTTCCATCCCAACCTTGGTACTTTACTTTTGGGAAGGTGTGTGTGAGATTCAAGAACAGAGCTTTGTCTGACTCCAATACAGGATCAGGCAAAATTATATTGGTGTCCTGGAGCACAATAAACTTTCTATATGATGGCCATGTTTTATGTGGCATTAGTGAGCAACATAACTGACTTGTATTAGTAGATTTTTTCAAGAGGAAGAAAGTATTGCATAGGCTTTGAGGCTAGTCTTACTGTTCAGAATTAGTATGCTTTATGTAGTATGCTTTTTTTGTAGGTACTCTATGAGAGGGGCTGACAAAGGCTTCCATGACTTGCAGTCTTCACATGATGAAAATTGAGGACCTGGTAAAGGATTTCAGGAAACCACTTACTTAATTGACTCTCTCTTTCAAGGAAAATGTATTTCAAAGTATGATAACCTAAGATTTGACTCCAAAGCTTTAGTGTAGATGAGAAATCCTTCTGGCTGAACTGTATGGCTAATGCTCAATTACCTTAGCTTCTATTAAACCATATTCTAAACACTTTCCTTTGTAACCATCACCTTGTGCAGAAGTCTGTATTTTTAGCCTTTAAGCAGAGCTCAAGCACTGTATTTAGACATCTGACTTGAAGACTAAAATTTGCTCAGTGAGCAGAACAAATGCTCAGAAAATAACATTTCAAGGTTAGAGTTAGTGTCCTGAATAAAATTCCTTTTCTTCTTTTTCTCCCTATTGAATATAACATAAATAATGTACCCTGACGGGCTTTCAAGATTAAAAAGTCAAAGAATAACAGTGAACTTGGAGAGGGAAGAGGGAGTAATTAAAAAATGAAGGAGCTTCTGTTGAACAATTGTTTGCCTGAAACTAAGTACACGTTTTATTCCTGATTCAATAGGATTATGGATCTTAAAAGGATTTTCAAAAACTATATAAGTAAAGGTTTTAGAGAAAGGGCCAAAATGAGCCTACAGTCACCTTAAAAAATATTGAAATAACACACACACACACACACAGTGTCATAATACCCCTCTCAGAATGGGGAGAAGACCGTTTAAATGTTGCTAATGATTAGTTGTAGTAATTGTAGTTACCAACTTTTGAACATTTGTAATGTGCTAGTCATTGCATGAAGGCCCTTTGTATAATTAACCTTATTTAATGTTCATAGTAATTCTATGAAATGGGCATTGCACAAGAGATCGCAAGGTCCCAGGACCCTTTCCAGAAAACGAAGTCACATACTTGCACTGAGGGAAAGTGATTATCACCTGCTGAAAAGTTCTTTCAGAATCCAGTTTACTTGGATTGTGTGTGACTTGGTCAGGAATGTGTCCCTTTGTACCCCAGGAGGCACGCATCTCATATCTCACAGTTGTAACTGCATCTCACAATGAGGCCATAACTAAATGGACATGGACACTCCCTGGTGGAGGGCGTACTCTTCACTTAGCCCAGTCTCAACGTGCACAGCACCGGTTAGAGCCGAAGACTATTTGAATGCTTGAAGATTCTCATTCTTGGAACAAGGGCTAAAAGAAATACTGGAATTTCTGGATAATTTTTAAGCACTGCGTTTAGAAAGGAATAAGCAACAAGTGAAACCCTTTGACTCTGTTCGGATCTTTGATGTCCTAATGGTTAAAGTACACAAGATGACATTCCATACTAGGGCTCAAGAATAACGTAAGAAGAGAGAGAGGAAATCAAAGTTATCTGAGTTATTTTTAAACTTGGTGGATTACCAAGTTTATGTAGAATAACAGTGGGCTGACTATTATATGGTGAAATGCTTGTCAATTCCGCTTTGCAGAGTGGGTTGTCAGTACATATGGCCCAAATGGTATCTGCATTCTTCATTTAAAATTCTAGAGGTTCTCATTGCGTTTTTATGTCAAGCATGTTGTGTTGCTCTGAAACAGAGATCTTTAAATAATAAGCTATAATTCCATGTAGTCACTGAGTCATGGACTTTTTTCAGAACTCTTGGAAGATATCACCATTGTTTATGGATGGGAACATTCAGCCTGGGGAAATGAAATGATTGCTCAAAGAGAAACAGTAAAATAATAGAATCAGCCATGTAATACTTTGGGTTTTAGAAAAGTATGAATAACAAACAAATCAAAACAACCACCTCCCTCAATTTCAGTATTTGTGGAATATCCTACCCACCACTTTACCTCTGGCAAAACTACAGGGTAGAAAAAACATTATTATGGGAATTAGAAATATGTCTGTTCAGACCCTTCCTCCGTATCTCTAACTATACAACTTGGCCGACCTAACCTTCATTTTCTTACATGCTACAATGATTTTATATATGTGCAGACTTCTTTATAAAGAAGTCTGATAACTGCCACTTTAACAATGACTATTTTTATAAGGTGATTTTTTTTCTTTTGTGCTCATTTTTTTGTATTATTTGATTTTGTGATCATATATTATTTGTTTAATAATTAAAACTTTCCCTTTAAAGTCAATCAAATAATTATGAATTTTATTTAGCATTTACAAATAATATGTGAGATGCTAATTTAAGTGCATGCACATGCACACACACACATTTTTTTCATGAAGATTGTTGTGATAATTAAATGAGTTAAAATTTTCAAATGTCTCGTATTATGACGAGTATAGACAAAGATAAATTTCTTTCTCCTTCACTTGATTTAAATACAACTCTCACTGTAACTCTCATCCCAGGTGAAAATTTGCTTATTCATCGTGCAATAAATCTGTTTTTAAGAGTATACTGGTTCCCCCATAACCAAGGTTTTACTTTCTACAGTTTCAGTTAATGCAATCAACCATGGTTCAAAACTATTCAATGGAAAATATCCAGAAATAAACAATTGATAATTTTTATATTGCACCTCATTTTAAGTATCATGATGAAATCTCAAGTCTTCATGCTATGTCTTCCCTGGGTTGTGTCTTCCCTCTCTATATTGTATTCACGCTGTGTATGTTAGTCACTGGGTAGCCATCTTGGTTGTCAGATCGACTGTCATGGTATTGCAGTGTTTTGTTCAAGTAACCCTTATTTCACTTATTAATGGTCCCAAAGTGCAAGAGTGGTGATGCTGGCAATTAGGATATGCCAAAGAGAAGCCATAAAGTGCTTCCTTTAAGTGAAAAGGTGGAAGTTCTTGATTTAACAAAGCACTTTATCATCTCACCTCAACATAAGTAGGGTGAGTATAGTACACTAAGATATTTTAAGAGACCACAATCAGCTAGTTTTTAATTACAGTATATTTTTGTAATTGTTCTATTTTATTACTAGTTATTGTTAATCTCTTACTGTGACTAATTTATAAATTAAACTTCATCGTAGGTATGTATGCATAGAAAAAAACCATAGTATATATAGGGCTTGGTTCTATCCATGCTTTCAGGCGTCCATTGGGGTCTTGGGACGAATCCCCCGGGGATTAGGAGGGTGGGGGCTAATGTACTTTAATCTCTTTATGGAGTAACTAAGGTGACTGACCAGCTGACAAGCTTTACTACATTAATGTGAGGTGGATTTCACCCTAAATCTCCTATGTTGCCAGGCTGCCTTCACTTTATCAAGGAGTAAAATAAAAAATCCACAAGCCAGAGTAGCTATAAAATAAAATTCCTGAAGCCAAAAGACCAAGTAAAGGGCACTGTGATATGTGAGCAGATTCTGGCACTGATGAAAAGTGCTGCAGAAATTTTTGATGTCTTCAGATTTATGAAGTATTTTTTTTCCTGATGTTCAAAGTCAAAAAGAAAAGATAAAGAGAAGACTATAAAATTTATCTATAATCATACCATTCAAAGGTAACCACTTTTCACATTCTGGGCTTTTCTTTCTGTCTGTTTTCTATTGAATACAGCAGGTCCTCAAATAACGTCATTTTGTGTAAAGTTGTTTTGTTCTAACTTTGATGAGAAAAAAAATCAATTCCCAGCTGAGGTCACCGTCTGTTTGCAGTTTGCACGTTCTCCCCATGTCTGTGTGGTTTTCTGCAGGGATTCCGATTTCCTCCTACATCCCAAAGCTGTACACATGATGTGAATTTGCGTGTCTCCATTGTTCCCGTCTGAGTGAGTGTGAGGGCGCACTGAGATGGAAAGGCGTCCTGTCCAGGGTGGGTCCCACCTTGCACCCTGAGCTGTCAGGAGATAATTTGTGACCAGAAATATGCAGTGTGGAGTTAACACTTGATTATATCAATTAGCCTATAGTAAAACTGGCTTAAATTCGAAGTTTCCAAGAACCTATCGATGATGTTACGTGAGGATTTACTGTACGTGGATAGACTTTATGTATGAGGTGTGAGTATGAGTGGTGAGTGAGTGAAGTGTGTTTGTGTTCCAAGATGTGGATAATAATACATATATGTTTTTGTATCTTTTCACCTTACTTAAATTAACACTGTAATGTAATGTTATTATATTTTTAATGTCATTAAGTATTTTCAATATCATGATTTGTAGAAGTTATAATTCATCATATAATTATAATGTCTTCTATTATTCCCCTTATATAGGGAATATAGACAATGTGCAGGTGTTCAACAATATTTTAACATGACAGCGTGATGGACATTCATTTATGTAAATCACCATCCACATCCCTTTAATTTTTTTCTTTAGGAATGATCCCTAGAAATAAAGTCACTTTCAAAGAGTGTGAACTGTTTAAAAAATTCTTGATACACTGTGACAATTTTTTTCTCCAGGAAAGGTATACCAATTTATACTCCTGTCAGTAGCATACGAGAGTGCTTGCACATTATATGTCTATCATCATCATATATTAGCATCAATTAGTAGTAAAAATGTTAATCTTTCATAATTTGCATTTATTTGATTACTAGTGAAGTGAATACTGTTTTGTTTGCTGAAGAATACACACACACACACACACACACACACATGCATGCACACACACACAGCCAGAATGGTCTCCCTTTTTTTCAGCAAGTACTAGATACGTTGTATTCCAATAGCAGTTTTTAAAAATTTATTTGATTATATGTCAGTAAGCAAGATCTTGGTTAAAAATAATCACCTTAGCAGCAAGTTTAATGAAATGCTTAAAGCATTGTAAAGACTGCATTTGGAATGCTTTCTTTAGAAAGATGCTTATGAGATTTTCAAATCTCCTTTTATGCCGGGCCATTGGTAATTTTGTTGTTTATCTTGGGTTCCCCAACAATGTCAAACTAGCAACTTTCAAACCTGCAAACATTTGCTTTTGTCATCAAAATTGAAAAATATAACTGAAAGGGAAGATTTAGTTCACAAACTGTATAATCTTCTGATTCTGCAGAATTGAAATGAACAAACTTGAAAACATGTAAGGACCTAAGCTCTAGTCAGTGTGTAGCTTAAGATCGGAGAGAGTGAATTTCCTTTCAAAGTAAGCACTAACTGGACTGTACACTCTAACAAGAAAAGGTAACAGCTCCAAAAGTTACATAATCATTGCCACACTAATTACTAGGATTCTAACAGTTCCTTTCTACATAGTTTCTTGGTACATCTTTATAATTCCAAAACATCACTAGTAATTGCAGGATTTTTAGTGTGTATACATGTATTTTTTAAATGGTCTCACTATGTATGATTTTTGAAGATGTTAGCTTATTTTTCCAGGATGTCATATTTGCTGCCTAGGAGGATCAGCTTTGAAACATTTCTAGTTAAATATTTCTAATTTGGGTGAAAATAGGTTTTTATAGGAGTAAAATGGTGTTCAAGTCTTCAGCAGATTGAAGGATAAAACTGGATTATAAGAAGAGATGTTTTATAAAGTATTTCTCAAACCTTAGAGGAAGTTCATAAAATAATTTTATTTAATTTATTTGTTTCTCAGTCTAATTGTGTAGGACACATCTCCCTGGCCCATGCTGGTATTATGAGCCTTGTGCTACCCCCGGCTGAGGCAGTCGGTTGCTGATCGTTGGTCAGCTGCTCATAGCAGCTCTCGCTGGCTGCTGGCCACCCATGCTGGCCACCAGCCACTCATGGCAGCACATGGTAGCCCACAGTAGCCCACTGCAGCACACAGCAGCCTGCGGCAGCTCACGCCGACCTCCAGCTGCTCACAGAAGCCCAGCTCCAGGAAGAGCTGTTGTTCACAATCTTAGCTATAGAGGGCTGCCCTGCAGCTCACCGGCCCATGTGGGAATCCAACCTGTGACCTCGGCATTAGGAGCACAGCGCTTCAACCACCTGAGCCACCGGGCTGGCCCCAATTTTATTAAATTTAAACAGGACTCAGCTTCTAATATTCATTTCGTAAATAGGAAAAAAGTAATTAAATTATTAAAGCATTTTCATTATAAAGGTTAACTTTATTATTTAGCTCATAGGGAAAGTTATTTTTTTTACCTCTTTTAAAGCTCTAGGTCTTTTTTAATTGACACACAATTATATGAGTGCTTTCTATGTCATGCATTCACTCTTAGATCCTGCCTGTGTGGGCTCTGACTATCTAATAATGGGGACAAAATAATGACATATATATCTGGAACACAAGGTAATAAATCTAGTTACTTGAGCACATCTGTATTCTGATTTGCAGACAGCTTAATTTTCATTTCTGGTCTTTAGCCAGTACTTGACATGGAATAGAATTGAGTATTTGAGAGGTATTTCATTTGTTTGTCCATTTTAACTGTGGTTCTTTCTGAATATGTTCAAAGAGCTTTTCATAGCTCCACCCTCTAATTTTCAAAAACTAAATATACTTCCTGTTGCTCATTTCTTACCATAAAACCTTGTGTTCATTTTAGGAAAATTAGAAAATACTAAAGAGTAAAGTGGGGGTGGGAAATATATATATACACACACACACACATATCCATTCTGAATTCCTGTTCACATGTTGACAGATACTCCAGATTCTATTCTATTGATTCATGTATAATTGTTTTTACAAAATGGGGTCAAAGTGCTTTACAGTGAATATCGTATTTTTCACATTACATATTTTATAAATGTCATTACAACATTTTTATTTTATTATTATTATTATTATCATTATTATTATTTAGCAACTAGTAGCTAAGACAGAGATCATGTTTGCCTATAGACAAATTTGGTGTGGTCCAAAAAGTGTTCGCCAATCTTTTGAAAAAGGGGATTTCACATAAAAATCCAGATGGCTACTTTCTCTTGAAAGATGGGTGGCTCTGCGCTGCTCCTCATGTGCTTGGCCAAGGTCAGCAGGAGCTGATTGTGGCTGTGGCCTTTGCTGAGTCAGTGCTCTGCATTCATTGCAACCCCTACCAACCGCGCCAAGTCTCCCTGCCTCCTTCATGTTCCTGCCTGAATCCTGGAGCCAGCTCAGTTTGCAAGGACAGAGGTTTGTCTGCGGTAGTGGTGTGCCACGAGGCTGTTCTGACTCCGGAGGCAAGGACTGGAAGTTTGTGGGAATGTTGTGTGGATGCTACAATGCTTGGAGGGGGCTACTGGTATTTAGTGGACCGGTCTCCCGGACGTGGGGAGTCTCATGATGTGAGAGGCAGCACTGCACCTGGAGGAATGTTTCTGGTGTCCTGCATTTTCATATATCCCTTTGGATCGTCATTTGGGTAAAACACCTGTTTATTATGTTTGGAGCCCAGAAACAAAATCTGTTGCACATCTAAAGACTGCTTTTACTCAATTTTAGTGTACACTGAATTTTCGATGACTACCCTATAATTTCATGTTTTATTATTAGAAGCTTTCCTGTGAATTGTTCACCATTTGAAAAACCATGTCACTGACAACAATATAGTTCATGGTACCCGAACAACCAACACGCACAGCTCTATCCGTGTGCATTTGTAGCTCCCTTGTTCAATATAGAAAAAGGGAAAGTTGAGACTCCTTTAGAATATTTTATGAATAAGGAATAATTTTCAGTTTCTGTGAGATAATATTAATCATTCTTCATGTTTTCTTCCATAATTTGTGGTTTGCCGTCGCAAACTGGACTTCTGGACTTCACTTCATCTCATTTTCCTTTTATTTTATCATGTGCCTGTAAGTCATTTATTGTTTCTTATTTCAATGCTAGATTTTATTCTAAAGTTCACTCAACCCACACGACTTTTACTTTCCTACCCTTCTTGTAAAGACTGGCTTCTTATTACTTCTCTTCAATCCTTATTTAGTCATTGGTAGTGAGGCAAGCTTTGGAGGAATTATTGAATGTGTAACTTTATTGATTTTTTTTAGAAATATTCTATAGCAAAAGAGGCAATGCAAAATACTTGTATTAAAAGTGAGGGGCTTTGTGCTTCATAAGCTTGATGTTCTAGGTGAACATCAAGGTCGTATGTAAGTCCTAATGAGGCTTACTGTCTTCTACAAAGACACATTCCATAGACATACTTTATGGCGAGACTTAGACTTTATGAAGGCATATGCTGTAGGATTTTAGAGAGAGGCAAGTCAGCATGTTTGAATGGGGGAAGAAGGCTCCTGGAAGAGGCTGAGATGTGTCACTGAATGCAGAAGCTTGGGGAGAAGCTCCATAGTTTTAGAGAAGGAGAGAGTGCGGGTGGTTCTCTCCCTTTCTTTTTCATTTTTCCTTCCCTCTTTCTGCTCTGGAACTCTCCATCTTTTCCCCTTCCTTCCTTGATGATACAGAAGCCGTAGATGTGATTGAGGGACTAAAGCAACTTGGTTGTGGGTATGAAGTGTTGATCTTAGGTATTTGCTCTCACCTTAAATTCAGAGAAATATAATGATGTGACCTTGAGGCTTTAGAACTATGCAGTTGTTGCTTGTCCAGGGACATTGTGGGTGGGATCTCAAAATTAGGCGTCGCTTGTGTTTCACTTCAGTATACTACATTTTCTTAGCTCTAATCAGAAAACAAACTTACGGAGATGGAAAATAAATTCAATAGTTCTCTGAAGTTTTTCTTTTCCTTATTTTATTAGGTAAGTAATATTGAGTAGGAGTGGGGGGAGGAATGCTAAAAGGGGAAGAGTGACAGTAATGAATTGCAAGTTTCCTTAGCCTACTTCAGCTTACCAAATTTAACCCTTTCTACAACACCTTGACCATATGCGACTATATAAAAACTGCTCTGAAGGGACACTGTCTCAACCAATCAGAGGCCAGGGTCAGTGAGCCTTCACTGATGATTTGATTTTCAGACATCCTTTTTTCTAATGCCATAATCTTTAGTTATGGTGGGACATAACACTTCAAAGTAAATACTCTATATTCAATCAAATGCCACCCATTTAGGTTGCTCAGAAAATTGTATGATGTAGGGTTCTGGGGTAACAGTGTTTTGTATGTTGCAACCTTTTGCAGTTGTATCAACATATCTTAAAGATTTAATTTCATTAAAATCTGTTTTGGGCTCTGTGTTTTCTTCTCATTTATTGCAGATCTTTATACCTAGACAACAGTACATAGCTTCTTCAGAGGACATTGCTTTTTCCCTCACCCAGAGGCACACATCTTCTGTTTTGTCCTATGTTTTAATTGCTAAACTACAGAGGAAGAGAATCGTCTGAGCCAGGGCCTCAAGTTGTGGAAGTTTCTATATCCGGTAAATTGGCTCCATTCCAGGGCAGAATAACTTATCAACAAATGAAACACCAGCTACTTCCCACACATCCTCTGATTGCACTAAAAAATCACTCGCCTTCCCACCCAGCTGACTGAGCTTGCTTAGAGTATGCAGCTGACAGACACTTTCTCTCTCGTCCTCCTCATTTTGTTGAATCGCTGGTTTCTGTAGTCTATTAGGTTTCTTATTAATAGTAATAAAATGTTCATTCAGTAACTGTCTCATGCCTGTGAACTAGATATTGTCACTCTCTTTCCCCTCAAGTTATGCTCTTTCTATAAAGTTATGCTGTAGCAGGAAAGTGAACTGGAAAACTGATTTTGTATCCGTAGCATCAGGTACTATTTAACCAGAGGGAGGGACTGATAAAATTAGCAAGTTGACTAACCACTTCCCTTCCTTGTGGCTCTTTAATATTATAACGGATACAGTAAAGTTCAGAAGGACTGGGCTAGTTTTCGAAACCACAGCACACTTTGGCAAAGAGGGAATGCACAACAGAACGGGTAAGTTTCTTTCTTTTGATTTTTTAAAGAGAACTGTAAAAAGGATATGGGGGTGGACATTTTAAAGTTTGGCTATGCAAATAGTCTCTAGTAATCTGTAGGCTGTGGAAAGATGAACCTGTTATGAGGAGGGAAGCAAAAAGGTTTTCCAATCTGCAGCAGTGGCTCCAACAGCAACAAACACATTCGAGGGAGAAAAAAAGATGCAGCTCTGGGAATGTCTTCATTGTTCCAGACAGACAAGACTAAGCTATTCTGGGGGGAGGATTCCTGTGTTAGGAAAACTTTTGATAAATATGTTTCTATACTCCTCGGTTTTGAAATGCAGAGTGTGGCATGGTCAGCAGAGGCACTGACTGACTGAACCAGAATGTTCCTCTGAATCCTGAAACAGCTAAAGATCTTCAGTTATCTTCTTTGCGCTTGAGAGTTTTATCGCTTGTAACTTTTTATTATGGAAAATCTCAAACACAAACCAGAGAAGCGCGAACAGTGCATAGCTCCCCTTGCACCTGTCACACAGCTTCCAGCTCAGGACTTGTGTTATTTTCCCACCACCTCCACGGTGCGCTCCCTCTCTTTAGGTTTACTTGATTCACAATATCTGAAATGTGCCCCTTGTGAACATCATCTCAAAGAGACCTAGAATCTCCTAAAGACTCATACAAGTACAGTAATATAAGGTTTAGGGAAATATTATTACAGACAATTCAATTAGGAGTCCGAGAAAGCAAGACCAAGTTTCCAACGGTTGTTTTCACAGTGGGAGTGGGAGGAGAGGATCGTAGTTAAGATCAGGGACTCTGGAGACAGACTGTTTGGAGTTAGATTTTGATTCCATTGCAATCCAGTGTCCATGTGGAAGTTTCCTAACCTTTCTATGCCTTGGTGTTCTCACTTGAAAAATTAAAATAATAATAATACGGATCTTTCAAGGAGAGGAGACACTGCCTGTAAAAACTTCACAAATTGCCAAGAACAGAGAGTGCTCATTGTAAATTAGTCCCAGAACTGTGTGCTGAAATTATTAGAGTGATAGTGGAGATGAGATGTGTTTAAACAGACAGCCAAACACATGTTTGAGCACACTTTTGTTTTCTGACCATGGTTTTCTTCCTGATGATTTATGTAGTGATGTGAGGCTAGGAAGAGTCTCCATTGAGATCTCTTACTTCCCCCTGGGTCCCTGGAAACTCCCTGCTTCTGCTCTTCCCCATCAGTTCTGAGTTAACTCTCCTCCCCCCAAAAATAGTGTCACAGCTCGTCTGTCCACCCTCTCACTTGAAGGATAAGGGAATAGAAATGTGGCTAAGCTCACAGAGCAAGGAGTAGTTCTGAGGAACCAGTCATGAGCTCCCCTAATGCCTGTGAAGGGGTGTGTGGCAGCTGCGTGTAGGCACATCTGCTGAGCCTGGGAGGCAGCTGCACGTCTGAGACCTTGTCCTGTCCTCTCAGACACGTAGGTCTCCAGGCTGGCCTCCACCTTCCCCGGTCACAATCAGCCCTGATATTGTTTTTCATTAGTAATGAAGACAGTGAAATGCTGAAGATGGTAAGTGGAGAGGTGAAGACCTTCCCTAGTTTATTAGTTCTCTGTCTTATTAAGAAAATCCTAATGGCTGCTTTTTATTGAGCACTTACTATGTACCTGGCACAGCACTGGGTGATGTTCTCATTTGATCATTCTAATATCATCCTAATATCGTTATGTGACGCCTACTGTTTTATAGATAGGGAAACTGGGGCACGGGGCGATTAAGCCATTTATTTTGATTACCCAGCTAATAAGAGACAGCTAGGATTTTGTTCCAGGTCTGTTTTTTTTTTTTTTTTTTTTTTTTTTTTTTAGTTTCAGGTGTACTTAGACATTTATCATTTATATCCCTCACACTGTGAACCCCCCTCCCCCCATCCATTATCCCTCCGACCTCACACCGAGCCATCACATTATATATATAAAATTATAGTTGGCATTCATTAATGTTTAGCTTCTGGTGTACAATGCCATGGTCAGGCATCCACATTATCTCTGAGGTGGTCTCCCAAATAGGACGCATGTCCATTGGGTACCCAAGAAAATCTTTACAACAGGTCTGTTTAACTTAACTATTTCTTAGCGCATTTGTCCATAAGAAATCAGTTTATTCACACATATGCAATCAAAATGCATCATGATTTTGCTCTTAGCCTTCCTGAAGGTGATAGCCATCAATATTCCTTTAAAGCAAGCTGAATGGAAAAGCTTTAGTCTAGCACTAGTTTTCCCACAGTGCATTTTCATAATACCTAATTATAAGCTGGAAATTTGTGATAAATCTTGACAAATACAGACGCTGGGGAGGCCGGGGGTAAAGTTACCACTGTAATGAAGTAAATATTGAACTGAGTGGAAAAAAAGAATTGCTATTTTTGTAAATTAACTCTATCTCAGTGGTAGACTTTGTTTTTAAGGCCATTTGTCTCTCTCGAGTTTTTGTAAACGATGGATGAAATTCATCTAAGTCAATTTTCAAGAACATGCAGTGCTGTTGTAAAACAAACGACAAACACTGATGCACTGCAGAAATAAAAATTGGCTGAATCTTCTGGGAGGTGCTGAAAAGAACTGGGGCATGCACAGTCAGACGTTTTAGAAACCTGGAATTGACTTTCAGTGCTTTTTCTTTCAGATTACTGGTACAACTGTAAAAATAGAACCAAATGTGTGAATGGAGGGAGAGGTTAACTTCACAACTTTGGAGAATTTTTTTTTCCCTCCAGTGGAGTAATGGTTCTCTAAAAAAAAAAAAAAAAATAAATTCCTTCACTAAAAGGAACATTGTCTAGAATATCCAGCTAAAAATGAAAACATCAGATATAAAATGATTGACTTTTCTTATCAGGCAATCTGATACGATCAGCAATCTTTATCTTTCCTTCATTGGCTACAGTACTTTTGTCATCTTGATAAGATCAGCCAAGTTTACTTATAAAAACATTGGAAGAGATTTGAAATACTGCTATCTTTTTGCAGAGAAAAGAGAAGATAAATGGAGTTGAGGTTGTATGTGTGAGGTGGGGGTTGGGGGGGACTGTGGAGGAGCCGAGTACAATGGGAAGGATCATTATGATAAAGCATCCTTGGATCCCTAATTCTTTGAGAAAGCGAAGAGGCTATTTAGTACTGGCAACTGCAAACCATTTTTTCCAGAATTATTCCACCACCTCTATTTTGTTTTGCTTTTGTCTTTATCTCATAAGAACACGTCATTCACAACTTGTAACATAGGATTAAGGTTGGAAATTTCCACATCCATTTATGGTTAGAGACAGGTTCCGAAGTGCCATTTATCTTGTCAGGGTCCCCTTCTTTGTGCAATAATGTCATTTCTGATGGGCTTGGTTACCACTGAATGACTAAATACCAATGCCCTCATGCTTCCAAATCCACCTTTTCTGTCCTAATTTTTAACATTTGTCATGGCTTTACTGTCACTGCTGTTTGGGGATTAAATGTTTTGTTGAAAGTCTTGAGTAAATAAAACATTGTTTTTCCGTGAGATGAATTCTCTTTTTCTTTCAACCATTTCATCACAGTTTTTTATTATCACCTGCCCTGGATTACCAGAGGTCAATAATCACACCTCTTACCCTCAGAACACATACAGAAAGCTGTATAAAGTGAGTGAACTTGTAGTTGATAAAATTACTGCATTCTATCGTATTCTGTCTTCACTGGACTAACTACATTGGGAAAGGCGGTGTGTGTGTGAATAAGAGCCCAAACTCTGAGATTAAACAGCCAAGGTTCAAATCATATTACTCTGAAATTTGAGGTATTTTATTAACCTTCCTAAGCCTTTATTTCTTTACCTGTAAAATGATCCTGAGCTCATAGTGGCATAGTATGAATTATGGGATATGAGGAAGTATGCTAACTATTTATATGGCATGTTATACATATATTGGGGGATCAGGAAAAGTCTCTCTCAAGAGAGGTTCGCTTTAAAGTGAGCCTGAATGACACAGAAAAATCCGTCTAGTCACAGGAACCTGCATGTGCCAAAGTGGTTAAGAGTTTGGCTTCTCTGAGAAGGAGACTAAAGGCCAGTGTGGCCAAAAGATGGAAAAAAGCAGGGAGTTGCTTGGAAGTATCAGCAGCAGAGCCCAGGTTGTGCAGAGCCCAGCAGGTCGTGGGAGGGAAGCTGCATACTGTCCTAAGTACAATCAGAAGTGATTGAAAGTTGACACAGGAAGTGACATGATCTGAATGCTATTTTAAAATTAGTTGCAGAGTGGAGACTAGATTCTCAAGGAGCAAGAATACACATATAGAAATAGATTAGAAAACTCTTACAGTAGCCTAGTTCATAAATGATGGTAGCATGGGCTAAGTAGTGCCAGCGGGGATGAGGGCAGTGGATGGAGCGGACAGATCTTGTATAATCAATAGACTCAGGAAAGAATTGGATATGAAAGTGAGAGTGACGAAGGTGTCAATTATGATCCTATGACATGAGTAGCTGGGTCTGGGGAGATGTCCTACATGAAGATGGGGACAATTGGAAGAGGAGCAGGCTTAGACATCTCAATTGGAATGCTTTTGAGAAATTCAAGAGAATACATCAAATAGGCTATGGATGGCATGTAGATGGTATGTTAAGCCATGTAATTAAATGTGATTACCTGGGTAGATGGTATGAAGTGAGAAAAGCTGAAGGCCCAGTACTTAACCATAGGAAAGTCTAAAATTTAGAAGTCAGGTACAGGACAGGTAGTCAGTGAAAAGGAGGTAGATAAATAATGGCTAGAAAATAGAGGAAACCAGAAAACAGAATGTTCAGGAGAAAGGAGTGATTACCTATATCCAATACTAATTAAAGAGCTTATAAATTATCTAAAAACATCATGGTATTCAGTAACATGGAACTCATTGGCATACAATAAGTAGGCAGAAAATTTAATTTCTTTAAAATATTATTCCATGTCTACGATTGACTAATCAATCTTACTATTGACTAATTGAATAAATACATGAAAACTCATTCTATTTAAGAGTCATGTTAGTTTCCTAGGGGAGTATATTTATAAATTTCCTTGTTTTATTTTCATTTAACTGTATAATATTCAAGGAAATAATGATAAACTATTTATGCTGGTCTAAAATTTGTTTCCACTACAGTGTAAACTGCTTCAAATCAGCCTTTTCTTCATAATTGTATTCCCAATGGCAAGGTCCCTGGGTACTGCTGAGGGCACCTCTTGGGGGTGCCATTCCCATAAACCAATGACTGTCAACTGGTCAACTGGGGACGTTTTCATCCTCCAGAGGACATTTGGCGATGTTTGGAAATATTTTTGACTATCATAACTGGGGGCAAGGGAGGCTACTGGCCTCTAGTGAGAAGGGGACAGGGGTGCTGCTAAATAGTCTGCAGTGCACAAGACAATTTCACACAACACAGAATTATTCGACCTAAAATGTCAATAGTGCTGAACTAGACTATGATACAGACGTGCTCAGTTCCCACCATGAAGTATAGCCCATAGGAGTTATTCACTCGAGTTTGTCTTCAAGAGAGTCGGGATCTCTACCAATAAGTTCCTGTACTAAGCCGTCTTTCACTTTTGTTTCCATCTTGGGACTTGGTAGAAAGAAGTGAATACATGAAAGAAAAGGGCATTTCTATAAACTGCCTCTGCAGCATTAATTGTCCACAGAATTCATCTAGACGATTGGAAACAGAGGGCAGTGCTCCACCCAATGGATGGTAGACTTTTTACAGCAGAGCTGGAACCTTTAAGTAGAATTAGTTCCTATGCTAAAGTATGTATCAGGGAAGTTTAATATTAGAAATGATTTAAAAAATTATTAGGCTGAATTAAAAAACCCTCCAAGGACCTAACTTTTTCTTTAAAGATAAACATTTTTATTTTCATTTTATTATAAAATAGTTCATATAGCTAAAGTTGTGTGTGTGTGTGTGAATGAATATAGTAAACTCCTAAGTACTCATGACCAACTTACACATTGAATTAACCATTACCTGTGAAGCCTCCTGTGTGACTCTCTGTCCCCACCCCTGCCAAGGGTCCACGCAATTCTGAACTTTTGTTTATTGTTTCTTTAATTAGTGTTAAAGTTTTACTGCATATGTATGTATATCTAAACAAGGTATGAAACTGGAGTTTCAAAAATATCTATGTCTATGAAATTAGACCATTGTCTTACACCATACCCAAAAAGCAACTCAAACTGCATTCAAGACTTAAGCATAAAACCTGAAACTATAAAACTCCTAGAAAAAAACATAGGGGGAAACTTCATAACGTTAATGTTGGCAGTGGATATAACATCAAAGGCACAGGCAACTGAAGCAAAAATGGACAAGTGGGACAACATCAGACTAAACAGCTTCTTCACAGCGTAGGGAATAAACAGAGTGAAAAGGCGGCCTACGGAATGGGAGAAATATTTGAAAATCATGTATCTGATAAGGAGCTGATATCCAAAATATATAAGGAAATCCTACAACTCGATAGCAAAATAAAATAATAAATGCTACTACTAATAAAAATAACCCAGTTAAAATGGGCAAAGGACTTGAATAGATATTTCTTCAAAAAAGACGTACAAATGGCTCACAGGTATATGAAAAGGTGCTCAGTCTTGCTCATCATCAGCGAACTACAAATCAGAACCACAATGATATATCATCTCATACTTGTTAGACGGCTATCTAAAAAAAACAAAACAGAAAATAAATATTGGCGTGTAAAAACTTGGGACCCTTATAAAAAAATCATGTGGTATACATATATGTAATGGAATATTATTTAGCCATAAAAAAGAAGGAAATCCCAGCATATGCTATAACAAGAGTTAAACCATGAATACATTATACCAAGTGTAAAGCTTTACAATGGGCATCATTGTAATAGATTCACATTAAAAAACTAGGTTGGATTCTTGTGACAGTGAATATGTTATGGTTCAATTTGGAATTTTTATACAGCTTGGAACAAGTTTTTAGTTCTAATTGGAAGGTGTATAGTTAATTAATCAGAAGAATCAGATTTGGCATAAGTGCTAGGTGAAATTGTGACTTCAGCAAAGTTTGTTTCTAGGGTACCATTCCCCTTTTTGTTCATTTTCTTGGTCCTCAGTTTCCTCCTCTTCAAAATAAGAAGTTGGTCTAAATAATGTGTAAAATCATTTAAAAATATTTTCTCTGCCTTTTGAGCATCTGTCCCTTTAATTTTCATGAACCCCCTTCCTACCTGTTAGGGCTTGAGCCTGAGGGATTTCACTCAGCTCTTTCCTCCCTCACATCAAATTTAAATGCTACAGCTGTACGTTCCCTTTTCTCAGAGGCCTGCTAGTTAGTAATGCTAATGTGTTCTATCTGTATTATTCACAGCAATTCACAATATGCGACTACTGGCCTAATGTATTCACTCCCAGATGGCATCTTCACTGGGGGCTTCATTGCCTATACCTAAAATAGTGCTCAATGGTGGACTCTTCAGGTAGCCTGGAAGAAGTAAGCCAAACAGGTCTATAGTTGTATTATTTATTTGTTGTTGGTTTTTATTATGGGCCTTATTTTTCTAACCTTTATCAGCACAACATTAGGCATGTAAGGAAGACCTAAATTTTCTTACTTGAAATGATTTTCAAAAGAAATGTTTACATTTATAGTGATTAATATTCTTTTATTCAAGTTATTCTTGAATTGATTGGCTAGGTTCTTACATCAACTTTTATGTGATCACATTGCTACATAGGACACTCTTAGGCATGTGCTATAGCTGTTAGATGTTTTCAATATCCCCATAGGAAAAGTTACAAAAACAAGTAGTAAACCTGCTATTTTAGATTTACCTATAAGAAAATAAAAATTTTATGAGAAACATGTACCAGAATTCTGTGGTTTTGTAATAATACCATGAATGAAAACCTAGTAGGTGGGAGAAAAGGTGTTTTATATTTACCTGTATTTTATATTAACCTGCCTGATTCAAAATGATAAGAGCTGGGTTTTAAACATTTTTGGAGCCCAATTTTTCTCAAGTTGCCAAATGAATAAAGATATTTATATAATTAAAATTCAGTTTATTAATAAAAAAACTGAATTAAGATGACAGTGAAAGAACAGCCTCTGGTGTGTAACTGCATTGTAAAATGGTATCTAATGTTTATACCAGAGTAAGACAGTTTTAAAAAATATTTAAAAAAGGTATCAGCACCTTGACTAGACAGCTTCTAAGATTTTTTTTGTTTGTTTGTTTTTTGTAACACTACATAAGATTTGAAGCCTCTTTTGGTTGAAAATTTGACCTATTTAGAAAAGTTCTGATAATTCCAATGTAATATATTCCCTCAGTTTTGTGAGCACCTTTGGGTAATGTATTGGAGAGGCAAGTAATCTCATCAAGAAGCGTAATGGACCCTATCACATTTCCAGATATGTTTTTTCTATTACTTCTGCTTCAAATTTAGTTTTGTGTTTAATGATACCACACTACTGGCAAGGGTACTTTTCCAGTAGTTTAACTCTCTTTGCATACAAATGGTGTTTTCAGTCTGGTTGCCATTGTAGATCTTTTTCCTTGAAATGAGGTGACATAACTTGATTTTTTCCAGTCAGAAAAAAAAAAAAGTGTTCATCTTGAGAGGGTAGAGAAAGAAAGGTTGTCACTGAATAAAATGCATGGCTTGACACGATTTGAAAAATGGGTTGGTGCCAGCTTGAGAAAGCAGGGGCAAACTCTGACTTGATTGAAAAGTATGATTGGCCTGGTAGTGAAGAATCTGTCATTCGGGGCTCTGCCCTGGAGAGGGAGTGGACCCGAGGACCGAGGAAGGGACCCAGTTCACCTTCACCTTGGCATTTGCCCCGCCTTGATTACAGTGAGCTGCGCATTTTAGTCATAGATGTTAACATCTGAAGACTTCTCAAGAGATGCTTTTCATATGTAAGGTATTATTTATTATTTAGACTTTTACTGACAAAGTACTTTAGGTCTCAAGAGGTGTTAAGTAACATTCCTAGGAACTCAGATATCACTATCCTAAAATTCAGGTCTTCCTGCTCCCAGTGTTGTCTCTCTCTAGATATACTTACTTTCCCGAGGAATGTCAAGGGTAAGATCTGATTTTCACAGGTACACGATATCCTTTTATAAATATTATGTTTGCTTTGTCTTACCAATATCTTAATAAAGAAACACAATGTACTGAAGGACCTGTTAAAAGCAGGCTGTATAAGTCACTACAAAAGTATATTTAATAATATGTAAAACATTTTCTGTAAAACTAAATGGAAGAAAGCGGACCATAAAGCAATGCATTAATTATATGTAGAGAGTTTTTTTAATCAAAACAAAATGAAGAACACATTGGTTCGGTTTGCAAATATCTTCTTAAGCAAATGTAAGTAAATTAATAAATATAGATTTTAAAGTTCTTAAACTTTATACAATGAATATTTCAAGTAAACATGTTGGTTATATTAAAGCTAGGCAGAGCACTAGCTTGTCTATGCTGCTAGAAAAGCCATTTCCAGCATGTTTTGGAAGACAAAGATGATTTCATATATGTAACTGACAAAAAGTTACTTTTAGGAGAAACACAACTATTTTAGTAATAGTCATGAAACAGCAGTTGAAAACTCTGAAATTATGATTCTAGTTAATATAACAAAGAAACGCTTACACAATTCTTCATGAACCATGCTGAGAAAAATACTCTCAAAGAATTAAGTAGAGTTAAAGAAATTAATTTGTTTCTTTAAAACTGAAGTTAAGAAATGCAAACATTTTGTCCTTTAAGGGGAAACACTTTTTTCTGCAATGCAGTTTTTAAAAAAATAAACTGTTTATTGCTTATGCATTTTGAAGACCATGGCATACTTTAATGTGAAATTGCTTAAAAGAATTTTCTCTCAAGTTAAATGTTCAATTGGAACTTTCCAGATTCACAATGTAAGCATCAGAATTATAATTTAAGGTAATAATATCACAAGCTATTGTCTAAGTGGTTGAAGATAAAATGTCTATATTCTCAGATGGAGGAAGTTAATTTAAGTCTGGTAGTTGAAATTGCATTTTATGATAAAACATGAAGTTGTCTTTATTTATTTTAACCTTACACTGAAAAAACAATCTAGACACATACTTTTTTTTTGCATGAAGTGATTTAATCCTCTATTGTATTCCAGACACTTATTTAGTTTTCATTTAATATCCCACTGAGATAGTAAAATAGCTTAATACTTCCTTTTATATCACTATCAAAGCATTTAAATGTAGAAAGAGATAAAAACTTTGACTCCTACTGTATTTGAATGTATGAATTTACATATATAAAAATGTACAACAATAAACATGTGTATAGAATGCATCACCATATTGTCTTTATTTGTAACTCATATTACGGAGACCAAGAGATCAAGTAAATCTTCCCTTACGTAAGGAGCTCCAGCCCCTTCTCTCATTTCTCCACTAGACAGTCATGTTTAGTAATGGGGGTTAATGAATGATACGATGGGAAAAGGTCTATCTCGTTACTAGAAGTTTTCAGATGATAAGGGTCTTAACACACCTATGCTTTCCTAGTTCCTCACAACTACCACATGATGTAATATTTAAGAAAATGGATTGTGTATAAATCTTAGTATTTTTGTGTCTATGTATTTGACTAAGTAATTCATTTAAATGTCTGGTGACTCTGAAGTCATATGTGTAGTTCTCCAAAATATAAAATAGTTAGATATGAAGAACAGAGCTCCGATACTCGTCAGTTGGCAGTTTCCTTAAGTGGAAATGTGTCTCTTAACTTGAAGAGCCCAAATAGCAATTCAGTTGACAATGTGCATGTGATTAATAATACTCCTCAGTCTGCTGGTTTATTTACACTCTTGGGTCAGTATGGCTGATTTCATGCACTTAATTTCACTTGTGAGGTATGCTTATGTGCACCGTTCTCTAATCATGGTTCCAATGGGGACTCACTTGGCTTATGGAGTTTCTCTACATCTCTACAGAAAATACGAAAAAAAATCCAGATGCTGTTGTTAAGTGTGTGATGTATTCTTTTCTTGGTTAAGTCTTTGCTGACTTATGTGGATCTGGTGGGCAGGACATCATGGACCGGGCATTGGTCTTGAACCCAACGTGATCTGAATTGTAACACAAGCAACATCACTGACTACCTAAGTGACATTTGCAAATTTACGTTGCCTGATTCTCAGTTTCCACAGCTGTAATCTCTACTTTGTAAGGTGGTGGTGAAGGTAAAATGAAATACTTTATGTAAACCTTGAACTTAACCTTCTAGATGACAGAGATAAATTGACTTTACTTTTTACATTTTAAGTTTCAGTTTCCTCATCTGTAATGTTTACTCTGTAAGGTAGTAGTAAAGGTACGATGAAATAATTATGTAAACCTAAAAACTAACCTTCTCGAAGGCATACTATGTCTAGTCTCTAGTGTTTGGTGTATAATGAGTGCTCAGTAGTTATTTGTTTGAATTAATTAAGGCACTTAGAATACTTGTAAGTGTCCAATAGGTATTAGTTCCATGCTTTTCTGTTTCCGGGGTTCTATATCTACTTGATTTACTAGCTAACAATAGTTAAGATTTCGAGTAAGTAATTTTTTCAGATTTTAATTTCTCACATATGTAATATTAAATGTGATTTTGTCAATTGATCTTTTCATGGCTATTCCTAAAAGCATATGATTTCACTGGATGCAATACATAAATTAGCCACTAAGAGATTGATGGTTTTTCATAGGAAGGGCAGAACATGAGTTATTGCAAATATTAAGTGTGTGAAAAATTCATCTCACCGTAACATAGTCAAATAACTAGCGTAATAAGCTGTTAAGTTTTCAGAGATGCCAAATGGGTAGTCATGGAATGCAACTTTAGATTCTTCATGTTGAAAAGCATAAGTGTTGGAGTCCAGGACAGAGATTGCTAGCTGTCTACCCAAATCTGTTTTCTTTTTTCCCGTGGACATAAAATTATAGCTGAGTGCATGGCTGACCCATTTGAGGTGATGTGGCAATGTAACTAAGTTCTTACGAACAGAATGGAAGTGGTGTGTCACTTCTGGATCTGTGCTTTAAGACATTAGTTTGTCATTCTCCATACTCCCTTCCTTTTTGTTGGCTGGCACCTCAAATGATTTTGACCCAGCTTCAACTATAAGTTGACAGAATTGCTCTAGAAAATATCAGGGCAAAAGATGAGAAGAACAGCGGTTGTGCAGGGCACTGCTTATCTGGAATGGTACGCCAAAGAGAAATGAACTTCTTGGTTATTTAAACCACTGTATTATTTGATTTGTTTGTTGCCACAGCTTAACTTAAACCTGGACTGCTACAGAGTCCCATAGATTTTGGCTGATCTGGGCTCAGCCTATCAGGAGCAATGTGTTCTGAGTTTCCAACCCTCAGTGCTCAGAGGTGTTATGTAGGACTATTATGTGATTATATGAGTTTAGAAGTTTAGTATTGACAAAACACCAGGTGCTGTGCTAAGCACCTTCGGTATACACTATTATTTAATGTTCCTGACCAAATTATGAATTAGAATGATTATCTTGATTTTGTGGATGGGAACTCTTAAGGAATGATGATTGTAAATTACTTTCCCAAAGGTCTAGCACTAGTAATGGCTGTGTTGGTTTTTTAAGCTCAGGCTGTCTGACTCCAGAGCTCATGATCTTAAGCAACAACTTGCACAGTGCCAGGAAAATAGCAAGATTTCAGTAAATATGAATAGTGTTAGTAGTTCATTCTGCAAATCCTAACTGAGTACCTACAATAAGTAGGAGCTTACGGATTGTGCTCTGGGGATCCCAAGGCTGTCCTTTTCTTCAGGTCTAGTAGGTCAATAGTGTAGCAGACACAGATACATAAACAAGGTATTCTAGTGTAAATGCTGTGTGAATGTTGAAGAGAAGTACCTTCATTGTGACAAAACAGGAAATATGATATTGAATCTTATAACTGAGATCGTCTAACATGAGATTATAGAATATATCACATTCTATACTGCTTACATTAAAATAATAAAAACTCAGGTACATATACCAGTATCAGTGGAGACAGAGTGGTAATCTATTTTTACTTATTTAAGAATAAGTCTTGTGATTTCCTCAAGAGGAATTCTCAAGCAGGATGGTAGGGGGGGTACCGTGAATGGAAGATGTATCAGTATTAAGCGTGTTGTCCTGGATAGTCATATATGGTCTCACTCCCTCCTACATGATCCCTTGCTAGGGAATCTGTCTTCATAAAAGAAGGTGCAATAGTCTTCAATTTTATTGGCATAGGGTAAACATGTTTAAGAGCCACAATTTTAAAATGATGTTTCTTGATAGGAAAGTAATATGTACAGGTCTCCTAAGCTAGTGCCAGACATATAGCTGATACTCAATAAACAACTGTTGAATAAGAGTATGGATGAATGATACTTGGTTTAAGTAAAAGACAAATGAATTTTGATGATTTCCTCTACATTCTCTACCAACCCTGAAAAATTAGGAAACTGAAAATGTGTTTTGGAACAAAGTACATCCACTTATAGGTTAGAAAGCTGCATTCGAATGTGCTGGCCCATTCACCTTATCTCACTGCCAAACCAAATGTACTCAAAGAACCATATATAAACTCGAAGTTAAATAAAGTATGACTCCTCTTTTATCAGCAGGTTTTCTGGTTTGCAAGTCAGCAGAGAGAAGTAATAATCAATAGCTATTTGAATGACACAAAGCTGAGCTCTACCCTTGTGAAGGATACAAAGAATCAAAGTTTCCACGCCCTAACAGGGATCTACTAGATGACAAGATAACTCCATACACATAACACGCCATATGATATAGAACAAATCAAAAGTGAAGACAATGATTAAAGGTTCAGGAATGGGAGCACAGTGGGTGGGGCTGATCAGGAAAGCTTGGAGTAGGGGAAAAGGGGATTACTTTTTGGTCTTCAGAGACTCTTAGAGCAAACTTGAGCCAAGGTGAGTGCTGAGACATCCTGCTGTATTTTAGTTTGTGTCCTCCCCCCTCCACCTTCTTCTTATCGGGAGGAGGTTCCAGGAGACTTGAATAGGGGAAATGAGAAGGAGAATGGAAGGAAGCCAAACAAATAATATGACATCAAGTAAGTTACTGTGCTGGATGACTAAAGCTGAATTCTACTAGAGGACAAAGAGAAATAGTGTACAATATGCACATCAGATATTCTACTCAGGGGTGAGAGAGCTGGGGTACCTCCATACCAACTCTTGAGCCTCATCATCACTTGAGAGATGCTGTGTGGGCTCAGGGTGTGCACAGGGCTGTCCTGTCCCCAGCTCTTCTTGACCACTGGAAAAGAAATACAGGCGCTGGCAGTTGGAAATTAAAACCTGGCCAGTGTAGACTACAGTGGTAAAGGCAAGTAGATAGGGAGGGGCCTTCGGCTCCATCTGCTACAGTACGTTTCCAGAAGCAAATCTGAGCAAAACAGCTTTAGATGCGCTCCCAAACTGTTTTTACTTGTTTGTGAAGTAGCGGTATTTGTAAGACAATACAAGAGAATAGTGAGATAAGTTTCACTACCATTGAGTAATGTGAGAGTTGTTTGTAAGGGACCCGTAGATTGGGAAGCCTTCCACACAGCTTTGGTCCCGCCGCACACATTGCTTTGCAGGCTGCTACTGCACACTTTGCTCTCAAACACGCTTTGATCAAAGCACTTCCCTGCTCACAATCCTCCAACAGAGACCAGGGATGGCAGGATTAAGCCTTAAATCCAGCCTTTATGAACACTTCCACAGTTTTCTTGAAACTGTGTTTCTAGCTTCATCAGCATTTTTACATACAAATCCTTCACTCCAGCTAGATTGTTTCCTTACATTCCTCCTGTTATTCTGGACCCATGAAACACATCTCAGCTACTTATTTCTTCCCATTCTCCATGTCCACTTCAGCAGTCCTGCTACGCAGTTGTCTCTCACCTTTGTCTGAGCCATCAGTGGTCTTGCTTTTTATGCTCACAGCACAGTGCACATTGTGCCATGTCTTCCGTTTATTAACTTAAATCACTATTTCTCACTTGTATTATTGAATTTGTTGTGTGCTTATGTCTTGGTTCCCTAACTGGATTGTATACTCTTTGAGATTTGTGTATTATGTGTGTGTGTGTGGGGGGGAGTGGTGTGTGTGGGGGTGGTGTTGGGGTGGGAGGATTGGCAAGAACACCTGCTTTGAAGCCATTCTTCCTGGATTCAAATCCTGGCTCCATCATTTATGAGTTTTGTGTCAGTGGGCAAGTAATTGATGCCTCAATCTGCATGGACATTTACACTGATCAATTCAAGAGTACAAAAAGAATACACGTAAATGCAACTTCTGCCTGATGCATATTAGAAAAGGCTCTTAACGTGAGAAATCATTTTGAACATTGACTTTTATGAAAGTAATGGTAATGGTTTAGGGTCATTTAAACAAACAAACAAACAAAAAATCCAAAGCCCTTCTTGTTACACTATGCCATTTTCTCAAATTAAGTGCTTAGTCATTCTTAGATTCTAAAAATAGCTTCTAATATAAAATCATAACAATCAACATCATAGTGCTATTTGAAAAACAGTGATCACATACATAAAAACAGCATACACAGTTGACTAATATCAACACTCACTGTGGGAAAGGAAAGCTATACATCTTTGATTCTCCATCTGACCAGATGTACTTCGTTGGTAATGAAAATAATTGAAATCATGCAAGAAGTAGAAGAGAAATATTTCTGAGTCCAGAAAATATATGAGTACATATGTATGAAAATATTGAAAAAGAGTTAGATTCTTTGTTAGATTCTGAAGTGATGAAAAAGTACTTAATGTATACATAAATAATTTCTTCAATTTAAGTAAAATTTTCAGTCCTTTTCTCAGTTTATGTTTACATTCCAACTAGTTTAAACATAACTGTTGCAAACCAATTTTGATTGTTAAAGACTTCTTAATTCATTTAATGAACTTGGTTCTGCCTATCTAGATTACTTAGAACATGAAATTTGCAAAACCATGCCTACATAGAATATTTTAAATATCAAAGAGGAAAAAATATAATTATGTTAGCTGTTTCATTCATCGTCATGTAGGTTTGTTTGGCCTTGGACAAGAAAGGAAGACTTTGTGAGGAGACAGTTAAACTTGAAATCTGATCTGTAATGTTTTGACTTTTGGGGAGTTCACACCTTTATCATTTGCTACAGATACACCATACTCCCTCCTAAAGTGATATTTGACCTGCAGTTAGTACAGAACACTGGATTTTAATTTTTTAAAGATGTAAAAGTGTTGGTAGCCTTTGTAGATGATTCAAGATATACTGTTAATATTAAGTTGTGGGGAAGAAGTCTTAGGTAGGTCTTACCTGGAGAGAATGTTCTGTTAATCCTTTTCTTGTGTTAGAATTATAACAAAAAATCATGGTGAATATATAAAACCAGAATATGTTATGTATATTGTTGATATGAAAGGTTGCTGGCCATTATTTACCTTTTATTCATACTGTCTCCCAATTTAAACTCAAATTCAGAGGATTAATATGAGCTTTTATGGATGAACAGGAAAATAGAGTTTATCAAATACCTCCTTAGGACTACATCTGAAGTCTACTTTATAAGGCAGGTTTTACCTGTGTGTGAACATGTGGAAAGTTAGGTCCAGAAACATAAGGACACCTGAACAAAGTCATGTGGACATCAGAACACCTGAACAAAGTCTGGTGAGGGAAGAATTAGCATTAATTCCAAGTTCCAAGCTCTTGCCTAATGCTTGTTGAGATCTCTACATCAATTTATATCACTTATATTGTATTGCAAGATTGTAAATTTACTGAGACTGGCCAGAATTATTTGTAAAGCTGGCTTTGTGTTACACTATTTGGGAAGAACTGAAATACATCATTTCTAGCACAATGAAATGTTCAGCCCTTAATGCAGTATTCATTTTTCTCTACCTAGTATACATTTATCCCTGATTTAAACACCCATTTCCTTCAAGGTCTTTTTAAAGAGACTTTGAGGATTTTCCAAAAAATATATTGTGTCAGTGACAGTTTATTCACCTTACGTACATAGTTGGAGGAACTGCTTGTTTAAATTTAGATACTGTTTCTGATGAAATGTTTTGACAAAGTAATACCAGCTTGATACTATTTAAAATATTTTGACAGATGGGAAAATTGTTTCAGTCTGAGTTGAGCAATACTTTATTGCAGTATTTTGCCAGTTAGGAAAAAAAAAAAGGTAAAGGTAGCCTCGCTGTTCCCAAAATAACATCCTTTCATTCACCCTGAGAAAAGAAAGACCTCCATTCAGTCGTAGATTACAATATGTGTTCTGCCTATGTTAAGAATTCATGCAATTTAGACAAGACGGATTATTTCCAAACAGGGAACATTTATTGTTCTGTAAGCAAACAGAATCTAAAGAAGTTTTTGGAACATTTGTTGCTTTAGTACTTTATCAGAGTTTTCTCGTGCTCTGGTGTGTGCGTTCTCAATCAATGATGTTAAATCACTAACATTTAAACATTGCTTGGTTGAAAAAGAAACCCTCAAATCTAATTACTTTTGTATCTTGAATTTTTAGAATGCTATTGTAACAAAAATAGTTAAATCGGTCACATTAGTTGCAGAGAAATAAAATACAGTCCAGGCCATCTTTGTTTTCACTGCCAGAAGCAAATGTGTCGGAGAGATATGCTAGGGCCGTGGAGTGGCTGGACCAGGAGTGTCAGCCTTCCCTGGAAAACTGGTAAGAAACGCAGACCGTCAGGCTTCACCGCAGGCCTTCTGAACAGACACTGGTGGAGTCTAGCCATCTGAGTTCTAACAAGCCTTCCTGATCATTCTGATGTACGCCATAGCTTGGTAACTACACAGATAAAAGAGAGGCTTTCAAACTGTCCCTCAGAACTCCTACAAGGTCTGCCACGTGCAAGGAGAAGACATTGGTGGGGAATGATCAGGAAAGTTTCCCAGCTCCTCTCCCCACACCTGTGTCAGCAAGGGGAGCCTTGCTGTTCTGTTTTACAGAATTTTAGGTTGGGTCTTACCACTACACAAAGTTTTGAAAAACACTAGGATACATCTCTCTTTGGAGGCCTGTATTGGGTGGCCCAGAAAGGCTTCTCCGGGTGACAGGATTTCTTACTGTGTTCATATTATTCTAGCCATGTGACTCTGAAACTGGGATTGGTCAGTAAAGTAAGAGTAAGTCTGTGTCTCCGCTACAGCTTCATACTCACCGGCCTCCTAAGGAACATATGTGCACAGCAGAATGCCAGTTTTATGTATTAAATTACAATGAGGAGCGTAAAATAAAAACTATCCACCCCTCATGTTTAACTCCGCCCACTTCTTCTTACTGTACACGAGTTAACTTTTGGAGTTGGGAATATCCTTGTCCAGTGATTGGCCCACTGGTGAAACTGATTCAGTCCCCTCCCTTCTGCATGCTGCTGCAGGTGAGATATAGAACCAGTAATGGACTGTTCCTTTGCCAACAGAGAATCATGGAAAGAGCAGGTGATACTTTCTCCAGGTCATCATGAACCTGAATGAGTCTTCTTCACACACATTCTCACACACACACACACACACACACACACACACACACACACACACACACACACCCCAGATTGCTGAGGGACCCTCAATTCAGGGTCTCTCTTACCTGAACCACGTTACATAAACCGACTCTAGTATTTCTTTTTATTTTCTGCTGTTTTGAAATTTTCCAAGTAATCATTAACAATTATTTTTGTAGCTATTTTAATATCAGTAAGCTTTACTAAGATCTGTATTTTATATGTATTTTTGCTACCATCAATTATATATTGATTTTCCTTGTTTACTTCTCTGTGTTCTGCAGATAATGATGATAATGACAAAAATAGGTTATTATTATAATAAAAATCACAGAAGGTAACACTGAGAGTGCTTTCTAAGTGCTAGGCAGTGTACTAAATACTTGTTATTAATACATGTTTTCCCCTCATAGTCAACCTATAACAGACGCTTTTAAGTTTTTGAACATGACTCCCAATGAGAAGCTGAGAGTTAGTACACGTATACTCCCTCTGTGTAAACGTATCATATACGAACGGCAAACAATCATGATCAACTTTTAGTATCATTTTTTTGTGTGTCATTTTTGTGTGTGTTCTATTCCATTTTATTCTGTCTCATTCAATTAAGTAAATTCCAGTTGTGACTCAGCAAATTGATTCTATTACACTAATGGGTTGCAACCTGCAGAAGGAAAGGTTGTGCTATCAGATTCGATAGTGTTATTATCCCTGTTTTCCTGATAAAGGAATAGGCCCACAGAGGTTACGTAAACTGCCCAAGTTTACTTAGTAAGTGGCAAATCCAGGGGTAAAACGTGTGCAGGCTCTCTCCAAAGCCCGCCCTCGCAGCGCCATGTTCTCTCTTGCCTACCCAGAACCTTTGGATAGCATCCCTAACGTTGACCTGCTATCAGGGAGGATTGTACCAAATGGGGACTTTTTCTCTCAGTATGGGGACAATGTAGTGTTGGCCTCAGAATGCCTAAATAGAAGGGTTTAGAGCTGAAGGGTGGACATTGGCTAAGGAGGCTGGCACCTTTTTATTTATTTTTCTTAACTCAGAACATGTGCTTGTTTTGGAAAGTTTTTGTAAGGAGGCTGATGGACATTCATATGGAAGGAAAATGGCTTTGCCACCAAACCACCTTCTTTGGGTTTACATGGGAAATTGACTTTTAAATAATCCAAAGCACATTAGGTAGAAAAGATGTGTAGCCAAAGTTATAACAATCTTTACTAATGTGGAGCTTCCTGGTGAGTGGGGGCGAAGATGGAATGGAAATCATTTGGATATTGTAGGGCTTTTTATCCGGACTCTTTGTAAGACGTACTCATATAGTGAAATGTGAAGGATTGTTAGCCAACTGAATGTTTTGGACACAGGCATTATTCTCTCCCTAGCTATTAAATATGATTTTAGAGTATGTATGAGATACGAGGATATGGGTTCAAAATTCGAAGCAAAAAAGCCACAGAGTGAAAAGTCTCTATCTCCTGCTTTTTCCCTGGTTGTCCCTCTCCTCTCTCTGGAATCAATTACCGCTCTCTGGTTCTTGCGTAGTCCTCCAGAGTGTTGTCTGTGTTTGAGTGTGTATTAAATATTAACATAAGACATTTTTCTGTGCCTTGTTTTTATTCCCCCTGCAGTACTTCTTAGAGTTCCTTCCATATATAGAAGTGCCTCTCTACCTCCTTTTTTTTTTTCACAGCTACATAGTATTTCATTGTATAGATTTTTTTCTAAAATTCACTTAACAGGTCCTCTGTAATATTAACAGACATTAGGTAATTTCTAACCTCTTCAAGCCTGATTATTTTACAAGCAAACTGCGCGTAGGGCTCTGAGTCCTCTGCGTGGTCTCTGTTTCTCAGCAGAAGCTTCACAGCCCTGAGTCTTCGGCAGGGACTGATCAAGATCAGAGTGTTGTGTTAGGTCAAAGTAGCTTAATCTCAGTTTTCTTGGGATGCCTATTTTTAGATTCTGAACAGTAATCATGGTAAGAAATCTTTACATCTCGCCCTAGGTGACCTTCTCTTAGATGATTAAAGTGGTCCCCTTGAAAGGGTTCAAGAAACAATTTGCTCACAGTTTAGTGGGTTGGTTAGGGACGTTGAGTATTTACTTTTAGGACAAAATAGTTGTTCTCTGAAAGTGGTATCTGCTTTATTCTTCACAGCCATGAAAACTTTTTCAGACTTATTTTCCTGTAATTCATGGAGATTTAGAAAATTATAAGGAAGATATGCATTTTCTTAAATGCCTACGTACCTGTGTCTTTGTTCAATTCTTTGAAGACAATTCCGGGAACTGTTCAGTTTTTCAAAGAAAATTCTTCACCATCTGCATTTCCTGTCATTCACGCGTTTTAAGAATGTTTTAGCAAACTTCGGGGAAAAAATATTCAACATTAGTGAGTGGTAATTATATGAGAAATTCACCAGGACAGCAACCGAGTAGAAAGTTGGTAGAAATATATGGATAAGTGACTTGGTCCCTCTATGTTTTTCTGACTCGATTAAATCCACACTAACTCAGCGGTAAAATTGGTGCTATGTTGCCCATAATCTGAAGAAAACAAGACTGCAAATCCTTTGAGAAGTGATTTTTAGAATTTAATATTTTCCTGTCAGGAGATTTATGACCTGACATAGAAAATTATTAAGGCTCAGATCCAAATACTTAGTTCATTTCCTCTTGCTCAGCATTTAGTAAAGACGTGGAACACACTAACCAGATATTGGTTAGCCACGCCTAGGCTTCAAGATTTCATATCCTTGTCACCATGTGCGAACTTTGGAATATTTGGATTTTAATATATGCAAATGCTTATATAATGTGTGATGTGTTAGGTGAGAAATTATTACACATGCCATCAACTTAATTTAAAATGCTTCTCTTGAATATTTTATAAATCTCTGGAATAACAACATCCCCTTAATGAGCATTTTAGAAAGTTTGTGCTTTCTTATTTTGCTAAATAATGCAGCCTCCACTCTACCTAATACACTGCCTCAATTTATCCTTTGATGCTAGGAACTTTATGTTAAGACAGAAAATATTCATCATCCAAGTTGGCCTGTAATCACAGTCACTTGAGAAATTTCACTTAGAGATATTTGATACATTTTTTGGAGGAGTTTTAAGGATCTGTATTAGTTAATTTATATCTATAATTTGGCGATATATATACAATTAAAGTTAATCTAAGTGGACAGCATCAATACCCTTCTAAATTTAATTAGATGGCTAACATCCAAGCAAGACATTATCCTTTTTCGTACCCTCCTTTCCTCTTTTCTTACAGGGTGAGATAATTTCTTTGCCAAAGTATGTTGGACAGGTCCCTGGCGACAGGCTCTATAGAAACCCATAGCTGTGCTGTCAGCAACCTGAGACAGAGGGGAGGGGAATGTAGACGAGGAAGCTTTTGTTTTTTGGAGATAGTAATATGCCGACCATATCTCCACATCACAGCCCAGCCAAGCGGACAGTGTCCCTTTTGCAGTGGAACTGCAGTGACTGTTTCTAGACCAAACTTATAAAATAGGATGGTGTTTCAGGCTGATGCCTTCCAGGACAGAAAGACAGGAATACTGGGGAAGTAAATTATAAATTAGACTGGACTTGCAGGTTGAGGATCCTACTATTTATAGTTATGTTTAATATGGAATGCCTGGAAATGTGACAATAAACTGAAGCTGAGATTTTATTTCGGGTAATAACTTTCATTTTTATGTCTGGTGGAGCATCAGTAAGACAACCTACAGGAGTTTTAGAAAGGCTGTATTGTACAACCGTGGATCTTTGTGTTCAATGCCATACATAGGCGTTTATGTTACTGAGGAGTAGGTTATTTATAATGTTTTAAGAAGGTGATTTAACTCCAGCTCTGTGAGAAGCAACTAGCTTGAGTTGTTGTGGTTGATACTATAGAAATTACTTGACGGGCAGATTAGTTTTTAGCAAATAATTAAAAATAAGTTTAGTAATATTTAAGCTACATGAATTATTTCAAATTTTATGGCTGTCTTTTTAAAAATAAAGGAATGCTGAAATTTTTTATTTTATAATTCTGATTTTAATTCTTCATGTTGTATCATCACAGATAAATATGTGTTTAGCAGGTGCTATAGAGAAAGGACAGTGGGGGATGCAAGGAGATATTAGAAAGGTTTTTGTCCTCATTGGTTCTTAGCAATCTGGTTAAGAAAACCTGGCAAAAGTACAGGAAATAAAAGTAATCATAACCACATAAAGGTTGTGATCTTATTATATGTGTCATGCAGAGTATCAAAACATAAGGCATTTGTCTCAACCCCCCATGGTAAAGAAAATGGATCCCTTTTTATGAGACTAAACAAAAGACAAAAGAAACAACATAACAAAAATAGAAGAAACTAACATTTTGTTGTTATTGTTGTTGTTGTGATTCAATCCACCTTTTTAAAAAATGAAAATTAATTGAGCACTTACCAACTGACAGGCATTATTCTATATGTCTGAATTCCTTTAATCCTTGACATTTTATGAGATGGGTACTATGATTATTATTTCTTTGGAGTAGATAAAGGAACGGGGGCAGAGGATACTTCAAGGACACAGAGGTCATAACTGAGGAAGCTGGGTTTGGAAACCCAGCAGGACTTCACAATCAACACTCTCAACTTCTATGCTTTATACTCTCTCATTTCACTTCTCATTAGTTAACACTTCTGCTTTAAGCCTCAATAGACAACCAGTTTGCCCTAGTAAAATACATGCCGTAAGCTAGGATCAGACACTTGAAATTTATTTTTGTAGAAAAATGATGATACGTTATTTTGATGCAAATATTCATAGCACTACATAATTTAGTGACTCAATCCCCTTGGGTGAGGTGGGGGAGTGCCTAAGGAGGATTATGCCCTAACTTTAGAAAGTTGAGAGTTGAATATTTTTGTTAATATCCATTTCCTCTGTCTCCTCAGTCTCATCTGACTTTCTCCCTTGGGAGATCCTTAAGATGACCTGTGTCATGGATCATAAGAGACTTAATCACAGTTTTGGATGTCCAGACAATAAAGAAGGACCTTTAGGTGGAGGTACATTTGCTGTGAGGGATGGGCCTTGTGCAGTGCTCCCTTTCACGTATCACAGCAGATCTCAGACTTGAATGTACATCAGTATCACTGCAGGACTCATAAAGTAACGCAGATTGCTGGTCCCACCCCCAGAGTTTTGGTTTTGTAGGTTTGGGGAAGGGCCCCAGGGCTGACGTTTCTAAGAAGCCCCAATGAAGGTTGTGCTGCTGGTTTGGGGACCACACTTTGAGAACCACTGATTCACCCTAAAAATGTAATAGAAAGAATTTAGGTACCCCCTCAAATTCCTTCCCTTTTGCTTTTAAGCCAGTGCTCACTCTTTAAATGTCCATCGTTTTATTTACAAAGATTGCAAAATCTGATGAACAGCTTTCCTGGACCCTGGAAAGATTCCAGTAGTCTCTTAATAAGATTACAATCACTGATAAGATGCAGCACTTTCATAATAACTGACTGCATTTACTGAGTGCTCACGGCTTTGCCCAGCACTTCACAGGACCCACTGCCAATGTTATCTTACAGAATAAAACAAGCATACTGACCAGTGTTGTGCTTATCTTCATTTTTGCATTTAGAAAACCACAGGCTCTCTCAAGATTACATATCCAACATGAGGTAGAGCTGAAATTCAAACCCAGATAATGGATAAATTCCCATAGCTATGCTCTTGACCACTATGCTTTTAACAATCTATAGGGCTGAGCTAAATTTTAGTGAGTCTTCAAGTTTTAGCACAAAGTACCCTTCATTTGCATTTCTCCTTTTACTTAAGTTTGTAAGCATCCTGAAATCAGCAGGGGAGAAAAATTGTGTGACTGTAGATTTTACAAAGGGAATGCGTACAAGTAAATGTAAATTGCTGCTTGGAATATGACTGTTTGATTTGCGGTGGTCCTCTTCACATTTCAAGGGTTAACGTATTAATGTTAAGAAAATAAGTTGTTGTGGATTGCTTTTCAATTGTTTGCTTCTGTACCGATTTACAATAATTTCAAGAGAAGTGATTGTTAATATTTTTATGACAGCGACTCCTTTGAAAGTTGGTTGAAAATTACTAAGCTTCTCGTGAGAAATGTGCACTAAAGTTTGTGTACTATCCAACACCCATCTGTGGTCTCCAGATGAAGACATTCATCTGGACAGAAACAAGTTGGGCTATTGTATCTAATGGCCCTGGGTTTGTTCTTGTTTCTTCCTGTTCACATGACCTTTGGAAAGTGATTACTGAGTCTTATTTCTTGAGACATAAAATAGTAATGATGAAAAGAATAATATGTAGCTAATACATTTGTTGTAAGGATTACATTTAAAAACAAATACTAAGTGCCTCACGTGGTAACTGCTACTCCAGTGTTTCTCAAACTTGAATGTGCCCTGAGTCAACTGGAGATCTTGTTAAAATGCAGACATGGATTTAGCAGGGCTGTGGTGAGGCCTGAGATTTAGCATTTCTACCAAGCACTTGGGTAATGCTTCTACTGGTCCAGGGATCACACTTTAAACAGCAGAGTGCTCCAAAATAGGCATAGAAGAGATGTTTCTATTAATAAGTCCTCTCAAATGTCATGTTAACAGAATATTTTCATTGATATCTTTGCACTCCGCTTGGAGTTATCTGCTAAAATATGCACATACGACACATAAGTTGTGACAACTGTTGCATTTAGAATCTTTTCATTGGGACGTAACGCTTTGCATACTAGTTTTGTACTGCATTGTCCACCCAATATCAATGTGGAGTCCTCTTTGGAATAAAATTCCATTATAAAATTACCCATATTAAAGTATTCCTATCTGTGTAATAGTGAATGAAAGATGTGATTGTGTCACTTTGTGTCATGTTTTTACTTTTGACAGCCAGATTTTCTTGCTGAAAACAATCATAGTAGGATATGGATTTCTGATTATTCTGAAAAGTGACTTTATTATCATCTCTTGAGAGAATTGCTCTTGATATACTTTGAATAAGGAATTGCTATAATTAAATATGCTGGACTTCTGTCTGATAAACTTGAATGTTAAAGCAGACTTTTGAAGACACAAGAAGAAAAACTATATATGAATATCTAGTCACTTCTAATGTTTATAAAAATAGTAGAACCTCTGATTTACATGCTTCGATTTATATGTCTTTCCCAAACATGCGTTGGTTGAGAAATTGCTTCCAGTTTGTCACTGATGACATGCTACCTTGGTGCCAAATATGTTTTTCTGACAGTTACTGAATCATCTGTTGACTAAAATTGCTGGTAAGACAAGTGAGAAACCTCTGGCAACCTATGGAATTGTTGTTAAGGCTGATAGAACTTTCCACTTTGGAGAAAATTGATGTTGTAAAGCCTATTGTTCTGTATTGCAGAAATGGCCCAGTATAAGAGTCCTTGAAAATGGTTGGTTCTATAGAAAACTTTGCCTGTAAAAATGGAACTAGGGAGAGAGGCCTGCCCTACTTATACTCCAGAAAATATGATAACAGTCATGAGGAGGAGCTAACTAATCATATATTTTTCTGATGACGTGCACTTGTTATTGAAACAGCATGAAAGTCGACAGGAAAAGAACCGTATCCAAAATCACCTCCATCCCAATGCCCTGGGCTTAGAGGGAGGTTTTAGAATGGAATTGTTTTCTGCATAAGCCACTGGATACACCAGCATCTTTTTGTCAGAGACTTTCCTGAATAAGGGAGAATTATAACAAGACTATCGCTCAGGCCTAGGGGTGACCTGACAGGTGACATTTTGTGTGTTGTCATCCCATAGAAAATGCTAAATAAACACCTCCCCACCCCCCCACCCCCCTTTTTAACAATGAAATGATTTCCCTCAGTCCACATACTGGATCACCACCCACACCTCACACTTGCCATTTTCAGTAACAAGTGGAATGCAGATGGCATTTATTGTAGTAGGTTTTCTCTTCAGGCAGCATAACAAGTGAATAACTTTAGTGATTCCCAGAGTCACCTGTGGAGATGGTGAAACTATTAAAATATTCTGAATTCTCAATTTCTACCATACTTATTGAAAAAATAAAATTTTGGAAGTGGGGGCCTAAGCATCTGGATTTTTAAAAACTGCTCAACCATTGATTTAATCAATTGATTTAAATCAATTTATCTTAGATGAGCATGTTGTTAGTACATAGCACTGACTACTGAGAATGAGAACTCTTTTTTCGAGAGATAAAGGCAGTGAAATATTATAGAGAAAGGGCTTTGGCTTCAAAAAGACCAGGGTTCATATGTTGGTTCTGTCCCTTACTAGTTGTATGAAATCTCTCTTTTCTGCCGTTTCTTCATTTGATAGGTGGGGATAATACCATCCATATCATAGGGTGGTTAAGAAGGCTAAAGGTAAAAATATATGGCTAATACAGTGTTAATGCATAATAGATCTTTGCTGCTCCAAGTTAGACCTCAGATCAGTAGCAATTAGCATCACATGAAGGAGATGGTTAGAAATGCAGAATCTCAGGTCCTTCCCAGAATCTCCTTAATCAGAATCTCTGTAGGGGGTGGGGAAGAGATTCCTCTTCCATTAAAGTGTGCCAAGTGCTAATATAGAAAAGCATTAAATGTTTGTTGGTAGTGTTTGTCATGATTGTTGGGTGCTTTACAATTCTCAGATAAAAACCTTAAAGACATCTCATGGTTGAAACAAAAACATTTTATAATGTTTGTTTTTCTTTTTTGTACATTCTCTATTATTCATTACTAACAAGAATAATTTCTGTTGCCAGTGAGGATTAGTTTGGGGTTCAGTAAAACTTTCAAAATTGTCTCTCAGATCTTAAAATAGCTTTTAGTTATCTCCTCCTTCTTTGTATGTTTGTGCATTTAAAAATAAACTTTAAAGCCAAAGAAACTGTTTAAAAGTAGGCACAATGTATTTACAAATAAAAGCTCATCTAGCGACCAATAAAATGAAAACTTGTGTTTTAAACAAATGCCAACCAGATTTTTAAAAATCAGATCAAATAAAATATTTGGAAACTATGCTATTTGTTGACTCCCATTCATTTAGAAGTAAGTCTAACAAATCTGCTATTTTTGCAAAGCCTACATTTTATGAGTTTCCCTTCATTGTTTGGATGAGAAATCCCTATTGCAAACACTGTGCTAAGCTTAATTTTTTTTATTTGACTTTTACAACTCACCAATATATTGCTTGTAATGTAGCCCTGGCAAAAATATAGAAAATACTGAAAATAAGAGGTACCTCTGTCATGTTCCTCAGAAAAGTTGTTAGCCATCCAACTTTGAAAGGCAGGTAAAGATGCATTTGCTGCCTAGAGCTAGGCTTAAATATTATTAAACCATTATTGAAGGCTTTTGAAAACTTTCTTACCAATTATTTAAAATAATAGCATTGCCTTTAACAACAGACAATCACAACATTTCACCCAATATGTTTTTTTTTTTTTACCCTTGGAGCACAAACTGAGTGAGAAAAGTAATTTTTTTTTTCACGTATAGAATCTATTTTAGTTAGTGCAGCAGGGTTTTGTTGTTGTTGTTGACCGATTTTCAGTCCCACATTTTATAACCTTAACAACTCATGATGGTGGGAACAAAAGATTTTCTCTCATTCTACAGCCCAAGTTATTTCAGCACCTGCTGCTCACCATGGGCAGCCCTGCGTTTACCAGGCCCATCAATACATTTGTGAGAGAAAAGGCTTGAAGAAATGCAACCACATTGAGGGGCCCAGTGAGCACCAAGGATGCTTACAAGTAACAATCTATCCCACTAACAAGTTTGAGGCTATTAAAAGATCCGTGAAGATCTTTCAAATTAGCTTTGAGCATTTCCCCACCACCACCCCTATTATCTGCTTCTGTAATTTGGGTTTATCAGATTCTTGACTATATTCTTTATCTCATCTCCTCCATGTGCTCCATGGTTGATCTCTCATTAAATCCACTAGTGACACTTTCATGGGACTTGGTAATCTGTCTTTAACTTCCAGCCAAAGGGAGAACTGTATTGTGAATGGTGTGAGCTCTTATTATTCAGGTCAGTAATAATGACTGAGGGTATAAAATTCTTTGCACTGGCTCTCCTGTCCAACCCTGAAAGATGTGTCACGGCAGGATGGGTGGCTCTTTAAAATATCCCTTATTGTCAATCACATTGACTAATTACCAGCAGAGGACTCTTGAAATTGGCAAACTTGCAATTTACTCGAAAAAACACCACTAGCTCATGGAACTTGAGCTCAAGGAACTGTCTGTCATTGTTTCTGCTGATTCATTTTTTATTCCTTCATTGTTCTCTGGTACATGAGGAGGAAGGGAACTCTATTTTGGTAGATAGAATTTTGTCCCTCAGTGAAATTCTGAGTATATAGCTAAGCCTGACATTTGGTCTTCCTTCCACTTTCTCTCTTTGGGCCCTATCACGGGTGCAGTAGTGTTATGAAAGGAGCAGAGGGCAGGGAATAAACAATGATTGTTGGTCCCTGATCCGCCTACGGCCTGCAGGGTGACTTCAGCCTCTTTAGATGAACTTTGCAATTGCCCATTTCCCAGCATATATGCATAAGTCGTTGTTGGGAGGAGGAGAGAGGAGAGAGAGTTCAGGGGTTAATTAGCATTGACTATAAAAATATTAATCTTGCATTGAACCATATGCAATGGCCATTTTTGTAGGTTAGGCAATTTCATATGGTTCAAAATAATAGAGTCCTCCATCCATCCCTCAGGGCCTAAGGATATATCAGACTTCATAGAGATTTTCTTACTGGCATGGTCAGATCTGACTTGAGTCTAAATGGTGGGGCAGATGGGAATTTTTCTTAATATCCACAGCTCTTTTTTTTCTCTCTGTTTTCTCTTTCATATTATTTTCTTTCAGACCTTTCATGTTCTTCTCATCCATTTATCTATCATCCTCATTCATCTCCTTACCTCTCTCACATGGGTTTTCAACACTTATATTCCATGCACAATGAGAGAAAAAAGAAAAGAAGGAACAAGAGCTCAAAGTTGATGATAAACTCAATAGGCTATTATAAATAGGGGTTATGGCTGAATGTTGTTAAAGGTGATTCCATTTCAACCAAAATGTGTGTGTGTGAGACCATGGAATTATAGGGATAATAAAATGAAATGGGAAAGTGGTTACTGGATTTGGTTCTGAGAACACTCTTGAAATGGCATTGTTCCTCAGTTCTAGAAAGATTAGTCCTTTTGAGAGTAACATTATATGCTGTGCCTTTTTGAAAGTTCAAATTCCTGTTTGTTTTAGGTAGCACATGCATAATTGCCTTATTAACTTTTTTTTTCTCTCTTGAACAAAGCCAAGTTCCAGTCAAATTGTGTGGGGAGCCCCAGATCAGATGCAGCCCAATGCGCAATAGAACCAAATAGTGTTAGCATCCATTTCTTTTAAATGGGAGAGCTGTAATGCTTTTGTAGCTTTGACTGTTTCGCTTCGAATTTATATAAAAAGTAGTACACAAGTTTTATTGCTCCTTTCCATTATGTATTACCTTCAATTGCAAAGAGAGATTTAACTTCTCAAACTAGTTACATTTATTTGCTGCTTCTTTCAGGTGAAACTTCCTTTGATGTTTCTAGTGGAAGAAACCTGTACCTCCCTTGTCCCTAAACCACCCAAAGTCCTTTCTCTTTTATTTGAAACGTCTTCTGACAATGGCATGTAGAAAAATCTAATCTATAGGTAAAGCTAACATTACAGTCATCCCTTCAGCAGCATTACACGCTCTTCCTCTGGAAAGTTGTGGCATAATCAGAATATCCTTTTTTTTTAGTTCAGTACTTCAGGATTTAAATGTAAGCATCGCAATTTGGATTACTTAGCTTGTTTCTTTTTCATAATCACAGCCTTTGGGGTAGAGGGGAAAAGTGTTTTTAGACACTGAGGAAGGGAGATTGAGTGTACTTTTCATGATCATGAACTATCACAAGTAAGTATTACCTTGTCTTGTACACCTGAAACTAATAAATTAAAGTAAAATAAAAAAATAAAAACAATAAAAACTATCACAAGAAGGGAATTGTTGAGGATTATCGCATTAGATAACAGAGTCCAAGTTTCCTCCAGGAGTCCAGTTAGATACATCTTCGGTTGTCAGGGTAAATAATTTTCAGGTTTTTCTTAGTGAGAGCATATCTCTTTGATACACTGCAGCTCTCCCTCGCCTACTTAACAAGAGATTGTATTTTCATATTGAAAGATTTCAGTTTTGCAGGCAGAGCGGAATGGTTTTGTTTTTACTTTTGGTATGTTGGTGTGGAGCATGCTGATTCAGCAGGATATCCAAGATGTTTTCCTCACTGGGGGCACAGGAGGAGGAAACAGAGATGGATAATAGTAAGCCGGGAGTTCAGACCAGGACTGAGGGCAAAGTGTGGCATCGCTGTGGGAGAGAAAAATAGCAGCTTGTGTCAGGATGGAGGAAGAAGCAGGAACAGGGTCCCTCCTGGAAACAAATCACCCAGTAAGCACTGAAAAACTTGGGAAAGGACCTAGGAGGGAAAGAAGGATGCTGGGAAGAACGGGGACTTGGTCTTAAGGGAGAGAAGGGGCCTGATTTAGTGAAGGGCACCAGGAAGAAGGCTGATGGCAGGTAAAGGACTTCATTACTAAAGGGCAGGCTTGCTTTTAAATAACACTGATTTCAGGGGTGGTTGGCCTCCTTCTGGAATGGTGTCAGATGTTTCCATGTTACTTATCCCTTCTGGTCTTCCTTGTCTTTGTAAGTAGCAAGCATAGTTTCCTCGATGCTCAGGCCAAACACCTTGCAGTCAACCTCGATCCCTTCCTATCTCCCAGACCCCACAGCCAACTTGTCTTTAACCGCTGTTGGCTCTACCGTGGACAATATAGCTACACCCACAACTATTTCTTCTCATTGTTTCCACTGCGACCCCCCTGGTCCAGACCACTATTCTCTCTTAGCCAGATTATTATGGTGGCTTCTTACTGGATAGCCCATCTTTTGGCCTTGGCCCTTGTTCCCCTGTAGACTAATCTCAACACATCTGCCAGAGGGACCTTGTCAAAACTCTCCAAAGCTTACCCACTCCCCTCAGACTGAACATCCAAGCCCTCACTATGTCCTATGAGGTTCACCATCAACGATTCTCACCTGGCAGCACATTAAAATCCCCTGGAGGAGTTTCACAAACACGCTGATGCCTAGGCTCTAACCCAGATCAGACAAAGTGAATCCCTGGGAATGATGCCTGGGCATTATATCTTTTAAAAGCTCCCACGCTCTCAGGTTTGGGGTTTCAATAATGAGTGAGAGCAAATTCCAACTCCCAAGCTTTTGATAACTGGCAAGGAAGACCAAGGGGCCCCACCCAGATATTTGTAATTCTCTTTGGCAAAGTGCTAAGGTAGCAGGATGAACAAATTTCTGGAGAAGCTCAGGGGAAGCCAGGAAATTACACACAGTGGAGGAAAGTCAAAGACGTAGCCTCTTGCTGGGCTTTGAAGGTTGAAAGATTTTCCCTGAGAGACAAGGGAGAAAGTGTACCCAAGACGACCTCATTTATTATGTCTATGAGACGCTAAGAGGAACCACGTTGGTGTGAATTGAGAGCTGAGGCCTTGGAATCAAGCAAACCTGGGTTCAGGTACGTAGGCAAATTCTTTCACCCCTGAGTGCCTCCATTTCCCTGTCTGTAAAATGGAGATTACAGTAGTCCCCCAGGGATGTGAGAATTATCAACTGTATTTGGCACATTATAGGTATTCAATAATGTTACCCAAACTAGGTATTTCTTTCAAAGAAAATTGAAAGGAATACCTTGAAATGGTCCATGGCTTGTATTGAGTGCTGTGTACCCTTGCAGCTCCCAGTGTGGTTCTCAGAGCAGCAGCGCCAGCTTGACCTTGCAGTTGTTCAAAATTGCAATGCTTTGGCCCCTTTTCAGAATCACTGAACTGAATCTGCACCCTAGCAAGTTCCCCAGGTGACGCCTGTGCATATTAAATTAGAGGAGCATTTTTGTAAAGCATTAAAAAGATGAACAAGAAATAGCTCATCGCTTGTGGAGGTTCGAGGTCCCTGAAACAACTTTAGTGTTTACAGAAATAATTATAATGTGATAAGTGACATGAGACAGCCATGCCAAATGCGAAAATACCACAGATTGTTTCAAGCTCAAATTGAAAAATAGTGTAAAGTTTCTTTTCTGACTGATAAAGTCTGAAAGTTCTCGAAGTTACAATGAATGCTTTTTCTTTTCTGCCATCCTCCAAATGCTATTAACTGCAGTTTAACATATATGTAAGTGGAGAGCTAAATTTGTTCGTACATGTTAGGGACAATTGACCTGCAAGTCTGAATTGAATCATTGCCTGAAAGGCACTGTAAGGAAAGGTACTAGAAGTATCAAAAGGTAAAGAAAAAAAAAAATGACCGAATAATTTTAAATCTATGAAACAAAATAGACTACCCAGAAAAAGACCAAGATTAAGACAATTAATGTGAACGGAAATATTACAATTACCTTAAGTTTTCCTCCTCAGTGCTTTTGAAAATCAAACCCTACTTTTTAAATTCAAAAGCAATAAATGAAACAAACAAAAAAAGACCTACAATTTCCCCTTTGGACATTATGGACAAAATATTGATTTATTAATCTTCTCCTCTGATGGTACTGATTTCATCTTATCACGATTACCAATGCAAGTTCTCAGAACAGCCAGAAGGAAAGCAATTTAGTAAAAGAACATGATCAAACTCCTTATAATCACTGCAATGTACTTTTTATTTTTGACAGCAACAAAATTAATTTAAATGATTATTAAAATATATAAGGAGACTGGCATTGTTTAGTATAACTGCGGCAAAGGCGTATATGTGTGGGATTTTAGAGAAACTACACCTACTATCCTACACTCGCCACATCCAAAAAAATCTTCTAAAGGAGATACAGATTACAAGATAAGACAGAAAAGATAATTTTCATGACATGCAGTAAATTCAGTTTCTTCCCACGATGAAATGGAAATTGTCAGGTTTATACAAAAGCAGATAGCTTTGAATTTGAAAGCTGTTTCAATAATATGAAAAATATCATTGGATTTTATTTGAATATTCAGCACAAGTATTTGGCTTATGTATTTATTTTTTTAAATAAACACATAACATTTTCAAGTTTGGGGAGATTTCAGTTCAAGTTGTGCTAAAACCACAAGGCCTATTATATGCAAAAACAATAACTTGAAATAAGTGTTCAACTTTTTATCACTGGCTATAATTAATGGTATTTGATGAAAGTGAAAAAATTCAGCTGGGTTTTGTTCTCGATACACAGATGTAAATAGTGAAAGTGATTTTCAGGTGGCAAATTGGACCTATGTGATTTTGACATAACAGAAGTGAAATTGTTCACGGTTAATTTCATTTAATATTGTGTTTGTTGTTAGTAAACTTAAAGGCCTATTATTGTTTTATTTCAAATTGCAGTTTTGTCTGACAATGGTTTTGGCAATGGCTTTTATGTTTCAGAACTTACTTCAAATTGAAGTTTCCAACTTATATAAAGTGTTCAAATAATATATATATATGCACACATATATATATGTGTATATATATGAATAAAATTACCTAAAATAATATATTTGTCTTACAAATAACATTCTTAAGATCTTTTCACAAATTGTTTTCCATAAGGGAAGCTTGAAGGAAGTAGAAGTTGGATAACAGATATTGAGAAGTATTTATATAATTTTCTTGGCTTTTATGCAAATGAAGTAGGTGCTTCACTTTCTCCTTTTTTTCTGGAATATAAAGCTCTTTTGAATTAAAGTATAGTTTGCATATAATATTATATTAGTTTCAGGTGTACAACATAGCGATTTGACTTTTATTTACCTTACAAAGTGATCACCACAAGAAGTCTAATAACTGTCTGTCACTGTACAGTTACTGTGAATTTGACTGTATTCCCTGTGCTGTGCATTGCATCCTCCTGACTTACTTAGTTTATAACTGGAAATTTGTACCTCTTAATCCCCTTCATCTTTTTTGCCCATCCCCTCACCACCCAACCCTCTGGCAACTGTCACTTTGTTCTCTGTATCTACAAATCTGTTTGTTTGGTTTGTTCATTTGTTTAGTTCCTTAGATTCCACATGTAAGTGAAATGATACGGTATTTGTCTTTCTTTGACTCATTTCACTCAGCATAATACCATCTAAGCTCATCCATGTCATTGCAAATCGCAAGACTTCATCCTTTTTGTGGCTGAGTAATAATCCATTGTGAGACATATATATGTGTGTGTGTGTATGTGTGTGTGTGTGTGTGTGTATGTGTGTATGCCGTATTTTACCTATGTTGCTTCTATATTGTTGGCTATTTTGTAAACAATACGGCATATATGTTTTTGAATTAGTTTTTTCATTTTTTTAGGATGAATGCCCAGAAATGGAATCACCAAACTGTATGGTAGTTTTAGTTTTCATTTTTTGAAGAACCTCCTCACTGTTTTCCATAGTGGCTGCACCAATTTACAATCCCACCCACAGCGCACAAGGGTTCCCTTTTCTTCACATCCTCTCCAGCACTTTTGTGTTTATTTATTGATGATAGCCATTCTGACAGGTGTGAGGTGATGTCATTGGGTTTTTACCTGCATTTCCCTGATTACTAGTGAAGTTAAGCACCTTTTCATGTGTTTGTTTGCCATCTGCGTGTATTCTTTGGAGAAATGTCTATTCTGGTCTTCTGCCCATTTTTAAATTGGTTTATTGTCTTTTGAATGTTGAGTTGTGTAAGTTCTTTATATATTTTGAATATTTATCCCTTATCAGATATATCATTTGCAAATATCTGCCCCCCATTCAATAGGTTGCCTTTTCATTTTGTTAATGATTTCCTTCAGTGTGCAAAAACATTTTGGTCTATTTGTTTATTTGTTTATTTTGTTGCCGTTGGCTGAGGAGACACATCCAAAAATATATTTCTAAGATCAATGTAAAAGAGTTTACTGCCTATGTTGTTTCTAGGAATTTTAGGGTTTCAGGTGTTACATTTAAGTCTTTAATCTATTTTGAGTTTATTTTTGTATACGGTGTAAGATAGTGGTCCAGTTTTATTTTTTTAAATATAGCTGTCCAGTTTTTCCAGCACCATTTATTGAAGATTTTTCTCCATTGTATATTCTTGCCTCCTTTGTTGTACGTTTAATTGATCATATAGATGCGGGCTTATATCTGAGCACTCTATTCTGTTCTATTGATCCATGTGTGGGTTTGTGCCAGTATCATACTGTTTTGATTACTGTAGCTTTGTAGGATAGTTTGAAATTAGGGAGAGTAAGGTCTCCATTTTCAATTTAATTTACTTCTGCTCTGGTCTTTATTATTTCTTTCCTTTTACTTTGGGCTTTGTTTGTTCATCTTTTTCTAGTTCCTTTAGGTGTAAGGTTAGCTTGAGATTTTTCTTGTTTCTTGAGGTGGCCTGTATTGCTATAAACTTCCTCCTTAGAAAGGCTTTTGCTGTGTCCTGCAATTTTATGACATTGTTTCCATTTTCATTTGTCTCAAGGTATTTTTTGATTTCCTCACTGACCCATTGACTGTTTAGTAGCTTGTTGTTCAGCCTCTACGTGTAGTTTTTTCCAGTGTTCCTCTCATTAATTGATTTCTAGTTTAATATGATTGGATCGGAAAAGATGCTTGATGTGGTTTCAGTCTTCTTAAATTTACTGAGACTTGTTTTGTGGCCTAACATGGGGTACATCCTGGAGAATGTTCATATGTACTTGAAAAGAATGTGTATTCTACTATTTCTTAGATGGAATGTTCTGTATATATCTATTAAACCATCTAATATAATATGTCACTTAAGGCCAATGATTTCATATTGGTTTTATCTGGATGATCTATCCATTGATGTAAGTCGGGGTGTTTAACTCCCTACTATTATTGTTTTACTGTCAATAATCTCTCCATTTATGCCTGTTTTTATTTGCGGTAGGTATTAGTTCTGCAACGAATACTTACACTGATTTTTATTTGAGCTCATTTTAATTTGACTTATTATTTATCAGATTAGCTTCATGTAGTAAGATAACATCTCTTTTTTTCATTTTTGATCAGTACATAGAGGGCTTATATGATTACAAATAGTTATATTTAGGGAAATAAACTTATTTCTTCAGGTTAAATGTAGTTATTTGCTATAAATTAAATGTAATCTAATAACTAAAATATTACTATTTTTGATGTACATATCAGAACCTAGATATAATTGGCCAGAAAATGTAATGCTATCATTTAGCTAATTTGCAGCAAAAGCTATATTTTTCAGTAAATATTAGTTTGAGCCATATAGAATTGCTGATATTTGATCACTTTTGACCTACGAATGTGACAGTTGCATTTGGTTCAACCTAATACTAAAAGCCAAAACATGGAATGTTATGCTAATTAAAATATTAACAAAACAAAACATGAAATGGCAACACCTCACTCTTGGCGTGCAAATTTTTGTGCTAAAAAAATAAAACACCCCAAAACCAAAATAAAAACATATTTCTGAGGAACTTGCTGTTTTTATTATCATCAAATAAATGTGAAAAAGCTAATTAAAACTATTAATAACCAGAAAATTGAAGGTAAAGTTGAAAAGCCTATACCAATTAAAGTTGGATACACAGCAAAAAATACATGTGAATTACTCTGAAATAATTTTGTGTTTCCTAACTGACATCAAACTAACCAAACTTCCTGATTTTAATTTAGTGAGGAACAACTTCTTGGTTATTTTAATCTACTTTTGGTACTTATTTCCTTTTTTTATTGTTACAGGATTAGATTAAATAATACCATCAGTGTGCTCCTTTTTAAAAGAGGAAATTCTGTTCCAAGTATTCTAAGGTGATTTTCAGCAACAGGCTGCCATACAAATAAGGGAAAAAAAATCTAACGTCGTTTAAAGAATATTTATTTAAGCGGTAATTATGATTGGAAAACATTAACGTGTCAATGAGGTATCGTTTAGAGGCCTCTTTAGCTCATTTTTTTGGAGTTCGTTAAAATGAAATGAAATTGTAAAAACTGAAAACATGACTATTTTTCTCTTTGAACTTTAGTGTCTGTTGAAATTGGAAAGAAAATTACATAGCAACTTATGCATGCCACCAAGAGAGATCAACTACCTTCTAAGGGCTTTCACGAGGTGGCATTGCCTTTGCTCATTCGTTTATTAAATGCCTATGGTATGCCAGGGCTGGACTCACAGATTCCAGGATGTGGACTTTGTTCATGAAGATTTAGACACTTGCTTGGTTAGCATACTGGGACTACGTAGAACTCTCATTCAGGGACAGGCTTGCATTAACCAAACTCACAAGATATGAATGTATAAACCAAAATTCAAATATATTAGTTTACGTAAGAATTCTTTGCTTCAAATGACTTAGAATGCATATGTGAACCTCTTTAGCACCATTTCACTGGAAGTTACTCTACAGGGAAAATTAAACTGTAACTAGAAGGCAGCTTGGTAAGATCTTAAGAGGGAATGGAATGAATTGCATGGTTCAGTGTTTGATATGGATTTCTGATATTCTGATGTCTCCCATTCTGCAATCATGAGGCAGCTTCAGAGGAACCAAATTGCTCAAACCTATGAGCCAGAGTTTGTTTCCTGTCGACAGGGCTTGGATGCAGATTACGTCTTTTGAAGATTTCCCTTTCTTTTCTCAATTTCACATTACACTTTCTTCTCAGCTCCAATGTTTCATATAAGCTTACTAAATCAACTTTCTGGCTTCCTGCCTGGCCCCCCAAAAATGGTGCTCAAGAAATGTTTAATCATTTGACACTACCATGTAGCTAGCTACAGAATTCTTATCTTCAAGATATTTGGGGTATAGTTTATTGCTTCATTCTGAAGGTGTGTGTGTGTGTGTGTGTGTGTGTGTGTGTGTGTGTCTGTGTGTAATGGGAAGGGCATGATACCTAATTCCTATGTCTTCATACTTTGGGAAAATAAAACTTTTCTAATTATATTATTTTGCAAAAGTTCTAGATGTGCTTACAAATTTTCTTTAATTTGCTAGCCAATAAAGATTTAGACGGTGAAGACTCCTTCCAGAGAGGAAGTTTCAAAGCTAAAAGAAAACTTAGAGTATCCCCAATTCTTCCCAATATAGAGATACTCTTTTGATGATAGTGAATATGCGTTTGGGTGGGTGGGTGGGTTGGGAAAACCTATTTCTGAGACACTTGGCGTTCATACTCAGATGCTTAGTCATTTGTCAGAAACCTGAAACTTGTTGTTGGTTGTAGTCTAATCTTCACTAAATGGATTTCCCCCCCTAAAACTGCTGTCCCATTATTTAAATTAATGCATATATGAGATATTTTGCCTGTAAATAAAACAGATGACTTTAATATTTTGCTATAATCCCTCAAGGCCTGAGTCTGCAATGTAGACTAATGGGTTGAAAAGATACTAACTTCGGAGAAACCTAAAAAATAATCTTTCAGAATACTTCTGAAACCAACAACTTCTGTTTTCTATTTTATATTTCTATACCTGTAAAAAAAAGAAACGAGCCAAAAAAACTTATTTCCCCTTTACTCTCTCCCCCTTTTCTAAAAATAACTCACTCTTGGTTTGTTACCCTATAACACATGCCAAAATTCAGCCCAGAGTGAATTTTTGTAGCCAACTTAGAACCCCAAAATAGAAACTGCTGACAGTTCCTTAAATACAGTAACACTGGCAGGTGCCTTGGTAATAAATTCACAAGCTTAGAATTCACAAAACAATAAAGTTATGCAAATGGGGCATGTAGGAAGAATAATCAGAAACAAATGGCAGAGCAGTATGTTTTGCCCTGTGGTATCCTGGTTTTACTAATGTAAGGCAGATAACCCTGAGGCAAATCATAAAGAAATCTAAGATCAAGGAAGGAGACACAGATGTGAGTACAGCTTGAGGTGACCAGTTAACAATTGACTTCTCTTTTACCACAACCATAAACAAAGATGAGACACTGATCATAAGGTTTTAAATTTCAGGCATACATAACAAAAGGCAAATGAAAAATAAAAAGGTACCTAACTTGATTGAAGTTATCAGAGTTGCTTTGTTTTAATTGTTCCTTCAGCATCATCCCCATCAGTCATATTCAAATTAGTTGTTTAATTTTAGTCAAACAATCAAGCATGTAATACATTTTGAATTCCATTTATTTTAAATGACCCTGCTTAATTATCTTTTACTTTTGTTATTAATCTCTGATACTATTGGCATACTGGAAAATTGGATTTTGTTATATAAAAAGAAAAGGGAATAAGTTCAGTTAACTTATTTTTAGGAAATACAAATTTTCAATTAAAACTTAAAATAGCTCTCATAATCATAGACAAAAACGGAGCTGAGTAATATAGTAGTACCTTTGTTAAGTGTGTGGTAAAGTGTTACTTTTTTAACCTGTACTATGGCTTTCAGGATGTAACAGAAATGTTTAACATTTCTTCTGTTTGTTTTTTTATCACTGTTAAGTAACTCCCAAAGGAATACACAATGGCTGTTGTGTGCCTAAGAAAAACATATTGGTATAATGATTATTTTTAAATATAATAAATTAATCATCCTATTTGAAGTGAAGAAAGCATAGACTACTATGCATTTGTTGGAACAGGAGCCGTAACTACCCTTTTTCGTGCTATATTGCATTACCTAGCACTGTTGTCTGATGCTTGATAGATTCTTAAGATTACCTGAAATAAAGAACATTATCATTTGCAAACTTAGGTTCACAAAAGTTGAGTTCAAAGGCATGATGGGGGCCATCTGTGCAAAGCCTCTCAGGAAAGGGTGGTCTAGAGGAACATCTAGACACAAAGGTTTGTAGACGCAGGACTGAAACCCACACATAATAGACTTTGTCAGGTTCAGTACACCTACTATGAGCACATTTGCCAGGCATTCAAAAGATAAACTTATTTTAAAATGTTGCCAATGTTTTTGAGTTCTAATTAAATTTCTTTCTAGGAGAAGAATGAGAACTTTATAGAGATAGTAAATATTTTTCCTGACAATTTCCTCATTTAAACATTTTTAAGCTAACAACCAAAATATTCTGGTGGAAACAAGGTTGACTAGTAAATATTATAATGTGGTGTGATGAGAGTGCCCCTAATAGGCTTCCTCATCCCATCTGAAAGAGATTTTTTTCATTTTTTCAGAAGTCTGCAATTTGTAGCTGTGCTTAAGTGTGTGTGTGTATGATTTTTCAAAAATAAAATCCGCTTCCTATTTACTTAAACTTGATTGTTGCTTCTGTTCTGTCATATAATTTTTCTAATCAAATTAATGAAAAATTATTTAAATTAGTGAATACATTCCATAATTGAGCCAATAAAAAAAATGGAACACTTTAGAAGGGGTCTATGGAAACCGAATCCAAAAAAAATTGTTCTGTCCCTGTCTACTCTGTACTAGATGTGAGACTGTCGGCAAATCATTGAGCCTCTGTGGATTTCAATTAGCCCATCTGTAAAATACTTTATAAAACTTCAAGGTGATGGTTAAGTGGTTGAAAAACACTTCTCATTTTGGCCTGCCGTTTTGTGTTGAACCTATAGGAAATTATCCCTTTTCATGTGCAACAGACTGTGAACTAATAGTTTTGGTAGTGGCACAGGAATCAACATGTACCTTCTAACACTGAGAAAGTAGAGACTTGGCTGCATTTCAGAAGTGGAGGACCCTTTGATAAAGCATCCATTGTGAAAACATAAACTTACACAATTACCCTGGCTTATATATTTACTGTAGAGTCAGAAGTCTGTTTATCATGCCAAATTTAGTTGCTTATATTTAGACATTGAATTATGTACTAAAAGTTATCATGTATATCACATTCTATGATCAATAAAACCAGAAATTATTAACAAAAAGCTATAACACAAAATAAACAATTTCTTGGAAGAAATAAGCAATTAAAAACTATTTGGTCAGAGGTAATTAAAACTTCAATTATGAAGCATTTAAAAAATACTGACACTATTCAGGGGGAAGAAAACCCTCCTGAAATGGAACAAAGCTGTACTCAGAGGCAAATATATAGTGTTGAATAATTTCACTTTGAATTACAAAAAAATAAAACAGAAAATACTTTAGGAATTTAAAAAATATATAATATTTGAACATAATATAATATTTAATATATAATATAATATTTAAACAAGGGGAATTGGATGGGATTAAAAAACAAAATGTAAAGAAACAGCTAAAGGCAGACTTCATATAACTATGAAGTGGTTCTTAAAGTTAATAATTTAAAAACCTTTGGAAATAAATATAACTAAGAAAAAATATAAATCACACTTATTTAAAAATGAATAAAAAAGTTGAAATGAAATACAAATTTCAATGAAAATAGAAATTATAAGCTTATTCTATGTCAAACTTTAGAGCAGGAAAACATTCAGTGACTATTTGTAATTTTGGAATAAAAAACTGTAATATCTTAAAATGAAAAAAATTGAAAAAAAACACACATTACAAATTACTCCTCAAAATATTTTTACCAGTAAGATTTTTAAATTTTCAAGAAGTAAATTCTTGTTTGCATGAATATAAATTGATAAAAAGTATTCCAGTTAAAATTTCTGAAAGTCACATGAATCAGAATATAAAACCTAACAGGAAATATCACAATAAATATTATTTATAGACCGATCCCTTTTATGATATGTAGGCCAAAAGTCTAGGGAAAATATAGCAAATTAAATTTAGCAATATCTAAAAGAATCATTCACCTCAACCAGGGAAGGCTAAGTGTCAGGATTAATAATTACTATTAATTAATTATTACAGGAATATATCAAAAGAAAGAAGTCTCACTAGAGATGGATCAAATGCATGAAAAAAGTTAACACCTATTCCTGGGGGGAAATATTAATAAACTAGAAATAAAATAACTCTCATTCTGTAAGAAAATGTATCTTAATCAGCCAATATCATCGTGTGAAATTCCAGAGGTATTCTTGCCAAAATGAGGGTATTTTTTAATTTGATGGCATAGTAAAGGTGATTAATGATAGCTACTATTTCCAAAGGTCAAATAGTTTTTCCAGAGTATTGATGAAAACATATATTTATCTTCATTATTTTCAGAAACTTCATTAAAGTAACAATAAAAATTTAAAAGTTTAAACCCAAAGAGAAAGAGAATAGGAGAAGAGATAATTGTGGAGAAGGGATGCCGATAAATTTTTAAATTTTTAAAAAAAGAAAAGAAGCTATAGGAGGAGTGACTAATTTAGACCCATAGAGAATACAAACTCAATGACTACAGATAGAGTAACATTGAGATACAAGGTATTTTGTTCCCCCAAACTCTAAAGAATCCAGGGATTATGGGAAAGGGCTGAAAATAATGGTTGGTTGAAAGTTTGTTTAAGTAGCAGTTAGGTCACCATCCTCTTTCTTGCCCCACCACCCTATGCAGTTAGGAGACTATCATTCTTGCCCACCATGGTTTGGGAAGTTGATTATTTGAAGAAATTAATCCATAGGATTTTGAGACTTTGGGACACCAGGGGTATGGGAAGCTGTGAGTGAGGAATGGGGTTGATAAATAGGGGATTAAGTAAAAAGTCTGCATATAGAATGTGAGAATTGTCAACCTACTCCCACCTGCTGGCCAGAAGAACTTCGAACTTTAGAAAGATAAATCAATCCTCACAAACAGGAAAACAAAATGACAACAAAAACAAACCACAGAACAACTCAGAAGGATACATTTAATGCAGGGAACAGAAGAAACTTTAAAACAACTTAAAAATAGTCTCAGAGAGATAAGAAATTCATGACATCAATTAAGCAAGAAGAGGATACTATGTTTGTTCTATCGTGTATCCTTTTTCTCTGTGTTAGACTCAAGTCTTCTCTCATTCTTTCTTTCTTTGACTTTGTTCACTCTGACTTTCCATTTATTAGTCCTACACAGTCTTTATGCCACCAGTAATCCTAGGTTTCCATCCTGTGGCTTCTTCAGCTGGGAGGATTCAGGCTGAGAGATCCCATCTCCAGATTCCTCCTGGATTGCTCACGGACATGTGCCAACGTTAGACCAGGCCCGCAATAGTCTTGATGTAGGTGGATTTGCTGCTAAACCTAGTCCACGACTATAGGCCTGTGTTTTCATTGCCTTAGCCTCCAAGGTTCTACTGGAGACTGGGAGAGGAAAAGGGTAAATGAGACGTTTCTAATTTCAAAAATATCGGAAGAACATGATAGAAGAGATAAATAGGGAAGGTGGATGTTCTTTCAGTTAAGTGGTAGGGATAAATGCTGAACCGTTTTTATCTTTCTAAGAATGCTTTGAATGTCCTTCTCATAGAAGGAAGTAGAGACAAAGGCAGACCTTCCAGCCATGCTGTATGTAAGATGACTGCAAATCATCATCAGTAGAAGTGATGAGTGGAGAAGGCATCCTGATTTTATGTTTGGGAGGTTAATCCGTATGTAAGGGGCAAGTGTAAATATGTCATGAACTAGTATAATTCAGAAAACATTTCAGCTGCATAAACATTTTGTAGTTTGCAATTGTTTCCCTCATTTACGATATCACACTGATGTTTTAAATTACATAATTAGAAAAATATAAAGTTCAAACAACAATTAAAAATTTTTCCTTGGGAAAATCAGGAATTTGCCTTCTCTAGTCAGAATGTCTGGAATCAAATTTTCACTGACTGGCTTGCTAGCTGGAGAACCTTAGACAAGTATTTTAACCTCTTGTGCTTCAGTTTCCCCACCTGTAAAATAATAGTGACATGTTGTGTCAGCATCAAATAACTATTATTATTGTTATAAACATTTTGGTCTAGCCGCATTTTTACTTCCCCGTGAGATGTCGTCTAACTCTGATTATCCATTTGTTATACCTTAACCTTGCTTTTTGCATTTCATGTTTTCATATGCACACATTGATGGAAATGCAGCCCACGTACATAAGTGCAGATCAGCTGTGCCATGAATTCCATAAAGAGAGGCCTGTTCATGTATTGTCTTCTAATATGAATAGCAACATCTTCATTTTAACATAGGCCCTTTTCACTGTGAATATATGTAAAGTCTTTCTCTGTCTATTTTAATGAATGAAACAGGTAGAAATTTGTTTGCAATCCTAGCCCTGTGGGAGAAATTCATCTATTACTGCTAGTTTAATCTTTCGTGTAATAGTTCTAAAGAGTTACTTTCCAAGTTGAGGTGGGTTTAACTGTAAAGCACACAGCTGTTAACGAGTGAAAGCTGACATTTTATCATGTGAATTTTATGTTTCATAAACTGGTTATCTATTGCCAGTATTTATTCCTCATCTATTTTCTTTTGCGGAAGCCAACAGAACAGTAAGTTCTTGTGGATGTATTTCTTTAAAAAGTAGTGGTGCCATACCACGTACTGTCATTATTTAACTGTGACATTCTGACAGTGTGTCAGAAAAAGTGGTGGCGGTCTGAAATTTACATGCCTAAGTTTGTAACTAAAACTAATTTTGTCAGGGAGTATTTTATAATTACCAAATTAAAGAACTGTGTAATTAAAGTAAAATGAGCTCTGCACGTGCCTAGAAACATAATCTCTTAATGCTTTTGTTAGTTTTTCTCCAATGACATTATTTTGGAATATATATATGATTTATTTCAGAAATAGTGAAAGAGTAAGTTTGTTTTCCAGAGATTTGCTATCACTTTGAGAAATTTATTTTCACATTCAATTTGGTGACTTTTAAAAGAGGAACAGCAAATTAACCAACTTCAAGTGCCCCCCTCCTTCTCATACTTCTGTATTTTATTTATAGCAGAGGAAAACCTTTCTTCATTGCTTCCTGTCAGCTGTGCAGAGGCAGTTCTACTGAAACTGGGTAAAAGAATATCCAGAATACTTTTGAGCACTTTGAGTTAATCTCTGTCAAATTGATTAAGATGATTATTTTTCTAGCTCAGTTGATATGGCGCTTAAGAGCAATTTATTTTTACAATCCTCCTATATAAAACTTCAAAAAATTCTTTCTGTAGAGGGAATTTATTTTTATAGATTACAAGTGTAATAAATTTATTTTTACAGATTGAAAGTGTAATAACTATTATTTTTTGTTTGGATTCTAATGTTATAATAATAGGAATTCTTAATTCCCTAATCTCGAGTTTTCCTGACATGGACACTTGCTCACTTTTTAGCCAGTGAAAGACTTGAGAAGTATGTATAGTCTATAGTGAATTTTATTACCATTGGGCAGAAAGCTTAGTAGCCATACTGGAAAGGTTTCATTATCATGGGTGTATTTGAAGGAGCCTATTTAGGAAATAATTGGGCAAGTGCCAATTACTTGAATTACATTCAAGAAAGATGGTATATGTTTATGAAACCATCTCTTTTTCTAACACTTGAAAGTGGAGGAAAATAACCTATATGGTTGTGAAGAAATTATATAAAAATTATGTAGCTGTGAATGATGGATAAATCAATTAACATCTCTGGACCTCAGTTGTCTCATGGATAAAATATAGATATTGCTACCCTCTCTACTGGGCTCACAGAGTTTTTAAATTAGATCTTAACATAATCAATATGAAAGTGCTTTGAAAAGTATAAAGCACTATGCAAGTATAAGGGATTATTATTTTTCATGTGGTTTTGTCATTTATTCGTTAATATGGTATCTTTCATTAATTGATTATCAGATGGTAAACCAATCTTGCATTACTGATATAAATCCCACTTGGTGAAGGTATGCAATACTTTTAATATATGAATGGATTCTGTTTGAGGAATCTAGGTCTACAATTTCCTTTTCTTTAATGCATTTGTCAGATTTTGGTATCAGGGTGATTGTGGTCTTATATAATGTATTGGGAAGAAGTCACTTGTCTTCAATTTTCTGAAAGAGTTGGCAGGAAGTTGGCATCATTTTTTCCTGAAATATTTGGCAGAATTCAAGAGTAAACAGAAGCCTTGAGCTTCCTTTGTGGGGAGATTTTAAATTATAAATGCAAATCCTTTAATAAATATAGAACTAGTCACACTACCCATTTCTTCTTGAATTTGGTAGTTTGTATTTTTCAAGGAATTTGTCCATTTCATCTAAGTTGTTGGTAATATTCTTATTACACTTTGAATATCTGTTAAATCTGTAGTGATGTCACAAATTTTATCCCTGATATTTTTAGTGTCTTCTCTCTTTTTTGATGATCAGTCTGACTAAAAGTTTATCAGTATTATAGATCTTAAATAATCAGCTTTTGGTTTCATTGATTTCTCTGTTATTTTTCTGTTTTCCATTTAATTAATTTCCATTCTGATGTTTGTCACTGCCATTCTTCTGCTAGCTTTGGTTTTTATTTGCTCTTCTTTCTCTAGTTTTGTAACATGGAAGCTGATGTAGTTGATTTGAGACCTTCCTTATTTTCTAATGTATGTATTTAATGCTATAAAATTTCCCTTAACTACTGCAATGCTGCTTTAGCTACATCCCACAGATTTTGATATGTTGTTTTTCATTTTCATTCTGTTTAGAATACATTCTTTAAGTGTACAAGGTGAAGATTTGATATACATATACATTGTGAAAGAATTCCTCCCATTGAGGTAATTAACACATCCATCACCTCATACATTTACCTTTTTTTCCTTCTTCTTTAGTGAGAACATTGAAGTTCTACTCAGCAAATTTCAGTTATACAATACAGTGTTACCAACTATAGTCACCACATTATACATTAGATCCTCAGACCTTATGAATCTGATAATATCTTATAACTGAACGTTTGCACACGTTTACCAACCTCTGCCTATTTTCCCACCCTCAGCTCCTGGCAACCACATTTCTATTCTGTTTCTTTGAGAGTTCTTTTTTTGTTGTTGTTTGTTTGTTTAGTTTCAACATATAAGTGATACCATGCAGTATTTGTCTTTGTTTGACTATTTCACTTAGTATAATGCCCTCCAGGTTCATCACACAAGACAGGATTGTCTTCTATTTTAAGACTGAATAATATTCCACTATGTGTGTATCTATACGTCTATATATCTATATCACATTTCCTTGATTCGTTCATACATTGTTGACACTTAGATTATTTCTATACCTTGGCTATTATGAATAATGCTGCAGCGAACATAGAAGTATAGATATCTCTTTGGGATATCTTTATTTACTTTGGATATATACCCAGCAGTGGGATTGCTGGATCATATGATAGTTCTATTTTTAATTTCTTTAGGAACCTCCATACCATTTTCCATAGTGGCCCTACCAGTTTACAATTCCCACCAACAGTGTACAATGGTTGCCTTTTCTTTACATTCTATTATTATTCATTTGTTATTGTTTGTCTTCTTTATCATAATCATTCTAACAGGTGTGAGTTGCTTTCTTATTGTGGTTTTGATTTGTATTTCCCCAATGATTAGTGATGTGGAGTACCTTTTCATGTACCTGTTGGTCATTTTGTATATCTCCTTTGGAAAAAAAAATGTTATTTAGGTCCTTTGGTCCATTTTTAACTTGAGTTATTTGTGTTTTCTTTTTGCTATGGAGTTATATGAATTCCTTGTATGTTTTTAACCCCTTATCAGATATGTACTTTGTGAATATGTTCTTTCGTTCCACAGGTTGCCTTTTTATTTTGTTGATGGTTTCCTTTGCTGTGCGGAAGCCTTTCAGCCTGATGTAGTTCCAATGGTTTATTTTTACTTTTGTTGCCTTGGCTTTTGGTGTCACACAATACTTTTTTAATTTCCCTTTTGATTTGTTGTTTGACTCATGGATCTTTTATAAATGTTTTATTTTCCAAATATTTGAACATTTTCCCAGATATCTTTGTTAGTGATTTCTAATTTATTCCAGTGTGTCAGAACGTAGCTTGTATGCACTGAATTATTTTAAATTACTCAGAGTTGTCTTATAATGCAGAATATGGTACCACATTCATAGGCAAATATTCCATGTGTACTTGACAAGTATTTGTGTTCTTCCATTGAGTTTTCTATAAATGTTAATAAGTTCAGGTTAGTTTATAGTGCTATTCAAATCTTATATATCCTTAATGATTTTCTGTGTACTTTTTCTACCAAATATCTAGAGAAGAGTATTGAAATCTTCTACTATAATTATGGATTTGTCTATTTCTCCTTGAAATTCTATCAGTGTTTTTTTTTCATGTACTTGGAAGCTCTTGGTAATATTGACAGTCTTTGGTAATATATTTTGCTCTGAAATCTACTTTTTTAAAAAAATATTTTTTCCCCAAAAGATTTCTTTTGATTAGTATTAAGTTGGTATGTCTTTTCCAATCCTCTCACTTTTAACCTATTTATATTATTATATTTATAAGATATATCTTGAAGGTAGCATACAGTTGAATCTTGCTTCGGAATTCAATCTGTCAATCTCTGCCTTTTAATTGGATTGTTTGACTACTTACATTTAGTGTGATTATATAGTTAGGTTTGAACTTATCACCTTGCTATTTATTTTCTACTTTTCCTATCTCTTCTTTGTTTCTTTTTCTCCCTTTTGTACCTTCGTTTTGATTAATTGATTTTTAAACCTGATACCAGTTTATCTTATTTTGTTAGCTTATCATGTACAACTCTTGGTTTTATTATTTTATCCATTTCTTTATGGTTTAAAACTAGAATTATATTTGTGCCCACATTCATGGTTGTTGAAAGATGTAAAGAGACAAGACTGTAAAACATTTCAGAAATATATAGAAAGCTACCAACAAATTACTTACTTTATTATTATTATTTTGTTATTATTATTTTCATTTTTAAAATCACAGGACACAATATCTCACTTTTAAATGCATGTCTACTTAATTTGATTCATTTTCTGTTTCTGTTAAACAAGCTTATTTGCAAACAATTATATGCACACTGTTATAAGCAAACTGTTACATGGATCTACTGAAGAGAGAAGCATCTTAGATCTAGACAAGTGGTAACTGCTAATATAGTCAATTGGGTAAAGTTTATTGAGATGCATTTTTTAAAGGATACTTAATATGGTGCTCAAAATATTCTTCAGGGAACGAAAGTCCCTATCTAGACAAAACATTCCCAATAATTCACAAAGTCATTTATTTGTGATTTCCGTTACCTCCTTCCCCTACTTACATAACATCTCCTCCTGTAAAGGAAGATGCAGATTTAATTCTTATCTTTCTCAGTAAAAGCTAGACTATTAATAAAAAGAAATTCAGCATCCTGGGATTTTAACATATCTCTATGGTACCTTACTCATCAGTTTTTTTAATGCTTAGGTCACTGAAGTTACCCACTGGGAAACATTTTGGCATTCCCTAAGGTGAAATATAGAAGCTATTTCATAGTGAATACTTCATGTCTTATGAACTTTTGGCAAGGGAGGTAATTAGTAACTTGCTGTTTAAAACCACTAAGGGAATTTATGGTATATAAATTCTTAATGCACAGTTATAATATATTAGACATAATTTAATGGAAACAATAATAGGAACATTTCAAATCATCTCAGCTACAGAAAAAATTTCCTATGTGTATGGTGTGCAGCTTAGCTGTGTCTATAGGCAGAATATTGACAGTGAGAGAAAGGAGCTATTCGTCAAATCAGAATTAAAACTAAAATGAAAATTCATGTTCTCATATTTTTATCTATAAATAAAATATGGTTAAAATAAACTCTTTCAAAAAGGCAGCAAAACATAAAGCATAAGAAATAAATTTCTAACCTTGATCCTAGCTAGAAGACTCTTGTTTTCTCAACTTTATTTGAAAAAAAAAAAAAAAAAAAAAAAATATATATATATATATATATATATATATATAATTTTTCCACCAAAAAGAATTGTATTCTTTTATAATAAAGTAAGAAGAGATGATATTTATCACTAAAGTAATAGTTTCATATAACCCAGAAATAGTTTCCAGGAACTTTTATTTTTTTCAGTAACTCTACTGGGACCTGACTAAATTATGTTTGCTTTTACTAGAATTCTTTTCTGTAGTGGGCGATTCAATAGAGAGATGCTTTTGTAGGGTCTTAATGAGTAATTACTGGGAGTGGGGTGGGGTGCATGGTATATTTGACAGAAAATATTTAGTTTTTTTACAGAGTTTGTCATTAATATAATGTCCAAAATCAGGTATTTCAGATTACAGTGATTTGTGTCTTTAGATTGCCATTAGTGTCTTTAATCCAGTAGGTAAAAATGTCTAATAGCATATCATAGTAGGAGCATCATTTACTGATTAGTTACTATGGGTAGGAACTAGGGTAGGAACTAGGTTAGGCACTTGGCTTTTATTGTCTCATTGACTCTTTCCAATAAGCCTATGAGGTATGATTATCCCCATCTGACAGATAAAGAAATTGAGGCTGAGGGGTTAAGGATATTGGCCAAGTAGCAAAGAATTCTAATAAAGTTGTCCAATTTCAAGCCAGATGACAGTGACAATTTCAGGATATCTGTGTTCACAAATGACGTCCAGAAATAGTTGAGGTAGTATTAATACTAAAATAGCAAATCAAATTAATCTGTCATTCTGCTGGTCTCAAAAGCTTTTTTTTTTTTTTTTTTTTTTGCATCCAAATTATCATTGTAAAGTTTTCAGGGAAGATAGAATCTGCATATTTTGAGCCTTTGTTTTGGCAGAAAAAAATAGGAGTTAAAAATGTGCAACTTGTTCAAAGTGCAAATATGCTGTGGCATTTTGGCATTATTCCAAGGGCACAGATTTAACTTGGAATTTTGGTCTTTGTTACTAGGAATGTACTGTTTATCGAATTCAGTGTTAACTGCACAGTTGAAGATTTTCTAGCAAAACTCTTTTTCTTTTTAACTTAAAAAAATTATTTTACCAACTTCTGAGGGTTGATAAGTGAAATACACAAGGAGCTATGGTCTTCGATAAGCATGGCCTCCTATTAAAGGGTAATCAGTGAGATCTCTATGGAGTTTGTATAATCGGAATTTGGATAATCTGGAATCTCTGCTAAAACCTCATGGCCTCACATCTTAAGAGAAATAAGAGAAGATGTGGTTTATAACCCTTCATTGCCTTTGTCAGTGAAATAACCAGGCAGCAAACACCTGTCAGGTGGTAGTAGGTGCTCCTGAGAGATTTGACAGGTAATATTTTCATCGGGTGCGTTGGTCATTCTGTGATCTGAAAGGGTTATTGTGCTTATAAAGGCCAGAATTTCCATTCTTCTACATAATGTTGAGTCCCTATGTATAAAATGTCTTCAAATTAAATATTATGAACATGGGCTATAGTTTAACCTATTGCTGAAAAATTTGTCCTGGCTTACTTCTTCATTGCTTTCAGAGATTTTGTGCTTCCAGAACTGATAATTCATGTATGTCATGTTAGATATCGTTCTCTCTCACGTGCTAGAACAAATGCCTGATTAAGAGATCGTTGACCATAGGAATCAGGATTGTCCTAGCTGACCATAAGTAGAATTCAAGAAATTGTTCTTTTAATAAATTCCTGTTTAATAAAAATACATGATTCAAGAACCTTAAACTGCTCTAAAAATAGTCTTAATTTTTAAAAAGTACAAATTGTCTTCTAGTAGGGCAGTTCTCTTTATTAATCAATAGAAGATGAAAAAGACAATCTTTCAAGGTACGAGTGGACTGATGAAGAAATTCCTTTAGCTTATTTTGCTCCCCAAAATATATGTAAAAAGAGGTGTTTTGTTTTGTTTTTTTACAAGATGAATGAGGAATAATTCAAATTCATTTTATCTCTGAGTTAAGGCTCTAACCATCTGTTTATCGTCGTTGTTTGATTGGATGACTGATTCTTTTCCATGTTGGTCCCTGCTGTACCTCCATTCAGCATTTTTCAATTTGACCTATATTTTGGGGATTTTACTCCCCCTGGTGGCTTCTGGCATGCATTAGAGCTGATCTTTTCCATGAATTCTAGTTAATTGTTCTTTTTGGTTTCTGTTCAAGCCTCATGTCTCTCATGTATAGTAATGTTTATGTTCCAAACGCAGAAGCAACCCCATAAGTTTAAAGGTAGATATTTTAAGTTTTAGGCACTAAGTTTTCTCAAAATTTTCCTGGAAAGACTAGAGTAGATTCACGCTAATTTAAAAAGTATAGAAAGAACATTCTGAATGTTTGAATGCTAAATGTAATTGGTTTAATTAATAATCATTCGCTAAAGAAAAGTTATGTACTTATTCCAAATGAAGAAAGTTTTTTTCTTCCTCTTCATATAACAGTAATTGTGCTGTGAAATAGAAAACTGTTTGCATTTTAAAAACATTCATAAGACCTTTGTAATCGATAGCTTGTTGTTACAAATGGAACAAGATGATTTCAAAGTATATTTACTTTGACAATGCTTTGAAACAAGAATCACCCATGGCCATTACATCTTTATGGCTATTTCTTCATGAGAGAATTTGGATAATTTTATACTTCAGTAAATGGCCACATGCCATTTTGGCCCCTGTAATTTTGCTTTTATTGGATGCCCCAATCTCCATTACACAACGTGTTTCCCCTTTCATTTATGTTGGACGAAAAGATGAACATGAATGTTTCCTGAGAGCTATTTGTTTTAGGTTGAAGAGAAATGTTGTCATTTTCACATTGTTCTTTTTCTTTTTCTTTTCTTTTCTTTTCTTTTTTCTTTTTTTTTTTTTTTTTGGTCATTAAAAGAAAAATTATCTGACCAGGAAATGGTGTTTTTTAGGAAGCATTCTTTCAGAATCTTCTTCCCAACCTGATATCTGTAGGATGTGGCTAATTTTTAATAGCTAATAGTCAATAGGATTGAAAGACACTTTTACCTTATACATTTACAATAGACACTGATATGTGTGATTAATGATGCTCATCATTAATATTTACTAACTCTCAAAGCAGGAGAAGCTGGGAGTTTTCCCATTGTTTACTTGGGAACCAGAGGATGAGTTCAGATCGTTATTCTTGGTCTGAAGTGAGTAGAATAGCCAGTGTGCCACTTTATTTTGTTTCCTAGGTCTAAAAAGTTCTCCCCAGTTTTTCCTGCTTCGTGGGAGTGGCATTCACAGGACAATCTGGTGGTACAAAGATAATGATATCTATCAGCCAATTTCTTTATATCATACCATGGGATAGGAGTTTAAAAAATTGCTCTTGCTTATTCTGTGCACCACACCAAATGAATATTTTATAGCATATCTTTTTAGAACACAAAACTTTGTGAAAAATATAATTATTCACCACTTTAATGTAACACCATCCAATCCTGGTTACTAGCACTGCAAAGTACGTACCACTCAGCAGTTGCCAGAATATACAGCAGTGTGTATTTTTAAAGCATATTAAAACTTTCCAAATGAAATCTGTTTTCCCACTCTTACCGGAAAGTAGAGGAAAATGAACACTTCATCAACAACATTCTTAATTATGTTACCAAGAAATAAAACATCAAGAAAAGTTTTTAGATACTATGAGTCCTTGATCACAACCCCCTGCCGAAGGTCAGGAGGGGATGCTTTTTATAATTAATCTTTGTAAAAACTTCCATTATTAGACAATTCTTCCTTAGACATTTGCTTGGATTTGTAGACAGTAATGGGAAAACAACACTAAAAACAACAACTTCCATATGTGTTGTATTTATTCCCATTCAGTTAAAGTTAACAAAGGGATCTTTGACAAAGTCGATACATTGCAACATTTTTCAAATTTGTATTTCAGGGCCCTCCATCTTTGCAAAGTAGGAAGTATGGGTTTGGAAATAGGTAAAAGGAGTTACAGAGTCGAAAGGAGAGTTATGCAGTAACTATCCTGTGTTTCCCAAAATTTCCTAATCATAAAAATCTCCTGGATCACTTAATAAAAATATCAACTTCTAGACTGCTCCACAAAAGATTCTGAATTTTGAAGTGAGACACAGGGAAAAACACCTGTATTCCAGATGACTTATAATCAGAAGAAGTTAGGAAACATTTATCTAGTTTCATGATTGCCAAGGCAATATCACCAATTTGGACATGGAATTTAGAGTGAAAATTCATATATTCACTTAAGAAACATTTGTAGAGCACTTATTATGGTTTGGGTTTTGAGCACAATTACTAGATGTGTGATTTGGGACTTTTTTTTTTTAACCCTCTTTGAACCTTAATGTCTCATTTTGAAAATAAGTTTAATATCTTACTCATAGGTTATTGGGGGATTCAATTAGATAGACCCTAAACATGGTTAATTTTTACTCAGCAATGTTAGTTTTTTTCATATAGTTATACTGTAGGGATAATTAATTATCCCAATTAGGTTTTGTTATTGTACACCACGTTCTCCTTACAAAACCACACATCTGTTCTTCTGAATTGGCATTTTGGAGATTTGGACATCAAGAGTCCCTTCACATCTTCCAAGAGTCCAAACCTTTCCTAATAACAACCTCCACTCTCCACCTTCTCTTTAGACCTTTTAAAATTTGTGTTTCCTGCCTAAGTTCATATCAAACACGTTTTTCAGCTGCTTGCAGCACTATTAAAATGACAACTGTTATTCATTAAGCACTTGCTATAATCCAGGAACAACATTAGGGACTGTTTGTATTATTACATCTTCACTATCTTACTGCAGTGTAGGTTTTATGACCATTTGGATGGAGGAGGACAAATGCAGTCATTCAGACAGTGGTACAGCACAACATTGAAGAATAGAAGTTACTTCATTCCAGATACAGCAGTCTTCAAGCCCAAGTTCTGGCCGCGGTTCTGGCCACATAAAGCATCCCTATAACTTGAGAATAATCATTTCTTTCTCCAAGATCAAAAATGCCGTTTTCACAATTGCTTTCTTCTCACTGAAAGTGAACCTCAGTACTTCCAAAGGCCCACACAGCACTGCACGGTATCCCTTACGTGTTCAAGGACCTTTGCACTTCCTGTCTTCCTGTTGTCCCCTAGAGAGAGCTTGCAGCTCTCCCCCACCTTACTGGGGACATCTTACCCGATTACCTTGTAAGAGAGCTTCTTCCCACAGGTATTGCCCCTCCTGTTTGCTGGCTGATTTGGCATCAGTAACAGGAATCCATAGCTAACATCTACTGTGGATTTTTAAGTTTCTTTTGTATTTCTCCCCGGTATAAACCCTCAAGAATGGTGGCTCTATTTATGCCACTGCCATATCCCTTGTGCCTAGCACATAGCAGGGACTCGATGAATATTTGAATCTTGAACATTGAATTGGGAGACATATTTGATATTCTTTATATTAGGAATATTATAATTTTCAGAGCAATTAAAGCCTCATAGGTGATGTCTTGGTAATTATTCTAAGATAGTCTGCATACTTTCCATAACAGAATTCCTGACTGAAAAATGTGTTGTTGGATTTCACTTTTTGTACGAACAGGGATATCACTATGAAGAAAATAAAACATCTTTTTCTAAATAGAATATCTAAAATAAAAGAGTCTTTTAAAAGACCCCTTGCTCAAGTAACTTAGTAGCTATTCACTATTAATATTCAGTACGGTTCCCTTGCAGCTGGAGCATTAGAATGTATATAAGTATTAAGCACTACCTCCATATTAGGAGGTACTCTACCTGCCGAGGGAGTATGTCCTATGTGCCAATTCTGATCATCACTGATTATTATTAGTAGTATAATCGTGTACATTTGGTAATGCTATTTCAATAGGTGTCAGGTTTTTTTTTTTAACCTGGTATTTTGTTTTTACTGTAAAGTTTGCCCTCCAGCAAACTGGATTTATAGGTGCCCAGAATTATTGTACGTATGTGTAACTTAGTGATTTAAGGATATAGTTAGCCACCTTGTCTTTTCTCAGGTAAGTTCTAGCAACATCATTTCACTGATATCTCAAGTAATGTGAATGCTAAGTTTTGAAAAGCAGTTTATTTGCGGGAGGCAGTCGTTTTGAGTATTTGGACCCCAAGAGAAAAAAAAAAAAAGATCTTAGGAACTAACTGGGTGTGATATTCATTGGCGTTTGTTCAAAGCCATGTTTCGCAACTGTCAGCCTCAGAGTCCATCTGATTTCCCTTTATCACTAGCTGGTCAGTTATGTGTCTTCGTTAGTGCTACTATTTCAATTTCCTCTTTCAGGTATCTGCGTTTCCTTCCTTTTCACTCTCCCTTTCCTCCTCACTTTTAGCGACTTTTGAAAAAAGAGTAATTTAGTGACGTTTAAGATGCAAAGGACTATGGAAGCGAGAAGGTGGCTATGTGTACATGTGTTCTGTGACAGGGGTTTCTAAGTGTGTCCCACTGGAGATGGTTAGTACATACCATAGCAATAAAGGGAAACTCCAAGTTTCCCAGAAATAAAGGTCAAGAGACATGGAACAACTTTTTTTATTATTTGCTTTCAAAACAGAGCGGGTATGATTTATGTAGGATATAAGCTTCTGTCATAGTTGCGCAGGTGCTGCCGTGAAGTCCTGACCCCCGTGTAATCCCCATAACGACACGGGGCAGGGACCGGCGTTTGCTTTGTTGTTACTGAGCTGCTTTCCCAGAGGTCTTTAAGTTTCTGAACCCAGCTGCTGGGGAACTGGCCGGCCCGTGCTCTGTGCAAGAACACTGTTTTTAAGTGCAACCTGAAGTACATTTTATAATCCCTGTTGAGTTAGATGACTGTCGGTTTGCAATGGTGCTTCTATGGTTGAATAGAGTAACCTGTAGTAACTCTCTCTTTAAAAAAATGAGTTTGATATTCACCTTTGAATGCTAAGGTGTTTTTCATTTCTTTGTTATTGCATAAAATAATCACAATTATTTGAAAAAAGTAAACGATGGGCATTATGAGATACATTTTTTGATATTGACTTCGATAAGTCAATTGCTGATTTAATTATTTATTTTTGTTATTAAAAGAAGATAATATTCTTCCATAGTGCTTTAATATAGTCTTTGCTTCCCCCACCCCTCAAAAAAGGTTGATGGCTTAGTAAATATTTGCAAGTCATCACAAAAAAATTGATTTCCAATTTCATTCTGCCTTCCAGTATTTCCATTTACCAGGGTTTCGATATTTTTAAAGCTTTTTATGTGCTGTGGATTAAAAAAAAAAAAAAAGCTACTTGAAAAGTTTTAACTTTATTTTAAATCTTGTTAATGCTTTTTATGATGTGGGGGGAAGCACTATATATTTAAGTTACCATTTAAAGTTAAGTTAAATTCAAGTTCAGAACCAGGACTCTGGAGCCAAACTACTTGATTTTGAGTCTCTGCTCCATCACATCCTTGCTGTGTGATCTTGACCAGTGAGTTAACCTCTCTGTGTCTTATCTGTAAAAGATAGATGATAAGAATGATACTTATCTCAGGGACGTTATCACCATTAAATGAGTTAAGATTTGCAAACCCCTGCATAAATACTTGTTATACAGAGAGGTATAAAATTTAACTTTCCCAACTAGATGTCTGAGATACACTTGTCCACTAATTATTACAACTTTATCATGAAATTATTAGCTTTGTCTTAAATCTCAAAAATTTTGAACTCACAGTGAAAGTGACAGTTCACAAAATTGTCCCTTATTTGAGGTGTCATGTGGAAGAGAAAATACGTAGTTTACATAATTATGGAAAACAAAAGCTCAAGAAGAAAAGAATTCAAAACAATTGATATTTTTCTTGCTATAGCTTTGGGCACCCTTCAAGAGTCAGCTAGGTGGTGATAATATAAGTAGACTGTAAAATACTCATTTTCTTAAGTATTCCTTTGTATGCCCTCAAGTCGTCGCTGAGGCTTCTCAGTTGTGTTAAGGTTTCCTTAGGCTTCCTATTCAGTCTGACTTCTCTGAAAAACATACATGAATAAAGAGGCCCTCCTAAACAAACAAACAAAATTCATATTTAACATTTAGCAAAAGCTGTAGCAAATAATCCTTTTGAAGAAGACAAAAGGAAATGAGGTAGAATGGAAGAACCAAGAAAATATAATGTTCTGCTTAGGGAAAAAGAGTAGTTTGCTACTGATTTTTAGGCATATATTTAAAAAAAAAATATTTGAGATGGCAAGAATAAAATTACAATGAGGATTGCCACAGCATACATGCATATAGTTCCTTGGTCCTCACATTGATTAAAAGTATTTGCCAAGGAGTTACCTCTGGAGGGCAGTGCAGTCTTATATTTGTTGAAGGAGCGTTGGGTGGCTTTAAACTTTTCCTGAAGTTCATTTCAAAGATTCCTGGTGATTCAAAGATGTGAATCGTCCTCTGTTTTAAATACACAAAGGAGACATAAACCTGGAAGTAAAGTCTTTTCTGATAAGGTAGTTAGCCCGTTAGATTGTCAAAGAAGTTACAGAAAGAGGGCTTTAAAATCCCCTCTGAAAAGTGATCAGTATCGCTTATACTGAATTGGTGAATCTGGGAGTATAAATAAGGAGCCCACTGGTATTTGTCTTTTCTTCCCCTTGGTTCAGATTCCTGTGTATCTCAACTTAATTATCCTTGTTTTCTTCCTTACCTTACTCCAAAATGCAAACCTGTATCTTCTAAAAAAATATATTGACAGCTTGCCTAGCTGACAGTGTATAGTTGTCAAATCTGTTGACACTACAGAGTATTGTAGAGAAGGTCAGCCCTACAGCCAGCAAAATATTTCCCAGTACCTTAACAAATCAGCAAAATATTTTGAGAAATGCTTTACTTTTATGACCAAAATACCCTGATAGTTATTGGATTTGTCACAGCATCTAAGGTTTCTCTCATAATCATACTGACCTTCACGTGCTATTATATTACAAAACCAACTCTTTATGTAATCAAACCAAAGGAAGAATGCTTAATTAGCTGTACATGACCCTATGTTACAATATAGGCATACAAAAGTTATTTTCTTCAGCACTATCTAACTATTGGATAAAGAAACGTCTTTATGCAATAAGGCCTGGGCTATTTGAAGTCTCAAGAGTAAAGTAATATCCGGATTTTCTTTTTCCTCTGAAGGCTGTTTGAGAGCTTTCAGCAGGGGGATACCACATTTAAAGGTTGCCTAAGATCTCATAACTCCAAGTGTCACAGAAATGTGTAGATTATGAAAGACTTTTCTCATGAGCAAAACAACTGTGCTTTTCAACCCTAAATCATGACAGAGTCTTGTTATACCACAAAGAATTAAAGAATGTTAAGTAAATGACTTTTTTCCCTCCCTCTGTGCCTCTGAGGATAGTTATTAATGTCGATTCTTGCTGCTGAGTGATCCTGAAGCTTCTGTCGCAACCTTTTTATTCCCTGAGTGCAAATGAATCCTTTATGAGGTAATTGAAGGAAATTGATGACATTATTTGCTGTATCTTGGGTATCAACAGTATATAAATGAAAAAAAAAAAAACACAGTTATCACGCTGACCAACACATTTGGATGGAATGATTTTGAGCTGTTTTCTGCCTAAGAAGATTGTGCACTTTTCTGTAACGTGAAGTGGCAGGTACACAACTTTTAAAATGGTTAATTCTTGGTATTAGTTTACCATCACCTGGTGCAGGGATAAGGTTTTTAGAAACGCAACGAGTCTGACGGTGACCTGTTTCATATTTTCCCATTTTGAATGTTTGCGTATGTATATTCTGAGCCAAGGATGGCTTCAACCTTTAAGTTAAATTTCACCATTTGGGCCCATAGCAAATTCTTGGTTGTATATTTTCAGGGGGGAGGGGGAAAACACTGAAAAGAAATATTATTACAATACAGCATATAGATGAATGATTTAAATAGAAAGCCAATTTTAAATCAAGCACTATTGAATGAGCTACACTAAAAGAACATTCATTTACTTATCTAGGAAAAAGTCACCTTAAATATGGTCTCTAATTACTTTTCTTCTCAGTTATTACATTTGCCACTTCTTTGTGACCTTATTATGACCTTGCAGTTTATGGGCTAAAGGTAACTATTATGTAATAATGAAAATATGCAGACGCAGCTTTACCACCTAGAAAGAATTGACTTTTTATATTTTGTTTAAATTAACACTCTTTGCTGTTTATAAAACTCAGCTCTGTGGTGCTTGAAAGAGGAGAGAAGCATTAATCGCAATTAATGTGCAGATTTGGGCTCTTAGAGACTTGTGTTTAGTGGAGGTGAGTCAACAGGCCGTGTTACATTAATTATAGTGGTTGATTCTCCACTGGTTTTGATTCACAAAGATACACACTGTTCCGAACTTAATAATGCTTTAAAGCATAAGTTGCTTAGAAAAAAGGAACCTAAAAATCAAACTATTAATACTCAACTTTGCTTTCTTGTTTGGTTCGATTTGTTTCATTTTACTCATCCAGACTCAAATTTATTCTACTTCAACCTTGTTGTGATTCCATAATCTGACCTTTGTGAAGTAGTCACTTTACTGTTTGGATAAGGTGAGGGCAATGCCCTTGAGAAGGCAATAAGAAACAGGAAATAGAAAAAGTGTGAAAGTGTGTCAGCACATTCTTGGCACATATGCCCTGAAGTAAATTGTTACCTCCTTTGAATTCCTCCTCGTAGGTTCCTTAGAGTTGAAAATAAATGAACTGCAAACACAGCTTGGCCTTGAAGATCCACAAAGCATGTGATATAAGTAATTATTAATTGATAATTAAAAATCCTCAGTCTGCCTGTTATCAGCCATTTTTCCACCACCAATCACAAATCTGTTCTTTACTTAAATAGAAATGACGGTAATTATTCTTGATAACATAACATTCACGTAATACTGATTGCAAACAATCACTGTGAGCTATGTTCCAGGCATATGGCTCAACGTTTTTACACCCCACATAAACTTTTATTATCTCCATTGTATGAGGAAACAGGTACAGAAAATTAAGTGCCCTCTGTAAGGTGACATGGTAAATTCCAGAGCAGGATTCCTGCCCCAAAGGACAGTCTGGATAGAGCTCTCGGTCTTAACCTTTGGAGAATCTGGATTCTTGAGGGAATGTTCACTTTCAGCAGGGGTCTGTGTCATGCCACTGGAATTAAAATTCTCTCCACAGATTCAAAATGGAGAGTTTTGTAAAGAGCCTATTATCAAAGAAAGGGATAATTTAGGATTTCTTTTAATAGTTAATTAAAAATGGATTGTTCATACCCAATGGAGGCAAATATATAAAAAAAACAAAACACAAAAAACATTAATCCTTTATAAAAGCTTGGGCTGTAAAACCTGACTTGGAAAGACGGTTGACCTGTATGCTAAAAGTGTACCCATGGTCAATTTTTACATAGACATTGGAGACAGATAAAACACCACCATGAAAACTGCAGAAGGTTAAATATACGTGTACACTGGGTTAGCATTAAGAAATAGGTATTTACAGGTACTTACCCCAAAAGTTTGATTTGGTGAAGGATTTAACCTCCGTTTCATTACATTGATCAAAGCAGGACATTTCAAAAGAGAAGCATTACATAAAGGAAGACTAGTCTTGATAGTTATGTTATGGAGTGTTTCATTCCAGACTTTCATATTTCAAAAATGAAATAAAAGGCAAGTAAGAGATATAAAGTAGATCAGTGGTTTCCAGGGACTGGGGAGGGAATGGGGATTAGCTGTAAATTGGCAGGAGGGATATTATTGGGGGTGATGGAAATATTCTGAAACAGGATTATGGTAGTAGTTGCACAGCCCAGTTTAAATATATTAAAAAAGAATAATTTAATTGTACTCTTAAAAAGAGTACATTTATGGCATGTAACCTCAATAAAGTTGTTTAAAAATGCATGTAAAGAACTAAAATAAAGATCCAGTATTATGTTCTTAAAGAGAACTGTTATTTGCAGCAGATTCAGAATTTCCTCCATATGATATTAATTTACTTCTCAAATTTAAAGTCTGACACTAAATTCATATGTTTGTTCGGAAAAGCAGTGAAGATAAACATAAGTGTCCTCCTGCCCTCTTTCCCTTTATTTTTCCCCTTTTCAGTATTTTCAGGTTGATTCATTTTTCCTTGTAGCCTCTAGAGGGCAGCACGTGTTTTTATTGAAAATACTAACCTTTCAGAAGTCCTTAACTTCCTCAAACAAACTGCAGTAACTTAAGCATCAGGAATGCTAAATTGCTTTAGATAAACCTATTGATTTTAAGGATTCATTCATAGGGCCTCGATCGAGCCTTCCTTCAGCGACTTGCTGGAGTCAGTCATCCCTTGGTTACTTATGTTCTAGAAACATATTTTGGCCCCATCTCCAGGGGGATGTAGGAGCAATTTCATTGGAGACTTTCACAACACTGTTCCTTTGGAAGGCTTGGTTTTTAGGTAAAGATAACAGTCACAGAACAAAAATCAGTATTTGCACATGGGGGCAAGGGGAAGATCCAGGAAGTTATGACATGAATCCCTGAACCTCATAAACGTGTAGGGTCACATTAGAAGTATCAGACAAATGCAATGCTAGTGTTCTCTCTTCAATGTATGAATTGTTAGGAATGTAGGAGTTTAAAAAACTCTGTAAGTTTTTTTTGAATTGTGAGATGTAAACATTGTTTTCTTCCCTGTTCTTTTCATTTAACTATTTGTCTTGTATACAGTAGAAATCACCAAATAAAGGTTAAAAGGGTAAATTGATTAGCATTAAGTTGTTTGCCTCCAGGTTATTTTAAGAAATGACTATGCTAGCTAGCTTCCTCTTACCTCACAATTGATTGCATTTTCCTATTGTCATTTAATTAGAAAAATATCTACAAAAATATACCATTCTAGGATCTTAACAAACCGAATTTATAAGCACTGATTTTGGTGTAAGGATCTGAAACAAATTTTAAGGTCCCCTTCACTGTCATATTTTTATTTACTTCAGTTCTGAAATTCTTCCTACATATCCAACCCAGTTCCTATGTGAAAGAGTTGACACAATAAAAAGTAAAATATAACTTCAGAATTGTCTGAACAGACATTCACATTTTTTGAACAGACCTCACTGTCCAATGATAAAATAAATTTAAAAAAAAATTGAGTGAACCTAGAAGTTATTTTTCTCCTATACCTCCTTTTTCTTTCTTTCTCTCCCCTCCTTCCTTTGTTTACTTCTCTCAATAAATTTTGCATGCCAGTTTTGTACTAGGCATTCTGTTAGGTTTCACCTATATACAATGGTGAAAACATAAGCATAGTTTCTGCTTATGCCAGTGGAAAAGACAGCCAAAACAACATAGAAACAAAAAGTATGTGCATCATTGTGAATCGAAATTAGTTCTATAAAGGAAAAGTAACAGGGAGAGCAACTCTTGGGATCAACTTTAGGCAAGGTAGCCAGGAAAGAGGTTTCTGAGGAGGAGATTTTGGGCAGCCCCGCCACATAAAGGATTGGGGGAAGAGCATTCTAGCCAGGGGAACAGAGTAGGAGAGGCCCCGAGTGAGGAAAGAGCTTGGCTTGTTCTAGGAACTGAACAGGTGTGTAGGTCGCTTACTGTGAATGAGGACATGGGCTCAGATGCCATTGAAGGGGTGATGGGCTAGGTCAGGAAGGCTTTTGTGAGGAGCTTAGATTTGGTCCTAGGTCTGGTGATGGCTTGAAAGAGCAAAAGAAAAGCAGTGAAATCATCTAAATTAGCTTTCGAAAGGATCATTTCAGCTGCTCTGTGGAAAACGTGTTGGAGAGGGGCTCAAGTGAATGTGGGAGAAGTTAGGAGGCAGTTGCAGTAATCTAGACAAAAACAATTTTGTAATTGACTTTCACCTAGTTGTTGGGAGTAGAGGAGAAAGCTGTTTTTTGTTTCTTTAAAAATATGAGGTTTTCAGCTTGTTAAATGTAGCCACATTGAGAAGAGTAGTTAATGATTAGTGGGATACTGGAAAGTACATTTGGAAACATTAATATCTTGTGTTTCTAGTTTTATGCAAGCTGACATCGATTGTAAAAAACTGAAGCAAACCAACCATCTTCAGAAAAGTGTTTCTCTCTCTGAAGGCTGGAAACTTAAAAAATTGCTGATGATATATATGGGAGTAGATGAGAAGACTAAGAACTTGATAAATATGTTTACATATCCCTTAATATTATTTTGTTAGGAACCTCTCTTTTAATCAAATATAGTAATAAACTGAGACTTAAAAATGTCACAAAAAAACCCCTCTGGATTAATATGAAGTCCTCCAGGAAGACTTTATACACATGTATCTATAAATGCACATATACTTATGTTCATGAATGTCTAAAATATTGCAGTAATCCATTAAAATAATATGAACTTACAGACTTGTGAATACTGCTTAGCTGATGTATAAGTATATATTGGTGGTCTGGTATGAGCAGAAATAATATGGAAAACAATACTTAGGATATTTTATACCTACCACACAAGATTCCTTTCTGCTGAGGTAGTTAATGTGACATGTAATGCTAAAAATAAAAGTATCACGTATCTCCATTGCAGCACCTTGGAGGGACCAGATGACAGCCAGACTCCACAGCAGCGTCAACCCTGTACTCACCCGCCCCCAAATTTAGGAAGGTAGTGCCAAAAGGGGTGAAGGTCTCCCGTTCTGGAGGTGGACTACTTAGGTTCAAATCTTGCCTCCGAAGGTTACTAGCTTTGTGACCTTGAGCGTTACTTAACCTGTCTGTGTCTCAGTTTGCTTCTCTGTGTAATGGGAATAATAAACCCACCTACCATAGCTCATACAGTTCTTGGGATGACTAACAGAGCTGTGATATGAAAAGCACATAGGATGGTATCTGGCACTTATAACACAATATATGTTGTTAGTGTTCCCAATAGCATCAGTGAGTCACTCAAGGCTAATTGTTAAGCTGAATACAATGCAAAATGTGCCATTAGGTGCTATAGGGCATTTCTTAGGGAACATAGGATTTACTGTTTTAGGTACCATCCCTGGACATGCCATTTTCTGGTACCTTTCATCCTTTGCCAGAAACCGTAAGAGATACAAATAGCATTGCTCTGTTAGCAGCCACTAGAGTCAAAATGAATCTGTCTGGTCACGCTGAGATTGCGACCCAGCCCAAAGGACTTTCATAATTTGTTTGCCCTACCTAGTAGTTTTAGAACACTTTGAATTAGTTGTCAGCATTTTCCATACTTATAAAAAAAAAAAAAAAGAAAGATCTGAGAACATGGACCCACACTGCCATGTGGAAATACAGCAACCATTAACTGATAACTGAGCGGTGACTCCTTCTTGAACCCCATTTCATAGTTGTGGTGAGCTCTCCAGCCCCCTAAACTCATGTTTACCTCACTGGTTCTTGTAGGCATTTGACTTCAACTTTGATACATAAGAGCTGTACATGCAAAGAAGTAGAAGGCACTCGTATCTTGGGTATGGCTCTTACGCTCAGGGACCCAACACAGAGTACCATGTAGTACATTCTACCTTCAATTATTCCCTCTCTGTATCATTTAGTAGTTAGGACCAAAGGCTCTAGAATCCACAGAGCTAGGTTTGGTTTCTGGCTTTATCACTTACTAGCTATAACTTTAGAAACATGTGCTCTCACTGATCCTCTTGAACTAGAAAATTGAGCTGTGACAAGCATGTTATAAGAATGTGAACATTAAATGAAATAATGTATGTAAAGGACCTGCCACATAGTTGATATTCAAGAAATAAAGTACCTGTCTCATAGTCTTCAAGGTTGTGTGATTTGTCCAAGACAGCAGCTGATAAATAGCAAGGATAATATGTGAACCCACAGGTCTGGTGCCAAACCTGTACAACTATGCTGTACTTTTTCCTTATAATGGGTTGGTGGGGGAGAGAGGGAAGAGGAGATATTTGCTATTGTCCCTAAACTGCCATTCTACTTTTTTCTTTACTTTCAAATCTCATTCACATTTTCTAAAACTTAAGAAGGAAAATTTCAAAATCACACAGTTGAGAGACTAGTACAGTGACCCTCCATATAGCCATGACCCCCAAAACCTGCTTTCTGTGTCCCGTGACCTACCAAGGTAACTTTGGTCATTTCTCTACCAAATCCAAGAGCATTTTCTCCATCTCCTTTTCTCCTTCCATAGAGGCTACTGCTGACCAACACTTCCTCCTCCCACTGTAGATAGCATCACTACATTATGCGATCACCTTCTTCAGTCCTCTAGATTTTTCTTCTACCAATTCCTTACTTCTTGGTCCTCTGCTCTTTGTAGACTGTTTTAAGAAAGTTCTTCTACTTTCTTAGACTCAACTGTAACTCCAGTTTAGATGGGGACTACTCTACTCTCCAGTCCTGACCTCCTACCCTATATATGCGTATATATTTTCAATTACTTTTAAATCTTTCTGACCTCATCATATCTCTCACTAAGTGGACTTCGTTTGTGTCATCATTTCCCTCATTTTAGACAAGTGAAATTTAAAGTTCTATCTCTGTTTTTCTATTCCATCAGTCATTCCCTCCCAGTCTTCGTTGCTAGTTTTTAGCATCTTCTCTTTATTTCCTTGCTCTAGAAACATGTATGAACTTCATGACAAAACTATTATATATTAACCTCCTGATTGTTATTCCTACTTTAATCTTCCCCCTTACATTTTCTAAGACATCTCTTCAGCCAAAAGTTTCTAGAGGTTCCCCATTTGCCACGGAAAAAAGAAAAATTTCAGAATCACCGTTTCTCCCTCTCAGCCTCTCTTTCCAGTGCTCTTCCTCTCATTGTCACTTCAATCTAACATATTCTGCACTTTTTCCAAGATCCACTTTAATTTCATCACCTTCTTGAAGATTTCCATTTTCTTCCCTCAGAGAATATTTTTTTCCTTTCGTTAATATAGCACTCTTGCTCCCACTCGTGTCCAAGTTATTACACAATACAGTACTGACAGTTTTCACTTATTCGTTTTGCTTTACCAAAAAAAAAAAAAAACAACCATGTATTTTCCAAGGGCTGGGATGATTTTGTTCTACTTGTTTATTCCCACAGTGTCTAGAGCATTTCTTTGTACATAAGTCTTGATTGACTGACTGACTCATACCTAAAATATGGCAGGAGAATTATCCTAGTTTGCTATCAGTGTTGTAACGTGCTGCAGTTGCATGTAATTTTTCAGTTCATTAAGCTCATTCCAAAATAACCTGGTTCCTAGGAGCAGAATGGTATTTCTTCCACTTCGTAGAATTTTAAGAAAGTGTTTTAGCTAGCACAGTTTTTTATTTTATTTTTTTTTTATTTTCCTAGCTGATTCTTTGTCTCTGTACCTCATAACTATTAACAATAACGAATTTTATAGAATGTACTAAACTTTCTAAAGTGGAAGAATTTACTCTTTTCTCTGGTTAAGCATAGCAAGAAGAGAAACTGGGTTTTCTTCTCCTAAAATATTAAATTACTAACATTATAAGTGCTCACTGAAAATGAGAAACAATACATAGGTAAGTGAAAATAGATGGTGACTGATCTCCTTCACCACCCCCAATACATACCTCTCTCCTGAAGTTATCAAGACCAGTGCGTTCTATCCCTTTAGAATATCTAGTCTGGGGGGTATTGATTTCTTGTTTGGGTAGCTCCCCCTCTCAGGAAGAACTTAAACCTTTAAATTAAATTTAATTTAAACATTCTCATTCTGTATATTTGGTAAATAATTACATTCAGTTATATTACACCAGGGAAACCAAAAGAGACATTAATTTCTCTTATTTTGGAAACACTAACTGCCTCAATAGGCATAAAGTTTTACTGAGGGTCAGATTTCTGTTGAATATATAGTTAATACTACTTCTGTTTAAGGAGAAAGCCTTAACATTTATTTACAGTGCAGTACTGTTGCAAATGTGTAATTTTCCAAATTGTCCATAGTCTATGAAACACTTTAGTGTACTATGTCCTTTATTGCAGAGAAAGAGAGAAAAACATTTTGGCAGAAAGCCATATTACTGATACACTCGGGAGACACATTGTCAGCACACGATATGCTCTTTTCCTTCAAGTTCTCCTTATTTCTAAGCTTCTCTCCTTGCCAGCTCCCCACCCTTCTGGAATTTCTTGGTTCAAGGACAAATGCTGACTCAGCATGATCCGCCACCGTCTTGAGCTAACTTAGTACTTTTGTTGTTTTTGAGAAGTCCCTTTGTGGGGGGGGGGGGGCGAATGGAACACCAGCAAATTCCCCATTTCTCTTAGGAGTCATAGCACTCCTGACTGACTATGAATAGTTTCTGGGAGAACAGAATGAGCTGTTAGGCTGCAAATGGTCTAAGCTTTCATACTTGGCCATGTGGACTTTCAGCATTCTTCATCTCCAAATTTCGGGGCAGAATGGCGGAAATTAAAGGGTTCTGTTGCCACAGACTAGAAATCTGTGACGTTTGTGCTACAACCCTAACTTCCCTATACGTCTGTGTTAGAGGAAAATGGTATGTGTTTATAGTATGTATGCAGAAGATGTAGATATAAATAGCTTGGAATTATTATGAGTGCAAATACTAAGTGTGAAGCCAGTGATTTTTCTTCAGAAAAATGAGCAAAATCGACTTAGGAATAGTGAATTTTTTTGTGTTCACCACCTTTATTCACATCATGGATCACTTTATTATGCTGGTGATTTTAAGTTTCATTTCCCAGCTCTCATGCTGCATTTATCTCTTAGCAAGAATTTGTAGTGAGTTTCATATTTGAAGGTAGAGCAATCCTGAACAGTGATAGTTTTGTTTATGTTTTTAAAGGTCAGAAAATATACATTGTTATTTAGTTTATATCTTTCTTCTAGTAAAAACTCTATGCCTGACAATTACCAAAACAGTTGAATTTATGGGGGGATAAAAGATTTCTCCTAGATGGATTCAAGTATCTGAAGGTGCTCGTTTTAGACATGTGTTGATAACGTTTATTAAAATAGTTAACTCACTAATAAGCATTTTTGCATTTTGGATTGATTAAAGAATGTTTATGTCAAGACAAGCACATTATAAAAGTAATTACAGCCATTAATTATACTAATTTTATTTATCTTTTTTAAGGAAGGGTGGGATTTAATAAGGTGGTTTTTTGTAGACCCTTTAATCCATGACTTTTATTTTAGCCACAGTGGATTTTCAGATAATTTCCTTCTTTACTTTTTCTTAATGTCAAATGAGGTATATATCTTTTGTTAACTTCCTGATGTCTGATCTCAGATACTTCTAAAGCTAATTGTGAGGATTAATGGGCAAGACTTCTGTCTAGTAATTTGTGTTTTAGGAAAAAAAAAATCCTAGAGAAAGAACTGGCACTTTTTGTTTTTGCCTGTTTGCCTAAATTGGCAAAAAAAAAAAAACAAAAAAAAAAGGAAAATAATTTTTTGAGACTCTGGTTGTTCAGTTTCTTAAGAAAGAAAACACCCTTTCTTGTTTTTGTTTTTTTAAAGTTTACCTTACCAAAGGCTGTGTTGTGCATATAAATCAATGAAATCTAAGTCCGGCTTGATTTTGAAGTTCTGTTATCGATTCACTAAGTACCACGAAGTCACTGCATCTGCTTCCTATTTACAAAATGGAGATGTTTGCTGCTTCTAATTTGCCCCTCAGAAGTGCAGTGTTATAAGGATTAATTAGAGAAGGCCAATAGACTGAGCATTGAGGAAGGCATAAATATAGACAAAAGCCCCACTACCAGGTGTCTGTCCTTTGTGCACGTGGTTGATTTTAATTCTGAGAGCTTTGCTTTTGCATTTTTATGTAAAGGACATCACCTTGAGTCCATTGGTTCAATGACTTACATTGAAGGACATGAACTGCCCCAGAGTTTCAGTTTCCCCTCTGCCCCCCCTGGTAAAATATCTTACTATGAATATTTTTTTGAGTCAATTTTTCCCTAAAGATTCTTCAGGTTCAGAAATTTAAGTCTGAGTGGATGGGCTGTATCAGATTACTTTAAAATGGTAATCTATTCACCCTTTCATGTTGTTCTGTCTATCAGATTTCCTGCAATAGTTCATAATCCCTCTTTTGGCAGCCTTTCCCCCTTATGTATCACACCTTTCGGCCACTTGCTTTCAAGATGCAAGATTGGCATCACTGGTTTATTCATGGCTTCTTGAGCAACACTGACATGAGGCAGGATTTCCAAGGTGAAGATCTTCAGCTTTTAAGTTAAACTGCTGGGGCCGAATTCCGGCTCTAAACTGGCTATGTGGTGTTGGTGTTGGTACCTCACTTTACCACCTGTAAAATGAAAAACCTCTCAGGACTTTTTCTGAGGATTAAGATAATTAATAAAAGGTTTGTAACATAGTGACTGGCACAGAATATGCTCAAAATAATATATTTTTTAATATTGGAAATTTTAAAAAGTTGAGGCACAAGGAAGCAAAAAAGAAGTCTGTAAGACATCAGAGAAAGGATAATTAAAAAACGGAGAGAACCAGCAGGGGTATATGTCTTGGACGTAAAAAAGAAGAACAATTCACGAATGAGAGAGTTGTATATAACCTTGTTACTCAAAGCAACATGGGCTTTGCCTGAGGCTTGCTAGAAATTCAGAATCTCAGGCTGGAGGAATCTAAATCTGCATTTTGAAGCGATCCCCAGGAATTCACTGGAGGAGCAGCAGAGTAAATAAGTGGGATTAAGACCCACTTATTCAACCAACCATTGAATTTCACTGCTAGACATTAAGTGGAGAAGAGGAAAAAATGAATAGGTGGTAAATAAAAGGGAGAAAGAATTATTGATAATTCTTTCAAAGAGCTTAAAGATTAGCAGGGTTAGAAAAAGTTAGATGATACTTTTAAAATGTAAAAGAATTGAGGGGAAATTTGTTTATTTTATGTGCAAGAAAAAGTTGAGTATGTGTTTACACATAGAGGTAGCCCATCACATAGTAGGTGAAAGATTGAAAAGTTATGAGTAAATGAAAGTATGGATGGCAAAGAGAGGCACAGAGAAGAAAAACATTGATGACTGAATTTGAGACAAGCACCTCTTCTGAGACAAGGACAAAGATGGAAGGAGTTTGAAGTCAAAAAGAGGGAAGCTCAGTAGATGAGGCCTTCATGTCTTATAGGCTGCAAGGCTATTTGCTGGGAGTAAGTAGGGCAGGGATACAATTGGTAACTGGTGTTTTGATAGGTTTGGAACCACTGCTGTGAGTGAGATAGGAGTAGAGCGGTCTATAAATTTTAGATTCAGTGCTAACTCTGATTGATTAGAGTTATTGATTGATTAATGGCTGCACGGAATATTGTATTGAGGCTTCTGATGCACCCATAATGTAAATAGGTAAGAGAGCTGTGCTTGATAAGCAGTCCCTGGCCTTGGAAGTCATGCAGAAGTAGTGCTGTATACTCCACACATTTGCCGTCCCTAGTACAGAGGATCTCCTGGAATTGTATGAAAAGTATTGAGTAGAAAAGAAGAAACTACATTAACATGAATTTATGGTAAATCATTTTGCACTATTATTTGATCTTTCTCCAACAGTACTTAGCCTAGGAATAAAAAATGTAGTCAGAAGAGTAAAGCAGCAATGAGTTTATTTTTGAAATGCCTGACTATGAGGTCCATATTTCATGCAGAGGCAAATAAAGCCTGAATTTGTACAATTTCATATTCTAGAAAGTGTGGTCTAATGGGAAAAACACATACTATGGAATTTGAATACCAACTCTACTAGTGATTAGCTGTGTCATTGGGTAAATTATAGTTAACCTGTTTCTAGAATGAAAAACTCAATTTCCTCATCTTTAGCATAGGAATAATAGCAGTAATTTCCAACTAGAGCTTAAGAGAAGTTAAATGAATATAACATAATGCCTAATGCATTATCTCATGTTAGGTCTTTCTCTTCTTTTGTTTTTTTCTATCAATTTCTCCTTTATTTGTTCTACTTTTCTATGAGCTCCCAAAGCAACGAAGAATCATGAATTAGGATTGAATAATAAAATGGCAGACTAGTATTCCCATGCTAATTCCCTGCTACTGTAACTTAGTTATTTATCTCCTTAACTTACATTGCTTTATATGTTATATGGAGATAAACTGGAGGAAAAGCGATCGTGGGTGATGTTGTTCTGCAGAGTAGTTGTGAGCAAGGCTTCTTGGGAAAATGGCAAATTCTTTACCAAGTGACTGATGGAAGTAGACGTTCCCTGACAAACACAGGGTCAGTTATTAGCTGACAGTATCCTGCTGGTGTCGAGAAGAAAACAATGGCTGATGTAGCCTAGGAGCTTGGGAATAAGCGTTTCTAGATCATGGCAACTGGTTTAGATGTAGGACCTAGAATTTGCCCCAGTGGAAGACCTCTGCTCCAAAATAACTTGCTACAATGACGATCATGACTTGTGCTTACTCTTCTATGGGCCTTTTAGTCACACTTGGCCAAGAACCTCCCTGGCTGATGAACTTTCACATGAATGAATACACTCCAAAGGAGCAGGGCTGAGAGCCAAAGGGTGGGATGCATGCATTTCATAACCACCTTTTCCTTTTTATTCTTCAAGAAAATTTAAGAACATATGACACTGACAGATGATGATATTTTTTGGCAAGGCTGTTAGGCTTTTGCTACAAGGCTGCTTTCCATCTTTGTAATTGCAAAGCTATAACTTGGTTTCTAAGAGAAACACACATAGCTATTCACCTAGCTCATATTCCCTTTTCAGTTTGAAATTCCAATCAATTGACTCTCCTATTTTTTATGTAAAAGTAATGTTGTTGATTCAATAGTCATATTTTCTATATAGTGTTTACTTCATTTAATTGAATAAGAAAACAACTGTAAAAATGTTTTAGATTCAACATGTTAATTAAAATGATATAAATTAGGCTAGCTTTATTAAAATAGCATTCTTAACATGTAGCATTCACTGTGTTTCTGGATAACTTGTTTCTCATTCTCTTCCCATCTGTATGAGATTTCTTTATTTTTTTCTTGAAATATCTGTCAAAATAATGCTTGTGTTTCTTCTTCATAAGTAATAAATATTCACTGAGGAAGGATAAGAAGCACAGATAAGCCAAGAGAAGAAATAAAACCACCATTCAGAGAGAGCCATTGTTAGTTCTAGTTCAATTCCAAGGCATTGCATACTCAGACACTTAGAGGGGCCGGGGTGATAACAAATGAATGAATGAATCAAGCTGGATAGAGACTAGAGGGAGCAATTTGGACTTAGCTTCACTGATCTTTACACCATGCAAGAATGTGAGCTTCAGATCACCAGTTCTTCCTATGTTTCAAGAGAAGAATACCAGACTTTTTAAATATAATTTATCTCATTTTGAAATTTGAATGACATAAAAATTAGTAAAGACCATACACAAACCAAACAGAACGGGTATGCAGACATTTTTCATTCCTTCTTTTATACACGTAAAAATCTAACAGAAATTTCAATTGTATTTGTCATTTTTAGTGAAAAATTTCATACATACAGAAGAAAATAAAACATGTGATTTATAATAAAGTGAATGTTGTGAACCCACTATTCCACTTAAGAATATTACCAGTACATACAGTGCTCTGTGTTTTACACCAACCCAATTCTGTGATAACTGCTACCCGCCACATTTGTATTTCTCAGTCCTGTTTGTTTTTGGTAAAAATGTGCAATATCTGTATATACTCTAAAACAATCCTTTTATTTTATTTTATTTTTGTTTTGGAACTTTATAAATATAACATGATAATATATGCAGACTTCTGCAATTTGCTTTTTTCGCTGAATATTTTGTTTTAAAATTCATTCTAAGGTTATGCATAGCTGAGATTTATTAATTACCTGAATAAACCACATTTGCATATGTTTTCCTCTTAATAGGCATTTCTGTTGTTTAGGTTTTTGCTGTTATAGTCAATACTTTTGTAAACGTGCTGCTTATGCATGTTTTCTGGTACCCGTGTAGCTTTTTTCAGGGTATATCTGGAAGTGGAATTCCTAAGTCATAAGATGGGCACATAAAATTTTATAAGTAATTCCAAATTATATTAAAAAATGGTTGGACTCAATTTATATACTCATCATCAGTGTCTGAGAGTTCCTATTGCTCTACATTTTCCCCAACACTTGTATATTCAGAATTTTTAATTTTTGTCATCTGGAGAATGTTAATGTGACCATAATTTGTCCTTCCCTGATTAGAATGACGTTGAACATCTTTGGATGTGTTTATTCAACTTACGATTTGTTTGTTTGTTTTTTCGATGGGAAAGGCCCCTTCTGTCTATTTTTCTTTTGGGTTGTTTCTACTCTTACTGACCTGTAGATATTGTTGGAATAATCTGATATTAATCCTATGTCGATTTTATGTTGCCAATATCTCTCCCCAGATTGTAGGTTGTCTCTTCACTTTATTTATAGCATCCTTTGATAAGTAAGTTTTTAATTTTAATGGATACAAATTTATTATTTTTTGTTTAACCGTTAATACTCTTGTATGTCTTATTTGAAAATTATTTCTTATGAAAGGTCATAAAGCTATCTTCCTGTATTTACTCTAAAATTACTTATCACGTTTTACCTTTAAATCCACTTGGGATTATTTTTGTGTGCGGTGTAAGGTAGGGATCCAGTTTCGTTTTGTTTTCCATATGGTTAACCAAGTGGCCCAAACTAATTAGTGATCTGCAGTGCTACCATTGCTATGTATCAAATTTGTCATCTAAAAAAACCCACAAGTTTGTTTCTGTACTCCTTTGGGTTGACAAGAAATATTCCTCACACATAAACTCTGTTTATAAAGCAAAATGTATTGTTTTGTTGAAATGCGCTTTATTTTCTGAAAAAAGTTTAAATTTATGGAAAAATAGGTTCAATTTTACGGAAGAATCAGTTCAGTTTCATGCCTTTTCTCTTCTACCTTCTTTGTGTTGGTTGTAAGGATTCACTCTTCCTCCATTTTTGAAATTTCATGATGATACTTGAGATGCTTGTGTAAACCATTTTTTACACATAACTTGAGTTATGTTGAAGAGGCAAGAACATATCCAGGCTTCAGTCATATATTCTTCCATAAATATAGAAGCCCTCGCATAACCAGTGGCCAAGTCAAAGAGGGACATGAATAGGGATTATAATTGTTGAACTCACTAGGTAGGCACAGCCTTATGCTTGAATGTATTGCTGACAAAAATCCTTATAAATATCTAGACACAGTGATTATAAATTACCCTTTTTTCCATCTGTTACTAGTTAAAAAAATCCACGCAACTCATTTTTCAGCCCCTGAAAATCTACCACCTGGTTAAGTGCTTTCACACTATTTATATATGGAACATTTAGGGTTTTCTTAATTTTTTTACCTTGGTTCTACTTCAGTATCCTTTATGTATTTAAAGTGAAAAGTACTCCCACATTAGACCATGCTATGTGTTCTTCTACTTTTTTTTTGAATTAGAAATCCTAGGTTGTTGCTAATGAAATATTTTAAGAGTCCGTTGTGTCTCATGAAACCATAGAATATTGAGATGCTTATGTAAACCATTTTTTACATTTTTACAAATTCCCTTTTTGTGAACTCAAATTCAAGAAAAAAGTAATTAACAATACGTATCATTATTTTTTGTAGTGATATTTAGAATGCTGTAATAGTATGCTTATAGTGTTGTCTGAAAATGAAGCAAGAGGGTTAGATTACAGAAGATCTAATCTTTCTTCCCTGTTTTTTTTTTTCCTTTCTTAAATATCTGTAAGTTAGTAGTATCCTTACATTGAAATCTTGGGACTACTTTATGTTGAGCTTCATTTCTAGTCTTTATTGATTTAATGACTCTTTCAGCACAATTTCTAATTGTGCATGGAATAAATTTCCCTTAAACGCTGTGAGCTTTGTACTAACTATACACTAGGCCGATTAACTCAAGATAACTGCATTGTTATTGTAAAAAGCTTTTCAGAATGGTGCCGAGCAAGTCATGAAAAGTGTTTCATGTCCATCAAGGAGAGACTCAGAGCAATGAGTGAGGAAGTGTGCTGCGCCCCGAGTCTGTCTGTGCTATCATCCCGAAACCGGATTGTTTGTATCAGTGTGACTGCTGCTCTGAGGGGGAAAAAAAAGGTTTCCAGAGAATCTTTAAATCATTCTAGGGTGGGAAGGAATTATAAGGTCAACTTTCCTACCACCTGCTCAGGCAGTCATTTTCTTTTTTTTGGAGCTTCAAAGCATATTCAAAAGGGTTTTGTTTTTTTTTAAAGATCTTTAAGACTTGTGTTTTCAGTTCCTTTTTTTTGAACTACAATAATACTTGTCCATAGAGATAATGATACTGAAAAGGAAAAAGTATGAATTTTAATAGGCTGGAGCACAAGCGATTAAGAAAGTAATTTATTCCTGCAAACCATTGTGCGTGTAGTCCTATAGGTTCTCCGAGTCCCAAGCGGGTTACCTTCTTCCTGTCCTCACTAGCAAGCCAGTCAGTGTGGTTCTAGTTAGAATCCCATAAATCTGAAATATAATTAATTGCATATCCTTTCAAGCTAGCAGTGAAAGGAGTAACACTGGCCAGGATTTTGATGTTTTGCCATATTCTGAAATCAACATGATGGAATACGACACTGCTGAAAACATTAATTTAGAGGGTGGCTGGAAATTGCTGAAAATATTGAACTCCAGCTAGTGAACCCAAACATTTTCCTTTTTTTTCTACTCCTACATCAGAGAGTCCATGTAGTTAAAACTTCACTCCTAATCTGATTCTGTATTTCAAGTATATATGCATAAAACCGTATTTTTTGTTTAGCAAGTTCAACATTGCTTCTTATAATATAAGTCTGTAAATCCTAAGTATGAGGCAATTGGATCATTATGCTGTATAAGAAGCATATTCCACAATAGTCAGTTTATTTTATTTGACTTTTATCTAGCCCTTGCTGGCAATATACTGGATTTGGTTTGATGCATTTTGCATAAGGGTTCTCTTTGGTCCATAATGGTTTGTGTAATGAACTATTTGTCCTCTTCTAGATGACATCCAGTTGCTTAAAACCTATAATGAGATGTCAGGTGAATTGCACTGATTGGCAGTGATGGATGAGCTTGTTGAAATATTGCAGGGTTTCCTTTAGGAGCATAGAGGAAAATTGCTGTTTCGAGCCTTGGGTCTCCTAAGCACTGAAACTGTAATCACATAAACAGAACCACTTCTGCAGGTCCAAGGTGCCATCGTGAATTTTCTGGCTAATCCATCCATTCATCTCAACGGTCCAGGACTTGCGCTTCGTGTCACTCTGCCTTTGTTCTGCACTTTGATCTTTCAAAATGTCTGTCAGGAGAAAAGTGTTTATGTTGAATTATGTGGGGAAAGGGGTAGGGTGCATACTTCAGAAGCTTGGCATGAAATTTGCTAAATAAACCTTGCCAGTCACTCCACAGCAGTAATCAAGCTATGGATTTCAGTTTAACAATATGTAGGTATACATTTTTTCCCCTTAAAAAAATAACTTTAATGTGGCTGTGTAGGTGCAGACGATTTTATTTTATTCATTTATTCTGTAGAATTCTTTGAGTACTTTTATTGTTAACTGTTAAAGTTAATGCGAAGAAGGAAGATACATGAATTTTTAAATGAAATTTTTCTCCTACGATTCTGATTAAAAGAATTAACTAAATGAATGCTTGGGAGGAAGTATCATTTTGTGTGTATATTTTATCTCATAGATTGTAGTATAATATAGTGAGTCTCTTTAAATATCTATTAGGTCTATTATACATATGTGTGTATATATGTATTAGAACACACTAGGAATCCTACAAGAAACTGAAAAACAAACAAATTTTTCAGTTTAGGAACTAATTACACTGAAAGTGCTATACAGATACAAACGCAGAGAAAAATGGGTGAATGATTAATTGCTGTATCCTGTCACAGCTACTGTTTCTTTTCTTTCTCATATCATTTCAATAATTATGGAATGAAGGTTGTTGAGTTTTTCCTTTTTCTCCTTAGAGTATCTCAAATGCTTTAAGAACTCTGAATGAATTTCCACTGACATGATGCTATGGACTAGGAAACATATACTGGTTCCATTTCTCAGATTAACTTGCCTTGCAATGAGCAAAAACACAATTCAGAGATCTTTTGACGTTGAGCATATGTCTTTGCTTAATTTGGATACTGATGTATTGACACACTCTATTGCTGTTATGAGATTCTCTAGGTAGGAGCAGATCTTATGCTAACTTTGGGACCCTTTTGAATTGAAATTAAATGGTACCCTCCAAGGACACTCATGATCTTGAATCAGTTATTTTCTTCTCACTACCAATGAGGCATTCATGGAATCGGAATGAGTTCGGTTAGTCCAATGAGGTAACTCACACCTAACAAATTCTGATTTGGCCGTCAGTGAAGCCCAGGAATTCGTATTTCTGAAAGTTCTCCTGGTGACTCCAGCATGCAGGCCGATGTGAGAACCACTGGGTGTGGTCGCAACCGTGGGGCTGTCAGACTGTCGAGTACAGTGAATTAAATGGAAACCAGTGAGCCATATAGAGTGGTAGCTTGCCTTGCTTGTCTTCAGAGGGCTTTTCAATCCTGAGAGCAAGGACAGGCATGGCAGAGCAATAGCTGAGCCTGCAACAGAGAGTAATCTGGTTACCTGGTTTGGATTCCCCCTAACTCAAGTTCATTTCAGAAGTTAAATAAAATTTTTGATTCTTTAGAGGTTTTAACTTGGTTAGTAGAGACACCCTTCCCCACTTCTTGAATGGTTGAAAACATTTTTATAGAAGAGTGAGAGAGACAGAACAGTAATTATTTTCTGCCAAAGTTTAAACATGAGACCAAGCTGAACCTGGGCTCAGACCACACCTAGTCTAATCCATCATCTACCAGAACTGGAAAAAGCTTTCTGGACCTGCAAACCAGCTCTGGCAGACTTGGTTTGTTGAATGACTTAGGTCATCATGTTGGTGATGTTGTGATGGTGCCTAGGCATTATAGATTATAAGAAGCAGGAGGCATTTTGTACAAGCAGCATAGCTATGAGCCATATAAATGATTTCTCTATCCAAAGCACTGGATTTTAATACACTAGAAACTTCATATCTACATAGTCATTTGTTTGATTTTGGTTCAAAACATAAATGAATTGGCTCCAAATGAGTTGAGTTTTTTATATGCAATTGTAGTACTTCCTAACTGAGCTCTAAATAAGCATGCTACTTTTGCAGTATAGTAAGAAAAGATGGGAATGATTTTATTTAAAGTTATTATTTATGCAGAGTCCATCTTGTTTCATAAAATTTTTAATGAGGACCTAGAGCATATTTTTTTTCTGACAAAGGTAAAAGGGTTATTTAAAATCTCTGGTGTCTGTTTACTCATCTCTAAAATGGGAATAATAGCAATGCTTACCTCATTGGGTTATTATAATACCTGAATATGTATATTTTGAGATTGTTAAAAATATTAACAACTATTCTGTTGAGTTTGTGTCCAAGTAATTCAGAAATCCTTACAAACTTTTTAAAATTTGAATAGTGAAGACATTTTTCTACTTTAATGGGATTTCATAGTAGGTTAGAGATTCCATGCCAAGAAATGAGGTGTTTAAGTGCCGCATTTGCAATGCTATGTCCCTTGAAATCCTGGTGAAACTGAAGAAGCTTTGAAGGGAACATACCAAAACTTGAACTCTTGAGGTAACCCTTCCTTACTAATCGTTGATATTTTTCACTTTGCTTTGAAATTTCATTTGTTTTGGAAAAAAATTATAATGTATTTTTTCTGGCATTTAAGACATGTTAACTTTTTGAAAGAAATAGATTTATCCTTGTGACCCTTTGAATTTTTTTTTTTTTTGTTGATACTTGATAGTTTTAGAAATACGAAAGGCACTCTATAATTATATATTTAACCTGAGCACATCTAAAAATAATGGCAGATATTAATTTATTCTAGTTTATTGGTGCTGCAAAATTGTTTAGAATATAAAATTATTAAAATCATAAAGTGGAATTAAAATGTGAATAGTTCTCTGTTAGATGTGTTTTTTTAATTTGAACGTTTACTCACTAAACTATTATCTCTCTCTACACACACACACACACACACACACACACACACACACACTCACTCACAGCTACGTATATCTACTATGCCCTAAATCTCTCTATATATATTTCTTGCCACTGTAGCATATGTAGTAAGAGGCAGCAGGGTTCCAAGAAAAGGGAATGGGCATCAAAGATAGACAGTCAAGACTACCTGATTTTGAGTTCTATTTTTTCACTATATACTAGCTGTGTAGGCTTGAACAGAATCACTTAAACTCATAGAGGTTTAGTTTCCTTTACTATAAAATGAGTATGAAAACATCTACTTTGTAAGGTTGTTTGAGAGAACAAAGTAGATAATTTATATAATGAATGGGCTTGGTATATAGCAGGCTTTTAATAAATTGTCCCTTGGCTTTACCCTTAGCCAGGCTACCATACAGGTGGTGCAGGTGGGACCCTGCACATTGGCACCTGGCTGAGGAATCCGTGGATGCTAAAATCCAGCGTGCCCTCCTTTTAATCAGCCTCAAACTCTGGTGTGTCACTATGTTTACCCTACCCTGAGCTGAGAGAGGCTCTGCCCCTTAGAGCCCTGAGGTGAGAATCTAAAGCCCGGAGCTGAATCCTTTCTGGTCTTAAGCAGCTCCGTGACCCTCTTCATGTCACTTAACGACTTTTTATCCCTTTATATGTAGAGAAGGCATTAGTATCTGTCCTCTAATGCTAATCATGATGTTTTTTCAAAGATGAAATGTCTATGACAAAATAATTATAAAAGTAGTGTATTGTGCAAATTTCTGTGTAACACAGATTATATTTTGTGCAAGAATAGGCAAGATCATTAAAATGTGTTGGTTATTGACATTGAGAGTTATCCTTTAGTTTACGTGGGTGGTTTTTCAAAAGGCGCCACGAGATCTTTTTGATGCTTCTGGGTCACAGCTGCTGTGTGTGAAGAACAAGCAAAGATTGAGAAGGGTTCTAAGGAGGCGGTGCTCTGAGAAGTAAGGGCCTGAGGGAGTGAGAGACATGAAAGGTCACCAGGAAAGGCTACGATTAGAGCATGACATTGATCTTGCTTGGGCCAAAAGACACTGGAGGCCGAAGTACTCTGCTCAATTACACATTTTATCAAAACAAATTCACTCTATAAGTTAGAATTACAGTTTCTCTTCTATATATGATTCAAATGTGTCCATTCATAATAATTCTGCATCTAAGACATAAATATTGCAAAAACTAATACTAAACTTGCTTTCATGCCATCATTTTGATTCGTGATTTGAATGCATACTTCCCTTGTGGTTCCCATGCAGAATGCTTTGATTTGTCATCTTTGACATATTGCACACTCTGGCACCCTACATTGCTACAAATTCCATTTTTACTGTTAAATTATTGAATGAGTTATTGTATATTTCTATTGCTGTGGGATCCTGGAAATCACAAAATAATTCTGGCACCATATTGACAGTAGCTTCTGGCCATTAACTGTAATGCGAATGTAATGTTCCCTTACTTTTGCTTTAAGTAAGAAAGAGCTATCAGAGGTGCTCAGTCTAGGATCCAGTTAACACCTGAACACTTACTATGGGGCAACACTTTGCTTATTTCAAGCTTAGAATTTCTACTGTACAGTCACTGTAATTCATCAACAGTGCATTTTCTCTGTTAAAAAAATGGTATCTTGATTTTCTGTAGGTTTCCTATAAAAATGAATATTAGTTTTACCTACAAAATGCTATAGGTGTTTTACTAGTCAGTAATATTTATTAATTATTGTATATTAATTCCTTATTTAGGGAAATTTCTGTATTTTCCTTTAAGTATGGAAAGTGTACTCAATGTCCACATCTATGCACGAGACTTGTTTCAGTTGAAGCTTAAGTGTGGTAAAGATAATAATTTCAATGTATTATAAGTTTAAATCCTCTTATCAGAGTGAATGTGACAAAGGTGTTTAGTATGATTTGAAATTTAAATATCAGCCTCCAGAGTTCGGGCATATTTTATTCTTTCAGTAAATCAGGGGGGCTAAGGATATATATTGAATAGCTATTCTGATCAATCTTTTGTGCGTCATCCTCCAAGGATAATAATAATGTAATAATGAATCATTGTTAAGAATGTCATTACATTTAAGCATTTAAAAATCTACATTTATTCATATAAAGATAAGGATTTGGGTTTTTTTGTTTTGTTATTTCTCCTTTTGTTCTCCAGATTTAAAGTACAAACTTGGTTCTTCAACTAAACAAGGGAATGTGGAGGTGGTTTGACTTTACACATTGAACTATACTTAACTTTCATTCCAGAAAATCTCAAAGAGGTGTCAGATTTTTCAGTAGGTGGAACAAAATTGGTAAATCTAGAAACTTGAAAAACAGGACATAATACCGTGTTTCCCCGAAAATAAGGCCTAACGGGACCATCAGCTCTAATGCATCTTTTGGAGCAAAAATTAATATATGACCTAGTCTTATTTTAATATAATTTAAGACCAGGTCTATATAATATAATGTAATGTAATGTAATGTAATATAATATAATACCCGGTCTTATTTTAACATAAGACCCGGTCTTATATTGTATATTACAATATACAATATAAGACCGGGTCTTATGTTAATTTTTGCTCCAAAAGACACATGAGAGCTGATAGTTTGCCTAGGTCTTATTTTCGGGGAAACACGGTGACTAAATTAGGTTCCACTCTTTGTCTAGTGAGCCCATACTGAGAGCAACAAGAGACCAGCAAATATGACTGGATGATTTTGTTCAGATTTAGTAAAATATAAGAGATTATTAAAGTAACTAGCAGGTGACAAGTCAAAGGAGTTTCAACTCTCTGAATGTTAAAGCAAATATAGATGTTCTTTTAAGCACAAACAAATGCCAGAGCTAAATTTTTGAGAATATACAAATGATACATATACATACATACATACATATATGTACATTTACAATATATATTTGTATATTTTAATATTTGTATATATCTTTTATATTTACAAAAATGTGTATATATATATATATTTAGAAAACATTTATTTTATTTAACTTCATTGTTGATCATATTACAGTATAGTGTTTTCATAATAATGCCAGATAAAAAATATCTAGGCATGGATTAAATTCACATTAAGAGTAATTGGGGGGAAAGGAGCCTAACCACAGATAATCAAATTTTAGTAATCTAATTTTTCCTGTGGATGTTGACCAGAATAAAGTGAATTATATATATATATATACATATATATATATATATTTTTTTTCATATCTAACATAGGTATATATTTATTTATGCATGTTTTATATGCATATAAGTACATTTATGTATATGCATAGCCTCTGTTTGGGCATAAACATATGAATTTTATAAAAACAAAGCTCATACCAAAACAAAATAAAATGCCTTCACTTCAATATATCTGAGCAATTAAAGCGATAAAACAGATAGCAAAGGGAGCTTGTTTTTATTAAATGACATCTGTATTGTTTTTACTAGAACTAAATATGGAAAGCTTTCTCTTAATTCAATTTTATCTAAAGCTGTCATTGGTTATTTGATCTATGGCACAACAGTTTTATTCAAATACTGAAATAAAACCAACGCTGATTTTTTGAATGATTTACACATTAAAAAGCTTTATTTTTGCGACATAGGGATCTATGCTTTTAGTTGAGGTGCAGTTATTGAAATTTATAACTTCATAACTCATAAGTGACTTCTCTCTTTAGTAATTCTTTTGAAAATCACCACTCAAAAACTTGGTTCTCTGAATAATAGAAGAGGCACTTTAGAGAATGAATATAAGAGCTACATTGTTTTTACTATGTCATGGACCAGTTTATATTGATTTCTAGATAAGTATAGTTTGAAATTGTAACTATATTGTCTTACATTAGTGGTTGCTGTTTAGTTTCGAGTATTTCAGTAGAGCAAACAATTATGCCAATGCAGCAAACAGGCCCCACATTCATATATACTAGCCAAACAACTGTTTTTGTTTTGTAACAAGAAACCTGTTTATTTTGTGAACATCTTTTTAGAGAAATCAATACTAGTTTTTTTATGGATCCTTGAAAATATTGCACTATTCCAGCTCTAAGTGGCCTGTTCTATATCAGAAATTGGACTGAGTTAGGTAAATAATTGGGTAGCTCACCAATTATGTTTTATTGAACTCACACACAAAAATATAACTTCGCAGTTTTAAATTTTAAGATTAGCCATAAATATGCAGCGCTCTACTGTCTAAGTTTTAGAATGTGTCATAAGTTTCCCGAATTTTTTTTTTCAGTATTGTTTTTTCTATTTTACCTGGAGGATTGTTGTCTTTTCTCATTGTATAGTTATTTCTCTGGTGCTCACAGCACATTCTTGGTAAATAGTTATGGTTTTATGTTTCTTGATTTTTACCCGTAGTTTTGTAACAGATCTAAGGGATCTCCATTCCATGTAGACTGCATAATTCCCAATGGATTGGTTTAAACTACCTGGAATACCCTTGGATTTGCATCTTGCAACTAACTTTGATCTAAGTAAGTCACAAAAAAGTGGGAATGATATCCCACATGCTTTACTTCATCCACCTGGAGCATAATAAGTGAACTAACTCATTTTAGTCTTGTTCTAAAACCAGTGAGTTCCTAAAATAAAGTCTTTGATCTAAGTAAAATGAGACATCTAATTATTCCAATTAATACAAATACATCAAAATTCCACTTAAAAAGACCAAGAGGTTCTGTTAAATTAGGCTTAAAAAATAGCCTGTTTGTAAAAGGTCTAAAATAAAATGACGCAATTAAGTTTAAAATCAAATAATGGGTTAAAATAGATCAGCTAAGTGCAAAAAGGGACATTGATATAACAACTCATAGAATATAAATTTTAAAACAGCATTAAATGAGAAAAATGGGCTTGTTTCATAGAATTTAAAGAAACATCCACAGTGAAAACACACTGTGCCATTGTACTAACAACACACAAAAAAATCGCATTGATTAAATTGTATATTGGCATTTTTGGCAATTCAGACTAGCAAGGAAGATAGCAACACGTTAGTTGTGATAAGTTTGTCATAAAATTTGCGACAAGTTCCTGATTAAATAGAAGAGTGTTAGCTGAACAGAAAGAAAAGATGCAGCAAATCTCTGTGTGGCTTTTCCTATGCCCCTACTGTTGATGCCCTGAGTGTCCAGCACAGGTGTCCGGACACAGGTCCTCGCTGAGCAGAAAGGGAGGCTGACATCTTGCTATGTTGGAATCTGTTGACACACAGGCTTCTAGCAGCATTCCAGAAGAACTTACCTAAATGACTTGTAGACTTCTCTAGTAGGACCTTTTTGTGCTTTTCTTTAAATAAGCTCATTATTTGCAAAGTTACTTCTTCATCTAGGGGGAAAGAATATTTTTTGTGCTGCCTTCCGCCAAATATCTTTAGTTCCAATGCTCTGGACTTCTAGAAAACTGTCTCTTCATATTTACAAAGTAAAATTTTGAAAATGGAGATTAATTGTGTTGGAAACACAATTATTCTGGGTCTTTGACAAATGGTTTGGGAAAAAGCTTGGAGGATATAATTAATGTGATGGAGTAAATATTTCAAACTAGAAAGAGCACAGTTTACATTATCTTAACACAAAGCAATAATAAAGTAGAAATTAATAATTAAACTTTAAATTAAAAAATACTGGAGACCAAACAGAAACCACTTTTCTAAATTTGGGGATCAAATAGGAAATCAAAAGTGTAATTACTGACGGTGAATTAAATAGTGGCAATGATGAGATGTGTCAAAATGTATGGGATAGAACAGAACTATAATTAACAGGCAAATTTCAGACCTATGTTTTGTTATTAAGTAAGAACGAATGAAAATAAAGTATCCACTCAATACTAATATTTAGATAAATTATGCTAAGGAAAGAATATGAAGGAAATAATTTTCAAAATGAAATACTCATTGGAGACAAATTTAATGGAGTAGACATATAAGTTGAAGAGTATATTTTAGAATAAACACATTTTGATATTATGGGTCTTATTTCAGGATTTAGAAATACATTTAGTATTAGAAAATTTTATATTTTACATGTTTTTTTGTTGCTTGTTTAATTTTTTTTGCCTTAAGTATATGGATTCTTGGATAGCTCATGAAAAAATTCAATGTTTTTTCATTAAAAGGCATTAAATAAAAACTTGTTTTAATACATGTTTTATACAAACTTATGGACTTCAGAAGTTAAATGCAAACTCATGTGTGCTATTTTTCCGGGTAGTGTCAATATTAGCATCTCAAGGTGGTCTGGAAACACCTCCACCCTCCAAAATTATTATTTTCACTGAAACAGTACATCACCTTGCTAGACTAAAGAAGGAAAACCTACATGGTAATCTTCTTGTAGAAAATCTTCAAAAATGAGTCCAGGTGCATTCTGTATTCAATTTTATTTTTAGGCAAAAAGAAACAAATTAGTCATAGAAATAATGCTTTCTAAACAGTAACCAGTTATTCCTAACCCAATATTTAAGCATTAATCATGTATACTAAAGAACTACCATTGACATTCTCAGTAAAGAACAAGAAAAAATACTTGCCCTACTGGTATTCTTAAGGTTCTAAGATAGGAACTGAAATTTTGAGATATCACTCTTAGAAATATGACGAGGACATTGCTGTTATTTTTGGAAGATGGCTTTATGTAAGCCACAGTCATTCACAAATATTGATTAAACATCTACTATATGGCAAGCACTGTTACACTGGAGATGAAGCTACCGTGTTTCCCTGAAAACAAGGCCTAGCTGGACAATCAGCTCTAATGCGTCTTTTGGAGCAAAAATTAATATAAGACAAGTATATTATATTATGTTATATTATATTATATTATATTATATTATATTATATTATATTATATTATATTATATTATACCTGGTCTTATGTTATATAAGACACAGTCTTATTATAATATAGTATAGTATAGTATAGTATAGTAAAATAAGACCAAGTCTTATATTAATTTTTGCTCCAAAAGATGCATTAGAGCTGATTGTCCAGCTAGGTCTTATTTTTGGGGGAACACGGTATGCACAGTATCCACTTCATGGGAAAGGCCCTGTTCTCGTGAAGTTTATCCTTTAGAGGGGGGAGGTGGAAGAACACAATGAAGTAAGAAACAAGTGAACAAGATTTCAGCTTGAGATCTCATGATATAATTGGATACCTAGAAAATCAAAATATGTCAGCAGAAAAATTATTGGGACTCACATGAGGGGATAGTAAGTTAGGAGGATGTAAAATATGTATAAAAGTAATAGTTTTAAAGTAATCATGCAGAAAAATGTAAGGGACACATCTCCATTCACGATAGCAACAAATAATATAAAATATATAAGACCAAACTCAACGAGAAAGTACTGGACATATAATGAAAAAAATTAGATATGAATGTACATGTGTATGTATATCTTGTATGAATACACACATAGACACACACACCTATATACATATATATATATATATACACATATATATATATATATATACATATATATATTAATTGAAAGCATGCATGACTAATAAATAGAGCAACTTATGTTTCTGGCTAGAAAGATTCATTGTTGTAAAGATGTCATTGATCTTCATATTTTTTATAAGTTTACTGCCTCTATAATTCTAACAAAATTCTTTGAGACACTTGAAAAGAGAATATAATATTCATCTGGAATAATAAACATTAAAGAACAGCCGTAAATAATTTGATTAAGAAGGGAAATAAAAGGGTACCTGAGCTACAAGATATTAAAATATATCATAAAGCTGCAATTGGAATTGAGGTGGAAAACATAGAAACCTATTACCCAGTACAGAGATGGCACATTTGTGGCACAGTTACCATCTTCTCCCATCTTCTTTGCCATAGCAGGCATGCCTCAGAATATTCCAGACAGGCACTATTAGGCTGTCAAAGTTGGCACATGGATTCAAACATTTAGGCACTCTGCTCAGGTATGTGATAAAAGTAGCATTTAAATTAGTAAAGAAAGGAAGGATTATTTCAAAAATGATTCTGGAAAAACTGGCTAACTCTTTGGAAAAAAAGAGAGTTATCCTTTACTTTACATTATATCCGAAAATAAATTCCAGATGGATCAAAGGATTGAACGTAAAAAAAAGAAAGCAGGAAAGAGCTTGAAGATAATATAGATACTTATCTAACATCAAAGTAAAGTAGGTCTTTTTAGCATGAAAGTAAAGGAAGAAATCAATAAAAGAAAGGGTGGGTAGATGAAATTACCCCCCAATTTTTCATTTCTGTATGTCTTAAAAGTACTATTTATGAAACATACTGGACATGGTTTACAATATGTTGTAAAATATTTGAAAATATGTATCTACATACACATATGCAGACTAAAGAGATTAGATTGAAACTTATAAAAATATTTTAGCCATTCATTTAAGATGGGGAGATTTTGGATAATTTTATTTTTTTAAGTTTTCTACAATAAATATTATTCTAAAAAAGGAGTGTATATTAGATTTATGAAGGGAAACAGAAAACTAATATATTTTTTTAAACCTAGTATGCAATATTTTTTACAGACATTATTTCTGAATTTTCTTAATAACCTCTTGAGGAATGTAATAATATTCCACGTTTTAACATCAGGGACCTGAATTCAGTGAGATTAAGTAAATGCTTCAAGATAACTCAAACAGGAAGTGATAAGAGTTGTGACCTGAAGTGGAGGTTTGTGTGATCCCACAGGCCGTTACTCAGCGTCAGTTATGGCTCTCTGTCCTGCTTGATGCCAGAATTGGAGAGAAAGAAGGAAAAAAACAAAGTTAAGTTTAATTGCAGGCCTAAACTTTCAACAGTGGAAGGGAGCTGATTTTACCCTACTTGCTGTGCCTGACTTCAGTTCCTCCCATTCAGTCCCTCAGGAAGGTGGGTAGCAAGGTAACTGCATGTCTCCCAGGGATGATGGTTGGCTCTTGGAGACTTAACATCACAGCTGGGTAACAAGTGAGCTCTTTCTGTTCTTATTTAGCATCTGTAAATGTTGAGTCTATGCTTGAAGATAATCCTTCGATCCTTCTTTTTCTGGCCCACTCCCTTGTAAATCTCATGTTTGAGTTCTTCTGGTTACCAAGAGTGTTAATGTTGGAGAAAAAAAATAGGGAGATCTTTGCCTTATTACAGACATTCTGGAGCTTTTAATTCTACATATTATAAGCACCTTGATGCAAAGTGATGAAGTCAAACAAATGCATTACAGCTCCAGGTGAGAAATAAGCACTCTCAAGTGCAGAAGCATTTTAAGACTGTTAATTATACTAGAGAGGTGTATGTTCAATAAATCTTTATTCTCTAAGCATGCATGCTTCTCAAATCCCATCATTTCCTTTTGGATAATAGCACCATAATAAATTAATACACTTAATGTTCGTATGCTAGTGAATATAGCCAGCTTACAGTTTGGGTCTGGGGTATTTTAGTCTCCTAAGGTAAATTTGCACGTATTTTGGAAATATATTTTGCGTATATCGTGATTGATATGTTGCATTATTCTCTAACCTGAGTTTGGAGACTTTCCTCTGTTTCTTCTGTTCACAGGGGAGCATTATTTAAAAACATCTAACTAGATGTAACCAATTTCTAACTGACTAACATGAAGACTATATTTATTTATAGTTATATTTAGGATATTATTCCTCTATGACTATTTGCTGGCGGCAATTTTCTTCCACGTTAGCTTTAGAAAATTTTTCTAAATGGCGTGATCGTGACCACTTTGTTTCACAGCCTCCCAACCTGCATTGAAGCCTCTGATCCTTTTATTTTTAAGTACAGTTTATATACAGTCATTATTGACATTCTTGAAGAGCTGGAAGAAAGAATTCCCTAACACAAGGCCTTTCCCGAAGCTCTTTTTCTCTTTCCAGATTTGTAGTAGCTTCCCCACTGCTTGTCAAAAAAGTCAAACTCCATATGGCCCAAAGCTACACTTAAAGCCACTTTTATTATTTAATGTACCCTTTGCTCCAGTAAAATTGTACCACTCAATATTCAGCTGGTGATACTTACTAGTTTTCTATTTGCTTTGGTCCTTATGATTTTGATTTCCTGGTATATGTTCTTCCTCCAGCTCTCTCTGACTTTCCTTGTTGGTGGAGCTTCCCCTCACCCCCAGCTCTCAACCCCTGCTGGTCGTCTGTTCACCTCCGATACTATACACCTTGTATAGACGCTTGGAGCTCTCATGTGGGTCCAGCTATGCCCGTGGCAGCTCCATAATATGCCCCCTGGACACTTGCGTCCGGTCCCTGCAGTTCTCTCACTTCTTTCTCTTTTTTCATTCCCCCAGATAATTTCTCTTTCCTCACCTCATTTGGTTTCTATTTTTCCACCAGCTTTCCATCATCTTTACATCTTTAAATGGGGTCTTGTGTTCATTGCACCCCTTCGTTGGAAATCTCATTTTGTAATTGTTACTTTGAAATGACCTTTCGGAGACAAGGCTTTGGCCCTCTACCTGTCACTTACACACTTTGAGGCCAGAAGGGCCTTGAGACCCAACTGTAACTTGAGACCCAGGTCACTGTCACCTTGAACTTGCCCTACTTTTGGCTCCACCTACTAGAGGAGGGGAATTAAACACATACAAGAATATCACATTTAACTGCAGTATGTGAGGTGGTTTCGCAGTCCCTTTGTGGAGCCTGGTTAGGGTGATAGAGTGACCTAGGATAATGAAGTCACAGCCGGAAAGGAGAGTGTTCAGCCTCTTCAGTTTAAGCAATTTGTTCCCACTCCTACTCAGTCCCCAGGGTGAAGAGGATTCTAGAGTACCTTGTTTAGGCTTTTCAGCTCTTTTACTGATTTCCACTCATGGAATTCAACCCCAGTCTTTTTGGGACACACCATTTGGCCAAATCCATTCTCTACTTTTGGCAGAGACATCCCTCCTGGGTCCTCTCCATTTAGCTCTCTCTCAGCATCATCTTCCCTTCCCCCCAATACTGCAGTCACCAGTCTTTTTATGTCTTTGGACCTCTCTTATATCTGGCCTTTTATGGAGATTGTTAATCTCATATCTGTTTCTGCTAATAGATAAGGAGTCGTGACCTTTGGCTTCTGAGGATAGAAGAAGATTTAAAGAGGAAGAGTATATCTGCGGCTCAAAAGAGTACCCATTTTTATCTTTGCTTTAAAAATCTTCCTTTTTATAACCAGAACCATTTCTATGTTTCAGCATTGGATGGGTCAAGGGAAATTTTTCCCTGTCACATCTTTTCTATTCATAACTAACTATTCTTGCTCGGCTCATGTTATATTGCCAGCCAGCACCCAGTGAAAAGATTTGCATATAGAAGGTGCTCAATTAAATTGATTCATAATCCTGTCCATTTTTTTATAAAAATTCCCACATGTTATTCTCTTCTGCTGTTACAGAATCTGAGTACAATTAAAGCCTTCTCCAAATTGCCTGTGTTGTATTTCTCAGTCAGAAGCTTGCAAAGAATATTTTAAACAGTTGTCGTGTGGGCTTTTCCTGAAATGCCATGTCACTCCAAAAGTGATACTCTGCTATTTTGACTACTCATAGAAAATGAGGAAGGAGGTAGGCTGAAAAGAGAGAAATTCCAACTGAAAGAGCCAAGCTAGTGGCACAGGAACATTACTTATCTTTAGAATTTTAGAAATAAGTAAGACAGTGTGAAGTTTTTTCTTTTTTTTTTTAATAAGATTTTATTGAAGAAGGGGAACAGGACTTTATTGGGGAACAGTGTGTACTTCCAGGACTTTTTTTTTCCAATTCAAGTTGTTGTCCTTTCAATCTTAGTTGTGGAGGGCGCAGCTCAGCTCCAGGTTCAGTTGCCATTGCTAGTTGCAGGGGGCACAGCCCACCATCCCTTGTGGGAGTCGAACTGGCAACCTTGTGGTTGAGAGCCCACTGGCCCATGTGGGAATCAAACCCGAAGCCTTTGGAGTTAGGAGCATGGAGCTCTAACTGCCTGAGCCACTGGGTCGGCCCCCCAACAGTGTGAATTTTTAACACTCGCTATCAGTGGTCAAAGTAAATGATAAAACAATAATAGTAGTTGATGCAGAGATAATCTATTGAACAAAACATCTCCTTTCTTGACATTTTTTATATTAATTCCAATGGTATTATGTGGTTATATGCTTTGAGACTGTATGTATTTGGATAAAACAACAAATTATATCAACTCATTATTTGAGAAACACCTTAACATTTTTTGTATGTTTTCAATTAGGTTACAGGAGGAAAAAATAACTTGTGGGGGGAAAAGTAAAAAAAGCTTTCCATTCACATTAGATTGCAGTAACTCAGTGATTTCCTGTACTTTTAAAAGGTTCCTGAACTTTTAGTTTTAAATTCTAGCAATGATATTTAAAATTTTACATAGATGAGGTGGGAGTTCATCTTTCCCAGGAGAAAAAAATCTATACCACTTAACCATGGGGGTGTTTTACTCAAATATATTCATATTCTGACCAAAACTATCTCGTTTTGTTTGTATTTGTGGCCAATATAATCAAATGATACTACTCCCAAAATTGTTCCCAGAGTATTTTATTGATGTTTGCAGTGGCCCCTACCTCACTCCTCTGGAAAGTTCTCCCTTCTTCATGACCCTCCATTGTGGGGGCTAAATAGCTTTCAAAGTCCACTTCCCTGTAGCATAAGTTTGGAGCCACAGTTTTGTTTTGCACAGCTTCTAAAAGAGGAATGAAAGAAGAAAAGCTTTTACTAGCTAGCTTCAGAGTGCCCCAAGGAAATTCTAATCAGGTAACTTAGTTCTTTTACCATAGGCTCCTAGATTCTTTAGCAGTTCTCTCAGAAATTTAGTAAGCTTCTGATATATTGCTTCCAATCAGTTTCACAGCCACATTCCATATTTTTCTAAACACAGTTCTCAACTCTGCCCTTTGTCTTTCCTTTTCTTTCCTCCATAATTTCTGCTTCTTTTTCAGTTCAGTGGTGGCCCCCTTGAATCTTTCTGAAACAAAGGCAGGGGAAAGTGGTTAGGGGTGGCTCCTGTCTTACTTTTGTTACAGAGTGAAATCTTTTTGTTTACTTGGGAATTTTTAAAGGATTTGAGGAACATAAGCAGTCTGATTTTCCAGTCCTGCAAAGTACAAAATTTCTGGACTCTGGACTCCCTTTCATTTCTGTGTCCAAACTACTTAATTTTTGCCTGAGCTTATCTTACACCCTGTGATAAGCAGCAAGGAACAAATAATGCACACCTACGTCGTTACCTTTTGCAACTTCATCTCCTCGAGCTGCATATTCACTAGGACCTTGAATTGCCTTTTGAGTAATCGTAGTCTTCAGTTCTATAGAATGTTTCTCGGAGGCACACATTGCTAGCTTTCCACTTGTTATATCTGTTTTCTTGCTATCTGATTCTGACCACTAATCCATAGTGTTGGCCTGTGTTATGGTCTCATTTTATTTCAAGTTGTTCATGAATTTCTCTGTTAAGCTAGGGTAAGCATGGTAACAGAAAAACTGCAAAATGTCAGTGGATTATCACAATAAAATTTTACTTTTCATTTACATAAGAGTCCTTGGGGTATAGGAGTTCAAATCAGCACAGTAGCATTCCTTCATGGACCCACGTGGATGGTAGTTTTGAAATCTTCCACACGTGGCTTCCGGTATTGCCCGGGCACTGGAAAGGAGACAGCATATGGAAAAACGCTCACGGTCCTTCTGTAGAGGCTGGATCTGGAGTGACCCACGTCACCTCTGCTCACATTCCATTGGAGAGAATGTTGTTATTTCACCTAACTGAAAGGGAGGCTGGGATATGTATCGTCGGAGGAGAGAAGCTTGTAATAGTTTGCTAGTGGTCATTGCCACAAGATGGTGGGAAGGAATTTATGTGTGTCAAGAATATGCATGAGGGAAAAAGAATTAGTACCTGAGAGGCAATTGGACTTAATGACTAGATGATAAATGACCAAAAGGTGAAAAAGGAACTGTGGACTAATGATTAATATCTGTGAGACCTCTGAAAGGTATAACTATTCTGATTATTTTGAAAGTAGCAAAAGAAAGTATGGGTTAGTAAAAGTTGTTCTCCACGCTTGTATGTTTTAAAGAGTGTACGACTTCCTGAGATACAGTTTTTTATTTATTTTGGCATGTGGTGAACATGACTAACATATTCTCTACACATATCAGTTAGTGTAGTTGTTTTGAAAAAATAAGATATTTTTAGAGCTCAATTGTGCTTGCCCCTAGAGAAGGAAAGACCACACACTCAGACACACACATACACACACACACACATACACACACACACTCTCACAAATGATTGATGAAAGAAGGCAGTAGAGGATAAGACAAGCATGAGAACCAACAATGTATTCAAAGGTTTGCCCATTATTTTCTTGGCTTTTTGTGGGGAAAGCTACACTTAAAAGTAATTCCTAGATAACAATGAGATGATGTTTGCCTAACTCTTGGCAGCTGACTACTCCCTGAAATCAATGGGTAGAACTAGAGAGTAGGTTTTGGTGCCAGACCTTAGGCTTCTTCCGAGTCATAGCTAAGATCCTAATAGGTCAGCATGTCTCACAGGAACTACTAGTAACAGGAACACAGAAGGCTTACTTCTATTCTTGAATGTTTCATTTCTTGCTCCCTACTTTTTGTTTTGGCTATTAGGTTGGTGCAAAAGTAGTTGTGGTTTAAAAGGTTAAAAATAATTGCAAAAACCACAATTACTTTTGCACCTAATCTAATACTTCTGAGACTAGCCCACTTTGCATGCCATAGCTCAGTTCCTTCAGTAGTTTTGTAATGGCAGCTAATGTCTCTCCACTTTGGTATATTCTGTACCCTGCTTTTTCCTGCTCATAAAAATTTAAATTGCCGTACACGTTACATAGCATATATTTCAAGATCTCTAACTTTCTGTGACTAGACAAGGCCTAGCCGAGCAGCCAGAGATCTTCAATTCTGGCTTCGGGTTTACCACAATCAGCTGCATGACCACGAGAAAAGTAAGTCATTTAGGAGACCCTAAGTGTCACCCGCTGCTCTGCAAAACAATAACGATTTCTTGGTTAAAGAAGATTAGAAAACACTGTGTATGATATCCTTTTCTTAGTAATCTAAAATTGCATAGTGATACATTTTAAAGATTCTGAGAACTCCTACCACAAAGGGACCTGTTTAGCTGGATTTCATCCTACATACCCCTCCCTTATTGACTATCAGATCCTTTTATTCACACATCACTATTGATAGTCCAAGCAAATTGTGTTCTCCAGACACACTTGAAAACAGTGAACTAGACTTGATAGCGCTAAGGACCTTCTAAAAATTTCTCCATTTTTTTCATTGTTATTACTGGCTGAGAATGGCAGCTCTAGAGTAAGACATTTGTACATAAAATCCAAGTTTCCTCGCTTACTACGTGGGCAACTTTGGGTGAGTTACTTAATCTTTTCCTTCCTCAGGTTTTTTCTTTTTTTAATTTTTTAAATGAGGACAATAGTAGCTTTTACCTAATGAGGTTGTTTTCAGGATTAGATGAGTTCATACAGGTTCAGTGCTCAGAGCCCAGCCTGGCATGAAGTAAGCCCTCAGTAAATGTCTTAATTATTAGTCACTATCTCCTCCATGTACCTTTTACTTTCTATCTTTCTATTCTATTACCTTTACTTCTATCTTTCCCTCTAAATAAAATTAATTTCTTGTCTTTGTACATTAGCTAACATCTTCTTGAATGAGTTGAGCAAGATATAGTGAAAAGAGAACAGTTTTTAGATTTGTGTTCTCACCCCAGCACCACAGTTTACAAGTAGTGTCACCTGAGTGAGTTACTCAGCCTTGACTGCAGAGTCCCTGGCAAACTGGGATTATTGTGATGACCCACAAGTTTACGGTGAATGCTGTTATACATGCACACACATACACACATGCTCACACACGCACAAACACAATGTATGTTCTGTGTAGGTGGTGCTTATTTCAGTTATCGGCACACATAGGTGCTTGGCAAATGAGGACTGCTGCTATTATTGTACTTGCTAGTTTATGAGCTTAAATCCTAGTCCCACGTTGTCATTTTCCCTGGCCACGATAGCCCAAGTAACATAATTTTCCCAGAACTATTAGAGCCTGACTTCTATGTATCACACATTGACATCATTTTATTATTGACATGTTTTGTATTCTGCCTTATTATCAAAAAAGTTTTAAAGTTGGGGTCTACATTTTGTGCTTTTTATTTTGTTGGAGGACGTAACATTTTACTTTTCATATAGAAGGGGCTCAGTTGGATACAATTTAGGCTGTGAGAGAGAGAGGAGAAAATAAGAGAGAGAGAGAGAGAGAGAGAGAGAGAGAGAGAGAGAGAGAGAGACAGACAGACAGACAGAGAGAGACAGAGAGACAGAGAGAGAGCCAGAGGAAGGCTAGAGAAAGGCTACAGAAAACAGTTGAATGTACTTTCCTGCTGACCCTGTTTATATGCTGAACTGTGACAATCCGAGTAAACAAGTCCCCTAGGAGGCACAAAGGGCATGAAAGATGGGAGGTGCTGAATATAGGTTTGGGTATGATCAACAGAAAACAATTGAAAATGTTAATAAAATAGCCAAAATCTGCCAAGATTTATTTTTTTGACAGTGTGGAAGTACATATAATACTCTTAGAAATGGGAGTGGGCATAACAATTTTAATATTCTTTGATAAGGATGTTAAAATCATAAGGAAATATGAAAATTATGTGCCAATAATTTTTAAATCATAGATAAAATGGATGATTTTATAAAAAAGAGGAACATAAATGAACTCAAGATGAAAGAGAAAACTGGAGGATCAGCGAGCAGTAAATAATTCAGGCCAGGGGCCGGCTCGGTGGCGCAGGCGGTTAGAGCTCCATGCTCCTAACTCCGAAGGCTGCCGGTTCGATTCCCAGATGGGCCAGTGGGCTCTCAACAAAAATAAAAAAAATAAAAAAAATAATAATTCAGGCCAAGATGCAGAGTGAATGAAACTAGTCAAGTGTGTAAGACCCACCCTGGGTAAGAGACAAAACGTAAAACTGGTCAGAATTACAATTAGTTGAAAAAGAGTTTTGGAGGAGAGATTATTTCACGCTTATATGATCAGCAATGTTTCCATACTGTGGATTAGACCCCAATGGTAAAGCAGAAGGGAGGATAAAAGAGATTTGAAGAAAATATGGCAAAATACTAACCCATTTTAAATCAGCCATACTTCTAGCATTAGTTTTGTTACTTTCCTGGACATTTGAAATATTTCTAACTTTAAAATTAAGTTTGTAAATTTTAATGGATGAGGCGAGGTGGGAGTGGGGAGCAGAACACTTCGTCTGGAGTAGATTTTTATTCAGAAGTTCAGGAGTAGAATGAGCCCAAATTAAAGCCACCACATTTTAGAATATTATGTGAGCCTCACATTTCCCACTCCTGCGACTCTGACAGAGCTGCTTTTAATACCCTAGATGCTGAAAGCTTAGGAAGTATGTATTTTTTAAGTGAAATCATTTTGGCCTTCCTTTTCTTGGTTATGGGAAATTGTTTCAGTGAAAATTTCCTACAGGCTGCTTAAAAGCACTGCATGAAACAATGGGCCTTGTGGCAAGTGAAATGCGTGTGGGGAAGTACTTAGAGTTTAATGTGAGTTATTTTTATTTCCATTCATAGACATGTCTCAGTGAAGTTCAAATTATCCCTTGGACAGTGGAAGGCAGTCTGTTAATTTAAAGCTAGACTTTTTTGGTTCCATAAAGCCAAATTTAGGATAGATTTCAAAAGCTAAATAAACAACAGTCTACCTCCCCATTAAAAATGAGTGTGTCAGGTTTCTGTGTACTTAAGTCTTTAAATAATCTCCACTTAGCATTTCTACAAGCGGCCTTAAATATTTAGGAAGAGGCTATCTTTTACATTTATACCTTGTTTGTTAAAGTGATGCTCAGACGTTTGGGCCTTCTTAATTTTGTTACTAAAATTCTGTAGGTGTCTTGTTGATTTTAACAAATTAAAAAGGAGGCTGGGAAAATTGTGCATGGGAGTGGTGTGATTGTGAAATGCTGAGAGGCAGCAAAGGCTGAAATCCTGAGAGATATTGCTCAGCGTCATTTTTCTGTAATGCCATAAAATATTGTTTTAAAAAAATTGTCAAAGGAAACAAATGTTATACTTTATAGCAATGGTTCTGAATCTGATTCTTTTTAAAAATTTTATTAAATTTATTGGTGTGACATTGGTTCATAAAATTATATAGGATTCAAGCGTACAATTCTATAATACATCATCTGTATATTGCATTGTGTGTTCGCCACCCAAAGTCAAACTTCCTTCTGTCACCATATATTTGACCCCCTTTACCCTGGTCAACTTCCCTCCCACCCCGTTTCCTCCTGGTAACCACTAGACTGTTTTCTGTGTCTATGGAATTTTGTTTGTTTGACTTGTTTGTTGCTTTCAGTTTTATATCCCACATATGAATGAAATCATATGGTTCTTGACTTTTTCCATCAGACTTATTTAGCTTAATCAGAATCCCTTGTAGAGTTCTTAAAAATGTGTGTATAGGGGCCCTGTTTTGGAAATTATGATTCAGTAGTTTAAGGGGATGGGGTGTACTTGTGTGTGTGTGTGTGTCTGTGTGTGTGTCTGTGTGTGTGTGTGTCTGTGTGTGGAAACTTCCATAAGTTATTCTGAAGCAGATCCAAGGATTGAGGGCTATTACAAAATACTAAATTCCTTCTTTGTGCAAATTTCATTGTTTCAGAACTATACTGCAGATTTCATGCATGCCAAGTTGTAACAGTGCTACTACTTCTGAGATTGCAAGGTAAACATTTAGTAGCACTGTTGAATGCATGAATGTCATTACTTATATCAAAGAACACTTTACAAATCAATGAACAACACAGCTACTTATGTATTTATTTGTCAAATAGTTATGTATTTTAGTTTTCAAAATTTTATTTACCATTATTCAATAAAATAAATCAAAAACTTCACTGAGTTAAAAAACAAATATTAGGAAATTTAACAAAATTCTGATTAACATGATGTTTGACATGATTTACAGAAAAATGATAGTCCTTTTACAGTGTGGATTTAAATGGATAATTACACTATGTTTGACATCCTATTGAGAGAGAATTATTTTTTATTAAAATACTGGTACAGGGAGGCAGTTACAATAAACTGAGGAGTTGCAGTAAGTTCAAATATTGAACCATTGACCTGCCAGTGTAGGCTGGTAATTTAACCTTAAAATAGGGCTAATTTTATCAACTTTATTACAGGGTTATTTTGAGGATTAAATGAGATGATGTTCAAAATTCTACATAAAGATACAGCAGTGTCATTAATTATTTGGATTGAGACTCGCTTTGCATGCTTTCTCTGTTGGCAAATGATGTACATATGTCTATATCATGTATTAATTTTGTGCACGTAGATTGTAGAATTACAGTAATAATGAATTATTCCAGACATTTTCACATCAATACTTTTAGCAACCTAAGCCTTCCAAAAGGGAATTGTTGTAAATATCTCTGCAATCTTTTGGGAAGAAGAACATTCTTTGTTAGCGTGTTCTCAGGTGTGATTATTCTCCCTAGAGTTTGATTTCTTTACTGTTACTTATGATTACATAAAAGATATATTCTGTGCATTGGAAACTTGACATTGCCAACACATAGAAGACTTTTTAAATAGGAAACTTTCAACCACTATTCCCCCAAGACCGTTACATTATTACAATGAAGAAGCCTGAAGTGTTAAATTTGGCCTCAAAATTCTAGAGCTGTAGAAGTTCATCTAATACAATTTTTTTTTTTTATGTGAGAAAAACTTGGGAGATACCTTCTTCAGAAAATCTATATAATTAGTCTAGTAGTTGATTCAACCTTAGATTATGTTTTCTCCCATGATGAATTACAATATTTTGAATTATACTTCTAATTCGATTAGGAAGGGTGTAGGAAAAGGATAGTCTTATAATACTATGACTAGTGAAGTCGATTGTCCTGACAGTGACTGTGGAGTTGCTTGTCATTACTCTAAAACTCCCTCTCATTCCCCTCCCTCCCTTTGTTCCTTCCTTCCTTAAATGTTTAGTGAGGGGTACTGTGTGCCAGGCACTGTACCAGCTCCTGGGAGCAGATGCAGATATAAAACACAAAGTGTCTGCTCTTCTAGAACTTACATACTAGTGAGGGAGACAAACAATAAACAGGTTAAAAATGCATGAGATGATGCAGAGGTAGCAAGGACTATTCAGGTATTAGCAGGGTGCTCTTGTTGAAGAAAGTAGCAGTAGTATAAGTGGGCTCTTCTCATTGTAGGAGACACAGGATATACAAATAGTCAATTAACATCCCCAACAGTTTAGAAACAGAGGATATTCCACACTCCCCTTCCCTCAGCAAACATTCTCCTCTGTAACTTTATTTATTTACCCTTTGAGGCTTTTCTTGCCTTTTAATTTGAACTCGATTCTATCCCTGTAAATTGTTTTACAGGACAGAGGTCAAGCTGTTAATTTTTGCCCCTGACTGGCACTATTAAGAGATGCTGCCCCCGAGTTTTACACTCCTTTATAGAGACCAGGCTGAAAAATTCCAGGTGTCTGATTAGTGGTGATAATTGTGTTCAGCCAATCCATTAAAGACCACTAAATACTGGAATTTTGCTTCCGAAAAGTACTTCATTTAGCATGTTCCCTTGGAAATACAAGCTCAAGCTCTCCTGATTCTTTTTTTGCATGCTTTGATGATTGAATTAACTGGGGCTGGTAGTTGTCATTGTGTCCTAAAACAAATTTCTTTGGTTTCTTTTTTCTTTCTTTCTTTCTTTCTTTCTTTCTTTCTTTCTTTCTTTCTTTCTTTCTTTCTTTCTTTCTTTCTTTCTTTCTTTCTTTCTTTCTTTCTTTCTTTCTTTCTTTCCTTCTCTCTCTCTCTCTCTCTCTCTCTCTCTCTCTCTCTCTCTCTCTCTCTCTCCCCCTCCCTCCCTCCCTCCCTCCCTCCTTCCTTCCTTCCTTCTTTCTTTCTTTCTTTCATTCTTTCTTTCTTTCTTGTTATGATGTGATGCTTTCCTTCCCTCATTTCCCACCCTCCAACCACCTTTCTAAGGAGCGAAATCAATACTATGTTGGAAAAAATTCTATTTGTTTTCTGTCTTTGGGCAGAACAAGAAGGGAGCAGAGGAAGTCGATTTGGGATGCATGTGAAAGTAGGTGATTAATAGAGATCATGGATGTAAAGGGCTTTACAGGTATAAATGGGTACATGTGTGTGAAAAAGAAGAAGGGCAGAAAGAGGTGGTCATTTTATGTTCTGTCAAAACGGTGCTCATATAGTTTTATTCCTCAGAAAAGAAAGGGATATAGATACATTAGCACTAAGTTAATTAAGAAAGTCGTTGATGAAAATATTAGTGTATTTTCAACTCAGCATACATTGAGGGGCAAGCAAATGCCTTGTTTATTACAGAAGGAAAAACATGTCACAGGATCCAGAAGTGGCAGTCTGAAGTCAATAAAGCTTTTCATCCTATGATCAGCATAGAGATTACCCCCTAGGTGAAGTTTGGTGGGTGAATCATTCACTTTATTTACTGTTTTAGGAAAGTTAAACACCACCACCTCCGAAGAAAACTTCTAGTTTTCCTTCCTCCCTGTGTTAATGGGTGTCTGTGAGAATGCAAAATTCTTTTTGTGCTAACTTAAGCCAGACATTATTCAAAAATGCAATACGCTTCTAAAAATGCATGTATTGCAGGGAAAAGTTAAAATGTAAGTGATCTTTAAACATTCTGCTCTGTAGAAATACATTCTCTGTGACATTTCTCCCTCCATCACTTGGTAACAAAAAGTTAGTTGTAGTGAGGTTTACATCAGAGATCAACAGGCAAAAAATTCCATGTACTCAATTATTATTGACTCGATTTGTACTATTATATCAATCAGGAGGGCTTGAGAGGAAGCTTCTTGTAGTGCAATTTTAACAATGTCACAAAATAGCAGACCTCCAAATCAGGTGTTGTGTGTATATTTCATCCTAGAATGAAGGAACTGGAAGAGATTCCAGTAATCATGAATCTAACTTCATCATTTTATAGATTAGGAATCTGAAAACCACTGAGATTAAGTGACTGTCTAAGGTTACAATACAAAATCTTCCAAGTTTATTCCAAAGTAAATTTGTATTATAGGGTGGCATAATTTGTTTCTAAACCCCAATCCTAGAAGAAATCCTTGTGGCTTCAACTAATGACCATTTTCCACAACTGCCTCAAAATACTACTACCCTTCTTCAAATAACAAACATTATTTTAAAGCAGCAAAAACTGTTCAGAACACTATTCAAAACACGCATATCACAAATAAGCATTATTTAATAAGGAACTTTATCAATTTTTCGATTGAGTCAGTATTTTTCTCCTAGTTTAACTAATGTCTTCTTACTTTTTCCTGTAGGAAAGAAAGTATTTTCAGTGATCTTTGATAAAACAAAATAAGACTTTGTTCTTGGAAAACTCTTACTTTCAACTTTAGAAAATAAAACATTGCCTTAAATTTGAGTTTTCTTTCTTTTTCTTTTTTTTCTTTTTTTTTTTTTTTTTGCCCCTTACCAGCTTAAAATGTTTGCCAGCTCCCTCTCTTGGAAGCATTGCATAGACTTTATAGATCCTTACTCACATTTGACAAGTGGAAAGACATACGATTGTGGATGTGATCCTTTGCTCAATTCAATGGTTGAGCTGTGTTAGCCCACAGGATTCTCGAAGATATATTTCAGTCATAATTTTATCATTGAAGTGTGACTAAACTGAGGTTAGCCAATTCTGATACATTTTTTAAAAGAATGTGCTGCTGAGCTAAGACTGTATATTGCCATATTTCAGCCACAAGCAGATTTTTATGACAAAGTAATGAACCCCTGGAAACGGGTTTATAATGGAAAATGCAACTTGACCTTAACTAGAGGAGCCCGAATGCACCTTACAATAGCACATTTTTGAAACACACAAAATCCTTTTCTCCCAAGGGTGGTGTCACAGGAGGAAGGTGTATAATAATAGTTGTATTTACCATAAATACCTAACATATTTTATGATGATTTGATTCTATTAAAAAATTTCACCTTCTAGATTTTAATAAAGCCGCCTATGGGCAAAGTTATTGCAGTTGGATTTCTTTTCCTTTGCCTACTAGTCTCAGTGGAAAGAAGCAAGCAACCCTTATAAAAGGCTTTAGTTTTTAGTACCTGGTTAATAAAAAATAATTTCCTCTCCTTTGGACTTGTTCATGAAGCTGAAAAATGACTCCACAGGTCAGTGGTGTGTGGCAAAGCTAATTTCTATAAGCTTTTTATCAGGTGGTACTGAGTAAAACAATATGGAGAAACTGAAAAACCCACCCTTCTGTACCACATTTACAAGGGAGAGAGTTATCCCCAGTGTCACAAAAAGGGGGGGGATATGACACTTTTTTTTCCTCCCAGATTTCTACTACCACAACAAAAATTCTGAGCTCTAAAAGGAAAAACTAAAGCATATGGAAATTTTCAGCTAAATATAGATTTAAACATCTGACACAAATGGCACCCATTGTTTAAAACACAATAAAAGTCAACGTTCATTTGCCGTTTTGTTGACAAGGGACCCTCATAGTAGTAACCATGAGTGAGACAAGGCATATCATAGCAACCCAGAAAGTGGCTGTCATTCAAAGAGTACACTCCTCCTCCCCAAGCATCGCATTTCTCAGAGGAGCTTCAGGAGAACATTCTAATAGAGAGAAACCAGGCTTCTTCCCTTGAGGTTCAGCAGATTGTTTGCAAGATGTCTTGCCAAGTAGGACAAGAGAGAAACATCATGCCCCTCCTGTCTCCAGGATATTCCCAGGCCACCTTTTGGGAGAGACACTGGGAGCAAGGCTGCATGGCACACCCAGGCACGTGGGTAGCGGGCCGCTTTAGTAACAGTAAGCTCAAAGTCACATTTCTTTCTCTACTTCTTCAGGCTGGGAGATTGCAAGGCTGCACAGCAGCAAGGTTGCTTAGGGGATCATGGATCCCTTTTTGTCTTTCTTGTTTAAAGGCACACAGGTCATCTTTATACTGCCTGTTTCCCTCAGAGCCCAAAGAAAGAATCAGAAACTACAGAGATTTGGAGAGGTGATGAGTGAGTCTGTCTTTGATTACTTTTATTTCAATGGCTAGTGTTGATACTCGGAGATGCCAACATTAGATAGAAGTAAGATGCTACTTTAGAGCCATGTCTTAGATGAAGGTAAAAAGACAAAAACAATTATAAGGCCTTTGGCAGATATAGCCAAAGAACTTATTTCTCCTTTTGGAATTCAATTTAACAACAAGAAAGTAAAGGCATGTGATTTGTAGTTGTGAGAGATATTTTTGGATCATCTGGTTAGAAACATAAGGTAGTAGATACACTGCCATTCGACAGCTGTAGAACTGGTTGGGATGTGATTGACAGGGAGAGTGACACATCCTACTACTAATATGGGAAACAGCTAGTAAGGATGGGTGTCAGACAGCTATATTTCTGTGGGAGCCCAGGGTTGGCAGTGTTGCCTCCCATCAGATGACTTCTCAGTTTCACTATGAAACTGGACCTGTGGACATTCCCTGAGAGGGTGCCACACAGTGTGGATGGGAACCTGAAGAGAGTGGCTAAGAGGTTAGTGGACAGTTTCTGGAATGGGAGAAGATGCTGACTAGTGAAACAGAAAAATCGAGAGCCCTGCTTCCAATTATATGTGGATTTACATGACTCAAGTAGAAGAAGGTGGAGATGAATTAGAGCTCTGGTAGGTGAGGACAAGGAAAAAGAAGTTAGAGGTGTGATGACAGCAATTGGTCCCGAGGCCTGGAAAAGGAAGAGTAGCCTTCAGCGATCATCTCCTGCAAGAACTAGAGATTATGTCATGTAAATCATCTGTATTTTGTAAAAACACTTTCCTCTTAGGTTTTCCTTCCCTAATGGAGTTGGGCATGAGTGTTTAGATTAAACTATCAGATGTTAAATAAACACAGCAGTCCAATTTGCGTAAGCTAGGCTGAAAAACTTGAGTTGTGCTATGAAAATGATGGGAAACTCTTAAATCTAAACTCAATCATTTTTAGGCTGTTTGGGGGCTGTTCTAGAGGAAATAAATCTTCCTATATTTTGTCCCACTTTCATTACTTTTAGTCCTATTGGTGGTGGCATATCAAATATTTGATCTTTGCAAACTACTGGGACTTGGAATTTTTATGAAGTATACTGTACATTTATCTAAAGTGTGACACAGTTATGAATTTATAGGCTAATAGAAAACAAAATGGCCTGATGGTCTCCTCCAGTCCTCCACAAAAAGGATTTGTACTCAAAGAAAGGACAGCTCCTCCCTCATCTTTACACATCTACTAGGCATGCCTTTTCCCTTTTGCATAGTAGGTTCGCATGATTCTATAGCTGCTTACCTTGTTTGGAGATGTATTTGGGGAGAGGAGTGGAAGCAAAAGTGCCAAAGGTTGGGGTGAGCATGTTCTCCTACAAACACCGAGCTCTTCTGGACTTTCTCTAACCTGGTATCTTTGTGTTTTACATAATAATACTAGTGTCTCCCATTTAGCCCTATGTAAAGTGCCAGAGCTGGAGTGGTGATGATGGTACAGGAGATAACTCTAATTCCTTAGCAGCATTAGGTAGGCAACGAACAATGAATTCACTCCTGGTATCAAAAGCATGCTCAAACGTCTGTAGTGGGTTTGCTTTACTTGCATGTTATAGACTAAGCTCATCAAATACATGAGCCTTCAAAGAAGCCCATGCTCTAAGCCCTATCCTAAACTCCTTTTCATTTTTATTCCACACTATCCAGCGCCCTAAACTTCTCCTGGCCAATGCGCCTATCCAGAGTTCACAGTCTGTTGTTACCTACATTTATTTATACAGCTGTCTCCTCTGACCCTCTTTCCATTTTCTCCTATCAAGATTTTGTTCGTTCTTACAGATTCAATTCAACTTTTGATTAGGAAGGTTTCCTTGATTTTCTCAATCAGTTGTTTCCTCTTTCAACTTCCATCAGCCTTTATCCATACACTCCTTTGTGGCACTTTTTATATTTATTTCCCAACTTATGACTGTTTATGTACTTTTCTCATTCCTTTCCTGCCAATCTATTTTGTAAATTCCTTAAGTATCTTTTAGAGAAAGGAAATGACTGATGTTTATTAGGCACCAATCTCATGTTACTTGGTTGACTTGGGTTGAAGGATAAAAGAAAAAAAAAAAAGACATGCTTTGCTGTTCTTCAGCTGTTGTAGTCTAGCCAGAAGTATGACAGCTAAGCAGATCATATCAATATGATGTAATAAGATAAGAATACAGCCATGTCAGCTAGTTCTGAGAAACAAAGTCACCTAGCCTGAGGTGGTGAGCTCAGAGAAGGCCTCCTAGAAGAAAGGATTCTTGAAGTCAACCTTAAAGGTTGATAAGAAATACCAGCCAGGAGAGCAGTGAGTTCTGACTTAAGGAAAGAGAGTGAGGAAAGGCACCGGGCATGAGATATGACGGTGAGTACGAGAAACTATGAACTTTTCAGTATCAGCAGAGCATAAAATACAAGATTGGGTAAGTCAGGTGATAAACATGAGTGGAAGACTGGGCCAGTTCATGGAAGGTTTTGTTTCCTAAGCCCAGGAACTTGCATTTTATTCTGAATGTGTTGGGGCACTACCAGAAGGTTCCAGACCTGTCAGAGGCATGACAAGACTGTTGGCACAGAGAACTCACTCTTATGGACATGTATCTAATGAATCCGGAAGTGGGAGCTGGTCAATATTTCGGATTGCTGATGTTTGTTGAAATGAATTTGGTAGGTACGAAGTCTCACAATTAAGTGTGCGACCTTGTTGCAACGATGTTACTAACCTTTTTTGGTATCAGAGGGATTATTCATTATGAATTTGTACCAACTGAACAAACAGTTAAGCAAGTTTACTATTTGGAAGTGCTGAAAAGGCTGCGTGAAAAAGTTAAGACGAAAACGACCTGAACTTTTTGCCAACAATTCATGGCTCTTGCATCACGACAATGCACCAGCTCACACGGCACTGTCTGTGAGGGAGTTTTTAGCCAGTAAACAAATAACTGTATTGGAACACCCTCCCTCCTCACCTGATCTGCCCCCCAATGACTTCTTTCTATACCTGAAGATAAAGGAAATATTGAAAGGAAGACATTCTGATGATATTCAGGACAGCAAGGGTAATATGACGACAACCCAGAAAAAGAGTTTCAAAATTACTTCGAAGGGTGGACTAGGCGTTGGCATCAGTGCATAGCTTCCCAACGGGAGTACTTCGAAGGTGACCATAGTGATATTCAGCAATGAGGTATGCAGCACTTTTTCTAGGATGAGTTCGCAAACTTAATTGTCTGACCTCGTATGACAGCACAGGAAACATTTGAATGAAAGGTTGCTTTCATGCCCTTCTTCATTGACTAGGTACCTGTTTCAAGACCAAACTCAGTAAATTTCCATATACATTATATTAACCTTCAGAGAGAAAAATTGGGGCAGCATAGCAAGACTAAAAAATAATCCACGGGAAATCTGATGTTCTAAACAGTGATTATATAAAATGCTACCATGTGGCTTAAGAAAATGCAATCACAGAATTGCATGGCTGTGAGTCAGAGTCGGCTCGGTCCTTAAAGTCCCTTGCTTGATAGCAAATTACTGGCTTAGGGAAATATGTTTACATTTCATTTCTTATTGTATATCTGATTGCATGTTTTGAAAGTTGGATACAAAATTTCTTTATTTACAAATTTGGAACAGGGAATTATATGGACTGTGTGTGCACACAGACTTAAGTTTCCCAGTGAAGTGTGTAAATATAGTGAGGTATGTCCTTACATAGTAAGACATTGCTAATTTGCCATTTTATGTCAAATATTATAGAAACATGTACAAGATATAACAAAATTCAGTCGCTCTTATGGCTAAATCATCATTACTATAGAGTGGCATATTCTTACAATTTGACCAATAATAATTTATTGGTGGGAGGAAAAACAGACACTTATTTTTTAACTATTGTTTTCCCATGTGCTGTCATATTTCTCTCTATTATGGGACGTAAAGCACCTTATTATCCTCACTGTTTTCCTGTGTCTTTCTTCTAGACTTTGTGTATTTTGAAGGCAGTGCCTACTGTAGCACCGTGCCTCGGCACAGTAATTGCTCCATAGATGTTTGCTAGAATTGAATGGAAAGATGAATTAATGAGTCAATAAACGTAAATAAAGGAAGGGTACATGAATAACTGAATACGTAAATGACCGTAGGTGACTATACTCTATCCCAGGCTCTGAGTTGGTGCACCCATGGTAAGCAAAGTAGAAACAATTCTCAGCTTTAGAGTTCTTGTTCTCAAGAGCAAGACCTATGTTAATCACATAATTCAGGAGAAAATGTGTAATTAAGACACACCATGCATGTTGTGAAGGAAAAGAAGGGTGTGCTCAGAGGGTACTTAACAGAGACTAGAAGCATCCTAAGAAGGTCAGGGTAAATGTCTGTGAAGAAGCAGTCTTCAAGCTGCACCCTGGAGAATGAGTTAACGTTGGTTGAATGAAGAGGGCAGAGACCGTCCAGGTAGAGGGGAAACTGTTTGAAAGGGCTTGAGGACTATAGCACTGTGGTACATGGGAGGAACAGAAAGGCAGATACAGAAAACAGAAGGAGAATGGAACATGGTCAGAGAACAGTAAGGGCTAGGCAACGTATGTGGTTAAAATTCTGTTTTGACCTCATGTGCTTATAGCAATATGAATGTAATGCCATGAAATACAGTGATATTATATTCATAGTTAATATCTATTATAGTTATTTCACCAAAAGCTATCTATTGAGCTACAAATTGAAGATCAGCAAAAAATGTAAGAATCTTCAAGAGGTTTATAATTTACCTGTGAAGGACAAATCGAACATGTTTTTAAAAGAGAAAAATATAATTCATTTTACTGATTTATACTGAGTGCAAGAGCAATGTCAAATCTTTAAAGAAGGAGGAAACAACTAGACTGAGAAACAACGGCTTGAAGGGGGGGAGGAGAAAAAAAAGAAGCAGGATGAGGATAGGTTGAACATTGGTGCATTATGCTCGACTGTAAGTTCTACAAGGGCAGGGCCATGTCTAAGTTATTCTACTGTAGCCCTAGTGCCTAGGCAGGTGTATAATATAATGACTAATGTTGTTGAATTAATTCTCCTTCATTTTGTGTGCGTAACTTAGCGTTTCTTGTACTAGCTGTGTTTAATAATACAAAATACATGCACAGCTTCATTAGAAGATAAAACCCTGGCAGACTTTTCCCAACTCTTCCTTAGTAGAGCTACTGCAGGCTAAGTTTATACCCTTATCCTTACCTAAGCACATATAAATATAACTCCAGTTTTCCAGGTATTCCTTTGGCATATTCAATGCTGATCATTGATTCCTGTTTTAGATTGTTTCCCAGTGTCTCTCCACAGTTTTTTTTTTTGTTGTTGTTGTTGGTCTGTTTGTCTGTTTTTAACAATCATCCCTCTTTTTTGCTCCCTTTTGCTTCCCAAGTGGAAATATAGCACAGTCAGTTTTGAAGCACGTATCAGCCATGGAGCAGTGGGAATAGCCATTTTACTTTCTTCCTCTCCATATTGAGCAACTCTTGTTCATCAGATCTGAGACAAATATCCAACTTGCATCGTCATGCTTTCCGAAACATGATGGAGGTTGGGACAAAAAAAAGTAAGAAAATCGCATTTGAAAGTACAGACAGCTTTTAAGTGATAAAAATATGCTGGAAAGAGAAATAAGGCAGAATTGATAGTGGTAGAATACTTTCACTTGAATTTTGTCTTTTACAGCACTTCTAACTTTGACAATAATTTAATCTCATCTTCACCTTTAGCACTGCAACTAGTAGCACAAAAACAAAACCGAAAAACAGCTATTGGGCCAAGGGTGAGGTAGATTCTTCTCTGTTGCCTGTGGATGGCTTCTCTCCCCTTGGTTTCTACAAGGACCGCTGTGGTAGCCAGGCAGTCTCTTTGTTTGCTCCAACCGGGCCACTGGATAACGTCTTTCCTCACTTCTGAGCTTCATGAAGACACCGTCACATAACTGCCTTCAGACCATTGTGGTTATAAATATATCTTTTAAATATAAAAGCAATACAATTATGTTACCTAAAGTTTTTGGAACAAAAAAAAAACATTTTTGACAAATACTGATAATCCAGCTACTCTCCAGCTAAACCAAATGGTTTATAAATCATTTATTTTTTTTCACAATTGTATGACTTTCCATAATTTTGAGTATAGTGAACACAAAATATTGTCCAACTTTCATCCAAATATATTTATAAGTATTTTTGCTAAAACACCTTTACATATAATTTTTTGGATGCATAATTTTGATCTGGGAATTATACCATAATGTATGTAACCTTTCTCTTCTGGCTAGAGTTTAGGTTCTTGGTCTCTCTCTCCCTCTCCTTTTCCTTCTCCCTCTCTCCCTTTCCCCCTCCCTACCTTTCTTCCTCTCCCTTCCTTCCTTCTTCCCTTTCTTTCACTCCCTTCCTCCCTCCTTTCCTCCCTCCATCCCTTCCTCCTTTCTTCCCTCATCTCTATCTTGATGGCTTTCTCTGGCTATTAAAAATGCAGCAAGGAATGATTATCTTCATATATATATGTGTGTGTGTGTGTGTGTGTGTGTGTGTGTGTGTGTGTGTGTGTGTGTATGAATTGTTTAAAATTATCCACTCAAGATAGGTTTCCAGAAATAATAAAGAAACAGCTTGGTTACATGCCATGAAAATAGTCATACAACTATATAAACTATATGTCTATAAGCAATTAAAGATACATTAATAAATTTAGGGCACAGTTTTGGTAGTCTCTTATTGACATCTCTGATCACTGTATATATTTCTTTCCAAATCTCTCAAACTCCAAGGTCTAATTCTTTTTTTTTTTTCTTTCATTCTAGATCTCACTTCCCATTCAGTATGTTAGAGAAGACAACTTTCCGAATCTTTAGGTTTTATTGACCTATATACTGACTTCTTTGCTCTATTTCTAGAATAGCCTCTGAGTTCTATTTGATCATCTCTTTTTGTGACCCAGGAATCACTTCTTTTCTGTTAAGGAAAGTGTTCTTTGAACATCCCCTGCAGTGGGTATCCCTTATTTACCAGGCACAAATAATGTTGTCCATTAAATTTTTTCTTTTTTGTTGATTCTATTCTTAGGTCTCAAGCTACTATAACAAATCTAAAAGTAGGGTGACATACATTTAGACAAATAGAGAATCTGAAAATGTATGACCAACCCACAAGAAGAGGAGGTTTGAAGTCAGGGCTCAGCCTTCTGTGACTGGTCAGTTCTCAGTAAGAGCTCTGAGAAAAAAATAGCCCCATCGCTTACACAGTCCCTAGCCCGATCTGTCTAGTCACTTAGCACATTACATGCAGTTCAAATTCTCAAAAGTCTTATGAGTGAAACGTTTATGAGTTAAATGTCAGAACACTGGGGATACGTCAGTTCCCTAGAACAGTAGTAACGCTGGCAAAAGTGCTTTGTAGATGTCAGTTAGGACTGCGCTCTGGAGACCATTAAGGGAAAGGCTACTGCCACCCTTAGCTGTGAAAGGGAATCTGATTGTGTGTCCTTTTGTCTAGATATAGAAGTTCTGCAGACAATTTCTTTATTTGATCAAGTGAGATCCTCTAAGATTGGGTCCCAAATTATTTTTCAGGCAGTGATAATGAAGTCATAAGAACAAATGCTTTTGGAGTATAACAAAAGTGGGTTTGAGTTCTGGCCATATTCAGTTGTGTGTCAGTGGTCAAGTTACTTAACTTCATAGTCACATAGTACTTGTGTCGTGGCATTATGGCGAGCACTAAATGAGATGCTAATACAGTGAGTGCTTAGCATTATCCTCGGGACAGAGTTGGTACTCAGCACATGCTAGTTATTAATCTTATTAGTTTGTGAATTTGATGCTAGAGAGGAATGAATTCTGTAAAAGTCAGCAAATATTGAAGAACTAACCTAAGGGTTTGGTCCCACTAGTTTATCAGACACACGAGGGCAGAGATCCATTGTCTTTTTTTAATCACTGTAACTACAGTACCTACTTCTTGAGTGCTAGAAGGTACTCTATCAAATAAAAGTGAGTGAGTGAACCCCCTCCTAAGTTGTGTGTGTCTGTTGGCCTTTACATATGCAGAAAGTCTCTCAGCCATAGAAAAATCAGACATCATATAATACTCCACTAGCTTTCTGGCATCAGTCTTTTAATTACTCTCTTAGGAGGCTAGGTCACATAAATAACACACTAGAAAAAGAAAATAGCTCTGCTTGGTATTATAAGTTCAGAAAAATAACCAATTTCTTAATATGGCAGTAATTCCTAGTACGACTAGCTGGGCTGGGCCTGAGACCAAGGGCTTTGACAGTAATGGGTCATTAACTGAATGTACATAGCCTGAAGTCATCTTATCGGAACGTCGTTAGTAGCCATCACCATTGTTACAGGAAAGAATTAGGAGTCTTTTTCCTTCTTGCAGTGCTTTCTTTAGATGTCTGTATTTTGTGGGCCCCACATTTGGGGTCCTGGTGTGGATATTTGCATAAGAAAAAACGTCCTAATAAATATATAATAATTTCTAATGTAGCCTCTAGGCAAAGAGAGTAAAACAAATGGCACAGATCGATAGTGTAACAACACTAGGAAAAGTACAGATTGAATTCGAAACAAGAGCAACCTAGTCCAAATAATATCCTTCAGGTTGTACTTTGTGTAGATAATCAAATTGGAGACTTCCACACGTTCACTAACTTCATTCCCTCCATAAGGACATGATTTTTTCCTATGTATTTGTGTGCTTTTTCTTCTTGGTGACGTTAGTGAGCAATCAGGCCTAGAATGTAGTTGACTTGGAAAAAAAAAATCAAGGGATTATTTTCTAGGTTTTGCTGACTGTGCCTTGGCAGCAAAGGGCTGGAACTTTACCTACTTGTTAATTAGCAGGTTAAACTTTTATGAGTTTCTGGTACCCTGGCGATACATGACTATTAAAATTTGCAGGTGGTTCAAGGGGAGAGAGATGTAAGTTCCTGTGCTAGTAATATATCATAAAAGTGTGTATTTCATGTGCCTGTTGTGAAAGTGGAGACTTTAATACTCTTTCACAATATAAGCTGATTAAGGAATCTTTATGGTTCTCATTAACTTTGGGTTTTTTTCATAGAAAAGCGAAAAGTGTAATGCTTATAGACAGAAGCATAGAAGAAAATAATTAGCCACAGTGGTACCTCTTTGAGACTAGCTAAAAGCTTAGTGACACCCTTTGCATTCACCTCTCAACCCTCGGAAACTGCCCTTGTTTCAGAAGTTGCTTCTACCACGTGAAATGCTGTAAATCTGATGTTTTAATTTTCCTCCTCAGAAGACAGTGTTTGCTTAGTTACACTTGCATTATATTTAAATGTTAGCGTATTTCCATTTTTGAGTACACCTTTTCATCAGGAATTATAAAGACATATGATGGGGTCAGTGATGTGATTCCACACAAAAAACTAAATTTTGGAAGAATTGATATGATTTAGTTTTTTAGAAGCTATACTTTTTCCTATGTGGTGTTAGGGGAGAAACCCTCAAACAGTGGATGGATAAATTAATCATTTCCCCCAAAATCTTATAAGTAGCTCTTTGTAATTAGGATTATTGCTTGGTTTAACATAAATGAATAGTGAAGTGAATTGGTTCCAATTAAGAAAGGGTAGAAAAAAATGAACAATAAAAAGTATTTTATTTTTAATTCAACACTTCTCTTTACCCACTTTTGGTGGGAATTTCTGTTTGTTTCTCTCAGTGTTAAATCACAATCCAAGAATAGTTCTTTTGGAACACTAGATTATGATTTAGTTTCATCAATCCATTGGTGAATATTGTACATATATAATGTTTTAGGTTGAAGGTACGGCATCCATTTGTTGTTGATAGAGAAAAACAAAACCTTTCTTCTACTTCATTCTTTTAAAATATGATAGGGCATGGTCAATATTAATAATGAAGAAAGAAGACTTTACTGGATGGACAATCCTTTTGGAGCTTTTGGAGCTTAGTTCTAATATCAGTCATGAGAACCTGGTCTCCAAAACTGTGTGTGCCACGAGACTAGTGATCTGTTTTGACAGAGAATGCTTTCTGACCATGACAATCACACACACACACACACACACACACACACACACACACACACACACACTCACACACGTGTATATTTAACACTGATACTTTAAGGACTTGACAATCAATGTATATCTTTCTTTAAATTAGTGTAGCTCTTAAAAATCTCATTTTAAAATGTGTAACAATAGAGAAATACAGCATACCATAAAGTTGAATGAAAAAGAATTATTCTCTATATTTGTTCCCTTCATCCTTACTTCTATTTTTCTTTAAAGATGTTTTGCGACAGGAAGGAAGAATTATAGGTTCTTTTGACCTGATGAAATGCAAGAGTGTGGGAATAGGAATGCATATTGATTTCTACCTTAAATTATTTTTAAATTGAAAAAGTTCTCCAAATAATATTCTTATCAAGGAAATAGTCTTTTAAAAATGTAAATATAAGCTTTACCAAAAGTGCACTGTTGTGGTGTGGGATATGGGAAGCATACAAAAACTCCATTTTGTAGGAAAGATTTAAAAAAACAAAAGGCATCTCTATAGATTACAGTTCAGTTAGTAAGTCTTTGAGAATCAAAGCCAGTTTTGAAAACCCATCTCTTGCAAAGTAAAAATGTGTTAAGCTGCTCTGCAAGAAGCAGTTTGTAGCACAGGCTTGTCTGTTAATGTTTGGAAAGTGCTAATAAACAAATAAGCAAAGACTTCCAGCTTGGGGTATTTGGGGTAGCTCACCTTTGAGAAAGATCCGAGTCATGCCACAATAGTTATTGGGACCTACTTTTTTTTTTTTTTCATTAGCACGTAATTTTAATTAAAAGTAATAGTTTAGATAGGACCTACTTTTAATATTTAGGTCTTTCGGTAGGTACCTGTCTAGAGGGAAAAAATATATTGAAAAATAAGTAATAGAGATATGTCTTCTATTATACATTCTTTATTTCCTAGCTAGAAAAAACTAACAAACAAAAACAGTGCACTGAAAAAACTGTAATCGCAAGAGAAATCGAGATGGAGTAAATCAGTCAGAGGGGAAAGCAGAGGCAAGGCTTTTAGCAAAGGAAGGCTTCCTAACAACTGACACGGACAGTGGTAGTGATTGATTACACCTTAGCTGGAGGGCTTTGTGCCAAGTGGCTTCAATTGGTTTATTTTCATCACTTAGTCTCCTAGGAACCCTGTGATGGAGAAATGCTTGTCTTTCTATTGGATAAGGACACTGAAGTTCCGACGAATGAAGTAACTTGCTGGGCATTGCCTCACTTAGAAACTCATCCCCAGGTCTGACATCTCCAAAGCCTGAGCTCTTTACTACATGGCAGAAAACAAAGTGCATGTTATTAAAAACAAAACAAATACATGCCACGTGGGATAGAGACACCTATCCTTGTGTTTTTATGGTTTACTTGTGAGATCAACATTATAGTATATAAATAAGGAGAAATGACAGTTTAACAAATGAAGACTCCTCATCTAGTGAAAACTTGAAAAAGCTAAAATAATTTGTTCTTTATATTGACAACAGTATTAATTTGAAAAACCTTAAAGACTAGCATAATACAATTTAAAGCACATAATAGCAAATGTCACTTCAAGGTTTTAAAATATGTTCATCTTCAGATTAATTAAAAATACATGGCTTAAGAAGCGTATTGTAAAACTTCTGAGTCAGTGTTATATATCTACTATGATATTCTTTTGAAAGCATTGGTTAGTTTTAACTATCAACTAAATAGGGAAGGTTTCACCATAATTTGAAGGACATGAGGAATAATAGTTTATAATTTTCTACAAATATTTCCACTATGAATTGGTATTTCATACAATGGCATCACAAAAAAATACAGCAGGAGAAAATACAGACATAGGAAATGTGTGGAAAAAGTTATGATAAATACAGTACATTCTACTGATTTCTCTAGATTCAATTTAAAAATTATAAGAAAAAGGCAGAATTCTTGGAATTAATGATTGCCACCTGAAGTACCTCTCTGGATTCTTAAGGGTCCACCAACTTAAAATTTTGTGTTTTTATAATACTTATAAGTCCTAACATTAATTATTTTACTCCATTTAGGGCTACCGAGGCCTTATACTCTTGATTGCTACCCTAACAGAGTATGATAACCTTTCATACTCTGTAGAAGGTCTGATTGGCTATCTATCATATGTGTCTTTCTTTATGAAACATGAAATCATACTAATTCTTACTTTATAAAAGTTGCTTGCTAGGCAAACTCTTTGAAATAAATGGGTACTTAGAGGAATAGATCATAATAAAGGGAATAATGAAAAGGCCGGAGAATCACTGTTCTGTATATTTAGACATTTAGATGAGTAAATGTCTCAGCGTAGAACTCAGGCTGATGTTTATGCTGATGACACTCAAGATATTTACCATTTGGGTTATCAGATAACAATGATTAACTGTCTGGTAGGCACTATATCTTTGTGTTAAGCTAAGCATAGTTTCATATTCTGTACTTTTCCTTGAATACTGTATAAGCTAATTGTGATGAGATTTTAGTGAAACTGCTAATAAATTCACTTCAGAGTAAAACCACATATGAGAAACTTGATTTCAAAGGTGATTAGAAGGCCAGAGGGAAGAAATTAGAAGTGAATGAATGACGCTTAAAAACTGAGGTGCCATAACTAGAATGCTGTTACTAAGATGTTAAGATACTTAGGCATTTTAAAAACATGGTTGACATTTATTCTTTAAATGCATTGAAGTGAAAACTTGAAAAACTTTCAGTTATGTAGAACTTTTATATTTTTTTCATTTGTTAAGGAAAAATGTTTACTTTCGTTGTACTTTTATAAAGATGTAGCACAGATATTAATGATTACATTACATGCATATAATGTCACTTTTGTAAGATTCGCAGGATAAAATCTTAAATTTAGGATTGGGAGAAAGTGTACTTTAAAGGAACAACAAAAAAGTAACTTTTGTACTTATTCTTATCAAAAAAACGGAGATATGTCTCCTTCAATCCAGGCTTCATTTTGTTGCCTTGGCTAAAAATGGATTGTGTAAGCTACTTAAAATATCTTTATATATGTATAATAAATAAATTATAAGTAATGACATGACCTCCAAGATATCACAAAATTTTATATCCTGATTTTCACAAAATTTTATATCCTGATTTTCTAAAGTCTAGCTGGTCTAGACTTTAATGAGTAAACAAGGTGTATGGACAGTACATAAGGGCATCAATACTTACTCTTAATTACAGAAAAACATTGTCATCATGTATACAAACATTTCTTAGAAGAAATTAAGAAAGAATATAACTTAAATGAAAAAGAAAGGCTACATCACAAGAAAAAAAATTTAACTGTGTGCTGATGGATGTTAACTAGACTTACGGTAATCATTTTGTAATATATACAAATATCGAATCATGTTGTACACCTCAAATTAATATAATATTACATGTCAGTTATATCTGAAAAAAAATTTTAAAGAAGAAATGAGTGGATAAACAAAATGTGGTATATACATAATGACAGAGTATTATTCAGCCATTAAAATAAGGAAGTTCTGATACCTGCTACAACATGGATAAACCATGAAAACATTATGCTAAGTGAAATAAACTAGAGAAAAAAAAGATGATGAAGGAGGATAAGGACTAAAAGAGGGAAGGAGGAGGAGGAAGAAAAGCAGAAGGAGGGATATTTATTATTTTTGAAGACCACTCTGTTTAAATTTATATTTAATGCAGAAGTATAAGGTGATTTTTTTCCCCTCAACTTCTTGCTATCTCCATCCTTATTTCAGAGAATAATCTTATTTGAATCCCTTCATTTTCAGTCCTAATTCCATGTTTTCCATCCCTTTGCACGTAGCCTCTTTATGATCTGTCCACCTTTCTTTTCTTCTTACTTTGTAGTTCCCCTTCCTTCTTCACTTTGTTTTCCAATCTTTTTATCCTAATTCTACACATGAGAACATTTATGCTCAGAGATATTAAGTAGCTTGACAAAGTTCACACAGCTGCTGATTGGTCCAAACTGGAGCATGAACTCTGATCTCCTGTCTCCTGGTACTCTGCTCTTCCTGACTTTATTATTTTTTTTAATCCTTTTTTCTGAACTTTTAAAAATTAAAGTTGATATTCAATATTATTTTATATTAATTTCTAGTGTACAGCATAGTGGTTAGACATTTATATTATTTACGAAGTGATCCCTCTGATTAGTCTAGTACCCATCTGGCACTATACGTAGTTATTACAATATTATTGACTATATTCCTATGCTGTAATTTATATCCCTGTGACTATTCTGTAACCAATTTGTACTAATTAATCCCTTCACCTTTTTTAGCCAGTCCCCCAACCTCCTCCCCCATTTGACAACCATCAGTTTGTTCTCTGTATATATGAGTCTGTTTCTGTTTTATTTGTTCATTTATTTTGTTCTTTAGAGTCCACATATAAGTGAAATCATAAGGTATTTTTCTTTGTCTGACTTATTTCACTTGACATAATACTCTCTAGTTCCATCCGTTATTGCAAATGATAAGAATTCATTATTTTTATGGCTGAGTAATAATACACTATTGCATATATGTACCACATCTTCTTTATCCAATCATCTCTTGATGGGAACATGGATTGCTTCCATGTCTTGGCTATTGTAAATATCTGCAGTGAGCTTAGGTGTGCATTTATCTTTTTGAATTAGTGTTTTGGATTTATTCAGATAAATAACCAGAAATAGAATTGCTGGGTCATAAGGTTCTATGTTTAATTTTTTGAGGAACCTCCATACTGTTTTCCACAGTGGCTATACCAATTTGCAATCTCACCAGCAGTGCACGAGAATTCCCTTTTCTCCACATCCTCACCACCATTGTTGTTTGTTGATTTTTTGATATAGCCGTTCTGACAGGTGTGAGGTAATAGCTCATTGTGATTTTTTAAAAATTTATTGAGTTGACAATTGTTAGTGAAATTACATAGATTTCAGGTGTACAATTCTGTATTACATCATCTATAAATCCCATTGTGTGTTCACCACCCAGAGTCAGTCCTCCTTCCTTCACCATATATTTGATCCCCCTTACCCTCATCTCCCACCCCCACCCCCCTTACCCTCTGGTAACCACTAAACTATTGTCTATGTCTATGAGTTCTTGTTTCTCATTTGTTTGTCTTGTTCTTTTGTTGTTTTTGGTTTATATACCACATATCAGTGAAATCATAGGGTTCTCTGCTTTTTCTGTCTGACTTATTTCGCTTAGCATTATATACATGGATGGATCTTTGTGGTTTTAAGTTGCATTTCTTTGATGATTAGTGAGGTTTACCATCTTTTCATTGTCTTTTGGCCATTTGTATGTCTTCTCTGGAGAAATGTCTATTCGGGTCCTTTGTCCATTTTTTAATTGTGTTGTTTGTTTGTTTTGGTGTTGCGTTGTATGAGTTCTTTATAAATTTTGGATATTAACCCCTTATAAGATATATCATTGGTGATTATCTTTTCTCATTCAGTAGGTGTCTTTTCCTTTTGTTGATGATTTCCTTTGCTGTGCAAAAGCTTTTTAGTTTACTCATATAGTCACATTTGTTTATTTATTTTTCCTTGCTATCCTTGCCAGAGAAGAAATGTCTAAAAATATATTACTAAGAGCAATGTCAAAGAGTTTACTTCCTGTGTTTTCTTCTAGGAGTATTATGGTTTTGGATCTTACATTTAAGTCTTTAATCCATTTTGAGTTTATTCTTGTATGTAGTGGTCCAGTTTCATTTTTTTGTCTGCATATATCTGTACAGTTTTCCCAACACCATTTATTTACCCCATTGTATATTCGTCCCTCCTTTGTCATAGATTAATTGACCATATAGGCATGGGTTTATTTCCGGGCTGTCTATTCTGTTCCGTTGATCTACGTTTTGGTTTCTATGCCAATACCATGCTGCATGCTGTTTTTATTACTATGACCTTGTAGTATAGTTTGATATCAGGTAGCATGATACTTGCAACTTTGTTCTTCTTTTTCAGGATTGCTATGGCTATTTGCGGTCTTTTGTCATTCTATATAAATTTTAGGAATATTTGTTCTAGTTCTGTGAAAAATGTGAAAAATGCCATTGTGTTTTAATACTGAATACTGAATACTGGTGTACTGAATCTGTAAATTTCTTTGGGTAATATGGACATTTTAACAATGTTAATTCTTTCTATCCATGAGCATGGTGTATGCTTGCATTTATTTGTGTCTTCTTCAGTGTCTTTTGTCAGTGTCATATAATTTTCTGAGTGCCAGTCTTTTACCTCCTTTGTTAAATTTATTCCTAGGTTTTGGGTTTTTTTTTTTTATATACAAAAGTAGGTGGGATTATTTTCTTAATTTCTCTTTATGATAGCTTGTTATTAATTTATAAAATGCAACTGATTTCTAAATATTAATTTTGTATCCTGATGCTTTATTGAATTCATTTATCAGTCCTAATAGTTTTTGGTGGAATCTTTAGCATCCTCTATATATACTATCATGTCATCTGCAAATAATGACAGTTTTACTTCTTTCTTTCCAATTTGGATGCCTTTCATTTCTTTTTCTTGCCTGACTGTTATATCTAAGGCTTCCAAAACCATGTTGAATGAAAGTGGTGAAAGTGGACATCTTTGTCTTGTTCCAGATCTTAAAGAAAACACTTTTAGCTTTTCCCTGTTAAATATGATGTTAGCTGTCAGTTTGTCATATATGGTCTTTATTATATGAGCTATGTTCCTTCTATTCCCTTGCTGAGAGTTTTTATCATAAATAGATGGTAGATTTTGTCAAATGCTTTTTCTACATCTATTGATATGAGTATACGATTTTTATCTTTCATTTTGTTTATATGGTATATAATCTTAATTGATCTGTGGATATTGAACCAAACTTGCATCTCAGGAATAAATTCCACTTGATTATGGTGTATGATCTTTTTAACGTATTGCTGAGTTATTTGCAAATATCTTGTTGATGATTTTTGCATCTATGTTCATCAAGGAAACTAGCCCATATATATATATATATTTTAATGTCTTTTTCTGGTTCTGGAATCAAGATAATACTGAACTCATAAAGTGAGCTTGGGAACCTTCTCCCTTTTTGAATTTTTTGAAATAGTTTGAGAAGAATACATTTTAATTCTTCTTTGAATGTTTGCTAAAATTCACCTGTGAAAACATCTGTTTTTTGTTTACTAGTTTGATTTCATTAGTAGTAATCAGTCTGTTTGGATATTTGTTTCTGTTGATTCCGTCTTGGAAGATTGCATGTTTCTAGGAACTTATCCATTTCTTCCACGTTGTCCAATTTATTGGCATATAATTGTTTGTGGTATTTACTTAATAATTTTGCATTTCTGTAGTGTCAGTTATCACTTCTCCTTTTTCATTTCTGATTTTCTTTATTTGTGTTCCCGTTCTAATTTTTTTGATGTGTTAGGTTAAAGGTTTATCAATTTTGTTTATATTTACAAAGAGCCAGCTCTTGGTTTCATTGATCTTTTTTTTCCCATTGATCTTTTTCTTTTTTTTTAGACTCTATTTCATTTATTTCCACTCTGATCTTTACTATTTCCTTCTTTCTACTCACTTTGGACTTTGTTTGTTGTTGTTTTTTCTAGTTCCTTTAGATGTAAGGTTAGATTCTTTGCTTCAAATTTTTGTTGTTCTATGAGGTAGGCCTTTATTGCTATGAATTTCTTCTTAGGAATGCTTTTGCTCTGCTCCCATAGATTTTCAGTTGTTGTGTTTTTGTTTCCATTTGTCTTAAGGTATATTTTGAATACTTTCTTGATCTCATTTCTAATTCATTCATTGTTTAGTGGCATATTATTTCACTTCCATGTGTTTGCCTGTTTTTCAGGGTCTTTTCCCCTGTAATTGATTTATAGTTTCATACTATTGTGGTCAGAGAATATGCTTGATATGACGTCAATGTTCTTAAATTTATAGAGACTTGTTTTGTGGCCTAACATTGGTATCTTGGAATATTTTCAATGTGCACTTGAAAATAATATATATTCTGCTGCTTTGGGGTGAAATACTTTTAAAATATCAGTTAAATTCATCTAGTCTAATGTGTCATTTCAGGCTGCTCTTTCCTTATTGTTTTACTGTCTGGAAGATCTGTCCATTGATGTTAGTGTGGTGTTAAAGTTCCCAACTATGACTGCATTACTGTCAACCTCTCCTTTGTGGTCCATCAAAATTTGCTTTATGTACAAAGTCTGACAATTAAGTTCACAAACTTGTTGCAATGATGTTGCTAACCTTTTTTGATATCGAGGGATTGTTCATCATGAATTTCTACCAATTGGGCAAACAGTTCACCAAGTTTACTATTTGGAAGTACTGAAAAGGCTTTGTGAAAAAGTTAGACAACCTGAACTTTTCACCAACAGTTCAGGGCTCTTGCATCACGACAGTACACCAGCTCACATGGCACTGTCTGTGAGGGAGTTTTTAGCCAGTAAACAAATAAGTGTATTGGAACACCCTCTCTACTCACCTGACCTGGCCCCCAGTGACTTCTTTCTTTACCTGAAGATAAAGGAAATATTGAAAGGAAGACATTTTGATGACATTCAGGACAGCAAGGGTAATATGACGACAGCTCTGATGGCCAATCCAGAAAAGAGTTCCAAAATTGCTTTGAAGGGTGGACTAGGTGTTGGCATCAGTGCATAACTTCCCAAGGAGAGTCCTTCAAAAGTGACCATAGTGATATTCAGCAATGAGGTATGCAGGTATGCAGCACTTTTTCTAGGATGAGTTCACAAACTTAACTGTCTGACCTTTTCGTATGTAGGTGCTCCTATGTTGGGTGCATAAATGTTTACAAGGGTTATATCCTCTGTTGTTGCGATACCTTTATAATTATGAAATGTCTCTTTTAAAAAATCTCTTATTATAGCCTTTGTTTTAAAGTCTATTTTATCTGAAATATGTATTGCTACCCCAGCTTTTTTGTTTGTTTCCCTTTGAATGAAATATCTTTTTTCTATCCCTGTACTTTTACTTTGTGTATTTTGATCTGAAGTGGGTCTCTTTTAGTCAGCATATGTATGGGTCTTGCTTTCTTGTCCATTCAGCTACCCTATGTCTTGTGACTGGAGCATTTATTCCATTTACATTTAAAGTGATTATTGATAGGTATGCAGTTATTGCCAATTTATTATTCATATTTATGTTCTTTTCCCCCTTATTCTTCTTAAAGAAGTCCCTTTAAAATTTCTTGTAATAGTGGTTTGGTGATGATGAACTTTTTGAACTTTTTCATGTCTGGGAAACTCTTTATCTCTCCTTAGACTTTAAATGATAACTCTTGCTTGGTAGAGTGGTCTTCATTATAGTTCCTTGCTTTTCATCACTTTGAATATTTCATTCCAATTCCTTTTGGCATTCAATGTTGAGAAATCAGCTGACAGTTTTATGGGAGTTCTCTTTTAGGTAACTACCTGTCTTTCTTGCTGCTTTTAGGATTCTCTGTCTTTCACCTTTTCCATTTTATTTATGATATGTATTGGTGTGGGTCTCTTTGGGTTCATCTTATTTGGGACTCACTGTACTTCCTGGACATGTATGTCTATTTTCTTTGCCTGTTTAAGGAAGTTTTCAGTCATTATTTTTTCAAATAGGTTCTCAATTACTTGCTCTTCTGTCTTCTTCTTCTCCTATGATGCAAATGTCATTATGCTTTATGTTCTTCCAGTGGTCCCTTAAACTATCCTCATTTTTTTAAAAAGATATTTTGCTGTTCCAATTGGGTATTTTCTGCTATCTTGTCTTCTGAATTGCTGATTTCATCCTCTGCTTCATCTAATCTGCTGTTGATTCCTAGTGTATTTTTCATTTCAATTATTGTAGTCTTCATTTTTGACTGGTTCTTTTTGTGGTATCTGTGTCTTTTTTAATGCTTACTATCTCTTTATTGAAATACTCACTAAGTTCCTTAAGCATACTTAGAACCAGTGTTTTGAACTCTATAACTGGTAGATTGCTTGCCTCTATTTCATTTAGTCATTTTTGTGGAGTTTTCTTCTGTTCTTTCATTTGGGACATGTTTCTTTTTCTTCTCATTTTAGCTGCCTCTCTGTGTTTGTTTCAATGTATTAGATTTGTGACATCTCTGAGTCTTGACAGAATGGCCTTATGCAATGGGTATTCTGTAGAGCTCAATGGTACAGTCTCCCTGATCACCTACACCAATTACTCCAGGAATGTCCCCTGTGTGGGTAGTACCCTCCTGTTGTAGTTGAGCCATGAATGCTGTTGGCTTGTCAGTGGGTGGGATTGACCCTCAGGCTGAGCGGCTGTGAGGATTGGCCGTGATCACAGCTGTGATGGGAACTGACACAATAGAACAAGATTTACCCTATTGGGCTCTGGTGCCTGTCAAGATTTCCCTTTAGGTGTGTTGCTCATGGGGCTAATTGGGTGGTGCTGTGTTGTGGTCAGAAGCCAGCCTCCAGGTGTGTCGGTTCTGGGCCTTTTGGGAGGGGCTCCTATGCAGGCCGAGTTCAATCACTGCCTGTGTCCAGCTCGAGGCTACTTGGTAGGAGCTACAAAATGATCTGTGGTTGGTCGCTACTTGTGCTGTACTGAGTGGGAGAATCCACCCTGCAAGCTGAATCTGGCTGCCACCAGTACCAAGCCTGAAGCAGCTCAGCAAAAGGCCTAGGGCACACTGAGGCCTGCTGCTGCCTTCCAGGGGCCCATGAGACTCAGCCCCTGAAAAAGTCTTGAGCAGTACATGAGTTGGGGTCTCAGGGAGTAACCAGGGTGGGGTGAGTGGTGTTCACTAAGTTAATGCAAACTCGGATTTGGCAACAGTGCTGAGCCTGCGGCCACTCAGGAAAAGGCACAGAACACACCGAGGCCCACTACTGTTTGACTGGGGCCTGTGGATCCCTGAGATTTGTGAAGTAAGGCTACAGTGTAGGCCACACCTGGCTTCCTGCCTCAAAAGAACCTCTGGAATTGCATGAGTTGGTGGGGCAGGGCCCTAGGGAGTCACCAAGGTGGAGCGAGCAGAGTGCACTAAGCCAATGTTGGGGGGGGTGCCCAACATAGAAAAGATGGTGCCCACCTCCTGGCTGCAGGAGACAACTGCTCAACATAGGAATAATGATGGCTGTCCCTCCAGCCCTCAACCTGCAGCCACACAACTCAGTCTCTCCCTGTATGTCTGTGGTTCCTCCCAGTTGCCGTTCCTCCAGTGGAGGCCAGGATGAGTGCCTCTGAGTGAGAGAATCTGTGTCTGGGCCATTTAAGAGGACTCCTAGGGTTTCCAGCAGCCTTCAGTCTCACCCAGATGGTCGGAATGCCTGCTGATTTTCACAGCAGATGTTGTGGGGACTCCTTTTCCCAGCACTGGTGTTCTGGCCTGGGGAGATCAGTGTGTGGCTGGGACCCCACACTCCTCAGGAGGGACAGCTGCAGCTGAGATACCCCTCCCAATTCTCAACTGCCACACATAAATGTGGGGCTGGCCTGTTTCACATCTCCACCCCTCCTATCAGTCTCAACATGGCTTCTTCTTTATATCCTTAGTTATAGGACTTCTGTTCAGCTAGTCTTCAGATAGTTCACCAAATTGGTTTTTCTATAATGTAATTGTAACTTTAATATGGTCAGACGAGGAGGTGAACACAGTGTTTACCTATTCCGCCATCTTGACTGGAATCCCTCTTCCTGACTTTATAATGGAGTCATTTCTTAGATCACAAGGTGATGCTGATAGACTATGGTGTAACGTGTATGTTTTGTCCTGTCTAAACTAGAATGTCCATAGGGCTGATATTTAGCCAGTTCACACTGGTACAGTTGTACCAGTTGTTAACAATATTGAAATATTTTCATGCTGGCTAATAATTAGCTAGGATCTTCTCAATTGTACTTCCTTCTGCTTAACATGTTCCAGTGCATCCTTTGCAAACCACTCCCCAATCTGCACTACCCTCACACTTTGGCCCAGTAGCAATCAAAGTGATGCATTTAGTTGCTGAAAGATAACATGATTAAGTGAGGGACTTCAGGGATTATACAGAGCTGGACTCTAATATATTTATCTTTTAGGTTGTTTCATTCTCATAATGATGAGAGGGAATATTTAATCTCCTAAAAGAATGCCAATTGCATGTGTTGCTTTTTTTGATTTCTCCTTCTCCTTCTCTTTCTATTTCTCCTCCTTCTCCTCCTCCTCCGCTTCCTCCTCCTCCTCTTCCTCCTCTTTCTCTTCCTCCTTTTAAATTCTTTTCCTTGTAGTGGAAAATGTCTGAAAGTAGTATTGGAGGAACTTATTATTCAGTTTCAGGTTTTTCTAGCAGCTACATCTACTTAAAGTTTTGCAAATATGTCCCCTTCAGAGATCACTTAAAAAGTTTTACTCTGAAATAACTCAAAGTATTTATATGGGTTTTGTGGATTCTCATTATGGAAGTACTTGTGTCTTTAAAGTGTTATTGGTCATTTTGTGGGTTTTTTTTAGTGTTTTTGTTGTTGTTAATATGGGGAATTATAATGGTTGATTTTTAAATGTTAAACCATCTGTGCATTTCTGGGGTAAGCCCTACTTGGTCATGATGTATCATTATATATTATATATATTAAATTTGCTAAACTTGTATTTAGGATTTTCACATTTCTATTCATAAGGTATATTAATTTGTACTTTTCTTGTAATATCCTTGTCAAGTTTTAATATCAAGATAATCCTGGCCTCATAGAAGGATTTGAATGATATTACCTCTTCTTCAATTTTCTGGAGAAGTTGTGTAGAATTGATATTATGTTTTCTTTAAATGTTTGATAGTATTCACAAGTAAAGCCATTTAGGCCTGGAGTCTTCTTTGTGGCAATGTTTTAAATTACATATTCAATTTCTCTGGTTTATACCGGATTATTTTGGTTACTTATTTCTTCTTGGATGAATTTTGGGAGGGAGGTAGTATTTCAAAGAATTTGTCCATTTCCTTTAATTTGTCAAATGTATTTGTAAAAGATTGCTCATAATATTGCCTTATTGTCTTTGTAATATTTATAGAATTTGTGCTAATGTCACCTCTGTGTCTTTTTTCCAAATCTAAACAAGTTATTCCACTATCTTGTTGTTCATATTGTTTCCAATATGTTTCCTACTTTGATTCTTATATTAGTTACTCTATACATTATGTCTCTTTTTATTCTAGATTTATAAAATATTTTCTCTTTATCATCGGTTTTGAGTAATTTGATTATGATGTATTTCAATGTAATTTTCTTCATGTTCTTGTGCTTGGAGTTCACAGATTTTATCAAATTTGGAGAATTTCCTTCACGTATTTTTCAGTTCTTCTCCTTCCTCCTTTGAGGATTCCAATTACACATATATTAGATTCCTTAGAGTTATTCCATAGTTTATTCATGTTTTATTATTATTATTACTTTATTATTTTTCTCTCTGTTTCCTTTTGGATAATCTTTAGTGTTCTGCCTTCTAATTTACGAATCTTTCCTTCTGCATTGTCTCCTCTTTCATTTATCACATCCAGTGTATTTTCCATCTCATACATTGTAATTTTCTGTCTTTTTTACACCTTCCATATTTCCACCTAACTTTTTTAACATATGGATTATTGTTTTAATAACTGTTTTACTCTCTTGTCTGCTAATTTTAACATCTGTTTCAGTGTTGGGTCAATTTCAATGGATTGGTTTTTCTCTTCACTCTGGGTAATATTTTTTGCTTTTTTTTTTTTTAATGTCTGCTAATTTTTTAATTGGAAGCCAGTCATTGTAAATTTTACCTTGTTGGGTTCTGGATATTATTGTATTGCTACAAACCTTGCTTTGTTCTGTGATACAGTAAAGTCACATGTAAACAGTTTCCCCCACCCCACATATTGCTTTTAAGATATTTTCTGCAGGACTAGATTTGTGTTTAATTTTGCATTAAGTATTTCCCAGTACTGACACAGCACCATTCTGGATATTCATCCCAATATTCTTTACATCATGGGTTTTTCTGGCATAAATGATGAGAGTAGGCACTATTCCTATCCTGTTACCTCTTGGTGTTTTATTCGCCCCCACCCCACCAGCCTCAAGGTGTTTCTTCATACATATGCAGTGATTGATAGTCTGCTGAATACTTAGTGGAAACCTTTTGTGTGTTTTCAGAGTTATATTTCCGTGTAGCTCTCCTATTTCTGGTATTCTATTCTGAAAACTCTAGCTGCCTTCTTCTCCTTTGAATCTCATATCTGTTTTGAATGTCATATCTATTTCCTCAAGTCTGGTCATCCATCAGGCTCATCCTGGGCTTTCCCTCCTTGTGCTGTCGCCTAGAAACTCAATGCAACAAACTTGGACAATTGTAGGCTCATTTATTTTTATCTCTCAGGATTACTACACTTGTTGCCTTGAGTTCAATATCATGAAAACCATTGTTTCAGTTTTTGGTTTTGTTTGTTTCACGGTTTTAGTGGTCTCAGACAGAGGGTGGATTCAGTTCTTTTGACTCCATCTAAGTTGAAAGCAGTAGTTACTTAACACTTGGTGCAAAGGTGAAGTGGGAAGACTGAGATTAGTAGATACTGAAATTTCATCTCTGAAAGTAAAACTCAGGAGAATAAATCAGAGTATTGTGGCTATTGGTTATATCTTTATATTAATTTTTTTCTTTTTAGAAAACAATAACTTACTCATTAAAAATAACTTATAAAAACATACAAACCAAAACATTGTAGCCACAAACATCTAAAATTTTCTTCAATAAATTAGTGAAATCAGATGATTATGGGCAGTCTGAAATATTTTGTAGGTGGTTCCCAAAGTCATATCTGTGGATAAGTACTTATCTTTTTAAGGATGTTTTCACCTGACCAAAGAAGGATAAGAAAAATGTAAGGAGTTGTTCATAAAACTAAATTTATTCCATCTATAAGACTGTTTTGGTTTTTGACTATGCCATTCCTATATTTTTAGTAATAAAATTCCATGCTTTATTGTGATAGCAGATGGATGATAAGGTTTTTATTTTTGTTTTTGTTTTTAAGTCATTACCTGGAGAAAGTACAAGTAGTACATCCTATGTGGATTCCCCATAAGATTTTAACTTTCTGCTCTGGGTACTCCAGTATTCTGGAACAAACTGTTTGACTCTGCACAAATACTTCAGCTTTATCCATAATCAATTTATCTAAACATCAATTACCATAATACTTTATTCAAGAAAGCAAGTAATGGAATCTTTGTAGAGTGGGACATATCTCTCTCGTATATTTCCTTTCTTTCTTCACTTCATAGTAGCTAAGCAACTCAATTCCTACCTCAATACTTATAAACGGTATTTGGAGTCTGATGATTGATTTTGATTGTTTCCCAATATTGTTTCTCCTTATTGAATAACTGAAGAACAGGAATTTACTTAGTCCCTTACCTCTTTGTCATGAACATATGGCCAACATATTAGGGTTTTTCAGAAAATCAGAATATATATATACATATATATATACACACAGAGAAAAAGTGTATACACATTTTAAGAAAGGAAAAAACTATTAAAATTGTAATACCCAATATATACCAATAACAAAAGATAAATATAAGTCACGTTTGACTTCTGCAATTACCAGTGGTGCTCAAAGTGGTTACCATCAGCGTCCAGACACTTCTGATTGTGGCAAACTTCTGCTTGAGCAATGTTGACCAAAGTGTCTCCTTGAATACATTTTTTGGCACGCTCTGTGTGTGTGTGTCTGTGTGGAGAGAGAGAGAGAGAGAGAGAGAGAGAGAGAGAGAGAGAGAGAGAGAGATTCATTATAGGAATTGGCTTACATGATTATGGAAGGTGAAAAGTCTCATGATCTGCCATTTGCAAACTAGAGGACCAGGAAAGCTGGTGGTGTAATTCAGTCAGAGTCCAAAGTCCTGAGAATAGGGCAGGCAATGAGTGCTGTGTGGGAGTTTGAAGGCCTGAGAACCAGGATGTCTTAAGGGCGGGAGAAGACGGATGCCCTCGCTGAAGCTAAAAAGAGCAAATTCTTTTGCCTTTTTCTTCTATCTCAAAAGAACTGGATGATGCCTGCTAGTGTTGGTGAGAAGATGTTCTTTATTCAGTCTGCTAGTTCACATGCTAATCTCTTCCAGAAACACCCTCACAGACACACCCAGAAGTAATGTTTTACCAGCTATCTGGACATCCCAGTCAAGTTGACACATACAATTAACCATCACAGCCAGTAAGAAAAATGCCTCGTCAGTGATGACATTAATTATGGTAATAATATTTTAATGATGATAATAATAAATACAGGGTCAATTATTGCTATACTAAGAAATACATTATATCATTCAAAACTTACAACTCTGTGAGGTGGCTATCATTTTTCTTATTTTTGCAAATTAAAAAATTAAGTCTTGAAGAAGTTGAATAACTGGTCATGATATCACAGCTAAGGTAAAACTATAGACAAGATTTCAGATCTGTGTGGGATAAGGACTCTACTCCACAGCCTCCATGTGATATGAGTTTTAGTGTTTTCCAAATTGTGACGATATGTTCCTCTCCAGACACTATTCATAATCTCCAAAGAGGAGCAAACGACTCTGTGCACTATTTATTGCTCCTGTTATTACGCACAGCTTTTTTATTTAAAAAGGAGAATGTTGCTAATGATAAATTGTACTCTGTTATTGAAATAAGCCTTGTAGACATTTGAAGAGGTTTGGAAACCAAAGAAAACAGACATTCCAGAAGAAGCATGACCTGCTTTTTTTTTTTTTTTTAATACATCTTTCCTTTTGCTAAGATCTCCTAAAAATATTTCCATTTTTATAAAAGCGTCTGGTTTCTTTGTGAAAATAGCTGCAAGGATTTGTCACTGGGTAGGTTCATTAAAAATTACAAGCATTTGCCATTACTGTGAAAAGTTCCTGTAGCCTGTTTCCTGCACTTGGGGAAGGGAGCAGCTTTCCAGTGGTTGCCCATGAATTTTGGAGGCCTGCACCTGCAGATTCCAGCCTCAGGCACAGGCACTGAGAGAACAGCCCCCATTTTATAAAAAATAAAAAAAAAAAAAAAAAAAAAAAGGAAAAAAAAAAGAAAGAAATGAAAACTTCTGCTATTCTACACAAATGTTTGGGACAGAGAAATGGACCTCAATGAGATAAACAAAACCCGTAAACCATTGAGATTAGATAAATTGCTAACGTTGTTTGGAAGGCCAAGCAGGAACAAACATTCTCTTCCTAAATTTCCTCCCCTGCCGGCACTTGGGACAACCACACCATCTGATTACCCAGGATAATTTTTTTATCTTTCTAGACTGTTGACATGAAGCCTGAATTCAGGCACAGGAATAAGTGTACTTCCTATAGTGATTTATTGATTGATTGATTATTTATTATTTTATTTTGAGAAATCATTTGACCTCTCTCGTTACTTTTTGTGATTGCTGGAACCAACAATATCAAAGAGTAGTGTGCTCACATGGTCTATAATAGGAAGATTGTAGTAAATCACACTGTATTTAAAGCTTAAGTACTGGCATAATTATTGCCACTAAACAGAGTTCCTGCTTTTTTTTATGGTTCCATCTACATCTTGTATCAGTGATACTTCAGTTTCTTCTTGATATAGGTTTTTCATACTAATAGCTGGTAAAATTTATGCTGCAGGGTAAGTAAACATTTGTGAAAACATTCTGTCATTTATTTGTTTATTCATCGACTCCACAAATTTCTATGAAATGTCTAATCTCTGTCAGACATTCTTGTGGATCATGGGGACTTAGCCACGAAAAATAAAGATCAGATTCATGCTTTTGTAGAGCTCATGTTTTAATTGGGGGGGGGGTAGAGTGGAGGTGAATGCAACAAAAAAGAAGATATCAGGTAGTGATATTTCTCAAGAGAAATTAAAACAAAGTGAAGCAATCAAGTGTGCCTGGAAACGGGCTTTAGATCAGGCAGTCAAGGACAGTCCCTCCAAGGAGGTGGCATTGAAGCTGATACCTGAATGACAAACTAGATGCTGTGCAAAGACCTGATGGAGGAGTATTCTAGGCAGAGGGTGACAGCTAATGCAAAACTACAGCTACAATGTGGACATGGCTAGACACACGTCATGTCACCTTGATCTATTACCCTGACTTGCTTTCACCTTTACTGTTTAAAACGTACCTTCTGTACTCTGTCCCATCACACCTTACCCTTCCACTTTGTGTATTCTTAATGAAAACTATATTGTTAGGGGCCTAGACAAATATTGTTTTAGCTGATTGATTCTGCAGTGTTTCAGAGAAATTATTCCACATTTGCAATAATGTTATAAAACAGTTTAGTTTAAAAGTGCTTAAGAAACAGGTAAATTTAAAAACAATTCCCCCAAAGTCTTTTATCTCAAAACTTGTATTAACATTAGCAAGTATAATGTCTCTTGAAAACATGAAGAAAGAAAGAAAAAACACACTTCTTTTTATGTCTGGAAAGATATGGGAAACTTTTTTCCCAAACGAGGAAACTTTGAAGCTGGGAGACAGATTCACACATTCATAACGTGAAACTTCCAGGGCATCATTTCCTAAATTATTTCTTTCACTGCCCTCTTGGTAGCTCAGGGTCACAGATGAGTGAGTTTACCTCACAAGTAAGCAGTTAGCTTCCCAAGAACAGACTCTTAACCTTAGCTCACTACGTGATTAGACTCAGAGTAAATGCATAAGATTAATGAGGTCCCTGAGTGAAAACAGTCACTTGTAAGGACAGCACTAAATCTTGAAAGTCTGGTTGTTATTGTTTGTGGAGGCTGAGCCCTGGAACAACCCCAGAAGAGATCATGGTGGTGGTGGTGGCTCCTGGTCTGGGCATATCTTTAATGCCTTGACCCTGTTTTTCTGTGACTGTCATAATGTCAGTCTCCGTTGTAATCTATTTTTGGGAGCCACTGCGTACTGTTTCTTTTTCTCACTGTGTCTAAATGCAGATCTTTTAATTTCACTTTTACTCCACTTATTTTCCCAGATGATAGAAAGAGGACCCATTCTCACATCTGGAAGTGCATGCTTTATAAAGTTCTAGTTTATTCTCCTTCCAAGTACACTAAAGATTTTTTTTTTCTTTCCTCGTATTGGTCTTCTAGTAGACCATAAAATTGTGAGAAAAGAGTCTGTAAACTCTTCCCATTCTCCTCTATTTCCCCCTATGTGGTTGCTTTTTTCAATCCTATATCATTTTACTAAAGGAAATATAGAAAATTGACCACTAGGGAGAAAGGAGAAAAGGAAGGAGAAACCATTGGCATCGAATAATCAGCCAAGCAATACAATGACAGGAGATTTAATATTGGCAAGCAAGATAGCCTGGTTGGAGAATGTGTATGCAAAGTATAAATAGATTATAAACAAATACTTATACACATGAGGAAAACCTGAATTGACTCCACTCTTCCAGTGTCCGTCAACTGACTACTAATGGTGGTCTGTCTCCAAAGAGCACTCTAATAGGCAAGAATGAGGCATTGATTTTATAAAGCAGCATCTTCAAAGAGGGGAAAATCAAGCCTGCAGGGAAAGAAAGCAGAAGTGTGGCAAGAGGTCATGGGAAAGGAAGGTGTCACCATGGGGTTTGGACTTGGAGAGCAAAAGAAGTAGCAGCAGGCCACAGCCCAACCTGTCATTAGCTTAAAAAAAAAAAAAAAAAAAAAGGTAAAAAAACCTGCCACTAACCTCAGAATAGATTGGGTTGAAGGTTATTTTTTCCCCTCTCTAGACTCATTTCCTACTGGGGTTTATGTTAATAATTTCACTGCTCTCCACAGCCTTGAGTTTGAGGAGAAAGGGACTAGGTCTTAAAACTTCCAATCTAATTGTCCTGTGTATGCCCTACTGAGCTAATAGCTACAGATACACCAGTTTTCTATCAAAAGTCGCTTTATAGCAGACTGCTATTGGGTAATTGAGATAAACTTTACTAAAATTATAACAGGTTTAAACTAGCTAATTTTATTAATGCTTGTTTTTGTTTTTTACAATCCAATTACCTGGAACACTACAGTTTATTCAGAACAGGTATCTTGTTTTTATTTTTAAAATACCTTGATTATTTTTATGAATGTTTAAAAGTCAACAGCTTTTGCAGTGAAATTTCAACAAATAATTCTTAATTTTTTTCCTCCCATTTTGGATGTGTACTTACTGTGCTTCATATACACCATAGAAATTTTCTCTGTGTGTGTGTGTGTGTGTGTATACTTTTAGAAAATCAGCAATCCTAACTTATTCCTTCTCTGACAATACTGAGAAATGACCATACTCAGAAAGCTTAGTTTCTGGTCACTACTGGGTTTCCCATGAAGATAAGGGATATCTAGAATATATTTATGAATATATGTATTCATAAAACAGTACAACATACTTAAAGCAGTGCCTTAAAAATTTAATAAATCACTATTTTAGTTCACTATTTGTGTGTAACAAATCACCCCCAAAATGTACTGACTTAAAGTACAACCGATTATTTGCTCATGGTTCTGCATTTTGGACAGTACTTGGCAGGATGGCCCGTTTCTGCTCTCATGGCATTTAGCTGGGGCTGGGGATGGTAAGTCCAAGGTGACCTCTTGTTCTCCAGGACCTTTCTCCACATGGCCTCCTATCACCCGTAGTCCCAAGCTGCTTAGAGGCTGAATCTCAAGAGAGTGAAAGCAGAAGGTTCTAGGCATCTTAAAGGCTAGATGTGTTTAAAGGCTTGGCTCAGAATTGGCATAGTGCCACTTACACCACATTATATGGTTCAAAGCAAGTCACAAGTTCAACCAGATTTAAGGAGAGGGGAAGTGGACTCCATGTTGTGTTGGAAGGAATTGTGAACACTTACATGGAGGAAACGAATTATTCACCACCACATTGGGAGATTATCTAGCATAACTGTTGTGTAAATATATCTTGAATAGAATGAGAAAACTCCTCATCCTAATTATGAATGCCTTTTGGTACTGATATGTCTTACCTGTAAACATCATGCTGTAATTTTGTGTTCACTCTTAATTCTACACTATGACCTTGTATTTCCTTGATTTGGAGTTATGACATTTCACATTATTGATCTGCAATCTAACAATAAAGAGCTGCGCCTCTCACCCAAGTCAGACCATTTCCAAATGTTTGCTATTATTAACTTGGCAATCAACCGAGCTATTTTTGAAAACAACCCCTTCACTATGGTGTAGTGAAAAGAATCTGGAGGCAGATGGATTTGGTTCAAATACAATCCTGAATCTTATTGACTGTGTACATTGGGCAAGTTATTTAAATTATTTGGGTTTCATTTTCTTCTTTGTATTATGAGAATAATTATACACACCACATCAGGTTGGTAGGAAAATTAAATAAAGTAATTATATGAATCATATAATACACTCACTGGGGCACTATACTGGGAAATAGTTTTTCCTTTTCCTACTTTGCTTCAATGTGGTAATTAAATTTCCTGTATAAAAATTGTTTTTGAACATTTTGGGGAAATAAGGCCCTCCTCTGTTTGGGATTGGATACTTCTACTCACATTTTATGATAGAAAGAATTATAGTATTTGTCCCTTAAACACTTAGAGGACAAAATAAGTAGGAAAAAAGTGTAAAGTTTGATATAAATGCTTGAAGTTTTAGTTTTTTATGCTTACTGATATATGGTGTTTATATTGAGGTTTAATTTTTCAGAGTTCTTTTTCTTACTCCTTTGTAATGACAGAATTGTTCAGAAGGGAAAAGCATCTAGTATTGTTTTTATTTTGCCTTTATAGATATTAAATGATTATATGACTTTTACAACAAGGTCATCAAAAAAAAATTAATGAGGCTATTAATGACCCACCATTGGTCTTTAATAGTTAAATGAAGCAACAACAATGATAATAATGTATTTTATAATTATCTAAGAATGTTTATTGTGTATTCAAATTGCACGGAACTCATGTTATATGACAAAGATGTCTGTAGGTTACTAGAAAAGACTTGTGAAAATATTTTTGTTATGAATTTTAATTTCTAGATGTCATAGACACGTTCTTTTCTTGTCATAAAAGAGCCTTCAGGAAGTTGAATCTTTGCTCTACTAAAATTAATTGGACAGGAATTTGTAGACAGCTTGTGGGATTATATCCAAGTAGATTAAAACTTTTCAGAAAAATGCAAAATTATTATTAACCAAATTATTGTTGCAGGAAGTTTTATTCAAGCAAATATAGAAATAGTTGTTAAATGACAGTTTGCATCTGAGATGTATCATAAGGACTCTATTTTGAATGTTGAATAAAAGCTAAGATTATTCAGCAAGTGCTTGTGTCACCATAAAGACAGAGCTCACCAAAAATGCAGAGCTGAAGGTGGTGTGACACATCTTCTCATTCACAGCTGAGTGGGCAGGTGACACGTGTTAGAGAGAGCGCTGCTTTCTGATTTTCCGATGGTAAAGCTTGTCAATTAAATTGAATTTGGGGTTTTCAAAATGTCAGAGTAGATGACCTCTTCGGCATATTTTAACATTTGACGAAGTCTTTTGTATGGTTTCAGAGCAGAGTCTTCCTTTTCCAGTTAATACTAAATCATCAATGTTTTGGCAGGAAGCAGAAAAGTGCCATGAGGATTATGATTCTGGAGAGTTAACATTTAAATGCTCATTATACATTACATTTATAGAAAATATTGAGAGGAACTTTCTCCCTGGCAGCTTCATCCAAGATTTGGGCTCTTTCTAGAATAAACTGCACTTCTCTTTAACACTATCCTTGTGATCAGTGAGTATAAGTGGAATTACCAGATGTCCCATAATGGGTCCATTTTTTACTATAGTGATTATATCCTCTTGTAATGAATTCATGTCAACTTGCCTTCTACCAAGCCAGCCTATGTTTTTCGACTTTCGAAAGAGACAACACAAAAGAGATAGTTTTTCACTTTGGACATGACTGAGTAGCCACTGGCTCTCAGGGGAAATAGACCCCACAAAGTAGCTCAGAGATATGTGGATGCACTATTGCAGACATGCGGACTCATTATTTGCATTAGATGTTTGGTATTAACTCATGTATGCTATTTCTTTTAAGTCCGGCATAATTATGAGCCACATGTGACTAAGGTAGAGTGATTCCAGGGAATGGATTGGCATACATCAAGAGCTTTAGAAGAGAAATGGCAGTGGTTTATATTTATTACCTTTTGTTCATGGAAACCTCTGAAGGCAGCTGCTGAGCAGAAGTCATTTGTCATTCTTTCTCTCTCTTTGAGTGCCAATTTGCCAAGTGACTTTCCATATCAGTGACAGCATTTACACAAAGCTAATACAGTGTTTTAATCTTAGTGGGAAGCATAGAATCTGAATATTCTACTTATAGCACAATGACAATGGTACTTAATACCAAACAGCAACTTTTATCCAGGGATATCTATGTAATTTACAATTGAATTGGCACAAAGTATTTACAAACATTAGGGGCACTGGGTATCCATATTTGGACCATAATTTATTTGACTTTTGAATACCCTGAAAGGAAATGTGAATTTTTCATTCAGCATCTTCAAAGAGTATAAAATGACTACCTCGGGCATATAATAACCAAAAAGTTTAGTCACACTCATATACACAATCTTGGAACTGCTTTTATTTACCACTCTCATCCTTATTTCAAGTCTAGTTGTATACTTTATGAATCCACAAATGATTGCCTTTATTGAAAGTTTTGTGTTATTCAAGATGACTTGTAAAGTTTACTCAATCTTCCCTAGCAAGGGAAACAGGAAATTCCAGAGAACACTAGACTCAGCAAACCTATAAAATCTGAGAAAGCAGACCATTATTTCTGGAGACATTTCACATAACACTTTGGGAAGCAATGACTAATTAGTTTTTGGTCTTAACAATAGCACTTTCAGGGGATTTTTTCCCCCTCCTTTTATAGCTTTCATATTAGAAAAAGAAGGAAAATAACTCTGAATGATGAAATATTGGCAACGCGTGCACTTGCTTCGCTGTAGGAGCTCAACTCTTTGATCCTTAGTACAATTACCTCCATTGCCTGGCTGGTATGAACTGGCTGGAGAGTAGCAACCAATCGTTGCAGGCACGACATCATCCTAATGTGCTTTGCCTCTAATAACTGACTGATTATTTCAAATTGAAGGCTCTGTTCTATGTCTAAATTCCTGTTGTAATAAGTTAAAACTTTAAAGAAGTATAGTTGCTTGTTCATGCCTACGGCCTCATCTTTCCATGGCAGCACTTTGCCTAGCTATCTACCCACAACTACCAGTAAATACTTAGTCATGAGCGAGGGTAAGATTTATTTTGCGTTCTGTAAATATAAATATTTGCAAACTCAATCTTCCTCCCTCCCTCATTTCTTCCCTTTTCCTTCCCTTCCTTCCTCTTCCTTTCCTTCCTTATCTATTTAATTATTTGTTCATTTATTCACTCACTTTAGAATTCTACTTTTCTCTATCTATTTTCACTCAGGCCATCTTCCTTGACTCTTCCTTTCTCTCCCATTCCACAGTCAGTCTCTGAATACTGAGCTCCACCTCTGCTATAATCCTGCTGATCCTGGCCTCCACCATGGCTCTCTGATTACTGCAAAAGTTTTCTCTTGATCTCCTTGCTTCTGCTCTAAATTCATTGCTCCCCTGCCCATGGCGCTAATTTATTCTAAACCCAGAAGCCTGAGTGAGCTTGCAGAAGTCATACCATGTCTCACCTCTGCTCAGACCCTCTAATAGCGTCTCATCTCTCTCCGAGCAAAAGCAGAAAGTGTTTCCCAGAGTCTATAAGAATCTGTGCCTCCCCTGGTTCTAATTCATCTCCTGCCACTCTACTACCACATAGGCCTCCTTGCTATACCCTCAACATGCCAGGCACACCCATAATTAGGTGGGTTTGTACTTGCTCTTCCTACTGGTTAGATAGATAGAGCTCATCTCCCTAGGCTGCTCTCTGATTCAGTCTTCAGGTCTCTGCTCAATTGTCACCTTCTCAGAGAGGCTTTTCCTGACAACCCGGTATAATACAGCGGTTCTACCCCTAGTGCACCCCACCCCACCCCCTGTACCCCTTACCCTGCTTTTTCCACAGCACTTATCACCAACCAGCAAAATGTATATTTATTTAGTTGTTTGTAGTCTGTTTCCCTTTATTAGAACATAAACTTTATAGCGGCAGAGATTTTCTTTTGAAACTACTGTACTCTTAGAATAGAATAATGCCTACCATGAGTAGGAATTGTTGAATGGGAAAAACAAGAGACAGAGAAGAAGAAATGATTAATAATTAATTTGTCTACCAGCTCCTTTTTATTTTTTGTTTATCTTATACCGCCCACCACCATCTTGCTTAATTCAGCCAAGTACTCATGTCTAGACTGCCATAGTTTGTTTCTCTTTAGTTACAAATGTGCTACCTATCCTTCCATTTTTGTAGAAAGGTCACTTTTTTACCAGATACCAGTGTTTCTTTTAATGTTCTCAATTGCAGAGGGCTCCTGAAAGTTTTTTTTTCCCCCTGAAAGTTTGATGTATGTGTGTGTGAGTTTCTGTGTGTGTGTGTGAGTGTGTGTGTGTGTGTGTGTGTGTTTGTTACACTTGTCTTTACACTGTTTGCAATAAAAACAAAGGGAACATAAATTACATGTCCTTGATATAACTTTTCCATGTTGTTATAAGCAATTCAAGAATGAATGCAAACAAAGCATGAAGCTTAAAGTTGAAGAGACAGAAATTCAAAATTTCTTTGAATCAAATCATTGGAATTCCTATTTAGATACATTTCCAATTCAGTCTGAGAGCTGACATCAAATACAAATTCTTCTTGGTAGACTACATTGTTCTTTAAAATTTTTTTTCAGTATATAATGAAAATATTGAAACAAGGCATTTCAGTTACATTCAACTAAAGGATTGCAATATAAAATAATACAAATAATTTATTAATTCTTCTCAGGTGTTAGGAATTCTTATAGGCACATAATGTATTAGTTCATTTAAAATTTATAACAGTTCACCAACGTAAAGAATATCATCCTTATTTCACATCATGAAATTGAGGTTACCGAGAGGTTTGTTGATGTCCACAGAGCCAGGAATGCCAAAACCGGATATTGACCCAGTCTGAATTACGAGTTTAAATTTATTCCCCTAATCTAGTGTTTCTCAAACTTGTAGATCAAACCCACAATAACAAAATAATTTTAATTATGAATATTTGTACACATATACACATATTTGAAGCATAAGTTCAATATATAATACCCTTGCCATATGTAATGCACTCTATTTTTTATTCCATTCTAGTCCAGCCTAGCCTTGCCATGCCCTGCCATGCCTAGCCTCTTCTTGTCTCCTTTCTTCTCCACTGTCCTCACTCTCTTCCCCTCTTTTCTCCTCCCCCATCCACTCCCAACCCAGCCCATCTCATCCCATCCTGTCCCACAACCCAATAAATTTGATTTTTGAGACACACACTATTCTAGAAACTTCTTATATGCATGAAGCACTGTGGGTACAAATATGCAACAAAATTAGACCTTAAGGGACCTACAAGAGGATAGAAGAAATGAATTATGGTAATCATACAAAATAATACATGAAATGTCAAAGGCTTTGTGACTTCTATGAGGACATAAAAGTAGAGAGATTCTTTGGATTCCTTCTCGCAAATATTTTCAGGAGTCTCTGCCTGATGAGACCATGGGAATTGGGCAAACGACTCCTGTAATATGGTCACACCATTCCTGTGCAATTTGCCATTTATTTTTTCGTAGTCTATGTCACTAATTTTGATATCTGGTCAAAAGCTATAATGCTTTAATTTTGTGGGTTTTTTTAAATACATATGCATTATATCTCCAATAACATTATGAACGACAAATCAAGGAAACACCAAATAAGATGGTAGCTATGAATGGGCTTAAAAAACAAAGGGCTAAATAAATACATGCAATTCCTGCTGTACCCAGCATTGCTGCTAACATCGTTATTATTCTCTTATACCCCTGTGATGCCTTAAAAAGTAAACATAAAATAACTGCTTGTTGTATTGATGAATGAGCAAATTATGTACTGGTTTTAATACAGTACAATTCTTGCAATAGTGAGTATGACTGGAAATTACATATTCATTTCTCCGTATTTCAGCATTCATGTCTCTATTATGAGACAATCATTCAGTCAGTTTATTCAACGGACATTTCTTGAGAACTTGGTACATGTGGAAAGAACACTGCGCTGAGTGCATCTCCAGTGCCTGCATCATAAAGTCACAATTCCTTCCTGTGTCCCTTTTACCTCTTCAACCTCCTCTCCTGTGCATTCCTCCTCCCATTCTCCCTGGACAAGTGCTCTTTGAAAGGTTCTGAATAAAACGTGAATCCATGCCTTTGTGCCTTAGCCCAGCTGTTTAGCCTAATTTGTCTTACCAACCTAATCATGTCTTTCAATTGTGACTTTCTCCTAGGGAGAGTCAAGCTTCTATCCTTCTACCCATCTATCTACTCAGTAAATGCTCCTTGAGCTCTGAGCTGTGCAGTGGTGTTACAGCAGTAAACCTGGCAGATTCTCTGCCCTTAGGAAGCAGCGCCTTGCTCTTTGCACCCATGGCAAGCTCCCTCGTCTGTTCCTCTTGAGCAGAACCCTGTTGTTTTGTAACCATTATATGTACCAGTTTCTTGATAGGTTGGGAACTACTGTGAGGACATATATTTTAACTAATTTGTCTTTGCATTTCTAGAGCCCGTTCTGAGGCCTTGCAAGTGGTAGACACTAAATAAATGCCGAGTCAACGAATCGAGAAACTTTTGTAAAAATTGACCGGGATTTCTTATCACGAGCCTGGTTACACAAGCAATCTCCAGTCCCTCAATTCTGGGCCTTTGTTAAAGCATTCAAATACACATCTGTTTGCACACCTGGAATCAGAATTATGCTACTTTCCACCTACTGAACACTGAGGATTATGTTGGAAATTTGAATGTCATTTTTTTTATGTTTCTTTTTTTAAATTAGATTTATTGGGGTGACAATGGTTAGTAAAATTACATAGGTTTCATGTGTACATTTCTGTAATGCATCATTTATATATCAAGGGGGGAGGAGGGAAGGTAGGTGAGGGTAAAAGGGGTCAAATAGATGGTGGTGGAAGGAGAACTGACTCTGCGTAGTGAACACACAATGAATGTTCTTTATTTTTATGTCCAAAAAATCTCAAAGGAAGGCTTCTGCATAGGAGGATTAAAGTCTGCGGTTATCTAGACTATGTCAGCTAGAGATAAATAAATAGTACAAATATTTGTACTATACTAATATTGGAAATTTTGTATAATCCTATTAGGAACTCTTGTAAATTATGGTAAGGTAAACGGAAAGCGATTTCTCAATCATTTTTCATTAAAAAAATCATATGTGGTTATTTTGTTTTCACACTAATTTCAAGATAGAGCTTTAGGAATCTGTCTTAATAATTTTAAGTTGTAGAATTATCATGAGGGAATGTTTGACACTTCACATATACCATAAATATTTCATTTAACTCATTTGTAAGAAAAAAGGTATAAAACATTTACTATCTGCTAAGAATGGTTGTATCTTGCAAACTGCAATTCAATAGATGTTTCATAAAAAAATTGCATTTGCTAAATGAGGCTTTATTTTAATATGCAATTTATAGTTTCAAATAATTCATGTGTTAGCGGTAAACAGATCATGAAAAGTGGATGGCGTAGCATTGTTTATTTGAGGGAAGAAGTAGATGAATAAGGAATAGATCTGATTTGTTGGAAATAATAGCATTGTTGGTACTGAAATTCAAACCCTAGTAATTGTCTTTTACTGATGATTAAATCTAACTGCTAATACTACTTACATACATGGTATTAACTAATAATTCTATTTAGGATGAGGCTGATGTGAAGCGAGAAATATTTTTAAGGCTCTCTTCCAATGGGACTGGAGGTTTTACTTACTAGTTCAAACTCTATAAATCTCCTCTTGGCCCTGGCAATCCAGTATCAGGTTTTCTGAGCTGATTTTAATTAAAGTTGATTTTAGGCTCTATTTCACTTCATCTGAAGCTAAAAATGGTCTCTGCAAAGTAGTCTTTTATGTATGAGAGTAAAAGGAGAATTTTAAAAGTGTATGGATATGTGTGTGGGGGGGATGTGTGTGTGTGTTTATATATGTATAATATATTCAAGAACACTAAGATAAAGCCTGCCAAAAATATCATATGACTTTTTTGTTACTATAGTTTGTTTGAGCTCTAGCCAGAGGAACTTCAGCCAACAAAAGTCAGACCCTCTGAATCACCAGTGTATACCTACATGACCATGGACAAGGCATTTAAACCCATCTGAGTCTCTATGAGCTCATCTGTAGTCTGTTTTTTTAAAAAAATTCTGCTATCAGAATATACACTTCAGAAGCCATAAGGAAAATGACTACAAATTTGATGTTTTAGACTGATAAATAATAGATATTACACATAATATTGGATGCTGGGTAAATTTGTCATTTAAATTTTTTTAAATTGGTTCCTAAAATGTTTTCAATAAGATATCAAGTGCCCAGTTTCCCATACTATTACCAACACTGGGTAATACCAATCTTCTAAAAAACATTTTCTAAGGATCGGGGTGAAGAAAAGTATCTCATATTAGTGATGTTTTTATTAAGCATATGTCATGTGTTTATTGTCCATTTGTATTTCTTCAATTAATTGTGTTTGCATACCCTTTGTCCATTTTACTTTGAGTTTGTCTAATGATTGATAGAACATTTGATATATTACTTATACATTTATTGTAAGCAATTTGATTTTTGTGAATCAACTTACCACATGGAAATATTTATACATTTGTGGAAACTCATGCATTATAGGCTTTTTATTTACAATCACAAAACTATTGGAGATGGGTTAAATTATGATATACCTATACATTAGAATGGGATAGAGACATATCTAGACATGGAACTGTCTGAGACATATTGCAAAAGTGAAAAAAAATTATATACTTACATAGTATATTGTGTGTGTGTGTGTGTGTGTGTGTGTGTGTGCACGCGCACACATAAATATAGAGAAAAGGGGGTCTGGAAGGATACACAACAATCTGTTAACAGTTGTTAATCCTGGGAGGGCATTACTTTTTCTTTTTATTCCCTAAACATCTAAATTGCTTTGATTTCACAGGGCTAAACTTTTAATAACATTTTAAAAACCAACAGAAGTTCTGAATCATCCCTGCCTATATTACAGTCATACTAAGCTTTTAGGGAACCAGTGAATGTAAGAATGATTTTTGTACCAAGCAGATATAAAGTGTGTGCATATCATGTATGACTTCATTCTTAGTATCTGGATTTACATAGAATGTTCATCATAATGAAATTTTGGATGGATTTCAGTAGCTCAACTTGAAAAAGCAGTTAATTTATCCTGCATAGCTTATTACTTATTGGATATGTTGATTTTCAGTAATGCTAAATATTTCTCTTCTGGTAATCCCAGAAAATTAAAATGGTTAGTGCCACACAAAGGACTTTTCGATCAATTCTTCCATCTCTTTCATTCTCTCTCTGCCTCTCTCTCTGTGACTCTATACACTATATTTCATCCAATCTGCCTCTTTCTTCATCTCTTCTTTCATTTTCTTAAGTTCTAAAAAATAGTTTTATTTATTAATATATACTGGAAACAAATTGTAATTGAATTTCCTAATAGTAATGTTAAATTTTGAAGTGTTTTAAATCAGCTAAATAGAAGCAACAAATTAAATCCTGACTGGCTGTCAATCTTATTCGAGTCTCTCACTTATATAAAAACTCAATACCCATCTAATTTCTACTCCATTCAGTCCCTACAGACTCTGTACCGAAGATACTAATATGTCCACTACCAGTCTGTTCTCTTCAATCCTTTGAGAAACCCTGGATATTTTTTGATCCAACAACTTGAAAGGTCCTCGCTCTCAATACTGCTGTATTCTCACTGACAAGGAAACCTATTCATAGTTTGAGAAATCGAGTTAGTGGGTTGAGACTAGAGTTTTAAAAACAGGATTGAAAGTATCAGAGTGCACACAACACATAGTGAGAGAAGTACCATTTACAAAATTTTAGTTTTTCTCTCTCTGAGATGCTGATGGTTCTCAAAACCCATAACTATGTTTGCCATAATGAGCAGACGTGACAAAACATGTAAAGCTCTGGAATCTACTTGCACCTTTTTCTTACTACGGCCTCTCCTATGTCTCTTTGAGAAGCTCTGATAATCTTATATTTACATCCTATCTTTTCTGAAAGCTGCTTGACTTTCGGGTTTCCTTATTAATGTTTTCTAAGCCATAATGAGTTAATAATACAGACAGAGCATTAGGAGAAAGAGGGTCTTGCCTTTAGCTCCAAATCTACCACTCTGCTCTGGGAGAACTTATCTGGACCTGGTTCCTTTGTCTATAAAATGGATATAATAATATCAAATGTTCATAAAAGCTGAAGGAGTAACCCAGATTGTGACTCAAAGTCCTTTCCAAAGTATATCCAAGTCCATGCCATTCTATTACCCATGGCAACATCATAAGCTTTGCATATCCAGTGCTATGTAGACGTCTGTCCAGTTTTTTTAAAAAAAAGATTACATCACTTTACCCGTATCCTCAGTCAACTCTTATTGTAATATTTTACTTGGACATTTGTCTTTTCCTCCATTTTGGATTCACTTTTGTCTTTTATGAGTTTTCAATATTTTTGCACTTGTATGGCAAAGCAAAATGTTAACAATCTTAAATAAGTATATTTTGAAGGAATTAAAAGTGTGCAAATGTGCACATATATACACATAAAAACCTATATTTTGTTAGGGTACCACGGATAGAAACAGAATGCAGAGAAGCCCCTCCTTCGATACACACTCACTTCTATTGACTTGAGACAGAATCTCAGTAATCACTGACTAGCCAGGGATCACGAGGTCCTATTTCACCTAAAGTATTTTACTGACTTGAGATTTTTCTGAAGGGAACTCTATCATTGCTTTTGATTATCAGTTTCCACAGGGATAAGTTATATTTTAGCATGGATTTTGTGTACACTGACATCACAGAAAAGTATTTAGTAATTAAATGTAACTATAGTTTCTGAGGAAGAAATTAAACTGAAGAAGACCAATGGGTAAATAGTCTCACCTCTTTCATAAAATCAGGTTGGAAACTGGTTACGGTACAGTGAGCACAGACATACACCTCACAGAAGGAAAGAGAGTTAAATGAACTGTAAATAAGCACTAGTGATACTGTAGAGGGTGTATCTTTTAAAAAGGCTTAGCACTCCAGGTGTTAGCTATGGTCCATTCTAAAAAAAAAAAAGTTATCATTTAATAACAATAGTCCTGCAGGTGAATATTAGCAAAGCTTTCAAAATAGTATATATATATATATATATATATATATATATATATATATATATATATATATATATATATACTTGTACATACACACACACGCACCCATACACCTTTAAAACCAGATGTTTAACTCTTGTGTTAACTAGCAGAGCACCACCTTTCATTTATAAGATAAAATTCAGGAACTTATAAATGCTTTGTATGACTATAGAACCTAGTTTGGATTTGTACACATATACACCCACACATAAGTGTTATGATCTGCATACACACATATACTCACACACATGCAAATGTGTGTATGTGTCTATCTAGAAGGAGAAGAAAAGCTTAATTCTGACTATGGTAGCTACTAATAAGAATGGTGATGTACTGTCAAGAGCAGTAATGAAATAGCTCGGAATAGACATCTGAGTATGAGAGGAATTTCTACGTATCAAGTGGCATATCTTGTACATAAAAGTGGAAAACTAGATCAACTATATTTTATCCTCCAGACATTGTTTATCCCATACTTACTTTAGTATTTAAATTGTTATTTCCAAATATATTCATTTTTTAAGACTACTGGATAAGATGATGGCATCCTACATACAATACAGTCTGCTTAATTTGACCTTGCCGGAACTCTTTTCCTTGCAGGTTAATAATTACCCAAAGGAACCACTAGTGAATAAATAAAATAGTGCCGACTGTGGTGTTAAGATAAATGTTTGGTAACAAAATATAAGTTGTGAATGATAACACTAGTCTCGTCATTTTTCAAAAGGGGTTATGCTAACCCCTCTTCTTCAACACTAGCATTAAGTACTATTTATAATCTTTGTTGTAATATGACTTTCATCTATTTAATTCATGTTAAGAATAGAAAATATTATCTTCCTCATCTCTTTTACTTAATGACTAAATTTCCCTAGAATATACAACCAATGTAAGATTCAGGGCTGGCAATATTAGCTGTATGTGACTCTGTTAAATTATTCAAGAGCTTAATCACTCTATGACCTATGAAGGTCATACCCAGTTGCCAATTATGTTATAGAAAGGAAGGAGGTTGTATGCATCATATCAATGATACAAGAATTCACAGCTGCAGAAAAATGAATTATGCATTTTCTTAAGACAATAATCATATCATGGCAACAGATTACCTACTTAATCAACTGTAATCAGTTTTCACTAATCATGGAAGGTAAAATTAGTTCTATTAGCTCAAGTCACAACTTTCTTTAAGTAGTAATATAAATCCAATTACACTGAGTTACTTTATCTTTTTGGTGACTACTTTGTTTGGTGACTACTTCATTGTTTTTTACTGGAATCTATTTTGAATTAAGGGGTCTAATTTGTTTATATGTTTAAATTATATTTTATATGATGCTGGTAATCGACTTTATGTATTTTGCAAATATGTTGGCAAATATTCTCCTCATTCAATAATTTCCTTAACTATGTTGTTAAGGGTGTAAGTAACACTAAAATATGAAGGACATGGTGGCCTTTGTAGTTGTGTTTTAGATTGTACATCACATTATTGAAGAAAGAAATGACTATGATAATACAAGTTGATGTTCACAGAACTTTCTGAGCCTTTTTAAATGAAAATTTAAACCCAGTACTGCTCAGCCATGCCAGCAGTTGTTTTTGTGTGTGTTGCAACCAAGCCTATCTGTTCCCAAATGCTTGGAGGCAGAGCTGTTTACAGATAGTTAGAAATGAAGGCTTTGTTTTGAAAAGTCAGCTTGCCTGAATCACATATTTTTTTTTTTTTAATGCATGGATAGTTAAATGGGTAAAAGAGAGTTGACAGCAATATTTGGAAGTATCCTGAAAATGATTTGACCTTTTCATTAGGTGCTGGAAATAAAAAGCAAAGAATATAAAGAAGAGTTTTGTTTAACCTTTTGAGCAAGAACCTGCTTAGAAGTCAGACACATCTTGGGTATGTGCATGAGTTACTGATGGCATAGAGGATCATTTGCTCTTTAAAGAACACAATTTGAGCACAAGGAAAGAAAACCTTTCTGTAGAACAAGTAAGCTCTATTTAAAACGTGTAGGTCTCTATTTAAAGAGAGTAGGACTGGCAAGGGCCTCTGTCATCTGGCCAGACAAGAGGATAATATGCAGAGACATTTAAATTCAGTGGGACAAACACTACCCTTTGTTGGCTCCCACACTCTCAGACACATACACAGAGCTTCCACTAAAGTTAGACAACTGTATCTAATTTGGAATTCAGAAGATGGCCCAAAATAGTTTATTGTCATAGTGAGATTTTATTCATGGTTTCCTAGGTTGGTGTATATGACATCACTGCTGTAAAGCCTGCCATTCTTCAACATTGGTCACTATTCTTTCACAAACCGAAGCGGGGGTGGGTTAAATAAAGACATAAAAAAGAATGTGTTTAGCATAAATTTGACAAGGCTTGACAAAAGAAAAATGTTAGGGATACATTTTGGAATCAAATCTTCTCCTTTATTCCTGCTCTCCATGTAAACAATATTTTAACATTTTTGTTTTTTTAATTACAAAAATAATAGACCTTTATTGTAAAAAATTATCATTTTATGAGTAAATTAAAAATAAAAAAGTCGAAAGCTGCTTTTCCACCTCTACTTCCACTTCCATGGGGAGAGCACTGTTAATAATATAGTTCTTTTAAACTTTTTCCCATGCTTTTAAAAATATACAAATGTGCTTCCCCCAACTCTGCGTGCGTGCGTACTGCGTGTGTGTGTATGAGATGTATATATATTTTTCCAGATATGCCTTTTTTTAATTTAGTAAAATATCAAGGGCATTCTTCTCTATTGAAATCTATAAATGCTCTCAATTTAGTTTAACATTTGCACATTATCCCCTAATATTGGGTATTTAGTCTGTCTCCAATTTGTATCTATTAAAAGAAATTACCCTAATGAATATTTGTATACATAGTAATCAGTGAATGCTTGTGACCATGAGAGCTTTACATTTTTTTTAAAGTTTCTGAATGTTTGGATAAATGTTGAATTCCCATGTTGATAGGTTATTTCTTGCAACCCTAAAAATAATATAGGATTACTGATGTATTTAAAATAATAAAAATGTTCATTGACTTTAGTGTATCTAGGGCATTGTTGACCTTTTTAAAAATTCAAATCTAGTTATGAGTCAGTGGTATGAAAATAAAAATAAGTTTTAAATGATTTATGATGAAATATATTGACACTTAAAATAACTCCTATGTGAAGAAACACTGCATGCTGTTTAGTATTATCCCTATAATTCATAGAAACATTTTTATACCCCTTGCCAAAAACATGATCTATAATATTACTCTATTTTTTCACTGGATTTTTGTTTTTGAAGGTAAAAATAAATGCTAATAATGTTATGTTATTTATAAAACAGAAGAGATTAAAATGTGTTGAATTTAATCATTGTAGAACCATTTGTGTTATTAGTCCATTTGGGGGAAAGACAGAAATGCAGCTATGTCCACCAATCCTTCTAGTCAGTTATAGCCTAGAATTTGGAATACATTAAACATCGGAATAATGACCATGGCTATGCAAATTTAAATTATAAAGTGGAGACTATTTTTATGAGTAGGAGAAATATCTATTTTTGCAGTGCTTATAAGCTATGTTTTATTATCCACACTGAATATTGTAGCAAGAACTTTATTATTAATCACCATATACATTTGAAAAGATAGCACAAATTTTAGAAATCCACAAGTTTGATTGCTTAAAAGTCTCCATTTGTACTTATTGTGTACATATTTCCATTATAACATATATTTGGAAGAATATAAATAGTTTATATCCAAAGAAAAGTAGTTAAATTGCAAGGGGACCTGAAAACATGCTATAGGAAGAACTGTAGAAGAATCTGGAGGTATTTATCCTGTGAAGAAGAAAGGACCATAATTGTTATAAGTTATTTTAAGAGTTCTCATTTGGGAAATAAGCTAAATTTATTCTAACTAAATAAAGCAGAACTAAAACCAATGGGTAGATGTTGAAAGGAAAACCAATTTCACTTTTAGTTTAATCCTTATGGATATTTTCTGCTTATACAAACAATGCATATTTATTGTACAAAATCAAAGACAGTACTAAAATAAAACTATCACTTTTGATCCCACCACTATGAAATAGTTTGTATTTTTTCTTTCAAGATTTTTATATATACACAGTTGTATTCAAATTATTTGAGTGCTTATTATTAGACCTCTAATAGTTATTAGGCTGCATAGGGAAGATAAGGGAGATACTATTTCTTTGCAAATTGAACATTTATAAAATTTATTTTTACTCAGATATTCCTTCCTAATATCACTTTGTTTTTTTCTTTGTTGTTGTTTGTTTTGTTTTTCAATTTTTAATTATTTCAGTTGTCTCTCTCTCTTTTTTTTTTTTTAAGATTTTTATTGGGGATGGGGAACGGGACTTGATTGGGGAACAGTGTGTACTTCCAGGACATTTTTCCAAGTCAAGTTGCTGTCCTTTCAATCTTAGTTGTGGCGGGTGCCATTCAGCTTCCCTTTCGGGAGTCGAACCAGCAACCTTGTGGTTGAGAGGATGCGCTCCAACCAACTGAGCCATCCGGGAGCTCAGTGGCAGCACAGCTCAAGGTGCCATGTTCAATCTTAGTTTCAGGGGGCAGAGCCCACCATCCCTTTTGGGACTCGAGGAATTGAACTGGCAACCTTGTGGTTGAGAGCCCGCTGGCCCATGTAGGAATCGAACTGGCAGCCTTCGGAGTTAGGAGCATGGAGCTCTAACCGCCTGAGCCACAGGGCAGGTCCCTGTTTTTGTTTTTTATCTCACTCATTCAGTCAGTTTCCTTCTCAGTCAGTGTTGATATTTAGATACAAGGTTGGGAAGGACTCTTTAAAAATTCTGCAAAATACTGCAAATATGGTTCAAAGTCAAATTATGCTTTTTTTCAAAAAGATTCAGGATTTTATTAACTTACTTGGAGTGATGTTGGAAAACAGTTTGAACAGCAAAGCTCCTGAAATTCTGGTAGAATTTAACTAATTGATAGTCCAATGAGAGGAAACTTGCGATATTTGTGGCATGATAATTTCTTTAAAAAATGGAGGGGTAGGGAGAATAATTTGCATATCAGAGAAGCAAGAAAACTCTTGGGAAAATTGATAAAGCTCTTAAATATTTTGGCAATACTGAAGACTATATTATGGAACTCACCTATTATTGCTGATAACAAATACACACAAAACTGTTTATACTAAATCTGAACATATGCCTGCCCTATAACCCAGTGTTATACCTTTCGATACATACCCAATAGAAATGCATACACCAACATGTGTTTACCAAAATTACATGTACAGAATGTTTGTAGCAGCCCTATTAGTAATAGTCCCAAAGTGGAAACCAACAAAAGTTCCTCAAAATTAGAGTAGATAAATTGTGATATATTCAAATAATGGAACATCATACAGCAATGAAAAGGAATGAACTTTTATTACATAAAATAATATCGATGAACATCACAGATATAATGTTGAAAGAAAGAAGAGAGACACAAAAGTGCATAGTTTATGATTTAATATTTTTTGAGTTAAAAAATAGGCAAGCACAACTTACGGTGTTAGAAGCCCAGCTGGTACTTAGAGCTCGTTTGCAACAGAGAGGGGCATAAAGAGGGAGGCTGTGGTTTTCAAAATCTTTTAGTTCTTGATTTGGCTGGTTTCTTGGGTATGTTTACTTTGTTTTAATCCACTGAAATCTACACCTATGGTTGGCTCACTTTTCTGTATGTATGTTGTAACATTGGAATAAAACAATTTATATGAAAAAAGCTTCACCAGCCCTCCTCACAACACAGTACTTAATTCACACTTTATTATAAAAAAGACCTCTGAGTTTTAAGTATAACTAAATTTTACTAAACATATTAAAATCAACTTATTTTTATATTTTATTTAATTTTGAGGAAAGATCTACCTTTCCCCTGTCCCCAGTTTATTATGAAATTTAAGTTCACTGATAGTCCTGGTATCTCAGATAATAAAAATTTCCAACTTATATCTCCAGTATATCCAATATCACACTTCTTATATATTTTTTACTTATCATTCTGTTGTTGTCATTTCCCATGACAAATATTTCAATTGGAATATTTCATTGACTGGAAGTATCAACATGTGTTTACCATTTCTTTATTTGGGAGAATTTAAGTTATTTCCAGTTGAGGAAATACTTTTTTAACAGACCTGTTACCAAATGAAACAAGTATCTCAAAAGAGTTTGCTCCTTTTATTAGAAACATTCAAGCTGAGGCTAGTGGCCACTTACTGGAGAAGTAAGGGAATCAGAGTGACTCTCCAGTGCCTGATTAATATGAAGTTTCTCAATAATGTCTGTGGAATAAATTAATGTTTTTGGAAATCCTTCCAAATCTGATTGCCTAGGCTATGTCAGCAAGCAAAGTCAAGAATGTTGTGAAATCTTCACTTAGGCTAATTGGTGTATTGATGTTGCCTGATTCTAATTATTATATCCTCTTCTATGATTTCTGGGTGAACTCCAGTGCTTTGGTATTTATTCATCAACTTTGCCATTGTTATAAAGATAGAAGATGTACACCATTCATATTGCCTGGAGCGTTGGCTTTTGGGAAATGGTAGATAAGGTGTCTCTAAAAATGGCTTTATTTCAGTGGTGGAAGAACATTTAACAGAACTTGTGCAGTTTATTTTTATTCTCTATAATTCTTGTGTAGTGTTAGTTATAGGGTAGACACTTTTAGTAACCTTCCTTGTATGACCCAAGTATTTTATAAGTGTAACCTATGGTTCCATCATTATTATTATTCTTCACTAAACCATGTGTGAATCAATGTGATTAATACTTTAAGAAGTAAGTCCTTTCTTATTTCAAGAATGCTTTTCTTCTGTCTTACTGAGCATGGAGGTCTGACATTGAGTTGTATTTTCATTGTTTCTTAATATTTCTACCATAACTAATATTATTAATATTCTGTTTCCTTTCTTTATGTTTTTGAGAAGAGGCAAAGCTCCGGATTTTATATTTCAATTGATCAGTTTCTTAATCAAAAGGAAATGAGGGTTTTGATTATATATCTCTTACATTTACCCTTTGAATGCAATGCAACAAGACATAGAAAATGAAGGGCAGAGTTTCAAGAAGGGGAAAGAAAGCAGTAGAGGTTAAATGTAATACATATGTAATACATATACATATGTGAATATGTTTGTATGTGTCTCCATACACATACACATATCCATATGGATATGTGCAGAATGTATATAGCAGCCCTATTTATTAATAATGGCCAAAAAGTGGAAACAAACCAATATTCCTCAAAATTAGAATAGATTAATTGTGATATATTCATATAATAGAACATCATTCAGCAGTGAAAATGAATGAGCTATTATTACATATAACAATATGGGTTATATATACAAACATATGTGTATATGTTTGTATAGATAGCTAGATAGATAGAAAGATAGACAGCTATTAATAGATAGATGTGCATAAATAATAGGGACTCCCAGCTGACCAGGAGTACAGATTGCACACATCCCACATGTGGAGTTCCCAGACACAACGCATCCTCTGTTTCCACATTACTTGTAGACACTGATTTATCTGGATATGGATAATCTTGAGGGAAAATGTTTGCCATTCAGCCCTATTGGCATATTTGGTGAACTGTGTGATATGGAGTGGCTTAGAGAATAGGAGGCATATTTTAGGAAGATCTTTGTGGTCCCTAGGGAAAAATCATCCAAAGGAAGAAATCTGGCTCAGTGACCTGGGTCCAGGGGGAACCAGGAGCTGGGGGGAATTGTGGATTTGGGAGCAGTGTGGTGGTTTCACTGACTCTGCCTGGATCCAGCAATCCTTGTGGTAGATGTATATCCCGGGAATAAAGGTCTGTGTGGAAACTAAAAAACATGTTGCATGAAGGTATTGTCTCAAGCACTTTGCTCTGAGATGCATCTGAAGGGTGGAGTCAGCGTCTGCCCTGTCCATCAGCAGCCTCGAGATGATGGTTAGGGTGGTGTGGGTGGCTGTGGAGCACGTCATTAAGTTACAGGACGGAGGCCAGCAGCAGAGTGAGGAGTGGTGTGACCACAGCATCAAGGACTTGGCTGAGGTCTGGCTGAGCCGCTGTAGCAACACCAGCATTGAGCGTCATGCAGCAGTCTTTCCAGACAGGATCGGGCCAAAATGAGCACTAAGGATATGGCTGAAGTATAAAGGCAAAGGAGCAATAGGAACGTTGGCCAGGATAGACCTATAAAAACACGTATGATACTTGTAGAAAACAACCAGAAATATCAAGAAGTGAATCTTAAAAACTGAAGCTGAGGCCCAGGTGATACAGTGAGCTGGAGATTGGGCCTAATTTGTGTGAAGCCACAGGTGGACAGGCCTGCTGTTTATGCATACAGAGCATAGGAGTCGCCAGGTGACTTATGAGCTGCACCAGTATAGAATATGAATTTGGACATGTGTAATATAAACTTGGACACTCTATCAAGGAAAGTCAGTAAAGAGATATTCTCGTTTCCCAATACAGGTTAAACATGATTTTACTTTTTTCTCATTACTGTGATACTTTTCACAAAATAAGTTATAAAGTACTCATTGAATAAATTTATATATTCTAAACAAAATTTCCCTTAGGAATATCTTTCCTCATAAGGCCAGGGTAAAAAATGCTTTTTATGTGTCTGCTGTTTCCAAAGACTGGAATTTACAGTTTCCTTATTCAAGATAGTCACCTGCTTCTTATTTTTTATGCATTTTTTACGCTGGGATTATTCCTAATATTCACCCATTTCTAGATATAAAAATGATCACTGAAATTGGGATAGCATCAACATTAATACAATAATAGAAAAACCATATATAAAAAGTGATATTGGAGGTATAAATTAGAGATTTTCATTATCTTAGGTGCCAGAGGCCATTAGTGAATTTAAATTTCATAGTCAACTGGGGGGCAGGGGGTGGGAGGGGAAGGGGGATGATCTTTTCTCAAAATTAAATAAAATATAAAAAGTTGATTTTAATATGTGTTTAGCACATGTTAATTCTAGAGGTAAAATCCATTTGGTCAAACAGATCAAGACCCTGCCTAATAGAGTGCTGCAAGCACGTGATGATCTAAGACATACGACGGTAAATATTTTTCTCCTTTAGTGTCAAATCCACAGAATTGGTGGCAGGTGCACGGAGTGCTGTGTTCAGAAAGAGGCTGAGGTGTGGTGGACAGGAGTTGGTAATACGCATGTGGGAGTGCTGAACGAATGTCTGGAGGTTGTGCAGGCACATAAACTCCACCTATTTGCCAGCCCTGGTCTAAAAGCTTTCCTTAACTGATTAGTTTAACTGGTTCACTGTCACTATATAGAATAACTAACTATTTTTGTGTTATGCTTTTCATAATTTTCTAAATATTTTAAGTAAATGTCAGTTATTGCATGCAGCTATCAGGGACTAAATTATCAACATTTATGAATAAGATCCTGTTCAAACAGTGTACTTGCCCAAGCAAACTGAGATGAAAACCAGTCTCATTTAGACGCCTACGAATAAAGAGAAGGGACTCCAAGCCTTGAATACACAGGGAAATTGTTCCTTTTCCATTCAATTACAGAAATATTTATTGAGCGAGTACGAAAGTATTCTCAGAATTCAATTATACACTGAGAATCTCATAATCTAACATGTAAACAGATATATTATTCAGAAACTGTAATTGCCTCAATTAAAAATTATAGAATTACTAAAATTTTCTAAAGTGTTAATTAGAGCATTGGTGAAAGCCAGTTTAGATACAGCAAAAGAAATCTAAGACTTGTCTGGTATATTTACTAATTTATAAAAATACTGGAGATTTACAAAATCAGAGTGTTTTGTTTTTTCTTTTTTTTTTACTTTTGAGTTCAAAAATAAATTTGAATTAAGAATTTAATCAATTGCAGTTCTTCTTGGTCAATGTAATTAACCTTCTGATTTTAGGTGGGTCACTGCAATTTTGAAATCAAAGCTTTAGAAAATTTCATAAGAGCAGTATTTTGCATTTGAAGAATGCTTTATCATTTGCAAAGTGATATGTTTTCAGATGTTTTACTTATGCCATAAATAGATCAGGTATTGTCTCCACTTGCCATTTTAGGCAACTGTGGCTCAGAAAGTTTAAATTAGTTACTTAAGTTCACAAAGCGAATAGAGTTGGTAGTCAGACCCAAGTATTTGGGCTTTTACTCCCAAATCATTTCTCGATGTTACATTAAGTTCAACATAATATATTAAAAAGCTTAAAAATATGTCACTATAAGGCAAAATAAAATTTTATTCACTTACTTTACTTATTACTCAATTGAGAACATGTAGATGATAGGAAACTTGCTTTATTAATTTCCTAATTGAACAAAATTGTCTTCTACCATATTATGCAGCCGTTATTTTCAGCATTTATCTTAAAAAGTGGCATTTGATGGTTAACTAATTATACAAGTTTTATTTAACAATTCTGTTGATCTCATTACCAGGTTAAATATAATCATTTTTCTATAACTGTATAAGGTAGAGCATTATACATTAATTTTCATTGTGGGTCTTGCTTCTTGCTGACAACAAATATTCAAAATAAAAGTGTACTTTTACCTAAAAATGGAGGAGGATGGTAGCAGAATTTACTTTTTTCTTAACTGATTTCTAATTAGTTGTCCCCAAGCACACAGATCATACATAATTTATGGCTGTCTGCTGTCTGGATGGTTTATTTTCTTTTTTAAAGTTGAGTGTCTATTTGCTTCATCCAAAGCCCAATATTTGGACATAAACAGAGTCAGGGACATGGAAATGGGTGTAGGGAAAAGACCAGATCTCTTCCTGTTTGTGGTAAGAAGCATGTAGTTCAAGTACAGTCATATAAGCAAAATAAAATAAAATAAAATAAAATTCCCGCTTTTTCACTTTAATTGCAAGATTATATTTAAGATACTTTTTTTATTTTTAATGTTATATCTAATTTAATGAATCCTCTAAAACTTGAACTAAAAATATTTGTGATATCCTTGATCCCTCTTCCCATTTAATGTAAAATTTTAGCCAGAGCATTGGTTTCATTACATGATTTTAAAAATCCTGGACTATTAAAGTAAATGAAATGAAACAAACAAAAGAATTTGGGATTGGTGATTATTTCTTCTCCTCTAAACTCAAAAGGAAAAATTCTAAACTCAGAAGGAAAAATTCTGACAATGAGGATCAGCAACTAGGTCTATGCTTTGATAATAATCAGAATAAAAAGTACATCATAAATAAGTGTTTTCATTTATTCATTTTCCAAAGGATGGATCCAAGTACAGAATTTATTCCAGACCCAGAAGAGAGTGGAAGAAGAATGGGCCAGGTTGAGGATGTAGCCAGCCGTCTAATTACACAAATAGGTTCACAGCACAGTTGGGTCACAAATCATGTTTCTAAACTTAGGAGCTGAATCTCCAACATAAATTATTGAAAAGCACTCTATGGTGCTCCACTCTCCATTTCCCACAAATTAGATTACTGAGAGCTATAAAGCATCTTTAGAAAGTGTTTCCCTTGCTGTTTTAAAAATTTCCTTTATCATCAATTAGTGTCAACTTTGAAAACATTAGCTATAACCAGAAAATGAAGCCAAAGGATAAAATAAAGAAGCAAGAAAGTTATTTCTAATAGAAGCAGAAGCATATTTTGTTTCAAAGAAAAAAAAAACCTGCTTAGGAGATTTAACTTAATAAAATTTAACTGAATTTGCGGGTTTCTATATCCGAAATTTCTTTGGGGTAGAAATATAATGGCATATTACCTAAATATAGTTCCCACATTTCATTTACATGTTGATGTCTGTGGTGAAATAAGCACAGTTGAACTAGAATAAGTTTTGTGAAGACAATTTCATTCTATAACATTAGTAATTCATGTGCATTATTAGTCCACATTTAGCTTTCGAGCTTATATATATTCACCACTTTTATTCACAAGATTCATGACCCTGAAAAGGAGCTGATGGAAGACATTAGAAAATAAGTTTGTGTCAAATATATGGTGATGGAAGGAGAACTGACTCTGGGTGGTGAGCACACAATGGGATTTATAGGTGATGTAATCCAGAATTGTACACCTGAAATCTATGTAACTTTACTAACAATTGTCACCCTAATACACTTTAATTAAAATAAGTAAACAATACATAAATAAAAGAAAATAAATTTGTGAATGACACTGAACTAAATTTAAGAAGATCTGGTCACTCTGCTTAGCTTATGATTTTCTCAATGCCTTCTTTCTTTCTGTTTCTATAAAATGGGAATAACAAACCCCTTTTCTCTACATACTTTAAATGGGATGATCAACAAGCTGAGATTGGTCAAAATTGTTTTTTAGATTGTAAATTGAATATAGAACAATGTGACATTAAAGGACTCTGATTTAACTTTCTAAGTGTCCAACTCAAACTAGCTGAAGTTAAAAGGATATTTAATGACTCACATGAGTGAACCAGCCTTATACTATATAACTAATGGTTTTCTCCATCATCAACTTTGCTACCTATGGTGTCGGCTCCATACTCAAGTTTTATGTTATAGCAAGGTGGCAGTGCAGCTCAAGTGCCTACTGAGGTCTTACATTAGTAGAAAAAATAAGATTTCCTTTCCCAGGAGGCAAGGAAGATGCTCATTGAGTCTCAGAAGTCCTGACTAGTTAACATGTCCATTCCTCAGCTTAACCTTTTTCTAATGAGCAAGAAAAGAATACAGGTTTTTTGGATGCCAGAAATGGATATACAGTTTTGCTTCCATTTTTTCCTATAATATTTTGAGTGAACTATATAATGTTTATCCCATCAATTTCTACTTCCTTACTCGTTTAATTTAGGATAAAATGAAAAGAATTGCCATTAAGTGAAAAGGAAAAGGTTTTTTTCAGAGAATATATGAGTTAAGGAATGGCATTTATAAGGCATTGTGAAGGTATTTACTTTTGAAATTTTAATTGAACTTTTTTAATTGCAAAATATGGTTTTAAAAACAATAATCTCTTATTCTTAGGCTTTTAATTGTGTCTTTCTGATTAGTTACTGCCTGCCTCTGTATATTTACAAATTGGTTGATTTTTATCATGTGAGCCTTAATAGTCTTCATAACTACATGTTTTAAAAATCTGCTGTGATTAATTTTCTTTCATACCAACTGAGTTTGACATCCATATTAAGGCATTAGTGTGTTTTCAAAAATGTTAAGTTTACAAGGAACTCTATTTTGTTGATTGGTCAAAAATATTGTTAACTGGATTCCCTGTGTTTGAACTCACAGATTTTCTGGTAAGAATTTTTGAATTAATTCTTCTTTGCCACTGGGTGGGTCTTACTCTGCCAGGTAGGGTCTAGACCTCTGCCTTTGGAAGAGACCCTGTGCATGTAGCTGAACAGCATGCACACATGTATGTAAATGCACACACTGACCCTGAGGAATCTGGTCCACGTGTTGGCGTGATTTCTCTCTCACCTCGAGGTTGTGTACAGACCTGCATGCATCAAATGGGGTTGGGTTTTATGAAAATATTAAGTTGGTACGCGGCTTTTGCAATTGTTTTTAACCCTTTCAACTGTAATTACTTTGCACCAACATAATATTAGGGCTGAATCACATCTGCTTTGTTGTGACATTTGCTGCCTGTCCATCAAAGAGTAGGTGTAGTTGTGCTGACAACTCCTTGGCAGTTTGCCCCAGGAAAGTGTTACGTTATCAAAAGAAGCATCCACGCTGTCTGTGCCAGTGGGCTGGTAATTAAAATGTGGATGTTTGACCATGCTTCACTGGCAAAAATGATCAAAAGAATATATTGAAATGAAAACCTTAACTAGACAGAGTCATTACTAATGAGCAAGCAAGCGGAGAATTCTCAGTAACTTAGATGAATAAATGTGAAATATGGTTAATGTTTCTGAAAGAAAATGGTTACTGTGAAACTGTGAGAAACTGCTAATTATGTGACTCCAAACTGTACCAACAAAGGTAGAATTCAAATCACTTTGTGCTACAACCAGTATTAACCAGTAATATTCTTAATACCCTTGCAGTTTGTTTCCATAGCAAGTAAAATTTATTGTCCTTTTAAGGAATGTACACTGATTCCCAAAGACTGGCTTGGCGAAAACGTTTATATCCACTGCTATTGGTTGCATTTTGGTTTCCTATTGCAGTTTTCTACATTATGGTTAAATGTAGCAAAAGATATCTTGATATAAAAATAAATGTTTTTTAGTTGGCCAAGACTTCAAAATAATATATGTTAAGCCCTTGACCTCTACCCAAAGCAGTAACAAAGAAAGAAGTAAAGATGTTGGCTCTTGTTTGCTACTCCCATGGAGGATTTTTCCTTATTAAACCTTACTTTCCTACCCCGGCAGACCTCACTCATTTAAAAAATTTAACCCATAATTAAAAATCTTCCCACAAAGAAAATTCCAGCTTTCACCAATATCCTGTACCAAGAATTTAAACAAGAAATAATATCAAGTTATTCCAGGAAATATAGAGCTCTAGCTCCTACCTGATAGAATAAGACCAATCCACAGGCAAAGAAAAATCAACTTAAAAACTCTCATCACCTGAAAATCTGAGCTCAAACACAGGGAAGCCAGTTTGACCAATCATTAAAATGGATTTCTATGTAAACTTAACTTTAAAACCTACTTTGGATACTGTTCTCTGCGTGCTGTAGTTATATCTGAGGTAGATTCAGACCTCACCCTGTATCTTTGGTTTCTTTGGAGTTGAACTGAGCATGATGGGTGACTTTCTTTCCCAAACTATTGGTCAAAGCTATGGTCAGCCCCAACTTTGGCCAAACATGCCTGACCTGGTTCTGCTATAGACGGCTGACTAAGGGGTTGCTTTTGGGAGTAGGTATGAGTTAAAAAGCAGGGTGACCAGCTGGGCAAAAGTCTCAGATTGGTTAGGTGTATCTTGGGTCTTTTCACCTCTCCTTACTACTTTTATTTGTTTGTATGTTTGTTTGTTTATAGGTTCATTCATTCATTAATTCATTCATTCATTCACCTCTTACAGCAGGCCCCTGGGTTCCTTCTTCTCCATAGCCCCAAGTATCTGAAATCTGTTATTTCCTACTAAGTTTTAACATATAAGTCAAACAGAGGTTAAAAAGCTAAGAATTAATTCACTTCTTCTTAGATGATTTTAAAAAGATATTGTGGTGGGATAGGAATTGGGTAGGAAAGCATATAACAGTGTATTGAAATAGTGAGAGTGAAAGAAGTTTTCTAAGAAACGAATGAACAAATCAATAAATTACTTTTTGGTAGTCTACATGTTCAAATGGTTTCTTTTTCCAGCTTGTATGGGCTGTTTTCTGGAGAGGCAATTTTTTTCATAGGTAAGATAAACTTAATTTTCCTGACTATCACTGACTGACATTAACCATAGAAAATGGCCCTTGGCCTCCAGCTTTTACTTCCTTGCCAGTGAGTCACCCTGCTTAGGGTGATGATTTAATTTTCACAGTGTTCAAATTACAAATTAACAGTTGCAAGTGTAGATTTGGGGGGATTGTGCTGATGCTTGATAGAGTTCTCTGAGTATGCTATGCCCCATGCGCTGCATCAGATAACTTCCTTATTAAAGTGAAAGGAAATTGCCTTTTAGTTTTCTGACAATGTATCTTTCAGTCCTCATCTTTGAGAAGGGCATTCATTCATCTCACCTACAGAATCTCCAAAACCCACAGATTTTCCCGTCTCAACATATTTCAGATCTTCAGTCTGCCCACTGCTTATGGATGAAGTTATCTTAGAAGATAACTGAGAAACTTAGAAGTTATCTGAGAAAGTCCGCCATATGTTTGCTTCTAACAATCACAGATGGTCATGAGCACCATGTGTAGTTCTAGCCCATGGTCATGGAGAGAATGCTTCCTAGTATTACTTGCACCTGTGTGTGTAGTTTAACATGTATGGAATTATAAAGAGGACATAAAGCTTTTGAGAGTGGCCAGGCTTAATTTCAGGGCAGAATAAACAATGATTGTGTTTTAATTGAGTAGAATTTTGTGGAGTTAGGGCATGGAACAGCTGCATATGGGAGGCAAAATTCATAGATTTCTGTATTTTTGTGGTTTCCGACATCATTCTGTGGTATCAAGAGTGGATTTTCCTGAACCGCAATAGAAAATATTTAAAGAAGAAGACTACTATGGTTTCTGTGAGGTAGATTAAGCAGAAAAAGTATTTAAAACACCTAAATGCTCTACTGTGACTAACATTTGCAAGTCAACCTGTTTAATAGACTCTGTAAAGTAAACAATGCTTTCTAGAGAAGAGTGAAAAAGCCAAAAAGAGAAAATTAAATTAGTGGCACTCATTCTGTGGGGCACCCTATTAACTGTGAAAAAGAATAACAAAGTCAGACAAATAAAGTCTAGCAAAAAGTATCGTGTGCTAGCATGTGTGTGTATACATACACACACATTTCTTTCACGCATACATGGACTTTGTAGTCAGAAAAAATTTGGAGTCCTAAGTATTTGGTAAAATACTGGAAACTAATAAATTGATTTCTAGAATGAAAATTAACTCTTTTTGACAGAGATTGATTCAATTATAAAACAAGTGAAATTTAAAAATAAAAATCTGTTACCCAATGCTGAAGTAGATGTTGGTAATTTTAGATAAGCTTAAATGACAAAAAAGAGGATTTTAATGAAAAATTTCTTGAAAAATTAAAGGATTTTAAAGTATTTTGTTTAAAATTCAGAAAAAGACCAAAAAAGCTCAACATTTTTTAGTTAAATCCCATGTTTCCTAAAATGTTTATAAAATTGTAACCTAATTATTAAACATTTGCACATGATTTTGTTAGCAGCAGTATTATGCTGTCTGCTATTTGATAATAGAATTTCTATTTTTTTATCATGTAAAATAACACTTAAATTGGTACTAGGCAATGCAATTGCTTTTTCTATCTTATATTTCTTATTGGCAAATTTGGACTGAAACTGTTACTTTGCTAAGAGTTACATCGCCTACTTGTTTCTCCAGGACAGCATCCGAAGAGAGATGCCCCAATTATTTTAAGATCAGTTCCACTGCATTACTGCTAGATTTTTTTCCGTAAACTTGTAGAAGAAACATAGTTTCTTATTTGACGTTTGTTCCCCAATCAACCCAAACCAAATCTGTGATTCATTTATTTTGCAAGTTATCAGTACTGTCTAATCACAGGAATAATTGGAATTTAAGCAATTAAAGCAAGAACAGTATTTTAGGGGGAAAAATTGCTCACCTTACCCCTTTATTGCTTATAAAATGCAGATGAGGGCTGGGTGAAGGGTTTATACAACTATGATTTGTATGCATATGACAGTTTTTTTTTTTTTTTTTTAAGAAAAAAGTAATAAATTTGGAATAATTGAATTATTTGATTGAAAAGATTATGATACTAAAAATGTTTAAACTAATATGACTTTAGTCAGGTTAATATAATGAGGATAATAGCTCACAATACGGGATGCTGATTATGTGCCAGGCATTGTACTAAACATCTTACATAGATTATCTCATTTATACAAGTGTTATATTAAAATGAGAAAACAGGCCTGGAGACGTGGAGTAATGTGCTCGTAATCACTGTTTTAGTAAGTGGTTATGTTGGACTAAGTACTTATCATTGTCATTTAATATAACTGTGTCCTATTACTGAACCAGAGACCTCAGAGTTTGAAATTTCTAATCTTAACAATTTAAAAAAGAATGGGCTGGAAATTATAAATCTGTCATATGAAGATGTGTCTTAACTTTTCAAGATGTTTCTTAACCTTTCAATGTTATAGCAATTCCACTTCCATAGTCACCCTCCAGTATTTAATCTCCGATAAATGGATTATTTGTTATAGCCTCTTATCTTCTTTTTGTATCGTGGCTTCCTGTACTCATCCATTCTCTCTACATGTCTAATTGCATAACACTATTATTATTCTAGTACGAGATTCTCATTAGTACTTTCTTATTTTAAAAAATGCTGTTAAAAAAAGGGACCTTTCTTGCTTTTTACTTTTTTTTTTTTTTAAGGAAGTAAAACCCACATACAGAAAATTGCTCAATGAATATTGAGCTTTGAGTTATTAACCCCCAGATTAAAAAATAGAATTATGCCGTCACTTTATAATGCAGCTATCAGGTCTCCTCCCAATTTCTATTTCAACCCTCTTCCCCAGAAGTAACCTCTACTTTGCTTTCTATGAATGTCATTTCATTTTTCCTGTTTTTATACTGCTCATAAACTATACTGCAATTATATACTATACATTGTTTTGTGACTCAACTTTTCACACTAAGTTAAGTTTGTGAGATTCATCCATAGTGTTGTTTATACCTTTAGTTTGTTATTTTAGTTGCTAAATGGTATCCACTCCATGATTGTATCAGAATTTATTTACCCATTCTACTGTTGATGGGTATTTAAGTCATGTCCGGTTTTGACCAATTATGAATAATGCTATTACAGAAAGTTTTTGTTCATGTATCTTGGGGCATGCATATGTCCCCCATGAATTGCCATCCGATAGTATATGTGTATAATGAAATTTAATATTCAATATCAGTTTTCCAAAGTGGTTGCATCAATTTTCAGTTCTGTTCCCGCTGTTCGAGAGTACTGGTGGCTTTACTTCCCTGTCAATACTTGGTGTCACCAGTCTTTGTAATTTTAGCCATGCCTGTATGAATATACTTTTGGTTTTAATTGGAATTTCCTTAAAGATTCCTATAACTACTAAAGAAAGGAATTCAATTTATCCTTTTTATTTATATCTGGATTTCACTTCTTATATTTGTGTAGGATTTTTGCTTTTATGTTCATGAATGAGACTACTTTATAATTTTCCTGTCTTGGAATCCTCATGTTAGGTTTGATATCAGGATATATATGCATAGTGAGTTGGTCAGTGTTCCCAAAGCTTTCCATTTCTGGAAGAATTTAGTGTTATTTGTTCCTTACTTTTTGGTTCAATTTACTGGGACAGCCTGGAATTTTCTTTATGGGAAGATTTTAAATTACGGGTTCAATTTTTTAATGTTTGTATGACTATGCAGATTTTCCTAGTTATTCTTATGTCACTTTTGTATGTTTTCCTATTTTAGAAATCTGTCCATTTTATTTCAATTTTCCATTTTTCATTTTTTAAACAGAAAATATTTTTATAATACATCTGAGGTATTTAGCTAGGTCTTCCTTTATATTCCTATCTGTTACAATTCAATATTCCTATTTATATTCCTATTGTTACAATTCAATATTGCTTTATTTATTTTGTTGTTCAAATTGTCATAGCATTAGTCACTGGAAGGTGTAAATTTTTAAATATAATTTTTTCCTGTTTAGAATATAAACTTCAGGAGAATGGGTATGGCATTGGTTTTATCTCAAAAGGTTAGCAAAAAACTTGGCACCTCAAAGAAATCAATATTTATTTTTTATAAAAACCAATTCATGAATTGTCAGTTAATGGAACCTGTAAAGATGAGAAAATAACATTAAAGTTATTTAATATTCAATGATTCCTGAGTTATCTTCACTTTCTAAGTGCTTAATTATTTTTCATTTCCTCTACGTCCAGACTACTATATAGGTGAAAAGCATTTGATATAAAAATAAGTATAAAAAACAAGCAATTCTCTGTATCGTCAGAGTATGCATGTTTAAAAGGATGAGGTCATTGTTACTTTGGGTATCTGTCTCATTCCAGACTTCTTTTTTTGTGCTTCTTAATCATCCTGCCATCCCTTTCAAGTTTTATAATCACCTATTCCATATTAATTTGGACCCAAGCATAACTGTGGTAGACTTGGTGTTTTTCCTTAGAAAACAAAACAACCAGGACTTTGTAACATCTACCGTGTTTCCTCAAAAATAAGATCTAGCTGGACAACCAGCTCTAATGTGTCTTTTGAAGCAAAAATTAATATAAGACCCGATATTATGTCATGTCATGTTATGTTATTTATATTATATTATATTATATTACATTATGTTATATTATACCTGGTCTTATATCATAGTGAAATAATACCCGGTCTTATATTATAGTAAAATAAGACCAGGTATTATATTAATTTTTACTCCAAAAGACGCATTGGAATGGATTGTCTGGCTAGGCCTTATTTTCTGGGAAACATGGTAGGTTTACTTCATTGGCCAGTGTTACTAAATCAAAACCTATGAGGAGGTGAGAGAATTTTGTTTGTGGAACCACGTGTGTGTGTGTGTGTGTGTGTGTGTGTGTGTGTGTATGTATACACAGAGGAATAGTGTTAGCTTACTTATAATATCCTGCCACTTCAGAGAAGAGCAGAACATTTTTATATTCAAATGTGAGGACTTCTCACTATTATTCACCATCAAGTACAGATCTCATAAATCAAAGAGCAGTTTTAAATGTCATATGTGTATATGCTATTTCTGGGAAACACCAGATATAGTGATATTTTGGGAAACTGTGGGTTGACCTTGCAAAACTCCCATTAACAAGAAAAAAAAAATCACATTTCAAATGTTGACACATCTCACAGAAAGCTCAAAAGAGCAAGAGAAAAGTGTGTAGGTGCCCAGCAGTAACAACCTAATGGCACCGTATTGTATTTCATGAATGAGAGCAATTCACAGAGTCCCCACACATAGAATCTCATGCGAGAACATAACTCCTAGTAGCTTTCTTTATCATTAATTCTGTCAACATTTTCCTAGTCCCACTAAGTACAGGGCAGGATCCTTGTTGCTGTGGAATTAACAATGAGTGAGTTACAGTCCCTTTCTGAGTGTAGCTGAGTTAATGGCAAGAACTCAGCTCTGATAGGTGTATCACTCGTAGCATTTATTTCAGATGGACTGAATTGTAGGTAAGATCAACTTCGAGGATAAAATCATGTCACCTAAATATGTCTTCTTGCCTTTCATAAGCCAATTAATTACAAAGAGGGCTATAAGGAAACATGTCAGAATGTTAAGAGAGGTGATCTCCGTGTGTTGCTAATTAGTAGTGATTTTATAGATGTTTCATGGTTTCTAAAACAAGTATATATTTCTATAAATTTAAGAAAAGAAAGCAAAACAAAAAGTCACTTATTTTAAACTGCTATACCTTGCATGGATAATCTTTATGTTTCCTTGAATTCCCGTTCACAGTGTTTATTAGCCAGTTATGAAATTTTCTGTTTCTTACTATTAAATTAAAACTAATTTCTTTTGAAAAGCATTAAAATGCAGAAGTAGAAGTATCATCTTTCACTACTACACACATTTGATAACCTGCATAAGAATATCTTAACACAGGGGTTGCAAACTTTTTCTAAAAAGACCAGATAGTAGATATTTTGGGCTTTGTGGCCCATACAATTTCTGTTACAACTATTTGACTCTGCTTTCTAGCAAGAAAACAACTATAGATGTGTTATAATATGTAATAATATGTAAACGAATGGATGTGGCTGTGTTCCAACAATTCTTTACTTAGAAAACAGGGAGAGGTTTGCATTTGGTATAGTTACCCCTATCATGGTATTTGTTAAAAATGCAAAGACAGCATTTCTCATACCTCCGTGAATCTGATGCCAAAGAAATGAGCCCTTGGAATCTGCATGTTTACCCAGTTGTCAATATTATTATTATTTACTGTTTACACTTCATTTTGAGAACTTCCATTTCCTTTACTTACTAGGATGCCTGAGGCACAGATTTGTCTTCTCAGTATCCCTGAGGGATTTCCATTTAGCTTGACTACTTTCTAGTTTGTGCAGCATACACTTAGCAGGTGGCAATTCTATTTCAAATAATTGACCGAGAAAATATCAAGGGAAAATTTCTGTTGAGTTAAAGTCTAAAAATGGAAACTCTAAGAGAGCAACGACCTTTTCTCCCCTGTTTACTGCTATAGTTCCAGCATCTAAAAATAGGTTAGGTGCCTAGTATAGGGTAGGCGTTCTGATAAATATTTGTAGAATGAACCGAAGACACTTTTTCCATTGCTTCATTCTCAGTAAACAATAATGTCCTACATGCAAGTGCCCTGTCCCTGTACTTGATATTCAGGCAATCAAGTCCTAGCCACAACTTTCCAGTTTCTTATACCATATCTTTTAGTTTTTCTCCAATGTGCCGTCTATTTTGAGTAATTTTTGGGCTTATGAATTTTGCCCTCAAGTCTATCATTGTTTCAACATTCTCAATTCCACAATGGGATGACCCTTATAAGTGCTGATAATTATATTAACTAAAGCTCTTTTGGTTGTAATCAACAGAAATCAACATGGCTAACTTAAACAGAAGGGTATCTATCTACTGAAAACTGAGTTAGGTGTGAGCTCAGCAGCAGGGACCTGTGGACCTTCTTCTCTCTGGAATGCCATCCAGAATAACTCAGCTCCTAACCTTTTTCCATGTTGGGGGCCTTGGCACATGCTGTGCTCTGTGCTGGGTTTAAATTCCTGGAAAGAGATTTGGATTGACCCAGCTAAGCCTATTGTTTAGTTTAGTTACTTGGCCATTGAGGGCACTATTGTGAAGCCAACCCTGTGGAGAGAAAATCAGAAACTTTTACCAAAGATGTGGGAATCAGATAAAGAGATGCTAGGAAGACCCAACTAGTTTAGGCATGCTAATTTTGCTGCTTTTAAAAAAAACTGTCAATGACTATGAACTTTGGTTTTCTAAAGCCCACTCCATGTTTTAAATTGTGCTACGAACACAAACTAGGCTGCGGAATTCTCTGGGGTCCATGGCAATATTTGTCTCTATGCTGCTGCTCTGCTGTGGGTGGTGTTGCTCTGTAATTGCTATGGACTTCCTCTAGACCTGAAGATTTGATTTGGAGCTGTGCTTCAGCTGCCTTTGGCTGGAAGATTTGATTTTCAGTCCTGAGTTTGCTTTCTGATTACGTTTATTTATAATATCTATCCCTGCCTACTTCCAAGAAAAGATTGTTACTGGCTGGTTTCAAATCAAATTTCATGGTAAGAAATAGCACAGATCATACTCAGGCCACTCCCTCCAATCTATTCACCTTTAGTTCTATCCCTGATTAGCTGCCACCCAGACAGGCAGTCACAGCAGAGTCCTGGACGTGCTCTACAGCGTGAGGGCTTTTAGCGAGAATTAAGTTCTTTTCTACTGTATGACCCCATCTCTCTCTTTATTCTGTTGTACTCTGCAAGGACTGACAGCTTCTGAGTGCTCTCCTCTTCTAAGCGTCTCCTTTACCTCTCCCTACTCCTTTCTTTGCTACAGTTCCACTGGCCTGCTTTCCATTATAGATACACAGAGGTTTGTCTATTCCCTATGCCTGTAATGTCCCTTTCCCAGTATTTACAAGGCTGCCTCCTTCATGTTTTTCCAATCTCATCTCGTGGTACCTCCTTAGGGAGAGATGACTTCTCTACCACCCTTTCTAAATGGTCTGTGCCTCCTAAGTCCCTCTATTCAATTACCCGGTTTCATTTCAATGTTGCAATGATCACTCTCTGGAATCCTACTTCTTTGTGTACTTATTTATGGTTCCCCCCCCCCACTAAAATATAAATTCCACGAGAACATAGATTTTTATCTCTGGTATATGCCAGGGGTTTAGAACAGCGCCTGGTATGCTAAGTAATCATTGAACAAATGAATGAATGAAGGCCCATTTGCAATTTCCCAATTATCTTTGATATACAACAATCCATAGGCACAGCAATCCAGACAGGCTCACCTATCTTGGATATATCAAAGCCAGGGAGAACAGAGTTAAGCCATCAGTGCCTTTGGGATTGTGGGGAGCTGAGATCCCTGGACTGGCTGAATCTCTGGTCCGAGGAACAAACACCCATTCCGGAAAGGTGCTAAGAATCTGCAGCTTTTATACCTATGCTCTTGGGTCACCTTTCTCATTTGTGCCAGCTCTGTGTTTGCTGAGCTCAGCAGAGAATTTCAGCAGGCTGGGAAGAAGTAATATGTAGTAGGTATGATGGAAACTTAGCACAAGGCATACCTCTGACATTAACTCAGAGCATTATTTTTGGTTCATCCTTTTTATAAAACTCAGTCATTTCTAAGTTCTATTCCATTTACAGTACCTGTGTACACATCACCCTCACAAGTTTCTGCAGGATACTTTTCTACTCATATGTGCTACCTGTGCCCAAATGTGCATGTCCATGTGTGTATAGACTGGCGACTGCATTTCTGAAAAGCATTGCACAAGCCAAGCCAGAGCCTCCCCAGCCACTAAATAAAATGACCCCCCCGGCCTTAGAAGGAAGAATTATTTCAGAAATTTTTGAGGTAAACATGTAAACACAAAAGATCTGCTGAGTTTTCTTCTTGATTTTTTCCCCCTAATACCTTTTCGTGTGCAGCATGCTTAATTATTCATAGCTGTCGTAATGTGTAATTGGTTTAGTTCTCACTGGCGAGAGCCTTGTCCTGTTTTCCTACTAACTTCTTGCTGATGGATCACCCTGTTGGTGAAATTTCTGTAAATAGTATTAAGTGGGTTTAAAATACTTCAGAAATCAAACTCTTGGACCTCTTTGGGTTGAGCCTAAGGGAGACCTTATGCTGTATTAGTTACACAATAAATAATGTGCAGTAAATAATGTACAATAAATAATAAGGCTCCCGAATGAATTTATGGTGTCCACACACATCACTTAAAATGCAGAAATAAAATAACTAGGTCTCGGCAGGCCCTAGTGCTTCTCAGCTTCTTGTATTATTTGAGGCCTTCTAAGAAGACATGGAGGAAGGGTATGGTGTCCTAATATTTGTCTGGAGAAGTCTGTTTCTGCGTTTCTGCGCAGAAACTGATAGTGAGTCTTGGTAATATCTCATAAGTTTTTTTTTTTTTCCCTATATGCATGTTTGGAAACATTCTTTAGAGGCTAAATTAACTTAAATTTAAAAACAGCAATATAATGTGGCACAAGTTAAAAATTGGTAAATCTGCGTATAAGGTATATTAAGTTCTTTGTATTATTCTTGCACCTTTTCTGTAAATTTCAAATGACCTAAATGTTGAACAAAATACCAGAAACATGAAAGGCAGTCAGAGTTGTGGTTTCCCATCTCTGTTCTCCACCTATAGGTGCCCCTGCAGCATCTGTTTTTCCCCTGGGAGACTCCTGTCACAACAATCCCTAGGGAAGCCTTCGCTAAGATGATGAAATGCGAGACCTAAGGAAATGAAATTTCAAGAAATAAAGTTTGTGTCTAATTTTTAGAGTGCATCAAAATGATACTGAGGAAGTAACACTTTATAACAATATAATTTTAGTATATTCTTTTATTTATATGCATTTTATTATCTTTAAACTACAGTTTTTTTCTTTAGGAGAGTAGGGCGGATCCATTGCCAAACTTTAATAAACCTTTACATTCTCAAGTAATTTAAAAGCAAATTTGAAATAGATAATGATGATTTGATATGTTTATCTTATCTTTAGGATATTAGAGAACTACTAGGGAACACTATAAGTCTGAAAGTCAGAGACAAAAACGGTGACATTTAAAATTATCCATAGCAAGAATCTGGAATACTTAGAGGAAGAAGCATGAATTAAAATATTATTGGAAGGAAGAGTAAAAGGAGAGGGGAAGGTTGGAGAGTCCGAGAAGGGAGAGGGAGTGAGGAAAAGAAGGAAGGAAAGAAGGAAGGGAGGGAGGGAGGGAAAGAAGGAGGGAGGGTTGGATGAGAGTGAGGAAGGGGGAGTAGAAAGGAAGGAAAGAAAAAAAAAGGAAAGAAAGAAGGAATGATTCAAAGAAAGACAAATCTAGAAAGACACATTGTGAGAATATTGCTGTCTTCATTTAGTGGGAAGCATATAATGTAATGGAAAGGCAATCAAATAAGCCTGATTGAACTTTAAAATCATGTTCATCATGTGTCATGAATTTACCCTGTGGGTTTTGTAGAAAGCTCAGCCTCCAAGCAAGGTCAGGTGCAGTGTCATGATCAGGTAGAGCCCTTTGCCCAGACGCTTGGAAGGATCCTGTGGTGGTTAGTGGCTAGGCCTTGATCTTTTCACCCAAGGAAGCTGCTGCCTTAGTAATACATCTCTGACAGGGCAGCAAGAGCCGTTTGTTCCTCTGCCACTGCCCCTGAATCCACACACAGTGTCATGTCACCTAATGGTCTGCTTCTGGAACTAGTACAGAGCAGTTCTGTCTATGGAATGACAGAATAAATTTTATTTGTCATGTTTTCACGGAGATCTAAGAGTTAATTTTGCTGAGGGTGCCAAGCTTCTTAGAAGCTTCTTAGAAGCTTAGCTCTGGATAAATGTTTTTAGTGACGATACCCCCTCTGTCCCTGGAGCTATCTTAGTGTCATTGTCAGAATTTGGGGGTATTATTTGAGAGTTTCATTTTGTAGCTCCACACAGGGCAAAGGTGGAAATTGTACATTCAATCAATGTTTGAGCTATGAGCAGGGAGATGCTTTCTCCCCCCTAATTCTGCTAATACTGCAGCCAGTCACCATGCCTCCCCAGGCCATGCAGCTACATGTCATACATCGGATCTCCAAAATGAATTAGTTTATTTTTAAAGTAGCTAATTGCCTTAGTGGAGTCATGTTTTACCAGAAGCACAAAAGGGCTTTGTTCATCGTAGGGAAATTTTCTTCTGGAATGACTGTTAGGTTCTAACTTCTATAAATTGTCAAGTCATAAACAGCAAAATATCAGCAAAGTCCACTAAGATCACTAATATTCTAGAGCATCCTATTGTGGTCTCAGCCTGCTTTTTTCTGCATGTAGGTCTGTGTGATCTTAAAATGTTCTACTTAGAAATGTTCTATGGTGCAATGGGTCCCTTTCCATGGGTGTTTTTTTTGTTTGTTTGTTTGTTTTTAATGGCACAGTTTACGTGTCATCTCTTGAAACCCAACCATAAGGAAACCTCCCATTGCATTTCCCCATCCCCATTATGGGTGATAGGCAAATTCTCTGAAATCAAGAATTCTCTCTATTGCAGTCCCAAGCTTGAACTTTTTAATTTTGACTTTGGATGCTCTGGTATTTCAATAAAAGAAGCAAATGTCATATTGCTTCTTTTGCTACTCTGCTTTGGAAATGTTTTCAGAAAACACTGATTAAAGATGGTTTGCAGTAGGTAGTCCTGTCAACTACAATTATCTGTGAGCGTGTCCCCACACGGTGGCGTTACCTTGGCAAATTCACATCAGCCATGCCCACAGAGACAAGTGCATTTAACCAGAATGTCAAATGAATAGTCCCAGTGAAAAGTATTACTCTAAGGGGCAGTACCCTCATGACCTCTGACCAGCAAATTCTGGGAAACCAGATTATAATTAGAAGGTAAATGGCAGAATTTTGACTGAAACCCATGCTTGGTAGTTATATGGTTTGAATGTTTAATAACATGAAGCGCAGATGACTGGATGGGTTGGCCTCTTTGACCCAGATGTGGCAAGACCACCTCAGAGAGCCTCAGATCTGGCCCCAAACCCAATGTGATGGTTTCTAGACTTTGTTGCACTCCCCTCAAAAGACAAATTTAACTCCTTATACTTTAAAAGTTTCAAGCATTAGTGAGTGATTTAGACTACTATGGAGGAGAGCCTAATGAATACCACACAGTAAAACTTCATTTAAAAATCCCCATTAAATATCTTGTTACTTCCCTTAACATTTCTTCCTAGCAGCCAACAAACAACATTCTCTCTCTCTCTCTCTCTCTCTCTCTCTCTCTCTCTCTCTCTCTCTCTCTCTCTCTCTCTCTCTCTCTCTCGTGTTTTCATTCTCTGTCCACATAGCCCCTGGAATATGTCATATTGTCCTGAACAATTAAACTCTGGCTCCATTTTTTATAGTCCTACCCAGAAAAACTTCCTTTTCTTTTCAAAGTTTTGCTATTTAAGTTTGCCACCTGGAGATCTCATCTTTCATGCCAAATCTGTTTTCACCTAATAATTCCTAGGAAAACATTCTGATGCTAAGAAAAATAGGACTTCTTACTCCTTCTAATAGGAATCCACCACCCTCTGGGCCTGAACCCCTTCTCTGCAGAGCAGAGCTTAGGTGAGCACTGACAGTATTACCTCTGTGCTCTGTGCTTTTTCTCCAGAGAACATAGCATCCTTTCTGATGGATCTCTCATTCAATTGGTTAAAGTAATTAATTATATCACAGTCGACTCTGACTAATCTGAACTAGATTATATATTATCTTATTCAAGGGGCTCCCCAAGAACTTGAATGTAAGGGAAATAATAATACCCTCTGAGAGCTAACTGGGTCCCCATGAACTGGCAGTTTTACAATTAACAATAGATGCCTAAAGGCTATCCAGAGAGGCCTAATATCCAATATGTCAAAATTTCTAAACCAAGGCTGGCAGAGGAGGTGATTAGTATTACATATAAACAAACGTACATAGGAGTACATGTTGTTTTGAGGAACCAGAAGACTATATTTACCAAATGTAGTTGAGATGGGGTATTATTTATTAAGATCAAATTGTGCACATGTGGACAAAATGGAGAAAATACTTCCTTACTAGTAAAATACATTTTTTATAATTTAAGAGCTTTAAGATGGTCTCAAAATGCATTTCGAGTCACATTTGCTAGCATTCATGAGTCTTGCAGCTGAAAACTGGTCAGGAGCTTATCACTTGACAGATTAGAAAAGTGAGATTTCCAGAATTTAGTGGTATGGTGGTTCTTAATATTTGCTGTTATTCTCCAGTCACATTTATCTCAAACATTCGTGAAAATCAAGAGAGCTTTAGAATACTTATAGCTTTTCTTCTGTTTATTAATAACCTTTCACAGAATATAACTACCTTCTGCCCCATCTGCCAGTGGTATATTTATTCAGATATTTTAAATAACAGTTCCGGTGATTTTCATTTTGTTGAGTTAAAATGGGCTTGCCTATCCAGACTGTATCTGCATTTAACAATTGTTGCTTTTAACAGTAACCACAAACAGCAGTCGATACCTTCATTGCCCAAGGGCTATCAACGGACACGAAGCTTGGCTTAAAGTAGTAATCATCTTTGGAAAAGAAACTGTACTTCTGAGAGCAATTTATGGCATTTACTAATTCTGAGCTGCACTCTTGAAAAGATGGGCTGTGCATTAGCTCTTTCCTTTTATTTTCACTTTACTTAATTTGGAAATCAACTTTTATTTCAAGTGCCACAGTAATTTCTCATTGTTGAAAGCAGAATTACAATGAGAAAATTTTGAAAAGAATACATTTAGTTTAAATTAAGCAAAAAAAGAGAAAAGTAAGCTTAGCCACGATTCAAATTAGGATTTTACCTATAATATCTAGTTGTTTTAGAAAACACAAAGTGTTGCTGTTTCAAATGGACATTTCTTCGGAAAATCTAGCCTTCATTAAATGAAATGTTTGTAATAAAATAAGCTTTTGCTATCCATGTGTAAGAGTTAGTATTACTCAACATTTTAACCAGTACTTAGTATTTAGTATCAGACTCAATTTTTATCTATCCACTGGATTTATAATTGTATCTCCGTGTGGATTAATTTTTTAATTTCCTGATTATTAGCAATTCTAAATGTATTCCATACTTAAATTGGATGCTACAGTTTCCTTTTCAGTGAATGCCTATTTTTATCTTTTGCATACTTCATTATTGGATTGTGTCTTTTCTGATTTGTAAATAATATTATTATATTCTGAATACTAATCGTTGGTTGATTAAATGCACTGTAAATGTTTTCTCACAGTATTTCATTATCTTTCTTTTCTAATGGTTTGTTTGCACAATTGTATTCTTATGTCTTATTTATCAATCTTTTTCTTTATGTTTTCTGTGTTTTAATCAGTCTACCTCTAATCTGAGGATTTGAACATATTCTTTTATATTTTTTCTTCTAAAACTTTTAAAATTTGCTTTTTGTAGATAGATTACTAATCTTATTAATCTTGATGTTATGAGTGTGTGTGTGTAGTTTAATATAGAGATCTAATTTCTACGTATCTAATGTAACATAGAGAACTATCTTAGCACCATTTATTGAAGATCTTCAGTTATCTCTGGTACTAGTACTAACATGTAAAGTTTTCATATATATGTGGGCCTAATCTTTGTTAGTCTCTTCTGTTATCTTACCTATTTGTTTATATTTGAACCAATAATACAATCTCTTTATAACTTAGTGGATAAATTTTGAATGCTAATAAGGTACATACTCTCATGTTGATTGCTTTCAATATTGTCATGACTTTCTTTGGAGCTTTGCTATTCCATATAAATTTTAGAATTAGTTTGTCAACTAAAAATAATATTAATATTAAATACTGTTTTTTTCTATCTTCGGACACAATCTATTTCACTATTAATTTTTTTCTTTGTTGTCTTTCGTCTATGACTTCTTTTTATATTTTATTTTATTCTTTTTTTTATTATTATTATTTTTCTTATGGAGGGCGCAGCTCACAATGGCCAATGTGGGGATCGAACTGGCCATCTTGGTGCTACCCGCACCACTCTCTAACTGACTGAGCTAACTGGCCACCCCCCATCTATGACTTCTTAAATGGAGGGCACTTAATTTAGTTTAAGCATCACTCAAGTCTATCATTAATGTTTTATTCACATTATTTTACTATTATGTAATATGCTAATGGCTTATATTACATAATATCGATGTGTATAAGTAGGCCTGTATGTGTCAACACTCAATTATACTACATTACAAGGCTTAGAGAAGTTTTAAGTATGCTAATTTATTATTATAAATCTTTATAATATTTATGAAGATATTCCTTAACCTTTATTTTATGACTTACTCTTTAACTATTTTGAAATTGGATGATTGCCTGTTTTGGGCAGCACCAGTTCCTTCTTTCTATTTCTTTTCTTCTAATCTGTTGCCAATGAACTTGTTAGAATTTTGTCTAAGATAAAAGTAAATTGGTTTTGAGTATGGATTTAAGACATAATTAGTTAGCTACTTTTTATTGATCAGCTACTACTATTTACCAGTATTCGTGTTAGACATTTTATATGTCATCACAACAGCACTCCTGTTAGGGATGTATGATAATGACCAACATATAGATAAAATTGGGGATAACTTGCTCCAGGTCATGAAGTTGAAAGGCTCTGTAGTCGGGGTTGAATCTCAGTCTGCTTTTTTCTCTGTACCACCTTGCCTCTACTACATAGCAAGACATAAAATTGACATTTCATCAGACACATCATCATGAAATAATCTAAAACCAGACAACCTGATCCTGGGGGCCATGGAGTTCCTGATTTGCCAGATCTTTTTAGGAAGGGTGAGTGGGTAGAAAAGAAAGAGACACAGAGGGGCTAGGTCTGGAGGAGTCTTTCTAAAGTGATGGTGGCAGGTTGAGAAAAGCACTTCCCATATGTCAGAGCGGTGGAAGGAGGGGGAATAAAGGGAGTTTTAGATGGTCAGTCTGTTCTGCTACAACTCTTGTTCTGTAACAAAAAAGTAAATCAAATGTGATTGGTAAATAAAAGTATAATAAAATGTGATTGGGATAATAAAAGTATAAAGTTTCTGTGGATTTATATGTGATTTCTCCTTCCAGGCATGGGGAACCAGAAGAGTAGAAATACAATAATAACTTTCAATAAGAAAGGGAAATGGACAAGCTATTGATTGGGCTGATACATTGACTGCTGGAGCCATTGTGACTGTGCTTAAGAACTAAACACTAGTACCTGCATCCAGTGAGTCCCTCACTCAGATGCATGTGCTCAGCCTTGAGCAGGAGGCACGTCCTCCAAGACCCACCTAAAAGGCAGCCCCTGTCTCACCCTCTCTCAGCATTGGCTCAGCACCCACCACTCCTCTGCCATGTCTTATCTATTGTATTTTTAGTTTGAATGTCCATCCACTGTGGCAGCCTCTGGCCAAGCTGAGCTGAAGGTTTTTGCTTTTTGGGGTGCAGGATGGGAGGGTCCAACTTATTTCCCAATTAACAATGATAAATATTAATAATAAAACTAGATTATGCTAATGATGATGAAAATAAAGGTACATTTACAAAACAACATAGGTTTTGAACAGTTTTCTCATGACTGTCATCCCATATACTAGTTATTTAGGGTGCATATTTAATAGAATATGAATTTTTTTCTGGAATGCAATTATTGTGTCATAGCTGGCATGCATGTATTGTTATGGGCCTATCATTTCCTTATTGGTATTCAAAATTTATAAATAAGAGACTTACCTTACTTGGATATTACTTTTGGGTTACTCAAATGTGTGTTCGTAACCAAACACTACTGTGAACTACTGAAGTCTATGGGACAATTTATAAGGGTTATACTTGGTTCCATTTATTTTGAGTACCAGAGTGTCTCCAGTAGTCAGGGTTTACTCCAGCATCCATTACAAAACCTAGAAAATTTCTCTTTAACTCAAGGCTTTAGGAAGATCGTAAAATGATTTAATGTGATACATCTGCACAATTTATTACATAAAATAAAGCAAAATTATGTATGAAAAATGATAATCCCTGATATGAATCTTCAGTCCTGTCTTAGGACTGCATAGCTAAGTCCAGTCTCAATTTGTTACCTGGCACAGTCCGAACGCTGGAGTTTTTCTTCTGGGTGGCCACATTATAGTCTGATGATTTTTGTCTGCTTGCTGCTCCCCCACACCAAGACCCTTGCTATTATTTGCAGAAAAATGATTAGGCTCTGTGTTGCCTGTGAGTCACTTTAAGTGCCAACCACTCACCACTAGCATTTCTAAATGGCTTTCGTTTTTCTGCAATATGTTCATCAAATGCCTGTGTCAGTTGTGTATTCCTGAGGCATGATCGCACAACCCAGAGCCTCTTTAATTCTGACCGAGCTCTGCATTTTCTCTGCAAAGCTGGGGCAATGGAAAAGATCAGATTCTGCTCTTTCTGGCAAGAAGAGCAGAGGTCTGACCTAAAGACAGGGGCAAACCCATGGATCCTGGTCTTTTTAAATGGATGCCAGCATGCCCTGTCATCCTGTGAAAGGGCCTTCCTGACTGCCACAGTTCAGGGATGACTTTTCAATGCTCTTCCCTTTAGGTGGATATTGTTTGTATTTTTGTCTTCATCTTAGCTATCTTTCAGCACTAAATATTTGACATGTTATTCTACTATTCAAATATTAGAAATTCATGTAACAGAAGGGTAAAAATAAACCTATTAGAGGATTAAAAACATACATTATGAAGAAATATTTGTAATTTTGTCTTTGTAATTATGAACTAGTTCTTCATGATTCATGTTGAGCCCTTATTATTTATTTTGTAATTTATTTTCTGGAACGGCATGGTACATTGTCAAGGACACAGTTCTAGGGTTCAAATGACATGATTTCTATTCCTGGGCCACAAGATAAGAGTGTTACAGAGTGAATATTAACACCCAGGTGTGCCACACTGCCCCCTTTGGTCATCCTCACTTCATTTGAACACCTAAGTCCCTTTTCCCCAGAAGCCTTTGGAAGAACCAATATTTGTGCAAGGAAACAATATTTGTTGTATAAATATAGGGAACTCTTAAAATTAAAAACAGAACAAAGCCTAGTGTATTTTTTTAAGGTATTGGTCAGAAGTGTTACTTTTCCTGCAGCTGCAGTTTTCCAGTAAGAAAAATAGCCAAAGGAATAAAACACTGACTTTTGTATTTCATACATGCTGCAAAAATAGATGAAAAAAGGGGGAATGAGTAAGGACACTAATGGTAAGGAAATGGTGCTTATCTTTGATAAGCTGCAGTCTAATTTCTATGTGCAAAAACAAAGGTATCCGAGGGTGGTATGTGAATAAATGTCTAAAAAAAAAAAAAAAGGTGATGGCTGCTGAAATGAGGGAGAGATCATTTTAAGCAACCAGAAAGGACATTTGAAAAAGCGTTGATGTACAGCTGGGATTGTGAAGAACCTAATGAAAAATGAAGCAAGGTTAAAAATAAAAAGGGAAAGGAACCCCCCAAAAGGACATCTGTTTAATAGCAGATGTATTTTGATTTATGAAGTCTGTCAGTAGACATCATTATTGTCATGATCATAGGAATATCCTGGGAAAAATGTGCTTGGAATGAAGAGTGGCCATGTTGTCTAAAGCATCTTCTTATTCAGTGCAATTCCATGTTAAGAAGCTTTATTCTGGAAAGTCAAAAGTCTTACTGGGTGTACATAGCAAGTCCTGGGTGATTTTTTATTTGAGGAAATAGTTGTTTAAAATTTGTAAAAATCAAATATTTTCTGTCCTTTCTGTCAAATTTTCTAAGATTGATGCTACATTGTTAAAGTTCAAAGTTAATAGATTTTCTTATTAGAAAGGCTGATACTATATCAAGACTGTCTATATATATACGTTGTACTCAACAGCACAGCTTCAGAATTTTGAGTATCATCTTTATCTTGCACTTTCTTGTCAACTAATTTGAATCAGATATATTTGGATGTCTGAATGTCAATATACTCTACTATTTAATAATTCAAACACCCTTGAGATGTTATAATAATCCATGACTCATTTGAAAATAGAAAAAAGAGTACTTTAGGGTTACCCTAATGATTGGATATTAACAATATGGCTCTAGGTGTTATACCATGAGATACAAAGGGAGCCAGCCACATTATCATAGACCCTGAAAGTAATTAAGGGTTTTCGTTTCTCATTCCACACATTGGTTTAAATTTTTATTTGTTTCATGTAATGCTATATGTATGAGTGATCCTGTTTTGAGTGAAGGGCATATTTTTAATGAAATGAAATACCTGAGGATTTTAAATGTTGTTTCATACTAGTGTTTCCCCCCTAGCTTATGAATGGGACGGCATTAAATTAGGGTTGAGAATTCCCTGTCATTTAGCCCTCAGAACACTAATTACTCCCAGACTTTAGTTTACTTTAACTAGGTTGGGTTCCATCAAGTCAATACAGAATTATGCATAATTAAAATTATCAATAAGTAGTAAGTATTTATCCAACCAATGTCTTGAATTTAAAATAAATTAATTTGGCTTCCAAACAGGCCCTTCTACTTATAAGTACTGTGGAGAATTTTCTTTAGATATAGCCAAAATAAGAAGACTAGAGCCTCCATTTCATTACAAAAAAACCAGGTTGTTATAGCTTTAGGTGAAATAACTAATGTTAGGTATTGATTTTTAAATAGACAGTCCCTGGGATCTGGAATGAAAGCATTAGCTGGTGGTGGGGGGGGATGCATTGTGGATTGAAGATATTCTTAGATTGCAATTAAATGGCAAATGCAGATATAATTCAGTGTGTCCAGTGAAGGTTCTGTGTGTCATGTGAGTGTAGCATTAATCTATGTTTCTCATATTAAAATATCTGTGACCTTAAAAAGTAAACATAGCAAATAGCCTGGCATGTTCCATTGACTCTCTTATTTGTTAGTTCCATTTTTCATTTTACAGTGAGTTATTGAACACACCTGATTTATCAGCCTGGAGAGTGATATTAATATGATGAGAATGTCCATTCTGATTTTCCTTATCTAACGTTAACATACAATTTTTTTCTTTAGGAAACAGTGGAAACTAATTATATTCTTTTTTTACAATGTTATACTTGATTTTGAGAAATAGGAATTACCTTAGTTCAGAATACACAAGTCTAAGTAGGCCTTCCATTATTCACTTCTTGCCTTGTGTATTAATAATGTGCTATAACAATAATAACTATAGTGTACTGAGTACCTATTATGCTCTCGTGATAATGGTAGACATTTTATATTCACTATTTCTAAATATTAAAACAACACTGCAAGGCAGATGTTAAGATCCCCATTTCTTAGACGAGGAAATTGTGACTCAAAGGTTAAGTAACTTATCCAACCTATAACTGGCTAACAAGTGAAAGAGACAGAATTCAAGTAAAATTCTGTCTAAATTCAGAGCTCTTCTCCATCCAATTAGCCACATCATTTAGAACATTATGCAGTTGCCTTCATCTAAAGGAGATTTCGTGGTTCTCATGAATTAAACATAAATTAATATCTGAAACTGGAGTTTCCACATTTTCCAGAATATATCCTGCTATGATTGACAAAATATGTGAAAATAAAGGCCCTCCTTCAAAAGGCTTAGACCATGTAGGATCACTTTAAAACTGAAAAGGAACTCTTGAAGTTGATCAGAACGTAAAGTGAAATGTCTTTTGATTAGCACTTTGATGTTTTTAGAAGAGTCGTGTCACTGTCCTGTAGAGGAATTGCAACAGGAGCTCGGCTGGCCAAAGAGAACAGAGCTAAGGAGGACCTTCAGAATACAGGAACGATTGTTGAAACTTCCCAAATCCATTTTTGTAAAAATAGCTTCAATGTAGAATTGGAAATGTTTTAAGTAAATTCTGTAGAATCTTGAAATTCTAATTTCTCGTGTTTAATGCTAGGAAAATAAAGCAAAATAGCATTTATAATCCCTATGTTTTATATTGATGATACGAAACTTAGGTATGGTTATAATATTGTCCTGAAAAGTACTATCTGTAATATAATTATCATCCTTGTCTGTCTGGGGAAGTGAGCCCTTCTGAGAGATAAAAACAAAATCCAGAGGTTTCATCCAGAGGTTAGATTTGGGGGAGAGTGGCAGGCAGAATGGGGAGGGATGATGTAGAAGATGGTAGATATCATTTGCTTGACGTTTATTTGTGAAATAAATGAGTGGAAGTGTATAAATATCAAACCCATCTTGTACATTTGTGTCATTCACATATATCCATTAACCAGCCCGTAAAGAATGCATATGCTTTACTAGGCAGTGTGGAACAGGCACATAGATGAAAGACATTTCTCTGTTCTTGACTTGCTGAGGTCTAGTGTGGGGAACAGATATGTAACCAAATTGTAAAAATATCCAATGATTTATATTGCTATAGAAGTAAGGATGAAGTTAGGTCCTATCATTCATGACTGCTCAGGTCTGGGGAGCTTTGCTAAGGAGGTAATGTTTGGGCTGAATTTTGAAGGATTTACTACTTTTTTGCTCTTGAGAAGATGGTGAGCCAGCAAGGACTGAGATCTCCCTTCTGTGAACTTATCAAATGCAAGACTTTTCCGTGAGGTAAAAGGGGGAAAAAAAATTCAAGAAACATGTCTATAAAAGCCATACTTAAAGGGAAGCAACGGGTTAAAATGAAAGGATGAAAAAAGTATCTATCTTGCAAGTGTGAACTGAAAGAAAGTCTGTTATACTAATTTTGAGGTTAAAAACATTTAAAGGACAAAGGAAAATACTATAGCCAGATTAAAATGAAAAGGAGTTTCACAGACAGAATAGAGTGGAAGAGCATTCTGGATTACAAGAACAGCATACGCAAAGGTCTGAAAGAATGAGGGATTTGTGTGGTAACACCAAAACATTGTCTGTGGTATGAAGTTTGAAAAAGATAAAGGATTTAGTTCTTAAGTCAGATTGTGGTGAGAACATGAATGGCCTTAGAATTCATGGTCTCTGCTCTTGTCACTGAAATAAGTGTCTTAAAATAGGAAAGGTTCCATACATCTGGGAAGTCTAATGAACTTAGTGATATGGCCAATTGCAAATGTTTGTACTTTATAGTCCATTGCTATAAATATTTTGATCAGTCAAAAAATAAGTAAAGTATGTGTTGGGTGCTTGCTCTTTCTTGAATTTGGTAGTTGGCACCAAACTAGATCAAATCATGAAGTCAGAATTTAATTGCGACATGAAATAAATGTTGCTATTTTCAGAGGCATGCTTTCTGGCATTCTCTTGATTTAACTTGGTGATTGTAATGGTTTGGTATGGTAGATATCAACTTGACATTTATGGCAAGAAATGACATGAAAGCTCTGGGTTGATTTTTTGATGTTTGCCATAATTTATGTTAACATGTGGAAATTACTCTTATCACACCTCTCAAACATAGCATCCAAATGCTACATATCACTATTCATTTTGGTGGTCAGCATGCCATGTTTTTCCAAGATGATAAATATTAAACGTTCAGCTACAGTAGGAGACTTACTTTATAAAATAATATAAAATAAAATTGAGTCATACCAGATAGCCAAGATCAGAGGGCTAATTTTACTTAACTAGAATTCTTTCAGAATTTTTATTTTCATAGCCCTGCAGCCAAAAATAGTGTTTTGTCTTAAAACTAAGAATTGTATTAAGAGTCTCTGGTTTCATAAATACCTTGTACATACAAAGTTTAGTAAACATAGGATAGGTTGGTCAAGGGTGGTTTGTATTTCAAAATCAATGCTGCTTAAAAGAGAAATGGTGCTTTGTCATCAGTGTAAAACATTACAAAGATTTCTGGTTGATATGTAATGATATTTTGATATTTACATTCAGACATATATATATATATATATGCACATATATATGCATGTATATATATGTGTATATATATATATATATATATATATATATATATGCACTAATGTGAAATAGTTTTTGTATGTGAAATATTAGTTTTAGAGTTACAGAAACAAATAGAAGACATTTGGTCCTGTCCAAAATGTCCACGAAGGTATTTGGCCCATGTCAAAAGGTCCTTGATACTTGGTCCTGTCCAAAATGCCCATGGAGATATATCATCCACACCAATTTGAAATGTAATCCATGAGTATATTTGGTCCATGCCCAATGGCCCTTGAGATTTGTCCTGTCTAAAACATCCACACTTAGAAAATATCTCTGGGTTCAAATAGGACATTTATTTATACTTTTGGTTTGCTGGATTAATACATAAAATATACTATCATGTTTTTTTGTTCCAATACTTGTGTTGTGGCTATTGCCAATAATAACCCTTCTTGGCTCTGTAGTGTAGCTAGTAATTGCATATGTGGTTAGGTAGATGGATCGAGGTTTGAATCTTGCAGAAGAGTGGGGTTTATGTTAACTGTGCCTACAGAGTAAGAGCTCTACAGTTAGAGAAATGCATAGAGGACAAGTTGAAGATGGGATCTCGTGATGCGTGGTGTGTTAATTTTTCAGCAAATACCAAGGACCTTTTGGCGTGGACCTTTCTCAGTGGACGTTTTAGAAGGATCAAATACGCTGCAAAGCAGAAATACTGTATATACAAAGTGTAAGAAAACATTGTGTTATGTGTCTCAAGTGACTTTTGCAAAGAAGTTTGTCTGAACATATATATTTTTTAGAATTTTGAGGCAGGATGGTATAATCAATGGAATTCTCCAATTAAAAATAGGACATGTGGACACTAGCCAATGTAATCGATAACCATACTTTTCTAAAAGCTCAGCCATCACTGCAGTTATGAGATCAATTAGTATAAAGTGGACCTACAAAGGCAGTTTTTGTTAATTTCTTAGTGCCAACATCTTTAAGATCCTTCATAAGAAAAACATATAAATACTTAATTCACTCAAAAAATATTTGATAACTTTGTTTAAAGTATACCATGTAAGATAATTTCTGTTATAGTCTGATGTCTGACCTTTTTTCCAGTGGTTATTCTATGTTGTGAAACAGCAACAAGGCAAGTAAAATAAATGCAAACAAAGAAAGTATAATTAAATTGCTCTTGATTTCAACAAGAGATTTTTTTTCAGACATGCATGTACTTAGCTTTTTAAAATTATGATTTATTATTGATTTGAAGATAATTATTGAGATTTTAATAAGAATATACTAAAATGAAAAAGAATGAAATATTAGATCTTACTTACTCCCGATCACTAGTCTCATACTAGAATCCTTTGGAGAAGGAATCATTTATTGCACAGATGTTTATCTAGTAACACACTACATGCAGGATATTATACTAATCTCTGGTAATATTATAAGAAGTAAAATTCCTTTAATTTGCTAAACGAAGCATCTATCACTATGGGTAAGGCACTCAATATTTAATTGATTACATAATCTTCATTAGAATTGACATAGTTCCTTGAAAAAAATAAGGGAGTAACAGTTTTCAAGTGTTTTAATACTTATGAATTAAAGATCCATACAATGTTTTATTAATAATATTTATAGTAATAATACTATTTATTGAATAGTTTTTTTGACAGATTATGATACTCTGTAATCTTCATAAAAGCACTGTAGGTTTATTATTTTGAATCCATGGTTATAAATTGAAATTCAAGGAATACTGAAATAAAATCTAGAGGTAGAGAGTTTCTTATCAAACTTATAATAATTGCTTTGACTGTATGTCTCTGAAAACTGAAAATTCCATTAAAGTAGAGCCTGGGACATTCTTGTATACATTTATATTTTCAGGGCTTACACTACATAAAATAGTTTTTTATAAAACACACATTGCTGATGTGTTTTCTCAAACCTTTTATCTGCTCTTGAGTCCAGGAAACATTTCCTTATTTGAAGACAATTTGGTAACCAATTAGGTTGTTTTTGTGAGAGGAATCACTTGTATAATAAATTGAGTATTCACTATTTAATAAGAATTGGTGATGTTTCTCTAAGATATAGAAAATTCAGGTAAATAAGCTACTTAGTTCAAAATAAAAATTAGTACACTGTACTTTTCCTCCATTTCTTATCCTTGTGAGTCTATAGGAACCAAATCTGTTGCCTGAAGGCAAGTGTGTATAACTTTATTGTTTTGTCAATAGTTTGAGAAATATGAGGCCAGAAGAAGCAGCAACATGAATGAGGGGAGGAGTTATAGTTTTTGGTGATTAATTTATAACTATCCTGTAAAGCACTATTCAGCATATCAGGCAAACAAGTTTTAAATCTTATTGCCTAGATTCTAGAATCATTAGATTTGATATCACATGAAAAGTCTACGCTTGATTATAGATGAACACAGGATATATTGTTGTGGTAAAATAAATCAGGTTACACACCATTCTTTCCAGTGGCGTCTTTGGTCATCAACCTAGACTGATTTGAGAAAAGGTTATTGTGAGCTAGGGTCTAAGGATATTTCTGGAAATATGTTGATGCCATATAGATTTTTAATACATTTTTTTGGTTTTGTTTTGCCTATAACCTGCATAAAAAGAATTGGAGTTTTCATAATCACTTTTGAATGACATTTTGCATTAGGATTTGATCCCCATTCCTATTTTCTATTAAATTGGAAACCTGTTTTTTTCCCTGTTCTTTTTCACTTTTCATTTGAATAAATATAAAATATAATATTTAGATCAGCTTCCAAAAAATTTATTAAATTGAATTAAAATTGATTATATTGAGATATTAAAAATTGCCTATTGAATGTAGGTTGATATTTGCATTAGCTTTTTATGGTTCTTACAATATAGAATTTAGTATCTTTTTTTTGCAAGCCAGTAAAATCAGTTTTGTAAATGCCCAAAAAGAAACCTAGTCACATTTCTTTACCGACATTGTTGAGATGATGTGAGAAAAATTAACTCAACAGTCTTAATATTTAAATTCTTGGATAATGGAGCGTGATAATCAATGTATTTGGTGGTGTTTTTAATGATAATTATTTTTTCAGAAGTAACTGGTATTAATTGTTCAATGTCTTTTCACTATAAACTAAGTTTTTGTTATCAAGCATATAAAGACAAGACTGCTAACAGGGAAAAAAATGCTAAAAGAATTCAGGGATGAAATATAAATAAACCTTAGGTTAAATAACTTGTCAAAATGAAGAAGGTACATTATTTATACTATTTTATGTGGAATGCCCTTTCCTAGACCCTTTGAGAAATAGGATAATTACTAACTCACTCTTTTGGAGTTTTATTTTTTGATTATAAAAGCTGGGGGACTTTTGTAGTTTGAGGGTATAATTTAAGTTTAACATGACACATGATATATGAGTGTATTATATCAATACTGGGGTTTTTGTTATCCCTTCATATGCTTATCACTACTTTGTATATTTTGTTCAAAATCACTCTAAAACAATTAGACAATGATTCCATTTTTCATCACTAGATAATATTAAAATTTATTCTGAATATCTCAGATAATTATTTGCATCCTTTTAGTAAAGGACAAGACGGCCGACTTGAGAATGTGAATGCTAGACCTACTCAGAGATGATCTGTTAGAAACTAAGTAAGACTCTTTAAGTCACAAACTTGAGCAAGTCTCTTTACTTTTTTCATGTATAAAATAGGGAGCTTGTTTGTACTAGATGAATTGATTTCAATTATTTTTTTCTTGATATAAGAAGTTACTGTTCAAAAGAAACCTTACATCCCCAAATGTAAACAGATAAAAGTGAGGCTTCCCTGATAGGGGGAAGAATGTTTGCTGTGAGAGAACACTGTGAGAAAACTCCCAGGTACTTCAGAGAGTTTGAACACCACTGTAGACAACCTCTAAATTTCCCCCAAGACCTAAAATTATATGGTTGGTTACATCATCTCTGAGGTAAATTACCAGAGCCACAGTATTTCTATCCCTTGCATTTTATACACCAAATTTAGTGAAAGTTGTAATATCAGATGGAATTAAATAGTGTTTTCCACTGACAGGAACGTAAGATTTTTCTTGTTTAGCTTAAGTAAATGCAGTTTGGAAAACTCCTTCTTTTTAAATCTTGCAATTTATCTGTCCAGATAAAATTTTGCAAGAAGTAAGAGTTAATCTATGAAAGGAGGAAAATGCAGCGCCATTTCCTTTAGCAGTGGGTTATCTGCCTGATGATTTAACAACTTTCCTTGGTTCCACTAAAACTCCATATCCTCTTTTCCTTTCCCTTGTTCTACACTCTGTTGTTGACCAAAATCTCTCCTCCCTCTGATTGTTCTGGGAACCTGGAAACACTCTGCTTTCTCTTCTTCCTTCTCTGTGAAAACTAATACCTTAGGAATTATATATTCCTTGCTGATCTAATTTACAAAAGGGAAAAGACCCCTCTCATAATCAGTGGATTATTACTTTTGGGTTTGCCCATGGGCGTGGCTAGATGCTAGCAACCCAATTTGTGATGTAGAATTTATTGCTCATAAAGAAATGATGTCATTATTAGTGAGTGGAGGAGTTCACAAGAGACTATAGAGTTCTTAGTACTATATACTACGTAGGAGTTCATTTACTTTATAAGTGAATTCCTCAATGCGTATTGTTCTGGGACTCTAGTTGATAAACTATTATAGATGCCATTTCTTTTAGAAAATTAAGGTCTGTATTTCAAGCAACCAATGTAGAGATGAATGAAAAACATTCATAGTTATTCATGTATTGCTCTACAGGTGCATGTGTTCACTAATTCTGCATCCAGCCGTAAGAAAGCACCCACACTTTCTCTTCCTTTAGCAGGTAAACAATTTAGACTGAGATTGAAATAAGGGAGCATTTTCAGGTCTAAGCTATTTTTTTTTTTAAATTTCTATGTCATAGAGACTGGATGCAATAAAATTGATAGGGGGCTACTACCATCATATTTAGATTTCTGAAATGGACAATTGCCTTATATAAATAGCAAGTGAAAAAAATCAAGCCAGTCCTTTATAAGCATTTTATTCTGGGGTGTGCTTATTTTCCGAAAACTACCTCTACTAAATCTCCTGTCAGTCTTGAAACTAGAAGGCAAAAATGCTTCTAGTGCTACAGCCAACTGCAGTGTAGCCAGAGAAACAGGCAACAAAAATAGAACACCAGGATTGCTGTGCGTGGGTGAGGCAGAAACCACATTATGAGCAAAAGCTTCCAGTATTATTTTAGAACCAATACAGAGCTCTGCACTTCTCTCCTCTCTCTTCCAAAAACACATACTACAAAAATAAAATAAAATGAAATGTATGTGCATTTGCCCTCTTAGGATTGTTTCTTAATTTTGATTTTAATTTTTCTTTTTCTTTCTTTTCTTTCTTTCTTTCTTTTTTTTTTTTTTTTTTGCCTTTTTTCTTTGGACGCGAATCGCCAATAGGGAAACAGTGTGTAAAGCAAGCTTGGAGGGAGGAAGGAGTTAATTGCTTGTAAGGCCCTGCAATAGAGAATTATGGTTTGAAAGATAGAGGCTGGACAGCTGGGTTTGCTGGTGTATTTTTAAATGCATTAATGCAGGCTCCAATCACTCGGCCAGGCTTGACCTATTTTTGGCTCAGGCCGACCATTGTTCTATTTCTGTGCCTGTGGGCCATGCTGTTGTTGATTCATATGCAAATGGATTATCACTAGCTTTAGCCAACTTGAGCGGAGAGCAGCGACCAGAGAGGAGGAAGACACTCACAGATAGGAGAAGGGCACCGGCAGAAGCCACTTGCAGGACTGACGGTTCTTGCAACGAAACTCTAGCAGCCTGAAGAACTTTAAGCCAGGTTTAATTGGTTTCTTTTTCTCGTGGGTAGAGTTAATATTTTTCTACTTGTTCTGACAAAGCAATAACCCTGAAGCACATTCCTATTTCCCACCTGCTTTCAGTTTCCAGGATAACCTAAACTCCAGAGTCATAGCATCCACCTGGTCCTTTCTGCTTTGCACACAGGTTGGTAACATGGGAAAAGTGACCAGGTCTTTTGAAAAAGTGTCTGTCCATCTTAACAGAAAGAAAATCATTGTCGAAGTTGATTCTCTGCAGCTTCTCCGTGAGGAGGGAGGACCAGCGGGGGTAGCTACTGGGGCCCGTGCACTGAGCAGAGATGAATCTTTCATGTAGCTGAACTAAGAGTGATTGGAATATGCTGCAGACAATTTACGAGAGTGACTCGTGTTTTTCCTCAGATGGGGTGGCTGGACGAGAGCAGCTCTTGGCTCAGCACAGAATGCACAGTATGATCAGCTCAGGTAAGAGCCTCTCATAACTGAGACATTTTACGCTTGAAAGGGGGCTGACTTGGGAAATGCAGCTAAGAAAAGCACCTCTCCAGGATTTGCTGCTTTTTGGTGTTGGTGTTGCTATTTTCTTGGTGCGTCTGTAGGGTTTAACTTAGATCCCTTCCATTACTGTTTCTGTGCATATTCAGTCTGGTTAGGGACGGCTGCTTCTGAATGAAATCGCACAGCTTTTGATGAAGGATGGAACTGAGATAAGTAACATGTAGTTGGGGGTGTTTTGCCTTACTCTGCAACTAGAAAAAGGAGATCAGTACTGATTGATTGTAAGTGTATTCCAGTGGGACCTTAAAAAATCAGGTAAGTTCATACTGGGGCTTCAGTTTAAATTGCAGCCTTGGCTAGCCTGATGATATTATATTTACAGTGTGCATACAGAAGCACATCTATTTATAGACCTACCTTCTGAAATGTGTTTGCTAGGGAGTTGTGAAGGTAGTTTTAATGTGGATTTTTCTCATCAGCCCAAAATGAAACTAATTAGGATGAAATGAAATTATTATTAGCAGATGGTTATTTTCATTTTCTTCAGAGCCATTTGGGGAGTCTAACATTGTCAAGCAGATGGGAAGGCATACCACATGTATAGGTGTTATATGCAGGTGCAATGTTTAAAAGAATAACAGTAACCGATTCCAATTTCTGGTTTCTCTGTGTATGTGCTTGTGCCTTCAAGGAGATGGGCTGATGAGAGTCGAAGCTTGTCAGCTTTATTTATTTATGTTTGTTAAAAAGAGGAGACTCTCCAGACAATATCACTTATTTGTCATTGGTGCTTTTCATACTTATTTCCTCTAGCTAGTTCACAAAGATTGGAGTTTTGTTTTGGTCCTCTTCTGAATGCTTCAATCTGACTTGGCTTCGCTCTCCTCCCTCACATCTTCTAAATTCCTATATGGGCTTAATCATAATTATAGACCACCACCTAAACTTCCATGATAAGAATGCAACATAAAGCAGTGTATACTTGGTATAGCTAGACATGAAAGAAATATTCCACAGGTTGGCATGATGCCTATTTTAATGTTGAACACCTTTGCACCTATGGATCAATGTTTCAAGCAAGTTTTTTTTTAAACCTCTGTTAGTTAATGATGATTTTAAGAGTCTTCCATTGACCCATTTTTTTTCATGGAATTAGAATAAAATACCAGTTTTGTACAATTTGGCATGTTTACACTTCAGTGGCAGGAATTATATTAATTAGTGCTGTCTGTTTATCTAAAGCAATCACTCCAGAATTTCAGTACAGTTTGTTATCTTCCTGGCTGTAAATTTGACAAGAGCTTGGGGAGGGTTCAGCTGGTCACTTAACTTTTGCATTTTATTCTTTAAATATGGACCAACTCTTCAAAAATAACTATTTTAGGTGTCTTTTCAGTAGTACACTTTATCCTTTGAGTCCTGTCTCTGTGCTGCAAGTTTTAATATTGTTTTCATAGGGTGGAAACAGAGTGGTGCCTTTCAAGCAGCAACTGTCTGCTGACATCGAATCTTGCTACAGGTGTTTGCAAGTTCACTGTTTCTCAATGCGTTGGACAATCGTACCTAACTTTCCTCTGATTTTAGCTGAGATTATCATTTTTCCGACATTTAATGATTTTTATACAAAGTAACAATATTTTCAAGCAGGGCAGTGCTTGAGACTGTCCATGCTATGGTCAGTTCTACAAGAAGCAGCATTTAAACCCCAGCTATTAAATGACATGTGATGTAGGTTGACATTAACACCCAAACCTGGCTGGTATAAAGAAGGAGACTCCAAGTTCTATTGATTTCTAAAATTTGAAACATAAATACATTTGCCTCCTTCCTATCATGCTATGTAATGTTTGATTTTGTTTGCTATAATATGTCCTTCAATTTAATTCCCCCAGTCCCCCCCCCCCAGTTTTTATTGTGTACTTCTTTTGAGGAACGGGCCTTCAATCTTGGAGTCACCAGGAGTGTTTTACAGAATACTGATGCCTGGGTCCTATCCCCAGAGTTTCTGATTTAATTAGTATGGTGTTAGGATATTTAAAATATCCTAACCAGTGTTAGGATATTTAAAATCTCCCAAGCAATCCTAATATGCAGCAAACTTTGAGTGTCACTGATGTGGGAAGAGGGGAAAGTGACATTGATTCTGGCAATATATTTCAGTAGGGTTTGTCCTTTAAGTTCATTGCTGCATTAGGAGTGTGTTTGTCTTAATTTAGGTATAAATCTCCTTTATTTCCCTGTGGATCAGTGGCATGATGTGATTGATAGGCTTAGAAATGGATGGAGTCTTTGGATTTGAAAAACAGAAAAAAAAATAGATGGTTGCAGTTCCAAGTGGGGGAGAGAGAGCACTGTTCTAGGAGTCAGAAGCTCTGTGTTCTGAGAGCTCTGCTGCTAGCTGATTATGTAACTGGTTTATGAATTTGTAACCTGAAGAATAATGGTGTCCTCCTGATTCTCTCTTGGCATTCACAGGAGGGTCAAATGTCACAACATGTTATTAAAGTGTGTACTCACTACTATTATTACTAATTCTAGTGAATGAATCTGGGCTCCTGGCTCTTCAATAAGGCGCTATTTCACTGAACTAGATAGATGCATTAGATTGTATGTCACATGGGGGAATGACTGTTTTATTTTGTAGTAAGTTTTCTTTAATCTTATAAATCAGCTTTTTCTTTTTCTTTTTGGTTTTCCTGGTATGATAAGAATTAAATTCTTTTCTTGAGCAAATTGTGACTATAAATCAGGGTAGCTAGTGTGTGTGTGTGCATGTGTTCTGTGAAATGTCTCATTACATAATAATCAAAGGCAAAGTAGTTGTCGAACATGTAATACAACAGTGAAACCCCAACAGCAGATATCTTGAGATTAGTTATTTTAAAAAGCTTTGTTTTGCTGTTAGCCATTGTTTTACAGTACCCATTTGTTATTCTAGTTCTATTGGATGCTATGCATTAATGCATTAATGCAGGCTTCAATCACTCGGCGAGGCTTGACCCATGCACATGATTTTTATTCAGAGATCTTTATATACTATTGAATTATAACTGTTTTATATGGTTCCATTTTTTCCTAACATTGACCCACCCAGGCTAGACATGTTAGGTAGAACTAGGTGGTAGTCTGCTAATGTCTTTTCAGTTAAAAAGCTCTATAATACTGAATCTTGGAATTCAGTAAGAGCGATACATTTTGCCAGGTCAGTCTCTACTTTTGTGACTTGAGGGGCCACTGTAAGTGATAACTGTGGCCGAAACTGAAGCAAATATTGACTCCAGTCCCTCAGCAGTAGCTGGCAGATATGGGTGTTCTCCTGTTGCCAGGCATGTTGCTTAACACGTCGGACAGCAGAGCTGTCCAGACAATATTGGAACAATTATTGTGAAAGAATTTCCTAGAGTTTGTATAGCATTAATGAAAAATACATTTACAATAAGGACAACTCACATTTCATTCTTATTTTAGGGGAGAAAAGAAAAACATTTAAAACTAAATCCTGAATTTCTTTTATGGAAACTGTATCTTCACCCTTGGAGAATCTCTTTCCCCGCCTTGGTATACATCGTCAAGGGAAAAGGAACATTTTAGATTCAGTAGTCTTTTACATCTCCTTGGAAAGCAGAATCTAATTATGAAAATGTAAGTCTGTGAAATGCTCCTGTCATGTCAAGAATCACTTCTGGTATTCCCCATAATTACTGTTTTGCTGTTCTCTAACTCAGGTAATCTTCACTTAAAGGCTGTTATCTATTTGAATATTTGATGGGTAGCAATCAAACAGCTAGTTATAAATAGGCCCATTGAGAATGGGGACAAGAATGAGTATTTTTTATTTCTGTGGATGACACAGGTGGCATAATTGTTATGTCCATTAAGTAAGAAAATTCAATAAAACCCCTGAGAAGACTAAAATAAACCCCAATTATGAATTTAAAAATGGTGATTTTTGATTTTGGAGATGAGAAATTTGAAAATGTACCACCTAATATCTTATCACTGATAATGACGTGATCCTAAAATACTAGAAGCCAGCAAATACCCCTCCCCACACTCAATATTGGTAATAACTGAGCAAAGAAAATGATGTGATCTAATGAGATATACATACCTCAGAAACTAAAAGTCAAGAGAAAATGGAAGCAGGGGTCTTTGAAAAGAACAGAGGCCTAAAAGAACCTAACAGGGCCTCCTTAGAATGTTACTGACAAGATGACAACTTCCGGAAAATTCTAACGTTCCCAAATTGGAGAGATGCAAACTGACCGCATATCCTCCACTTTTGTAGGGTTTTTTTTTTTGTTTGTTTTTATTGTTGCTATTGCTTCTTCTGACTGAGGAATAGTAGAAAGGATTTTGGAAGAGAAACTAGAGAAATGGGGTAAGGTGAACAAAACTATGTCTCTGGAGAAATGAAGGCTTCAGAGCAATACTCTAAATTGGGAAAATGATCCATAGCTCTTTGCAATGAAATACCCTTCCCCAACTAATCTTAGAGATTCCACTAAGAAGAAAACCTCAACTCGGTTGAATGCATGGAATTGATGGCTTCCCACAAATAGAGCACTTTAATGAGAATATAAATTCCATAAAACAAGAACTCAAAGATGAGATGCTGAAAAAGGATATTTTAATCTAAGGAAACAAATTGAGAATGAAAAAAAGCATAATGATTATAGAACAAAAATATTTATTAGAAATAGCAGGAAACAGAATAGACACCAGTGACAATTTCACCAACAAAGAAGAAAGGCTTGAGACAATCAGTGGGCATGAAAAGGAGAAATAGATTAAAGCAGTTGGAGAGAAGTCAATAAATAAGAAAGACAAAGGCAATAGAACAAAAAGACTATTTATGTCCCTGAAGTTGATATTCCAAAACACTTAAACAAAAGATAATTTTGTGAAAATGAAGAAAGATCATTTGACTGATAAAAAAAAAAAAAATGATCTGCAGATTGAAAAAGCTCCCGTCTTTTAGGAAAATTAGCTGCAAGTGCTTACCGCAGAGTCATATCCTGACTGGGCCGCTGAATTTCAAATGATAAATAATTCTTCAGGGGTTCAGATCAAGTAAGGACCTATTGTGGGGGAGGGTGCAAAGGAGTGGAATGTACGGGCCTCAAGAAGACTTAGCAAACGTATCCAACACTCATTGCCAGAAGATAGTGAAGGAAAATCTCTGGAGTTCTAGAAGTACAATCCAATGTGCCACCCTTGCAAGATGTTATTAAAATATAGAGAAAATAGGTGTGCAAGTTAGAAATAAATTCTCAGACATGAACTAAGCTGTTTGACAAGGAAACCCACGACGAGATGGACGCAAAAAGTGGAATTCATGAGTAGAGAAAACATAGTAAGATTAAGGGGGCAACACTAAATCTATTTAAACAACTATGAGACTCTGTGGTTATAGGACAGAAAGCAAATTTTATAACGTAGGGCAATGTAAAAATATTCATAAAGCTAACCAATATAAGGCATTGGGGAGCGGTGAGATGGAGGGATGTGTGAAAGTGCTGATATCCTCTCTGAGCGGGGACAGACTCAGTGTTGCTTAAAATAGAAACATAGAGTTTAAAAAAATAAAAAATAAAAAGACTCCAAACACTGATTTTTAAAAATGGTTTCTTTATATAACCTTAGAGAAATCTTTTTGGAAATAGTTCTTCTACAGGAAGGAAACATTTAGTATGTCTCTAGTCCCTTCGATTGCAATTTTTAATTCTGTTAAATTCATTTAGATTTAATGATTTTTAAATAAAAATAATATTGCTGATATGATCTCGTTTTTCTAAAAGTTATTTTGTCTAGTTATTCATTTCCAGAAGAATTTGTATATAGATAGAAAAACTAGGAAATGTTTTGTATTTGTGGTGATTGTGGTGCTGATGGTAGGGGGACTTTTGCTTTCATCCTCAGCCATTTTTGCCTTTATGCATTTTTATTATATGCACATATCTTTTAAACAGTGTTTCTTACACATCCATACACAAAGTTACTATGCCACAGTACTAACACTAATTAATGGTTAAGTAGTAGGTATGTTAGTTAAGTTGCCTTCCTCTGCAAGTGACAGAAAATCCTAATCAGAGTGACACACAACAAGGGAATTTATCATTTAGTGGAATAGCAGGATAGTTAGGCAGCACTAGGTGGTCAGTATCCGCAGCATTCAGGCCCTTCATATGCCTCCACGCGGCTGACCTTGTACTTGGTGTCCTCACCAGGCTGTTTCCCCCAGGAGCCACAGGTGGACTGTCACAGTTCTAGACATTGCATCTACTTATGCTTGATAAATTCCAGAGACATAAAAGAGAAACCTTGCTTTGGGGGGTGTTTTCTTAAGGAAGGTAGTTTTACCCAAAATGTCTCCAAAAGTAAATCATCCTTCATCGTGCACTAGCTAAAATAGCATCACCTGCCCATAGCCAGTCCTTGAAAAGAAAAATGGGACCACCATGGGAGCTCCTTAGGGCCATGCCAGGTAGGGTGGATGCTGCCACTAATAATCTAGATTCTATTAGGAAGAATAAAGGGCGAGAAGAATGGATGTTTGCTAGGCACCAGCAGTATTTGCTACAGTGTGTATGTTGGTGGTTGGAAATCTCCTTTGTAATTTTCTTTAGTTTGTAATTTCTCCAAATACAATTAATTAAGTGAAGGAAGTGTACTATGTAATTTCTCTTTCAACTGAATTGTGGGTCTTTATTTTTATGAAGATATACATACATGTAAACACTTAGGTTTGTGTTTTTTTTTTTTACTAGCATTGAGTAGAAAGACTTTCTTATTACTATCTGTCGTTGGAAGGTGCCCTAATAAAGAGACTTGGAGTTATTGTGGGAGAAAACTGGTCTCTGTAGGTTGTAAGTCATTTTTTTAGAAAGGAGGAAAATAAACATTGTGGACTGGTGCATTACAGTCATTTATTATAAGTTTGAGTAAAATATTCCTTTGAGGGATATGAAGAATATTTAGAAATTTATCTAATCATGTATACATTTTTCAGTACATTAAAGAAGGAGTATCTTAAAAATATTTGGAGTGCAATTTCTTTGCTGGTATGTTATAATTATTACATTTTATAGTAATGAACGATTTTAACAATCTGGAATGGTAACTGCATTTTAACTTTTTTTTTTTCCTGAATTGGATACTTTGAAAACAATTTAATTGGAATAAAAGCCCATGAAAATGGCTTTAAAAACAAGCTTTCTCTAGATGAAATTCAAAGGTATTTTGCCATGTGCTTCAAATCAGTGTGGCAGTGCTGTGCTCTTTTCCGTTCTTGAAAGGAAGTTGACCTGTCAGTGGTTAGTTTGGGATGCCTGGTGTCCTTACTGTGGGGAGTTTTCCCTTTCCTAATCTAAGGAGGTTGACAAGCAGGAGATGAAAGGATGAGAAAATACCTTGTGTACACTACTTCCAGTTTTCTTCCACTAAGTCAGTTACACAAAACAAATTTAACTTAAACAAGAATTTCTACAACATTAAATGACCTACACTTTTAAGTGTTTCAGAAATATTATGTTTAGGGTTACTCCGTACTGCTTTGGTTTATGACTACAAAATGAATTCTTATGTTTTATAAGAATATCAATTTCATTCATTATCGTATTGTTAAATTTTCCATAGTAAAATAAGTGATGGGCCTTTATATGTAGTGCTTTTAAAATACCCCACAATTAAATCCAATGAAAACTACATTTAAGGAAGAAGGAAATTTACCAACCACAGAATGTAAGTGGTCATTTACTTATGATTAAACTCTTTGCATGTTGATAAGGTTGGAAATACCCCAGAACTTCATTTTCTTGCTTCTTCCCCTCATGGTCTACCACTTGTGTTAGAAACGTTCAGTTTATAATTTATATTCAGTATTGACACAATTGTAGACATGTGGGTGTCATTTCCCAGTATTTGAAGTAAGTTTTGGTGGATGTCTAAGGCATGACATTTCCAAACTGGGTGAAAATATCAGAATGTCATAAAGTTTGTTTTTTCTTCAAAATTTGAAATTAAGGACAAACGAATAAACAAACAAAAAGAAAATTTCATTGAATTTCCATTAAATTATTTTGTGGCCTGGGAATTCTTGCTTTAGTAAGAACATGTTCACACAGAGTGTTTCCGGGGAACTGCATGTAGGGTGAACTAGAAAAGTTCTTGGTGAATTGAACACACAATTAAAATTTATTCTTCATGGTGTTTTTTAAGTCTGCTTACAAATAACATTCAAGTGTGTGTTTTGAATCCAAGATTTAACATCAGGAACTACTCATGTTAGATTCGAAAGAAAAATTGTCACTATCAGTTATCATTATCATGTTTTTTCTGCCATTTCAACTCTGATCTAGTTTAGTCTCGATTTAAAAGGTCGATGATTGGACCCATATTTTTCCATTATTTTTATCACTGTCATTATTATTATTGATATAATAAGCTAATGTTTCAAAATATGTTCTGTATCAGACATTGTTTTAGCCTTTAATCCTCTCCCCAAGTTGAAGAGGCCTGCAGGAGTGGCTGTTGCAGCAATATTCCTATTATGCAAATGAGGAAATAGATTCAGAGGAACTTACTTAGTTTCACCATGGCCAGGAACTGGCAGGGTCTACTTTGAACTTGTTTTTGTTTACCATGTCCCTGCCATTTTTCCTCAAAGAGGAAAATATTTCGCATGGGATCGTATTTGTCCTATCTGGTTGGTGCGAAGAGTCAGCTATATTTATAAACAAACATTGAGGCACATTTCTTAGTCCTGGAGGTTTAAGGCACAGATCAGCAACTGTGTTAAGAGGCTTGCTGGAGGAGCCTTACTTCACATTCCCAGTGCTTGATAATAAAATTGGGTGAAGTTAACACTAACCAGGACTGAGAGGACCATCAGGCAACCTCCAAAGTTCCATGATGGGGATGGATGCTACGCAGAGTAATGAGCAGACACTGTGGACACAACCAACATCCCCAGTGTATGGAGCATACATTTGCCAATGCTCACGATAGTCTCGTAAACCATAAAGGTAGGGTTTGCACCACTTCAAAATAGCCAGTTTTTACTGCTGGATTTTAGCAGAAGAAGGTGTTTTGTTTTCTTCTGTTTTGTTTTTCTTTTCATATGTTAATATGGTGGGGTTCAGTTTCTTTTGACCAAAATGTTTGAATTTTACCTGCCTTGGTGTTTAGCTAGAAATAAGGGGAAGAGGAGTTATCAATAAAGTCCGTGTCTCTACTCAAATCCTGATTTCAACATGCAGCAGCAAATTCTAGAGCCAAAAGAGTGATCTAGCTAACAAAATTTAGATTCTACCTCTTTTGAATATATATTGGTCCAATTTGGGTCCAATTTGGGTATTTTGGGTGAAAACTCGATGGCAATGTTTGCATATACCAACATGATATTATTGTGTTTTACTCTATCTTGAGTGAAATTTTTATTTCATTGGGTGGATATTGTATACTCTGCAGGTGACATGCTTAAAATTCACCAATTAGATACTAACCCAATTATTTAAGAGCCAACTCTGGTTTCCATCAACTATTCTCTATAATCTTATTTGCTGAGAGAATCTGGAGCCATTTTTATGAATCAATACATTGTGAAAGCATTATTGATTGTCATTTTAATGACCAGCATCATTTATTACCTTCCTAAGGGACAGAAGCTTTCAGAAGATCATTAAATGCATTAAAATCTGCAAAGGCCCACACTGCTGTGGCTCTCTTTAGCAGGCTGACTCCTTTGGGTCAGTTATTCTTAGCCTGGGTATTTCTATCTTATGGCATGGCAGGTCTAAGATTAGCTTGTTAGGCGTTATCATGCCATCTGAGTTACCTCCTAATATAACTCTACACTGGAATGATTATTTATAGAAAGAGCATTCTGTCATTTTTGGGTTATTTCTAGTAGTTTAAATAAAGAAGAATAACATTCAAGTGAAACCACAGATTCCTTCCTGCTGCCAAAACAACATGATAACTGTCTGCTGAAGGGGCAATACTGTTTAAATGTGTGCTTAGGGTGATTGCAGAATTCTTTTTATCAGCGCCACCTTGACAGAAAGGGGAGGGCTTTCAGTAGTGACGTATAATGCTTGTGGAAAGGCAAAGAGGCAGCCTGATGCTTTCTGTCACAGAACACAGAATTCTGTGGTTGATGATGACAATAAGACACATGCAGGGTTTATTTTTAGAAACAGACAAGGCTAAGCTCTCAATTTGGTGTTAATATGGCTCATAAACAGGGTTCCTCACGGGTGACCTTTCCAGTGAAAATGACATTTTATACCACACACACGCACACGCACACACACACACACACACACACACACACACACTTTTTTCTTTTTTTTCCATTTGCAAGAATGACTCTATTAAGAAAATAATTAGAACTTTTTTAAGCTAAGAAATCTAAATTCTATTAAACTTCTCCAATAGGTAATTTTTTTTGAAATCCCATGAAGATTGGATGTTAGAGATGGTTTATGACAAACCATCAAATATCATAAGTACAATGAAAACACAAGTTGGCTATGAGATGTGGAAAAATAGGAGAATGTACATCGTAAATGACTTAATAATAACTTGTAATACCTGTAAAATAATATCATATATGCTGCTGGCTTTATTGCAGCAATATATAAAATATAACTATAACAGTTATGATTATGCATTTCTGCAAATTGTTGATTTAAATAGATGAAATAAAATTCTCAGTATATAAAAGAGTAGGTATTTGTCTCTGCTAGTTGTTCTAGTATAACTAACTTCTGTTGGACCCAACAAATTTTATGCACAACAAAATGTAGTTTCACATTTGAGAACAGTTCTTTTAGCTTACTTAAACTGTGTGCTTCATACAGATCTTAGTAATTGATATTTCGCTTTAAAATTAGAATTGTGGTTTAATCTGCATTTTATATTTCCTGGTTATTAACTCATTGTTAGGTGAGAAAACTTTCAAAGTGATAGGTTAACACATTTTATGTCACACGTTAATTGAAATGCTTTAGAATGGATAAGTTAGAGCTCTGTAGGAGTATTCATAATTTTATTTTTTACTGAACAAAACGGTATCTTTTTAAAAGATAGATAGTCTTGTACTTATGCTCATTATAAGGAATCCACTGATCAATGGGGATTTGCAAAATGACAGACAAAAACAGGAAACACAGCAACTCAATGTATTCTCAAAGAAGCCAAGATGTAAATAAATTTAGAGGGTGGGAGTAGAAGCAATTGTAGGAACCAGTTGCATCCTGACCACTCTTAATTAGCAGGTAGAAATTTTGGGAGGTGATGTAATTGTTTGAAGCTTTGGAAGCTGAGGTGAAATGGTCATTCATGTCTTCATTTTTTTCACTCAAAAATATTTGTGAGCCAACCGTGTGCCGGGTATTATTCTTAGCGCCAAGGATAACAGCCATGAAACAAGACAAGTAGATGCATGGTTCTGTGGTTGTTCAATTGAATGATGATGGATAAGACTACTTTAGATAGTGATAAGTACTAAGGAAAACTAAAATAGGAAAATGGCATAGAAAGTAGCAGGGGCAATGTTAGCGAGGGTAATCAAGTAAAGCCTTTTGAGAAATCTAAGATATGAAGAACATCTTCCCAGTAAAAGTAGTATTTCTATCAACATTCCATTTGGGCTAAATCAAATCGAATTGAAAGCACAGTTAATATAGAAAATGTTATGGAGCTCTTTTAGTCTCCAGGTACCTACCTCTGCTTCGTGCAAGTGACAGGGGAGCTTTTATCAGTGGTTAGGTGAGGAAGCCAAGAGAAGGCTGTTACTGGTAGCTATAATTTTCTCTGCTTTCCAAAGGGAGACTGGAATCACGTGACTTCTTCCTAGGATTAAGGCTATTGACTGGAAATTAAGGACCTTTTCGAACGGTTTACCATTACTCCTTCCTAAACATTCATCTTTGCACCTTACTCCAACTCTAATCTCAACTATGCTGAAACTTCTTATGGAAGAAGTATGACCCTTCCTAGTAGTTTAGTGAAACCAAATAATTCCTCTTCCCTTGGGGGCTAAAAAGAAAGGGAACAGTAATTCCTCATCTGCTGAAGTTAGAAGAGAAGTCTGAGGACATTTTCTCATAAACCCAATATTGCACACTGTATTTTATAAAATACAATATTTTATAAAATACAGTATTCATTACACAGAAATTTATTGAGTACCTGCAATATGCCTCATATTTAATTTAGGGCAATCATGGGTCAAAAAGCAACTCTTTTAGATGGCTGTAGAACTTTAACTTCCAAACAAACTGTTTAGAATACATAGTCTTTATTGTGTTGGAGAGTGGGTAGATTTGTGACAAATTGTTGCAGTAGTGGAGTAAGGAAGTATTTCATGTAGGCATAGGTCTGTTTTTTAAAAAAGGAGAAACAGCAGTGTAACCGCTAAGAGCTATTTTCCCCATATGTTCTGCTTTGTCATGGATAAGGAACAATGACGGATACACATAGTAGGATGGACAAACATTTTTGAGGGACTGACATCTCACATGCTTGATGCCTCATGGGGTTTTCCCTCAACATTCCAAGTGGTCTAAGTCAAATGGAATGAGCGCACAATTAGAATAGAGCAGGAAGTGTTCTGGGGCTATTTTAGTCTCCACTGACTTCTGCCCTGTGGAAGGGATGGGGAAGCCTTTATCAGCAGGTACGCAAGGGAGCCAGGGGAAGACTGTCAGCTACGATTTTTCTAGAGCTTCGAGAACACTGGGTGGGACTGAGCCAAACAAACCCCTGACCAACATACTTTGTTGGATTCACAGTTTAGCTTGAGGAAAATAGTTTAAGAGTTTTCATTTTCTCCCAAAGATCTTCTCACTCTGTTAATATTTATTGAGTACTTAGCAGTATTTTTTATGCTAGATTAGTTGTTTATCTGTTATGTACATATATATATATGCATATGTATGTACATGAACTAATACTTAACTAGTTCCTTTTTCTAAAATACCCTCTGCCCTTACAAAGCTCAGTTCAAATGTCTCCAAATTGCCCCCACCCCCAATCCCCTGAAACACTTCCCCATTATATTTCTCTCCCTCCCTTCCCTGACTCCTCCCTCCGAGTCCTTTATTACGCTCTTAGAACATTCCCATTTTCTGGCTTACACTGTGGTTATTTATGTGCCTGTTCCCCATCCCCCCAAGTAGTTATATTATAAGCTCCAAGAGGAAAAGGATCCTGTTTTACTTCTATTTTTATTCCCTACAGTGCTTAGCACATAATTGATCCCTGGGACTATTTTTAAATAAATGAATGAGTGATTAAAGAGTACAGTAGTAGTGCACAAAGTCTCTCTCTCTCTCTTTCTCTCTCTCTTTATACACACACACGCACACACACAACACATATATATTATATATATAATATATATATATATATTATATATATATATACATATAATTTTTTGTGTGTGGAAATGATTCCTTCCTTTATGCAGAAAATAAGTCCTCAGTTCCATTGTGAATTTGAAAAATACAGGCTTTGGGGGATGTTAGAGCCTTAGACTGGACATTAAAACCATTCATTATAGAGTGAAAGTCAAGAATGACCTCGGGTGCTTTGACAATATGTATATGACTCTTTAAATGTTTTAATTATTAACAAACGGAATTTTGGAATATTCTTCTTTGACTCGATTTTTCAATGAATAATGCCAGTTGAAATTTCATGATGTATGTGTCAGCATTCAAAATGTTAGGTGTGAAATAGCTAATTTAAGACTGCCTGAATATAAAGGCATACGTTTTTTATACAAGGAAAAGAATAAATTTGGTTGTGCACATGATTACAGGTGTATTTTTTATTGTTCAAACACCACTTCACACGTAATCCTATTTTTCTCTTGGTGATATTTTTGTGTAGAGACAGTTTTCTTACATAAAGGACAAAAATGGATGGATTTTTTGGTTAACAATAATATCAATTTGAAACAGTTCTACACCTCATATTGCTATTTAGAGTTCATCTACATTTATTCAGTCATAATTTAATTGGCTATGTTATTTAAGAAAGGGGCAATGAGAGAAGATCTTTTGGTAAACACTTCAGTAATCACATTTTGAATGCCAAGGGTATCAGTGTTTAAAAAATTATCTAAAGTAAAATGTTAGAATAGGGAATTCACAGAGTGAGAATTAAGGAAAAACAGATGGAAGGATTGAATCAATCTGTATGCACAGCTATTCAAGGAGAAGAATGAAATAAATATATATCTATGTCCAAATGGGAGAGGAATGGTGAAGAGAATAGGGTATATAAGTAGGTACATATGTATATATACACACGCATGTACATATATGTATACATATACATATATGCATATATATACATGTATATGCATATATACATTATACATGTATATATATATACATGTATATATATATACATATATATATATATATATATATATATGTATATATATAGTCATTTTTGTTCTGGCTTATTCTTAAAACTCAGCACAAATTAGGATAAATTAAGTGTATTAAGACACAGAAAATTAATTGACTTAGTTAGGAAGGTAAGTATGGGCCAAGAAAGGAGTTGGATTATAAAACCAAATTTTGCAGCATAACTGTTGAACTCAGCTTGTTAGAGCACAGGGAATGAATGCATGCCAGTGTTCTTTCAGTGACTTTGCAAATGCTGCCAATTGTGTTTTCTCATCATTGTGAGTCTAAGATAAGGTTCTAACAGCTGAAATAATCATATTGAGATGGAACAAATCAAGATTGGTTGACTGTGGATTTCGAAGTTTCTCATTCTTATATTAAACATCACCAAGAAATAAGAGTTAGTTCAAGCCAATTTCCAGAGAATTATAATTTTTGGATCTATAAACTCAGTTAATTGGAATCACTCATTTGTGTTCTTTTCTGAAAGTGAAACATGAAAAAAAGTATTAGAAAAATTCTCTGAATATCAACTTAACCTAATTTGCATATGATAAGAAGGAAAATAATAGGGAAAAAACCTCAGGCAACTGAGGTTTGAACATGTTAAAAATAATGTCCCTAGATTAAAATCACTTCCTTTGGATTTTAGTTAAGAGTCAATTCTCACTATCCATTATCCCAATAATTAAATAGAAATTCTCCTGCATCATTGACCTGGAAAGATCAATGATACCTCTCTCTCTTTCTCTCTCTCTTTCTCTCTCTCTCTCTCTCTCTCTCCAGCACATAGTTGTAAATCTGAATATAGACATAAGTCTAGAAAACTTTATATGAGTTCATTTTCAGATGACTAGAAAATATATTAAAGTGCCTTGTAGACAGGGAGAGAACACTTTTGTATTGCATTATGTACTGCTCAGTCAAGTTCCTTGGGCACTAAACCAGTATGTAGTAGTGGTTATCTTTATATTTCACCAGTCATATATGTGAAAGCCATTTTTCCACAATCCCTGCTATCATTGGATATTGCCCAACTTTAGATATTTTTGCCAAATTGAGAAATGAAAAATGGAATAGCATTACTTTTTTATGTGAATTTCCCTGGTTACTGGTGGGATTGAGTGGTTCACGTGTTATTAGCCATTTGGGTTTTGTTTTATGGATAGATAATCCCAGGAATGCCAAAATGCCTAGAGGGAGAAAAAAATCTTTCAGTGAATGTCACCCTGTTAACAGATTAAATGAAGAAAATAATGTGATCATCTCATTAGATGCAGAAAAACATTCAATAAAATGCAATGCCTTTCCAGGATAGAAACTATTATTAAACTAAAAATAGAAGAAGAATGTGTTATCAACCACAGTCCTATCTGAAACTTCATATTTAGTAGTAAAATTAAAACACATTCTTTTTAATGTTCGGAACTTTGTCTTTGGAGATTCTATTTAATGTTCCTAAGACATGAACATTCAGTAAGAGATACAAGATTTTGAAAGAAGGAGAAACCAATTGAACAAATAGAGTTCATTCAGATTGCTCAGTACAGGTCAGTACAACATTAAAAAACAAACAAACAAACAAAAAAACTGAAAAGGTTGCTTAATACCAGAAATAACAAAACACAAATATAATTAAAAAAAAAGAGAAAGGGTATCATTTACAACAGCAATTGAAACGTTTATGGAGAAATTGATAAAAGTATCGAAGGGCATGCTGTAAGAAATCTTGAAGAATATTTGAGAGGTGCTTTGTCCATCAATAAGACAACTGCATCCTTAAAAGGTCAGTTATTCCCAAATTAATCTAGGAATCTCTTTGTCTTTAGAACAGCTAATTTTCTTTAAAAAATTGGTTAATTCATTTACAATACAGAAGTCAAATGTATTTAATGGTATTACATAGCAAAAAGTGAATCTCACTCTTACTGCATTTCCACCAGCATTCAGTCCCCTGCTTCAGATAATCTGATACCAATTTCTTCTGTACTTTACAGATGTATTATATATTAGTCCAAATTCAGTTAAAATCCCGCCAGAATCTATCAGGGAATATGGCAAACTGATTCTAAAATTCACAGGTAAGAGTAAGTGTGCACAAACAGCAATTTTGTAAAACAACAAATGAGGAGAAGGATAGCTCTCATGGCATACAGTGTTATATTAATAATGATTGTTGGGTTTGGTTTGGACGGAAACACAGTGAAGTAGATCAGAGCACCAGAATACAGTTATTTTTAATAACTTTGTATATGACAAAGTTGCATCACAAATCATCGGTCAGAGGACAGACTATTAATTAAATGGTTTGGGAACAATTAATAATTCAATTTGTAAACTCAGAGTCAAATGACGTACGCATATATCCATTTTTATGATACTGTTGTTATCCAGTTGGACAAGTTACAATTTAAGCTTCTGCAAAGCCGATGTACTGTATCACGCACGTAGGGTCTTGTATTTTATAGAGGAATGGGAAGGAATTTTATGAAAGTATGGGAAGGATTTTTAGTTAAGTTTAGCTAAATTAGGTGATAGAAGTACCCAGTGTTTATATAGCTCACCAATTTTCAAAAGGTGATTGTAGATTAATTTAAACAGAAGTTTCGTATTTAAGCAAACCGTTGAATGACATAGAGGGGTGATAATTCAGTCAAGAAAGAAAGGTAGATAACACTGTACTAAGGCCTAACCAAATAGTAGCTGCTGAGTGTTGCCTAAAAAGACCAACCAGGAAGTAACTTTAAGTGGAGACCTGAGAGACGGGAAGAGCCCAGCCATGCAAAGATCTAGGGAAAGGCATTCCATACGGAAGGAACAGCCAGTGCCAAGGCCCCTATGTCCAAAATGTGTTTGTTTTCAGAATGAAGGCTAGTGTGGCATTTTCAACAAAACCGAGAGGAAAGATGAATGGTTAAGCCTGGGCCGCTAGAATATTGCATCCAAACTGTCTTTTGCAACCAACTTAAAATGACATATTTTTTTTTTCACATTCTTAATATAGGATTTCACAAGCTCTTCAGTGTCATTCATCAGTATCTGCTGTTGGTCTTCAGAAAGCAGCATTCGCATACTAAAGGAACAGAAGTTTCTTTATCTTTTTATTTTTTCCATGCATACCAGGAATGTACAGACGGTAATTCTAATTCCAGTGCATGCAAAGACAGTTTAAAAGGTGTGTGGCATAGTAGATATGAAGTCAGGAAAATTGGGTGTGTCTGTTCTTTCATATTTTTATGAACCTTGTAAAGTATTAAAAGATTTCAGGAATAACAAAATTGGTGAAGAAACACCAGCCTCTGATCTCAGGGAGCTTATGACATTTGAAAATTAAGTTCGTGAACTTGTTGCAAAGCTGTTGTTAAACTTTTTTGATATCAGAGAGATTATTCATTATGAATTTGTGCCCACTGGAGAAACAGTTAACCACGTTTACTATTTGGAAATGCTAAAAAAGCTGCGTGAGAAAGTCAGATGACCTGAACTTTTCGCCAACGATTCATGGCTCTTGCATCACGACAATGCACCAGCTCACACGGCACTGTCTGTGACGGAGTTTTTAGCCAGTAAACAAATAGCTGTATAGGAACACCCTCCATACTCACCTGATCTGGCCCCCAATGACATCTTTCTTTACTTGTAGATAAAGGAAATATTGAAAGGAAGATATTTTGATGACATTCAGGACATCAAGGGTAATACGATGACAGCCCTGATGTCCATTCCAGAAAAAGAGTTCCAAAATTGCTTTGAAGGGTGTACTAGGCACTGGCATTGGTGCATAGCTTCCCAAGGGGAGTACTTCAAAGGTGACCGTAGTGATATTCAGCAATGAGGTATGCAGTACTTTTTCTAGGATGAATTCGCAAACTTATTTGTCAGACTTTGTCATATACTTTATGGGAGTGTTGGCTTAGGGGTTGCCACCGCTTGTGTAAAGGTAGGTAATTTAGTTGTCTTCTCTTGGCATCTGTAAACCAGGAGGGGAGTTGCCTACATTACTATTAGGATCTCACCAGCTGTAAAAATGTCAGTGATGCACCTTTCTAATTGCCTAAAACAGCATTGTATCTTTCTTGTACACCAAGAAATTTTGATTTGATGAGCAAATTGCTACAATAATAGGTTACACTGATCGTGTCCGTTTATCATGCTACATATTTTAGGCTTAGAAACTCATTCTGCTCTAGTTTATTTTAACTGTATTCTGAAGCTTGTGCTGTATCTGATTGGTGTTGAATGTCTTAACTGTTTCCCAAACCATTACAGTCACACCTGCTTCCAAAGAACTATTCAGTAATTGTTATGATTTATCTAGCTTAATTTGATACTTTGAAGCAATCAAAATCCATCCCTCCACATACACATATGTGTGCCTGTGTGTGGGTTCATATATAATGATGTATTACAATTATAATTCAATTAATTTTATTTCTCTGTAGTAAGAGTCATGGCATATTTCTAACAGAAGTAGAAGGAAAAATATGACTATGTACTAAACTCCATTATAGTTTAGAACCCGTTATTTCTTTCCATTTTAGTAATGCAGATTATAACTTTAGTGTTAATTAGAAATATAGGGTTTTATCATCAGTATTTTTTTCTCTCTCTGTCCAGTGTATGCACTGGAATTTTCTAGATCTAATTCAGAATTGCATTTCACTTTTTTTTAAAATTAAATTTATTGGAGTGACAATGGTCAATAAAATTACATAGGTTTTCAAGTGTACAATTCTATAACATATCATCTATAATATATTGTGTGCTCACCACCCACAGTCAGTTCTCCTTCCATCACCATATATTTGACTTTTAAAAAACTAGTTCTTATTTTGGACTAAAGTATAACAGAAATTTCATTTCCAATAACACTATAACAGAAATTATTATAAATAACCAAAAAGTTTAGTCAAATGCTTCAATAAATATTGTCAAGTAAAATAATTAATTGCTGCAAGTCAGCTGCTAAACAGATAAAGAGTCATTTCCAACTGTTTTTTACCCCACAATTTATTTAAATCAAAATAATTTTCTTCATGCAAACAGTATTTTGGAATAAGTATTGCAGAATCCTTAGGAATTTTTTTTATTCACAATTTTTTCTAAACCCCAGTTTTTAGTTAAAATGGTTAGAATTTAAAAAGAAAGAAAGGTTGTATTGGTTATTGGTTCTAAAGTCATATTGTATTGGGTTTTACACCTACTGTGGGTGATATTTAAATGATGCCAAAGCTACATGTTGCAATCAAGATAGCAACAGTAGTTTTTCCTTCTTTCTCATTCCAATCTTTTGAAATGTAATGCATGGAAATGTTTCTTTCATATGTTAAGTGTATTTCATTGCTGAATATAGTGTGCCTTACTGAAGTATTCACTTCTTTGCCAAAAACACATCAGTCATTCACAAATATTCAGTATTCTGAGAATGAAACATTTTTTAGCAACTTGGGTAGTTGGTAAAAGCCAGTTTGCAAAGATTGCTAACTCCACGGTGTTAGACATATAATTTGGGGCTACGTATTAGCACGCAGCACAGAGTTTGAGTTCTAGTTATATTGGACCCTGCAGGCTACAATATTTAGACCATGATTTGTAGTCAGTTAATAGAATGATGCTAATCAGCCTTATATTTTGTGGACGAGATAAAAGTGCATTATAATTTTGGAGAACAAAATAGGTTCCATCCCTGAACATATTCATTAACATTTAAGGAAAATATCTATAAAATAAAAATCCCTGAATTAATTAAAACAAGGGAATTCAAATAAGCAAAGCTAAGACCTAGAAGAATACCTGACATAATAATTGCTCAATGAATGGTTGTGGAATCAGTAAGTGAATTAATGAATTGAAAATTGTTCACTTACTGCAGCTGATATTTAAACTGTGCACATACCTTTGCACTTTGTTTCTAGGCACCTTACACTGCGTTATTTAAGTGTAAAGATATATGAAGAATACATTTTAAAAGCCAACCCTTGATTTAAAAGAAGTAAGGAAGAGCTTCTCTTCATTTTCCATGATGCTTTTATTAAGGGTACATTATTATTTTTATGACTATTAACTATGTCATAATTCAAATATGGAGATCCTTCAGTGACACTTAAGAATTTTTTAGGCTGTTTCCTTCAGACAAAAATGGCATTTGCAGCTGTGCTTTAAACTCTTTATCCTCCTGCAGGCCTCTTTCTAGTGGGCCACATTCTGTTATCCTAATTTATTATGCACAGTATAGTTAGTGAAAAAAATAAAAGATGATCAAGCTTGTTCCTTGGGCTTCTAAAATGAGCATTAATAGCCCCTTAGGAAGGATTTCTTCTGAGTTATCTATATTCATTACATCCATACACATAGAAAATGTCGTTTGGCCCATAAGAGACCAAATGCTTGGGTTGCTAGTATTTTCTGGATACCTGATGTTATTAGGGTTTCTCTTCCAGAAAAAAGGACATTGCCTTATTATCCTACTCAGTATCAGATTTACCTGAAAACTATCAAGAAAAGCCCAACTCAACTTTCCTCCACCACCCGCTTCAGAAAACGGCGCCACAAAATGTTCTTATGTGTGTCAAGTTCAGATTCTAGGCTCGTACTAAATTGAGCATCTTATCTGGCTTAGATGAAAAATCAAATATCTTATGTCATAGTAATAAAAAGTTATTATGGAAAGATTATTTTAAAAGACTAACATCAGATTTTAGGCGTTTTTTTGTTGTTCTTTTTTGAATAAAATTCAACCAGCATTCTCTAAAGTTCTGATTTCTCTTTCAATAAACATGAATATTTAGTCTGATTCCCATTTTCTTGGCTCAACATTGGTGACTTCCCACATAGCAAAATTCATTTTCTAATGTTTACAGACAAATACATTTGGAAAAGTTATGATGTGAAGAGCTCTAAGCGCTATGGGCATTGATGTCTCTTTATGGGCTTCACCTTCATGATCGTCTCAGGTCACTATTTTCTATCTGATATTGCTTGTTTACCTTTTTCCCCCAAAAAACATTTCTCAGTTTCTATAGGTGAAGATTCTAGACATGGGCTAGCTGGGTCATCGGGTCTCCCAAGGCTGAAATCCACCTGGCTGGGGCTGAAATCCACTTGGCATCAGAGCTCTGAGTCCTTTTCAAGCTCATTTATGTTGTCAGCAGGATACCATTTCTTGGAGTGATAGGACGTATGCCCCTGTTTTTTTGTTGGCTGTCAGTTTGGTTCATTCTCACTGTTCTTAGGTGCTTTCATATGGCTCCCTCCACTTCAACAATGAGGAAATACTCTCTCATTGAATCCCTCTTAAGCCTCACATTTCTTTCATTTCTTCTTCTACCATCCAGAGAAAATTCTCTTCTTTTAAAGCCTCCCACACAATTAAGTTAGGCCCACGTGGATAATATCTTAAAATCAACTGATTAGTAACATCCCCTTAATTAGTAGCACACCTTAATTACATCTGCAAATTCCATTGCCAGGTAACTAACACAATCATGGGGATAACACCAGGTAGAGAACATCATGTAAACCATCTTATGATTCTGCCTTCCTCAGGAACTTTTTAGAAAGTTGTTATTGATACATTTTGCAATGATCTCATCCTCACTCAGCTTCAGTTACCAGCTCTATGCTGGTAACTCACAATTTTCCAGCTCAAACCCCAGCCTCACTCCTGAGCCTTGAGACTTCTATCAACAACTGCCACTGTCCATTTGGAGGTCCCACAGGTAACCTGATTTTAGAGACTAAAAAATGAGTCACCTGCCTCTGTTTCTATGAATGATAAGAGTTCACAGAATACGTGATGAAAATGAGTTCTGAGAATGCTTGGTTTCCGTACTTGGAGGTTCATGTAAGGCTTGCACATGGTAAGAACCCAGAACATCGATGGGAAGTGAATGAACTAAAGATTCAGGGACGTTTTGAGTCATTTCCTCCCCTCCGTTTCTCCTCTTTGCTGCTCTCAGAGAATAGCACAAGTATCCTAGTTCTTCTATACATTTGTTCTAAAGAGTTAGCTGTTATTTTTCACGCGTTGCAGGGTGCCTTTGGTGTTCTCTTGTTTTCAACCAGGCTTTTCTCATTGCTGATTTGATCATTTGTCAACCTTTAGGGACAAGACGTTGTAGGCAGAGGAATACAAGTGAAGCCAGGGTACCTTCATTAAAGAAGAGGGCTTTAGTTCTTGTTTCTTTTCCCTCCATTCTCATCCATTTGTTTCCTGCCCGGTTTATGATAACAGGAATGAAAGTGAGCTTTTAATACTGATTTGATGAGAAACAGGGCAGTGAAGAGAAGAATCTTCTGACTATACTTCTGAAGTCGTCATTTAAATGACAGCTCTTCCGGCTGAAGTACAATTTTTTGTTTGAAAAATATAAATGATCCTCTTCACTTTCCCTTCTTAGTCCTCACACTCACATGCCCACATTTACAGTGTTCACACATATTGTTCTTATTGTTTACTCTATTGAAACAACATGAGAAAATTTCACCAGAGACAAGTCATGACATATTTGTATGCTTTAATTGAGAATTTAAAAGGGCATTATTCATTATGATTTCACATAATCTTTCATTTGTTAGTTTACTGTCTCCCCCAGTGATTGATTTTTATTGGCATGTCTTCTCTAATTACACTGACTTCTATTAATGACACAGTTACTTGGGAACCTCTTGTATATGAACCAAAATCAAAAGTTTGAAGTGAACCAAAAAAACCAAAAATGACTTGACCCGAGGGATTCATGAATGGGCTTGAGGCAGTTTCTGAATCCTATGGAATGATCTGCACAATAACATATTTGTATACACGCCCATTTTTCTCGAGAGACTATCTAGTCTATGTCTAATTCTCAAGGAAATTTGTGACTCCAGGAAATGTAAGTGATCATTTTAATAAAATCATTTTGTTGTTTTAGATGACACATTTGGCTCTTTGGGTTCTCAACCCCGTGGTCAGTAGGCACACATTAAAGACAGGGGAAGGTATTAGAACTAGGCTTACCCACAGCCACAATCCCCAGTAGCATGCAAGAAGTACCTCCCTCCCTAATAGTGAAAAAGTAAAGGCAGAACTAAAATCAAAAAGCAGCTTAATCCCATAAGGGCCACCGTTGTGCTTAACAAGCCCTAAGGGAACCACTGTGTCCTAGTGTCATAAATGATGGGACCACTGATGACCCTTTGTCGTCCTATTGTGGGTATCCTTAAAAGCCAGGGTACGACTAATCTATTTTGAAAAAAGTCCCTTAAAACAGTAAAATATAATTTAAAAATATTTTAAGAGAAAACTTTAGTCATCCAAAATGTTTATTCCCATATGAATTGAGATAGGTATGTGAGACTGTGGGATGTGTCCCCTGATCCTTAAAGCTACACTGTGATGCAAAGTGAATCTTTGTATCCATAAGTCCAGGGCCTGGTTTATTAGTTTTGCACACAGTTGTTGTCTCTGTTGTGATTAAGAAACACTTGATGTAGAATGAACTTAAGGCTTGGCTTCGAGAGACCCTACTTCACAGACGTAAATAAAAAAGATGCTAGGAGAAAATTATGCTTTAGATATTATTATGCCTTGGGAAAAATATTTCTATTTATATTAATGAGCTTCTGCGTGAGGTCATCAGGACTCATTCTAGGAAAGATCTCTGTCAGGGTAATCCTATCTAGAGAGAGTTAAAAAAGAGTGATGTTTGACTTGGCATTCTAAGTCAGAAACAAATTATGTGACAAATGACAGAAGGAAAATAGTTACCATGTATCAAACGTTTAAGAAGTTAATATCTGTAAGTACAAATACAGACCATAAATCACTAAGAAAAATAACTCAGTGGAAAGATGGTCAAAGGTAAGAACACCACCTTCACAGAGAAAGAACCCCAAATGGCCAATAAATAAATGAGTAGATGATCAATCTCAGTCATGATTAATACATTAGTGAGGTGCTATTTTTGTATCCATTACATTAGTAAAACTAGAAAGAAAACTCATAATACCCAGTGTTGATTAGAGTTTGAAGGAAAAAGGCACCCTTATATATTAGTGGAAGAACTTACTGGTGAAATTTTGGACAAGCATAATGTGAGTACATAAAAATTTAAAAAGTATGTGCTCTGCGATTCAATAATTCCTTTTAAATGCTGTACCAAAATACTTGCACAAATGCACAAGAATTTGTATGCTACAATACTTACTTGCAGTGTTATTTGTAGAAATGGAAAATTGAAGGTGATTTAAATATCAGACAATACAAAAATCAATAGCCATAATCCATACTCTGAAGTGCTATATTATAGTCATTAAAATTAATAAATGATGACTGAGTATATTAACATGAAACATGGACTAGATGTATTATTGAGTGGGAAAAAACTCAAAAAATATAAACACGCACACACACACACACACACACACGGTGCCAAAAAATGTATAGACATTTTAAGAAAGGGAAAAAACTGTGTTAAAATTGTAACACTCAATATCTACCGATAAGAAAAGATGAATACAAGTCACATTTGACTTCTGCAAGTACAAGAAATGCTCAAAGTGTTTACCATCAGCGTAATTTTAGTACACTGTTTTCCTTTCTTAAAATACGTATACATATTTTTGGCACCCTCTGTGTGTGTGTGTGTGTGTGTGTGTGTGTGTGTGTTGTGTGTGTGATGGCAGACTCAGATAATAGATCTATGATGTTATTTTCATATTATAAGACAAGTAGAAAAGTAGTAAATAAGAGTATTTTAATGTAAAGAAAAAACACTTGCATGAAAAATAGTTAAAGAGAAATTTGTTAGAGCTATAATATATACATTTAAAGTAAGAAAGTATTTGTTTTTTTTTTTTTTTTTGGTCATTGTGTTAACTTAAAATTCAAAGTATCAATAAATCTCCTTCAGTAATAAGATAGTTACACATGTCTAGGAGAGCCTTTTTGATATAGATCGAAAACCTCAGGTACTGATGCTATGTTTTTATTTTCATTCTGAAGACCACCTCTTGCAGATAAATTTTAGTTACAGTTTATTATACTGTCTTCATCTCCTTTCTTTACTTTAGATAAAGCTCATGATTATAGAAGTGGGTTACCTGTTACTTGCAGAAATGTCACTCACTATTAATATCGCTTTGCAGCACAGAAAAATTTTTTAGCATAATTAGAGGCAACCAGCCTGCTTAAATAGAGTTGGTTAATTAAGTTATAAAATTCTAAGGGAGTGTGATGAACTAAGTAGACATATGTAGTTAGAGCTTTCTGTTCTGCTTTTTTATCAAATGTTTCTGGCACCTGGGTTTCTCAACTGCCCTTCTGTTGAATATGATTTTCAAATTCATGCTAGGAAGAGTAAGTAGTACTCTCTGGGCAAGTAAGCTCTTCATTTGTAGAGTGATGATATGTCAACACACATTTTCTAAAATAACAGTCCTACTACCCTCAATGTGTTGGAAAGAGTTACCTGATACCCACAGAGTGGAGTACAACTAGCCTAGAGCCTTCGTCCCACACCAAGCAAGAGGGTTTCTGAAAGAAGATAGCCCAGATAGCTGGAGCCTTGCTCTGCTGTGTCGACATGTCTAGAGCTCAGAATAAAATTGAGTTTCCTGCTTTAGCCATAGCTGGGTCTTAAAATAACCTGAAGAAATTATAGTTCTGATTACATAGAAAGTGAAGGACTTAGAACATTCTCCTAATAAAGCCATGAGAATGACACAAAGCTTAGTCATCGGCAGTCCTTTCTAACAGGCATTTGGGAGAGAAAAATAGAGCTTTGAAATTGGATAATTTGATTTGAAATCTTGCCTAGTTATTTTAAGAATTCAGAAAACTTTTCTTTTTGGCCAAAAAAATAATGATCTGGAATCCAATTATGAAATAACAGGCTTTTAAAATGTTTGATATCTCCAGTAATGGGGGTTGGGGGAGATCATGTCTTTAAAATTACATTCTGTTGGAAATCTCATTCTTGGATGTCTTGCTTTTTGAATTTTGAATGGATGGATTAAACGTAATTTCCTTTTGGAAACATGGCATTGGAAAAATTAAATGGGATTTTTGATTCTGTGTTGGATCTTATCTACCAGGGTACAGATTTTAAGAGCAAAACACTTTTTGTTTCATTTACTTCCTGAAGGGAGATACCTAGCATAATTAGATGCCTTGAGATTTATAACATCATAGATTGTTTACATGGAATCAGTGCCCAGTCATCCATCTATTTGATTAGCACGCCATGAATAAAGTAAGCAAAGTGGATAAAGCCTCCAATAATGCCAATTAAAAATTATTACTGTAACTTTCACCTTTAATGTGCTACTCCACATGACAGTTATTGCCACACTGTGTCACCATGTTTATTTGCATGCTGTTACTTTCTCAGGATACTTTTGATTCACATGGTGTTTGAGTTGCAGCCCTAGCAATAATATGACTAATCATAAACAATAGTCTAGGATTTTCAATTTTTAAGAAAGAGGATAATAAAACAAGTTAAATGTAACTTATATTAAGAAATTTACTTATAAGTCAAAATAAAAACATTTAACTAATAAAACTTACTAACATTCTGAAATGGTTCCAGTTATTTTTACTGAAAAGTTAGCTGGACCGTTCATGGAATTTTTCTGTTTTACATGAGCTCAAGATTCAACTAAGTCTTAGCACATTTCCTTGAAACAGGAGAGTGAATAAATATTTGTTGAAAGGAAAAATCAGTTTTTGAAATATTGTGTCTTCTGTTACCATTCTTGAGAAACGGTGGTGAGACAACTCAGTAGAAGTGACTAACAACTACATGTATACAGAAGACAGGATGTGAGTCTCCAAGGTAATCAAGGCCACCAGGAGGATGTTAGACCAAAATTAACACCGAGAGAAATGTGTTATGCATATATTACAGCCCACATGGGGAAATCTGTTCATTTATAGAGAGATTGCCTCTCTGTGAATGGCTCCTCCAAGCACTCAAAAACACTTAGGGCCATTCAGAAGTAACAACCACACACTGAAAGATTTTAAATTATAAGGTATCTGATTACATCTTTAGATAAAAGGATGGACATTTTAACAGAGAAATGATAAGGATGTGGAGAACTTCAGGGGTAAAGCTCCAGCCTGGGAAATTCTGAGGAGTTAGACCTTTTTAACAAAACACTCAGGACTCACTCCCAGCCGTCTGGCCACATTTTCGTTTCTTCCCTTTATCCCAAGGATTGATCATTTATTCCCAGTCAGATGTTTCCCAGGCCTACTCGACAGGACATTGTATCTTAGCTTTCACTCAAATGTATCATAAATTCATTTGCTAATACTAAAAGGAGAAAGATAGGTTATAAACAAACACAACATGTCTCTTACTTCTTGCCCCATCTAATTTTTTATTTAGACCTTTTAGGTGAGGCATTGAAACGGGAACAAGGATGTATCTTAAAAAATAGTACTATTGCATGAGAGTCAATGAAGTGCGATGCACTTTCGTCGTATGCTATTTCATTTGTTCCTCTCAAGGACCTTCCTTGGAGGTGGTTAAAAGTGAGGAAACTGAGCTCAGAGAGACTGAACAACTTAAATGAAGAACCATTTATGGAGTGGGAGAAGGGGTAATTAATTGGAGGAAGATGCTTACAAGGTACAAACTTCCAGTTATAAGATAAATAAGTACCAGGGATATCATGTACAACATCAGGACTGTAGTTAACACTGCTCTATGTTATATAGGAAAGTTGTTACGAGTAGATCTTTAGAGTTCTCATTATAAGGATAGTTTTTCTTTTCTTCTTATTGTATCTGTATGAAATGATGGATGTTGACTAAACCTATTATGGTAAGCATTCCATAGTATATGTGAATGAAACCATCATGTGGCACATGTTAAACTTATAGTGTTATATATCAATTATTTCTCAAGTAAAAGATACTTGGAAATTGGACCTTCATGCACATAAAACAGTCTCCTACATGTATACATATATGCACACATATATTGAATACAAGAAGGATAATACATATAGAATTAACTGCTGTGTATTCCTTTGAGGACTGAAAGTTAACAATTTTTTCATACTTAAAGAAAACTCTAACTATAGTCTTAAAATGCACAGGGATTTTAAACTCAGAATTACTAGTCAGTTGTGAACGTCAGATGTAAACTACTGCCTTTTCTCATTTGGAGGGATTGAAATTGCTTCAGCTTTCTACTTTGTGATGGATGAGGCCTGCTATCCGAGTTATACTGTAGAGGGTTATTAGTAGTTTGTCCAAGTTACAGGAAGTACACAACTTGTACAATGCTTGGATTTAGGAGAGCAGCGTATTTTGGATTGTGACTTAAAGATATTTAAGCCTAAAGTTAATAGCATACAATTTTAAAAAGTATTAATATAATTGAAAATGAAGTTATTGCTTGGTGAAGGAGGAAGATTAAGAGGGTAGGCATATATCCTCTTTTTCTTTCTGTGTGAGAGAAGCAGAGGGAGAGAGATAGTGTGGGGGAGGGGGAATCGGAGTGAGTAGAGACAAATTATGGCACTGCTTAATAGAATATTACCATCCCAACACCTGGTTAAAAGTATACATGGAATGTTTGCGTTAAAGATGTTGGGTAAAAGAAGATTAATGAAATCGAGTCATTTAAATATATATGAACTAAAGATAGAAAAGTATATACTACAGAAGGAAAGTTGTTTTTCCTAATTTAATGTAATGTTTTTAATACACTACCCATGAAATTTTAGGAGTCTTCAGAAAATAAATATAATTCTATCTGATAAACTATAATCCTCTAATTCCTCTTCAGGTTTTAGTAAAATAATTAATATGGGTATTAAATAATGTTCATTCTAAACCATTTTGTCCAGTTCATGTTTTTGTAAACACTGAATTTTTTTTTTTTTGCCTTTTTTAAGCTACTGTTTTTATATAGGACTATATATTTTTTTTCATGGATAATGTATGGTGTCATTTAAAATTAGAAATGCTACTGAAATAGAATATAGTAATGGCTTAATGAAGGTAGGATTGCTCTTTGAAAATAGGACTTTGTTTCCTGGAAGATAAGCCTGGCCTTGCAGAGCACAGTAAGATGCCCACAGCCTGTTCTCTGGTCCTGGGAGTCTTTGGCCTTGGGTCCTTCTCACTTTGAGAATGTACCCGCTCCTGGGTTGTTGTTCTACAAGCATCTTTTACTTCTGCATATGATTTCTGGCTCATCTGACTCAGAGTCCTCACTGCCCATCCTACCTCTCCAGCAGTTCATATTCCATTACCACCTACAATGTAAGGTCCTGCAGTTTTTCCACGTTGTCTCTTTGCATGTTACTCAACAATTGTTCTGCTCCAGATGAAACTCATTGTTTAGATCCTATGCAGAGGGTTCATTAAGAAACACTTCCCAGAAGAAGCCTGCAATCTTCATGGGAAAGGTTTCCAACGTACATCATGGATTATGATATGAACTTTGAGATATATAATATTTTTGGGTGGAGTTACATAGCAGCACTTTTAAGATGAAATTTGAGAATTCTTGTGTCTTGAATCATATTTGTCCTGTACTGACGCATCAATCCTTCCACCGACCGCTCCCAGCAGCCAAAAGGAGCATATTGTGAACATTATCCAGTAAACTATTAGCACACAATGGCCACCATGTATAAAGGTAGTGAACTATTAGAAGAATGGTATTTTATGGGCAGGGCAAATTTTTGTCAGAGCTATTTCAACTGACACTATCTTTATCTTTATTACTGCTCTGTATCTACATCTAAGGACTCCGACTCTAGTACTAGGTGTAATACAATAGATGTGAAAAGTAGGAAAAGCCGATTCTTGTCAGTGTGTCACCAAACATATTATCAAAGTTAATCTCATGAAGGTGTCAGAGAAAATTAAACTTTGGCTCAGTGTTACAAGAACTGACTGAAATTTCAAACTATCTCTGTAGCTGACTACATACAGCAGCAGGAAGCCTTCAATTAACTGCATCAGTTCTATTTGTAGTACAAAGGATCTGTGGCTGAAGATAGCCTACACAACTTAAAAAGAAAAACACTCAACTATATATCTTAACAGTATCCTGAAGTACAGCCTGAGAGAAACGGATACACAGGGTCAGTCAGGAGCATGGAGTGTAGTCACTGATTCAAAGGCAAAGGGGGTCTTACTCAGAGCTTTGAAAAAAGTTCTGTCTAGTCAATAAGAAATTCAGCAAAAATGTATTTGAAAGAACAGTAAGCCAGGATGTAGAGCAATAATCTACATTCTAGATATTATAACAGTAAGAGTCAGCAATATAAAATGATTTCATAAGGAAAAAGATGAACTTTTAAAAGAATGGTGAGTGGAAGAATTCTTGAGGTTGAGTAGAAATTCACATGGATTTGATAGTGAAAGATCATTTCCATGTGATTCTCAGTCTGGCCCTGTTTTCTAGAACTACAGTTAAGAAAAACATGGATGAACATTAAGAGAAAGGATTAGAGAGTAGTAGTGGTTCTGGCATTTTATTTTACTCTTTGAAACTACCTTATACTCATTTTTGAGAAAAATTTGTTGGAGAGTGAAACTTGCATGTCTTTTGCGTAATTTTACTTAAAGCTGAATGATGTAAATTTTGCCATCTTTGTTCTTCCTGTTTTGCCTCCCTCTCCTTCTGCTATGTGGACTATGTCTAATTAAGTAAATTAATGTTGAAAAAAAAATTTGAAGCATTGTAAAATTGTTGGGCATCTCTGGGTAATATCACAAAATTAGCTTTAAAAGTCACCGAAAGAAATATTGTGGCTCAATGAGGTAGTGAGATTTGTGATGATACTAATAGAAAAATTTCTGTTTTGGTTTTCTCTAAATTAAGGTTCACAATGCAAAAGTCTTCTGAGAATTGCAATTAAGATAAAAAGTCTGATATTTTGCACAAAATTTGGTAATGACTTCGGGAAAATAATTTTTACAGAAAAGTTTGATCAAATTAAAATAAATACCTTTAGGGAGCCAATCTATGATTTCCTGAAATTACATATTCATGTGGAATTTAAATGATGAAAATTTTTACTGTGTGAATTTTTTGAGTTCTGAACTTACTGGCATGTTTATCGTGTATATGTCTTTATGTAGAAGATAATAATAAATAATTGTGACTAAAAAAGTTACTCTAAAATCATTTAATGGAAACTGTCTTCTATACAGAATAGTTCCCATGCGTGGTTCTCTAAAATAATTTTTAATCAAATTGATTGCTTTTCAGAAAGTATATTTTTGGATCTGATAAGTAGCAATGATAAATACTTGTACAGAATAATAGAAGTGTAGTATAGCATATTGTACGTAAGTGGAAACAAACAAACAAAAAATTAAGATAAACCAGTACAGTTGACCCTTTGACTGCGTCTGTCCATTTATATGCAGAATCTTTTCAATAAATGCTTGTGCTGTTTTCTGTCCGTAGTTGGGAGTCTCCAGATACAGAGGGCTGACTGTGTGCATTGACTTTTTATGTAGGGGACTTGAGCATCGGTGCGTTTGGGTGTCTGTGGAGGGTCCTGGAATCAATCCCCCCATGGATACTGAGGGACAGCTAACTTTTGGCGGAATAAAATGCTATACATGGATTTTAGATTGTGTGAGGTGCAGTGCCCTTACTCCTTGAGTTGTTAAAGGATCAACTCTATGTTCGTAAGCCTAATGAAGGAAATGAAATCAATTCTCCTTTAATTCTTCAAACCAAGTGGACTTTTTGGTCCTTAAAATTCTGAGATATGATTTATAATATTAATGTTTATTATTCTTTGCCCTTGCACTTACTTTTCAGTTGTCTCTACTAGAGCATTAAAAATGACTTAAGCTCTCAATTACATACTGGAGCATTCCCTTTGGGAGGGGTTTTATTCTAGGAAGTCACTCCTAAAAGTTATAGAATGGTTCAATTTATAAATAACTTTGCACTAATAATAATAATAATACATGTTACGGTAGTGATAGATACACAAAAAGATAGGAGTCAATGAGAATGAGGATTTACTATGGAATATAGATTATCATCATTCAGCATATGAAGCATTGGAAGGTAATACTTTTCTGTTCCATTGTTTTTCCCTTCAAATTCAGCAATTTCCTGCCCACTCTAGAGTGTGTATATTTGGAATGGTATATATTGCCAAAAGAACTACATAAGTAAAGAATCTGAGGTAAAATGGCTATTTCAGTTATCAGAGCTTTTGTAGGGTATTTGTATTACATTTCTACTTTCTTACTTTTTGTCTTTATTCTTCCATTTGTGAATCTCTTGAATCCCAAATGTGTGTCTGGGTATAAAGCTTTTTGTCTTATATAACCCAACATCAGGGGGTTTCAGACAGCTAAACAGAATAGCAATGAATAAAAATTTTCTGTAGCCAAGAAGAAAATTAATAATAGGAGATAGGAAATAACCAGAAAGTAAAAAAAAAAAAAAAAATGGTTTGAGTAATGGTGGAGTGTCTTTGAGATAAACTTTCAGGAATAGATACTGCTCATCTCCCTCCCCTTTCTTTTCCTTCTTCATCCTCCTTAAGGTCATTAGTTGGCATAGGACCTAAAAGCAAATCAGATGTGGTATGAAATTCACCAATAAAAAAGGGGTCGGGGGAGAGGGTCCAGACCAGAGTGAGGACAGATATATTACTTTAGTCAATTTGAAGTTTCCATCAAACACTTCGTTTGGAGGAATTGGTAGTTAACACGTGAGTGCCCCTATAGATTTCCAACGTAGATGCCAATGCAGATTGACAAAGTTAGTAGACCAGTTCCTAGGTTTGTTAAAGGATTTTGAGAAGCTTCAAATGGTGCCTTTCACCTAAAAAAAGAAAAGGGACTGATAGTTATGTGCATTATGCACATTAATGCTTATAACCATTATGTAGTTTATTTTATGCAAAGGTCTTTTTTTTTTTCTTAGTTATTTCTTCAGTTGTTTTTTTAGATAAAAAAGAAGTGCTTTTTTATATTGTTGAGAAAAGAGACTTGGACTAGTTGGATTCACCAAGTTTTTAAACCTTCACCTGGCTTCCATTGACCTGATGTGGTACATGATTTGCCATGATGTTTATCCTTTTAATATGATTATAAAATTCATCATTTTACTCCATTTGCCACATTTCTTACCTATAAAAGTTGATCTGATTTATATTCTAATTATTATTATTTTTAAATTAAAATTTATTGGGTGACAATGGTCAGTAAAATTCCATAGGTTTCAAGTGTGCAATTCTGTAATTCATCATCTATATAGCACCTTGTGTGCTCAATTATTTTGTTTTAGAAATAGATATTTAGTGCTTTAAGGGTAGCACAATTGTAAAATAATGTATATTCTACCTGAAAGACATTGTTATCATCCTATGGAAGCTGCTCGGAGGTCTGAGGGAGACACTCCCTCATGTGAAGTTAGCCAACTCCATGACCACTTCAAAACATAAGCAATGTGTTTACATACCAATGTTGACCAAAAATGATGCACTTGCCAAAAGTCACTTTTGTTGCATGGCTCCAACAAGCGATTTGTACATTTTGTGAGACAGCAGGGATTTTTCATCTAATGCAAATCTTCTAGGAAAATTAAAAAAAAAAAAATGCTTGGTGAGAAGTCTCTGAAAGAGTGTGAAGTGTCTTATTTTACATTTATTAACTTTGTTTTTTCAAAGATCAGAAATAGGTTATTGGTCATGCATTGCAAACTCACCATCTGGGTGTACCCCGCTTTCTGAGGGATTTCCCCTACCTAATGTCACAAAATTCTAAAGATGTATTTCATGTTTGTAAAAGTGTCTGGTGCTTAGTTTTACATATACATATATATATATAACTCTATATACATATGTATGTGTGTGTATGTGTGTGTAAAAATAAAATGCATATACATAACATGTAACGGTGTTGGGAGTTTAAATATAGATATATAGTCTTTAAAAAATCAAATCAATCAGTATAGAAAGGCTTACAAGGAAAAGAAACCGCTCTCTCTCCCACTTCACCTTACTGCTGGTCCTGCTTCCCATATCAGTCAATTTTAACAGTTTCTGACCTTTATAATTCTAGTGACAACCTCTATATCTTTAAATAAGATACTTGATTTATTTACCTTAAACATTGTCTATTGACTTGTTGCGTGGTAATGAGAATAACATTTCCTCCTCCTCTTCATAATATACATCAGTTACATTACTGTTCTCAGTTTTTCCACTTACTATTATTATTATTATCATCATCATCAGTATCTTAAATTTTTATTAGTGCTCAGTAAACTAAGGAATACTAGGGTTCTTCACTGGCCTTTGGTTTATGGAGGTATATTGCAGATTTGAATGATTTGGAATGTAAGACTGTAGTGCGATAGACTAGCAAACTACAAACATCATATAAATGTGCTATATTAAGGAATGTGGTTAGACTCAAATTACTATTTTAGTTAAGAAAATAAGAAGTTAAACCACTTGAGATAAACCAGAGGAAATTGTTAAATGATTTGTCTTAATTTAATTTCTTCAGGTTCTTCGCTTGATGTGCATGTAATTAAGAACCAAATAAGAAATGGATTCTTAAAAAAACTTAAAAGAAAGTCAAATTTTCCTATGAGAAAAAAAAAAAACAAAAACCCACACAACCCTAGCGTTAATGCATGGGGTCTATGTTGCTTTTTGACAGTCTTTAATAGACAAATTGATGAATTTCTTATAAATAAGGAAATGGGAAGGAAAAAAAAGAAAATGTGTTGCCTTCATACTTTCCTTCCTGATTCATCAACTATACAAATGTAATCCTGTCTCTGAGTGCTTGTGTAAGCAAAACTCAATGCCTTTAACCCCCAGAACCACACTTTTGCTGAGTTATACTGAACTACATTTCAATACAAACAAGTAAAGGAAATGTTTTAAAAAGTTGATGCCTGATGAAAAAGTGAACTCTATGTTTTGTCAAAATACTGATGATTCTGAAAGAAAATACTGTAAAATAGATTTTTCTTGCCCAAAGCATTTGCTATGTTCTTTATATTTGAAGAACTAAAACACTTCCATATTGATTATCACATTTCAGCCACAATATCCAGGGATATTGTTGTCTACAGTGAGATCACATGCGCTAGTAAATGTCTATTTCTAAAGCTAGATTAGACTATTTGATTATTTCAGAATACAGGGATGGGAAGAGAAGTGGTCGAATTATTCAAAATATACCAATTCTGAAAATTAATTTGTACATTCTTTAATTAATACATTTTTTTATGGACTATCATAAACATACATTTTATTCCTTCTCTCTCTCAGCTCTGACGTTAGAGTGAAAGCTTTCCAGGCCTTAAACACCATCTTGAATTTCTGGTTCTCTCTAACAAGTAGAATTATTTAAATGTTATATATCACTTCTATATAGGTTTTTAAATAAAAGCGAAGTATAAAGTTAGTTTAAAAAGTCAAAAATTTTTGTAATGAAAATAGCAGTCCTCTGCTCTGTCTCCAATTTCTTTTTCCAGGTCATAGAGGCAATGACCTTCATCAGTTATTGTTCTTTCACCTTAATATTTCTAAATAATATACTCACATAAAAAGTTCTTAGTTTATAAATTTTAAGCCTTATGTATTGTTTCCTTGCCCAGGGAAATGAGGAAGTTTCTCCCAATACCCATTAAATATACACCCATGACTGTACCCATGCCACATGTACCCAGATTAATATTATCAATACTACTATTGATCTTTTTCTTATTATTTGTAACATGAGGTATTTTAAGACAATACTGGAACCTTTTCAAGAATTTCCCAAAATAGACTACTGAAGAAGCCCATTATGACCAGGGACCTGATAATTTTAAATAAAAATTAAAATTTGTGATGCACATTTGTGTTCTGTACCAATGATATATTTGTATCTACATAATTTCATTTCTTTAATAATAGCTCATCTGTGCAGAACTCAGCTTTCTGGCGGTCTCATTTTACTGGTAACAAATGCCACAACAGAGAAAATATAAGTAACGTCGTGAAACAATACAAAATTACATTTGAATCTGCAAATGTTTCTCTGAGGATAGGCTGTAAGGGCCTTAAGCAAAACAACATTCACTTATATTTCATAACCAATTACAGTAGCTTTTGAAATGTGCGTTACAGATACACAGAAGTTAGAAAACAAATCACAAGAAAATAAAAGGGAAGAAACAACCTAAGACATGCTCAACCACAAAAAGGCACAGGCAGGAGAACTAGAAATGGTAAACACAGGAACTCATATTCCTCTCAGGACCTTAGAGCAGAAGCTGTAGGTACCCCACCCAAATCTCCTGGGGCTCCATCATTTTTATGTTCTCTGGTCTGGCTCTTGCCAACAGAGACCATTCTTTGCCTGAAGGCTTTCTCTGGTAGCCCAAGTCGACACCAAATGCCTATTATAGGTGCAGGACAGGGCAGACGTGCCAGAGAATTAATGCCACCGGAAAGTAGCCTGCAACCAGTGACTGACAGGAGTTGATGTGTAAATATCCCAGGTTCCTTGCCCCTTGGTCGAGTTAAGTCTAAAGAATGTGTGGTGCACTGGCGACCAGAGGTCCCCAGGGAAATGAACCTCCAGTTGTCCACAGTGGTAATTCGCTTTTGTCTTGGCTGCCTTCCTTTACTGTCTTATTTCCGCACTCTCCGCTTGGTGTTTTGTATACTGATCTCCCAGATACTCCACGTTTGCACTAAAATTTTTGCCTTCGTTTAGGAGAACCCAAACTAAGGAAGGACCACTTAAATTTTGGGAACAATTATATATTAAATCTCCCTCAGTAGGACAGTGTTTTGTACACAGATTAAATATTTAATTTTCAGGATGACTCACATTCACTGCGGAAACATTAAGTTCCATTTAATATATTCTGGTTTAAGAACATGAGAATTGTATGTATATTTAAGAAAGATTTCCCATTTAAAATAGCTAATATATTAGTGTTTCAGTATTTGACCTTTTACCTATACAGAAATTGAACTCTCCTGAAAATGATTCATTTGGTTAGAATTCTGTGTATCCAAGGTGTTACTGTGCTAATTAAAACGTGTGAATGTTAAAGTATTTTAAGAAAATGGGAGATCTTTAACTTACTAGTGTTCAATAAAAGTCCTACTTAAATCTCCGTAAATTTATGGGAATTTACTAGTGAAAATATTAGTGCAGTTAATCACATAGTTACTACTCTTAGCAATGTCCACAATTAAAAAATAATACACACACGTACTGAAATAAATACTGACGTGGAATATTATGTTTATATCTGTGTGCACTCTCCCTAGCTTCTTCTGGAAATTAGTTTACTAGGATATCATGATTGCTAACATAATTCCACATTCTTCTAACCCTCCTGGGATTATATGAAATATGGGACAAAACATACTTCCACTTTACTACAGAAATTAACAGGACTGATTGTAGAGCAAAAACTTTAAGTGTCATCTGAATGAGTTTGTCTCTGTGCTTCCTCTTCCTGCTACCTTATCTCCCACCGGAAAACGGTGGAAGAGATTGAGGGATGGATTTTTGAGACAGGTTTCGGAGAGAGCCAAATCTCTGCTAGGCCAATGGGATACATTTATTTGTTATTGTTGTTCCTAGAGGAATGGAACTGAATAAAAAGTGGTGGAATAGGAACAAGAACATATGGAAAAGTAATGAGAGAAAGAAGCCCATGAACTTAAAAAGCAGACTTGTCACACATTCATATTTTACAGTGTTTATGCTCTATTCTTCATCCTCAACTCTATAATAAAATCAAATTCCCATAAAAAGGCCACAAATAATTGGGTTTATTTTTATAGGGATCTAAAGGATAATTTTTTTTTAATGTTAACAAAAGGATCAATGCCAGGGCCTTGATAAAAGTGAAAAATGCAGAGCAGAAAACAATAATTTAGTGGAGGCAGGAATTTATAGCCAGAAGTACCCATAATCCTGTAAGGCCCAGGAAATTGCCTTAAATATGAGGAAAGCCTTGGACTTTGCATATAGAAGAGAATACAAATTTTCCAATCCAAGCTGACCTAAAAGTTATGGAGGAAAAAAGTTAAGGGCTAGGAGATTGAGGATAATGTCTGAGTTTTTTAACCATTCAGTGCCCATGGACATTACCACTCTTCAAAATGCCCATATCCTACACCTGAGCATTTCCGTTTGGACCACAGGGTGAAGAGGTGGACCAGCATTTTTCCTAAGCCCTCAGCTGATTGGCGACACCTTCAGTCCCGACTTAACTTTTAGGCTGTGTTGTTCTCAATGCGGAGAATGATCTGTGTTCTGGGCTTTGCTCAGCAAGTTACCATGGAGTTATTTTGCAGGAGGCCACCCATTTTCCCCTATAGCCTTGATTGTATGGAAAGAGGAGAAGTATGCTAACTTTTTCCATGACTGTTTTCTGCCATTGTTTTTTGTATACTTCTCTGGTATTAATTAACCCTCTGAATTTTTTTTCTGATCATGCATTTACTTCTCCCATGGGCTCTCACTTTCCATTTAGTCCTCCTCTTTCTACACTTGGTAATATTTGTCTACGCTGCCTCCCCACTAATGACAGATCCTGTCTCCTATCAGTTTGCTAATTATGACACAGCTCAGCCATGGCCATATGAAATAAACACACTGGTTCAAGTATGTTGGTGTGTTAAGGTACAAAGGTAAAATATGTGAGTTGCACACTTAGAAATGGACAGAAATTTAGTGCTTCAGTTTCACTGACATTTATTTTGGGTGGATGAATATGGGCAGTCTGGTAAAATGACAGCTTGTGTTTGGGCATCATATATTCGTGGATTTGAATTTTACTTTTACCTCTTAATAATTAAGCACTATTTAATTCCCATGAGCCCCAATTCCCTTATAAAATCAAGATGATAAGACTTGTCTTATGTATGTGATGAGGAAAAAATGGAAAGCACCTTTCACATAATAGAATTGTGGATAAATTATGCTTGCAATAATCTAGTAATAACATTAACTTGAAGTTAGCGACTCAATGAATGGAGTATAGACAGGGGAAAACAGTTATTACAGTGGAGAAACTTGGCACAAACCTCCTTCACCTAGGGACCAAGATGAACTGCACCAGTGATAAGTGAAGGGATCTGAAGTATTTATGTGGAGGTGACGAGAAGGGCATTTCATCTCTTTGCGTTCTTCCCCAAAATTCATATCCTCAGGCTAATAATGCAAATACAACATACAAACCAAAATTGAGGAAAATTCTATAAAATGCTTGAACATTAATCTTCAAATAGTGTGAAGGTCATGAACAATCAGGAAAGATCAGAAACTGTCACATGTAGGTAGAGATTAAGGAGACACAGCCACTAAGTGCAGCGTGGGACCCCGGATTGGATCTTGGATCAGTAAAAAGAATGCTAATAGGAAACTGATGAAATCCAAAAAAAATCTGTAGTATACAGTTCATAGTATTGTATCCATGTTAATTTCTTAGTTTTCAGAAATATCTCAAAACTTAAAAATGGCTATGGAAGATGCTAACATTAGGGGAAGCCAGGTGAAGCTTATAGAGGAACTTGATGTATTCCATTGACAGCTTTTTTGCAAACCTAATATTATTGCAAAATAAAAGCTAAAATTTTGTTTAATGTTAAAAAGTAAAACTTACAGTGACAGAACAGATCAGTGGTTGCCAGGGGCCTGCATGAGTGGAGCAAACGGGAATTATTATTATTTTTTGGGGGGTTAGGGAGGTGGTGATAGACCTCTTCTGTATTCTGATTGTGTTATATTAATCTATGCATGTGTTAAAATTCATAAACATGTATACCAAAACAGTCAATTTTACTGCATGTCAATTTAAAAAAAATGAAAGAAAAAAGCAAAGTTAGACAAATGTAATAAGGTACAAGAAAAAATATTTCTAGACTGTGAAGGTAAAGCCTTGTTTCTCATATATAACACTGTTATCAAATCAACAAAAGGTTCTTAAATATTTTTGTTCTTTCATTTAACAAATACTCATTGAATCCCAAAATGTGTTTGACACTGCTAAGTCTTGGAGGTACACAAGAACTTGATGTGTACTAGATGTTAAAACAAGTTTTTATTTCAAGACAGGAAAGCACATACTATAAAAAAAATTCTTGTGAGGAATCAGGGCATGGGCCTGTGGGAAGTTAAATGGCATGAAATATTTACATAGTATTTCAAGATAATATCAGTACTGTATTAGCAAAGTGAATTATGATAACGTAAGTTCTGAGGCGATGCAAACATGGTTGGATGAATAAGGAATTTCCATGAATGAGGTGTGTAGAACTTGAGGTTACTTTGTTATTTAAGACAATTGTATTAATAGTTTAAACACCACAATGTGTTTTCTTTTTCTGTTTCATAATTTATTATTTAAACACCACAATTTTCTTTGGTTTCCAAATTGTTACAAACTAAATGTTTGTATCCCCCCCAAATCCATATGTTGAAGGCCTTATTATAAGGTTGGGCCCTTATGAGGTAATTGGATTTAGATGAGGTCCTAAGGGAGGGGTCCTTATAAGTGGATTAGTGCCCTTTCTCTCTCGACCATGTGAGGGGAAAAGAAGAAAGCAACCTTCTTCAGATCAGGAAGACAGCTCTCACCAGACACTGTCACCTTGTTCTCAGCCTTCAGATCTATGAGAAATAAATGTTTGTTATTGAAATCACCCAGTTTGTGACATTTTGTTGTAACAGCCCAAGCAAACTAAGACAAAAATTACATTACAGTACCCAATATTAATGAGCATTTAAGTGAAGTAAAACACTTATAAAGGCTTTACATGTAACCAACAAGACTCTTGCAAGAACCCCAGGAGAGAGGTTTTAGAGATAAAGAAACCGAGTCGTGGAGCAGTTAAACAAAGTGCCTCAGATCATACAACTTACAAGTAGCAGAGCCAGGATTTGAATCCAGGAGTCTTGACTCCAGAGCTCACGTTCCATCTCACTGAAATACATGGCACTGACAGTCATGATTGTTCCAGTTTTCAGTAGGAAGTAAGCATAAAATGTTTCAAATATCAAGAAACCATGATTTTTCTAAAAACCTGATTTAAAATACAACTAGTCATAAAACTTTTCTTTTTGCCCTTTCTGGAAGCAAATAGCCTTTGCCATGCCCTCCCTGGCACCCTGCCTCTTGCTTATGTGCATGGATGAGTGCCTTTCACTTTGCCGCCTGCCAGCAGAACGTGACCTTGGCAGCCTGGCATGCTAGCCAAGATTCCAAAATAGCAAAAGGAGCACTTAAGTTCCTGAAGAACGTCTTTGAACCACCATCCACGTCCTGCGATGTCCATAGATATGGCAATAGTACTTTATCATTAGCTTATTAGCTAATGGTTTTGATTGTCACTTAATTGTCTGTCGATGATGCTCTTGGAATTCTAATGTGTTATTTCCTTAATTTTGTGTTTTCCTATTGTCAGAATTGCCTAATTTGTCTGAAATATTTTGTTTTGTGTTATTCAGCAATGATCCCATTTGCTTGCAAGTATTTTGGTGACAAACACAGTAATTAATTACATGGGATTTTGTTTTGCATTATTTTTGTTGGAACAAAAACAGAAATTCTAATTCTCTGTACAATTACTAAAAAACAAGGGGGTTCTTGAAATGAATTATATGTGGCTAAATGTTCAGTTTTTAGAGTCAATTTAATTCTGAAAGTTTAATAATAAATTTGATACAAGCTGCCAGTCAGCGGAGATGTAGATAACAGCATATGTTCACAGCCATCCATGAAAATGTAATCCTCTTATAGTGTGCTTCTATATTGTTTAAACCAATTCTTTCTCTCTGGCCTAGACCACTTTTCTGAGTTCCAGACGCCATATTGAACACGTCCATTGAGATCGAGGTTTTTTCAGCCTCAGCATTATTTACACTTGGGGCTGGCCGATTCTTTTGTGTGTGTGGAGGGTATCCTCTGTATTGTAGAATGTGCAGCAGCATGCCTGGCTTCTACATATTAAGTACAAGACAAATCCTTTCTCTCAGTTGTGACAATCAAATATGTCTCCAAAAGTTGCCAAATGCCCCCTGTAAGATAATTCATTCCCCAGTTGAGAACCACTAACTTAAATGTTCTAAAGGCTTATGAAAGTCAACATGTGCAAACATTAAACTCATTTCCCCCTCAAATTTTCTCCTCTAGAGAAGTTAAGAGTGTGTCTGAGGAAAACCTTACCTCCCTCCTTTAATAGCTGTGTAATTTGATCAAGTTACTGACTTCTCTATCCCTCAGTTTCTTTATTGGTAAGTAAATATATTATTAAAACCTCCTTCATATGACTGTTGTGAGGATTAAATGAACTAATACATATGAACCATTTGGAACACCTAAGGCACATAGTGTGCTTAAGTTAATAAAAGTTTGCTATAATAAAGGAATATTGTTAAATGTTAACAGTATTCATACGATACAAGAAACTCTTAAGATTCTTCTTTCCAGAGGATGTATGCAGACAATTTAAAAAGGGAGATATACAAGTGATAGTAAATACATGAAATGATATTCAACATCATTAATAATAAAATACAAGATAGCATTATGATGGACTATTTCAATCTATTAAATTTGGAAAGGTTTTTAAAATATTTAAAATTGATAACAGTGTAAAAAGGCACTAATACACTGTGTTGGGAGAATGTGCAGCTATACGCTTTCCAGAGGATCATTTGGAAGTATGTATCAGAGCTTTAAAATATTTATAGCCTTTGAGAGTAAATCTAGTTCTAGAAATGTATCCTAAGGGAGGCTTGAAGGACATTTGATTCTGTCCAGAATGTCCAAGGAGACATTTGGTTCATGCCAAAAGATCTTTGATCATGTGCCATTATCAGCTAGTCTTCCAAGGCAAGAAGGGTTATTATTGGCAATACAGCCACACATAATTATTGGACCAAATGAAATATGATAGTCTTTTTTATGTATCAGTCCTATAAACCAAAAGTATAAATAAACGTTATGGGTTATTTGAACCCAGGGATGTTAATCTAAGCATGAATGTCTTTGACAAGACCCAATATCAAGGACCATTTGGTGTGGACCAAATACACTCATGGACGTTTTGGATAGGACCAAATTTCAAGGACCTCTTGTCATGGACCAAAGGTCTCAGTGGTTGTTTTAGACAGGACCAAATGTCCACTAATCCTAAGAGAGTAAATAGGCTCAAGAAATTAATAAAGAAGTATGTTGATTACTCTGTTATATATGATGGCAAAAATAAGTAACCTAATAGGAGCATGATGAAATAACTCATGGTGTATTTATATCATGCAATATGTAGCGATCGCATTTTCAATAATATTTATAAACTAGGGAAAATGCTGTAACCATGGTAATTCTTGGTTCAAAATGCCCCCATCACTTTCACGATGATATTAAAAAATCTTTAGGTGAGCAGGAGAATACACACATAACCACTCACTTTTTTAAGTTATTTTTTTATCAAACCTTTCCTACTTACCTAGCCATTTATTTTCCTTAGGTTTTCTTCCCCTTTCCCACCTTATGAGATTGTGATATACCATAGATAAAGGTATTAAACAGTGGCATCGAAGATTTTATCATGAACAGTTGAATGGTGAATTGCATGATGTAGAGACAAAAAATGGCTGCCCAGTGACCCAGCTCTGTTGACGGCTTTAGAGTTTCCTGAATAAACTTTGCTCCTTTACTCTTCTGAGTTTTGACTCAGCAACCCAAATTTTCTGATCTTGGAGTCTTGTTCTTCTATTTCTGCTTTTCTCTTCTCCTCAAGACCAAGCTAAAGCATCAGCTGCTCTAGGAAGTTTTCCTTAACTACCGGGACCCCATTCATTCTTGCATGTTTTGTCCCTGTGTACTCTTCTGGCACAGCATGCAGACCTATTCATTCATTTGTTCATTCATGCATGCATGCATGCATTTATCTACTGTGCTACTCATGTATTCAACACATATGTACTGAGTTACTACTAAATGCCAGATACTGTGTTAAGACCTGGCTATAGTCTTGGTGAGCATAAAAAAAAAGGAAAAGAAAAAGTTAAAATTTTCTGTTTTCTGCTCTCCTGGGGTCTGCGCTTCAGTGGAAAAGATGGAGTGTAAACAAGTAAACCATAAAAAATAAATTTGTCGTAAGTGGTGATTTTGAGCAGGACCTGGAAGAAGCCAGTGAGAAAGTGTAGTGGAGTTAAAACTTTACTTCTAACCATCTTCGGTTTTCAGCTGGGACTCTGCAAGAGTCCCAAGAGACAAACAGCTTATTAATGGATGCAGTGCATATCATGTGGGGGAAACCTTTACGAGCAGAAACTCCAAATGTTGACTTAGACCTCAGGCTTATTTAGTATCTTCAACAAAGAACAATAGTAAATTTGTAGAGAAATGACAGGGCAAAGGAAAGTAATTTTAGGCTTTCGAGGGCCGCAAACTGTGGGAAGGTAAATCTATGAGAGGAAACTAATGGAGAAAGGTTTGTTTGCAGATTCCTCTGGCACTGTCTTTGGGGTATAAGCGTCTGTTTCCAGTAAAAGGAGAATGTATACCCTGCCTTTATGCAGAGAAGGGGTGGAGTAAAGAGAGCTTTTCCTGCCCTGTTTGCTTCTTAATTGCCTTCGGCTCAAAATAATTTTTATATAAAGAGTCATATCTGATGGTAACTTATTCTGGTTTACTTCTCAAGTAACATAAATATCTGGAAAAACATCCCAGGCATATGGAACAGCCCACGTAAAACCCTGGACTTGCTTAGTATATTCCAGCAATGGAAATTGGTTTATGAGACGGGTGTTGAGAGAAATGAGAAATGAGATCAGCGGGGCATCCACATGACGGATCTAGAGTGTCCTGAAGGCCACATTAAGATCTTTGAATTTTATTCTAAGTGTGATTTTTCAGCAGGAGAGTCATATAATGTTATTTAAGTTTTAAAACCAAACCTTGTTGTGATGTGGAGAAGGGATTGTAGAAGTAAAGGTGGAAGCAGGACAATCGGTTAGAAGACGTGATAGTGGTTAAGTTAAGGAATGATGGCTTGGTTCTAGATGACACCAGTGAGGATAGGTAGAAGTGATCAGATATGAAAGATACTTTGAAGGTAGAGTTGACAAGATTTCTTAGATTTTTTTTGGAGAGAAAGAGAAGCCTGACGGGTAGCTCTTGAAATGTTAGGTCTGAGAAATCGGATGGATTTTGGTGATATTTACTGACATGGTTAACACTAGGTGAAAGGCATGTTTAGGAAGAAGAACCTGCTATTGGGTTTTGGCTGCATTAGGTATGAAGTGCCATCCATCAACGTGCGTCACCACCATATAGATTGCAGTTAAAGTGACGGTACTGCTACGGCCACTAATATGGCTATGAGTGTAGACTTTGAAGAAACCAGGTCTGAACTCTGGTGCATTCCACCATTTAGAGAGCAGAAAGAGGATTTAACAAACGGTTGAGAAGGGGTGGTAAATAAGATGAAAGAAAAACAGGAAAGTTGGAAATTGTAGAACCCCAGGGAAAGTCAGTGTTTTAAGAAGGGGCGGGTGATCATCTGAGTCAAATGCATTAAGAATTTACCAATGGATTTGCATTATGGAGGTTATTGTCAAATGGCTACCTCTATCATAGCAGTTATGCTAAGACTAAAATGTCTTGATTTTAGTACTTTCAAACTGACTTCCTCTGATTACCACTACAACTTTTTTTTTTACCAATACAAATTTGTTTTCTCACTTCTATTATGCATATCAACACAACTGTGATCTTATTCTGTAGGAATATGTAAGATGGAACAATTTGAATATCTCCTAAATTTTTGGCTGCTTTTCTTCCTGTCCCTTTTGCCAAGCACTATATGCCCTTGCCTAGTTATTACATAGATGCTAGAAAGAGATGTTCTCCTTAGGTTTGGTAATTTTACTTTGTTTCAAGTAAAAATGAATATTTTCTGTATAAGAATATGAATTAAGAGTACAACCTTAGCGAAACATTCTTGGTGTAGCAGAAAGAAGTGGGGTTTTAGGAAGGAATATAAACAATCCTCTGCCTACCACCCTCCCTGAAGGACATTTTCAGCAAGGTGATTAGCCTCTTTAATTCTTAGTTTTGTCTTCTGTAAACTTGAAATAAGAATTCTTACCTCTCAAAGTTGTAAGTTAGATGAGTTTAGCTGATGGCAAGTACCTGGCATCGGAAGAGATATTAAGTAGATTGGGGCTTCCTCTACTCTTTCAACCTGACCTGTGCTAGTTCCTTTCTTCCACCATTTTGTATTCTTTTGTTGGACTTTCACAACCTAGAACAAAGCTGATCAAACATAGCACCATTTTAAAAGATACAAGATTTTAGTTTTGTTGGTACTAGTTTCCTCCTTAATGCTGTGAAACAGTAGGGCATTATAAAATGTAAACACATCACAGAAAGTGCCTCAGCAGGAACAGAGTTGGAGAATCCCAGTGTCACCAGGGGCACATTCCAGTGGGAGCTTGAGAGTGTTCACGTTGAAACCTCTACCCAGTTGTGCATGCCTTGGTCATGCTCAGTTGTTACAGTTAGTCCAGAAGAATGTGAGGTCATAGGCCCCATGGATAATCATATTCCAAGATAATCAATAAAGTTAAATTTATATAGTAGTTCTAACTTGGACCAGAGCTTTTTACAGACTTGCTAAAATGCAGCCTGACTGTGAAATCTGGCTGACTTCACTTTCTGCAGCTCCGTTTACTGTATATTAACCCTGATCACAATTTCATTGGTCAGTCTCTGCCCTTCCTCTGCTGTGTTTTGCTTTGCATGTGGTTGATGTTGCCAAACATCATTTCCCCGGCTCCTTTGCCAACTGTTTCTTTCTTAGGTTCAGCCCATGGGAAGTACTGGGTGGAGATTGAAAGGCACCCCTTTCCCTACTCTGTCCCGCCTGGTCTCCTGGCAGCCCTTCCCCCGATGGTCACACTGTAATGGCTCCATATTTATCCAAATGACTGCATTTTCTCCATGGACCCAAATCGAATCTCACAGCCCTGGCCTTGTTGCCCATAAGGGTGGCACCTTGGTGGCCTTCTGCCTTTCTGGCTCCATCCTGCCAAACTCAGCTTCTGAGGTCTCCAATCTTTGCAGCAAGTAGCACTTGTTAAATCTCTGTGTTACCTCACCTTCCTCTGTTTTTGTTTTCATCTCTTCCAAAACTTCTCTAACTAATTCTGCCATAATAATTTTACTCTTTGAAATAATTTGCATGGGTTCTATTTCCTTGAATCGATACTAATAATGATGGTGATGTTTCTGTAACTGCTGATAATGAGTAGTGTGATTGAAAGATCAGAAGACTGAAACTTTACAAGAAATTTAGGAAAAACAAAGGGGCTTGAGCCCCACTCATAAACATTACATAACTTGGTAATGTAGACAGGTTTTAATTTTGTTTCAAAGAATTCACGTAAATGAACACTCTTAATTTATCAAAAAGAATATGCCGTATTTGTCACATATAGTAAGAGAGTAAGTTTAACTTTTAGTAAAATAGAAACTACTGTTGAATCTTACAAATATGTATGTATATATTTTTATTGACATATAATTGACATATTAGTTTCGGGTTACATCATAGTGATTCAACACGTATATACGTTACAAAATGATCCCCATGATAAGTATAGTTACCTTCGGTCACCATACAAAGTTATTACCTTATTATTAACTACATTTCCTATGCTGTACATTACGGCCCCATGACTTATTTATTTTATAACTGGCAATTTGTACCTCTTAATCCCCTTCATCTATTTCCTCGCCCCTCAACCGCTCCCTTTTCTGGTAACCACCAGTTTGTTCTCTGTATGTATGAGTCTGTTTCTGTTTTGTTTACTGTGTTAATTTGTTTTGTTTTTTAGATTCCACATATAAGTGAAATCATATAGTATTTGTGTTTCTCTGTCTGACTTATTTCACTTAGCATAATACCTTCTAGGTCCATCCATGTTGTTGAAAATGGCAAGATTTCATTCTTTTTTTATGGCCGACAAGAAGTATATTAAAAGGGAACCCATGGGTCTATGCTCTAACAAGTGACAAAAGGACAAGATTTGACCAGGAGGCTTCTGATCTGTTCATTTAAAAGCTGGGAATACCGTGTGGGATGTCTGTGTGTGGGGGCGACAGGGTGGGGAGTGGTATGGGTTTATAATGATATACACTCGTGAATCTACAGAATCAGTGTGTATGAATGAACGTGTGATGTGCATTTAAATATATTTTTATTTTAAAATATAGTTTCTTATTTATTTATTTTTTCTAAGGAAGCAGAGAAAGGTTAAAGAGCTAGCAGAGTGGACACTGACAAACTAAAGGCAAGAATAACAAAAAAGAGGAATTTTTATCTGTCATTTCAATAGCGTTATTATCTGTTGTGTAATGAGCTCTTGGGTTTATTGCTTTAATAAGTGTATATATTACGAGTCCATGAGTGAAACCCTGACTATATAAAATAGACACACTTTTGCAACTACATATATGACAAAAGACTCAGATAGAATGTGTAAGTAACTCTCAAAATTCAATAGTGTAAAAAAACCAACAACAACAATAAAAAACAAGTAGTCCAATTAGAACACTGGCAAAAGAAATGAAGCATTTCACTGAGGAAGACAGACAAATAGCAAGAAAGCACATGAAAAGATGTTTAAAATCATTAGCCATCAGGGAAATGAAATTAAAACCACAATGAGATATCAACATGCACCTATTAGAACAGCTAAAATTAAAAATAGTGACAATACCAAATGCTGACAAGGATGCAGAGAAATCGGATCACACATACATTGCTGATGGAAATGTAAAATGATACTGAACTCTGAGAAACAGGATTTATTTTCCTAATAAATATAAAAATACACTTTTTGTATGACCCAACAATTGCACTTCTGGAAATTTATCCCAGAGAAATTAAAACTTATGTCCACACACATACAAAAACTGTGCACAATTGTTTATTGTAACTATTTGTAATAGCTCAAAACAGTAAACCTCCATAACGTCCTTCAATGATTAAACTAACTGAATGATTAAACAAACTGTGTGATATGTACATAGCATGGAATACGACACAGCAATAGAAATAAATGAACTGTTGATATAGGCAACAATGTGGACGGATTTCAAGAGCATTACACTTAGTGAAAAAACCCAGTCTCAAAAGGTCACACATGTTCTATATGATTCCATTTACGCGTATGTAATATAATATCAATGTTCACTGCCCTGGTTTTGATACTATACTATAATTATGTAAGATGTAACTATTGGGGAGAACTGCATAAAGAGTACACAGGGTTCCTCTCTGTACTTTTTGTGCAATTCTCTGTGACTCTAAAATTACTTCAAAATAAGAGTTTTTAAAGCCATAATTTGCACACACACTATTGCTCATTGGAAAAGGGTTACTTTGCAGTAAATGGGAAGTGTAGGCATTTTACTTTGGCCAAAATCATTTGTCTTTTTCTGTATAGGATTTTCAGATTTCTTACTTTTCTCATTTAGAAATATGTCCCCACTGGTTCTGGCCTTCTTCCTAGTGCCTTTTTTTTGTTTGTTTGTTTTTAGAAAGACAATATTTTTTACCATTAATTAATTAATTTTATTGTGATTATAATTTGTATGGCTCCTTTGAAAAGTCCAGATCATCTCATAGCTATCTTATTGTTCTTTGGTACTCAGATTTTTTTTTCGACAGATTATAAACAGAAACAGAGTCAGTGATATTAAGTGAAATAGGTACCAAACCAGAACAGCCAGTTGCCCTACCATTTTATTCTGTTCTGTCCTATTCTATTTGATTCGATTTCATCCCATTCCATTTCATTGTGTCATTTCCCAACCTATTCTGTTCCATTCATTCTATTCTATAAGTATGTATTGCGTATCTGTTATGTGCCAGGTATTATTCTCTGTGACTTGGCATGTACCCGTGAACAAAGCAGACAAAAATTGCTGCTCTCCTAAATCTTACAGCCCAAAAGGGGAGTCGTAAATAAAATAGACATAATACATATGTTATAAGTTAGTAGGTTCTCTGGAGAAAAAGAAAAAGCTAAGCAGAAGGGAGGTGTGGAGTGGGGATAAAAGGAAAGCTGTAATTTTCAAACAAAATATGGTGTGAGAAACTGTGTGAGGAGGTAAGGGACTTAGCCACAAATTGATCTGAGGGAAGAGTTTTCTGGGAACCAGGGTGGAAGGTGCCTGGAATGTTAAATGAATAGCAGGAAGGCCAGTGTGGCAAGAGCAGAGTCAGTGAGATGAGATTAACTGGAGGGGGAGTCAGAGAGGAAAAGATAGGTTTGATCAGACAGGGTTTATGAGGATCTTGACTTAACTCTGAACAAAATGGCCAGCTGTTGTAGGGTTTGCCGCAGAGGATCAATGTGATCTGAGGTAGTTTAGGACCATGGTAATCTCATTGGGAAAACCATGGGCTTACACGACACTGATAGAGGTGGAGTTACAGAATTGGTCATATTATTGATACAAAAAAAAAAAAAAAAAAGTCAGGATACAGTATTTTGAAGATAGCACCTGAAGGATTTCCTCATTAATTAGATGTAGAGAGTGCCCCCACAGTTTTCGGTGTGTACAACAGGAAGGAGAGAGTTACCAGCAATGAATATGAAGACAAGTACAGTTGGGGCAGAGGAGGGTAAATCAGGAGCTCATTTTTAATCCTTGTAATTTTGAGATATATTTTAGACATGCCAGTAGACAGTGCTTGTCAGCAGGTGGCTATGTGACTCGACGGTTCAGGAGAGAGGTCCAAAACGGAGGGAAATATTTTGGAGTTGCCAATATATGGTGATATTTATGACCAGATTAGATGCGCTCACCGAGGGAGTCACTGTCAACAGAGTAAAGGACCAAGGAATAAACCCTGCAAACTCCAGAATTAAGACATCAGGGAGGAGAGAAGGAACCTTTAAATAGGAACAAGAAACAGCAACCAGTCCAGTAGAAGAAAATTAAAGAGTGTAGTGCCCTCTAAACCAAGTGAAGAATCACTTGGGAACCAATCTAAGGGGATCCCATTATTAAAATATACCTATTACCATCAGTGCAAGTAGGTGGAATTTGATTCAAATCTTGCTGTACCCCTATTTTTTTTTAATTCTATTTTTATACTGGGAAACGAAATCACTTTTTGTTGAAAATTAATCATGCCAAATTCGTTGGGTATTTGTTGCTCAAGTTTCAAACATTGAATCAACATCGATTTAAATTGCTTTCAGGACTAGGTTAGGTGTTAATAGTTTTTCTATGGTGATTCTGTTTTTATTTGACCCATTATTTACGGTAATTGATGGTGTAGTGTCTTGGTAAGGTACCCATTACACTTACTCTAATTGGCTAAACTGAAAAATATTTTATGTATAATCATTTGAGGAAAAAGAAATTAGGCTTCTTATCTTTATTATGATCATGTTTGTTATTAGCATCTTTTATGAATAACACTTTTTGTGCTATATTTTTTCTTTAGTCTGTGTATGTTAAAAGGTTAAGCATTTGACCTAGAATGATCAAATAATCCTTTATAATAACTTTGATTAAAAATTTCAAGCAGTGACTAATATATGGAAGTTTACACTCTTCTTATTGAATTTTTCCATATATTTTATTCAAGGATATCAAATATTATAATATAAATTTTTGGTAATGCAATTTTGCTATCTAGGAAAAGGGCTAGTTCAGAAAAAAAAAGGCTAGATAGGAAAAAAGGCTATTTAGGAAAAAGGCTAAATTTTTTGAGCCTGCAAAATATTTTGAAATTAATTTGCATGTTATTTTGTGTGTATGTATGTGGCCTTTTGCTTCTAATCTGCAGGGCATTCTTTTTAGTTGCTACCTTACAGGTAGCTTTACAGTACCCACAAATTACTGTAACAAAGTAAAACAAAACAAAACCAAAACAAAAAACAAACAAAAAACACTATAAACCCTAATGAACTGGACTGCTGAGAAGAACAAAGCTAAATAAACACAAGCTTCCCTTTTTACAGTGACTGTTCCAAACTAAGCAGAAGCTGCTTCTTTATTGCAGGGAAGGAAAAATAATGATCCGGTTTTCTTTATTTTTCTGGTGAGTGATTTAACTGCTCCCTCCATTTGGAATATTCTCCCACTCCTTTTATTGGAATGTGGCTATAACTGTAGGTACAGCAGTCTTGACCACCATGTATATATTTTCTTTACCACAACGTGTATTTTGAGCCATATTTACAAATGCAGATATTTAGCTTTTTCCACGAGGTGTGGTTTTGAAGCAATTGTTCAGAGAGAAATTCGACACTAAATTTGGAGGTACAACTTTCTCCAGGCTTGTGTGTGTGTGTGTGTGTGTGTGTGTGTGTGTGTGTGTGTGTGTGTTTGTGTGTTTGCAGAATTATCATGAAGGAGAGATCATTCTCCCAGATGGCATTGCCTTAATAGAAACTGCTAATCTGCATATGCTTGAAAACCATTTCTAATCCAAATGTCCTGGCAACATATTATTTTCAAAAGTAGTTGCATTAACTCTTTGAACCCTTTATTTTGTTATCTTCTACTTTAAACTGCACGTCTTGAAAGATAATAGCTATCCCTCATAAGTTACCCTTTGAATATTGAGTGTGTGCACCTTTGTGTGTATTTATGTTGTGTGTACACCATTGTATATTTTGGCATGGCCCGCATCAGCAGGAAGGCTCCAGGCTTAGGGCTGCTTTCATCCTATGTTACACCCTCACAACCTTCCTGTTTTACGATAATTCTGAAACCTAATGCTCCAGCCACTTTTAACTCAGAACTGTGTTTATTTGCCTGTGGCCTGTTTTATTGTAAAATAAAAATCTTAAGAACCCTATGTTTTAGGGTGTTTTTTTCCCCAAGATCAGGATGGTTGTCTTAAAGGCTAAATGACTGTGTGTTAATGGTGTGTAAAGATTTAGTAAAAAACAAATCATGGCAATTTTGTTTTCACAAGAAACTTGTAAATGTAATACATGCTGCCACTTCAAAAAGTCTAATAAAACAATTAAGAACAAACTGTGCTTGTCTGAACTTATCATTTTATTCTGCATTTTCCGTAATCTGTTAGGTCATAAACTTCAGAAGATTACGCTTCAATGCCAGGTGCCCATTGGTAGGGGATTTAGAGCCACGATTATTTAAAAATAAGTTTTCACGGATCTTGAATGTCTCTAGGAAGTTTTTCGCCCCGTGGCAAGTGATAGAGGGAATTAAAGCTGATCTGCCTTCTCTGCCAATGTAAACAATTAGATAGGTGGCTGACACTAATTTTATTTCACAGACTGGCGGTTTACAGCCTCATCATTTACTGGTACCCCTCATGGGGATGCGTGGTATGTAGTGAAGTAAACAATAAGACAGTGGGAAAAGCGCTTTGAATATTTTATTTATTTTTGAAATTTTATTAATTTTCATTTTAATCTATCAAAGAGGTATTCCGTGTATATTTATTACATATTTAGCTTCCATTTGTTCTAGGTGTGATGAGCGGAACTGATGTATAAAATACCATCTTTTTCTCAAGGAACTTACAGTCTGGCTCAGTATTTCTTAAGAAGGGAGGGTGGGGTGCTATTGGCATTTTAAACAGGACACTTCGTTGTTGTATGGGAATGTTCAGCATATTGCTGGAAGTTAGGCATCCCTGCCTCCTGACCATGGATTGTCAGTAGTACTATTAGTTATTGTGACAATGAGAAATATAGTCATATATTTATCAAATGTCCCCTAAAGAGGCTAACTGCATCCTTTCCTGCTGAGAACAGTAGGGAGGGCCAAAGTATACGCTGCATGGATAGGAAGTCATTATAGAATGCTCTTGTTGAAACTGTGTTAAGAAATGATACATCCCATAGTGTTGAAAAAAGGTGGTGTCAGTTCCCCCTATTTATACCAAATTATCTTACAGATTGCTCTTGAAGCTCATGCTGTTTCTCAACTTTGACAATGTTTTTATTTTTTTTTTCTCCCTACTTTTTATCCTCCTGGCTAACTCCAACCTAATCAAAACTACAGTGTTATAGCTTCCAAGAAGCCTTCATTAACTTTGCCTTTTCTCAGACTGTGTTGGATGATCCCTATCTTTGTTCTTACAAATCCTTGGTCACATTTCTATCGTCTTCCAGCATTATATTGACATCATCTGATACGAATCAGTGGCAGCTGCTCAGTAGATTGTATGTTCATTGTGGGTGGAAACTATGCTCTACATCTTTCCCACCTAAATTCTACCTGTGTAGTACATGTGTAATAAACTGACTTGAACTTGGCAGATAAAACATGGAAGCCCATGCAGTTGCACAGTTTCATTGTTTCTTGACATCAAATTAAAATTGTGTTCATAAGTCTGTAATGTTTAACTGTGCTCATTTTAAGAAAATTCTCATGCCCTGCTGTTGGAAATGGAATTTGCTACAATGCTTTTGGAAAGTCATTTGGCAGTAGGTATCAGGAGATTTACAAGTTCATGGCATTTGATTCATTAATTCCATTTCTGGGAACCTCTCCTAAGGAAACAAGTCTAATTATAGAAAAAGCTTATGCACAAAAGTCTCCATTTCAGCACTGTTACTAATAGCAAAATGCTGGAAAATCTTCAACAAGTCTGGATAATAAAAATGGGACTTTGCTAATTTTCAACAAACTAATTCTAATAGACAATTGGGGGAATTTAGTGTGCAAATGATCTGCCTTTTAGATGGAAATGAACTTATTCTGAAAAAGAAACATGGAGATTGTTAACCCAGAAAAATTATATAGCTACAAAATGATGAGTATATTATCTCATTTTAGCACACATAAACACATGCAAATACATACAGATAATATATGCACTAGCCCTCCTTTATTCACAGAGTATACTTTCAGAACTCCTAGTGGATACCCGAAGCCGAGGATAGTATTGACCCTATATATACCGTTTTTTTCCTATGTATACATACCTGTGATAAAGCTTAATTTATACATTCGGCACAATAAGAGATTAATGACAATAACTAGTAATAGAACAATTATAATAATATATTATTATAAAGGTTATGTGAATGTGGTCTCTCTCTCAAAATATCTTACTGTACTGTACCTACCCTTCTTCTTGTGATGATGTGAGGTAATAAAATGCCTACAGGTTGAGATGTAGGGAGGTGAATGATGTAGGTATTGTGATGTAGGATTAGGCCGCTGTTGACCTGATTATACAAAACAAGCACTTTATGGCTTCTCTTTGGCATATTCAAATTGCCAGCATCATTACTCTTATGCTTTGGAGTCATTATTAAGTAAAATAAGTATTACTGGAATGCAAGCATTGCGATACCTTGATAGTCAATCTGATAATCAAGACAGCTACTACGTAAGTGCCTAACAGTCAAGGAGCATGTACAACGTGCATGCACTGGATAAAGGGATCATTCACATCCCAGGCAGGATAGAGGAAGGTGGAGTTGGATGGCATGAGATTTCTTCACACTCCTCAGAACAGCTCACTGAACTTTATGAATTGCTCATTTCTGGAATTTTCTATTTAATATTTTCGGACTGCATTGTCCAAGGATAACTGAAACCTCAGAAAGCAAAACGCAGATAAGGGGGAACTACTATATATATAAAAGATCCAGCAAGATATATTAAGATCTTAACCATGGAAACTTCTGTGTGTTAGGAATTGACATTAACACTTTTCTGATTTTTCATTTATTTTTTTCCTAACTTTGTACAATACCCATATACAGGTGTAATAATAAAGGTCGTTTGAAAAAAAACACAAGGAATTGTAAACAACAGTTACATAATTGTACAACAGTTACATAATGGTTAATTATTATTGGTCTACATTATAGATTATTTCATTACACTTAAAGACAGTATATATGAGAAGTTTTAATAGCATGATAAAATATTTCTGTCATAATATTCAGTGAAAAGAGCAAGGTGAAAAAATGGTTTACATAGTTTGGTTTCATTATGTACTCTAAAAGTAGATGTCACAGGTATTGTTTCTAAATGGTAAAATCCTGGTGTTTTCTTTTATTTTCTTACATTTTTTAAATTTTTCTATAATTAGTATATAATAGTTTTTATTTGGAGAAAATGTATATTATCAAAAATTCTATTAGAAGAGCTCTAGTATGTGTTTCAAAAATTTTAGGATGTTTTTTCAGGCAATTTAAAAAATGTATAGTTGCGAATCATGACTATTTAAATAAAAGCAATGCTTCATGCTAGAAATACATGTTCAGAGGGGATTATATTATGCCTTCTGTAAGGGTAGAGTAAGTGTCTACAAACTTCTTATAGACAAAAGTGGTTATAAAAATTGTATAAATTCAGCATAAGGGCAGGTTCCTTAATATTACTTTTCATTAAATTGTTCCTTCAACAGTTGCACATAGAACATACACTTGGGTCCTGGAATTCAGAAGTAAGAAATGTGAAAGAGATACCTAAAATTGACTTATCTTTGGGTCAAAAGTTGGAAGAAAGTTAAATTCTCTTATGACAGCAATATCATATGTGACCAAAAGTCCAAAGCATCTTTACTATCTAAGTAATATTTACTGACTTTCCAGATGTTCTCTCAGCTCTTTAATTAGGTTCCCTGATTTCTGTCTCATTCCAGTGTTGAAGTCAGCAGCCAAATTCCACATATGGAAAAATATTCCTCTGGAAGTAAATGGAATATTTTAAAATTTACTGTCACTTATCTTAATATTTAACTCAATAAAACTTCTGTTTCTCAGTGTTTCCCCACACATTTTCATGTGTTTGTTAAATCACTGGTGATGCTACAAATTCAGCAGAAAACTAATTGGATTCTACCTCATATAGATTGGTTTTAGGGGTAACATGATAAATCATTCTTTGAAGTGATTAAATAAATCAAATAAACACTTTGATTTCTTTTTGGTTTAACCATGTTTATTTACTTCTTAGATGGTAAATTCAGAAAGCTATTAACATTACTGTTTATTCAGAGGGCTTGTAATGTCTTATGAGAAAAATCTACCAGATAATAGTAGAAAATTAGGGAATCCAATACTTTCAAGAAGAATTTTTAATGGATTTCATTAACATTTTAGTTTTAAGTTAAGAGAATATTCTGTGCTCAATTCCCAGCTACTTTAGGAATAGTATGATTATGGTTATTTTTAAACCCAGAAGAAGCTATTTTGGAGTCCTATTAGTTCAACATTCTAGATCTATTCTCCATGTGATACTGACTTAAAATTTAAAAAGCAGATGTAGGTCAAAGGAGATTCTGCAAACACTTTCAGTGTTTTATCCTGGGGCTTTGACAACTTTAAAGCAATGGCAAGATGGTGAGGTTTTCTTTATATCTAATCTAAATCCTCCTGGTGTGTTTTACAGTCATCTTTTCGTAACTTTTCTTTATTAAAAGTGAAAATAAATATATAATTCTTATGCTTGTTCTTCATTTCAGCAATGGTGTCTGTTTTATTCATAATACACAGAGACAGAAACGTAACATCTCATGAGAAATAGACCGTATGAAGAACACACAGAAACGGTTAATAGGAATTTCCTCTAGGAGTAGTGGTAGGAGGTAAGGAGTGAGAAAGGAATTTTGATCTTCTGTTTTATCCTTTATATTCTTGAAGTATTTTGCCATGAACATACCGTTAATTTTAGAATTTCAAACAAAAACTAGAAAATTGTATTTATTTACACACACATTATCAGTTTACAGTAGGCTTTTGGCGTATTATGAGTTTAATAAACATTTAATTATGTTTCAGCATTTACTTGCATTTATTTTTATTTTTAAAAGTGTGCCTACCACCTGCTGAATGTGAAAGAATCTAACATTACAAAAATTTTAACAATATGTGACACCTGGAATAAACAGACACAAACACTGTAAACGTATTTAAAAGCTCTTTAAAGAATATTTTTAGATTTGTTGAACTTTGGCACCCAGATAAAGACAGCATTTCTTTTCATAACAAACCAAAATTATTGGATACCATCTTGGCCATGTAGAACTTCATGTAATCAGTACTCTTTTCTGTCCCAATCATTCATCGTTATTCTTCTTTTGTTTTACGTATTTCATTTTCAGAATCTTCACAGAACATGCTCATCCCTACTACTAAAATTAAATACACATATAATTAATTCATAGGCGTAGTGCATTTCCAATTATTGATGTTTCTTCCATAGGCCTTGGTAAGTGAAGGAACTGGAGAGATACAAGGGATACAAGGTGACAAGAATGACATCCTGAGAATTTTGCCTTCATTTAGGAGCTATACATCAGGGTTCAAGATTGAATTTCAGAACTAATCCCCTAAATTTATACACCATGCTCTACAGGTGTGGAGACGGAAATTGTGCCTTGCCTAACACACTGATACTTGGTTTTGATAACACCAAGATCATGTGTAGATTTAGTCCCTCTTTGGGCTAATTTGTTTTACTCACAACTATTCTAACTTTTATATTAAAGGTGAGATTTGCAAACCAATTTGAATCTCTTTCCTCTCTCACCATTCAAACTAGTAGTGGAGGAGACATCTGTCCCAACAGAATATAAACTGTAGGTCCCATGACTTTTCTGGTCACTCTCCGATCATTAAAAGTCCTCAAGGCACTTTAACCCTAAGTTGTTTCTATTTAGTATTTATTGATATAACACTCAAACTTTTTTCAAAGTGAAAGTTTCTCAGATCAGTTGCATGGATAAGCCTGAAATAGAAAAGAAAGGCATGGTCAATTTTCCTAGTTTCCCCAGATTTTGGCTGCTATCCCTCCTCCACCAGCTTCATAACAGTGTGAAGTTGGGGAGCAGTGAGGAGGCAGGAGAAGTATTATGTGTTGGATTTTCCTGTGAGCTGTCTCGGACAAGTAATTAAAGCTGGCTCTTTCCCTTTGGGTGCTTATTAGGATTCAATCACCCACAGTTCCCTGAGCTAAGTGAAGTACTCCCCAACTGGCCAATTATAACTGCTCCTTCACACTTTGCACATCAACTTGTACACCTCTGGAATATTCCTGCATAAGTTTCCTTGACCAATTAGGTGTCCTTCATGGGCAGATTCTAACGCAGTCCCAGGTCAGTCTTGTCATGCTCTTTCTTCTCTGGCCTAAATCTATCTGGACGACATCATACACCCACACCTTAGACGAGCTCATCTGGTTCGTCATCTCTTCCCAAGTCCATTCAATTACCTACTCAGCCTTGGCTGTCATCCTTTAGATTTCTCAGACTTGAGTCAGAAACCAGTCCACCCTGTCTATAAAACTTCAAGAAACTTATCCAGTTTTCTGCATGTGTTCTCTGAAGCCCTTCTCATTAATCTTAAGATGAGGGACTAGGAAGCCTTGCATCACTAAGGAGAAGGAGGTGGGGATGGGGGACACATTGACACTCTCCCTCAAGAAATTCTCCATACCTTTGCTCCAACTCCTTGGCCAGTTTTGCTGCAGTTCTTTTATACCTTTCAGTGTTGAGGAGCCAAGGGTCCCCACATGAGTTTTTAATATATTCCTTTGCTATTCTGCATGTGTGCTCTAGAATGTGGGAGTAGTTGACACCTTTCTTCTTGAGGCCTCAGCCAAAATAGAGACAACTACATAGTAACAGCTTTGGGAATATAACTTTTTTAAAAAAAAAACTTTTATACCGTCTGTGAGATGCTTTTTCATTCAAATATCACATTCTAAGATCTATTTGTTTTTGTCTTCGTTTGTCAGAGGCAGTAATGCTGGCTGCACTACCTAAATATAAGCTTAGATATAAGCTTAGTTACTTAAGATGGGCCAAGATGACCCAAATCTTGTATTTTCCTATATTTATTTTGATCGATTATTTATTCACTAGAATAGATAATACATAACAAGATATGAACATTTATGTACAAGTTTTTGTGTGAATGTGCCTTTCATTAGTCTTGTGTATATCTAGGAGTGGAATAGTTGGGTCATAAGTGCTTGTCAGCACTTGTTATAATATCTTTTTGATTACAGCCATTCTGGTGAGTTGTGAAGTGGCATCTCATTGTGGTTTTGAATGACATTTCCCTGAAGACTAATGATGTTGACTAACTTTTCAAGTGCTTATTGGTCATTTGTATATATCTTTTTTGAAGAAATGTCTTTTCAAGTCCTTTGGCCATTTTTAAAATTGGATTGTTTGTATTTTTGTTGTTGAGTGGACTTAACAGGGGGGATCATTTCATAGACTGTAGATGCCTGACCACTGCACTATACACCTGAAGCTGAAGTAGAATAACATCGACTGTCAACTATAATGAAATATATATACATATATATGTTAATATATACATTCACGGGATGTAAAGCACAGCATAGGGAATATAGTCAATGGTATTGTAACAGCTATATATGATGTCAGATGGGTAGTAGACTTGGGGGAGGGTGATCACTTTGCGAGGAGTGAAAATGTCTAATCATTATGTCGTTTTCTATACCTGAAACTAATATAAAACATAAAACTAAGACAAGTTTTTATACTCTTATACTTTTATATATATACTGAATGCTAGACCTTTATCAGATATATGATATGTAAATATTTTGTTTCATTGTGTGGATAGATGTTATCATTTTCAGCACAAAAGTTAATTTTGGTGTAGACAAATTTATCTGTTTTTCTTTGTCACTTGTGCTTTTGATTTTTATCTAAGAAACCATTGCCTAATCCAAGGTCACAAGGATTTACTCCTATGCTGTCTTCTAAGAATTTTATTATTTTAGCTCTACATGTACGTTTATGATCCATTTTGAGTTAATTTTTTTGTGTATGGTGGAAGGTGAGATTCCAGCTTCATTTTTGCTTCTAGATATCTAATTGTCCTAGCATCATTTGTTGAAAAGACTATTTTCCCGTATTGAATTGTCTTAACACTATTGTCAGAAAACAATTGGCCATAAACGTAAGGCTTTGTTTCTAACTTGGTTCTATTTCATTGAGCTCTATATCTGTCCTTATGCCAGTACTTCACTGTCTTCATTTTTGTAGTTTTGTAGTAAGTTTTGAGATCAAGAAATGTGACTCTTCCATATTGTGTTTCCTTTTCAGAATTGTATTGGCTATTCTGGGTCCCTTCCATTTCCATATGAATTTTAAGATCAGCTTGTCAATATCTGCAAAACAAACAAACAAAGCAAAACTGGGCATTTGATAGGGATTGTATTGAATCTGTGGATCAATTTGGAGAGTATCTGTGAACATGTGATGTCTTTCCATTTATTTAGATCTCCTTTAATTTCCTTCCAAAATTATTTATAATTTCACTGTAAGAGTATTGCAGTGTGTTTTTTTAATTAAAAAAAAAGAATGTTACTTCTTTTATTTTTTTTTTGTTTTTTTTAATTAATTTATTTATTTATTAGTTTCAGGTGTACAAAACAAGGTAATACTTAGACGTTCATCATTTATATCCCTCATACTGTGAACCCCCCTCCCCCCATCCACTATCCCTCCGACCTCACACTGAACCATCACATTATATATATAAAATTATAGTTGGCATTCATTAATGTTTAGCTTCTGGTGTACAATGCCATGATCAGGTATCCACAGTATCCCTGCGGTGGTCTCCCAAATAGGATGCATGTCCATCGGATACCCAACAAAATCTTTACAACATTATAGAATACCTTCCCAAAATTAATTTTCAAAAAAAACCCTGAGGCCATCTTGTGGTTACCAGCTGCTTCCAAATCCCTTCACCTTTCCCCTTATCCCCAACCCCCTCCCACACCCCCATCTAACCACTCTCGGTTTTTTCTCTGCGTCCCCAAAACTGTCTCTGATTAGTTCATTCACATAGTCTTTTCTTTAGATTCCATATATAAGTGAGATCATATGGTACTTGTCTTTCTCTTTCTGACTTATTTCACTTAACATAATGTTCTCTAGATCCATCCATGTTGCTGCAAATGATAAGATTTCTTTCTTCTTTATGGCTCCGTAATACTCCATTGTATAAATGTACCACAGCTTCTTAATCCAGTCATCTACCGATGGGCATTTTGGTTGTTTCCATATCTTGGCTATTGTGTAAAGTGCTGCAATAAACATAGGAGTGCATACAGATTTTTGAATTGGAGTTTTGGATTTCTCCGGGTAAATGCCTAGGAGTGGAATTACTGGATCATAGGGTAGTTCCATTTTCAGATTCCTGAGATACCTCCATAATGTTTTCCATAGTGGCTGCACTAATCTGCATAATGTTACTTCTTTTAGATGTAGGTCATGTTTTATTCACCTTTTACTTAGTTGGATTGTATTTATTGATCAAAAGCTTCCAAGGAGTTCTAAAATATTATAATGTGGTTTTGTACAGTTAGAAAAATTTTGTGATGACTAATAAAACAGTTAATTGCCATTTACATGCTCTCATTTTTTTCTGTCACAAGATTTTGCCTCTTTAAGGAAAAAATTGTGTGTTCATTCCCCCCCTGACTTTACAATTAATGAAATAGTTCAGTGTTGCAATAACAGTGCTACCATAATCTAAATAATCAGTGATTTAAAAAAAAAAATAATTCCTACTTGTTTCATCCAACTGGTCTGCAAATCTTGCTGACTATACCTTGAAGATGTCTCTCAAATTTACCTTTCTTTCTTGTGTTTGCTAGCCTTAATTATTCGATGATTATCTTTTTACTGTCTTCTTTTGCTTTTGCTGTTAGCTTTTTCTGTTTTCCCATCCTCCAGCCTTTAATATCTTATATTCAAAAGTCTTTCTTATGACCCCTTGAGAATTAATTTTTCCTGTTTCTGTGATCCCATAGTGTATTTAAGCTGCTTTGTACAGTACATTTCATAGAGAAAATTCTCAAAACTTGGCACCTATCAACTTTGCTAATTATCTATTCAAATAGTATAGCCGTTATCGTATTTTATTCTTTTTGTTATGTTTTCTTGCCATGTTTTCCCTTAGATTCCCACCCCGCTTAGATTGTAAATCTTTTGGTAACAACTACTTATTACTCCTTGCCTTTCTATTTACAGGGTCTACATAGTTAAGAAATAAGAAAACTGAGTTAAGTTAGAAGAATATAACTGAAAAATATTGCCCAGGATTATAAATTAATCTGTCTTGCTTTCTGTCTGTCAAATTATGAGTAGTATTAATTTGGTGATAAATACATGAGATATTACAGTTTTCTCAAGTTTGAAGTCACTTTTTTTTCTGGTATGCCTATTCCTCTTAAGCTTCCAAGTATATATGTATACTTTAAAAGAATTGTATTTCTGACTTTATTTTACAATATGGTTTTAGCATAACGAGGGGAAGCTGGCATAGAGTAATCTAAGCTAAGTGAAAAATAAGTGCTCAATTCTAATGTAGAAAAACGGAATCTAAGATGCCAGTTTTTAAAAATAATTCTTTCACTCTGAATAACAATTAGGTACACTACAATATTTATATTCCTTCCAAATATTTTGTACCACATGCTTATGTTGTTCAATAGGTCTCTATTTCTAATTCTTTTGGTTAAGTATACTTTTGTGCTATTATTTTACTAATGAGATATTAAAATACAATTCATAGTATTCACAATTTCAATTCTGTACCTTTTTTTTCCTTCAAGACATAGCAAGTGCCATTCCATAGAAAGTTACTTGTAAGCTCATCTTTGAGCTCCACTGTTCCCTATGCTTCCCCTTATCCTTTTGAACTGTAAAATTCATGAATATAAGGACTACGTCTTAGTGTTCTTTGTATCTTACATTCCTAGGCCAACACTCAATGGATGTATTTTTTTTCAAGTATCCCATGGTTTGTTTATCATATAATTTAAGATTGAGAATCCAAATATTTTTCAAAGGGAGAATTGTTGAAAGTAAGTTTTTTTTCCTAGCATCTTAACATCCAAACTCTGTTCACAAGATGACTTAATCAACACTATATCAGAGACAGCTTGCTGTGTTTACCATTGTTGGTTGAGCCGGCATATGTCCAAAACAGTTGGAATGAGAAAAACAGTATTGACTTCAAGCCAAACTAGAGTAAGGGGGAGAAAAAGAGTTCTTTAACTTTTGAATAGGACCAAATGCTTTGGACAATATAGGGTAGTTAGATAGAAAAAAAGGGGGGGGGATATTTTTTTAACCAAAAAAAAGGAGGTTCAGTTCATATCTGAATGCACCGAAATAATAAAAATAAATTGTTAATGTGGCTTAATTTAGTTATGTAGGCCTTTGCAAGTAATATTATGTTAACCAAAAAAGGGAATTCTGAGATATTTAAATTGTGGGTAATTATTTTTCAGTTTTACTTTTCAACTTTGGTTGGTTTTCTGGTTTCTAATTACTGGCAACTTTCTGTTACGTTATTAAGCAATGTGGGTGTCTTTGAATATCCATCACCTTTCATGGGCTCAGATAATATTTCTGATTTTTTCTCAAATTGGGTGTTGTATTACTCTATAGTAGCACTTTGCAAGTAAGGAAAATGTTTATTCTTATTTTCATACGTGATGAATTACAAAATGTAGATATTTTTCTTTGTTCAGCCCCCCCCACCGAGAAACAACTCTTGTGCTACAAGATATATTTTCATTGAAACAGAAAATAGAATGTATTATTTTGCTGTTTATAATGGAAGGTTTGAGGAGAAATTTCCAAACAACACAATTAAGGAATAAAACCTTTTGACCATAGCTGAATTTTATCTCTCAGGTAAAGCCTTCTTTGGGGTAATTTTTAATTAGATAAAGCTTTTCTAAAGGGGTTCCTGATTTCCATTCTCTGTTACTTTCTCCTATTGGGTGGAGTCTCTGTCTTCCCTCCTGGGACCCCTTGCTTTCTCTATGGTCAGAACCTGCTTGGTTATTGATTTACCTAGACAGTTCAATGAAGGCTAACAATAATTGCCTCTCTCGTGAGGTAGAGTTTCTGATAGAGACTGATACATATTCTATATAATTTAGGGGGTAAAGAGAGAATAGCCTCGGTACAGAAAGAGCCCTGGGAATCATTACTTCAGCCTCTTTGTTTGATTTGTTTTATACATGAGGAACCCAAGGCCCATAGAAGTGAAGTGATCACGATTAGAGCTGGGGACTCAGGTTTTTTTGCCAGGTTCTGCTTCTGTCTTTTGGCAGGATATTGGGCATCAGACAGTGATTGAAAGAAGATGATTTTATAGATTAATTTATTCATTTTCTTTTTGTTTTCTAAAACAACTGTGTCCCATGATACTAAGAGAATCAAGTAAGACAAGGCTTGGTTTTAACAATATGATGATACTGATGAGTTTGGTGAAAGCTTTTTCAGCCTACCACAGAAGGTGGAAGCTAGGTTTGTACCCTGGGACCTGGAGGTCAGAGTGGACAGAGGAGGAATGCACTGTGTATTCAGAAGCAGACTCACTCAGGCTCTGAGGCTTAGTGATCAGGTCAAGTGTGTCAGGTCTGGCTTCCTCTTTGCTGAAGGTGAATTTTTCTTAGGAGGTGCCTTAGTCATTTATGCAAATGGACATCTGCTGTGCCAGCCCCACCTGCTCTCCAGACATGCCCAGAAATTTCTGAACCTTGGCTTTGACTAAATCCTGCATCCTGCCAAATTTACCTTGACAGGAATAAAATCAATTGAACAGCCTACGTAAGTCTAACAGAAACATGCCAAATGTAGCCAGTTGAATTTCTTTACTGACCTAAGGAATTATAGGGGGTTTATCTCCTCACTCCTCCTCCTTCCTAGGCAGGGAGAAGAAACCTGGATAACCCCTATACAAGTCCATTTCTCTTAGGATACAGGAATATTTTTTTGTTTTCCCTTATTTCTTTTGTTTAACTAAGGTAATATTTACTTTTTATTTTGAGAATTACATATTCCAAACCATTGATTTAAAACATTAAAAAAGAAAGAAAACTAGACCTTAAACTTTTGTATAACAAATGAGTTCTCAAGCTGCTGAATCTCTACTGGTCTGATCTAAGTTATATTATAAATTCTGTGGAAAATAAAATTGAAACCATTGGATTCAGAATAGCTTTGCTAAGCTCTATGTTTAGCAGTGTATTTCCTATGATCTTGGGTTACATTAATTTAAAATTACATTAATATCTGGAAGAACATTTGGGTAACTATTTTTTTCCATAAGGTTTTTTTTTTTTTTTCTTTTTTTTTCCCTTACAATGCCTAACTACTAGGGCTATTTTGTTTGAGGCACCAAATATATTTAGTGGTTTGGCTGCAGATCTATCGCTAGGGTATAATAGTCAACCTTGCAGTTGTATTATTGTAGCTTTGAGGTACAAGTGATGCTTCTTTAAAACCTCAAGGTTTTAAAATATTCAGTATGAACTAAATCAACCCACACATTATTAACAAAAATTTTAATGTCAAATAAACACAATATCCTATAATTTCCAAACATTCCTTCCCTAAACTCATTCAAATGTTGATTTCCATGAGATGCACTGGCCTTTGGGGTATATATATGTATTATATTATTTGTATATATATATATATAACTTACGTCATTTATATATAAATCTACATTCATAATATATATGGAATTATAAGCAATTCCTACACAGATGGGAGCAGTCTATGTCTATTTTATTCAAAGAAATTCCAATTGAACAAATGTTTGTTCTAGATCTAGCTTCATGTAAGGTGTTTTATCCCCGCCTCATAGTAAAAAGATACATTAGGGGAACCCACCTGAATCTCTTAGTATGGAATATGATACCGTGACTTTGTTGATATCATTCTAAATTACTAATTACCATGATTTTAAGTAAGCAAGATAAAAAATAGCACTTAAAAAAAGATATGTATGTGACTTTGGAAAAAAAATTAACACTAACCTGTCTAGTGTGCCTAGTTTCCCCTGTGAAATGGGAATAATGATAAGACTGTTCTATTAAATGAAAAAAAATCCATGCAAAAAATGGTAGCGAGTGTTCAGCAGATATTGTTCCATTAAAAATGCCATCATTCTTATTTATAGTTTTGTTTTCCAGTTTACACCGTAATGCAAAGAGCTAGCAACAAAGTCTAAAAGTAATGAATCAATCCAATGAAAATACTTAGAGCTTCTTTAACACGGTGTTTTCCTTGTCAGCATAATCTACTTCCTAATTATGTTTTATTCCAGCTGAAATAAATTATGGTTATTTTAAATCTTCTGCATTAAGCCAGTACAGTAGAGAGTAGAGATGTGGCTTGGAAATTTGATTTTCATAGGGAAGCACCACTGTGTGAGGGTAAAAATTGGCTGTAGATTCTCTACAGCAGGGTCTGGCAGACTTTTTCTGTAAGGGGCAGATAGTAAATATTTTAGGCTTTGCAGGCCATTCTGCCTCTGTCCCACTCAACTCTGATTATGTAGAGCAAAAGCAGCCATGGGTAATACTGTGTTCCAATAAAACTTTATTTATGTGCACTGAAATTTCAATTTCATATAATTTTCATATGTCATGAAATCTGTTTTATTTTTATTTTCTTTTTTGACCATTTAAAAATGTTAAAATCATTCTTAAGTGGCAGGCGGTTAAAAAAAACAAGAAGAAGAAAAACCGGGAGGCTGGATTGGCCTGTGAGCTGTAGTTTTGCTGACTCCTACTCTAGAGTTCAGCTCATTTTTAATATTTTAAATAATTTATTATACCATGTTTTCCCAAAAATAAGACCGGGTATTATATTAAGTTTCGTTCCAAAAGACACATTAGGGCTTATGTTCAGGGGATGTCCTCCTAAAAAATCATGCTCAGGCTTATTTTCCGGTTAGCTCTTATTTTCAGGGAAACACACACGGTACTTTTGTTTGTACAAATTGTACCACTTCAAATTATAGACTGATCATCTCAAAGCTATCCTTAAAATATTGAGAAGCATTTTGTAAGGCTGACAGCTCTTTGAATACAGGCTATTTCTATAAACAGATACTACGAGTTCTACCAGAAATAGAAATTTTAATGACAGTCTAATTAAAGACAAGCCACCGAGAAAAATGATTACATTTCCTTATTCCAAATTATGAATGTCTTTAATGAATGCACAGATAAAGAAAATTTGATTTCTATTTATTTGCTTCTTTTTAAAAATTAGATTTCCAACAACTTCAGGCTCTTCTTTGAGGTAGACCTTTCTACTTACCTAACAAATTATGCCTTGATGGCTAGTGATCATCTCTCATAATGCACAGGGAATCATGAACCAAAAAAAAAAAAAGCAAAGCCCTGAAATAAGAAAAAAATAAACCACCACATTCTATCCTGTCAAATCTTTTCTCCTATTGTCAAAAAACAGCTGTCTCTTCCTTTTTGTTACTACTTCCTTTCTTCAATTAAAAAAAGTCATCTAACAATTTATAAACAACACATTCAAACCTCATTAACACTGTTTATAGTTAATTATGATTCAGGCTCTCTACCTCTGACACAGTCCAGTGGGATTTAGTTAATCAAGTACAAACGATGACTTCATTATTCGGCAGTCTTTGCCTGTGAGTTAATAGATTCAGATTGGAGAATAAGATGAATTTAAAGAATTGTCTAGACCCTACAGAATTTTCTGTAACTAAAAGTGAAGGATGAAATACTAAAATTGCAATCCCTAAGGACAGCATTCCTAAAAGAGCGCTGAAACACACACGTTAGGAAAGATGCTTTGAACTCACCTGAAAATACACAAATGTCTCAAAATATGCAGAAATGTGTTCCATTATACACCTCTCTGTGGTATATGTTGGCAATTACAAGTAAATGATTCTCTTTACCTCTAAAAATAAAAATGTGTAGTATTATTCTAACGACAACTTTGCAGACTCATTTATATGAAGGCATACTCCAAGGGGAACTGCATAGAAATTAAACGAGATACCTATTGTGTAGACCTCAACAATAAGAGTGGACTCTGGAGCTGGATGGTGTGTGTGCTAATTCCTGTTGTACTAACCACTAACCACTTAGTAGCTTTGTGACCTTGGCCAGGTTCCTCTGCAGCCTCCATTTTCCTCCTCCGTGATTGAAGATCATGATTGTGTCTACCCCATAGGTTACCAGAGATTACAACTTCATAGTGTTATAAAGAAAAATAAATGAATTAACGTTTGTTTTATAAAGTGTTCAGAGCAATGTCTGGCACATAATAAGTCTCATATTGGTATTGGCTCCATAATTGAAATGAAAAGAAAATAATTCTCCACACCGACCAACATTATGGTATTAGTCTTTGTTCTTACCCAGGTTTAGAAAGCCAAATTTAGAGTTGGCATAGGGAAGTCACATTTTATTTGAATGTTCAAGCCCTGAAAACTTTGCATAATTCCAAGCTTGCATAATTTTTTTAAAACTTATATATCCAAATCTCTTCCTGACAAAGGATAGTGGGTATTTCTACTTATGAGCAAAAAGTGGTGCCACCATGTGGCAATAACATAAACACAGGTGCCAATGAATTTGTCTGGCAAGGTTTGAAATTATACAACGTTAGGTGAATTTTTATTTGTTAACACTTTTCCCTCAAAATTGTATGTATGAAGTGAAACTTTATTAATGATTTCCATTTCAAAACTTCCAAATTTCCATAATTACATGAAACAGTAATGCATTGTTCTTTGAAGGAGCAGTGATGTAATTTGCCTCAGTTTTGAATTTGGAAAATAAAGAAATAATGGAGTTAGGGCAGTGATTTTCAAACTGAATCCCAGGGACTCTGAATTCCGATGGGAAGGGGCCACAGAGCAAATGAGTGAGTGGGAACATCAGTTTCTCCTTAATAGTTAGTTACACTCGTGTTGGTTTTATATGTTGGGACTATTCATAAGATTTTTTTTTTAATATTTTCATTTTTTAAATTTTTAAATATTTTTTTTCAGTTACAGCTGACATACAATATTATATTGTTTTCAGGTGTATAATATGGTGAGTAGACATTTATATAAGGTTTTATTTGAAAAAAACATTTTATTTGAAGAAAAAACATTTTCAAGAAATGTTTTTGCTTTTTAAAAGCCTGTGCAATCCTATGTTAGAACGTTTTAGTGGGACTTTAAGACTTTTTGTTTTGTAGTAAAGATTTCCTCTGAACTTAGGAAACAACTGAGATCTGGAGGGAAAAAAAAGTGCATTGTTTGAAGTCTTATTCCCATTTTGCAAGACTGATGATTAGAGGGTAGAAAAGGAAAAGACATGGTTTGAATCGAAGAGGAAAAGGAAGGAAGCATCATGAATGGCATTTCTGCATTTTTTCTACTACAACTTTCCTGTACCTTTTCACATATGCCATTGTCTTGACTATATTAAGCAATGAAGCGTTCAGAAAATATTGAAATGCTTTTTATTTGTTAAAGTTAATTTTTTCTTGCTGGCAGGACACAAGAACCAGTAAGAGCGCTTTTTTTTTTTTTCTTATCAAAACAGAACACAGTTATGTACTTCTGCAAACAAGGGTTCCTGATAGAACGCTGATAACATATTCTTTGCAAAAAGCTTATTTTCTGAATAAACAAATGTGATGTGTTCAAAAATGAGTCTGTGTGAGAGAGATATCTGCTGAGTGAATTTGTTTTTACTAACATTCATTAAACTTAAATTTATTTATTAAATTTATGTTACATATCAGGTGATGGACAAGATTCTGGAGTGAGAAAGTAATTCTCTGCCTCAAACATTAAATTTTCATAATGAGAAGGCAGTTTTGTTAGCCATTTGCAAATAATAATAACTTAGTACTTGTCTGTAACATAGAAGAAATATAAGTTGTAGAAATAAATGTGGGGAAGGAGACAGTTTGTCCCACCTTCACTGTAGTTCTTACAGAAGTCATTTTGCTTTAGATCCCAGATCAAAAGTGCTCTGTGTGGCTAAACAAATAACTTTTGAAAAGATTAATACCTATGTTTCCTATTTCAAAACACTAAAATTTCGCATCTACCAAAGGTTTCAGTTACAGATATCATTATATCAGATTAAATTTTTATCTCAAATTACAAAATAATATGGATTAGGATCTTAGCTCCTATTACCTTGAAGTCACACAAATTGGCTTGGTTTTGTTTCCATACTGCAAGAAGCTCAATGAAGCTTTCACTTGGTTCTCAAATAGTAAAGAACTAGCAAACACTGCAGTGCTTTAGACCTAAGTGGGTATTACAAATGAGTTGGCAATTCATGTTTGTGTTATGGTTTGTTATGACTGCTTAATTCAAAAGCATATTTGCAGAGAGGGAATTTGAATTAAGCAAATCAAAATAGTAAGGCTTTGATTAAAAAGTTAGCTTTCTTTAACTTAAATGTTGATATTTCAAGGCCTACTGATATTTTAGTCATTTGTGGTTATTTTTGTTTCCTGTTCAGACCCCTGGGAAATAAGAGAATAGTAAATCAAAGCCCAGATTGCTTCTTGCATTTATTTTCTTTTCATTTATGCCATGTATTAGTGCACTTTAAAGAAACTAAAGACATGTATAACTTGAACAGAATCACTTTGAGGGAGAATTATATTTCTGGACTAATCAATTTAAATAATTATGGTTATAAAAATTATGCTTTTCATGTTTGAGAACTTACTAATTTCTTTTTATTTTCATGATGATGAAATCATAAATATTAATAGTGGAAAATCGGCTAAGAATATTTGTATTACTGAAGTGAAATTTGGGTAGCATTGTCATCAAACTGGGGTTGTATTATTTGTTTTCCCATTTCCCTTTTTGATGTTAGGCACATTTAAATGTATTGATTTACTTTTTTCAGGAAAAAAAAAAGTACTTTCCAAGACAAATAGTACTACACATTTCAATGAAGAGCCTTCAATAACAAGTGCTTCAGCATTTTATTTTAAATCAATTATTTGTTATTTTAGATAATACATTAAATAATTTTGATTAAATCACTTTAAGAGGATTTATCCTTTCCTTTTTACATTTACTAATTTAGTCCTTCATTTTAAAATTGGAGATTTGAAAAAAAAAATTCTTTGCTCACAGATGATATGTTCTGGTCTGATTTTCCAATAATCTTACATGGGGTAGTCATTCATGAACTACACCTCATTGTTTAGATAATTCAGGATTGTAGCCTGTTCTTGGTGATCCCCTTACTAAGGTAAACAGCATGGATGGGTACGTTTTATTTTACCCAGTGGTGATTGTCCCTTCTCAGCACACTGCATTTTAAGATTACATTGGGGTCTGGGAAATGTGAAATGACACCATAAGTAGAAACATTTTTGAGATCTAAAAATTAGTCCCTCCTCTCACGGAACTTAGAATAATGATGAGAGAGACAGTTAAATCAATGTTATGGAAAGAATTGCAAAGTGTAAGATGAAAATGCAGTCAGATCCTGCATCAAGTCATTTTTAGATAAGATATGAAGGATAAGTAAGAGGCAGTCTAGAAAAATGGGGTGGCATTAGATTTTAGGAAGTGACATATGTGAAGAATCTTGGAGTCATAAGAAAGCATGGTGTGTTTAAGGAGCTGAAGGAAGATCAGTGTGACTCGTGTAGGGAGAGTAAATGGTGTAGAGGCTGGAAACACAAGGAGAAAGCACAGCATAGAGGAGCAGGCCAGGCTGGCCATGGTCAAAGTTGGGGTTCCACTGATGGGTTTGAGCCAGGAAAGTGAGGGAGGACTTCTTTAGTAAAACATGCAGTGGTAGTGGAGAGATTTTTATGAATGCAAAAAAAAAAAATATTTGAATAAAAGTAACACTCAAAAAATGCATATTTGAATAAGAGTAAGACTAGAACAGATCATTGCTGTCGAGTGGATATGGATAATAAATAGGAGAGAGAGGAAATCAAATATTACTTCCATGTTCTCCTCTGGCTGCAATAATTGAGACCAGAGATACTGGAGAAAGAATAGTATTCGACAGCTAAGTGGAGAGTGCTAGGAGTAGTTATACATGTGGCTCACCAATTTAGACTGGATGTTGAGGCAGGAGATACAATTTTCACCACATAGGAAGCAAATGAAGTCCTGGGGATGGAAGAGATCACCATGGAGAAACCTGGAGAGAAAATAGAAGAGGGCCTGGGTGGAATTCTGCAGCACCGGCATCATTGCCTTAATGTGTCGTGTTTTCTCCATAGGTTGATGAGTTGCTCTTCTGCATCAGAGTATGAGTTCCTTCAAGACTGTTCATTACTTCTCTTGCTGACTAAAAACTGTTTTGGCATTTAATAGGGCTTTACAAATATTTGCTGAATGGAAAATATATCAACCTGATGATATGATAAAAATAATGACTTCAATGTTATTTTAGATACTTATAGTGCTAAACCGTCCCTAATGCTTTCTTTAGATGGTGTAATACTTAAGAATTTGTGCTGCAGTGTATTTAGGAGACAAAGGACGAGAGGAACAAGATACAAACAGGCATCAGGCAGGGCTCTGTCCTCCGTTAGCTTTATGCTATGATATAACCAACAGGATATAAAGAATACAAATGTAAATACAATTAGAAAACTGTATTTGTTTAGATCTAAGTCAGTGTTAAAAAGGGGACGTGGGGTGGCAGGTGGTGGCAGGATTTCAGAAAAGGAAATATCAAGGTGGTTTTGATGAAATTAAATCAACTTCATGAAGACTTAAGTTCCGTTTATTTACTGAAGCCCATATAGTCTCCCTGAAAAACTCTCCAGCGGTCCACATAACCAATGATGAGGAAGAGGAAATGAAGTGGTAGTCAGGAAAACTAGGTTTCCCTTGTTGCTGGACCAGAGCAAACTGCTAAGATTCTTCAAGGTGAGATTGACATACTGCACTTAACGGAACATGATTAAAATAAAGACGATAACGTGCTGCTTATGAATCTTCTTCCACCCAGCCCCCAAGCCTCTTTAATTGCTGTTCAAGGCTCACAGTGAAAACTGTATTTATGTTAGTTACCAGATGATCAGTATAATTGCACGTGTGCGTACAGCGTTTAATACACAGAGACAGTAACCAGGTAAACCAGATAAACAAACTGTCACTTTGTTATTCCTTCTTGATTCTGGTTTGACCAGAAGATACAGAAACGATGGGACTTCCTCATAAATATATACTATACAGAGAAGATGGTGATCTCTTTGGCACTCTCTGAGAAGCCAACATCTGTGCACATGTCGGTACTGAGCAGTTTCAGAGATGCTGTAGTATCATTAGGATACATATTAGTGTATTTTCACAAAACCAGCCTGTCCTGGCGAAGGCTGCAAAAAAGAAACAAATATGAAAAGATGAGTGAAAGATGTCTATTCCTGCTGAAGTTTCAGATGAAGTTCCGTAGAATTTGCCATGTAGCTTAAACTATGATTGAAGGCTACACTTTTTGGAGGTCCTGATTACATGTATCTGACGCAGCTATTCCACATTCTTTTCTGAACCCTGAACTACCAATATAACTACACAGTTGACTGGACAATGTTAAAGCAGAAAACAGAACAGCGGACAGCTTTTTCCAGTGGGCAGAGTCAGCAGCCCCAAACTCTCACAGATTTCTGTGCCTGAAAGGAGGAACAGAAGAAGCTGAACAGATAATCAGAGCAACATTTGTTTCTCCCCAGATGTAGAAATTGTTGTTCATACGCCCTTTTGCTACTGGTTGTGGACAACCTTTTCCTTGGTATAAACAACTTAATTTCCACAGAAACTGGCTCTGGGAGGCATTGGTGATGCTATGTCCCAAGTTGTGGCTGCTGTAACTACGAAAATTAACTGAGATCGTGAAACATAGTTCCAGTTTTTGTGCAGTTTTTTCAAGTTTCAATTTTTGATTAAATTGACACAAATTGGTGGTGAGATTGTGCCTATGGCAATTTTTTGTGAAAACCTGTATTTTTCACTGTACTGCTTTGAGGTCTCATTTCAAAGAAACATCATGAGCAGTATTCTGACATAGCCGTGATAGTTGTAAAGGATCAAAATTCTGTATTCCTAGAATTTTTCCATCCATGGGCCTTGCAAGTTGTTCACTTAAAACATTCTTAAAATGGATGGCTTCTTGTTTGTAAGCCAGCTGATAAAGTAGCATCCAAAGATGCCTGCTTTTGAACACAGGAAATGTGTTCCTACTTACCTGTGCTATTAGTTTGGTGCAAAAGTAATTGCGGTTTAAAAGGTTAAAAAAAAAAAATTGCAAAAACCGCAATTACTTTTGCACCAAACTAATAGAAATAACAGCATCTAAAGTGAAGAATTAAGAAACACTTTAAGGCTACTAGGTTATCCTTAATACTCTCGAAGTAACTCTTTAATGATCTTGGTATTTAAAAGAAAAACATTTATCACAGAAAAATTTTCCCCCCGTGTTTCTTTTTTTTTATTTATTTTGCAATGTTTTTGTCACAGAAATGTAGTTACAACTGAACAAGTATATATGTTGCTTCAATAAACATCTATATGATCTGAGATTGAAATTTTGATATTGGAGTTGTTGTTTCTATGTCCATTAAAAACTAAAAACTATTTCTAAAAAAAAATGCGTGAGTTGGTAAATGCTAAACAGAAGAAGGAATAACTATCGAAGAACAATTAAGAAAGACACTGAAGAAGGAATGAACAGGACTTTGTAAAGTGGTAATTAAAAGTAGTTCACATATAATGTGGAAAGGTTCTGAATGGACCTTGGTATTAGGATAATAATATAACATGTATATGTTGGCATGTATTTGAAATCTCAAACTGGGTAAGTCCAAAAAAAGTTATGAGGTCTTGCGATCTGTTAAGAAAACATGATTCATTTAGAACCAATGCTAGCGCTAATATTTGTTGTCATCAACTTCTTTCTAACTTATGTATCACTAACCACCTGTTCTAAGTAATTTGTAAGGAATTTGCATGTTCCTAGATAAGAAATGTTGTGAGCAAGGATGGCTCTATTTCCCTACTGTTAAAACTGGTTGTTAAATATTCCTTGTAAGTTGATTATTTCTAATTATGATAATACAGCAGCTGTGGACAATGCCCTTTCTTTCACATTCTGTGATATGAAAGGGACTGTAACTTGTTGAAACTCGGTCCTGGTGTTGTGTTACTATTATTGCTCCTCGGGAGGCTTATTAGGCTGTCACAGAAGATGTAAGAAAAATCCATCATTCCTTTTGGAATACGATGAGTCTTTGTCACCCACAATGCAATTAATGTTAAAAATAGAAAGAATGACTATGATCTGATTATGATTAGCCAAAGATGAGCTATTGTCCCAGTAACAGGCACTAATCCAGCAGGCCAAAGATGACCTACACAGAACCATCAGTTTGCTGATTACCATTTCTCTCGGAATTTGATGAAATATTCATGCCTTCGCTCTTCTCTCTACAAGCACTATTGATTTCTTGTATAAACGCTGCTATATTTAGTCTAGACAAATGGAATGTGGATTGCTGCTGAATAAATTGGATGAAAGACTGGGATCTTGCCTGCCGCTTTCTCTCAGTCTTGGGCAATTATTTATAATCAAGAGCAGTTTTTGTAAGTTGAGGGTGATTTTTCACAATTTAGTGATTAGTCTTTGAACAAAGGCAAGCAGTTAGACACAATCATTTCTGTTGGGATAGCAGGTTAAGAAGTCAAATTACCCTTTGAGGTTTACAATAGCTGTTTTGGAGCGTTACTGGGAATTTTTTCCTTATCTTTTTTTTTGGGGGGGGGGATTTTTTTAGGGGTTTGATGTTTATAGTTTATGGATAATAAGAATACCGGCAAGAAGAGGTCCCAGGGTCTCTTGAAATCTTATATTTGTCTTTATAGGATTAAATTTTGATATTTGTTTATTGTGATTTTCATGTAAAAACTGGAAGCTGCAGTTTGGCCTTTTTAATGTAAAAATGAAATATATCCTTAATAGCCATTGCTTTTGGTTGGAATTACGTCAACTCTATAAATTAATGCTCAAAATCTCATTTTTCTCTGATGCCTTGATTGAAAATTCTGCACTGGACACTGCAACTAGGACTCTTACAGGCCATCCTTTTCATTTAATTTCAAACTTGGCTCAATTAAAATCTTTCCTTTTACAAATAATATGTTTTAGAAGATAGTGTCTACCAGACATTGGTTTATTATTATATTGTTTTACAATTTTCATTAAAATGCCATTGCCATCAATGCAAGCTTCTGATCAATACAAGCTTCTGATCAATACATTGAAAACTAACCAGTGTTAGCCACTCAGGACTGATACCAGCCCTGACCCTTCCACCACTCACAGGCATACACTCACAATTCAAATGCTAAGCAAGGACCTTAATGTTTCATGTACTGTCCACAGCCTTAACTTCTTATAGACAGGATTTCTGTTAGGATTTCTTAACTCTCTGAAAACAGCTCTTATTAAATCCGCATGGAATATTAACTTTGTAGTCCCCGACCTGGAATCTGGAAATATAAATTACTTTACAGTAGTAGTCAAAGCATGAGATGCAATTTGGAAAATTATAGGAACACAGAAGGGGGAAAATTATTCATATTTCCACCCAAAATGCAACCATCTTCTGTTCTGTATATCACCAGTCTTTGCTATTAGAATTCCGAGACTAATATAATTAAAACTCCAATACTAGATGACACACTCTGTGAGGGCTTTTTTTACCTTTTGGAATTTTTATCTTTTGTTTACTACTGAACCCCAACTTCTTGACTCGTGCCTGGAAATTTAATGTCCTTGATAAATGTAGTTGACTAAATTATATTTAGTTTAAAAGATTTGTCACACAATATATGTCACTTGTATTATTGATTTTGATTACAAACACGTATGTTTGTAAGCGTACAAATTTAGTTGTGTTAGAAGTTCCCTGTGATAACATGACATCTTTTCTCTCTGGAGAGTTGCATTTTTGGCCCTAAGTTGACTTGACTTTTGTTAAGTGGTCCAGGGGGATAAGTTTTATAAACAACTTGGATACCAGTGAATAATTGGAGTCTTCTCTTTGGAAAAGGGAACTGTGGAAGATTCGTGGCAGAGTACCTATGGCTGGGTAAAAATTAGGTCCATTTTATAAAAATTGTTATACAAATGATCTTTTATCGTCATTGTAAAAAATGACTATATTTGTTGATGAAAAATTTGTTGTAAAGAGTATAGTGTCTTTCTTGTGTGGGTCCGTCCTAATTTCCTATCCTTTATTCTCTCTCCTTTTTTTTTTCTACTTCCTGTTTTCCCAGTGGATGTGAAGTCAGAGGTCCCTGTGGGCCTGGAGCCCATCTCACCTTTAGATCTAAGAACAGACCTCAGGATGATGATGCCCGTGGTAGACCCTGTGGTCCGTGAGAAGCAGCTGCAGCAGGAGTTACTCCTCATCCAGCAGCAGCAGCAAATCCAGAAGCAGCTCTTGATTGCAGAGTTTCAGAAACAGCATGAGAACTTGACACGGCAGCACCAGGCTCAGCTTCAGGAGCACATCAAGGTAGCAAATGTCTCCTTGCCTCTGACCTTTTCCGTCAGGGAGCCTGGATCGGACATGGGCATAAGGAGGAGCCCTGGGGGAAGGCTCACTGATTAACATGGGGGAAGGCTCACTGATTAACATGGGGGAGTTGGATTCCCCCATAACATGTATGGCTTGAAGGAAATGGTGGTCGTACTGGTTGGTGAAAACCTTGGGTAGGTGGTAAACCAAAAAACGTTGGGTAGATAATACTGGCTAAAAATCTGTTTTGATTCTTGGAGGGGTCTCTACCACTCTTTTATTCTTCAATTTACAGCTTCTATACTGGGGCATAGTAACTTCCCACACTCTTTTTAGATTCTCTTCCATATGATTTTGTTTATTTGTCACATCTACTCTCCACCAAGAAGAACCATGAGCCTGGGAAGACCCATTTTATGTTTATAAAGAATCTGCTTATAGTATTTATCAGAAGGGACAAATTCGTCACTTTATATGAAGCAAAAGCCGCCCCTCCCAATATTCCTTATGGAAAAGACCTTAAAATGTGTGCATTCAAAATAATAACATTAAAAGCTCAAGAGAATTGTATATGAAGAAAATATTATCAAGGGCAAATATTTTCAGTACTTTTTTATGAGTCTAATAGACTATAGATAATAATTTATTGAAAGAATTTTGGGAATGGTTTACTATTTGAGACCCAAGTTGTTTAAATTACCCTAGGAGAAACATGTCCATGTCCTAGAAGTTTTGACGATGGACTATTTTCTTATCAGATCATTTTAGATGTGTCTATGTATCTATTTCTTCTCTTGTATCCTCAGAGATAAGTATTACTTTAGCTTTATTTATAAAATGTCTTTCAACTTCTTTACAAAGACATTTAAAACAAAGAGATTTTGGTCTGATTAAGTAGATGTCTAATTTGAATTTGTTACTATAGAGCAGCAAAAATTTATAATAAAAATTCATATTATGTCCAACACCTTCAAAATGACTTAAATGTTAATTTACTAATACTATTTTTAAATATTAAATGTTAATTTACAGACAATGATCTTTTGTTCACTTGCCTATCAAATACAAACACATTTCTATGGAGTTAATATAAATAACGAATCTGTTACTATTATATAATTTTGCTACACTAATATTACAGTGCCTGAGAAGGTAAAACTATCTTCTTTCTTATATTCCTTGTTTTATAAGATGTTTCCTTAGACTGAAAGGCCCATTTTATCTTATTTTCCAAAAAACATTCTTTGATGCGTAATATAAACTATAGTAGTTTATTTCTTTTACTAGTGAACTTTACTGAAAGATCTCTTGTAGTTTATTGATCTAAAGGAGACCTTAAAAATAAGAGTGAAAATTTGTTTTATGTCTCATATGGAATCAGTAGTTCATGGTTATATTTTGTATTATAGGAAAACTTCGCTTAGTTTATGCATATTTTTGAGTGATTCAGAAGCATTATTATTTGACCTTTTAAACAATAATAGGAACATTGATGTCCAGATCTCCTTATTCATTCTAGGCAAGTTAGGATGGCAGTGATGATGAGTGAAATTTGTTCTTCACCATACTTTAAGATTTAAGTATCTATACGGTTCATTTTACTGTGGTAGGTGAGTCGTGTTGCCCTATACAGAGGGCAGTATTGAGAAGTTACTGCTTTCTTTAAATACTTCTTTTCATTTAGGTTTGATGATGCCTTTTGTAATTGTAAATGCAATATACAAATTTTAAAATAATTTATTATTTCATTTTACTCAAAACTTAATAGTAGCAAGTAGGTCATTGTTAATTTGACCCAAACAAAATAACATAGTAGGTTTACTGACATCTGAAAAATATTGGAAAAGAGGAGTTTCTTGAGGTAAGAAAAAAATGATTCTGAAGTAGCTAAAAGGAAAATTTAGATTTTGAAATGATTTTCCAAAATAATAAGTTGTTTTCTCAGACGCTAAAGACACTTAAAATTTCACTTTAGTTTTAAGAAGTTGTTTTTGTTTTTTTAAATTATTTTACATTTTTTATGAGTAAGCCTACAAATTGATGCTTTTAACGTTCATTTAGATTTTCTTTTCATGGGGAAGACGCAATGCATGGTGCTTTACTTACAGTAGATGAGTCAGATATTATTACCCATTTTTCCACTTAGTTAGCTGAGGCAGAGAGAAATGCTTTAACTTGCCCAAGGCCACACAGCTAGTAAGTGGTGGTTCCAGTAGTTGTAGTCCCACCTTATCTGTCTCCAAAGCTGTCACACCTTCCTGCCTGTCCCCCAGACCAAAACATCTGAAACTGGAGGGGTGAAATTTTGTTTCGATTTTTTTTAAATTTTTTGTTTCTTTCTATTTTTTTCAACTTCATTCCTGCAAATCTTCGATGATGAATGGTAGTTATGGAAATTAAATTGTTTGTTTCTAGATTCTAAGATAGACTAAATTTCAATTCCATTGGTGTTTTGGGTGAAGCACTGAATTCATTTGACCGATCCTAGTATTTGTATAGAATTAACACTTAAGGCAGAGTTTAAGCAAAGTTATGAATTTTTCTGTTGCAATGAAATATTTTAAAACACCCAATGCAGGACTAGGGTATCAAAGCTAAAACACCAAATATTTTAATATGGAAAGTAACCAGAAATGCTTCTCACCGTATCCTTCTGGAAGTGGTGAGGCTATCATGGTTAACATACAGAGTTGGCTTCCTGTTGCTCCAGAGTAACTGTGATGCCATTCCACAAAGCCCTTTATTTTTATTCTATTACTTCTGAGCATAAATTTTGTAGTTTTAGGTACTTATCTAATATAAACAGAAAATTGTACTAACTGCATTACTATTGAGAATTAAAAAGAGAAATAATACTTAAAATGAGTACGGTTCAAACTTACAAATTAAATTACATGTACATTATGAACATGATGTGTGAGGGCAATTATTTCTCTGTCTTACATATGAGGTACCAAGGCTCTGATTAGTTTAGTAAGTTGTCTAGATTTCAAATCTAGTAATGCCAGAATCTAAGTAGAAATCAGAGTCTTTAGTTATCCCTCAGTGGGTACATTTAACATTATTTATTGATGTCTATTTCTTAGTCTAAGAGAAAACTGTTTTCTTGCAATGGTTATTAAGAATGGTTCATATTTATGTTATTCATTGTTTGGAAGTAAATTCAAGGGATGCAGACAAATAAACAATAGTGCATCAAAGTGCTATTTAATGGAAGTGATTTCTTCTTGACCAATCTCTCTAACCTGAAGGTTTTTGTGTGCTGGATGAACAAACCAGACTTTTGCTGTTTTGAGAAAAGGCCCTATTATGGATATACAGATTGCATTAATCTATTAAGAACCTCCTCTGTAAGGTTTTGAAATTGTTAACAATTCATTCTATTTCAGGTAGACTTCCCCCAAATTGTATCATTTATCACTGTTCTATTAAGTTTGATGATTTTCATACCATTTCTTGGGATAAGAAATGAAGATTTTAATTGATTATTTATAATAAGAGAGACTTGGTATAGTAGACTTCTGAGCAGTTCCTGCCTTTGCTGCCTTTGCGTCTTTCACATATTTCAGATTACAAAGAAAAGTTACTCAGGAAACTAAAGGTCTGAGTGAATTTGGTAATGATTTTTGACGGGGTGGAACAGGTAATGAAACCACCTGAAAACTGGCTTATGGGTGACATTAAGACCGCCTATGGTGTTGGTTGGTTGTCTTTAGATTTCAATAATTTACCAGAAAAGTGGGTAAAAATGTAAACTAAACAAGTTCCAAAAGCTCGTAACATTTTGATTTGGTCAGTGATGACTATGAAGCCTGAAGAAATTGCACACTCTCATGTCTTTCTCTTCTCGCAAGTTGCAACAGGAACTTCTAGCCATAAAACAGCAACAAGAACTCCTAGAAAAGGAGCAGAAACTGGAGCAGCAGAGGCAAGAACAGGAAGTAGAGAGGCATCGCAGAGAGCAGCAACTTCCTCCTCTCAGAGGCAAGGATAGAGGACGAGAAAGTAAGAGGCACCACGGTAACACTTGGGCTCTCTTCCCTCATCTCTAGCGGATCACCATGCAGAAAGACGCGTGATAAAGAGTGGAATTAAACTTGTCAAAATTGTCTGCATTTAACTAAATGAATAAATTACAGCCCCAAATGGAAAGCTTTCACTTCACGTATCAGCTCTCTGCATTCAGTCTGCAAAGTATCTCAGGAAGTAAACATGGCATTGTTTGGCAAAGATACTAATTTCTGTTGTTTCAAATTTTAAAAATAATATTATAGTACAGCAATCTAGCTATGCCATGCTGTTTAATAACCTTACTTCCACATTTCCTCACTATACTAGGTGTGATTAAAAAAAAATACAGTGAATGTTTACAAAAAAAAAATATTACAGTAAAAGACACATTGCCATACATCTCCCTCAAAATATTACCCACCCCCCCCACTTCAAACACAATTATCCCATCGTTCTTGCCAGTTTCTGAAGCAGTTCTGGAAGTCCTCTTTTGTGAGTGTCTTTACTTTATCCTCCATCATGACAGTGCTCCATGTCACACATTGCTTCAGGTATATGGCAATTTCTGTCAAATAAAATTATTACGATGTGTCCTCATCCACCTCATTCACCGGTGCCAACTGGTGGCTCTTCCCCAAAGTCAAAACGACCATGAAAGATAAATGTTTGAATTGATTCAGGACATCGAGGCAGCCACGACAGCACAACTAAAGACACTCACTAAAGAGGACTTCCAGAACTGCTTCAGAAAGTGGCAGGAATGATGGGATAAGTGTGTTCGAAGCAAGGAGGAGTATTTTGAGGGAAATTAATAGCAATGTGTCTTTTACTGTAATAATTTTTTTTCTTTTAATTTAAACATTCACCATATTTGTCGATCAAACCTTGTGCCTTGATCTGGCTCAGGTAATAATTGTTCTGTAAGTCAAGCCTTGCCTCCGTTTAATGTTTGAGTACCAAGACTTTGGGGAAGACTTAAGGCAGAACATTTGTACAAAAAAAAAAAAAAAAAAACTATCCACAAGAGGGAGACAGATCCAAATAATTCCCCTGTATGAGGTCAGTTCAAAATCAAGATGTAGCAAAATTTAAAATTTAAAATTGGGTGACGTGAACTGGAATTGTCAGCAATATTTACTTGTTTAATGCTCAAAAGAATTTTTTAAAAGTTTTTCAAGATAGTGATTCAGAAAACATCATTTAATGTTTAATTGCTTATATGGTTCCCCAAGATGTCTTGATTTGTTAAAGGTAGTGTTTTGTTCCTCAGCAGTATTTTTTTTAAACTTAGAAAAAATTAGTATTAATTCTAGGACGCCTCTTTGAAAAAATAATTTAAAAAATCATCAAAGCTCTTTTGAAAATTGACGGTTTAATTGTAATTACAAAACATTACTATGCCATTTTCTAAAGCCTGTTTAGACTCTGGTTTTTTCTTTTAATAATGAAAATTCCCTATGCTGTGTCCAGTTGTGCTACTTCTTAAGTTTTGCTAAATACTTTAGAGTCATGAAAGGACAAAACCCCAAATGAACATCTGTTTCTATATGTGTGTATTTCAGGGGCAGTGGCAAGTACAGAAGTAAAGCAGAAGCTTCAAGAATTCCTGTTGAGCAAATCAGCAACGAAAGACACTCCAACTAATGGAAAAAATCATTCCGTGAGCCGCCATCCCAAGCTCTGGTACACGTATGTTCAGTGTTTGGCTGTTTTCATTACTGGGGTAAAGAACACAGGTTGTATATTCAGCCTACCTGAACACAGATCTGGGGCTTGCCAGTTCTCAGCTCTGTGGCTGTGGGCAAGGTGCTTGACTTCTCTAACATCTAGTTTCCTTCTCTGTAAGAAGGGGATAATAACAGTACTAGCCCTCTAGGCTTTCTGGAAAGGACCTATGGAATAATACGGTAAAGGGTGTAAGAGAGAACAGGGCTTAATAAATGTTAGCAGGTACCATCTTGTGGGGCAGGAAGGATATATGTTCTTGCTGAATGAGTAACTTTGACAAATGTGGGGTGGGGCGTAGAAATTGATCTGTATTTTGCATTTTTCTATCCTCAGATGGTGCATCTGATATCTTTACAATAATTTCTGAAGATTTGGCAGGTTGAGATTTTATTTTACTTGGCTTAAATAAGATGGAGATTTGAGCTGTTTTTAAAAGGCCAGAAGATTTTTCATTTACGACAAAAAAAAAAAAAAAAGAAAAAAAAAAAAAAAAGGAAGGAAGGAAGACAAGGGAAGGGAATATAAGAGAAGGGAGGTAACTAAATAAATAAATCCAAGTCTTCAGTAGCTAGTTTAACCCTGACCATATCACCTTATTTCTTCCCACCCTGTAAAATGAGAGTAGATTGACTTCTGATACACAAGCTGATAAAACTATACACTGTGGTATTACAGTTTTTAGAACCACGTTTCCCTAAGTCCAGGAATGAGATACTATGCAATATACTATTCTTTCTGTAAAATATAAAGGGTGTGGTGTTTTTAAAAATCAGGACAAAAACTGATAGGTAAAACATGTTTGGATAATAGACTAATAGATAATAGTTTCATTTCTCTCATTTTATAAATGTTTGCTGAATGACCATAGGATTTTAAACTTACATATTTTTTAATCCCTCACATCATAAAGGTAAGAGAGTAAAATATCTGATTACACTGTTACACTGAAATTGTAGGTATCTCAGGAGTTCTATTTAAAGTGTTATTATACTTACAATTCTATTTTATAAGTATCTGCCGTTCTCTAAATCCTAAAAAGAAGGTAACTGAGGCAGATTCCAGAATGCTATGTAAATACTTTTTAATGGTTTACATAATTCCTATCATGCATGTCAGTTCACTTGAGAAACCAGTCCCTGAAGAAAATTTTCAAATGTTCAGTCATCACAAAGTATTTTGAAAACTAGTTTTATTACTTAAAATTACATACATAATTAATAACCAATTCACATTCTTTCTAAGTTAAAGCCTGTTTGCAGAAGAGATAATACGTTTTTTTTTGTTTGTTTTTAAATGGGAAGCAACTACACGCAAACAACTAGTCAGCTGAAAATTCTTTAGCTGTTCCCTTGGCTTTATTAATCATGACTCTCAAATGTTACTTAGCAATCCTTTTTAGTACTGAATCTCAATTTAGCAGGGTCCAACTCCAGACAACCGTAAATCATTAACTTATGGAATCTGAATTTAATACTTGTTTTGCCAGTTATAGCTAGATGAAATATTCTAAACCAGGTAATTCTTGAGAATGTGTGACTCAAATAATACCGTAATCACCTTGGTGGTGATACCATGCCCTACCCATTGTTTTCTTCATATATAAGTATAGATGTTTCTACCTGCTGGTTAGTCTCTGTTCAGTCCTGTAAACTATTCTCCGGTAATGCAGTCACATCTCCTTCACTGGATTTATGTAAGAAGGAGAAAATATTGTGAGAAATTAGTTTCGTACGGAATAACGATGTTATCTCTAGTCTTTACCTTGGCACTGCCGTCGCAGTCAGAAGGGACCTGAGGCTCGTGAGTTTTCTTCAGCAGAAAAGCCACCCTCATATGAAGTACTTTTATGTGTGATCTAGCAATTTTTTAAAATGAAATCCTTCTTTAAGTTTTTAGTCTATACCGTTGACTAAAAAGTTTCAGATGATGACTTTTTCACAACCATGGCCCTTAAGAAAGCATACACAATAGTGTCAGATTTTCAAAACTTAGGCTCTTGGTGAATTCTCTCTTTTCGTAACACATACTTTCTGTATAACCAAACATACAGTGGGCATGCTTGGGAATCCCACATCATTCAGTAACATACCGCTGAAGTGAACTTGGTCACGGGAGGCTGTGGTTTGTACACACTAAATATAAACACAGCTGACACACGTGTGCAGCACGTGTGTCTGATTACTGCTGACCACCGGGCAGTAAAACTCTGGAGACAAAGGTGAACCCTCTTCTCTTTTGTAGGGCTGCCCACCACACGTCATTGGATCAAAGCTCTCCACCCCTGAGTGGAACATCTCCATCCTACAAATACACATTACCAGGAGCACAAGATGCAAAGGACGATTTCCCACTTCGAAAAACTGGTAAGTTGGCGAAACAAGAAGATTCCACTTGCTTTTCCATAACATACCTGTAGTTTCATTTTGCCATGCCTCAGGGGAATGTCAGAGGATGTGAGTCATAGCTGATATGCCCTGTGCACCCCTGCCCTCAGCATAAACAGATATGTGGGGGGGAGGGGTGCGCATACACACACACACACACACACACACACACACACACACACACACCTCTGGGTCTATATCAGTATATTCAGTATATAATCCAAATACCTTTTTAACTTCAAAGTTTATCACGTGTGAATTTTAGACGAACTAGCCTATTAGTAGTAAACAGGAGAATTACGAAAAATAGAAATTTGATTTCTCAAGAAATTTAAATTTTCTCCATTAATGAGGAATTCTATCATTGTCACCATTTATCTGATTTTTCTATTGAACCTCAATCATTTCCTATAAAAGTGGGAATAACTTCTTTTTCCTCACACATTCTAAAAACCTTAAATTTTAATTGTTTAAGTGGTGAAAACAGATAATGCCAAAGCTACCTTCTGAGTAAGTGACTTGCCTAATGTCTCACTCATTATAGGAGAACTCAGAGTGAAGTTTTATACCTAATAATCTCGTGTAATTCTATGAAAATTTGCTTAGGGGAATTGGGGCAATGAAGCTTCGATTTGGAATTTAGTAAGCAGCCCTGTGGCTTTAAGGCCTGTGTTTGTTTTCCCATCTTCTCCTATTTCTGCCTTGTGCTATATACAGAGGGTGCCAAAAAAATGTATACACATTTTAAGAAAGGAAAAAACTGTATTAAAATTGTAATAATATATACCGATAACAAAAGATGAAATCAAGTCATGTGTATACACTTTTTGGCACCCCCAGTATTTTACATGTTATATGCTCTTCCCTCTACAATAAGTATATTTAAACTTTATCAAGATATAAGCATAAATAATAGCCTGTGTATACATTGTGTTCTAAATCTTATGATGTTTTCCAAATCTGGCTCTTTAGAGAAAGTTGTAAATTAAAAAAAAAAAAAAATTCTATCCACAGTTGATCTGAAAAGATATTCAGAGAAGATAGTTTGATCCATTGTATTTTACTCAAGTCTACTTGAAGAAGTATAGATCTATGTAATTTGTATATGACAATGATTTCAAATAATTATATTCATTTTCCCAAGCAATTGTGAATAACTAAAATGGATATAGATTATAAAAACATGCTCAAGTTACTTTCTGTCATATAATTTACCTGCAGCATAATGAAGATTTAAAAATGAATAAGAATGTATTACCTACAGTCAAGTATTACAAAGCAATCCATGACCTTTTCTTTTAATAGCCCAAAGATGTCTGTGTTTTTCTACTATTAGATTTCTACAGTAAAATGCTTCAAGACGTAAAATACTTCAAAAAGGGTGTGCAAGGGAAAGAGTGAGTTTTATGTATTGTATCAGAATTTCACACTATTATCTACAAATCAGATTGCCTTTTATATAAATAAACTTATCTGGGATAAAAGGAAGAAAGCAGAGTGCGCTTCCATGTATTTCCAAAACATCGAGTATAGTTTATGAAAATTGATCCATAAAGGTCATGAATTTTAGAATGTGAAGTCTTTGACCTGCAGTCTTGACATTCAGTTGCACCAATGGCATGTGTAGGAACTATTGACAGAGATTATGCGAATATTGCCCCAGGTCTCAGGGCAGTAACTGGCATTCAAGAGCCCACAGAGTCACTAAAAGGAAAGAAAACACAGGTCCCCCTTATGGCAGGAGGTTACTGATGAGTGATATAGTTACATTCACAAAGAAAGACGTCTACCCTGCTGTGCACACAGCCTTTGAATATATTCTTACCACTGGGAGATTGAAAACTGACTGCAGAAATGACACTGACTTTGACAAGAAGTGGCATTTGGAACCAGTCAGCATCTAGAAAAAAATCTGACTTCTTTTCAATACTGTAGGACAAGTACTAAAAACCCATTCTTTGTGTCCCACTGTTTCCATGAGAACAGTTTAGGATTTTTTCCCTGTGAAGAATGAATAGCAAGCTGTTAATTTATTCTTAGAGAAATTCTCAATCCACAACAAAATTCAAAGAGAAATCCTGCTCAGGATCTATGTTACAGAATTTTATTCAAATCTGTACTAATATGAAAGACATTTTCTGTATCTCTATGATGTATAATAACAGAAAAGATACAGCCTTATCTTTTATATTTTCTGTGTTTGCCCAGTATTTCCAATTTCTTCCCTTTATATTGAAAATCTGATACTTTTGAAGTTTCAGGTTGTTGATCTGTAAAAACCAAACATTTTCTAGCATTGTACCAATAAAGTTCTTGAACAACCCTTAATACTTTTATATATCTGTAGAGGTTTCAAAATATTCCTTAATTCAATTTCCATTTGTCTAAAGAAATATGCTATAATTAAATACAGATGTTTTCCACACATTATCTAAAATGCTTAGAGATACCCTTCATTAATTACAAATAGGCAGAACTCTTCCAAGTTTGATAAATATAATCCATTTGGTGTTTTTCCAATCCACTGTGAGAAAAATTTAGATGTATATTTGCACTAAATAGAAGAGCCAGGAAATACAGTCAAATGATAATTTTTACTTCTATGTTTGTTGTATTTTAGGACTGCATAGTTATTACAAAAGAAAGTGAACAAAATTACCGTAATTAAACATATGTGGTGACTGGGGAGACTGTTTAAGATAATTTACACATAAAGCTACATTAAATGAAATCTAGAGTAGTGGCCGTTGATCATATCATGTAAATACCAGGATAGCTGTGATAGAGTCAAGCTTTCCCATTGGGGCCTGATTATCATCCCCTGTGGTCTACTTGAATTTCATTGAACTGAATCTTAGATTTAAAAGAGTTGTTGGGTAAGTGGATTCCATCTTTTGATTTGCATATACTACTACTTTCAGTTTCTTCTTAACCTAAGTTAGTACCAAATTGCCAACGTGTATTAGAAAGATGTAAGGAAGTAAAGCTGCAACCAGAGTAAGACAATCTTAATGACCTTAACCAGTGGCCCCGGGGGTGTCCCTTCAGCAGTGAACACTGTTTGGAATCTCTCTTGACCTCTTAGGACCCAGCCAGACAATGACAATCTAGGAACAGTCAACCAGAGAAGTCTCATTTGCCTGCAGAAATCTGACCTTTGTCATGCAAAGTGGACCTTTACTTCCTTCCCCTTAAGAGAATCATAGTTCCCCTTAAGAGAATCATAGCTCACAGAATTTGAGCACTTTGGAAACATCAGAATAATACCTATAGTTGGCTCTAATCAGGCCCATTTCTACATCACTTTTCTTTGAAATGTAGGAATTGAGTCTTTTGCTTCTGTTACAACAATGAACATCAAAAGTTCTCAAACTTGGTTGTGAAGTTGAGAATAATTGTTTTTAAGTTTTATATGTGTTGCTCGCACTTAAAGTAGCACTTCCTTTTAAAATTAGACGCTGTGATTCCTTTTATTCTATGACACAAAGATGTGTTGATACTGAAATTGGAATATTTTACTGAATGTTATGGTTTGGCAGCAAATTATATTGTGTTGTAGTAGGTGACTTTTTTTTTTTTTTTTAATCTATGTAGTACACTGCTGAACTGATAATAAACTACACAATTGGGAAAGGAAGCTTCTGGGTCCAGATGCTTTTGAAATAGTATACATTTCTCACAAAGATAGTGCATATGTGGTGACTGAGAACTGACCTTCCAAACCACTTGAATTGGCTTCTGTTCCAGTGAATGTGTGCATATGTTTCATAAAACATTATGGTAAAAGTTCTGGAGGTTTTGTGCTCCATCATATGATTGGGGTCTTACGCAGTGAACTTTGCCTTTCTTTGAATGTTATAGTCTTTCCATTTAATACTTCTGAACAAAGTCAGCTTGCTGGCAAGATGAACCTCTTCAAGTGCACAAGCCATATAAAGCTTGGCTTGGGTTACTAGCACTGTTCCAGCCACACTGAAGTATTCATTTTAATGGTCAGGAACACTAGCATGAGACTCAAAGATGGAAGGGGTCCAAACGTAAGGCTTTAGAAGGCCAATGTCGTTTTCCACACTGAGTAAATTGGAAAGAAGACAGAGATGAGATTTGTAGCTTTATAAATCTCCCTCAGTATAGCAGTTAGAAGTTACGTCGTGGTACTTCGGTGACCTGTTCAATATTATTATAATCCAGAATTAAGGAGACTTTTTTTTAATGTTTTAAAATCTTTCTTCTCTTTCTCTCTCTAGTTCTGTGTCTTTCTCATTATAATACACAAACAGACATGTATGTACACACATGGACCCATACACACATTTCTGCACAGATAGCACTCCTCCTTATAAAACTATTCAGTCACTCTTATTCCAGATTGACAAAAAACTGGAGCATTTTTATATATCTTAGTGCTCTTAGTCCTACTGTTGTGGTGATTCTTGCTTAATGTTATTGAAATACACTCTTTGCGATAAATTTATACCAGAATTGAGAAGCACCATGGCACAGTCACACAGACTTTGAATCTATCGACCGGTTTGAAATATGGATCCTCCGTCTTGTGAGATTTATTTAACCTCTTTAGGCCACAATTTGCCTCATCTGCAAAGTGGGAATATTTATTGCCCTTGGTTCATACAGTTATTTTGAGGATTCAATTAAGTAATGCATGGAATGCCCTTAGGATCCTACCTGGGATTTCGGGAGTGCTTATCTTAACTTTTAAGTTTCTAGTTGATAAGGAATTGGGTTTCATTTATTTTCATCAGGTTAAAACTAAATCTCTTGCTGGTGTGGAAAGTCTTTGTACGGTCTCACATTGTCACCTTTATTGTTAAAACAAGTAAATGGAAGAGAAAGTGAAAACATTTTTATTTTAAGCTATGTGTAACTTGCAATGCTAACGGCGAGAAGGGAACAGAGCCTGGCATTTCAGAGCCCAGGATGGAGTCCAAAAGTAGCAGCAGACTCGTTTCTGTCTTTTACCATAGAAGGAACTCTCATTGATTCTCTGTGCTCACTAGGGCCAAACTGAGTTCTAATTTCTTCCCTTGACTTCATTTTTAAATTCATAGACTTTAATTTTTTAAACAGTTTTAGATGTACAGAAAAATAGAGCATATAGTTGAGGGTACCCAAATTATTCTCCTCTCTTCCCCAGAGTCTCTGCTCTTATTAATATCTTGCTTTAGTGTGCTACATTTGGTACAACTAATGAACCACTCTTGATAACATTATTAATGTAATCCATAATTTACATAAAGGTTGACTAGTTGTGTTGTAAAGTATAGATTTTGACAAATGTGTAACATTGAGTCATGTATCCACTATTACAGCATAATGCAGCAAAGTTTCACGGCCCTAAAAATCCTCTGTGCTCCATCTATTCTTCACTCCCCCTGGCCAACGCCTGGTAACCATTTATATTTACACTGTCTCTATAGTTTTACCTTCTGCAGAATGTCATATAGTTGGAATCATCCTCTATGGAGCCTTTTCAGACTGGCTTTTTTCACTTGTCCATATGCATTTAAGATTACTCCATGTCTTTTTGTGGCTTAAAAGCTCGTTTCTGTTTATCACTGAATACTATTGCATTGTATTGATAAACCACAGTTTGTTTATTCACTTACCTGTTGAGAGACATCTTGGTTTATTCCAAGGTTTAGTAATTATAAAGCTGTTATAAATAGTTGCATGTAGATTTTTTGTGTGGCTACAAGTTTTCAACTAATTAGGTAAATACTTAGGAATGCGATATCTAAATCTTACTGCTAGAGTATGTTTTGTTTTGTAAGAAACTGCCAAACTGCATTCTGGAGTGGCTGTACCACGTTTTATGCTCACCAGCAGTGGATTAGAGTTCCTGTTGCTCCACGTACTCACCAGCACTTGGTATTTTCAGTGTCAGTTTCTTGGGTTTGTAACTATTTTAATAGGTGTATCATGATTTCTCATTGTGGTTTTAATTGGTAATGTCCTAGGGTTACCATGGAATGTTTTTCTCTTATCCGTTTACTTTTAATCTATCAGTGTCTTTATATTTAAAATTGTTTTCTTATAGGCAACACAGAGTTGAGTCTTGAGTTTTTTGCTTGTTTGTTTCTTTGTTTGAACCCATCATGACAGTCTCTTTTAATTGGTGTATTAGAGCGCTCACATTTAAAGTGGTTATTGGTATAGTTAGATTAATATCTACTATATTTGTAACTGTTTTCTAATCATAGTACATACTCTCTGTTTACTTTTATGTCATCCCTTCGCTTTCTGCCTTCTCTGGTTTTAATTGAGCATTTTATGTGACTCTGTGTTCTCTACTGCTTTTTGGTGTGCTTTGCAATCAATAGTACATCTTAAAATTTTATTTTTGTGGTTTCCTTAGAGTTTAAAGTATATGTTTACAACTAATCTACATCCACTTTCAAGTACTAGTATATTGCTTTATGGGTATAGGTACCTTATAGCAAAGTATCCCCAATTCCTCTCTCCATCCTTTGTAATATTTCTGTGTTTAGTTTTACTTTTCTATAAGCTAAAATCACACAGTATATTCTTAATATTATTTTCAATAACCTATTCGGTCTGTTAAAATAAGAAAAATAAAATACTTTATTGTATCTTCACTTATTCCTTTCATTATATAGATTTGGGTTTTTTGATCTATATCCTTTTCTTCTTGCTGAAGAACTTCTTTTAATATTTCTTACAAGGTATATCCACTAGCAACAAATTTCCTTAGTTTTTGTTTGAGAAAATATTTATTTCTACTTCATGTTCAAAGGAGAATTTCGCTGAATACAGAAATCTTGGTTGATGTTTTTTTTTTCTTGTAACACTGTAAACACTTCACTATACTCTCTTATTGTTTGCATGGTTTCTGACAAGAAATTTGATATAATTATTAGCCTTGTTACTCTGTAGCAAGTTGCTTTCTATATCCTCTGGTTTTTTTGATGATATGCTCCTTACCTTTGGTTTTCTGTAGTCAAATATGATATGCCTAGGTGTTTTTGGTATTTATACTGCTTCATGTTCCCTGAGATCCCGGTATCTGTGGGTTCCAGCCATTATTCAAATATTCTCTAGCTTCTTTATCTTCTTGTTATTCTGAGATTCCCATCATGCATATATTACATCTTTTGTAATTGTTCAAGATTTCTGGAGTATTTTTTTCTTTGTTTCTTTGCCTTTCAACTTGGGAAGTTTCTGTTGACATATCTTCAGGGTCATTGCTTCTTTCCTCAGCTATGTCCAATATACTGATGAGCCATCAAAGGCGTTCTTCATTTCTGTGCCTTTGATTTCAAGTATTTCCTTTGTTTCTTTCTTAGAGTATCTATTTCTTTGCTTATTATATGCTTATTATATGTTATTATATGTTATTGCATGTTGTCAACTATTTCCGTTAAAGACCTTAATATATTACTTATAGCTATTTTAATTTCTCTGATATTTCCAAAATCTTTGTCTATCTGAGTCTGATCTGATACTCGTCTGGTACTCTTCAGACACTTTCTTTCCCTTGCTTTTTGGTGTGCTTTGCGTTTTTTTTTTTTTTTTTGAAATCTAGATATGATATATTAGAAAACAGAAATGGAGTGGTTAGGCTTTTGGTGTGACATTTTATGCTAATGCGGCTGGAACTGATCTGTTCCAAGTTTGTTATACCTGTATGTGCCAGAGGCTTTAGTTTCCTTTAGTTTCTTTTTGTTTTGTTTTGCTCTTTTCCCGTTTTCTTGGAGTTTCCCTAAGAACATCTTCATAAAGAGAGTCTGTGTGTCTTGCAATCCTCTCAGTTGTAATCCACTGTTATTGTGCTGGAACCCTGTTGATGTTTTTATAAGATGTCATGGGTGGGTACTGTTCTATAATGTTATGATTAAATCTCAGTTTTTTAGTGGGCTTTTTAGTGGGCTTTTATCTGTGGTCTGTGCTCTCCAGGACTGTTTCTCAGCTTCTCTTTATCCTCCCCTTAAGTGAGACAGAAAGGCTAGAAGGGGCTGCAGTTGACTAGTTGACCTTCCATCCAGTTCAGAGAAAGCTCTGGTAAAATATCTTCCCTTTGAAGCCAGGTTTTTGTTATGTACAACGCCCTGTTTTTTGTGTTGTTTTTTTTAAATTGTGACTTTTCTCCTGAACGTATTTCCAAATGGCTACTTTTCTCCCATCCTACATCCCTACTTTCTAGCCTCACTTAAGGAGAGAATTTTTCACTGATCTTCACTGAGAGAACCTGATAGGGTTCCTGTAAGTAAAACCCATGAATGTATAGGGTCCCCACCAAGATTGGGACCCTAGAGTTTTTAACTCTCAAGCTTATCCATGCTCAGCCTCCAGCAATTCATCAAATTAATATTTAAGTGTTCCTATAAGTTAATGACTCAGTGGCCTCTGTTCCCAATAATCTGATCTCAGCTGTGATTTTCTGTATTTTTCTCTCCAGGTTTTGGGGTAATGATTTGCTTTGAGACCTCAATTCTCTGATGAATCTAAGAAAATTGCTTTGCTTTTCAATTTACTTTTTTTCTTGTGGTGAGGATGGAAGTGAAGTTTTCTAAGCCCATTACGTATTGGAGCTGATACCAGAAACCTGCCATTGACTTTTAAACCTGTAAAATATTTTATATAGAATTTCAAAACACAATCTTTTTAACTTTTTGACATGGCAGATTCATATTTAAACACTGTAATTCCTATTAATTAATTTAATAGATATCTTCTAAAAGATTAACATCAATTATTTGACTCTCTGCTCAGCTTGGTCATGACCAACAAATACATGTGCTAAAAAAAAACTGTGACAGAGATAGAATAGACTGAAATAATTTTATATTGTAGTTTGGAAGGAACATAATACTTTGTGCTAATGCTTTGTCTAATGATTCATTCTATGGTATTTTATTCTGTGCTCTATTCTCTATGTCATCTTTCTCTTTTCTCTAATGGAAATCAACACTCCACTGATTTTTGCTGCTTTGAAAATAACTTTGATGAGATATTGGGTTGGAAGAGCATATAAACTACTACGTAAGCAAGACTTGGGAATTATAAGGACTTTTTTTCTGGTTTTCTACTTTTCTTATATCAAACACTAGAGATTTATATCAAACACTAGAGATTAAAAAAAACAAACGAATCTTTTTGACTTCCCCAAAATTAGAAATTTTAGCTCCTTTTTAAAATAGGATTTGATTTTTTTACATAGATAATTTGATTTTTAAAAGAAGCCTTTTTGATATATTTAACCATTTACATTATAAAAAGTTAACCATTTTAAACCACCATATTTGTTTGAATTTTAAGATGCTCATTTTTTAAACAAACATATATGCAATATGAGTATGTCTAATAGATATTTCATAGTTTAGCTAGTAATGTTTATTTTTTTGCAATTTTTTTCTTAGTGGTGTGCATGTTACAATTGATAAATTACTGTAGTATTTACTGGAGAATTCAATGGTTTAGAATAGTAAGATTCCGTGTAATAAAGAACACAAACTTGTAATATCTAATTTTTCATTTAACAATTATAAAAAGCATAATAGAAGGTAATGATCCTGATATATATATATATATATATATATATATATATCAGATATATATATAAGATATATATATATATTATATATAATATATATTATATAATATATTATATAATATATATATATTTATATATATATATATATATATATATATATATATATATATATATATATATATATTATTCAGAGGTTAGGTATGGCTAGTTAGAACCAAGGAACAAAATGATTTAAGTTTCAGAATTCGATAAACGAGAAACTGGTCTCACAGATTATATATACAATATGTATGCTAACTAGTTGAAGTTAAGAACAAGTATAAATTGAGACTTGTGTGATACTCAGACTTCTAAGAACTTTGAAAATCCCAACTCAAGTTATTTGCTTGTGGGATAACTAGAGTGAAGAAGCTATTATAGCCTAGAAAGACAAAGCGTGGAAAAAAGAATCTTATAGTTTGCAGTTAGATCTGGGTGAGAAATTCTGATGTGGTACTACCAGTTAGAGCTATGTGACCATAGACAAGTTACAGGACTCCTCTGAGCCTCAGGTTTTTCAAGTGTCAAGTACAGAAAAAGTACGGAAACGATTTGCCTTGAATGATTATTTTAAACAATAGAGGTAGTACATGAAAGGGCCTAGCCCAGAGCCTGATATGTGTGTGTGTGTGTGTGTGTGTGTGTGTGTGTGTGTGTGTGTGTGTGTATAACAGTCTCAATACATATTTCCAGTATGAATTACTGAGAATAATAGTGGGCTATTAGTGGCATGGGATAATTGTAGACGAATTGGAATGACAAAAGGAGTCTAGAGTTGTGGTCTTAGCTGATACAGAGGATACCAAAAAAAAATTTATGCACATTTTAAGAAAGGAAAAAAATACTATTAAAATTGTAATACTCAATACATACCAATAACAAAAGATGAATACAAGTCATGTGTATACATTTTTTCGCACCCCCAGTATATCACTATAAACATAGCATTTTATGTTACTGGATCTTTGATTTCTCAGTTAAATGAAAGATCTGGACCAAATGATCCCGAATATTGAGTATAAGTCTAATAGGAAATATATCATCATGCTCCATGAAAAGTCAGATATAAAATGTTAATGATTTGAAGACTGTATAAATAAGAAATAAACGATGGTGCTTTGGTAGAATTGTATCTCAAATTCATTTTAATTAACTGTAGAAAAGTCCAAGGACATATTTTTCACTCCCCATAAAATGTTCAATTAGAAATAGGCAGGACACTTTAGATGAGATTGGAATGAGAAATTGGCAAAAAAATAATAATTAAGACTTTAAAAGCCTTTGGCCATCTGTTGTATAATCATGAGAATGATTGAAAAATGCCTCCTAATTGTACTATTCACAATTATAAAACTTGAAACATTGGGAAAATATTCCACCCAAATATATGCACATATACATCTCTAGACATATCTAATGAAGTAAATTAAAAGATAACAAAATAGATAATTAAATATTTGTGATTATATTTTCTTTAAAATTTTCAGCCATCCACTGAGTTACTTTGACATTTTAGTGTTCTTTATGGTAAAGAAATCTAGGGGAAGCCATTATCTGTTTGCTCAGAAAACTTCTTTGTATTTAAGGCAGCACATAACAGTTTATCCTGGCATGCTAGATTCTTCAATAAGTGGTCTTGATTTACCTGTACAGTGTTATTTTTTATTTCTGTCTACCAGTCTCCTGTTTTATAAAACTATTTGCTTTTGAGCTTTTTTTTTATTTCAATATTTATACTGATTCTTCCACTCATTACCACTTATCGGTATACAAGATAAATTCACAAGTCATTTTTTCATAAAGCTGTCATTCTGATATTTTCCTTATCTGTATCCCATATCATTGTAATTTTTGCTATAAAAAGTGGCAATCATGTCAGTTATTAGATATTATATTTCATACTGTTGTTTTTATCCTGTTCTTCCCAACTGGATAATAAAAATGTCATTGAAGATAGTATTTGCAACATCTTCATTCCTTATCTGACAAACCACACACTTTGTGCTGAGCCTATAAGTGGGTATTAAACAGATCAGTATGAGTAAAAAAGGACTTTTGCCATTAAGGAGCTCACTGTCTTCATAGTGAAGTAGGGTTCGAAAAGGTTGATTGAAAGTTAATAGAATTTAGCACTTGACCTGCTTTACTTCTTGAGGAACTACTATTTCTCATTTCTAGAAAGCAAAGCTTCAAACCACCTGAAGAATGCAGGTAAGACATGGAGCTATTCATTTTTTAGTTATAAGTGTTCAGCATATGTAATTGGAATTATCTATTATAATTTTATTAGATGTAGTTTAAAATAGGTAACAGAATGAATCCTCTCACAGAGGATTTATTAGTCTGCCACAGCTACACACACGTACATGGTTCTTTGAAAATAGTATAGACGAGTACTGCTCAATAGAATTTTCTGTAATGATGGAAAACTTCATTCTCTGCAGCGTCCGACTCAGTAGCTACTAGGAAGATGTAGTCACCTGAAATTGAACATACATTGTGGCTCGTGTGCCTGAGGCAATAAATTTTGGTGGACACATTTTAATTAATTTAAATCTAAATATCCACATGGAGCTAGTTAGTGGCTATCACATAGGACAGACAGACATAGACTTAGGCAGGCACACGTATGACCTGGCCTGAGTGCCACTACACAATCCCTCCAGTCAGTGCCCAAGGCAGACATCACTAATCAATCATAGCAAACTCTTCCCTCTGAGTTTAGACCTTGTCACATCACCCAAAGAAGATAAAATGTCTGAGTAGAATTATATGTTTCAGGACTCTTAATTTTTTAAGCAGCAAGAAACCAATACAAATCTGCTTAATTAAAAAAAAAAGGAAGGGATTTGGAGGGGTTCATTTAACTGAATTTTCCAAGTGTCCAGATGTAATAGTTCAATGTGTTCACATGTTGTTATTAGAAGTATGAGGTCCCATCCTGTTTCTGTTGGACTTGATATATGGTAATGCTCTCTCCAAATCGTGACAAGGATAACCCAATACGTTCCTGGGCTTAACCTCTTCACTGCTTAACAAGAACAGCAAAAATGAGCACTTTACCCTCATTACAGTTCTGATAAATTCCCAGGAACTCTCTTGAACAGCTTGGGTTGTATACCAACCCTGATTCACTCAGTCACAGAAAAATCAGTTATCCTGGGGGAGGGGCTGGCAGCCTGTGTCGCTTGCCCACCCTGGAAGTTTGGGTGGAATTTACCTTAGTTCTCGAATGAAGTGGACTGAGAATGAAGCTGACTAGCATTCATCCTTCTAAAGGGCAGCTCTGATCCTCTTGTTTAAAATTTTGTGTGGATTTTTACACATGCTCTGGGCCTTTCCATAGTGCGCTCTTCAGCTCTGCTTTGCCTACTCATTCTTCCAAAGCCTTCTGAAGCACTCACTGCAGCTTATGGGAAGATCTTCCAAATCTGCTACCTTCCCTGCCCTGAAGCAGTGATGTGGAATTCTCTTAAAATTCAGCTTCCTTACTTTGCTTTTGCCCTACAGTTATTCCCATGTTCACACTGACCGTCTATAATAAATGAAATTTACTCAGTGGCAGGATTTGTGCTTTATTTTTGTGGCTTCAACAATGGAGATCACAGTATGTGTTTTTATGTAATATATAAGTGTCTTTCTTTATTTTTTGGCTATGATCAATTACCACATAATGTGAAACACACACACATATCTGAAAAAGAAAATCAAAATTCACAATACCTTTATCATGTGTTTCTTTCCTATTCTATTCTATTTATTTTATTTTAAAATGCTGCTTATAACACAGTAGATTCATATCACATTCCTCATTGTGAAACATTATAGGGAATCATCACGCAAAGCTGATGAAATGAATATTTGCCAGCGAAATGCACTGAGAACTTTGTGATATAAATCACGTTTTGAGAGCAAAAAATATGCTATCAAGATAAATACAACGATCAATTAATTACATTATTGTGATGTTTACCAACTCCAGAGGTTGTGTTGCTCTACAGAGAAGCACTGATAAACAAGAGAGCAGCAAATTACTTTGCTGTGAGAGTTGGTCAGAAATAAATGGGATTCTGAGATTACCACTGGCAGGAATATTTAAATGTGTATGTATTTTAAATATGTTTATTAAATAATTGAAGAAATTTAATGTTAACAGCTAGTTAGATTTATCTATATGGTGGTTACTATGTGATACATACCATTTTAAGCATCTCACTATATTTCTCATTGACTCCATATGACAGCGTTTGAAATACATCTTATTATTTCCCATCAGTTTTAAGGCAACAAAGAGAGCCTAGTAATTTTTCTCAGTCTCGTTTATATGAGCAATAGTGCAATGCCAGGTTTGAAAACATGGAGTTTTATTTCAGAACCTCTATATTTTATACATAAATAAATCATACCCAGTATTGTAGAAAGAGGCAATTTGCTAAAGTTAAAGCACCATGTTGATCCATCCTAATAAAAGTGAATTATAACAATTTAGATGGTATCATTTATAATTTAACTTCGGTGCAATGATGATTAATGTTCTAAATATTTTAGAAATAACATGAGTTTGGATTATTCTTTGTAAGTCCAAATACAATTACAGACACTTTCCATTGAAAGCAAATTATTTAAAACCACAAATTGATGTATTCTTTCTGCTTGGAAATATTTAATCTGTTTTACAAATAAAATATTACAGAAGTTAAAAATCATCATTTTAATTTCGTTTTTCCAAATATGTTTGCCACAAACAAATATAAGCTAATATGTTGATCAGTGACAGAATTCTGAGAAACTATAAATGTAAAATTAGTGCCAAAATATAATACTTTGTAGTCACTATACAAGAAAATATTATTTTCCAAATCTGCTAGATTTCCTTAGGGGGATAGATAAGCTTGTGGATAATACATAAGAATTAGGAGACATATTTCATATGTTCTGAAGTATTCCATATAGAAGTTATTTTACTTTTTAAATTTATTATTATTTTATAACATAGTTAGAAAAAAAAATGAAGAATGTTTCTCCAACTTTAAAAAATGTTTCTTAAAGATGCATCCATTATGTTTTCTTTCACCATTACATATAAATACATAGAAAATAATTTCCCTGTGGATTTCTTCCTAGGATGTTTGTCTTTCTTAAAGAAATAATACGCTTATTTACTACAACTATATCATTCTTTATATTTTTCTTCTTTCTCTGTCAGAAACTAAGCTATTCAGTTGGCTCAGGTGAAGTAACTATCCTTAGCCAACACAGAGATTTTCCTTACTTGTATATTATAATAAATATAAATTTTACAGTTTTTTATTGAAAAGGAATTCACATTAATTTTAGAAAAATTATATAAATAAAAAAAGAAACTACAGTGGTTTCTATCTTGGTATCATTAAGGATAACATTCACTTTTTGATGTCTTTTAATATCAAGTATGAATCTCCAATGTTATTTTAATGGGTAAATAATAGCTTATTATACAGCTTTGCTATAATTTCTTTGCAGCCCTCCAATGTTGGACAGTAAAAGTATTTCCAGTGTCTGCTATTTAAAATGATTTTGCAGTAAACATTATAAAAGTTCACCTTTGAGCAAATTGCTTATTACTTTTATAGGATAGATTTCCAGCAGTATGTTTTCTGGTTGGAACTCTATCTACTCTATAGAATTATTTTCACTTTCCACCTCTAACTACAGTGAATGAAAAGATGTCTATATCCCTAGAACCTAAACTATCATCGGTTTAATGAACCTTTATGTGTTTAAAATATTTCCCAGTTTATGCTATTTCTTGAAAGCATAATAAATGCTTGAAAGCATTTATTTCTTGAATTTGAAATCTTCAAATTCCTTTATAGGTAACATAATGTAACGAAATTACAAGATTGCCATTGCAATTTTATCAAGAACAGGAAAAAAAAAACCCTGAAATAATGGGCATATATGACATTTCTTGAGTGGACATATGTTCAAAGTGAAATATTCCTAAGGAATATTTAGTAATGCCAGAATTCAAAATTTTATAATTTGTAAAAGTATAAAAATTATACTTAGAAAACTCCAAAAATGTTTTCATGGTTCCTGTTATTGCTCAATATTGTACTTTTTTTTATCCAGATAGTATATTAAATCATATTTCTGTTTTCATGATAGTCTATTTGCAAAATCACAATAAATACAAATAGAAGGTATGATTGTTTAGGTATTCATTTGATTTTTTTAAATCATTATCCATCTTATTCCCTGAAAGATTTGATATAGGTATAGAATATTATATGATTAAGATGACAATGTTTTGAAAGATTTTTAAGTTCTTTAGAGTTTTATAAACAAAGAGTGAAGGCTAGAATATGAGGGTAGTCTCAGTGTAAAGAATGGGTTCACAGTATGTCTTGAACAATGGCTAGGTGAAGAGTTAGGGAGAAGCAAGAAAGGCAATGTGATAAAGAGTGAGGTGGGGAGGACTTGCTTTAGACAGCTGAGAGAAATTTTAGCTAGATACAGTAGCAAAGCCCAGGGAAGCCCATAGAGTCCTGGTTTGCAGAAAGTCACATTCTCTTGAAATCTGATATAACTAGAGGAGGAAAGAAGTCAGGGCAATGTATTTTTATGTGTGAGATCAACATGAAACAATAAAACCTTGATAAAGATATATCTTGGTTATTGTGTGCCAATCTGGATAAAAGAAGAGCATGGAAAGTAGAGAGCTTAGTGAACTAGCTTTCTAAATGTAAAAATTAACATTTAAAGAGCTTATGAATGTATCCAACTTAACAGTAAAAAAAACAGAGGTGGAATTCTAATTTCCAATTTTTCTGACACCAAAATGTGTGGGTATTAGCATTACACTGCCAATTCCAATGGGGATGGAAAGAATAATAAAAACAATTGATTTGAACATGTTGCAGAAGGTGATTCCTTCCAGCTTCAGGAAAAAAATTATTACTTGTAGGTTAGGTAAGCAGACCGAAAGTTTAGAATTAGGAGTTTGCTTGGAGTCACATCGAAATTTAGTAAGGTTTGAGAGTTTTTGAGCCCTTTAGAAGAGAAAGGTGTGAGTGTGTGTGTGTGTGTGTGTGTGTGTGTGTGTGTGTGTGAGAGAGAGAGAGAGAGAGAGAGAGAGAGAGAGAGACAGAGACAGAGACAGAGAGAGAGACAGAGAGACAGAGAGACAGAGAGAGAGACAGAGAGAGAAGGATTGGGAATATGAGTATGAATAGGATAGACATTGGAAACATTGTAATATTTTTCCCTTTTTTAAATTAGTTTCAGGTGTCAGGTGTACAAAGCAATGTAATAGACGCTTGTAGCCCTCTCAAAGTGATAACCCCTCCCCCCAATCTACTACCCCCCTGACATCGTATATGGCTGTTACAATACCATTAACTATCTTCCCTATGCTGTACCCCACATCCCGTGGATATATACAGACAGACAGACAGACAGACAGACAGATAGATAGATGATAGATGATAGATAGATAGTTAGATAGATAGATAGATAGATAATCTCCAGAAAAAGTACACACATTTTAAGAAAGGAAAAAACTGTACTAAAATTGTAATAATCTACACTGATAACAAAAGAATACAAGTCAAGTGTATACATTTTTGGCATATATATATATATATATATATATATAATATAAATATAAATATATATATATATATATATTTAATGATAGTTGACATTCAATATTATTCTATAATCCAAAAGTAGTACTAGATGAATCCTAGAGATGAATGATATGAGAGCATAGGAAAATACTCTATCATAGAAGGGAATGGAGATGCTGCCACATGAGAAAAGACCATAACTATTAGATCTCTCCTCTTTGCTAAGGTGCAGAATCTAAGGAAAATGTAAAAGACAAAATCAGGAAATGTAATTTACAGTGAACTTTTGAGTTTAAAGAGAAACCTCAGTATGTTAAAGGTTGAAACTTTAGGTTGATTAGAAGGAAGTAGTTTTAAAACTTGTTGGTGGAAAGTATATTAAAGTGTATAGTAGTAGAAAATGTTACATATACTTAATTTGTAATTAGAAGGAAATTAAAGGTGAGGGAGGGTTGAAGAAGAGTTCAGAGATTGAGATGAGTGGTCAAAGAGACATTTTACTGTGACACTATCGTCTTCATTTCTGCTACTTCACACAATGAAGATTGCAAAGGATGAAAAACATTGGAAAGATCAGTTTAAGTTTTGTCATTCTTCTCAGAGTTTCATTAGCATTCTTCTAATTTAAGCTGTTCCAAAGAAAAACATAGTTTTCCAAGTTGTCTCTTTCAGTTTTGCTGAATGAGGTGGGAAAGGAAGGATCTCAGAGCAAAATTTTATTCCTCACTTTGGGCCAGAAAATCTGATTGCTCTGAGAACATAGAGTTGATTAAGAGACCATCTTTGCTTTCAAGGAGCTGAGTGTCTGCTTCTAAGAGGCTTTGCTTAGTTATCCCCCTAATGCAAGGATCTCCTAAGCCTTTCATCTACCAAGCTCAAATCAATTTTCAACACCTAAAATCGATCCCTCTCCTTAAATAATAATTATTAATAATAATAATAATAATAATAATAATAATAAAATAAAATTCATTTAAATGGTTATCTAGTTTTTTATCCTCCTTTGGTTGTCAAAATTTAAGCCTGTTCTATAATCACCTAGGTGATTGAGTTTAGAATAACATTTATTGAGGATATATTCTACCTTAGTTATTCTGCTAGGTTATGATGTTATAGAAATGTGTATCATCTCGTTCAGTCCTATTTTCTCTTCTGCAACAGTATTCTAAAGGACACCAATTACTTACAAATCCCCAATCAGTGGATTTTTCTCAGGATTCTTTTTTTTTCTTTACCTTTTATGTCTTTTAACCCCATTGAACAATTCTTCCTCCTTTAAATTTTAACTTTATGCACTGTACTCCCATTCACCTGCTTTCCCTTTTTTTCCACTATGCTTTCTTTACATCTGAAGCCTGTGAAATATAACATTTTAAAAGTTTATTTATCTCTTCTCTGCATGTTGCTCCATTGTTTTAATCTTATGTTTTGATTATCACCACCATCTTAAAGACTTTAATTCTTGTTCTTATTCATTCTAACCAATAGGTAGCTCTGATGGTAGAGGTTGACCCAACTTTCTCATTCATACAATGAACACTCAGCAGGACCATATTCATATTTTTTAAGTTCTTTTATTTGTGGTCTAAATCCATATCACTGATGTTCAACCCTTTCAGTGACTCCAGACTGACCTTTCTGAGGTGTCCTGCAATTATTTTAACTTACTGGGTTTTAAAGTTGACCCTTTCATCTTTCACCTCAAGTCTCGCTCCTCCTGATTTCCTCATTTTTGCTAATACCTCTTGCCCAGTCATGCAGGTTCGATCATTTTGTTGCCGAAAAAAACAGGTTCTTGGTATTATTACGGGAAAAAATTCAAAGGTGCACCGAATAAGCCAAGCAAGCAAAGCCAATCAAGCAGTGGATTTATTAAAAGAAAGGAAGAGAGTACATTCCCAAAATAGTGTGAAAATGGGCAGACCGGGAGAAAAGCAACTGCCCAGAAGAACAAAGAGGCTTAGGATTTTATTAGAATGAGAGCGGGAAATATTCAAGATTTAGGGGTGATGTTATACACATTCCTAGGTGGGTCCTCCCTGACTACTTTTTCCCCAGACAGGAGGTGGGATTCCCTTGTTCTTACTTGGCCCTTGTTGGAACTATCATGGCGACAGAGGGGGTGGAGATATTTTCCTGCCCTCAATGCTAATAGTATTATAATCCATTACCAGTAACTGAAGTTTACCTCGAGGGGCAAGATGGCGTTCTGGGTCTGTTCTTAGTCACCAAAATCTGATTCTGGCTGGTCTGGTAACTGCCCCTTTTCTTAAAAATGATCTCATCTCCTCCTTCCTTTGTCTCCCCTTCCTCCTTCTTTTCCTCCCCAGTCTCTCCCTGAAACCCTGTTCTTCGTGCCTATTGGAACAGTTAGATTTCACTTTGGCTCCATCATTGTCTCTTTCTTCTTGTCTAGTCTATCACCAAATTACAACCTTTTCCCCACCAGCTCTTTCTTGTTTTTAAAGTAGGAATCATCTTTTCAGATGTATTCTTTCTTCCGTAATACCTAGTATAAAATCTTGGGCACAGCAAGTGCTCAGTGAATATTTGTTAAAGGGGTGTCTCATTCTTCTCTTCTTGTCTTCTAACTGCTATTAGTACTCATTCAGAAATACTGAATCATAATTAAAGCCAATAAAATAAGAATCAGAGCAACAGTCTTTTTTTTTCTCCACCCCTAGCCACCTGAAATAGAATAGAGTGGTTAGAAAAACAACGTTGTTCTTTGAGCCTCTATAGAATATAAATTCAGTGAAAAATCTGTTCAAACCACAACTCTAATTAAAGGTTTTAGCTGCCAAATAATATGTTCTGGTTAAAGCCAAGTTAGTATTATGGAGTGTTTCATGAATAACAGCAAAAGCTTTATACTTTACTGTTGATTTTCTCATGGGAAACTCATGTAAAGGAGAGTGATACTTCCCTGTTGACTTTAGCTTTTAGAAATGCAAAGCATGCTGAAATTGTACATAATTCTCTTCTAAAGAAAAGGAAATAGCATTTCAATGGTTTTCCTCAGTGTCTTATTGAGTTATGGTGGGGCACGATTATGTCTGTTAAATTGATTTACCAGATGGAAGGTTACATTTTATATTTAGCTGATTAAGTTGTAGGAGACTGGAATTGTATCTCTTACTATAAAGATCATATGTAAAAGCAAAACTATTTTAATTAACTACATTTTGAAAATGGTTAATTAGAGGTTTAAACTGTTTTCTTTTTTCCCTCCTTTTCGTTAAATTGAACTAAAAAGGGAAATTGTTCTTAGAAATGGGCCTTATCATACAGTTCTTACTTGGCTTAATAATTTAATATCTCAAATGGAATCAGTTAAAGAAAAGAATAAAAAGGTCCCACCTGAATGAGTTTTGGAAATTGCTTGCTTAGGTGGCTATTTGATATGTACAAAGTACTTAGCATTTTAGGGTTAAATTATCCTTAATTTACATCCTTACGGAACTTTAGCAGAAAATTTTAAAAGAAAAAAACTATATTTTTTCTTTTTTTCTTCTTTGGATCTTTTTACAAATAAGCAAAACATATTAATAAAAACCTTTACTTTTTATAGAAAATTAAATCTGAGAAAATGGTACATACGAATTTTAAGTAAATTATTGTCCTGTTATTTTTGCTAAGTGATGTGCATAAATTATTAATAATTTTCTTTAATATCCTACTTCCTTACCTAAAAAATAATACAATAAAAACATAGCACAGTAAAACCTGATCTCATCAGAACCAGTGTTTAAGAATATTCAGGTTTCCAAAGCAGTGCCAACTTTGGAATTCATTGGACAGCTGTATTTGGGTTCCTATGGCTCCTGTAATAAATTACCGCAAACTTAGTTGCTTAAAATAACACATATTTATTATTTTACTGTACTGGAGGTCAGAAGTCCAAAATGGGTCTCACTGGGCTAAAATTGAGGTGTCAGCAAGGCTGTGTTCCTTTCTGGAGGCTCTAGGGGCAATTCCGGTTACTTGCATTTTACATATTCTGAGGACTGCCCAATTTCTCTGTCTTGTGACCCCCTTCCATCTTCAAAATCAACAAAGAATAGTTGAGTCTGTCTCACACTGTGTCACTCTAGCACTCACTCTGAGGCCTCCCTCTTCCATATTTTTAAAGGACTCTTGTGATTATATTGAGCCCAGTGGGATAATCCAGGATAACGTCTTTATTTTTTAATTAGCTGATTAGCAATCTTAAATCCATCTACAATTTATATTGCCTTTCTACCATGTAAAATAATAGTCACAAATTCTGAGGGGTAGGACATAGACATCTTTGGGGAGGAGAGGGCATTCTGCCTACCTCAACTGCTTTTATTAAGAGTTTTTCTTAAGATGATATTTTCTATAGGGTACTTTGGCTTACTACTCCTTTAGCATTTTATGTGAAGTTTTTTAATTTTATTGATACAATCATCCAGAGAAAGTTGGCTAAATAGACAGTATTTAACTGAAGGTCTGTTTAGAGAAGGGCTCTAGGATGACCTTTATAAATTCAGAGGCAAAACATCGCCTTTTACATCAGCCTAAAATAGATAATAGTGTTTCTTTATAAATATGTATTATAAAAAATGTATGCTAAAGATAATAAAGTAAAGCTATGAATTCTGTTAAAGCAGAAATGAATTGCCAAGAACATTCCCAAACCATAAAGTTTACAAAATCAAAACTTGCAAATGGAAATGAATAACAACAAGACTTGCCCAAAAGACTTGGAATGTTGGAAACAGGAAAAGAAGAACAGGAAGCAGGGTGGCATTTGAGCTGGGTGGAAGATGAACTCCTGTTGACCAGAAGTCAACTGACATTTTGTCATTGGTACTGTTGATTTATGACAACTGGAAGTATCTGAGGGGTTGAAGGACTAAATACACTAGTGGTAGTACCTAAAATTATATTGAAGCAGAAAACAGTTCTAAGTAGCAGTAATTAAACTTTAAATAAATATATTGACATGACAAGATTGACCAGAAAGCCACAAACTAAGCTGGAAAATGGGAGTCCCCAAAGAGACTAGTGGTACCACCTTCTACATAGTGACTTAATCCAGAAATCTGGGAGTCCCATTGGGCTAATGGTTCTCCTTCATCTCATCAGATATTCAGTCATTGCTTACTCTTAAATCTTCTCTTTCTCATCATGCCTTCTATTGTATTTCAATACCCATTTAGTTCAAGCCCCATTCCAGTTACTGACCATTCTCTGATTCTACCATATCCCTGTCCAGTCAAACTTCTGTCATTTTAAAATTTAAATCTAATCTTCCTACTCTCCTACTTAAGAATGATTTAATACCTCTTCTATCATATATAAGGCTAAAGTCCTTCCATGATATGCCCAACTCTTTCCTCCTTTCGTCCCTCCCTCTCTCCTCTCCTCCCTCTCTCCCTAGCTCTCCCTGATTTTCTCCAATTCCACCATTCATATCCCTTTGTCCTAGCAGTACAACAAGTCACAAGTCCATGAACAATTCTTTCTGTTTCACACTCACACTAAGCCATCCGCACCTGCTTTTTCAAATGGTACTTGCTCTTCCTAAAGTGTATGCTGGAATAGTTTATACTCATCTTTAAATGCTCAGCTGAAACATACTTCCCCTCTGTTGAGCTTTACTTCATGCCTTCCTGTCACCCACCAGGCTACCCTAAATAGTCACTGCATTCTTTATGCCAAATATATATGCTCAAATATACCAGGACATATTCCTGTGCATCTATGTCTAGACTAAAATTAAAATTCTCTACTTAGCTTAGAAATCCTTTAGGATAATATCCATAGCTGCTTTATTACACTCCAGCATCTTCAGAGAGTTCACAATAGGCACTGAAGAAATTTCTCTTACGTGGATAAATATATGGAATAAATAAATATGTAGAATAAATTTGGAGCTACCATACATCTCTTTAAGTATTTAAAAACATAGGAAGATTCTTTAAGAAATTAATTTTTAAGAACTTAATTTGCAGTACTGTTTTGTAGGAAAGAGACTACTCTTGGATGTCTGTAAACTGGGCAAGTAAGAAGAAAACAAAGAAAACAAATGAAACAAGCTAGGAATGATTTTATAGTTTTATGGGAATGAAATGGAAATTTTCCGATAAACACCAGAAACAAAATGTTGGAAGTCATATATTTGAAGAAAGTACGTTTTATGACAGTTAAAATTAGACTGTGTTTTACTACCATGTGTCCCCCAAAATAAGACCTAGCCAGACCATCAGCATCTTTTGGAGCAAAAATTAATATAAGACCTGTCCTTTTTTAATATAAGACTGGGTATAATGTAATGTAATATAATATAATACCAGGTCTTATATAATATAATGTTATATAAGATCGAGTCTTATATTAATTTTTGCTCCAAAAGATGCATTAGAGCTGATGGTCTGGCTAGGTCTTATTTTGGGGGAAACATGGCATATTTATTGCATATCAATCTATTGATACTTTGAACGCTTTAAAGTCAGGAGAAAAGGGTATTAATTGTCCACATTTACAGGCAAGAAAGAGATATAGAAACACTGAATAATGTTTTACCCCAATCACACATTTCTATTTAAGAAAACAACTCCAGATTCTTATGAATGTAACCAGGTAAGGGTCATGCTGAGAGCACAAATAAGTACAATAAAGGTTAGATTTATGCTGATATCTGGGAAGTTATCAGGTGACAGTTATTAATTTTTGGTACGGGTAATTGTGTGCTGTCCCAGCAGGTGTTTGTCAAACACTGAGCTGCACCAGGCCAAACCATGATCACCCACCAGGATGGTCCTCACCCTGTTGTGAAATCAGTTCACATCTATGTTTACACGTGTAGTTCTGAAGTATCTGGGTACAGAGTATGTTAAAAACATTTACACCTACAAATAATACTTTTCATGACCTTTCTATTTAAAAGAGTATATACAAGATACATCTAATAGACGAGATAAATAAAACTGTAGAATACATGGTGTAATTTTTTTTCATGCATAGATAGGAATTAGTTCATGACTGAAAGAAGATTAATAGAATTGACTATTAATTCTGAATATAAGTATAGGATTTTAGAACTAAAGAGGATTTTTAGAAGAAAAAGATGGAAATGTATCTATAAATTCAGACGCCCACAATAGTAGCTTGTTATTTGAGTTGTGAAATACTAGCTCAGAAGACTTTATTATAAACCCCTAGGCTGTAGGCTAAAAAAATATTTTAGAAACTAAATTGAAGAAAACTGAAATATGCTCCTAAACTAGTTTATTTTATTGAAGTGATCATTCAAAATGTTGCTATATTTTCAAAATGTAGACCTTCCAAATTTATCTTAAGTTAAAAAAAATTATGTTTGAGAAATTAAAGCATATAAAGGAAGTAACGTATGAAAGTATTCTAGACTATTCTAGACTATATTCTAGACTATATGGGATGTGGATTTCCTTGACTCCCAAACATTGTATTTTTGATGCTTGCCAGAAAAATGAACCTCCTTCTCCATTCCACATCTGCTATAGGAGACCTCTTGCCATACATTCAACAACAAGAAATTCTTAGAAATTAGAGAAGTTGAAGTTCAGCTAGTTCTCTTCTCAACATTTGAAACCAGCCTTTTAATGTAAGTTTTCTTCCATGCATGGACATATGCAAGCATGCATTTATTCATTCAACCACTGTTTAGTAAGACCCACCATAAGTCTATGTAGTTGCTCAGTACTGTGATTAGACATAAAATTAACTATTACGTTTACTGTTCTTAGTGCTCTGTGTGGTAAAGTACTTTCAGTGAAACAGTGAGGGTGAGAGCCATATTGCCGTGGGTTTAGGTGAGAAAGTAGTGGTTTCCAGTGTAAGGCTACTTTGAAAACTTGACTGTGAATTAATGTATAAACGCAGACAGCAGCCAATAATATCTATATTTCAGGAGGGCTTATTTTTATTTGAATGGAAAAGATCTGAGCATGTCTACATGCTGAGAAGAAAGGCAGAAGAGAGAAGGAGTTTGTATTATACAGATTGAATAGCCTCTGTTAGTGCTGCATAATTTAAGCTCAGTTTTGCTTGATATTTATCTTTGAAGCCTTAGCTTTCATTCCATGTCCCTCCCCAACACTGCTAACATATTTAATTGCTATTCCTTGAATTTGCCAGCACCTTCCCCTGGACACGGTGATTTCCTCTACTAGTACTGTACTTCCCTCCTACTTCTACTTGTCAGAATCTCACTCAGCCTCCAGGATTTCCCCTCAAACCAAGTGAATCTCTGTCTTAACAGCCACAACACTCTACTTACCACATGGCATTGATCACAGTATATTATTCATTCTTGCTAGACTATGAATACCTAGGAGAAAAAGGTTCTCTATCCTATCTCTGAAGCAGATGCCGCAACATTAACACATCTCTTTCCCAGTGATTAATTCACTCATTGAATAACTATAGATTTATTCTATGTAGTAGGCCCTGCGTAAGTGCTGAATAAATAATGGAAACATAACTGGGCACGTTCCCACACATTCCCAATCTTCATGGAACTTGCAACCTTGGTTCTCAGTATTGTTATTCAAATAGCTCTTCATTGAATTTAATTAAACAATGGAACCAAGTAAATACAAAGTTTAAATTTTAGCTATAGTGATGAAATAATTCATCACACATAATTTGTTTCTGTCCAGAATCACAGTGCTTGATTATAAAGTATCTTATGTGTTAAAAATGGTAATTTGTACTTTAAGTATCCTAAAAAAGTCTAAGAAAACAGTTATTTCCCTCTCCATTTGTCCCTGTATTAAAAAAAAAAAAAGTAGTAATTTGTGCATTCGTTCCTTCCTTCCTTCATTCAATAAACTCTTTACTGAGTGCTGATAAAGCCAGCTGAGCTACGGGCACTCTGAAGAAACACTGGCGAGGAAGAGGAACAGGATTCAGTACAGAGACTGCTGTTGGATTGAGGAAGTTGAGTGCCCTCTCATAGGCCTTTATGGGTCCCTGCTCTGGTTCATGAGATGAGGCATCCACAGATACTACGGGGAAAATGTCTGCTCAGAGCTAACAACCCTCCCATTGCAGACTATGCACCTTTACCAAGGACATCCATGTCGTTTTCTATACTGCTCTGAGCTGTTTCCCAGGACTCCATAATACCCTGCCCTGCATGCTCATTGTTTTTGTATTTGTTTGTTTTTTTCTAATCATAAGAAGGTAGTTGTTTCTGTGGTCATTTTCATGTATGACAAACCTAAGAATCAAACTCCCATTTACACTGATGAAAGGAAATACAAATCCACATATGGATTCACAGTGATGTATGCCAATGTTCTCTCTTTCAAAGCAACACATAGATCACCTAATGTCCAGTGTTATCGAATGCTTAAATAAAATATTATATATTCACATATAAGTGTGGCATAATATATTGTATATCCACATAATATTTTTAAAAGGATATATAATTGCTTGGGAAAAGATTAATAATAAATTAAATTCATAATAAATTGAGTCTAGATAGAGGGAAAAATCCAGGAGAGAGAGAGAGAGACTGGGTGGGTAAAGCAACAGCTACCTAGTATAGCAGGGAAGAATAAACAGTAACAGAGAAGGGATCTGAGGCTGATGAAAAACAGAATAAATGGAATCATTTTAAAGAATATATAATTGCCTGGGAAAGGACTCATAATACCTTATTTAGTGAACAAACAGGATACGATCATAAATATGATTCTCATTTTCAAATACTTTTCATATAAAACAGAAAAGAAACATTTAAACAGGATATACTCAATTTGTCCCATTTCTAAAAATTCTGAGCATGCATGACTTACATAATCCGAAGAAAGCAATAAATGTTATTATAAAATAAACACTTTACACATGAGCAAACTGTAAATTGAGTAATATTTACTAATATGCTTTTTGCAAAAGAAGAATTATCTTTTAACAAATACACATAATTGGTATATTCTCAATAAGAGGATGGATAGATATTTATAGAAGTATTACTGAATCAAAAAGAATAGTACTGTAATTTCTCCAGGAAATTGCATTCATATATTACATTCATATATTCATATATTACTAGCTACCATAAATGTAGCTAGTTATTAGAAGCTAAAATTCCCAAAGAAGTGATTTTTTTTAAAAAACTGTTATATATGAATTACATATTATTAAATGGTTATAATTAGAGTTAGGTTAGAAATTTTGTTCCTCGATATCAGAATGTATAAAATCTGACTTATAACAAAAAAGATTCATATTATCCAAACCAAGGAAAACCATAGGTTGTATTACATTTATTGTATTATTCTGAAAATACATAGTTTTGAAAATACATAGCCTTTGTCTGATTATGAAAATTTTAGAGTAACCTGTATCTTTAGATCACCTAGATTAGATAATTTACTGTATCCCCAAAATGTTTTTTTCATGATTGTAATGACTATATGACTGAACAGTTCAGACATGACATGGATTACTATAGTATTAGCCTAAAACAGATAAGTGACTTGGGCAGGAACTATTCCAGGAAACCTAATCTTCATAAAGGACATTCAGAGTAGAGTAAATGGGTGATAGATTATCTGTGGTTGGTTCCAAGTGACAGTGTTAAAATATGGCAGTTCCTAAAGTAACCTTATGGGTAAGAGATAGAAGGAGAAATCCAGGAGAGAGAGAGGCTGGGTGGACAAAAGAACAGATATCTAGTATAACAGGGAAAAACAGATAATGGCACACAAGGGATCTAAGGCTGGTGATGAAGGCATCACCACCTATGATTATAGGCTAAATATGAACTACACGTGGAATTTTTGAATATCCAAATATTAATATAAAGATACATTAATCTAGTTCTTAATCTTGATTAATAATTAGTAATCTTAATAATTCAATGGAAACTTATTCCTTTTCTCCTTATGGTTATATCCAATGAGAATGAAGAATTTCTATATACCACGATATGAATTTGAATTTTTGTCTAAGTTATTGGTGTAGAGAGTATTCATAATTTAGCATTAAAAGTGAACAGAGACAAAACGCACACTAGAGGTAATCATTTTTAGTAGATAGTGACACATTTAAGATACAGAACTAAATAGAGCATAAATTATAAATAGGAGAGTTAAAAAAGTGAGGAAAACATGTAAAGTCAGTTATTAACCCAAAAGTATTTTAAATATATTGAGCAATAGATCAGAAGGACTATTGTTATTTTTATTGTTATAGGTTAATATTGCACTAGGCGAAGGGAGTTGGCCATTGCAGCCTTCTCCTCTGTCCCTCTACTTAGCTTTTTATTTTGTTTGTTTTATTTGCTATTTATTTGTTTGTTTGTTTGTTTGTTTGTTTATTAAGGAGGGTGCAGCTCACAGTGGCCCATGCGGGGATCGAACCAGCAACCTTGGTGTTATCAGCACCACGCACTAACCAACTGAGCTAACCTGCCACGCCTGTTTTGTTTTATTTTTAAGTTCCTTAATCTTATATGTGGACTGCCTTAAACATTTATCTATTTAATATCTGTGGAACAACTTTTTTTTTGATAATCAGTTGAACTAGGAACTTTATGGCACCTCTTTAATCTTCCACCACAATTCTTGGTAGGCATTTACTGCTCTGTCATAGATGATCAAATGATTCACGAAAATAAAGCAGCTCACCCAGGGTTGCAGTTAATACATGAAAAAGTTAGCATTGAAATCTGAATTGGGTCAATTTGTGTCAGAGAACTGCTTGTTTCTACAAAAGATAGTTTTCGTGTCTATATGAATTTGTACATGTGTGAAAATGACACTCATACATGCCAATCTCTTAGTGAAATGACAAGTGTACACCTTGTCACTGAATGTGCCTTGGAATCCAAATTTTTTAACCTGCGTTTCTGCTACTTAACTGTACTATTTCTTTGACATTGTTTCTTTTCTTTTTTTTAATTTAAATTTATTTATTGGGGTGACAATTGTTAATGAAATTACATAATTTCAGGTGTACAATTCTGTATTACATCAACTATAAATCCCATTGTGTGTTCTACATTGTTTATTTCCATACCCTGTTACACCGAAGTGCATTCTGTACCATGGAGATGAGTGTGAGAAGAGTGATTTGAAATACATTTGTCTTATGAGGCATTCTTCACATTTTTGGTTTCCTTTTGTTCACTTTTTCTTTCAAGTAAAAAGAGAAAAAGGTTTTTGTTCTGTTCTACTCTTTATTTTAATATTGATTGTTTCATGTAAATGATCATCAATTTTTCATGCAGGGTTTCCATCTCAGCAGACAAGTACATTTAGATGGGCACACACACTAAAAAGCTTTGCTTCTGTTTCTGTGATTAATTGAGATGTAGAGAGTGATGGGTGTGGAGTAAAAATAGAAAGGCAATTAGTGCAACTAGGCATGAAATATGTTCAAATACAAGCAGAATGTCTCCCTAGTTAGTGATCTCTTTCTGGGCTCTTGAGGATTTGCATTCCATTACTAAGTCACTGGAATGGAAATCTTCAAACTTTAGGGAGACCAGAGCATGAAAAAATGGAATTATCTAGAACTGCAAACTTAGTCAGCACAATAGGTTATTAATTCTACTGCATGGGTACATATCATGTTGAGCTTTGGTGTGTGGGCTTCTGAAACATTAGGAGTTCGTTTATAAAGCATAGCAAGGACTAAATGATGGTTATCTATCATTTCAACCTTCGCCCTCACCACTGACATACTAATATCCTCTGGTGACTCAAAACCAGTATTGAAATACAGGTGAAAGTTTTTGCTAGAACCAGTGGGTATGGAATTTTACTTAGAAAAGTTGTATATAATACATTTTGAGAACATAAATTTATATTGTACTTAATAGAATATCAATAACTCCTAGTTTTTAAAAGCTATGTCCTCAATTAATAAAGGAAAAAATGTTATGATGCCTCAAATATTATCCTTCTCAACGTTGAGTAATTACATCTTTCTGAATATCTCTATAATCAATAGAAGTTGACTAGTTTTGCTTTCTTTAGAAATAACAATGGTATTAAAAATGTTTTAAAATAAATTTCTAAGTATGAAATGTATCGAAATATTTAGTATTTTCTAGCTACTTATAACACTCCCTGATTTCTGATAATCTTTCCTTTTTTCTTTCAACTCTTTTTTACATCCCCTTGAAAATGTCTAATAGATATTTTTATCTCCTTTGATCATCCCAATTAACAACTGCCATTTACTGATAGCTTACCCCACACTTGGCAATGTTGACATTTTGGTCCAGATGGTTTTTTTGTTGTGGATGCTGTACTGTGCAATGTAAGATGTTTAGAAAAATCTCTGGCCTCTGCCCTCTAAATTCCATTAACAACTCCCCATACTTACAATCGAAAATAACTCCAGTCATTGCCAAATGTCCTTTGTGGTCAAAATTTTTGCAGGTTGAGAACCACCAGTTTATAATTTACTAGACACTATTTCACTTGATTCTGTAATAACTTTGCAAAATATATAGGACTGTGTTAATCAGATCCTTGGCAGAAAACAGAACCTACACAGTATAGGTCATAGACTTTTTATTTTTTTATATTTTTAAGGAGGTTGCAGTCTCACAGTGCCCCATGCAGGGATCTAATTGGCAACCTTGGTATTCTCAGCACCTCGCTCTAACCAGTTGAGCTAACTGGCCACCCAAGGTCATAGATTTTTAATGAAGGGACTACTTACAACTGCTTAGGGACATTGAGGCATGCAGAAAATAGTAGCAGGAAGCCATTCCCACCTCTAGGGCTGAAGGAGCAAGGAGAGGAAATAGTGTTCCAGGAGTGCAGGGAAAGCTAGAGCCATTGGGCCGAGGGCCTCCAGAAGTAGATGAAACAGGAAAAGACAAAGCGGTAACCCACGATGCAGCACTGTAGCACAGAGATCATAGGATACCCTGGCCCCTCTCCTCCTTAATCCTTTGATCACTCACCAGTCCTACCAGTAAGTTGAGCTCAAATGAAATCCCACCAGCAAACGACAGGAGTGATGCAACTCTAGGATTCAGCCTCCATGGGTTCAGTGAAAGAAAGAAAGAAAGAAAATGGAATCTGTTGGGACAAATGGAGAAAAAATAAATACAAACTATGCCCGATTTTAACATGAGAAACTGAGGTTTACAGATATAAAGTAATTCATCCAAAGTCAAATAGCTGACGCATGGAGCAGGCATTGGAATGCACATCTATTGACATGCTATTGACTATTGACACGTCTATTGACACTACAAAGGTAGCACTCAAGCTAACTTGCAGGAATGAACTGAAGTTCACTGAGACTATGAATTATTCAAGGTTATTGATTTTAGTAGCTGACAGATACAAGACCAGAACCCAGTTCTCATGCCCAATCTGGTGATCACTTTTTTTCTGTTGACCACGGAAAGAAATTTAAGAGCTACCGTGTTGCCCCGAAAATAAGACCTAACAGGACAATCGGCTCTAACGCGTCTTTTGGAGCAAAAATTAATATAAGACCTGGTATATACTATCTTATATATTATATTAATTGTATTAATTATGTATATTATATTACATTATACCAGGTCTTATATTATAGTAAAATAAGACCGGATCTTATATTAATGTTTGCTCCAAAAGATGCATTAGAGCTGATTGTCCTGCTAGGTCTTATTTTCGGGGAAACGGTATATGTATCCAGCCCATTCTCAAATCGACAAAGGTAAGAATAAAAGCTGTCTGCTGACCTAAAAAGTCATTTTTTTTTTCCCTGAAAAGCTTGTAGAATTCTAGGTTTCATGTAGAATGTTTAAATGGCGTATGCTGTTTTTCCAAGCTGTTGGCACATTCTTGTCTTGATTATGGAAACTCAGCCCCCACTGGTGCGATGTATTAGGAGAGGGAGGAAGATTGGACTGACAATCAGGGGATTGGGCGCGCTGTACTGGCTTGGTCGTTGCTAGCTGCTGGCTGTGTCCGCCTTAACAGTAGTAGCAATAGAAAAAATTCTCTGAACCTCTTCTTCCCTTTTGCATTCACCCAGATCTTCACAGTTATTCTCAGGTATCTATTCTGGTGGTCACAGCTCTGTGGAATAAGGAAGATATTAGACTTTCATGTTTCACAAATGAAGAGTCAGTCTCAGAAAGCACTTAGAGTCTCACTGAAAATCCCATAGCAGGGAAGTGGTGCCATGGGGACTCAACTCTACATCTTCCCCCTGAAAATGCAGTGCCTTTTCTACTCCACCTTTTGAAGTGATCAATCAACAGATCTACTCCCTCTATGCAGCCACTCTGTCGTGTTTAATCCATTAGGTTTCATCATAAAGTCATGCCTAGATCGAAGGCTGAGAATCCGTGGTTTTTGTCTTAGGGTTATACGCAAGGCGACAACAAAGACCAATATAGTTAGGGATGGTTCGTTTTTTTGTTTCTTCATTTTAGGTGGATATATTTATTAACCTATAGCTTTTCAGAGACAAAATTCATGTTTTTAAAGGAATTTTAAAATAAATATATACAGCGTGGAAAAAATCTAAGTAAATTAACACAGTACCATTTTCTCTCTTTAATCCTGGGTGAGTTGGATGCTAGTAATTCAAATTCATAGTTTGCCACTAAGATAACACTCATAGTTTGACACTCCTGGAAGGTCTGGGCAGGAACCTTAATCCAAACTGTTTGCCTTCTTCGCCTTGAAGTGGGAGGCTCAGGAAGTGATACATTTCAGGTGTGTAATCATTGAGCTTTTTGTTTTTCATCCTAATATCTGCCCACGCCCTCGCCCCCCATTTCCTACTTCTACAGTCATTTTGGGACTCCATTTTTAATTTTCATTGTTTTCAAGCACAAGGTCCGTTGTACAACATGGAAAAATTAATTTGTTTTATTTTCTGTAACTGAATATTTCTTTCAAATTCCTATTCACCCTTCCAGTTCCAAGAACACCTAGAATGCAAGGGTTCTCAGTCCAAGGTAAAGCTGAAGGGAAGGGGAAAAGAAAAGAACAAAGAGCAAACAAAAGGATAGATATTTGAACTCTAAGAGCAAAATAAATAAATAAATAGATGAATAAATATTTTTTTAAGTTCTACTTTTGATACTTTTTGTAATCTGACGTAATGTAAAACTCGTTCAAAGAAAGCATTTTCACTGTTCAAATATTCTAGCTACCGTATATCATTATGTGTGACACAGATGATTAATAATGCTTTGAAAAAAACAGTTTTATAATTGTTATGGTGTTCATACATAAGGTAGAGGAGCAGTATTTTCATTAATTAGAAGACTAGGCTTGAACTAGACTACCTGGGTACGGAACCTGACTTCATCCCTTTTGATTTATATGACCTTGGGCAAGTTACTTACCCTCTCTCTGTGTTTTGGTTCCCTCATTGATATCATCAGGGTATAAATAGAATCTGTCCCATATGGATTTTTTAATAGCTAAACAACTTAATATTGACAAATTGTGTAGAACAGTAGTGGAACATAGCAATCACTATATAAAGGTTAGCTATCATCAGAAAAATCCTTTCCATAATCATTGTCACCACCACCACCATCATCATTGTTACTGATATCTACTACAAAGAAACTCAGTCCAATGTTTCCATTCTTCTAAAGTGTAATTACTTAAAAACTTAATAAATAATGGCTAATTATAGAGCATCACTTATTTAGACTAGTTTAACCAAAGAAATAACAACACATGTGTGAATAATATACATTTGTTTTTTGGAACATATGACCTAACTCAGAACTTTCAATTCTAAGTCTTGGCCACCCTTCCTTTCTAGTTGATTGCACACACAGTGTATAGAAAGGTTTATTCATGATGATTCTATTTGGTTTGCTGTTATTATGCTGAGTATATTTTCTCAGGATCTCAGGTTAGAAACAACTGACAGATATTCCAGAAATCAGAATTAAGACATAAATTATATGCTATCAGAGTGTCTTCTTACCATAAGTCAGACCAGAGTCTCTAAAATTCACATTAGGGCACTGTTTTTGTGGTTGTTGGGTTTCACACTTGAAAGAATTAAAAGGACTGACAATGAAGTATAATAAATCCACTCTGACCCAAACACATTTAGTGATTAAACTTCCCATTAACAATCCCAATTCTGCTAGATAAAAATACGTAAAAACCTCATATTTTTACTTCTTTTTCACTTTACAGTTAGAGAAGTAGAAAAGCATTTCACACATTTTTATAAAAATAATGACTATATTTGTCTGTTTAATTAATTTAGAGTTAATGCCTTATTTACATGCTTGAGGTTTTCATTTGAAATGAGAAGGGACCAAGAAAAGGGTGAGACATTTTTTTTTATATATACACAGGGGCAATTGGCTCTCTATTTTTAATTTTTATCTATTTTTTTTGTCTCAATCCCCAGCCTCTGAGCCCAACTTGAAGGTGCGATCCAGGTTAAAACAGAAAGTGGCAGAGAGGAGAAGCAGCCCCTTACTCAGGCGGAAGGATGGAAATGTCACTTCATTCAAGAAGCGAATGTTTGAGGTGACAGGTAATTGAGGACTGGGCAGACAAACACTAAAAAATACTGGTAGTCGGAATGCAAAAAAATAGTTTAGAATAAATATGCCTGTTGCATATTAAAAGTTCTTTTGAGGAGAAACATTTCTTGAGAGAAAATGATATTGAAAACTCGCAAGTAGTTCAGCAAACTCTGCCATGCATTCACCCACTGTGTTAAACAGGAAATGAATGAAAAACAGAACTGTGTCAATCTAGGCATAACTAGGGAATGCCAAAGCTCATCTTAATCTTTTCAGAAACAGGCAGTCCATTTTGGGAATGCCAACCAGGAAAATATAACTTTTAATGAAATTTGATGAGAAACGAACAGAGGGAGGTCCAAGAAGAACACTTCCCCCATACTCAGACATGAATGCACAAAATACATCTGGGAAAATTAAACTACATGGAACAGCAAAACCTTGACTTTTCAACAAATTTACAGAACTCATAAATGACTTTATGTGTTTACTAGTGAACTGGGACTTATGGCAGGAGGGGGATATATTGCCTTTTATGAAGGGAAAGAATCTGTCATTTTCACTAGTCTCAAATGGAAGAGTTCTTATTTTTTTTAGCTGCCAGGTTAGTAGTGGGGTGAACAGGTTAGGAAATTCAACCTGATGTCTTACAAAGCCCCCTACTCCCAGTTGTACCTGATGTGAAATTAGAGAAGACCTAGGGATACAAGAACTAAAAAAGCTAGTCAAAACAATACCGACTACTGTTTATTGAGTACCTACTTAGAAGAATGCATGTAGCTGGATTGCATCGATAAAGAAATGGTAATCTACAACCATTTTTCACCATTCTCAAAGAAAGTTGTGCTTATGCCAGTGTAGTCATTTGATACATAATTTCTGCAAGATGAGATCTTATCCTTAGCAGATTTTAAAACATTATTTGTTTTCTCTATCTCATTTGACATGATAGTATCTGGTTGAGGGAGACAATATGGGGACAACTGTGGAGGCAGAGGTAGAGAAGTATAGAATAGTCATGCAACTTATTAGTTTGACAGGTTATTTAGGAACAAAAATCGTTTACTATCCTATGCAACTCTGACAGATTAGTGTGTTTATCTGAAAAAAAGTATTAGTGGGAAAATTAGTATTTTTCCTTGAAGGATAAGAAATATTAAATAAATAAACACAAATTATTTTCTTAGAGTTTGTATTTATTTTCCAGTACTAAATATCACTAATTTAGGTCAAATAAATTCTAAATTCAGAGTTATAGACTTTTTCCCCCAAGAAATACGGTTGTATTTAAGTAAAAATTTTAAGTAATTTTTCATAATAGAGGTTCCTGGTGGGTGTGGAGAGTTGAGGAGTGAATCTGTTTTAATAAATGTAAAGAATAATGAACATACCAAGTGTCTAACATAAATAGATATAGTTGATTTTTTTTAATTGGAGATAGTAGGCTCTCTCATAACAGAAAATAGAAAACCATATGCAGTGCTTTGTTTTTGCTTGAGGATCTTATTATCTAAGGTCATATTTATCCCAATGTTCTCTTTTATTTTCCTATTAATGTCTTTTCGTGAACATTTTCTCCACACTCTTTCTTTCTTATTAAATTGCAGTGAAATTTAGCTCAATACATATCTTAGTAATGATTCTTATTTTTAAAGGTTATAATTTGCTAGAGTTTTACTCAAGTTTCGTTGCTTTTGAAATATCATGTTTTTCTCTTCCTAATTTTGTGAGATAATGACTCCCCTTTTCATCTGAGGAAATAATGCATATTCAAAGAAAGGCTTGCACATTTATTAGACACACATTTCTGGTCAATGAGCTGGGACTTGTGAGGCGTTGGTAGATATTTTTAACTGGTTCATTGCACTTATTCTAAACGTCTTTAGAGGATCCAAACTACTGGACACACAGCTTTCCTCACCTGCATTCCTTGTCGTTTCTTTGCCAGATTTCATGTAATTTGGATGAGCTCTGGATCTTAATACTGATTATTTTTGCAGTCTAGTCAGACACCATCATTGCATGTTAGCAGTTCAATTGCTATTGCTTTTCTCTCACCTCTATATCTCTCTTCCCCATTTTCACAGGTTAAATGTCTGCTTTTTTCAAGTTTGCTTTTTCTCAAATCCACGCCACCTCTCTCCTCCTAATAGTTGACATGGAAACCACTCGCCTGCCATCTTTCTCGTTTTCAAATTCAAAAGTTTTCTGCTGTTCTCCCCACCAAAGCCATGTTATTTGAAAATTCTAAGCCTTGGCCTGTCCCTTTAGCTGCTGTGCCTGCTCTTCCACTCTCCCTTCTCCACTGCCCCCAAATTTAACAACTACTCTTATTCAAACCCCAGTTGAAGTATCATTTCTTTTCTGAGATTTTGTTCAGAGTTTCCAGAAAATAAGTTGCTACCTCCCCTTTCAGATGCTTTCCAGTGTGATACGGAAGATTTCTGTTACGGTAGTTACGGAATTCTAGTGCTCATACAGTGATTTCTACATAAGGGAATATTTCTGTCGGAATATCACATAAATTAATATAAATAATATAACTTTAAATGAACAAAACAGAATGTTTAAAACGATGTTTGTCTGTTTGTTTGTTTTGTGTGTGTTTTATGATAGGATATGGAAATAAGACATTGATGGGAAATCAGTACTTAGTCATACAAGAACGACAAGCATTAGAAGCCAGGCAGGGGAAAGAAGCTCTTAGGAGAATTTTTTTTGTTTTTTTTAAATGTGCACTTCCTTTGTTAAGAGAAAAGTAATGAAGAAAGAGGCAAAGGTAAAAAGCAGATTAATCAAAACGTATGCAAGATCTATAAACAGAAAGGTAGTGAGCAAGATGTTTTTAAGAATTTTATGATACCAATGACTTGATGAAATCCTGCAGCAAGTAGGTGGCAGGATCAAAATTCTGTCACCAATCTCATGTTCTTCCCATTGGCATGTTACTCCTGAGTAGAGAAATATTTATAATAGAAAGTTGGAAGTTATAAGTGTTCCAAGGGAGCGCAAGCAAATATTGCCTGGAAATTGGGAATTCCCATTCACTGGGAGACAGATGATACATGAGCCAGGCTTTGAGCTTAGAAGTTGGACTGGACTTGCAATGAAATAGGTAGAGGAAAAAGTGGATAAAAAAGCATAAAATGGGAAAGTGGCACTTATGGAGAGTAGGTGATTTAAATTTGAGTGTGGAGCACAGAAAGGGCCATAGTAAGAAAGCATGTTAGGCTCCATTTTGAAGCAGAGGAATGGAACCAAACTATTGTAAAATGGAGGGCTAATATTAGGGGGCCCTAAAGTGGAGTCTGGAGGACAATAGGGAAGTCATACTTACACACATCTGTACCCAGGTGAGGTTTGGACTTTTGGACTTACGTGTTGCCCTAGAAATATATCCGGGGACTTGTTCCTCTCCCTCGTACCTCAGAGTTTCATCACCTGGACCTAACCAGATCTTTTTGAACCAGTCATCCACACCCTGTTAGTTGCCAAAGGGAAAAGTATCTTTTGTTCCTGTTTCTTTTGTTCCTGGTTATTTTGTTCGTGGTTTTTGTCTTTATAAGATCCAGCTATTTTTGTCTTCCCTGGAGCACAGTTCAGGTATTCCCGTGAGTCTGTATCTCTCCGATTCAATTTTTTTAGATCCCAAATAAACTTTTAAACTGTCCATCTTAGAAGTAGATGAGAGATAATGTAAAGAAAAAAAAAAATGAAATGACCTAGTTAGTAACTGATTAGATTTGGGATAAAAAAGGAAGTGAGAATGACTCTAAGGGTAGTGATAAACCAAGACAAACAGGGCACATTTAATATTGGAATAGATTGAAACTGATGCATACATAAAGAGAGATTAAAAATATCCAGCATCCAAAGGGATTCAGGCTGGAATTTATGAGAAGTGTAGGACAGAAATATAACTTTCATGAGACTATTCTACCTAAAAATGATAGTTGAAGTCACAATATTGAATGATTTGGAGAAGGGAAAGATAAAAAGGATGAGACCACAAAGGTGAAATGTTTCCAAAATTTTCAGTTTAACTTTTTATTTAGTGAAATGGTGCTTGTCATTTATTCAGTTAGGGAGTAAAAAAGGTATCCAATTCTGTATGTTACTTAGAGTGTTAACTAACGTTCACCTTTGTATGTTTTTAATGAATATATTTGTACTTCACAATGTTTTTCAGAATCCTCAGTCAGCAGCAGTTCTCCCGGGTCTGGTCCAAGTTCACCAAACAATGGGCCAACGGGAAATGTTACTGAAAATGAGACTTCGGTTTTGCCACCTACTCCTCATGCTGAGGTAAGACGCTTAATGTTTTGATTCTTTTAAAAAATCAGATCCTCCTCCATTAGTACCCTAAAACAACTGAATTGAAGTTTAAAGCCACCTGTTCTTGGTTAATTTTCTTATAGATTTATAATGGTGGAATTGACTAAACTTGATTTTATTTACAAAGTTTGGATGAGTTTGACTGACAGAAATGTTTTCTGTACCTTATACTACAGTCTATGTCTCTGTATTCCCTCTCTCTCTCTCTCTCTCTCTCTCTCTCTCTCTCTCTCTCTCTCTGTCTCTCTCTCTCTCTCGCTTTTTCTCTCTCTCCTTCCATCCCTCCTTCCCTTCCTCCCTATCATACATACATGGCACATTTATAATCAATTACTTATAAATTATAAAATAATCAGGCCAAAATAAAATAGATGACAGAAACCCAGATCCCTGATAAGCCAGTAAGTCACTTTTGCTCTGAGAACATTTGTTTACTTGAACTTTGAGTTTTGGCTCTCAAGGCCTCATAAAACTCAGGAGACAGAAACCAAAACCCAGTACTGACCAAGAAGGATAAGCTAATATGGAACCCTCCACACGTTAAACTGGAATCCCAAAGGCCCATATCTATGCTACATTGGTGAATCGCCCCCACCCCCAGAGATGTCTTGGTGAGGACCAAAGCAGGGCAGAATCTCTCCCTGACAAGTTATAACCAGAAGCTATTCTTTCCATGGGTTGTAGCCCAAACTTACATAACCTCAAACTGATAATTTGGTTTAAAGTTCCCCAGATTTGAAGTTCCCCTACGGTTCTGGAAAAAGAAAATATAAATCCCATGTAGTGGGATACACCTTCATTCTAGATTTAAATGTTTTCCCTCAATTTTCCAACAAAAATGAGCAAAATAGATAGACACATGCTCTCTTGCTTAAAACCATCTTTCAGCTATTAGAAGAGTAACAATTCAGGCCTCTACATTATCTCCAGGTTCTTCATGTACTTCCTGTTTCTTACCATATTTCGTCCCTCTTTGTCTTTTTCATTATCCTTTCTAAAACATGATACCTGATGGAATAAATACTTCCACATTTATTTGTGGCCGTAGACGTAAGCGGGATTCTTGGATTATTGGTTATAGGTATTGTATTTCTGTTAGTGCCATTACATCTCCACATCGGTCATTTTCTGCAACTTTTTAGTCAATTTCTAGGAAAAGAACAACTTTAGATTTCCATTTCTTCTCAGTTTGAAGAATGCGATTCTCAGTAATAGCAGAAACACTAAAGGATCTGGGTTATAAATTGACCCTGGATGAATTTTATATACTTGGAAAATGAAAATAACACACTAAACTACATTCAACAGCATGTATAATTCTTAGAAATTCATTGTTGGTGCAAAAAGGTGCAGAAGACCACTTTATGGCATGATAATATTTTATACGTTCAGAAACAGCAGCACAGTATTTTGATCGGGAAAACATATGTAGTGAAAGTACATTTTTAAAAGGCAAGGGAGTGAATACGAAATTTAGCATGGTGGTTATCTCTCAGGAGGGAGGAAAAGGGTGGTGACATGGTTTGTTACTAAAAAAGAAGGTATATATATTCGTTCATTATAAATACATATATATGCATACAGTACTTAGTACAACCTTTGTGAAATTGGAAATAAATGGAAAAGGAGAGATTCTCTCTTTACTTTAAGCATTTTATGACCTGTTAAATTAAATTCAGTGTCGTAGATTGTGACTTTAAAGACCCAACTTGTACAGTGGAGAATGTAAAGTAAAGGAATTGGCTTATATTGTTTCAATCTGTTTTATATTCCTAAGAGCTTTACTATCACAAATATCTGTTTAGATGCCCTAGCTTTTTAGTTAATGGTTGAGCATATTCTGTCACTACAAACCTTTTCTTTCACCCAATCATTAAAAAAAAAGAAAACAGAAGGAAATGTGATTTAATGGAGTTTGAAAGAGTAGAGGTATTTCTTCAGGTCAGTGACAGGACATTCACCTCTGAAGCTGGAAATACTAGTTCAAAAGCAAGCAGTGACTTAGCTCATAATGAATTAATTGTGTGCCTGAACTATGATCCAAAAGGCCAGGTGGGCAGACCTTTATGCACTGATGGGTAGCCTCTCTGTGGCCCAGAACAAAAAATTCAACCCTGATGGCTAACATGTGGTTTTCTGCTGTACTGAATTTACAGAGGTCTCTAGTGTAATTCATACTGGAGAGGTAAGGAGACAGCAGAAGTCAGACTGAAACTGACAGCAAATTAACATCCTAGCTTTGTAACACTCAATGCTTCCACTTAAACTAGAGAAAAGAGGAAAAAAACTATTTTCAATTCTTGATTAACAGTCATTTTGCATTTAGTATGATTTTTGCAGACATCTTCTAAAGATTAATAATTGCATGTGATTTCATATCAAACAATATTTTGGGGGTTACTACTACATCCTTGACTACACTTTCGAAAACCAAGTTGGTCGCATCCTTCACCTTTTACAAAATAGGCTTATTTTACTATCTTTACTTCACTAGCACAGGTAAGTTTTCATTTTAAAATAGTATAACAGTGGACATTTGAATTCTGTGACTTGGAAGTAAAAAAGCATGTCACCTAATTCTTCCAGAGTCCACGTAAATGAATGAGATTCTACTCCCCTCCAAATGGGAAATAGGAAAGTAAAGCTGGATTTCAGGCTGATTTAGAGGTGCAGGCAAAAAGAAAATATTGTATTTATAATTCACATGCCCTGCATAATTTAGATACAGATTAAGACATAAGTAACAGGAGAAGTCACTCATAAATTCAGGATAAGGTAACAGCACAGCGAATTCTACTGTATGGGTCTTGCATTCAGAAGGCTGCCCAGGAACTTGGATACAAAACCAACTACTTTGTTGTCATTGGTTAAGTCATTAAACTTGGCCTAAACCTCAGATTCCTTATTTAGTGAAAGGTAGTAATACTTACCCCCTCCCCCGACAGCTTTGTTGTGAGGAATCAGTGTTTGTAAGGCAGGTGGTAAATTGAAAGCTCAAAGCAAATTCATTTTTGTTGTTAACAATATTGACTCCTAATAGGGAAAACTCATTAGCATGTTTGTCTGCAAGACAGTTCATCTCACATGAGAGTGAGTCTCCAGGGGTTCTGACCACTTCTGTTCCATTTCTTCTATTTCTTACATCTATGCTTAGTCCTGAACTCAGATTGTTGGAGCTACTTGCTTTAACTCCTTTGTAAACTTGGTTGGGGAGCTGAAACCTCAGGAGTTTCTATTTCCAACTCCAGTCAGAGATGTCTTTACCTATCCAGTTAATCTGGTGTTAATACTGTGGGCTTGTGGGTTCAAATATGTTTCCATGAATATCAACACCATTATTTTAGATGCGGTAGATTTATTTGATAGCTATTTTAACAGTAGCCAAGCAGCTGGTTTATTTCTAGTTGAACATTAGTGGCTGGCTCTGCTGTGCTATTTTTTCAAATAATTTTTCCAGCAGATACAAACAATTTTTAAAAAAGGATTCTAATCATAAGTTTTGGTACTCTAAAATCATCTGAAATGTCACTTGTTTTTCCCCAGTCTCACATGACTCATCTGCCTATTGTTTCATAAGAGTTGTGACATTTGTTGTAAATGCTATGCTCCCTTCTGAGTGGGTGTATGGCTGTGGTTTTAGATGGCAGCAAATAAAAACGCTTTCCCCAGCCTGGGGGAAAGGGAGGTTGCTATAACCAAAGAATCATTTACTACGAATAATATGAGTCAGTATAGTAAAGCAAGACCTTTAACAAAACATCAGGCTTGCCTTTTAAATGCAAAGAAAGCTTTGTTTTGTCGCATAATTTTTGTCTCCAAATCATTTTATAGTAATACATTCATGGGTGTCCAGAAAAAATAAAAACAACAGATTTTTACTGCCTAAAAAATGTCTTCATCACGTGGAGATTTCAATTTTCTATCTGCTGATCGCTTCTCGGCCTTTTGGCTAAGATCAAGTGCAATTTTCTATCTGCTGTCTGAAAGGAGAGTAGAAAATAAATACTGTCTTGAAATATAGAACTAAAGCCATAGGCAAACATTAAAAGATTAAGAGATTTGTTTGCTTTTAATGTGGCTCTCTTCTTTTTAGATAGTCTCAATTTGGGGATTGGGACCTTTTAAAGCCAAAGCAGACTGAGGTTTACAAGCACATGTTCTGGGATGCTGTTCCCGTACACACAATCATTACCTGATGGAGCTAGTCAGAGATGCTTCAGTCTTAGGCTGAAGGATCTGATGTCCAAGGAAGGTAGGCAGCTGCCCAGAGTTAAAGCCAGTGAGTAGAGCTCAGATGTGAAACGTTTAGTCTACACTTCCTTTCACTAGTTCCGATAGCTTTTCACCAAAACTCTGTAGATCCCTATGTTCCTTTTCTAATGCTCATGCATACTGTAGGTAATTTTGAACATGCAGGAAACTGACAATTCTGCATCCACTTTCTCAGTGAGCTTCTTTAAAAGTGTGTGATTATTTACATAACTAGTATTGTCAAGGGTCCTTTGTCATCTAAAGAAAAAAGGCATCTCCCTCCCTCCCACCCTCCCTCCCTCTCTCTTTCCCTCCTTTTGTTCCTTTCCTCTGTCCTCCTTTCCTTGATCTTTTCCTCTGTATCTTTTATCCCCACTTCTATTTTCCTTGCCCCCATGAGCAGCCATTTTCTCCTGCATTTTTGTTTGCATGGATTCTTACATTGTATGTGTTTTTTGCTTTGTGCCCATGAATTTTATCAATCTCATTCCATTTCTTATTTTATCACTAAGTATAAGTTTTTCAATCTAGTCATGTCATTACGGGTGCAATACCTAATAGTTTGCTTTTAATCACCGGAATAGTCCATGGTGGGCACTGCTCCATTTTACCTATCCATTTTCCAGTTGATCACTCAGTGGCCTCCAGTTCTTAAACCACCAAAAGTCTTTAATATACAGAGGGTGCCAAAAAAATGTATACACATGTTAAAAAAAGGGAAAAATTGTAATACTCAATATATACTGATAACAAAAGGTGAATACAAGTCACGTTTGATTTCTGCAGTTACAAGAGGTGCTCAAAGTGGTTACCATCAGTGTCCAGACACTTCTGACTACAGCGAACTACTGATTGAGCAACACTGACCAAAGTATCCACTTGTATACATTTTTTGACACCCCCAGCATACCCATGGATGTCACCCCATAAGCTTAGGAAGAGAATTTCTTGAAGGCATAATGCCCAGCAGAAGAATCACTGGGTCACGGTGTTGTGGGCGAGGGCCAAACGTTCTACTACCCTCAAAGTTCTTGCTAATCAAAAAAATCAAATAGACATGAGACAGACTAATAAGAGAAATTAACCAAATTTAGTACATATATATATATATATGTATGGAAACCCTACATACATGAGAGCATCAGAGACCCCACATTCATGAGAAGTTCAGAGGTAGGAAGGGTGATGAGATATATAAAACATCGGAGCTAGGGATGAGGTCACGCACCTTGGGGGCTTCAAAGGTTCCCTGCAGGATGGTAAGAAGAACAGATGCTTAGTAAGTAGAAGTTTGCCCAGCCCTATAAATAGGTCAAAAGAGGTTATCTCTGAGAATCTCTTATTACAGGCAGGGCCCCTAATTCAAGTTCTAGGTTAGTTAAGGGAGAGACAGAAGTTTCTCTTGAGCTTTCAGCTAAAGTTGCCTTTAGCTCAAAACAATCTGCATACCAGAGAGGCATGTCTTGGGGTGACTTATTCTGAACCCCCACAGTGTATAATGTAATTATTTTGGTTTATAGTGCTCAGTTGTTCACCAGAATTACTATACCAGTCTTCAGTCCCACCAGCAATGTGTGATATTTTTTACCTTTTTTAAAATCTCCTTAACATTTGACATTGCCATTTTTTCTAATTTTTGCCAGTGTCTATTGTATAAAGCATTTTGAATCTTTTGATTGCTACTAATAACTCCTTGATTTCAGTAGCAAAATAAATAGCTCTATTGAGAGACATATGATTTTTCAGTTTATGTATATTTTATTCATTGAATCGCTCATATTATCCATAAGAATGGCTTCCAATTGCTGTGATGGTGAGAAACATAATTAAATTTGAAGGTCATTATTAAAACTTGTGTTAGTTCCTCTGCTGCAACATCTGGTTCAGTCATATCCCTCTTCCCAACATCATGCTCTTTCTGGTGAAATCCTAGCTACTCATCAAAGCCTGGTTTAAAACTGACACCCTCCTCTGTGCCACTGAAGTGTTTTAACCCTGCTCTAATTATAGTAATGATTACAGGACACTAGTTCTCTACTTTTCTGTGTACCTGAATTGCATGTTGAACTCGTGTGGTTTAGGACATCTTTGTACACCTACCACCCAATATCACACTGTTAATCTAACTTAATTTATTCATTGTTTCGTGAATGTTAAGTGATATCCATTTATACATTTCATATTTCCATTTCATCTTATAACAGCAATAGTTTCTGGTTCTGAACATTTTCAAATTAAAACCATCTTCCACATGTTCTAAGATGTGAAATGTTGGCATCTTAGCACAGCACTGATTTAAAGGCTGGATCAATTTTAAAACTGCGTTCTGCAGAAATCCTGATTTTGTCAGGAAATATGTGTGAGCTCACCACAATGCCAAGGTGGGGTCACCTTCTACCTTCACAAGAATACTGGTCCGGATCTTCCATTGTCTGAGTGAAATGGTACTATTAGCTCTCACCACCTGTTTTTCTGGTTTTCAACTGTGTCTGCATTCTTTTAAGCAATATAGAATACAGGTCCGGGTTCTTATTAAGAAACATTAACCTGGAGCTGATAGACTGCTCCCACCAAAAAGTGAAATTGAAGCAAGTTCGATTTAAAGAAGGTAGTTTATGGAAAACATTTTTCTTTTTAGGTCTGTTATTTGCGATTCTGGCCATTGGAAGTCTACATAAATGCTGTGCCAGTTTATCTGTAATCAACGGGAATAAACTAAGTAACATTCTAGTCACTGAAATTCTAATTTGATACTATACCAGTTAGCCTCTGTGGGGAGAACCAACTATACCTAGCGAACGAGGGGGACTCAGGATTTCCCTTGCTTCCTTTGGAGTTGACTCCATGACTTAAAGGTCCTTGTGTCTACTGTCACCATGACTTTTGCTTTTCTTCAGGTCAGCGGATTCCCAGTTGCACACTTTTATTCTTTTCCATAAGCTTCAGGGCCTGATTTTGCTGCTTCTCCTTCTAAAGCTTCCCCCTTCTCCACACTTTTTTATGGTTCCCTTCTCCTTCAATAATAGCTGCACAGTGTTGGTGCGTAGCTTCTGCAGCAGTGCCTGACAGCAAATCATATAACCTTGATCCGTTTCAAAGTGTTATTGTGGATCCCATTGGGAACTAGAACTGGATAAATTACTGAGTTTCTTCATCCATAACATGAGCATAATGATAGCTGGAGACTATCTATGAGGAATAGGTTACTGTCCAAAAAAATCTCTGACACAGATCTTGGCACATGGTAGGTACTGGAAGTCAACACACTGTCATAGAAAATGGAGCCACTCAATTTTGATATGAAACTACAGGGGTCTGAAATCCCATAGTAAGAGTATTCCCAAATCCCTTCCCTTTGATCAAAACCTGTGCGAGTAGCCAGTGTGTTTCTGCCATCATTACATCTGAGAAGAAACCTTGTTCTTACTGGAGTGTAAGTTTGCTTCCCATGATGCAGTAGGAGGACATCACAGAAGTTCTGTCTGGGAAACAAAGATTACCTCTTTTGTGAGGTCTGCGGTAACTTTTGCCGTCGTTCCCACAGTGCTGTGAGAAGCAGACACAACCTTGAATGAATATTATACATAATTGAAAGTGCATATTTCCCACATTTGTTTCTCTTCGTCTTTGAATACAGAGAAGTGAATGAAATATCCCTTTATTATAAATTATCACTGGCTGCCAATAAGCTAGTTAAAATATTGTTTTGTTTCCTCATACATTCTTTTCTTGTTCAGATATGTATTCCATACTTAAAATTGGGAACCAGATGTTAAAAGTATATTAGTGTAAGCAAAGCAGTAGTTTATCTTTTTAGTTAGAGCAAATATGCAACTGTTGGGGATAACCCCTAAAATAAAATTGCAATGTCACCCATTGTAATGATAAAATCCTTTCCAACAATCTTCATGATATGGTATTTTAGACAACAACTTGGTAAAGGGTTGCATGTACGTCAGCATAATGTTAAAAATTTCAGTATACCTCTTCATTTTTATGCACAAATATCCAACTTGTTCTTTTGAGGAAAAATAAGAGCTGAGTTAGCTTGGAATTCCAAGTTTCAATGACATAAATCCACATTAGCCTTCTGCTTTTATTATGGTAAGGCTGTGACTCATCTCCAAACAAACGTATGATGGAGGTGATGTTTTGGAATAACATCCTGTGTTTTGGTGGCGCGTCAGTCTTCAGTGACATTCTGAGCTGGCATTGTATTAGCACATGATATTTTCCCCAGTTAATTGATATCCCAGGTTTGTCCAGGGGAAAATCTACAGCTCCCCCAAACATGCTTGACAAGTTATTATATTTACTTTAGTCAAAGCCCGTGTGTGCAATATCCCTCTTGGAGGTGGTCTATTATTGGAGTCCCATATGCTTTTTGTTTGGGAAGAAAGCAGTCACTGTGTCATACTGTTACATGGAGTATTCTTTTTCAGGGATGTTGTTCCCTTGGGAACCATATCAGGCCAGAGTTCCTTAGTCTAATAAGACCTTTGTAACTCTTATTGTATAAGAGTTCTGGGAGGGAAGCAAGAATTAAACAGAAAATGTAATTCAAGCAACCCTATTAGGCCACATGTGGGAAAACATGACTCTTAGTATTGGATTTAAAAAAAGGTATTTGTTGTAAAATGGACTGTGGTACCAAAATGTTCCAGGTATTTCAGTGTAAATGAAGGCTATTGTGGCACAGGGAGCTCATAACATGTTAACATTTACTTCAGTTTCTGAATATGAATGATCTTAAAAAAAACACGGAGTTGTCTATTTATAGAGTTTATATTTTAAAAGGTATCATTTATTGTAGAAATCCTTTATGGTGATATTTACTCTAGGATTTCTTTGCATGAGTTTTCTCATCAGTAAAATGATGTTTAACCCATATGAAGATAATGATGACAACAGCAGTATAAGCGTGTTTATCACTCAGTAATACAAAATAGGATATATACTCACAAGAATTCACCAATGTACTTTACTAATTGATGACAAACACACTGAGTTTGGTCCATAAAGCTAGAAATTTAAAAACGAATTTTGCAAAATGAACGTAGAAGACCTGTCTTCAGATTTTATACTTATGTCTAATGAAGAAAATTTTAATTTAACTTTTACATATACTATTTGGATGCAGAAATGATAAAATAATTAAAATACCTAAAATATTTTGACTAATTATTATCATATAAAACCTATTGTCTGAAATATGAGCATTTTACAGAAAATTTGTGATATTGTAATATTTGGAGACTGCCCTTTCATTTCTTTTTTCTTTTTCTTTCTTTTTTATTTTTTCTTACAGCAAATGGTCTCACAGCAACGCATTCTAATTCACGAAGATTCCATGAACCTGCTAAGTCTGTATACCTCTCCCTCTTTACCCAATATTACTTTGGGACTTCCAGCAGTGCCAACCCAACTCAATGTAAGTCTTTATGCAGCAACAGCCTAAACCAATCCAAGTGATATTTTCACAGGGGAACTCTCATTTCTGGTATATTTAGACTTCAGAGAAACTTGGTAGAGTCTGTTCTCCTTCACTGTTTACTGGGTTGTTCAAAGCTATTCAGTATAATACTTTCAAATTAAAGGGTTATACTGGTTCACATAATAATATATAAAAATAATAACTAACATTTATGTAATGCTTCATAGCTTGTAAAAGAGAAAGCACTTTCCAGATATATTATTTTATAAGTTCCACACAACCATCCCATGAAACAGAGATTACAGGCCATGTTTTGACAGAAGAAGACGCTGACAACAGGAATGTCCAAATATCCAAGATCACTCAGCCCGTAAGTAGTCACCCTGGAGCTCAACCCAGGCCAGTGCTGAGAAGTGTAGCTTCTTATCTAAAGCACAGAAGCATATATTTATAGAATTTATTTTGTGAATGTCTTTATTTTGGGGAGTTTAAATTACTGACTCTGTGGTCCTGAAGAATATATATCTGGAAAACCTCTCTAAGAACAATACTAAACTCTTCCCAGGAGATTCAAAGTGAATCAATTACTTTAAGAGTCCTGACAACTGAAATAGGGTCTTTTTGAGGTCATTGTCCTACTAGCAGAAGATAGCAATAATTATTTTATACATATTCCCTAAAATAATATAAATTTTAGTCATTGTAAAAGATTTGTAAGCTTTACCTGGAATAATTCATCTGTGAAATGATAGTAAATTAAATTGTACTTTATGCAAAGGTCATGTGATACATTAGGTTTAAACAGAGATTCGTCGTAACCCTTGGCACTAATTTTACTAGTCTTTAACAGCAAGTCTTCCACTGAGTACAGCTTGTCAAATTCACATCTTTACAATATGCCCACATCAGGAAATTATAAAGAGTTGATCATTTCGTGACTAATTTATTTTCAGAATATAAGACCTGTATATGGTACGCTAATTTATGTATAAGCATGCCTATAGTGACATTTTGCCTGAGAAATTTTATGGTTGTGTTCAATACATATTATAAAATCAATCTAAGAGGTATCTTAGTATATATTTGGTGTTTCTAACAGAGTGATATAGTAATCTTATACCAGTGAGAAGAAAGCAAAATTTGAATGTTGTTTTATATCTGGGGATAGAAGAAGAAAGGCTTAAAAATACCAAATTCGACTATGCCCTTGAAATTATACATGAAACATTTGCAAACAATTGGTTCTAGCAAAAGGAAAATAAGGAATTAGGGATGAAACTAAACATAAATATCCATGGATGATATTTTCAAATCTTCACTTATTAAAAATTATTTTTCTTTTATACCATTTTTTCCTATCTCTCCTGATGATTAGTAAATACTACCACAAAAACTTCTTATGACACATGAGTAGGCATTTTATGTCCACTCCTTTTCGCATGCTCTAACTCACTCCTAGCTGCTAACACAAACATACACCACTTTTCATGTGGTCAGGGAGAATTTTTTTCTCAAAGGACCAAGTACTAAAGCCAGACCATTTAATGTTTCGATGGTAATACAATTTGGTACCATTGGATGCATAAACCAGTGTGGTTTGGATTGAAGTTTCATTTTTCTTTACTTCCATTTTGGTGTGGATGAGGCCATCACAATTAATTTTTCAAGTTTAGCATTGCTTTGGCAAAGGGATGTCTAATATTTCATTTCCCCACTGAGTAGTGGGAAATTTTAAGGAAAAGAGGCCAGAAGAAGGAATCACTTCTAGGTTAAACATTGCATTGACTTGCTGTGTGACTAAGACAAGCCATTTACCTCTTTGTCCTTTAATTTCTCCATCACTGAAAATTGCTTTGCTTCCCTGGTGCACAGTAATTTTGAAAGATGAAACATGAGTTTTGAAAAGAAACATGCCACATAATTTTGAGGTATTAGACTTCTGCTTTTGTAATACGAAAATGACCACCATTCATTAAATTCTTTGAATAGGATAATTCATTATTACTATTGATGATATAATTATTATTGCCTTATTACTGTTATCATACTTTTCAAATTCTTAATAGCATTTTCATTTGATCTAATTTCACTTGTAGTTTATTTTATTAAACAAAAGTATCTGGAGTGTCATATTCAATATTTGGTGATTTGGGGATCTGTATGAATTAAGATAAAATGCATGTTTAAATCAAATCCCTGCATATTTTATCCAACCTCTACTTGAGTTATCCGAATAATTTTGTTTTAAAAATTAAATATTGGAAACTTACAGCTCTGTGAACTTATTAGAGGATGTGTAGAGAAAGGCTGGGTTGTTTCTTATGCTTAAGACTCCAAAATTCAGGCCATTTTATCTCCAGCTTCTTAATCAGTGTGACGTAGTTGTTATTCAGCAATTTGAATAAATTTTACTTCTCCAGTATACCTTTTATTTAAGCAGTATATTGAACTATTTCAGAAAAAATGTTCCCAGTTATTAAGCCTGAAATTAGCATCATTTTAATGTTAAAAAATCTTTTTGTTGAGTTCAGTACAATACTACCCAATAGTAGATTGTCTCCAGTGCTTCAACTCTATTTTTATATCTCCTTTGTTAATTCAGTAAGTTTAAAAGTCTTGCTGTTAACAGTTTCCCATACTCAGCCATTGGTAAGATGGTAGGTTTTCGTTTTGTTTTGTTTTGTTTTTTTGGTTAGGTACTATGGAATAAAAACTAATCTAATAATGTACAGATGCAATAACCCACATGGATGAAGGATAATTAACATCTTTATTATTTCTTGACACAGGCTTCAAATTCGCTCAAAGACAAACAGAAGTGTGAGACCCAGACACTCAGGCAAGGAATCCCTCTGCCTGGGCAGTACAGCGGCAGCATCCCGGCGTCTTCAAGCCACCCCCATGTTGCCCTAGAGGGAAAGCCGAACAGCAGCCATCAAGCTCTCCTGCAGCATTTATTATTGAAAGAACAAATGCGACAGCAAAAGCTTCTTGTGGCTGGTAATTAATAAGGGCACAGTTTGTCAGTCTTTTGGGGTTTTTTATTTTGATAGTGATCCAATGTAATGTCTTTTTAACTCAAGACCCTTGTAAAGATTTACCATGTCATACAAGGGTTTCCCTGATACCTAGTGCTGTGGGAATGGCTATTATCCTTATTTATTTCTCTAGATCCATGGGGGACGGGGTGCGGGAACCTCACCTTACTTAACCTTTATATATACCAAAGTGGACTACCGGTGAGTTGTTGGTAAGACACATGCCTATCTAATATTTTGGCACTTCTGCCTTCACGCCATTCAACCTAGCCTTCTTCTGATGTTTACCTGGTAGAATCACTGCTTCTCATAAAATGTATCCCATATATCTGTTTTCTGTGGCTTCTTGTTAAATTAAGTGTGTGTGTGTATGTGTGTGTGTGCGCATTTTTTTCAGGTGGCGTTCCCTTACATCCTCAGTCTCCCTTGGCAACAAAAGAGAGAATTTCACCTGGCATTCGAGGTACCCACAAATTGCCCCGTCACAGACCCCTGAATCGAACCCAGTCTGCACCTTTGCCGCAGAGCACATTGGCTCAGCTGGTCATTCAGCAGCAGCACCAACAGTTCTTGGAGAAGCAGAAGCAATACCAGCAGCAGATCCACATGAACAAAGTAAGCCCCCAAGCCAAGTCAAAATGTCATAACCACCGGTGTGGAAATTGGGGTTCTCTTCACTGATCTGGGCATGCAGAAGGAGCCTGTTGGTATATGTCGCAGTCCAAAGGACTTTGCCATCCTAGCCCTGCTGTCAGGGTCGAGGACACCATCACAGTGTCAGGGTTTTCACCATCATTACATTCATGGGATGTTTGTAGCAAAACTGCGATTAGAGATGAGCGAGGTCTTTTATGACTGAGCTCCTGTTTTCATACATAAGCACATACAGGCACACGTGTGCATAGCCTCCTTTTTCAGGATTGCAGAAAAGGCTTACAGCAGAGTTGAATGTGGTAGATTGACATCTCAAAAAGTTTGCACAAGTGCCGGCCGATATGACAAGCTTATAGCCAACAAGGTATTTTCAGCAACTTTCGATGCAACCATGTTATGTTTAGTTTTACTGTGCCCCACTCACTCCAGGGTTTAAAACAGTTTCTCAGAAATTTGTGGTAATTTCTTTCCGGCAGCCTTACTGTGGCCGAAATAGACAGCAAATGTCTGAATGTCTGTATCACACCACATCCTTAGAAGCTCTCCTGCTGAGGCAACCACAAAGAAACACTGATTACAACATAACAATATCAGACAGGCTGGTAAAGCATTTTCATTGAATATGTAAGCAAAACTGATCTGTACGGTTTTGCTGTTACCCTCTGTGAGGAGGCTTACGAAGCAGAATCTTCTCATTCCTGGAAAATGTTGAGATTCTGAGTATCAAGATTCTGTCCACTCTCCTTTGTTACTGTGTCACCTACAAGTATCTTACGGAGGCATTATATTGAGAAGTGATGTCCTATTTACTTATATAAAGCTAAAAATTGGCTTAGTGTTAAAATATTTTTATTGTGACATAAACAAAGCAAAACCTCCTGGGCAAAAGTAGCAGTAGGAAAAGGGAATCTTTATCATGGGCTCACCTTATTGTGGGCGGGTCTAGAGTTTTTCTCTTCTCTTTGGCCTCCCCCTTGCAAGGCAGAGCCTTGAATGGAGGGAGATGGGCTGCAGATCACTGTACTGAAAAGAAATTCTTTCAGCTCAGTCCTTTGAAGCTCACAAACATGATGGGTGTGGGATTGGGGCTGGTGTGAAGGGATGGCAGTGGCAACTGCCTTGCCTGCCACCTTTCTCTGTACTGCAGACCATATTTCATTATATTGCAAACTCTTTATATAGCATCAGATTAATGCCTATTTTATTGCCACAACATTTCTCTAAATTTATCAAATTATTTTCTATCAAATCAACCTCATCATAAGAGAGCCAAATTCCTTGTACAATGGCATAATATTGTTGACTTGAATGTGAGTCTTCATATGTTTGCTGTATTATGGTAGAGTTAGGTTTGTTTTGTGGTCTCTCAGCATTGCTTAAAACTGCCAGGTATTCTTGAAAAATGTCTAGGGAGAAAAATGTATGTCTAGGGAGACAAAAGGAAAGATTGGGAATCCACATTTTGATCTGAAATTAGGTTTGTTAGATTCCTATGAATACCTTTAAGAATATTTCAGAATATATGTTTTCTGTCCTAGAGCTGCCACTGTTTCAGAGTCAGATGGTATGTGAGTATCAGAATCTACATTTTAGATTGAGATTTTGACAGGTGATGGAAATCTCAGTCACATGGAAGAAACTCAGATGAAAAGCAGGTATTTCCATTTTAACAATGAGAAAGGCAAATCTTATCAGAGACCTTCCCCCATGGGGAGCTGATTCCTTGGAATCTGTTAAAAATTCTTCCCCAAATTAGAAACAAACCTACACTTTTAGGTACATGTTTGTACAGTGGTTTGATTATTAAATCTTGTCTTAATTAGGCAAAATGAAGTCCAGAAAACTTCAAAGTACAAAGCTGATCTTTATGTATTAACCTCTCTCAGTTTGGGTGTTTAGATTACTCAAGGAAATCTCCAGTTGGCTTTTCTCCAAGTATGTATTCCATATGTTTAATCAAGATGGCATATACACATTGGGTATTCTCCAGATTTTGAAAATATTTCACCTGCCCTCAATTGTCTAAGGGAACAGAGAAGAATCTTATTAAAGAAATATTAAACTTCTGTCCTATTCTAAAGTATTCACAATGGAACCGTCAAGAAACAAATTGCTACAGTTCACCCTTCCTTGTGAGGTGATGAAAACATTTATCTCACACTAGGTGAGGGTCATAACTTAGATGTCCATGCTACCAAGTTTCTGTATAATAATATATTTATGTATACTATAACCATTTAGAATACCCGCTAATGAAAAATAACCACAGAAATCTAGTCATTTGTTCCTGTTATCTTGGATGAACCTGTATTGAAGCCATTCAAACTGGAGCCAAATAGTTGGTATCATAAAAACATGGTCCCTGCTCTTGAGGTAGGTACTTAGGATAGCAGGAAATATGAGCACATGAAGACATAGGTGTGCAAATGACATATTTTAAAATATATTTTCCTTTTATTCCCTCGACTTTTGTTTTGTTTTGTTTTTCCAAGGAATTTAGGGAAGCAAAAATTGGAGTGACCAGAAAGAAAAAAATCAGTAGGTTTCTCTCTAAACCTGCATCATATTAAATATAATTGTCCTTCTGATATGGAACTTTTAATGATATATTTGAATTGCTAATAATCTTTTGAAGAATTAGAAGCAAAACTATACTTTTCAGAGCATAGTTTATACAGTGATTTACTTATTAAATTTTGAAGACTTTCTCATATCTTGCTGTAGTTTGAATACATTTATGAAAGCTGTAATTCATGCTTGTTTTAAGTATGTATACAGTGTAAATGTTGTTAATCATACTAAATAATTTACTTCCTTGTTGCCTGATTAACAATGACATTTACATGGGAAACTTGTGTGTTGTAGGAATTACTTGCCTCATATAATTATGGTGTAAGTACTCTATAGCTTAGCAGAAATATCCTTGGGGTGGGTTTATATAGCGTTTGTATTATATGCACACAATGAGGCAAGCAAGAGGGGTGAGTGAAAATCTTGTCAGAATAATTTATCTCTGCTCAATGGTATGAATATTCTACTTTCACTGAAAGTGTTTTGAGAACCTTAACCATAAGAAAATCATGGCTTACAACCTTTGTTCTTTTAGTTTTATGAGATATTTAAAAGATTAAGAAATGCACTAAACAATTTCTGGTTCTAATATATGGTACAGTCATGCAATGATGACTTGTGAGCCTTTTAAAAAAGCCAATCATTTCTTGATCAGAGCATCAAAAGAAGACTGTTGCTTTTGCCAATATCGTGTGGATTTTCATTGGGGAAAAAAATGGTTTCTAGAATAGAATTTTCTTCATAAATAGAAAAGAGCAAATAAAAAAGAAAGAGGGTATTGACAATTTTCGTCTGAGCCCATTTCGAGTTTAAATATTGCCACAGATTTTCTGGTAAAATAAAACTATGATTAATGAAAACAAAATACACCACAGTCACTTGGATATTTTTTATAATTTTTGCAGTATTCTCACTACTACCTCTTTAATAGAAAGGCAAATCTCTAGTCACATCACTATATGAATGAAATACAGAAATTTTCCTAAGTATCTTCAGGCATTTTTGTAGTGAGATAATTTGGCATAGATCTCTGCCCCCTGCACAGTGACATTATCCTTTGAATTATTTCACTGTTACAATATTAATAGAATAGCACTGATTCATGACTAATAGTTTCTATTTTAACTAGAATTATAATACCTTTGCTAAGACCTGTGTTTTTCATATTCATTCTACCAATTCCGAATAAGCAGAAATTTTAAGAAACTTCTTTCTTCAATCAGTACTTATTTGAATGAAATACAGAGCTGTGCTTTTATATATTCATTTAGCAAATCCTATCGCATTCTTACTTTGTGCCAGACCCTATTGTAGGCACTAAGAAAACAACGTCCCGGTGGAGCTTGCAGTCTGGAGAGTGGGAGAGTGAAATATTTAAGTAAACAGTAATATAGTGTGTGAAGTATTAGGATAAGGGACATGATGAAGGAAATTTTCTTTGAGGAAATGACTTGAGACTTGTTTAGTTACTTCTCTGGAATACCTTGTCTGTTTTATATCTTTTCTTTTGTGTCTCTTTCTCTTCCTTTTTTTTTTTTCTAGTATGCTCTGTGATAAATATCTTATGCATTCCTATGACTGGATATCAGCCAACACTTAAAAAAACCCACATAAATCATGAGATGATATCTTATATATGTCAAGGTTCACTCTAGATATAAGTATTTATTATATATTTATTACTATGATACTTAGGCATTTTGACATGAGTGCTATTTTATCATAATAAAAATATATCTAAGACAAGACCAGTAAAGGAGAGGCCAAGCAGATGTCCTGCATTGCCCTTATTAAAACAGGTAGATATTATGTCTGACAAGCAAGGAATTAATATAATTATGCTCAAATGCTGGAACAGAGAAAATGTGGAGCTTTCATTAGGTTTTAGAAGAGAATTTGACTCGTTATGTGAGTAGTATCTGTTGTATTCTTTTATTCCTTTTCTTGACATAATTTCTAACATAAATGTTACGTATTCTCCATAACCCTTCATGATTCATACCTACTCCTTGTCCCCAGTAATCCATCCACAGCAATCCAGGAGAGTAATTCTTTCATGCCTGTGGTCACATACAAACATAGCATGTAGGGTGTGTGTGTGTGTGTGTGTATTTTTTGACTGCCTTTTTTTTTAACCGCAATTTTTTTCCTTACTAAGTATACCTGAAGGCAGTTCTAAAATAAAAGTATTTTGTGCACTATTAATCAAAAGTGTATATTTTTCCAAGAAGATTAATTTCAAGAACAACTATTAGATATGTACATTCCAAGAGGTTTACATTTTTCTGAGTCACACTTCATATTATTAAACAAGTAAACACTTCGTATGAGCTTTATTTTACTAAAGGTAATTCTGTCAATGGCTTACTTTGGGAAGATTCAACTTTAAGTATAATTAGATGAGGAGTATGTACCGATCTTTGCTTTATTTGCTGCACCTATTTCTCCTAGTGTATCTTTCCCTCCTTTTATGCACAATGCATGTTCTCAGCTCCTTCTCTATAGGTAACATAAGTATAGGATCATTTAAGTAATACCAGCTCCCTCTTATATGTAGGATCTACCATGAGCTCAGGTACCATTCTATTAGGTTGGTGTAAAAGTAATTGCGGTTTAAAAGGTTAAAAATAATTGCAAAAACCGCAATTACTTTCGCACCAACCTAATAGCTTTCTTATATTATCTCCTCAAACATAACAACTCACCTTTTTTTTTTTTTCTTACTATCTAGAAAGTCAATTTGAATGGACTCAAGTAAGTTGACAGACGTGACAGGGCCAGCAATTGACCAAGCTGGAATTCCTACATAGGATGTATGACACAAAAGCCTGTCCTTAAATTAAACTCGTGCTTATGATTTCAGTGTTTTTATCACTGGAGCAGGAGACCAGAGTTTCCTAATTTTATTTTTGCCAAAAAGTAGAAAACTTACAGTTGAAAACAAAGCAAGCCAACAAATCAAAAAGGAAGATCACTTTTTTTTTTCTTTTTTTTGGTGTTGGTTGAAGAAACCAACCAGGATGAATGAAGAAATCCCTTCTTCTGACCCTTCTTCCCAACTTTCCATGTATTTACTAACTTGGAAGACTTCTTTTTTTCATGGACCTGACAGTGGGACATTGAGATATCCTTTTGGATTATAAGGCTTCCGAACAGTGCAACGTGAATGTAGTATAGAACCGAAAACAGCCAGGCCACATTTCATCCCTTTCTCTCCTGTAACATTGCCATGATTTTAGATTGGGCAAACATCTTCTCACAGGAGTTTTGGGCAAGTCTAAAGCTGAAAGTCTACTGACTTCATCAAGTTCAACTGAAATGCAAATCTTGGCATCTCATCTATGGGTGGTTGGAAAATGCCTTGTTTTAAGTTTTGAAAAATGGATGAGTAGAAACTTGAACTGGGCTTTCATTTAGAAAATAGGCATTACTGTTGTCAGGTTTAATTTCTCTCTATCCATTTGACAGCTTGTTTCCATGCAGAGTCTTTAATCACCAATTTCGGATTACATTTTGCCCATTAGATGGATAGTATGTCCAAAAACTTTAGCTAGCACTGAAAGACAGTCTTAATTTTATAACAGTAAAAAGGCTTCTAGATTATTTATCTATCTATAGAGGTTTATAAAAGAAACTTTGACTTTACCCTTAAATAGATGCTATTTTGACATGATTAGCCCAATGTAAATAGATCCGTGTAGGTATGTAGTGGGCTTCAAAAAAACCACTTATGCTGCAATACCAGCTTACATCAGCACAGAGAATTCATATAGAAGCATTTCACTATATAATTACAAGTTGATGGTTTATAATATACAGAAAATGGCTTGTTGCTTTATTATTAGATGTGATGAAATCCTGTGTTTGTAAAAGAAACTAAATGACCATTTCAGTGGATTAATGTGTAACATTCATAAACGTTCCCAGTGCTGCTTTCATAACTTGAAGACGAAGGGAAGGACCTCGACCTTTCCTTTTCACTCTGCACTGTTAATCTAGTCAGAGACGCTTTTACTGAATGAGAAAAACAATAGTTGGACATGACTATGAGGTAAGAAAATAGGGGAAAGAAAAATATCTGGGGAATTAAACCATGTGAGTAGTTTGACTGATGTTGATTCCAGGCAGTTCAAAGGGAGAGGGAGGCTAAATAATTTGGTTGTTTCCCAACCTTGACAAATAGTTTCATTTGACAGAATGAAATAATTAAGCCTTAGTAAGGAATTTTTAATACAGCTAAATGATTTGTAGACATGAAAACCACCAATGGTTAGCAGTCTGTTTGTTAAAGATTTTGGTTGCTTATAAGTTCCTGATTTTAGATTTTTTTTCTCCCTGTATCTTTCTGCCCTCTCTCTAAATACTTTTGAAATTGGAGGGTTTCATAGTGACCCTGGAATGTCATATGGCCTCGCGTATTCCGATTCCTGTACTCAGAATTGTACCCAGGACTATGCTTTCATATCTTGAATGTACTGTTGCTCTCTTGTTATCAGTTTAGTTGTATCAACCAGAAATAAAAACTCACTTGATTTCTGGCATGGAGTAACTGAAGGTGTTCCACAAAGATTTATTAGCAACCGTTATACTGCATACTGGAAATGAAAATAAAGAAAGCATGTTCTTTGCCTTGAATGGGCGCATAGACCTGTAAATAGATAATCCTATTCAAAGATAGTTCCACATAATACATAGCTCATTTGAGTTGCAAAATCAAGAATGCTTGATAACCTTTCCAAGAGAAATTTCTGAGGTTCTGCACAATTATTTATTCGTTTTGCATCTTTGGTCAAAATTGCGAACTTCTTTGTCCAAGAATTCTCGAATGTGCACATTTAGAGGTTTCTAGTGAGGCTTTCATGAAAGGATGCACCATAAGTACTTTGTAGATATAGTAAGCAGTACTGAAATCTAAGTCAGTATTTATAGTCTTACATAGCACTAATAGTTCGATTTTCTTTAGTTTGTTAATGAGAATGGTTGTCCAGAAGGGCTAGACTATTTCCAAGGCACACATTTCCTACATGTCTCAAGTATTGTATCAGGCTACTGTGTTGTAAACCAAACCACTAAACTTTGCTCCATCTCTCTCATGTCTTTGTATTCATCATGAAGCTGACCTTGTTTTCTCTTTGAAACAATATTGTGGTTAGTTATTGTGTTTTTATTGATGTATAATTTATACACAGTAAAATTTATTCCTTTTGCTGTACAGTTCAATGAACTTTGACAAATGCATATCGCCAAGATATAAAACAGTTCCTTCAAGTTGCAAAATTCCCTGTGATGCTCCTTTATAGTCAAATCCCTACCTCTACCCGCTGGCAAAGTCGTTGGGTTGTTTACCATGTAGGGAACGTAGAACAAATCACAACAGTGAAGGATGGTGTATTTTAAGAGCATGCGGACATCAGCCCTAAATGATTTAAACCATAGTATGTTCAATCAAGACGGGACATAAGGATGATTTTCAATGTTCACAAACCGGCGGTCTATGCAGATAATCCATCCCATTGAACTGCCCTCTTTAAGAGGCCTGTCTGGTGTCTGAAAAAAACATTTGAATTGTTTGGTGACTCTTAAACAATGAGAAGATTTCAAATGCAAATCTAGATTTCTGGCATTGTCTGGAAAATGTAAAAGTCTGGTCACCCTGGGCCCACATGCCCATGTGGCAGTTGTCATTTGGGGTTTACTCTTGGTTGTGCCTTTTAAACAGGGCTTACACTGTTTACCAAAACAAGGGATTGATCCATGGGGAGAACGGGAGATATTTATCAGTCAAGTGACTTGAAGTTCACTGGCTATGAGATCTTCTCTATTCTGAGACACAGTCTGAAGTCACCAAGACTTAGCTAAAAAAAATAATAATAATAAAGATGCCTTTCCTTACTGTACCTCTCTCCATTTCCATTAAAGAGCTAAGAAAGAAAACTTGGAAAGAAAGTGTATTGTCAACTGAAAATCAGAAAGGAGATTATCAGGGACAAGTCCTATTAGGTAATATAAAAGGACGTAAAATTACATAGTGTGTAAAAGAAGGAAAAGTAGCTCCTTTGTATTCTAGGTAATGAAAGTCCCTAATAATTCTTATTCTCTTGCTGAGGATTTTATGTACTGAAAGGTCAGTCTTCCTGTTTCCACTTTTGTCCCCCTCACTTGTCCCTCATTGTTTCTCAGATAAAATATAAATATCTTCATGTGGCCCACGTGGCTGTCCTGGTCTGGCTCTTACCCCTTGGATTGATCTCATCCCCTTCTCCCTTCCCTTCTTTCCCGAGCTCCAGCCACATTGGCCTCTCTGGTTTGTGGGAATCTCATTCCATCTCCAGGGGTTGTGCTAGCCACAGATCTGTATGGAATGTTCGACCTCCAGGCCTCTTCATGACTCGATCTTGGTGTTGGCGTCTCTCTCAGCTCAAACCTCACCTCTTCAGAGAAGCCTTCCCAGCCCAGACACATTAGACACAGACACTCACCCCTCCCCATCATTCTCTATCACATTTAGTTCCAGTCTTCAGTTGCTTATTTTCTGCTGACCCCACTGAAAGCTTGCCTAATTGACCACTCTCTTCCCAGGGGGCTGGCATATAGAAACTGCTCAATAAAAATTGTAGAATGAATGAAAGGTAAACTTTCTCAAACTAACTGAGAGGAGGAAATTTTCACTCTCCTTTCCAGAAGTGAACACTTAAGTTACTGAAATATTAGAATGTTTGAGAGCCAGAAAAAGGCTGTTTTAATTGCAGGCATTGTTTTAGACCATCATTTAGAATTTTAAACAAGCTTTTATTAAGAATTTACTGGGTCCCTAGATTAATTTTATGTATCTTCAATATTGGTAAAGAAAGGATTTTTTTTTTCAGTTTAGACTGAAATTCATTATATGAATAATGAACCAATACATAGAACGTCTTTCTCTCTTGTTATTTAATTTTGGTACTTTTGATTATTTTTTTTTTAAATGCAAAGAAGCGAAATAGCATGGACTATTTTGGCTTGAGGCAGAGTGCTTCTTTTCTAAGTAGACCTCTTGATTTGAAAGCCTTCCAAGCTCACTATGTTGTTTTTCAGAACAGTTGGTATATACCTAATCTGTTTGTGAATTGAGACAGAATTATATCATTATTTTTAAATCTAGTTTCCTTGGAGCTTAAGGGAAAGGTTCTATTTTCCAAGGGAAGAATTTTACATTAATTTAAAAGAAAAAAAAAAAAAAGAACTTGTGCTATTGCCATTCTCCAAGTAAAATCTGTATTAAAATCTGAGGCAAAATAAGAAAGTGATGAGTTGGGTTGAAGGTCATTTTGCATAATTAGATAATCCCATTCAAATATTTGTGCTTAATGGTTTGTTGATAATTTCAGAAACTCAGATGTCTGTCAGCAACAGATTTACTCCTCACACACTCCTGTTCTTAGTTGCCACTCAGAAACTGTTGATATTTATGGGGAATGAAGGGTTTTGGTGGCAAAAGTAAAAAAAAACAGAAAAGTAAAAAAAATATTTAATTCAAAAGCACTTATGCTGTGTTGACTTCTAGACATTTATCAAACATTGTAACTTACACAGAAATGAGCTTAAGGGGTTAATATGTAAAGATGAGCAGCACCGCCTTTAAATATTTATTTAATTTTATAGCATTTGCCACTAGAACATAGGATGTTTAACATGGAATATAAAACATTGCAATTATGGACTTGGCTGTAAATCGTGACCCTGCCAGGGGTTGATAAGAATGGAAGCACTGAGCTGTAATACCTGAAGATGTTAGAAGTTTGGATAAAATATCATGCTCTCTGGCCTATAGACTATCTGTGAGTACGTGGAAGTGGGTGTGTTACAAACCCAGAATGCCCATAGACGCCGGCAGCATTCTTGGTGTTTGTACTATTGCTGGACGGTAGCATGGAGAATACAGAGACACACTGACAGATGAGTATGAGTACAGATAAAAGGGACAGGAGATGCTGCACAGCCATCAGTTTCTTCCTCTCAGCTGGGTTCCCCACCAAAGTAACTCACCTGGTGTCAGACGAGTGACAAGCCGTGTGTTTTACAGATGGGGTCTCAGCCGAGATTCACGCAGACTTGCACATTTATCTGTCACACAGATGTTTCGTCTTGTGTTTTCTAGCCAGCCAGGCAACAGTTCAGCTTTGCTGGGGGATCACCTCCAGATGTTCAACCCAAGAGAGACCCTGCTACCCCACTGAGAATAAGCAGACAGCTCTTCCCTGCAGCTGGCCACTCAGCAACGGTACAAATTCTAAAAGGGTTAGCCATGTTCGTGATGGTCATGTTTGTAGTTCAAAATCACAAAGAGCACTACATCATCCGAATACTGACTTTCTTAGTAAAAACATTAGAAATTTACAAATATCACCGAGTAACTTCCTATTTTAAACGTCTGAACTAAGACAAACCTGGCAGGCAGGTTTCCTATGACTTTTGTTTGTAGATTTTCCTTGCTGATGTTAATTGCTAATTTTTCCACTCTGGCCAATTGGACTGTTTAAACAAAAACAGCTTGAGTCAAATACCTAAAAGAAAATAAGAAGTGCAGGTTAACTTCCTCTATTCATTTATGTTTTGCAATACCAGCTCCAGGAGGTCACATTTATCTCTTTTATGTTTTGTGAAACTTAACAAAGAGCACATTTCATGCCAGAGATGGTGAAAAAATGGTGGTTATTGTTCTTGCAGACGTAGTCATTCACTTCATAACCTGGGAAAAAAAGTGTCAAAGCATTGCTACTTAAATATTAAGTTTTCAGGTATTTATGAAAAAAGACGAGTGGGAGAGAAACTAGAATAAACCCTAGATTGTTGATTCATGCAATTGGGTAACTGTTCACTCAGATGAGAAAAATTAGGTGATCAATACATTTGAGTGGACTGGGGATAAAGGTTCTCGCTCAGCTATTTAAAGTTTATGATATCTATTAGATATTCTAGATCTAAGCAACGGCGTTAAGTAAGCAGCTGAATATGCAAGTTTGGAGCTCAGGGGAGACCTTGGAATTGTTTATATTAATTCACTTGTCATCAGAATATAGTTGTTTCAGAGGAGAATGCAGAGTGGAAGGGTATAAAAAGTTTCTACTCTGTTTTGGAGACGATTCACTTTTCTTGGGCATGGAATTACTTCCTTCCAAAACAGGGGTTTGAAGAATGTTATTAGAAATTTCCAACTCCAATATTTTATGCTTATATGATCTCCACTCGTAAGTTACTGTTTTACATTTCTTTTACAAACCTTGAAGGAATTCTGCCCTTGGAAGAAGATCATTTTGCCATTCAGACTTCTTGTTCAGTTATCACAGCATTATTCATTCTGGCATTTTTCTCCCTTGTGTTTCCCTTAGTTCATCAGAAGTGTAGATGTCGCCAAAGAAACTGACTGGAACAAATGGCATTGTTTCTTTACTGCACACTAAAACTATATATACAATTTCATATACGTATCTATGTCAGTGAGGTTGTAAATACTGACCAAATTTGATTCATTGATGAAATGATGTGATTTCTGGGTACTTCAGTGACCTCAGAAATATATTAACATGTCGAATTTTAGAAGGTTTTCTGTTAAAATGTACATATGATATATTCTGTGAACACTCAGCATTTTGTCAGTGTTGGAGATTTTCTTGGACACATTTGCTATAAATTGTATGCCAGTAAATTCACACATAGTTTGTCTGGCCTTTGGCTGCACCAACACTAGTAATATTAATCGCTTACTTTCAAAGATGCTATGATTTTGTCTTGTTTTCCTTTCTAAAATGCTTCACCCTCACTGACATGTATTAATAGTCTCTTTCAATTGCCAGTGGATTTGACATTTATGCAGTCATTATTGACTTTTGTAACAAGAGAGATTTTGGTTAAATAGTGTGGATGAAAGCCTAGGTGTTGTGAATTCTAAAGCAAATGAGAAAAGAAAAATGAAGACAATGAAAAGAGATAATTCAAGGAGTTTTGTTGTGAAGGAATGTACGTAATGGTTTTTGGGGGTGTCAAGAGAGGTTATATTTAAGACAGATTATAATACTGAAAGTGTACAAACAAGAATACTCCAACAGAGAGGGAAATGTGTGATAGACAACAGAGTGGGTAATTGCAGGAGGTGATAAGATCAGGGCATTAAGCCGAGGGATTGACTGAGATAGGAGTGCAAACATTGCTTTCATTGTAACAGGAGAAAGGGTGAAAGGGACAGTTGAGCTTCTCTGCTGATGCTTCTATTTTCTCAGGGTAATAAGAAGCAAAGGTATCAGCAGGGACTGAGGGAAAGGTCTGAATATTAGAGATCTGAGGAGAGAGGAAGTAGTTTGAAATAGTTATTGCAAAAGAGGGAGTAAATTAGAGAAATGGAGTAGGATTGCCAAGTAGAGGTAGCATAAAGGCCCATTTGAGGGTTATGGATTTGAAAAGAAACATTCAGTATGATTGCAAATTATTTATTTGTTTCCTTGCTTACTCACCTGCTTGGGTTTGGCAGAGATTTGGTATTAATCAAGTTTAGAAGTCTTACTTTTGAAAAAGGCAGGGGAATTGAAGACAAAGTAAGGGAGTGATTTTTAATGATGGAGAATTGAACCTAGTCCAGGAAGGAGGGAAGTAAGAGAAGAGGGTGGTGGGTGATGGGCAGTGAGAATGTGGTTGGCTCAATAGCCGATCCGTTAGTTACCCAATTGCATGGAGGACCTTCCAGAGATGAGGGATGGTTGGAGTCAGAATATTCTGAGGATTAGTCAGAAGAAAGGAATGATGTTTGAAACTCCTATTTAGGAGAGTATACAGTTATGGATAAAGACCAGGTCTAGGGAGTGATCGTGGTACTGGGAGCTGAAGTAGAGCAGAGGACAAGACCACTATATATTAGGAGGTCAAGGCACTGAGAGGCCATGCTGGAACTGAGACTGGGAAGGAGAGGAATAGCAACACAAAGGTCTTTTTACTTAGCAGATGGTATTTGTAGCTTCCTCTTGGTTATTAAATACTCCTGTGTTCAGGCATCTAGAAGCTGAATAAGATTCAGAATCACCCTTCAGTATGCAAAGACTTTTGACATGGCATTTCCTGTTTCTGGTCATGTGCTCTCTGACTGACCTTTCATGAATGGCCTTGAGTTCCTGTGCTGTGACCACATACCCCATATATTTTTTTTTCTCTTGTCCTTATAGAGGTTCTTATAGGTAAGATATTTTGAACACCTCTCAGGGGTGTCTGACTCACAAGTATCATTGGCCCACCAACTCTGATGCAATCTAGCTCCCATGGAACTTGCCGAACTAAGCTTTAGTAGTGAGAGGGAGAGTTTCTCCAGCTTAGCAAGCATCCTTACAGAAAATGAATAGCAGCAATCTCCCCGCCGACAGTCCCTCTGAGGGGCTCCTGCAGCCTCCTTCACCTGACTAATACCTTTTCGTAGATAAATGCCTTTCTCTCCACGAAATTCTCTAACCTGCTCTTGTATGTTGTCTGAAGTGGTTGATGGAGGTAAGAATTACGGGACTGACTGATCTCTCTCTGAAGAATGAGTGGATGTTTGTCACCCAGTGTCCTTATTCCTGCTGTCCCAGCCAAAACTGGGACTTTCCCATTAAAATCCTGTTTTATTTCTATGGTGTTACATATTCTTTTTCCAACAGCCAGTGAAATGGATTTCCACAATTGTGTATTCAAAGTTCAGGAATGTTACATTGTCTCTCTTCTCCAAAATCTCAGCAGTGTGCCACGTATTTTATATTTAAGACATGAAGAGCTGAGGAGCATTCAGAATCGGTAGAAAAGTCCTGTAGAAAGTTTCCAAAAAAGTACTTAATGACATTTTAAGCATGCTGGGATGAATGTCCTCCTTATGATGACTGCCCAGGAACAATAGAAGTTAGAGTGTAGGCCCAAAGGAAATTGATATTTAAATTGCCTTCTTCATTTTGATAGGAATTTTGATTGGTATATAATCTCTTAGCTTGATCATGCCTCCCTTAGGATTGGTGATATTTAGGTCTTATGTATAGTTTACACTAAGTTATATGTTATTTTGCTAAAATCTTATTCTCAACCCAAATGTATTATAACCTGTGTGACTCTACCCAGCATCATCTTCCAGCACACTCCCTATCTTCCTGTTCTCCGACCCCACTGGTCTTTCAGTTGCTCAAATGCGCTTGGCTCCTTTTCTAGTCTACACATGGTGCCTTCTGCCAGAAATGCTCTTGACCTTTATTTCCACCCTTCACACACATCTAACTATTGCTTTCCATCCTTCATCTTTCCTGTCTCGGCCTACCCATAACACTTCCTCAGTGAAACCTTCCTTAACAATCTACATTCCACTCCTATGCCAACCAGTATAGGTATTCTCTTCTAACAAACTGAGTTTCTTTCTTTTTTCCATTTACCATACTTGAAAACAAGAATGAGTTTATCAATGTGGTGCCGTTCTAACACACTAACCTGTAAGTGCTACAAGGGCAGGGCAATGGCTGTTTTCCTAACGCTTAGAATGGTGTCTTGAACATAGTTGGCACTCAGTAAATATTTATTGAACAAGTGAACGAAAACTCACAATAATTCTACTTACAGTGAAAGTGAAGGGCTTCCGCAGCAGGTGCTGGGCCATTTGACGTTGTCTGGACTGGAGGAAAGTGTCTCAAACTGAAGAAGTTAAATCGCTCTTTAAAGTTTGAATAACTTATGTATTCTAACTCTGATGCATGCATTGAGTTTTAAAAATATAGGTGTGAGTAGGAGGTAAACTTGAATTTTACACAGAAAAATCTGTGTTTGTGATTTTAGTGGTGGTATTCTAAGTATGCTGCTTTTTACAAAAATTGGCATATTGCCTCCATGGGCACTGACTCAGCAGAAAACGAAACGCTTTTGAAAGTAGTTCAAGATCTGCAGATGATCAGTCAATAGGGACACTGTCAAAACAAAAGGCCTGTGTGAGATAAACTCATCTTGAGAATTTTTCCCCATTTATTGAGCTTGTATACTATTTTATGCTATTGTATAATTTAAGTATGTTCTCAGTTATCTTTGTTAATCGATGAGCAGTTAATTCATACACTTCTGAAGATTAAGTATGTATGATTTACTTTACAAGATAAAAGGTCTAAATAATAATTTTCAAATGAATAAATAATTTCTTTTTCCCCCCTAATATTTAATTTCCTTTTGGATATATTCATAAAGTATTTTTAGTGCTGTCAAATGTTTTTTAAGTCCGGCATCTTTTTAAACTTCAGAATTTCAAAATCAATATTTGCATGTTTTACAAGTATAGATACGAAGGTAGTTTATCATTTGACCATTTAGATACAGGAACATTCTATAGACAAGAAGGACTGTTAGCATTTGTGCTTCTGTCTTTTATAGCAGTTGACATTTGTTGAAAAATCACATTTTTGGAAATTTGTCATTACCTTTCCATTACATTATCTCCATTACATTTCCTTTTGAGAAAAAAAAAATTCTCAGGCTTATTTGGATTAAATTGACTCAGTACAACCTGACCTTGTGAAAGTTTAATGGTTTCCATAGAAAAAATTTATTATTTATCTCTTCTCCACCATTTTTAAGTGAGTTAGAGTCATTAGAGGTCAAAGTGTGTTTTGCTGCTCTGTTACCACCGAAAACTATTGAATTTTGAACCCCTGAACACTCTCTTCTAGCTGCTTTCGAAATCTATTGAACAACTGAAGCAACCAGGCAGTCACCTTGAGGAAGCAGAGGAAGAGCTTCAGGGGGACCAGGCGATGCAGGAAGACAGAGCGCCCTCTAGTGGCAACAGCACTAGGAGCGACAGCAGTGCTTGTGTGGATGACACACGGGGACAAGTTGGGGCTGTGAAGGTCAAGGAGGAACCAGTGGACAGTGATGAAGACGCTCAGATCCAGGAAATGGAATCTGGGGAGCAGGCTGCTTTTATGCAACAGGTAATAGGCAAAGATTTAGCTCCAGGATTTGTAATTAAAGTCATTATCTGAATATGGAATGCACTGCAGGTTTTGGTTAATGGATATTATTTCCTATCTGTTTATATCTCTGAATGATTTGATTTTAGTGTTTAAGGATTCTGACTAATGCATATATATCTATATAGAGATCTCTATATATACTGATCTCTATGTAGATATCAAAGTTTCATTGAAACTCCACTGGTAAGGAAATACCTGTTACACTTAAATTATACAACATTAAGTGTCCGAGTAATTAATGGGCTTTAAATCATCCCAAAGCCTGCCACACCAATTACTTCTAAGGAAAACGAACTCACTGTTTTTTTTGTTTGTTTTTTTGTTTGTTTGTTTGTTTTAGTTTTATCTGTTGAGATCACTGACTGCTGGATATAATTTCCCAGTCTGATCAATGAAACATTCTATTAGTTCTTGATTTGTTTTGATATGTAGAATTCAATTTTCACATCGTTGTACATAATGTATCATATTGCAGTCTTGAACACTGTTAAAGGTAGTCTTCCCCTTCCTTCCTTTCTCATTTTTGTTAAGTGAATTGTTATGGCTACCATGCCAATACTCCTAGGTCACTATATAGATTGCAGTTGAAAATATTAGGAATAGAGGTGGTTTTCAATATGTAGATGCAAAGTACAGTACTATTTTAAATATTACATTATGTCTCACCTGGCACTGTTCATTTTACTTTTATCTTGTTTTATTTGATGGCATTGTCTATGAAAAAAACATCAAATGAAGCAGATGCAAATATCGGCAAGAAGTAATGTGCAACTTTATGGTCTAATCAGATACTATATTGTATCTACATTTGTAGAAAACACAGTTAACCGTATGATTATTGTCTGCTATGAAGTCAAAATCATGTTGAAAAGAAGGTGTATCATATTTTATAATCATTACTCCTAGGATCTCTTAAATATAATTCCATAATGACCTGGCATATGCCATACCTTTTTGGCAAATAAAAAATTAGGAAAGCTAGGTTTAACAAAAGAATCTACCTGTACATAATGCACCTTCAGAAGGACTGGGTCCTTTGATGCTATGAAATACAAATAACTTTGGAGGCAACAGAAGACTCTGTTTATTTAAGTCAGTTCTTTGTCAGGTTCCTGCTGTTCTACAGAAAGCTGATTCTATGAGGCTGAACAGGAAATGCCTTGTGGAAACAGGAAGTCCAAGTGATTCATGTACTGGGGAATGTAGGGGGGAAAAAAAGGAGGATAGTGTTTTACTCGTTCGGTTTTTAAAGGGCACTCTATGAATTGATTTATTGTCTAAGAAAATAACACCACAAGTAGGGAAATTGTTAAGGAAGCTTTTCACTGGAACATTTCCTTCATACTCCCTTTTGATATGTTTACCTTGGTTTATGGGTTTACTTTTGTTAAGCTAGTTAAAGATTCGTTGTATTAAGACCCCTTTAATATGGATAATCCAAATTGACCTAGAATCTTTGTGAAGTTTTTCTATTAAAATATTTATATTTCTAAATCGGAGGTATTTTAAGGTGTAGTATCCTGTTTCAAAGGAGATACAGCGGTTTTGCCAAATGTAGACATTGTACAAATATATGTTATTGGCATGTATTGTTTACATTTTGCTGTGACATTTAAAAATATTTCTTAAAAAACGTTACTGCTAAAGATACATTATCCTTTTTTAAAAAGTCTCCATTCAAATTAAATTAACATAACTAGACGTTAGAAAGTTTAAAATTTTTCCATATAATGAAAGTCCTGATAATTTGACAAATAACTGTAATAGGCAACACTTCCTATTACCAACATATTTTGGTTAGTCTATTCCTTCAGATTAAAATGACTTTTTGTCAGTTGTTTTGCATTTAAAATATGGCATTTCTAACATAAAATTGTATATTTTTTCCATCTCATAAATATACATTTTCTTTAAAGTCTTTTTTTCAATCTCATAAAAAAGGGATAGTGCATCTTTTAAAATACATTTTATTTGGGGAGGAACATGTGGCTGAGCAGGCTTTTGTATAATATTAATATCACTTCAAAGATATGTAATCACAAACAAAAAACTATTTTTTATAATGTCATTTGAGAGAGCTTCATCAGTACAGTTGGTGGACATTAATTGTTTGAATTTGATAGTCTTTGAATTTAATTAATAAACTACCTGGAACCAGTGAAAATAAAAGCTGGACTTAATCTTAGAACTAATTGATAATTGTCTCTTTTAAAATCTACTGTATTTATTATAATTTACACCCTTAAAGGTGATCTCTTGTTTTGTGTTGTAAATATATTGTTTGTATGTTTCTCTTCTTGCCTTCTGTTATAAGTCTCTTCCTTTCTCAAATAAAGTTTTTTTTAAAAGATCCCCTTTCATACATATGGCTTTGTGTAAACTTGATATATATAATCGAATTTGAAGCTCCTGCACTAGGTCTCTTATACCAAAATATATCACCATTCTTTGTTGAAATGAGAAAATAAAGAGATTTTGAGCAGTTCTAATACCATTAAAAAAAAAATAAATCCAACAATAATGAATTTAAACTGTTTACATAGCCATTATCAACTAGCAAACACATATATAAATTTTTTTTGCATTTCATTTCCTCAGTGTGGCCTTTATCATGATATGTTATCATCTTTGATGTTAACTTCTACATATAAAATTTTATATAAATAGATGTCAAGTTCTAACTTTGAACAACTTAAAAAATTATTTTTAAAAAGGTTAATATAATCCCTTGAATATAACAAGCACTCAATAAATGTTAAAATGAGTAATTTTCCATGTATCGTGATAGTGTTATCTATTAACAATGAGAGCCTGACCTACAAGTATAAATGGACAGTACAGAAATTTAAAGAGAAAAGAGTAATTGAATGACCTCCTCTTATATGGAAACACTTATTATAATGCTAGTGTGAAAAATAAGGAGCCTGACTCAGATAAAGGGAATTAGGTCATACACATCCCATAGGCCTTGGGGTACCTTGTTCCTCTTATGGCCAGTTGCTAGTCAAACTTATCAGTCAGTATTTCATAGTGTGTTACTGTGTATTTGGTTCAATAGATTACAAATATTTGTTTTGTATTCTTTGATTCCCTTAATCTAAACTTTAATAGAGTCATACAAATTAAAGTTACTCTAAGTCACAATAATATGGCACTAGATTGTTAATACTGGAGCTAATACTGATTGTTACAAAAGGGATTACATTCCATCATGCCATAAATTTGATAATTTGGTCTGAATTTTGGAAATACCATTGATACTAGTCATAATATCCTGAAAATTGCCTTTGGACTATAAAAATTACAAGTTTAACTTGGTACTAGAGATCTTCAGAAAGAGTTGGAGGAATCAGTTAGGTAACGGTTGTATGCTGTATATCTGATCTCCAAAGTGTGAAGTGGCTGTTTTAATGAAAAGCATCAATCGCATGTTAGAAACTTTTTCTTCAGGAAAATAGATTTTGCCAGGACTTGAAATAAATAACCATTGGATTTTTCTCTTCGGGCAGTAAAAAGCGGCCTTCTCCTTTATGAAGGTGGCTGTTGAAATGGAGATTTCTACTTTTCATGGATCTGAGAAAGACAGTCTTTAAGAAATTTTTATGTTTCATATTTCTTTTTGTTCTAAAGGATGTTAAAAAGAAATTCAGACACTAAACATTTTTTTGAAACCTGCTCAACAGTTATATAGGAAGACAACAGTATTTCTTTTTTTAATTTGGCATTTCTTTGTGATTTTTTTTCAAAATAATGGAAGCATGTAATTGTAGGTATATAATTGTGGGTTAACAATGATAAATAATTGAGATCTTCAAATTGTAACCAATTATAATCAGAGACTTGGAATGCAAGAGAAGGAGTTTGAGAGGTAGTTTCCCTTTATAACTGGTAATTTTAAAGGGAAAGTATGGGAGGGCAACCAAAGAAATCAGGCAAATAAAACAGGATATTGAGAATGTAACTTCTAGGAACTTAACAATTTAAAAAGTTTCTATTCTCATTTTATAATCACTTCTTTAAGGCTTAATAAACTGTAGGGTTTAGACAAGGAAACTTTAGGAGACCATCTGGATTCACAAAGAAGACTTTTCGATTATTGCAAACATACAATGTAGCATGTATTGTTTTAAGCACTTTACATCTGTTAATTCATTTAGTCCTCACAACAACCTTATGGGTAGGTAATTATTGTCCTATTGTAGAGATGAGGGCACTGGAGCAAGGAGAAGTTAAATAAGATCAAGATTACCCAGTCAGTGAAAGTCTAGCTCTGGTTTGAACCCAGGCACTCAAGAACCGGAGAGTACTTGTGCTCAAACTTTACCACCATGCTATAGTTGTGCAACAATTACTTTTTCATGTCCTAGTTTATTAATTCATTGATACTCTGACTCATTTCCTCTCTCTCTCTCTCTCTCTCTCTCTCTCTCTCTCTCTCTCTCTCTCTCTCCCCCCCCCCTCCCGCCCCCACCCTCAGTGTCTCTCTCTCTCTCTCCCACTGCCCATCCACCTTTCCAAACTGTTTTGAATCAATTTTCTCTTTTAAACCTTGCTATAAGTTAGGAGATTAGGACTCTTTCTAATTCACAGATGAGAGATCTAATTCTTGTATACATTATGTGCAACATTTTGAATCATGAAAATTCGTGAGTTTCTTTTTTCTGACCAGAGACAGTCCTGGGATGGAAAGAAAAAGAGTGACTGCGCTGGGAATTAACTTTTGGGGGAGAGAACAAGATTTCAATTAGCGTATAGCGCTTCTTCAGTTCTTTTTACCTTGATTTCCAAACCAAGACTAAGAGACTTCAATTTCTAAGCCATTAGGATGCTGCCTTTTTTTTAAAAAAAACACACACACATATATACACACACACACACACACACAAACACACACATATATATATATATACACACACATATATATATACACATATACATGTATATATATATATATGTATATATATTTTTTATTTTAAAGATTTTATTGGGGAAGGGGAACAGGACTTTTATTGGGGAACAGTGTGTATTTCCAGGACTTTTTTCCAAGTCAAGTTGTGTCCTTTCAATCTTATTCTTTCAATCTTAGTTGTGGAGGGTGCCATTCAGCTTCAAGTTGTTGTCCTTTCAGTCTTAGTTGTGGAGGGTGCAGCTCAGCTCCAGGTCCGGTTACCATTGCTAGTTGCAGGGGGCACAGCCCACCATCCCTTGTGGGAGTCGAAACCGGCAACCTTGTGGTTGAGAGGATGCGCTCCAACTAACTGAGCCATCCGAGATCTCAGCGGCAGCTCAGCTCAAGGTACCATGTTCAATCTTGGTTGCAGGGGGCGGAGCCCACCATCCCTTGCGGGACTCGAGGAATTGAACTGACAACCTTGTGTTTGAGAGCCCACTGGCCCACGTGGGAATCGAACCGGCAGCCCTCGGAGTTAGGAACACAGAGCTCTAACTGCCTGAGCCACCTGGCCGGTCCCAGGATGCTGCCTTTTTAAAAACTTTTTGACCTATCCAGGAAGCACTTGATAATCATTTTGAACTATAATAGTTTGTATAAAATGTTGTGAAAAAGGAAAATAGGGACATTTGTGCTAGCCTTCCTAGGTGGTTTTCCAATTGAAAGGTGCATAGAAATTCCCTTGAAGGAAGCTGTTGACAATTCAGATGCTGACCACACCCCCCAGGGGTTCTGATTCTGTTGTCCTGACAGGAAGCCCAGGAATCTACATTTTTCAAGCCCTTTGGGAGAATCTGATTCAGAAAGGGTGTTCTGGAGATGGCCAGGATCCCTAAACCACTTCCTGAAACATGGCCTGATTTTTCATAGTTTTACCTAAGAGTCTTGGGTTCTCTAATTCATAGTTTCCAAAATAGACTCTCTCACATTTCTTGTATATTTTTTCTGTTCCATCTGCATTTTAACTCAACTATAGATTATTCTCACTGTGTTTATTGCTATTATTTCTTTCATAATATTTGTTCTTTTTTGCTTATTTTTCTCTTCTAATAGAAATAATTTCTTAGTGTTTTTGTAGAGTATTAATTCACCAAGACTTGGCAAACTATTTTTCTTCCCCATTTCTCAGCTACTTGTTGTACATTGTGTTTTTTTTTTAAATTGAGATGAAGTTCATATAACATAAAATTCACCATTTTAATCATTTTCAAGTGTACAGTTCAGTGGTTGCAGTGTGTTCATGTGACTGCAGCCATACGACTGTCTAATTCCAGAACATTTTCATCAACTCAAAGAGATCCTGTACCAATTAAGCAGTCACTCCCCATTCCTTATCCCCACCCCACGCTTTGGCAACTACTAATTTACTTTATGTCTCTGTGGATTTATTTATTGTGGACAATTCATATAAGTGAAATCATACATTATGTGCCCTTTGGTGTGTCTGGCTTCTTTCATTTTGCATAACGTTTTCAAGGTTCATCCACATGATAGCATGTATCAGTACTTCATTCTTTTTATGGCTGAATAATATGCCATGGTATTAATATACTATATTTTGTTTATCCATTGATGAGTTGATGGACACTTGGACTGTTTTCATTTTGACGCTATTATGAGTAATGATTCTCTGAACATTCCTGTACAAGTTTTGTGTTAACATATGTCTTTAGTTCTCTTGTGTATATACCTAGTTAGGAGTGAAATTGCTGGATCATATGGTGACTCTGTTTAACTTTTGAGGAATCGCCAAATTGTTTCACACAGTGACCTATTTTACATTCCCACTAGCAATGTATGAGGGGTTCCAATTCTCCACATCATCTCCAATACTTGTTATTTTTCTTTTCTTTTTTTTTTTTTTTTTGTAGCTAGCCTAGTGGATGTGAAGTACTAGCCTATTGTGTTGATTTCTGTCTCACTAATGACTAATGGTATTGAGCATCTTTTCATTTACTTATCAGACATTTGTACATCTTTGGAGAAATGTCTGTTGAAGTCCTTTGCCCCTTTTTAAATTGGCTTGCTAGTCTTTTTGTTGTTGAGTTGCAAAGAGTATTTAAATATATGCTGGATACAAGACCATTATCAGATATATGAGTTGCAAATATTTTTTCCCATTGTGTAAGGTAGTCTTTCATTTTCTTGATAGTGTCCTTTGATGCACAAACACTTTACATTTTGTTAAAGTCTAGGTGTATCTATTTTTTTCTTTTATTGCTTACACTTTTAGTGTCTGTTTAGGAAACAGTTGCCTAATCCAATGTCACAAAGATTTACCCCTATGTTTCCTTGTAAGAGTTTTATAATTTTAGCATTTACTTTTAGGTCTTTGATCCATTTTGAGTTATATACATTTTTGTTTTAATATTCTCTTCATTTGAGTGATTTTTAATGAGATAAGAACTTAATTGGTGGACTCCATTATCTCATGCATCAGCTTTGTTTTCCTTATTTCTAGTTGATTTTGGTCTTGCTTTTCTGCCTTTCCTTTCACGGCTTCTTATTGCTTCCTAGCTTTTTATTTTGATTTTTTCTTCTCAATGAATCATTTAAATGCTACAATATTGATGCTTATTATACCTAATATAAACTGAAGAAAACATTAAGTTTATTTTTTTAATGCCTTTATTTTCTGGTGACTTTTACAAACTAAATCAGAGTTATTTTTCATTTATATGGCTTTAAAATTTTACCCTGGTTACTCATTTCTATTTATGCCTACTTTGCACTTAAGTTTTATGTTGAACTAATGTTCATGTCTTTGCTTTGAACTTTGTGCCTCTGCTGACAGAATTTCTGCGAAGATCCCTATATGTACTGTCCAAACTGGTAGCCACGTGTAGCTATTGAGAATTTAAAATGTGACTGGTACGAATTGAGTTATATTTTAAGTGTAAATACACACCAGATTTCAAAGACATAGTATAAAATGTGTATTAATATTGAAGTAACAAAGATGTATATTGATTACATATTAAAATAATAATAGTTTAAATAGATTAGGTTATATAACATTATTAAAATTAATCTTACCTGCTTTTACTTTTTTAATGTGACTATTAGAAAATTTAAGATTAGGTATGTGGCTTGCATTTGTGGCTCACATATTTTCTACTGTAGAATGCTGCTTTAGATCATCTTTCTCTCATTTTATATTATGTTAATAGACCTCTCACTACATCACTTTGGAAAGAAGTGGGCTATAAAACCTGAACAAATGAATATTTACTCTTGCCAGTATCTTTCTATTGCTGTTACTTAATCTAACATAGAGGCATAAAATTTTAGTGTTGAAAGAGATCTGTGGCATCTTAAGGGTTTAGGGGTTTAAATATCTCTTTGTTTTGTACCTTAAAGGCAACTCAAAGTCTATTAAGTTTTATTAATACTATCAGTCATAAGGACAATTCACTTAATGCTTCGCTGTCATCTCAACGTTAGTAAATTCACCATCTGTAAAACATGCTGTTTTTTTCGAGCTCTTCTTTTTCTATCAATGGAACCATCATTTAGACACCGGATAACTATGAATTCACCTTTGATAGTCTCCTCTTCTTTATCTCTTATAAGCAATTGGTACTCCTATTCCTGATTTCAAGCCATCATATCACTTTATCTTTGGCTCTGCTTTCCCTAGTCACTTCCTTAATGCTAAAATGAATTTGTTCTTTTATCATTGCAATAGCCTCTTTCCACATCAGTGAGATCTGTATACTAATTCAATTAATTTACTGTAAAATACCAATATCATTGTTCCATCCTTTAGGGCAGAATCTACAATATCTTCTGAATTGTTTCATCTGAATGATATCGCTGACTTTCAGCCCTCATAATTTGACCTTTATTCTTGACCAAGCACTCATCCCTCCCAATCTAACTTAATCACTTAACATGTGTAGTTAACAATTTTCAACTTGGGGCTCCAAGCTCCTGGGTTTCATCATGCTTTTCTCCCTATGTGGAAATCCTGTAACTTCCTTTTCCAAATTCTCCTTTTCTCCTTTATGCGATCTGAACTCTTCAATCAACTTGGAATCAGTTCCATACAATTTACCATGTAATTTTTTTTTTTTCATTACCTGTGTGTCTTTATGTCTTTTTGCCTTTTGAAGCCAGGGAAAATATAGTATACAGTGTTCCTAGCACCACACAACGAATGTGTGAAGTGCTCAATTAAACTTCTTTTGAATGATTTTTGTTTCACATTTCTCTTATTCAGATTTTTTAATGGCTAAAGTACACTTTCTTCCATATTATGATTATAAGCTCACTTTTGTTTTCTGTGTGAAATGAAGAATCATTTTTATTGTTTTGGACTGTTTCTTGTACTGCATGTTCGCATTAGTAATCTTTTCTGTAAGCTCACTCTGGTAATAATAGTGGCTATTTAATTTTCATTTTCAGCCAGGTGTAAATGATGGAAATGTTTTTCTTGATGAATTTATAATTTAATGTTACCAAGACTCAATTGATTTTTTGTAATTTATATTCTATATGAATCTTTGCTTATTACTTCGATTGTACTATCTGACATGTTTTAGATAAAATTACAGCTTCAAATAATTTTCATGGTCTCTTTAGCATATTTTTTTATATCCGTGTATTCTATAGATAATTTTTGAAAGTGGGAGCTTGGAAAGAAGACAAAATGATTCATATTAATTTTAAAAAGTTAATCGATTTTATTTTATGCATATTTAAATAAAGAAAACCATTACTGAACATGGACATGAATGTGTTGTTTTGACTACGTATGCATCAAACTTGAACAGTGGCCTCTTGTCTTTGTGTGGAACTGCCTTACAGGTGTATCTGCTAGTGGTTATGATGCTAATTCTATAGTTGGACTTCAGGAGTTTCTACTTCATCCATTAGCAACTCCACCTGAAGCAAATTACTTAGTTCTGCCAATCCTCAGTTTACTCATTTGTTAAAGGTGTTTAAAAATTGCATTTTTTTGTTGTTGGGGTGTTGTGCAGTTTCAATGGATTCATGTATGTAAATAACATAATATGTGGTAGCAGATTTGGTGCAGAGTACAAGTTAGCAATTGCTATAAATGTCAGTATTAACAGCGTTACTAAGAACTTGGGACTTCAGTAACTTTCTTCTCCTTGGTGGGAACGTTTCTCACACTCAGTTTCTGTTCATAATGAATAACTTGCTCTTCAGTAAATAAAAATCCATCCTAGGACAGTGCTTCCCTACCTTTTCATGTCCCAGCACACATAGAAAATGCCAGTATGTGTACAGACTAGGTCACTGCAGGTGGCTGTCAGCATTGACTCATCTGACTCATCTGTAACCCTTTCTCGCTGTCTCCTAGGGCGATACCCAGGTTGAGATGATCTTTGGGAAATCCTGGGAATACATTACTTCTCTTCTTCCTCTCCACTCATTTGCCTTCTATCTCCTTTCCCTCCCATAAAAAGAAGCCCCCCCCTTTTTTTTTAAATCAGATTTCAACTAAGGATTCGTCAAATTTAAACCAACTCCAGGTATGAATGATCAGCCTAGTGATCTTCATGCTAAAGAATGTATTTAGAAAAATATATTGATCAGGAAGAGAATCTTCAGATAAGTTCTATTTAAGCCCCGCTGTCCTCTGAGGTTAATTCCCACCCCATTATCAGCAGCAAGACTGTCAATCAGAAAATTGGCCTTCCTTGTAGCTTACAAGGGATGATTTTTTCTTGTAACAGTTGCATGGGGCTCTGCCTGTCTTTGGAGTCAGCATAAAATAAGGAAGTGCAGACGCTCTTTGAAATACCAGGATTAGGTCCTGGTAAACTCATCATAAGTTGAAAACAGCGATAAGTCGAAAATGCACTTAATTCTACAGTGTAGAGTATCGGTTGTTTACCCCGGTATTCATGTCTCTCGCCCAGTATGGCGTGAGAGTGTACCCTGTTGCTTATCTCTAGCCGAGGAAACGATCAGAATTTGAACAACGGTTTCTACTGAATTCATATCGCTTTTGCAGCATTGTAAAGTCAAAAAATCGTAAGTCAAACCATCGTAAATCGGGGACTGTCTGTACTCAACTTTCCCATGTCTTTGCTTTTTAACAGACGCTCTGAGAATCTTTTGGGTTTTTTTTGTTGTTGTTGTTGTTTTGGCGCGGGAGGTGGGGAGGTGGGAAGGGTTTTTCCTGTCCCCAGGATGGTGAATATTAAATTATGGTAGTTCCATCTAGGAACAAGAAATCCAGCAGTGATTTCTTGGTTTTAAGTAAATTGCTCACTAATTTTGAATAGCCATCAGCCCTCTCTCTACTACCTTCATTTAACACAGCAAAGAATAAGCCTATTTTACATTTTCAGCATCTTACATATGTTTTGGTCATGATGGTGGTGATATCAAATCCCTCTTTATCCTTTACGAATTAAAGTAAATTTAACAATTTTCTGGTGCATATTTTAAATGGTTTGATATTTGCTTTATTAGTTGAATCATCTGACAAACTGGTGAAAATATATTCAATTGATTCCTTTTTTTTTTTTAATTTTCTTTACCTCATACAAACTTGAAGCATCTCCATATATTTTATACCTTTATATATGACACTGGTTGGTTATTTCTCAATATAATATTTTTCTAGATATTGAAACAGGTTAAAAAAAAATTCCCAGAAAGAAGCTCTTCTAGGGATTCAATAAAGTCCAATTTCTAATGCCCTAGGTTTTTCCCTCCCATAATAATTTGAATTAAAATTTAGAAATGATATTTTTATTTCGGTTACTTTAGCTCCTTAAATCTTATTTTTTTAATCTACTTTTTTGAAATATAATTCACGTACAAAAATCCACTCATTATATGTGTACAGTTTGATGAATTTTGACAAATGTATACATCACAACCTAGATATACAATATTTATATCCAAAGATTTCCCTCCTGATCCTTTTTAATCAAGTCCCACCCTCCACTCTCCACTAATCTCAAGGCATTCATTCATCGGTCTTCTGTCGCTGTGCATTGGTTTTTATTTTTCTAGAATTTCATATATGTCAGCCATGTAAAAAGTGTCTGTGATATTTTCTCTCTGGATTTTGATTTTTTGTTTTTTTTCAGTCAGAAAATGCTTCCAGATCCATTCAAGTGTGTCTCAGTAATATGGTCTTTTTTATTGTTGGGTAGTGTCCATTATATGGATATGCCACAATTTGTTTAAACATTCATCTCTTGATGGAAATGTTGGTTATTTCCATGTGTGGGTGATTATGAGTAAAGCTATGAATATTCAATACCAGTCTAGGTAGACATTTGTCTATTTGTCTTTATTTCTTTGGGGTAAATACCTAGAAGTGTAATTGTTGAGTTGTATGCTAAGTGTTTGTTTAACTTTGTGAGAAACTGCCAAATTACTTTGGATTGGTAGTTATTTTACATTCTCATCAACATTGTATTTAGAGTTCCTGTTACCAACACTTGGTATTGTCAGATATTTTTTAAACTTTATGCATTCTAGTGGATGTGTAGTAGAATCTCATCGTGGTTTTATATTGTGCTTCCCTGATGTCATCTTTTCATGTGCTTACTGACCATTTGTATATCTTCCTTAGTAAATTGTTGATTCAGCTATGTTTCCCGTTTTTGGACTGGATATCTACTTTTTATTATTAATTACAGGAGTAACATAGATTCTGTTTCTAGATATACTATGTGTTGCAAATATTTTCTAGATATACTATGTGTTGCAAATATTTTCACCTAGCCCATAGCTTGTCTTTTATTTTGAAGAGCACAATGTTTTAATTTTGATGGATCCAATTGTATCGATTTTTTTCTTTAATGGTTAGTGCTTTAGTGTCCCACCTAAGAAAGATTTACTTACATTTCTTCTTCTAGTTTAGTTTTTACATTCAAGGCAAAGCCATTTTTAGCCTATAATTTTGTGTATGATGTGAAGAAAGGCTGAGGTTCATTATCTTACAGATGTTTTTCAGTACCAGTTTTTGAAAAGATTATCCTTGTTCCTTTTAATTATTCTGTTGCCATTTTTAGAAATCAGTGGAACATATGGAAGCAAATTTCCTTACTCTTTTATTCCATTGCTCTATATGTCTAACTTTGCACCAGTACCACGGAATGTGGATTACTATTGCTTTATAGCAAGTCTTAAAATCAGGTGGTGTATTTTTCCTCTACTTGTTTCAAGGATTTTCTTATCGCTGGTTTTCAGCAATTTGATTATTATTTGCCTTAATGCAGTTTTCTTTGTATCCTGCTTTGGTTCACTAAGCTTTGTGTATGTGTGGATTTGCACTTTTTAAATTTTTGGAAAATGTGAGTTTTTGTCCTTTTCTTTTGGGACTCCAATTGCACCTTGGGTAGACAACTTGATATTGTCTCACTAATCTGTAAATCTCTGTACATTTTTTCTTCTTCTTCTCTCTCCTTCAATTTGAATAGTTTCTATTACTATCCTCTTTTTTCTGGTGGATAAACTTCTTTAATCATGTCCAACATTTCTTTAAGATACTGTATTTTTTAGACCTAGGGGCTTATTTCATTTGGTTCTTTTATATATTTTCCATCTATATCCTCCTTATATACATGTTTTCCTTTAAATCCTTGAATATATTTATAATATTCATTTTAACATCTTTTTCTATTGACTCTCTTGTCTCTGCCATTTCTGTGTCTGCTATCAGTGCTTAATTTTTCTCTTGAATATTGTTCTTATTTTCTAGCCCCTTTTACTGTCTAGTAAACATTTATTAGCTAGCAGACAATTTAAATTTGTTGTCTTTCTTTAAAGATTATTGATCACATTGAAACTTTCAAGACTTGATTTTAAGTTTTGTTAGGGCAGGTCTATAGTAGCCTTGACTCTCAACCAGTCCTCTCTCTCTCTCTCTCTCTCTCTCTCTCTCTCTCTCTCTCTCTCTCTCTCTCCTGTCTCCTGTCTCCTCTTTCCTCTTTCTTCTCTCCTCTCTCCTCTCTTCTGTATCTCACTGTCTATGAGTTCTCTGGGCCTCTATTGAATATCCTGGGTGTTTATAGGGATGTATGACCCCAGGGATTTATCAGTTTTAGCCTAGGTCCACGGGGGCAGGAATGAGGATTCAGTAAAGGTGTGAAGAGATAAATATATCCATTGGGGAGGGCAGGATGGGGAGAAGAGCTGCCTCAGCTCACTCTTAAGACTGGCTTCATGTTAGAAGCTGGTCACTTACTGGCTCCTATCAAGTCAGTTTTTCTATGTGGCTTGACTGTTTTCTCCTAGACTTTTAATTTGTTGGATTTTGGTTATCTTTACATTCAAATATTAATGTTGACAGCAGACATGGGCAAACAAAGAGTAATAATTGCTTACTGGTTTCTAGCGTAGTACACAAACACAGACTGAACAGGCACTGCTGACCCACGTATATTGGTTGATATTTGGTACTACAATTATATGGAATAAATCCTGTAAAAAAACAGTAATACTGACTTTCAAAACCTTTCAAATATGTTTAAAAGGTTAGATATTGTCTCTCTCTCTCTCTCTTTTTCTGAGTAATATTGAACCCCTATGAATTGGGTGTGTTTTTGTAGTAAAAGATTATATATACTATAATTTTACTAAATCATGGTCCATTAATTCAATCAATTCTTTCATACAGTAAGAAATAATAAACCTAGTTAAAATTCTTTTTTTTTTTCCTAGTTAAAATTCTTAAATTCAAGTTAGAAAAGCATGAACATGGAATATTTATAATACTGGAATACTGACTACCATAAATGTAATTTTTACCTAAAAAGATTGAATACTGCTTACATTTTGTATATTACATATTTAATGTATGTTGTATTATACATTTCTGTTTAAACAGATAAGCCATGGTATGCACTGATTCTGAATCTGCTGTGTCTCTAAGTTAAAATTATCTTGCAATCATCTATTTTGAGATCCTTAAGAAAGCAGTTTCCTTGTCTCTATTTTTCCATTATAATACTTTATCTAACATGACAATTACTATTTCATTGTCTCTGTTCTTTACATTAGAAATCAATGCTAATGAAAACCATAATTGATACAAATGAGTAGTACCTACTAACACAGGGAAATTCTTGCCGAAATATGAAGTATGGATGTATTTAAAATAATGTTATCTTAAACAAAAGCCTAGAACTACAGTAGCAAACTTATAGAAAATTCTGTTATTGGGTAAGAAATTATGGGGAGCATAGGAGAAGAGTTTGTTTAAGACATTCCAAAGGCTTTATGCATTTTTTTCAGTTTACCTCTTAATTTTCAGTTGGGGGATTGGAAGGGGTAAGATATAAAAGTAGTGGAAAACGAGCAATAAATTTTATTTTAACTTCAATTCAGAAGTGTTGAGGTTTTGATTTAATTCGGTGTAGAATTGTGTCCTCAATGCACTAAGAATATTGGCTTAAGTTAAAGTATTGGTAATGCTTCAGGGGTGGGGGAGCTTTTTTTTTCATCCTATTTAATTGCCATGGGCTTTTAGATGGCTCCTAAAGTGAATTAGGAAGTTCTTAGACATTTGGCAGTGAAGTGCAGGCCCAGGGAGTTTATGTGGATACACAGCTTCTGATTCTTGGATGGTGTGTTGATACTGTATATTTTTAATGGTTACATTTTTCCTTGACTAGTATAAAAGATTTACTGTTACAGTTTGTGTGTGGCCAGGCAGTGGCAAATGGAAAAGCTGTTTCCTGCTATTTAATTTAATTAGCCCAATCACGTGCCAGCCTTCGGGCATGTCACTTTGGACCTCTGTGGCTCTTTGTCTGTCAAAGAGATGGACAATATTGTGGCTTTGTTTGGTTGCTGGGCATGCTGCAGATAAAACCACTGAAATTCTGACTGTTTGTTTAACCAAATCTTTGCATTTTTACCATTTGGCTTTCATTTTCTTTTACAAAAAAAGATGACATTTTGGCCTTGAGAAGGTAAAAAATAAATATTGAGGATCTGAAGAAGAGCTGTTGCTCCTTGTGGCTTAATGTGGTATTGAGAATATTATCATTTTCTAATCAGAAATTTTTAGTTAAGTTTGTTACTAATTTTTTAAGTAGAAACTCAAGATAATCATCATTGAATCATTTTAACCCTAACTTACTTAGCTGATAAACTGTCATTTTATTTATTTTATTTTATTTATTTTTTTAAGGAGGGCACAGATCAACAGTGGCCCATGTAGGGATCGAACTGGAAACCTTGGTGTTATTAGCACCACGCTCTAACCAACTGAGCTAACCGGCCACCCCTGACAAACTGTTATTTTAAATCAAGTCTCCTTTTTTTGGTTCATGTATATATTTAATGTGATTTTCTTCACCTCGACAAATCTCTAAATCTTTCAGTAAGTTTATTACTGAAGAAGAAGATAATTTCATTTGATGTTTTGGGTAAGAATATTTTAGTTTTGTTTTGATTTCATAGAAAGTGGTTAACATGTTTAGTCACTTTAAGAATTGTTCCCAACATATTAGTCTTTCTTTCAAGGTCAACATTTTCTCTTTTAATTTTTAATTGGTATGTTCAAAGTTTAATAATTCTCTTTAATCATATGTAAGTCACTATTAAAGTCCTAATATTTTTTCAAGCTTTAACATTGGTGAAAAATATTTGAACAGAAACAGAAGATTAACAAATACATTCTGCAATTTAGGAATCTGATTTGCAATGAGGACCTCTGCCTAAATTTCCAGCTGAATTAACAAAAACTTCCTTGAGTCAGAGTGAATTATCCAAGATAATAAACTTAATATCTACATTTAAAATGAGATTGTCCCAAATTTGATATTCTTAATGCTTTTGCCATGACGGTCAGATATATCCGAATGAATATTTCCATCTTCTGATTGTGGATGGAAACATCCAGAAAGGAAGTTTAGGAAAGCAGGTGTACATTTTTCTATATTTTTGTGTTTTCCAAGAATGCATAACCATAGGACATTTTTATACATAAAAATTTCATTTATATACGAAGCAGCTCAAATTGTTATTAAATGCATAAAATAGTCAAAATACCATTTTTTTGTTTTTTTGTGGATTTCTGACACATTTTGGAAAAAAAACTTGAAATCAATTAACACAGCAAAGAGTTAATTAAGTTGCACACATGCACAGTTTAGAACTTCAAGAGGATTTGCATGTGCTGTTGGTGCACTGAGACAGAACATCTAGTCAGCATGCACTGCGGTACTAGGAGCCAAGATACAGCCCCTACCCTCTGACATCTCTTGACCTTTGAAGCAACCATAGGGCATACACTGAATAAATGACAATCGGTCTCATCTTTGTTCTAAAGCTATTAGATGTATTACTTTTCAATATATTAGGAATTTTTAAGAGAATTATTGCAGATTCGACTTGGATAGCATTTGCAAATAAGAAACTTACCTTTGATCTATTTTTAATTTTAAAAATGTTAAGGGACAACAGAAAAGGAAATTCAAATCTAAATATGTAAATCTCTTAACTAACATAATTCTTAAACATAAGTTACGTTCATATTACTGGCATTTACGAAGGTCTCATAGTTCATATGGCTGCTACCACCCATGCAAAGTATGAGTCTTATTAGGGACCCAGGAGCTGCATGGATTTTATGTTTTGTTTAAGGGCAAACGAACATCAACAACAAAGTGAAAGCTATGCTTTTATCTTCTAATGATTTTCATCCTCATTTCTTCAATATAGTTATACTTAAATATTCAATCATTGTGTCTATTTTCAGACTCATTGTATTTTATAGATTTTTAAAATATATGATTAATTTTTCATTTTCTTTTAAATGTATATTTAAAGTATGATTTTTCTGAGGGCACACACATACAATCACACAATGATTTTAGAATAAAGTAGTATCCACTTAAGAAAATCCATCTTGCTGGTAACTTTTTAAGAATGAATCTATTTTTAATATTGAGACACATCCATATTCTCTACAGAAAATAAACTTATAGTGGGAATACAGTAATTTTTCATAAAGCTCTGCTTTTTAGTACTGATGTTGTATTGATGTTACAACTGATGTTGATTTCCATCCTTTGGGGGTTGAATAATATACCATTGTATACACATACACACACACACACACACACACACATTTTCTTTATCCATTCACCCATCGATAAACATTTAGGTTGTGCCTACCTCTTGGCTATTATGAGTAATGCTACAATGAACATGGGTAAGCAATTATCTCTTTGAGATCCTGTTTCCAACTGCTTTGGATACATACCAAGAACTGGATCATAGGACAATTCTGTTTTTTTTTTTGAGGAACTTCCATATTGTTCTCCATAATGGATGCACCATGTTTTACATTCCTGATAACAGTACACAAGTGTTATAATTTCTCTACATCCTTGCCAGCTTTTGTTATTTTTGTTTGCCGGTTTGTTTATTTTAATAGTTCATATATCAGGTATGAGGTGATGTCTCAGGTGGTTTTGATTTGCATTTCCCTGATGATTTGTGATATTAATCATTATATGCTTTCTGTCAATTTGTATATTTCTTTTGAGAAATGTCTGTTTAAGTTCTTTGCCCATTAATCAGGTTGTATTTTTTGTTGTTGATATTGAGTTATAGGAGTTCATATATTTTGGATGTTGATCCCTTATTCGACATAAGATTTGAAAATACTTTCTCTCATTCTGTACATAGATTGCTTTTTCACTCATTGTTTCCTTTACTGCACTGAAGTTTTTAAGTTTGATGTAAGCCCATGTGACTATTTTTACTTTTGTTGTCTTTGATTATGGAGCTCTTTTTAATTTTAAAGTTTTATTTACTCTAAAATAAGAGAGTAGTAATTACTAACTCATGAGGATCAGAAAAACAATTTCAATAAATTTTGTTGGCAACTAAGAACTTTTATCAAAGCTATAATAAATTACTGAAAGGGTCTTGATTAACACAGAAACTAATACTTTTTAGATGATTAAAAGCATCTTTTGAGCTATATACTATTAATTGTGCTTTTCCTTTGAGCAAACATCCAATTTTTAAATGATGCATCTCTTAATAAGATTAAGGTCCTAAAAGCTGATATGGATTGGTTATTTTTTAATGACTTGGGACTCTTATTTCCTACCCTGAAAGGCAGTTGGCTTATAAAGTAATCATATATATATATATATATATATATATATATATACACACACATATATATATACATATATATATATATTTATATATAAACAACACACACAAACATATGTATGTATGTATATGTCTACTATATATATGAATATATATGTAACCCAACCTGACATATAAAGATGATAAAGTTTTATACTTTTATTGGCAGCTATCAGACAGACTAATGTTGAACGTCCCATCTTATTTTTAAAACTTCTTTTTCTTTGTTTTCTTTTACTTTCATATGGTTTCCTTCAAAATTCTAACTGGTTAAAAAAAAAGGTGTTGAATGTTAAAAGAAATAAGTCAAGTGAATGCTTACTTACTATTTTGAAGCAGAATAGACAAATAGATTTCCCCCTAAAGGAGACATGGGGGGCAGTGGGGATGGGGTGAGGGGGCTTACAAAATTTTTGATTTCATGAGTGAAAATAATCCAACTAAGTTATTCATAAAATATGTCTAAAAATTGTGAATGCCAATATATAAAGTTTAATAAAAGCAGTATTAAAAATAGTACAGAATGACAAAATTTATTATTGGCAGGGATATTTGGTCATGACAATAACAACAATAAAGGTATTATGTATTGAGAGTTAATCAAATGCCAAACACCATGCCCAGCAATTTACATATATTGTATCATTTAATCATCATCTTTAGTTACAGATGAAGCAATGGAGCCTTCAGAATAGTGAAACAGTTGCTTAAAGTCATATATCTAAGAAATGGTAGAGCTCAGATCCAACTTTAATCCAAATCCAGAGAGGTTGAGAGATGGCTTGGTGTCTCACAGCCAATTTTTGGTAATGTTATTACCACAACCAATTTGTGGTAATGTTATAATAGAGACCATTGAGTAAATTCAAAATATACTTCCATCATCTGCACATCAGAAACCAATTTACTACTGTGTTAAATTTTCAACCATCTGTTTCTTACTCCTCCCAATTATTTTGATGAGAATGTGCTAGCACTTGTAGAAGGAAAAGTCAAAGTGAAAAACGGAAACGAGTAAGAGTCAGGAAGCCATTGTATGAATGGCTTCACAGTTGTGGCCCTGCATTGTCTCTTCATACTAAATACATTCTTTACCAACTTTTAGTTCTTCTACTTAACTCTGGTTCATAAAACTCAATGGTCATGGTTTAGAAGACATTGCAAAATGTCCTTAATGGATCCTCAATTCTTCAATACTTACTTTTCACACTTGATGTCAGATTTACTTTATTTACTAAATTTGTTTTTGATTTACAATATATGTTCATTTTCTTTGCTCCTTAGTCCATATAAAACACACAACTTTAAATACTTACCTTGGCATAACTTCTTTGCAGTTGGCTCACCTATTCTCTACTTGCCCAATGAATTGTGCAGTTTTAACTCTGAATACCAACGTTTATACAAAATAATTTCCTTTTTCCAGTTTATAGTAAAACACTAGGTTTATAAGAAAGGTTGGAATCCTTTCTCCTTCATATGTAAAAATACTCACATTTTCCAACACAGTCAATAAACTGTTCAATATACGAGCTAGTAAGTAGCACTAGCTCAATTGTTTTAAGTAGATATAATTTAAATAAACCTTCCATTCAACTCACTGGTCATTCTGGTTTCCTTTATGTATATTTCCATGCAAAACCACAGACTATTTTAAGAGTGCAGAAACAACAGATATTGAAATGTGTAAGATTTAATTTGCAAAAACATTACCTTTTAATTGAGACTATCATAGAAGTCTTATTGATGAGACAGAAATTTCTGTATTGGAGTAAATAACACCTGCACTATTCAAAATTATTTTAGTGACTTTTGTATTCTTTCATTTTTACAACTCACGGCATTTCAGTATATATAATACATCATTATTTTGTTAATATAGTCAATATTTAGGTATCTTTAATACTCACTGAGAAATAAAACTTTTCAGTATATAGAGAACAGATCCAAGGAGGTGACCTCAAGGGCTTGAAGGTTAATTAATGGCCTAAGATAGCCTGACTCAAAATAAATAGGAATTCAGAAAGGGAGGGAGAGAGGAAGCTGTGTATTTCTTCAGGGTTTCACAGCTAGTTAGATGGGTGTATTTTATTATGTTTTCTCACAAGGGAGACACTTTCCTCCATTGTATGTTGAGGTATGGTCTCTTGTAATAAAGAACATTTTAGCCTTACTTAATAAATTTTCCCCATTATCTACTGTAAAATCTAGTGAGATAATCTTTTTACTTTATAGAGATTTTCCATAATGTAATGTGTAAAGGAGTGAGGTGGCTCAGATTTCCCTTTATAAGCTAACTAAAAGCATGGAAACCTGAAAAATAACCTATAGAACTTGAAAATTGAATGAAAATACCATATATATATATATATGTATGAGCTTATGTATGTATACATACACATCGTGTGTGTATATTATATTTTTCTAGTCATCATTTTGGTATTACTCTATTATTACTTCTCTTAGCTTGTTATCAACAAAAGTAGTAAACAGTAGGATTTCGAAGGCAACACCAAGAAGTATCATATCTCAGACAGCAAGAAAAGCTAAGGAAAAATGCTGTTGTATAAAGCTTCCCAGGGGCATAGGAAATGCTTGTCTGTAAACTTCTAAATAATGAATGCTGCATTTCTACCATATTTATATTCATATTTTATGAAAAATATGCAAATGTAAAAGATGATTTGCTTAACTCCAATTTCAGTTACTTGTTTAAGTCATTTGTTTTGGAAACGTTATCACCTATGACCAAATATATTGCTGATAAAAGCTAACTCATGAAAGGTTTCTTATTTGTAATTTCTCATAGTTTTCCTTTTCTTATTTTGATATTGAATTCTGGGCTTAGTTCTTAGACTTGACACATTTTTTTCCTGTTTACTTCTTTCTGAACTTCCTTCTTTTAATACATAATTACATAGCCTTTCAAATAGAAGGTAATTGGGTAGAAAATGAAATCTTACTGCTTCTACAGAAAATCTAGAAGGAGCACACATTCAGGGGAAATGCCTTTTAGTTTATCTTTAAATTGGAACAGGGCAAAGGTCACTAGCTGAAAGGAAGTCAAAATGACAAGGACCCTAACAGTTGCAAAAAAAAGGTTAAGACAAGTAAATATCTTTCCATGAGACACTTGGACTGTTGTTAGCTACCTGGCACAGACTATTTTCCTTTGAAATAAATTAAAACATCACTGGCTTAGATAAAGTAAGGAGAAGGTAGTCTAACTTACGGGAAGACTCAATTCTGATCTGCTTTAAAGGTTATTTCATTTTATTGTTTCTAAACCTGCATTCTCTTATATAAATTAAAACTAATATGTAGGAACAGCTAAATTAAAAATACAGTTCACAGAAGACTTATTGAAAAATAGCATCATAAACACGTACCATTAATAGCCAAAATTATGTTGCTAGAGCCTGCTAACCTCAGGGGCAAAATATATATATTTATTTTGGATTTTTAGGAATTTTCTCTTCTAAAAGTTGTAAGACGTTCCCAGTGAATACATTTTCCTGTCTCACTACGGAATCAATAGTGAGTTTAAACTAAGACACAGGAGACAGCACAGAGATTTCAGGCCTTAAGGCCAACATTACAATTTTCAAAATTCAGAAAATTTGAATTTTCTAGTGGGATTTTTAGTAGGACGTGGCTGAGAAGCAATGTCACCAAGGTCAGTGGTAATTGCTTCAGATAATCTAAATGGTCAGAGTAAAATGATTCAAATTGAGAGAGGAAGAAAAATAATTATAAGAAAAGGATCCCATCAAAAATGTTTAGAAATGTATTGAAAGTGCTCTAACTAAACAGCAGTGCCTGATATCCTTTGAGAGATTTTCACATTAAGGGTAAAGCTTTTGTTGGTTTATGGTTTGACAGCAATGTTGGTGCTAGTGAATTTTGTGCAACCACGAATCACAGTCAGGTTTAGTGCTTAGCATGATGGATTTACGGTCCATGATTTGCTTACAGCCATTAGGACCGCGAGCAGCCTAGTTTTTTTTTTTTTTTTTTAAACAGGATATCATCGATTTGGTTGGTGCTGTATTTTTCTGTGGCTATAGCTTACTTAAAATAAGCATTTTTAATGTACTTGCTAACTGTATCTAGGGAGAGGGAATAATCCACATCGTCCCGTTAAAGGGAGTAATTCCTTTATTAAAGAATCACATTCTTGTATATATCATATAAGGAAGGACACAAATTCCATTATAACGTTGTTAAGACATTTTTCCGTGGGTAGTTTTATCACCTTAAATCAAGACTGATTGGCATCAAACAGTGGTATTTCATCAAATGGCCTGAGCATCCTTGAGAAAGGCATAGAAGCAGGGACTGGAATGAGGCACCAGGCTTGATAAGCAACCCTGAGGGTTCAATTCCAGCCAGCACATTGCTGCCTGTTTCTCATCCCTTTCTGCAAGAGTTCCCTTATCTGATAGTAACTGAAGGGTTTTTTCATTCATTCTTCATATTCAAGAAAGCTAGACGCAAACTGAAGTGCTTTTAGTTTTTGAGTATAACTAGTAAGGAGACTTTACTGGTAATTAATATGCCAAGATGCAGAGAGCTGCAATTTGCGTTTATGAAACTCAAATATTTGCACGTCATATCCCACAGCTGTTCATAGATTGTATGATAAGACTATTGGGACATTTTATTTTTGTCGTGACTGGAAAATGGCATCTTTAAACTTTGACTCTCCTTTGCAGATTAAGGCTGAGAAGGTGGCTTTGAGCATAACGTTTTAGCCAATCCTTCTCTTGTGGAACAAAATTCCCTTCCGGCATTTATTTCTGTACTGTTAGGAGAGGTCTACATCCAAGTTCTCCTCTTCACTTGGTTCTTTTTTCGTGTTCTTCTCGTTCTGAAAGTGGAAAAGCTCCTTCTATTTTCACCGTCAAATTGCTAAAGTACCACTCATTCAAAAATATTGCTATAATATGCATTATGCATTTATTTCTTCCTAGAGAAGGAACAGTTGTATTTATTTAGAGAGAAACTGATATTTAAAATTGAACAAAGACAGGGTAATAAACTAATTTTGCAAACAAGATATACAGTATATAATTAGCATATTTTGGCATTGTACCTTTTTTTTTTTTGAAAGAACACCCAATGCAATATACAGATGATGTATTATAGAATTGTAAACTTGAAACCTATGTAATTTTATTAACCAATGTCACCCCAATAAATTTAATAAAATTTAAAAAGAAAAAAAAAGATGTCAGATTTGATAATAGAGATGTTTAATGTCCTTTAGGGAATTTGCCTGTCCTCACTCATAGAAAAGGCATATTTCTATGTGATCTTGTACTGTGTGATTATAGTTTCCTACTAAGGAATTATAGGGAAAACACACAAAAAATACTGATATTATTTGATATTTATTTAATGCATATTTATTTCAGAATTGCTCTTGTGGAATTCTATCTTAGAGAATTCTGAAAAAAATGCTAATTTTATTTGGTTTGGAATACTTACTCACGTGTAGAAGGTCTTTTCTTATTTGTGAATGGAACCTATATAATTAATGGAGGTGAGGGAACATGTTTGAGATAGGACTTCCGGGAGATTTGAGAAACATTAAACCATTCAGTTAAATTTGTGGACCCAAATTAATTTTCTGCATGTGAGGGTTATTTTTTGTTTCCTGATTTTAAAAAAAGGAAAGAAAACAAGGAAGGGAGGGAGGGAGGGAGGGAGGGAGGGAGGGAGGGAGAGAGAGAGAGAGAGAGAGAGAGAGAGAGAGAGAGAGAGAGAGAGAAAGAAAACATCTCTGCAATGTAAGAAAAAAAATATGTCCCGATTAATGCTAACAGGAGATGATCCAGAAATTTGATTTATTCCCCAAAATTTATCTAATGGGTTTGTTAGTTTCTTTGTATTGCTCTTTCTTATCTTATATTCATTTTAGTACCAAAGAGTAGAAGGACTGAAGTGAACAGCAACTAAATTATATGTAGATTTTCCCGTGGGCTATTAATATCTTGTTTCTGTGAGATGGAAGGAGTTGCTTGGTGGTTTCTGGCTTGGTAGCATGTGGCTTATAGGTTTACAGAGGAAGACATAGATTACCTGTGACATGAATGCTGATCTTCAACTGTTTTTTAACATACATTTCTTTTGGTTGTTTCCAGATTTATCATTGATTAGTATTTTCACATTTATGCATCCCCCATCTCACTCTGTGTGTGAAAAATGGCAGGCCTTTAGAATGGATAGTGTTCTAAATAAAAGTATCATCAAATGTGCTAATATTTCCATGCTAGGGAGAATTCAGGATAACATAGTCTGCAGTGGTAAAAGATCAAACGATCAGGATTGCCACTGCAGGGTAAACCATCTTGGTTCCCACCAGGTTACATGAACTAGACATACCAGAGAAGCCACTGAAGAGTTTCGCCAAAAGAGAACAGTTCTTTTTCACTGAAAAAGATGGTACCCTTTGCAGTGAGCACATCTTGTGTTTGAGTCCTGGGTCAGTCACTCATTTGTCCTCAGACCTCTTAAACTCGAGTCTTGAGTTCCTCCTTTATGAGATAGAGTTGATAACATCTATCTCCTGAGGTTGATGGTCAGCTTTAGATGGGAGAATATTTCAGATCTGTGCTTAGTATGGTAACTGTAGGTTGAAAATGAATGAAGAATCACTTTCCTTAAGCGCACATGGAAGTAGAGAGGCTGGTTGACCTTAGAATTTTCCAGACTGTGGTTTTTGACACATCAGTCAGAGAGATATTCTCTAGTCTGATGAATTTTAGACACTGCATTCTGTGAAAGCTTTCTGGAGATACGCAATATACTTTAGGAAATTAATGATTCTGTTAAGTCCAACGAATCAATTTATTTATGTTGTTTAACCTGACATTAAAAAATATGACCATGATATTTTTCAAATGTTACTGTTCTAGTGAACATACTTTTTTGAAACACTGACCTAGAACATTAAGCTCCTCCCATTCTAGTCTTTAGGTAACATAACTGAAGTGAAGTGTGACCTATAGCAAACTATGTCTCTTAACTTTTTTTCTGATATGTGGGAAAAAGAAGATTTGGGTCTAAGACCATTTATCTTAAACCAAGTTTGGCATTCCTTGTTCATCTCTGTTTAAAAAGAGTTTGTGGGCCACAAAAAGCTAATGAAGATCTGATTAGTATATATCACACTTTCTCAGCTAATGTGGCTATGTTCAGTTGTTTGTTGGTCCCATACATAAAAAGGGGCACTTAAAGCATCCAGAACTGACAATCTGGTTTCTTTCGCAAGCAATTTATATAAGTAGCTTTTTATAGTTTACAAAGAAAGTGCATCATTTGAGTACTGGCAAATAATGAATTTTTTTCTACCACTTTTTGGAGAAAAAACCCTACATTTTAGTTAGATATTTGCAGAGAAAGAAAATAGCTATATTCACTGGCTAGTGATAAATACATTTTCAATGTGATGTTTTGTATACTAATTTGGGGGTGGGACTTTTTAATTATTTTATGGAGGCAAAGTATACAGAACATATAGTTTATTTTTAAATATTAGCTAAGAATGAAAACTAAATCAATAGATATTAAAGCTCTGGGACACACAGGAAACAAATAAATTGTGATAAGGGTCATATCTGACACTTACTTGTTTAAAGGAGAGACAATCAAATCAAACAAAAAAAATCTTTGTTTCTATCCAGTTTATTGCAACATTTTCCTAACAGAATTTTGAGCTACATTTATTACAATTAACATTGTTCTTTGATTATTGTGTACTGGAAAGAACACCCTTGAATGGGAGAATAGATTAAATGTAAGACTTCCAATTGAATTATTGAGTAAACATAGCATTTTGTGTAACTTAACATCATTATATCTATATAGGATTATGTGGTATATCTGTTTTAACTAAGTATTTGATATTAGAGAAGAATGTGACTTAATTTTTAAAGAGAAAATTTAAAAATGCTTCCCCACCCCCATAGGGAGAAGAGAGAAGGAGAAAAAGGAGAAAGAATACACGCTGTTAGTCTTAGAGCAACACAAATTGATTGGTTGTCCAGTAAGGGCTGCTCCTTGAGCAGAAAGACTGGTTCTCGTACATATTTCATGACTTCAAGGAGACTGAGATTTCAAGGTCACTTCAGTGTCTGTAGTTGAAATAACCTCTTCATGTACTTCTGAAGTGACCCAGCCTCTGATATCTACTCTAACAAATTGTACGTGTAAAATTAAAGAATCACTAAATAAGTCATTTGCATCTTGTCATCTGCCTTAGAATGACATTTTATAAACCACATTTAAAATGTTGCTGTGCATTAGTAAGGAGAACTCATAGTTGTTTTCAAACACAGATTTAGAGAATGAAATTGAGGGTAGTAAACTAGTAGCCAACTAAAGCAAAACCAGCTGGAATGTTGGTAACCAATTATACACACAGGATCCAAGCAAAACATCTTGAATTGCTAGTCCCATAATAAATTATAGTTTTCACATTTGTATTTTGCAAGTGAAAACAGCATTAAGTTAAGCTTGTGAAATAAAGACCAAATGATGACATTTTTAATTCACCCACACCTATAATGAATGACTGGGTAGAACTGCTGCATCATTCAACAAATTGGATAACTGAGGTTGTAAAGCCCAAGGAACAGACCCTCCATGGCCAAAATGCAAGTGTAGATGGGAGAAAATGGGTGAGGAGGCAGAATCAATTGTCACGTAGAATCTAATGAATGTGGTGATCTCTCTTCCTCACAAGACCCATACCACATTCACCTAACACCCAAGGGGTTGTTATCTCATTTTCTTCAGAGTTAATTTTCTCTCTTTAACATAATGAGATAAAAGGATAAATGGGGTTAGTGTCCTCAGAGTGTTCAGAGGGCAAGAAATGGTCAAGAACTGGTTTATCTCCAAACTTCATTAGCCTATTAGATAACTGATGCAGGGGACCCCAATTAACTTAAAGAATGAGAGACTTCTAAGGAATGAGAGTCAGTCCCCACAATAATGGAACTTGGCCTCCTGCTACAGAAAGGAGACTCACAAATCCCCTGCGTGGAGCGAGCGGGACACTCCTGGATGGAGAGGATGGGCTGATTTATTTCTCTGGGGTGTCCTGGATAGTATCTACTCTGATTGACTCCCTTGATCTTGACATCAGTCACTTTGGAGTCAAGATAATGAAAACTGCATTCAAGAGGCCCGTCCAATTTATGCAAATGGTACTTTATCTTCAAAGAAGCAATATCTTTGGGAGAGTTTCTTTGCTATTTAAAAGTATTAATAAAAGAAAATGTATTTGTTATTTCCTCCCTTCTACTTCTTGTGTTCTCTAATTTACATAGGCATGAGGGTGACATTTTGTTTGTATTTTATTAAAACCCTTAGCTTTGTTGAGGCCTCGTGTAAGGAAGCTTAATTGCATTTAGTTTGAAGGTCGCTGTATGGAATTAGCAAGGACATAAGTGAGACATAAGCATTGTTCTAAACAAAGTCACACACTTTAGTACGTCTTGAGACTGGATCTCTTGAGCCAAGATGCCTGAAGGAAACTCAGTCTTGGAACTGAACAGGTGTTCCTTAGGGTGATAGGGCAAAAATGCTGGCACTATTAGCAATTACATCTGTAGATGTACCTTGTGCTACCACTCAGATTAGAGAAGAATCATGTTATGTCTTTATGTGGACTATTGAGGGAAGGAACATAAGAAAATGCACATGGTGGAAATATTAGAATCATGGGGAATTCTGTGTTTCCCTATCTTTTCTGCCATGCTATTTACCAAATAATATCTACATCAAAATTGCAACAATAGATGAGGATTGTGTTTACACAACACAGTCCATGTTTACTTGACATTTAGCAGATTGATTTTTGAAAGAGTGTCTAAGCTTCCCCTGAGATACACAGAAGGAACCTGTTATACAGCCTGGCGATACTTTTCAGTGACCAGCATGGAATTTAGAGAGCAATGGTGAAAGACTGAGTAGACGGTTTGCGTGATAATCTTTCTGGAGTTTTCAAAATGTTGCCAGTATTATAGATACAGGATTTATTTTGACCTTGATGTCAGGTTTGTGTTCCTTAGTATTCTGAATTTAGAATGAATGGGTGGTTTATGACCATCCAACAGAAGCTTAGCCTCACCTGAACTTCAACAACAACCAAAAAAAAAGAAAAAAAGAAAAAGAAAAGGCACACAACTTTAGGAACTGTTCGTGTTCTTGAGAAAAACCAGTACCTAAAGGATATCTCAGTTTTCTCTCACATTTCTATCTGTTTTCTTGCCAGTGTTTTGCATATACTGTACCTAAATGGTAATTTTTTTCTGTGACTATTTCACATGTGACAACTTTGCTGAGGGCACTCTGTTACTTTATTTTTGAAAGTTAGAATCTATACTATCTTTTGTCATAAAACTATGCTGCTTTGTGTAACACATATAGTTAAAGTGTGACAGATGCTTTGATTTTTAATATAATTTTTTGTCTTTTCCTTAGTATTTTCAATCAGATAGTAACCATTCACTGGATCCATTTACATGGTATTCCAAAATGATGTCTTTAAATCAAACAGGCTTTTACTTCAAACTAATCACTAAAATAGATTGGCTGTGAAATTATAATTAAGTTATCTCAAACTTCACCCAAGATGTAACACTATATTACAGTGGCATAGTTATATAACTATAATTATATGTTGTTAATTATTACATAGTATAACAGAACATATTATATATTATGTAGTTATATTATAGTTACATGAGCACTATCCTGATTGACCTGAGGTCATTCTGATTATTACCTGAATGAGGACTTGTATGGCTGTACAATTGTTTGTGGTATTCACAACATGCAACAACCATTTGGCATAGGCAGTGATCACACAGAGCAGAGGCAGTAACAGTCATCACACACTTATTGAACATCATCAGCCTCGGGCAAGAGATATGACTACAAAATATTTGTTGGAGTTCTCATTCTTCCCTCAAACAAACAAACTTTTTGAGGAGAAATGAATAAGAGAAAACAGGAGAGTTGCTTTGCTAGAGAAGACACAAATGCAAGTTCTTAGAGTTGGGCTAAGAATAAAAGACGGCCTGAGGAATGCGTTCAAAGTCCCAAATACTGAATTACAAAGAATCTCCTTCTAAAAAGGGTCTAGCAGTTTCCCTGCAGCAGCCGGTAAACCCTGCAGCAGTTTCCCTGAGATGAAGTCAAGGCAGAGGTTCATAAGGACAAATCCTAGTCTGTGGGAGATGGGCTCATTGGCATGTCTTTCACATTAGAAAGGCCTACATGCTTTCCCACCCATTGATGTGTTTCCTCCGTTTTAACTTTTTAATCAGAAGGAGTAAATAATCATTGCAGAAAATTGGCATAAACAAACGAGTATAAAAAACAGGTGAAAAATCACCCATAATGCCACCACCCCAAAGCAAATACTGTTAACATTTTTGCATGTTTCCTTCTAGACTCTCTCTGTCTCTTTCTCAAATTACCTTGCTGTTTTGCAGTTAAGACAAATATTTCTTCCGTTGGCTAACATCTAAATTTTTAGGTAAAAATACTGTCCCCTTCCATCTTCTTTCAATTGCAATGCTACATACATTAATACTATTTAGAGTGGCTAATCTTTTAGACATCGATCTTCCTAATGTGTTCAGGTGGCTATTATCTGTCCCCAAGTCACCAAGTTTTGCTCAGTCTTCACTGAACCTGTGAGGAAATTCCTCTCAGGGATCTTGGGAGCAGCCAAGAGTTCAGAGTTCAAGCATTCCTTTCTCTGGTTCAAAATGGAAGGAAACAGATTTTTTGGTATGCTCAACACATTTTCATTTTAGGGTTGGATATCACATGGTGAGTGTTGTCAGTGTTAAAACCTTGTCCTAAAAAAAAAAATGGGGGTGGGGTAGTTATGGAATTGTGTGGTGAACCCTAAACACTTCATAAACCAATGACATCATGAATAATGCGAAGATTAGACCTACTAGGAAAAAATGCATGAGCAAAAATTATAGGATTATGAAGTCATGAGAGTAAGAGGGGAAACTTACCCATTATCATAAATGCAGATTATAACCCTGGGAACATTTCACTAAATACATTAAAAATATGTTTTGATCAGACGTTAAAATTTGCTCAAGGAATTGATAGTAATATAAGTAAGCCCTTTGTTCTTTCTCTCCCCCTCCACCAAACGACTAAATAAACTTTATTTTTAAGTTGAAAGGACCTTTCTAAAATTCCTCATTCTTAATGCTCTAAAACGCCCTGGTTCAGAAAATTAAATTACACTATTTTTATCTGTTTGAGATCAGCTCTGTTTCCTCCTTTGCTTTGTGTTTACTTTCCTGCAGTAGCTGACATCAAAATGTTTTCTGGAATGCTGGGACTAAATAGGTTATGCTTAACTCAATATCTAATACAAATAGCCCTGGGGAGCTTCAGCGACACAATCATAAAAGCTATAGTTTCTTTTAATAGCTTGCCACACTTTGCTGATATAGTATTTCTCTAATCACCAATCTTTATGTGCCTTCCTGACCTTGGAGCTCTCAGCCCAAATGGCTTTGTGGTATCAAAGGCCTATGTCATTGGAAGAGTGAATGGCTTTCATTTTTCCCCTTGAAACTTCCGGTTCCTGGCATCTGTAAAGAATTACTCCAAGTGGTGTTTCGCTGCCTTGCGGCCACTGCCCTATCCAATGGAAGTGACTTTTCCCAGAAAGGTCACAGTGGTCAGTAATAGGTGGATATTGCATTCAGGGAGGAGGGAATTCTGATTTCTGTTTTTGGGGTTTTTTGTTTTTTGTTTTGTTTTTTGCTTTCCTGTTACAATAGTCATTATTCTTGCATCACATTAGTTGTTAAAAATCCAAGTCACGTTTTAATTGCAAAATATATTTCAACAGGAAAGGGTACACTCTGTCTTGTCTTAAGACTGAAAAGGTTAGCAACAAGCTTCATAAAGTCATCCCGTCTATTGGGGAAAAATAAACTTCCATTTACACCTTTGGGGGGATTACTTTTTGACAGTGCCCATGAATTCATCTTCAGAATCTGTTCATCTCTGCAACCTAAAAAGGATACAAAATGAGTGGCACTGGAATGATTCAGAGTCTCAAATATGCAGATTCTGTCCCATAACATAACTGTAAACTGGAGCAACTACTGAGACCCCGGACTTCTGATTCATGTCTTATTTTAAATTGCATTTCTCAATACCATTATGTTTTAAGTATTCTGCATAGTTAATAGCAGGGGACTGCAGGGATGTATTTCTAGGATACTGGCTTAGACAGGAATTCTGGGTAATGGGTAGCATTTCCAAACATTACAAGGAGTGAGTTGCTTTTAAATAATTTTTTACCTTCTGTGTGTATTAGAATCTTCAAAGAAAAAGAGATATGGTGGGAGGGAGACAGAAGTAATATAGAATACTGAAGAAAACTGTGAGGTAATTTGATGTATTTCCAGTGAGGATTTCTTAATGCAAGGAAGAAGAGTGTATTAAAAAAATTGATATAGAAGAACATGATTACAAAATTGAGAAGTACTTGAATGGCATGCAATTTCATCTATCACTCTATGTATTTATTTATATAAAATATATACATACTTTTACTACTGTAATGAACACCCACTCCTGGGAATGTTCACTGTCCACAATTATCTAAATTTCTTGATTTTCCCCCTAGTTCTTAGAATATTATTTTATGTATATTAGATGCTCCCCCATTGATTTCCAGTTTATGCTAATTTATTTTTTTAATATATTTTAATACTACTGAGGATAAAACTAGAAAGTAAAATTCTTCTCTAATTCCATTTAAGTCCCTTAGTATTTGGGTACATTTTCTTTAAAGTCTTTATTTTTGTTTATTTTATATATAAAATATATAGAATTCTTACAAAATTGAATTCATTAAAGGTACAATCTTGTACAGTGTTTTTTTTTCTACATATAGTTTAGCATTGTTCCATGTTACTGAATATTCTTAAAAACCATGGTTTTCTGGAATAACTGGAATACCTTAAAATGAATACCTATTTAAGAAAATGGGTATATATTAAAAAGGTACATGTATATCTTAAAAAGGAATACCTACTTAAGAAAATAGGTCTCATAGATGATGGTGATAGAGTAACAGGCAAGCTTGTCCTGGCATTGGAAGCTTCTAGAAAAAGAAAAAAAAAATGTCTCCTTTTTTGGAGAGGTAACATTTGTGAAAATCTTGAGGTCTTAGCGCAGTTAGGGAATTTGTTTCCTCTCCTTGCACAACTGTGTGTGTGTGTGTGTGTGTGTGTGTGTGGCGGTGGGGGTGCTACTGGTGGAGAATTTTTGAAGTCTTTGGATTTCTGTGAAACGCACAGGAGTCTTATGAATGAGTTGCCTTGTCTTTATTATGTTGACACCCCTGTTGCCCTTCATTGTCCCCTGCAGCCTTTTACATAAAGATTGGTGACAGCAGGATTGCCTTTCTAGAGTTTAGTTTCCTGAAAATAACTGCAATAGCTAATCTTTTTATCAAGATGAAATCAGGGCTTAGGCTGTCTTTTAGTTCTGTGTGTAAGTAATAATTTTAAAACACTCTAAGCCTTAGCTGGATTTATAGTTCCAGTTTTGCAGGAATGATATTGAGTGGGTTACATTTTGCTCAGTAACAAACAAGCTTAAAACACAGTGGCTTAAAACAATAAAGATGTATTGTTTCTCATGCATCTGCTGATTAGGTGGTGGTTCTTCTGTTCTAAGCCAGCTCAGGTAAGGCAGAATAGTCTAGGATGGCCCCTGTCACATGTCGGGGAAGCTGGCATGGCTGGGAATGCTGGGGTCCTCTCTCTGTGTGGTCTTTCATCTTCCAGGAGACTAGGCCTGGTGTGCTCGTAGTATGGTACAAGGGTTCGCAGTAACCAGGAGGGGCATGCCCAAGTGGGCAATGCCTGCTTCAAGTGTCTGCTTCTGTCAAACTTGCTATTGATTGGTCAAAACATATCACATGGCCCAGCTCAGAGTCCCCATGAGAGGGGACTGCTTTAAGACGTGTATAAAAAGGAATGATTAGTGGGAACACTTGCAGCTATATTATACCATTACCATCGCTCTAATTTCTCAAATCCGTGTCAATTAGACAAATAGAGGATCTAATTTCAAAATTTTAGTAATTGTTACATGTGTGTTTCTGCAAAATTCATATTAGGATCAATAAACCTGAATATATAGAAACTTTAAAAAAAAAAAAACAACATAGTGGTTTTTCTCTTTAAGCAAAAACAAAACAAAACAAACAAAACAAAACAAGAAACCCAACCCTGTGAGAGAATTGGACTTTCTCCCAGCTTTATAGGCTATCATTCTAGTCATCTGAAATATTTAGGAGAATAATGAATGCATGTGTTTTAACACAACTGTGATATGGCATGCCAAAAAGACACTTTTAATTCTCTTATTTATCACAACAATTTATCCTGTTATGCCATCTGTTTAAAAAATAACAATTTATTGTAAACTAGTACTATGAAACTCAACTGATTAGTATTTACATCTAGTTTCAGATGAAGGCAGTTTATTAAAGATAAATCATTTTATTAGCAGCTCTTAGATAGATTATATGTGTGTGTATACACACACACACACACACACACACTACATGTTTTGCGTAACATAAAATGCAATACTGTTTCAAATTTTTAATTTTTTAAAATAAGACTCAATTACAAATATTGTTCCCATATTGGGAAGATAAAACCTTGGGTAATTTGTAGATAAAGGCATCTCTCAATAGTTCATATATGAAATAGATAGGGAACATCTATCAAGTTCCAAAGATATTCCAGATTCCCACAGATCAGTAGTATCCTACGTATAGGTATGATTTCCCATAAATCCATCTGTAGAGTGCGTAGAGATAGAAGCATGCATACTGGACGCAGACGTGGGTTACAATTCTGGCTCTAATGTTACTTACTGTGAAACCTTGAGCAAAATCCTCCAATTCTATGTGTTTCCATAGGGATGTAGTGGAGTTAAATACTTAAAGGGTATGTAGAAAGTCTCAGTGTTATTGCCTTTCCTCCTTTCTTTTTCACTTGTTTTCTTACTATTTACTTCAACTACTAAAAGCAGTTGAAACCTTCCTGATAAGTTGCTCATGGGACAGTTTGGGAGCAAGGAAGGAGACTGAAATTGCGATTCTGGATTCGTCTGAGTGTCACGGGCCCAAGTAGAGGGACAGACGAGTGGCACCAGTGTCAGATCCATCTTTTCATGGTTGTTTTCTCCTCTCTTCAATTTTCCTCTGGTCAGTGTTTTCAGGGGCCTGATCATTTCACTGCATACCAATAATCGGATTGCTCTGCCAGCCCCGAGTGCTATTATTGTTTTAAGAAAAAGGCACTCTGGGGCCATGATGAGAACTTAAAATATTAACACCGAATTGTAAGTGAGTTCATGGATACGCTGGTGCTTGCAGCACCTCCAGAAAGTAGATGGGTGAGCGGGATGAAAGTCAGCAACTGGGGTGCTGCCTGCAAGGCCTTACCATTTCTGTGATTTAAATTTGTGTTTTTGCTAAACATTAGATGCTTAATTTGCCAGTGGGTCAGAATCAAAAACACTTCAGGACAACCATAAGGCTACCCTGAGAGAACCCAGGGACAAGCTAATTAGGAATAAAGAGGTGAGATGGAGAAGAGGGTGTATCTGGGTAACTTCACAGGGTGAAATCCCCACATGGGTGGTGGCAGCTCGGAAATCTGCATAGTAACAAACCTGTCACAAATCAAGGACAACTCCACAGAACAATTAGAATTAACATTTCACTCTGACATTTATCAAAAATTTCTGCTTGCATTTTATTCTTTGCAACGAAAACTGTGGTTTTGTCCTAACATTTACTAAACTGCTGCCTAACTTTAAACATCCCATTGTACGCTTTGTACTTTCTGCTACAAAAGTAAACAAAAGTTATATCTTTTGAAATCCTCACATCCCAGATGAATCCTAAATTTATTCTATTTAAATGACAATTACACATTTTGAAATCTACACATATTATATGAATCCTACACTTATTCCATTTGAACGACAAATGCTGTAAGAATTCAAGAAAATATTAAACATCATATGTCAGATCATATCTGTTTCAATGACCTCTTCTTCAAAACCTGGTTCATTTTACTCTTCCCTAAAACCTCTCTAAACTGAATAAAAGAAAACTAGATATTCTGAGTATGTTATATATATTTTTTTCTTAATAAAAGAAACACAATTCTGATTTTCCAACGTCCATTCAATATAACCCATACTTTAAATGTTTTATTTCTGAATAGAAGCTCAGAGGAAACAACAAAAAAAATTAAAACATTATGGTATTTTGTAAGCTGTAATGTAATTATATTCCTGACTTCCTATTTTCATCACATTATTATGGCTGTTCATATATCAGGATACACCATTTCCTCAAATAATTAATTTTTGAAATAAATAAAATACATCAAAACTCACAATAAGGGTAAAACTCCATTGTCAGATGGTCAGTTATGCAAATTAATAACTGATTTTTAAGAAGACAAAGATATGTTAGAGCAAATCAATATTTGCATTTCTCTGTTTGAATCTCTTGCTCAAGTCTTCCACATAAAGGCACAAACTGGTATGTTCCCAATTCCATCTTTTTAATATTACCCAGGGTTTTAAGACAGAGTGAGCTAATGGATGAAATATTATAGGGTATTTACCAAAGATTCCAAATTGAAAGCGTTGGGGAGAAAACAATGCAATGCGATTACGTAGCAGACCGGTCTGAAAAAAAAAAAGTAAATAAAAAGGGAAGAAAACTATGCTAATTCACTGTCCCAGACCCCTCTCCGCTCCTGGGCAGTGTTATTATATTCCTATTTCTTCCTCCAGACAGAGCAATACAAGTGTGATCAGGAGATGCTCCTTCATTGCCTCCCTTGTCTCCATAACACAGGCGTACATTTACTATTACTGATTTTAGCTACTTCCTTTTGCATATTCCCACAACCATATCCTAGGCCAAGTCCTGACCTTGCCCTGCTTGACAAATGTGGCATCCCTGCCACTCCTGGGCTAGGGAAAGAGGGTGGCTGGGCGAAAAGCAATGTCAAAAATATCCCTTCAAAACAAGAAGCATACCCTGCTACTGTCAGCTGTTAAATCCTCTTCGAGAGCCCAGGCATGTCCTTGCTGTGATTAGGACCCAGTTGCACCAGTGTTCTCTGCCTGGCCTGCCTGCACGCACAGCCTTAGCAAGATTTAAGTTGTCACATATGGAAAAAGGGAGTCTCAGATTCCCAAAGGGGCATCTCTTATGCTGCCTCCACTTCAGCTCACATGCTTCTTCTTCCATGACTTTATTGACTTTGGAAGATTTTGGACTTTTCCTCGTTTAAAAATATTAGATGTATTGTGAGCTCTCCCTTACCTTTTGTAATTTTATTCCTACTCTTCCATGTATTGCAAAAAGCTTTATTGCAATCCATTTTTCCTTCAAAATTTTAAAAAGTGGCTCTAAGTACTTAATTGAATTTTTAAGTCTGAATTCTCCTTAAATGACTGACACAGTCTCATTGCCAGCCACATGCTTGGATGACAATTGGACATTCTCAAATGACATTCTCATCTGCTTTGGCCTTTATATTCTATTCCTTTTAGTTACTTCAAAAATAGGATTGGAACAAGTTTCAAGTCAAGAATTTGCTCAAACTCTAAACATCAGTGATTTCAATAGCTGATAAAACACTAAATCTGACATTAAACATCCGGGCAGCAGAAGTATTTTCTTGAATAAACACAGACTGGACAATACTTTTTTTTTAAGTCCATGCAGTCTACCTATGTCGAGCAGTTTAATACTGAATGACAGTATAATAAATTAAGACAGAGGGAACAGAGGAATAAAATATCAATTACCATTGGTTAAAAAGGGATTCCAACATTGTACAGGAAATGAAATACTTTTTGTAATGATATGAAGAAATGGATAGATCAGCCCTGTCCAACAGAAATATAATGGAGTCCACATATGTGATTTTATATTTTCTAGTAGTCACTTTAAAAATAAATAAGAAGGTAAAATTATTTTTAATAATATACTTTTATTTTATTCAATATGTTTCACCCAATATATTAAATATATTGTCAGGGCTTATGATAAAATAATTTAGTGAGATCCTGTGCTTAAAGACATAAAGTAAATGTTTATTTATTTACTTATTTTTTTTTACTACCGGAGTCCAGATCCTTTAACATGCTGATAGGTGTTCTGGACTATAAACATGGGATCCAACAGGATTTCCCAACCTCAGCACTATTGACATCCCAAAATGTCAGCTCAATAATTTTTTGTTATGTGGGGGCTCTCCTGTGTGCTTTTAGTATTTTAGCAGCATCTCTTACTCCTTCCTACTGGATGCCAGTAGCACCCCCCTCCATACCCCTTTACCAGTTGGGACAACCAAAAATGTCTCTAGACATCGTTGAATGTCCTGTGGTGTGCAAAATTCACCCCCACTGAGGATGACTGGGGTGATGTGTGAAGCATGACCCCTCTCATTTGCTCACATCTGCTTATCTAAATGGCTTTACATCATGTATTCCAACTGAATAGACAGATAGATAGATAGATAGATAGATAGATAGATAGATAGATAGATAGATAGATAGATATCCATGTTTATTAAATGGATTGAATTGTAGTTGATTCTTGAACAAAGTGGGGGTTAGGGGCACTGACCCCTGCACAGTAGAAAATCTGCTTAAGACTTCTGACTTCCCCAAAACTTTACAGTTCCTCAGGGGATTGGTTCCAGGAATTCCCATGACTACCAAACTCCACAGATGCTCAAGTCCTCTATATAAAATGGCCTAGAACAATGCATACAGTCAGCCTTCCACATCCACAGATTCCCAACCATAGATCGAAAATACTGTTTTTGATCTGCAGTTGGAGTCCCCGTATGTGGAAGGTCAACTGTAAATTTATTGAAAAAAACCTACATTAAGTGGACCTGAACAGTTTAAACTCAAGTGTTCAAGGTTCAACTGTAATTTAAAGCATTTTAGACTTCTAGGCATTAGAACATATTTCACTGGAGCGAAACGTGAACCTATACTCAGTAGCTAACTTAAATCTATAGTTGAAAGGAATAATCTCATTGATTTCTGGGCAGACTTGTGTCATTGGAGACCTAAATCCTGACTCATCTGTTTGAATGAAACCTTTCCCAGTCTTTTCCCTTATGATTGGGAAATGTCTCATCCCTCTTGCCTTTGTGCCAAAAGATCTAGCGCCTCTGAAAAGTTTCCTGTTTTTGCTTTCCTTTTCCCAAGTAGTAATATAATTTCCAAACTGCCAAAGCAAACCTAAACATTTCATTTGTATAATTAAGTTTCCTTATGCTTGCTGATGACATGTCCGACCTATTTCTTTTCTCCAAAACTGTAAACACCTTGAGGTTAAGGACTTTGTTGATTTTTAATACCTATCATGGATCAAGGAAACTTGTGAGTAATATAATATTTACTTGATGGTTGAGATTAAAAATGGAATGTTTTTATGAAAACAGCCTATTCCTAATAATTTTTATTTTTCCAAGTTTTACTTTGCAATTTGGCCCACTGCTTCATTTGACACCATTTATATTCTGGACACTGGGCTGGGTGCTGGGCAAAAAGCTTACACTTTAACCTGAAAATGATACCGTGTTTTCCCGAAAATAAGACCTAGCCGGACCATCAGCTTTAATGCATTTTTTTGGAGCAAAAATTAATATAAGACCCGGTCTTTAATATAATATAATACCCAGTCTTAAATAATATAAGGCCAGGTATAATATAATACCCAGTCTTAAATAATATAAGGCCAGGTATAATATAATATAATATAATATAATATAATATAATATAATATAATATAATAAATACCAAGTCTCATATTAATTTTTGCTCCAAAAGACACGTTAGAGCTGATGGTCCGGCTACGTCTTATTTTCGGGGAAACATGGGATTTTGTATCTAGGGAATTTGACAATGTCTACTGACATTTTTGGTTATCACAACTGGGGTGCTCCTGACATCTAGTTAGTAGAGGTGAAAGATGCTGCTCAACATCCTGCAATACACAGGACAGAATTCCACAACCAAGAATTACCTGGCCCAATATGTCAGCCATGCTCAGGTTGAGAAACCTTATGAAGAGAAGGACAAGTCACCAACAATTTAAATAAAAGTGGTGTATGTCACAATAAGTGTTAGGAATAGGATGTCATATGAGCTTAGAAAAGGAATAAGAATCCAGAGTGCATGACTGAGAAATAGGAAAGTCTCCCTGGAGGAGATAAGCTAGGCTGGGTGTCCAGGTTGGAAACCAGTGAAGGATGAGGTATTGGTTACCCCCAGGAAAAAAGTATGGAAATAGAGCCAAGCGCTAAGGAGGGAGCTCCAGGAAAGCCGACTTTCAAAGGCAAGGCCAGGAAGAAGAATGTTCAAAGGGAATGATAGGGAGGAACTAGAGGGTGGAAAGCAGGGAGATGGATTCTTTCTAAGGAAATTGGAAGCCAGAATAGAAGGAGAGAATCAAGGTGAGAATCACTAACAATGTCAAGTACCTCAGAGAAGCTGAGTGAGATAAACCAGAAAAGTCTTTTTAACATTGCTGAAGATTCATTGGTAACTTTAATAAGGAATCTCAAGTGAAGGAGGTAGAAGATAGATTGTCTTAGGCAGAGAATTGAATGGGAGGAGAGAAAAAGTATGGATTTATCTTTAGGAAGCATGTTTATTAGACTCAAAACAGTCTAATAAAGAATGTATATAAATTGTGACAAATAGAATGTAACACTATCCAAGCAATAACAGACATGTTTGTGAGGGGAGATTAAGACTGGAAAAATGTCACAGTGAATGGAAAAAACAAGATGCAAATTTTTATGCAATACAATAACCAATATTTTTTATAGGCAGAGAAAAACAAAACTAAATCAGCAAAACCAAGAAATTAACAATTGTCATCCTTGAGTGGTATACATAATGGGCAATTATTATTTTCTTCTTTGAAAATCTTTATTCTCCAAATAAAATTGGAGGAAACCCTTTTTTTTTAAGAGGCTTGGCTGAGAAAGAAAAGAGAAAGTTTTGGCAGTAACTTGAAGAGCATACAAGGAGGGAAAAGGAGTGTGTGTGTGTGTGTGTGTGTGTGTGTGTGTGTATTTGAGTTGGAAGCAATGAGAACATTTTTGTACATTGAGGGGAAAGAGCCAGTACACTGCGAGAGGTTGAAGATACAGGAGCATGGATGATTGATGGAGTACATCCCTGAGGGAGCAGGAGGGGATGGAATCCAGATCACAGGTGGTGGGATTAGCTTTGGCTAAGAGGAGAGACATCACTTCAACTGAAAAATGAGGAAAAGAGGTAAGGATGGATGTGGGTGCTGATAAGAATGTAGAGGAGGGGGCAGGAAGTTGAGGGAGGAGCTGTCTGTTGGCCTCTGTTTCCTTTGTGAAGTGGAAGGTGAGGTCATTTGCTGATTGGGGTCAAGGGTTTACGGAGAATGATGGGAATTTGGAAGGGCTACTAAGGGGAGAGAGGGAGGAAGGGGACTTGGGACCTACACACAGATTGTCCAGCTGACTTGAGAGGCCAGCTGAGGCTGAAGACTGAATTTTTAATGAAGGGCACCTATTTCTGTATCCATATGGTTTTTCTTGCTGCACTCTGCAACATTAATTTTAAAATAAAGGACGCAAGTAATGAGACTCATCAGAAGGTTGCAGATTTGGGGGGAGGCCCTGCAGAGACACCATTCTTTTGAGTGTTTGAAGTGATAAACAATGGAGTTTATGCTAGAAAGGGACAGAAATAAAGCCAGAAGAGAGCTGAAGGAAATGAAGTCACAATGAGGTCTACAAGCCAAAGGAATGGGAGACAGGGAGTGAGAGAACTTGAATAATGAGAGATTTCAGCTAAGCATGGGGGTGAAATTCTAGGGATGAAAGATTACTAGTTGGAGGTAAGAGGTGTAGGTCAGCCAGTGTCTCTACGGTCTCTCCAAGCTAGAATGGTCACTGGACAGTGAAAGCACAGCTTCTGGTCATATGGGGAACACAGAAACTCTCACAAAACAAAACAAAAATTTCATGTAGATTAAAGTACTCTATCAATCTCTCTCTCTCTCTCTACACACACACACACACACACACACACACGTGTACACACACATACCCCTACAAGTATATAATTTGAAATATTACTAATAATGTAGCTGTTAAAACGGACTACCATCCAAGCAAACAGAACATTGAACCTTGTTTCAATACCAGAAGCTTAATTGCTCTATGCTCATGAACAAGTCACTTTTGCATTAAAAAGTTTACCATTTGCGACAACATGGATGGATCTTGAGATTAACATGCTGAGTGAAATAAGTCAGACAGAAAAAGTCCGGAACCATATGACTTCACTGATACGTGGTGTATAAAACTGAAAACAACAAAAGAACAAGACAAACAAATGAAGAAACAAAAACTCATAGACACAGACAATAGTTTAATTGTTACCAGAGGGTAAGGGGGGTGGGAGGTGGTAGATGAGGGTAAGGGGGATCCAATATATGGTGATGGAAAGAACACTGACTCTGGGTGGTGAACACACGATGTGATTTATAGATGATGTAATACAGAATTGTACACCTGAAATCTACGTAACTTTACTAACAACTGTCACCCCAATAAACTTTAATTACAAAAAAAATTTCATTTGGAAATAGGTTAAATTAGAGCTATTAAATTTTTTTTTGTTATTAAAGTTTATTGGGGTGACAATTGTTAGTAAAGTTACGTAGATTTTAGGTGTACAATTCTGTATTACATCATCTATATATCACATTGTGTATTCACAACCCAGAGTCAGTTCTCTTTCCATCACCATATGTTGGATGCCCTTAACCCTCATCTACCGCCTCCCTCCCCCTTACCCTCTGGTGACCCCTAAACTGTTGTTTGTGTTTATGAGTTTTTGTTTCTTCATTTGTTTGTTTTATTCTTTTGTTGTTTTCAGTTTTATATACCACGTATCAGTGAAGTCATATGGTTCTGGACTTTTTCTGTCTGACTTATTTCGCTCAGCATAATAATCTCAAGATCTAGCCATGTTGTTGCAAATGGTACTATTTCATCTTTTCTTATGGCAGGATAGCATTCCATTGTGTATATATACCATAACTTCTTTATCCAATCATCTATAGAAGGCAAGGAATTAAAAGCTAAAATAAATGAATGGCACTATATCAAACTAAAAAGCTTCTGCACAGCAAAAGAAACCATGGACAAAATAAAGAGGCAACCAACCAAATGGGAGAAGATTCTTGCAAACATTGCGTCCGATAAGGGGCTAAAATCCAAAATATATAAGGATCTCATACAACTCAACAACAACAAAAAAACAAACAATCTAATTAAAAAATGGGCAGAATTACTGAATAGACATTTCTCCAAAGAGGACATACAAATGGCCAATAAACGTATGAAAAAATGTTCAACATCATTAATAATCAGAGAAATGCAAATAAAAATGTTTTATAGAACTTAATTACCATGTGATCTCACTTAAATGTGGAATCTAAACAACAACAAAACCAGAAACAGACTCAGACATGCAGGGAACAAGCTGAAGGTTACCAGAAGGGAAGGGAGTTATGAGGCTGGGTGAAAAGGTGAAGGGATTCAGAAGTACAAATTGGTAGTTACAAAATAGTCACAGGGATGTAGAGTACAGCATAGGGAGTATAGTCAATAATATGGTAATAACTATGTATAGTGCCAGGTGGGTACCAGAATAATCATAGGGATCTCTTCATAAATTATATAAATGTCTAACCACTATGCTGCACACCTGAAACTAATATAAAATAATATTGAATGTCAACTGTAATTGAAAAATTTTAAAAATATAATTTTAAAAACAACAACAACAAAAAGGCATAGGGCTGATAAAAAAATAAAGAACTAGATTAAAATTCAAAAATATATCTCAGAGTTTTAGAAACACCAAATATTATAGTTTCATTCACTCATTCCACAGACATTTATTGAGCTCTACAATGTGCTTGTATCTGTGATTGAGGAATCTAATAGCGAACAAGACTGATGTACTCTTCTCCCTCATAAGTTTAGGAGCTAATGGGGGAATTGAAAGGATTATCTTACAAATAATAGGGAACTTTCCTTGCTCTATGATTCTATTCCTTACCATATTCCAACATTTATGTCAGGGTTCTGCCAGAGCCCTCCTGAGAAATAGAAAAAGGGTTTGAATATTTGTTATCACCATTTGTTAATATTTCATCTTATATTACTTTTATATCTATTTAATTATTTAAAAATCCTGAATGCACATTTATAATCTTGCTTTCAAACTTTTATCTTTTATTTTCACATGCTTATAGACACATGCACATGCAGAGATGTACACAACACATACATATACACGCATATATATAAACATATACATATATGTATACATATATATATACACACACATACATTTTCTGGTATGAAAATTCAAGCGTAATCAAATCCTAAAGGAGATTAAATATTAAAAAGCATGATCCCATCAATAGTTAGCATATTGGAAATAGTTTCTATGTTGAAACATCTGTTTATCTAACACATGACTAGCATTCATATCTAGGAGTTGAATGTCCATAAAATGCTCTTTGATGAGCTAAGTGAAGGGAAAAATGATGTGCTATGCTTCTAACGAGGAAAGCCACTGAGTTTAAATAACAACAAAAAGCACATGGAATAGAGAAAAAAAGTCCATGTAGCACATTATATTGCTTTACTATTTAGGGTAAAGATTAGCCAAGTGTACACATGTATGTAAATGTATATATTTCTACATATAAATAAGTATGTATTTTAAACTAATATTCTTAAATAACATGCATTTCAAATTTACATACAAATAGGACTTTTTAAAATTAATGATTTGGTTTACTTTGTAGCTGGATATTCTCTGCACATATAATAATAGTTGTCAATTTGTTGCCAGTGCCTAGAATGTGCCCTGACCCATGCTAAATAGTTTTAGGGAATCATTCCATTGAAATTTGACAAAAATCTCTATGCCGAAGATACAATTTTTATTCAAAATTTAAAAACTCAAAATAATGGGACAACTGAGGTTTCAGAAAATTAAATGTTTTGCTTATCATTGTACATCTGGGACATAATAAACCCAAAGCAATTTGATGTCAGAACCCATGCTTTTCATCATTTTTCCTCATTGCCCCCCAGTAGAGAACATCTTCCTAATTCTTCAAATTACGTTGATTCTGTCTTCTAAATGTATCATCAGTCCATCTTCTTCTCTTCAACCCACTGCTACAATTCTGGCTTTGACTACTGTCAACCAGATTACTGCAGAGACGCCTGTCTCTGGTAGTCTGATTGCTTGGGTCCATTTGTAAGCCGTGTAATTATGAATTAGGTCACATTAGCATCGATTATCCACTTTCCACTGTCATGATAGTCCTTAACGCCATTATTCTGGAAAAAGAACCTGATTCACTGACTCTCAAGTACTTCTGTGTATTCCTTGAAGGAGTCTCACATGTGTTCAGAAATGAGTCTGTGTCCATTTGAGAACCACCAACACCTGCCATGATCTGCCGTGCCTATCACTACTGCCCACACTTTGGTTGCCTCCCAGGTTCTCAAAGCTTTACAATCCTCAGCATGCCAAATGGCCCTTCATTGCCTTTAGTCCTCAATGATATCTTCTTCCAGAAATGAAAAGAATATCCTCCTTCAAACTCTGTGACCTATTTTCCCCCCAGAGGCACAAAAGAATTGTGTTTGTACCCTAATTCTCATACAAAAACAGCTTTTTCACATTTTAGGGAAGGCCTGGCCTCTTGGAGCTCAAATAACCACTCCCTGGGGCCAAAGAGAGGGCAGACTTGTTCACTCCTCTCTGTTCCTCGTCTGTTTTCACATCTCTTCTCTCCTATCTCACCAGAATTCTTTCTTTTTCCTTCACCAAACAACACAAATAGAAACCATATAAACCATGCAAATGTCCAATGGATATAGGGGACAAGTGGGCAGGATGAAGGATAAGTAACTCATTCAATGGCACACTGGTTATGACTCATCAACTATGCCAATGACCAATCTTTGAATCCCCAATCAACTAAACTGAAGCATTTGATCCTCTTTAAACTCAGATATAATCATGCTTGTCAACTCCTTAAAATATGTCAGTGACTACATACGAGCATTATCTTCAGAATGAAGTTGAAACTCCTAAAAATAGTTAACAAGGTCTTTCATTAACCACTTTCAGTTTTCTTCTCCCTCTTCTGTAGCACCCTCATCCATCAACCTTACTTCAGACTTGATGTTCTGGACAAGGGCTGGGCTATGGCATGCGGAACCATTGTCAGACAGGCTAATAGCAGTCCATAGGGCTATTGTGGAATGTCATATTTACCTATTCTGTAAGTTCATAATAATGCCTCTTTTTTGTGAATTTAAAAATAGCTACTATTTAAAATCTCCAGGTATAACTAATAACAAACTTACCATCTCATAATGATGAGAACTGTTATTGTTATTTATTTCTTTTGCTGAGGAACCAAGCAGATGAAAAATAACACCAGTCAACACTAGGTATTGCAGATTCGTTGATTATTATAAATCAAATATAGTACGTTTGGTGATAATTGAACAGAACCACTTTTAATATTCATTGCATATTATCAAGTTTCTATTATAAATGTAATTTTTCAATATCAATTTTTGATACTCTGTGAATAAACACTATTATGTGCATAACCATTATATTATTTTATATTTTTCAAGAAAGATAAAATAAGTTTTAAACTGAAGAGTTTATTCATGTAAGCCAGGGACTTATTTTAGTGAATTTTACTTTGTTTTTGCTCATTCTATTTAGAACGAATCCGTTATACTGAAACAAAATAATACCAGACAAGATCTTAAACTGTTAAGCATTGTCTGATAATATTATCCATCTGTTCTTTGTAGATATTTTAAGGTTCATTTGCTAATACTCAGTTACAGTGGTATTCCCTTTTGAATTTTAAAAATAAATCTATCCGTCTGTGTTCATGGAGGTAGGAATGGGTAAATATAGATCAACAAACATTTTAAATGCGGTAGTATGACAAATAGAACAATCTCAGGGAAGAAAGACTCATTGAAGATCAAGTGAAAAGAAAAAAGCGGTGAAAACTAAGAATTTCAACAAAAGTGCAGTTAACATTGTCTTATTAATTTCACATTATAAGGTTAAAGAATTAATTCCAAATCATGTCTGATATTGCTGATATACTCCAGTGAAATTGACCAAACAATTATACTACAACTAACATTGTACAATGCTGAATATATGCCAGGTCCCATTGTATAATTATTACATATTTTTTAAAAAAATAGTTTTATTTTGTGTGCTTAGGAAGGTGCTTGACGATTAAGTCATTTACCCTACATAAAATATGGGTTATTATTCTGCTGGAATGATCATTTCAAAATACAAATCTGTTCTTATCAACCCCACCTAATGTCCAATCCCCAGGCCTAAACTCTTGGGAGTTAAAACTATTCATTGAGTTGGCATTGCTCTTAGGATTGAGATTCAACCTCTTAGACAGGATGGACAATCTGCAAGGTCTCAGTCTACCTGCTCCTTCTGCTTCACCTGGAATTCAACCTCAGGAGCCTCCTCTCAATATGAATAGCCATGGAGCCCTGTGTCTGTACTGTGGTACTTACCAGGTACCCTACCTTCAGGGTACCTGGTACATGCTACTCTGAACATTGTCTCCTCCCCATGCAACATTCTTCTTCCTCTCTTTGTCACCTTAAATCCTTCTCATCCTTCATCTTTTGGCTCAAATATCCCTTCCTTGGAGCAGCTTTTCTTGACTCGTAAATTAAGGCCAGCTATCACCCTTTCACAGCCCTTACCTCAGTTGCTCTTTTGTTTATTTGTGCAGAACTTGGATGACTATAAACTCTACAAGGGAGTAACCATATCACTTTTGTTAACCATTGTTATCTTCTAGTTTCTGGTGGTGCCTAACACCTAATAGACTCTTAATACCGTCAATGAATGAACAAATTAATTAATTCAATCCCACCAAAGTCAAGAAATAATTACAGAGTTGTTTTAAATTACAATGGCTTTTTATGTGATAGTTATTTTTAGGTTTGAGGAAATATTTACAAAGGCATTCCTTTCAAAAATTAAACATAGCATTTTGAGGTGTATTATGTTACATTCATCTTAGCAAATGTACGCTAGGATTATTGTTAAAGATCTGGTTGTGGAGGAAACAGCAAATTTCAGTTCGACCCACAGTGACAAGTGTTTATTCTACTTCGAATGTTTTCTTACATGCTCCGAGTTGAGCTGTGTGCTTCCTTTAACACTTGTCTATTTTAAGCAGAAAACTTTCCTTTTTAAGAGGAAGCTTGTGGTTAAATGTCAAAAGGAATACAGGTTAAACGATATTCTTTCTTTGTTAGCCAAATATTTCAGCAGGGAGCTAGCTATCAGTAATTAGCTTCTAAGTCAGTGACAAAAGAGACTTGCTTGGAATATCTTGCCTTTGACCCATGTGTACTTTGGGAGAAAGGGGGAAATGGACATAAAGTCACACATTTTCTGGAATTTGACAGGGTTGGTAATGTGCACACAAACAAATGGATCTGGAGACTGGTAGTGAGATATGGTGATTCTGCTAATGTTGAGTTTTTAGTAAGAAGCTTTCTTGGGCTGAGAGGAGAGGATACAAAACTTCTAGCCTTATTCTGCAAGATTTCTGATCCTACTCACGTGACCCAACTTATGACATGGTTGAACCTATGGGATTAAAAAGAAAAATCCATTCACAACATATTGTCATTGTTAAAACTGGTTTATTAATAGAGAAAACTAAAAATTGTAATTGGTGGGATATTTTGGCCAATTACTGCATTTTTTTTTCCTTGAGAGCTGTGGTTCATAACTTTTTTTTTTTTTTTAAATTAAGGACTTCGTTGATGAAAGGTGTGGACTGTATCTCCAGAAAATTCACTGATGCACATACCCATACAACTTTGCACACAATTTCAGGATTTTTATATCCACAAGAATTCTTCCCAAGATCCTAGACTGAGAATACCTATTTAAGATAAATCCATCTAATTCATGTATCTTAAATAGAAATGATTTATATTGCTTGTCATCTCTCTCATTATGATTTGTTTTATATCTGGACTTTAATTATCAAAGGGGAGGAATAAAGGAAGTGTTCAAAAGATTCATCATAGTCAAAAGAAACCCCTTTTACTCCCTTTATCTTCAGGCTATTATTTCTAGACCAGAGCTCTATTGTTCATGCTGTACTGTTCACTGGCTACCAACCAGACAGAGGATGCGAGTCTAGGCCATTGCACAATTTCATCTTCCTCTGGGCTGTTATGTAATTAACATCATTTCAACCCACTCTCTTGAACATTTTTTTTTTCCCTACAGGCAACTGTAAAAATGTAGAAGCTGAAAAGCAAATAAAGGAACAAAAATACAACTTGTTTTTTTTCTTTTATAATTGGGAAAAATTACTCATTGTGGACTACTTATTTAATTTCAAAAGTTGAATGTGGTTTCTTTTGTATGCTGTAGTGGAGTGAAATCTCCACTGGTTTAAAGTGGTCATTTTCCAAGAGTGCTCCAAAGTGGCTGGATCTGAAACATTTCTAAAGCAACCACACTTTCACAAATATAGAAGTACAGTGCAACGGAATTAGTAATTCATTTTCCCCTGGAACTCTTATATCTGAAGGATATCTAATAAATGCATCAGAAGCTATTTAGATACTCTACAAATAGGTAGTAACTTTTACCAACAGTCTACCCAATTGAGGAACAATTTTGTTGAATAGATTCAGTTTTACAGTATTAAAACAAACCTCTAAGCTTTAATCCAGAATCACGGGTTAACTACACACCACACACTCCCACTGTACACATATATAAATACTAGTTATACTTGAAACCAATTCCTCTGATTCTGCTGGTGATGCTTTAGCTGAAAGCTTTGTAGTGTTTAGCTACCCACAGTCCTGCCTTGTGAGTCATACTGTTGTTTATAGATTCCTCGTGATTGGAAAATGAGGATAATTTTTGATACATACAATTTTACCTTTCCTTTGTGCTTTTTTGTATACTGTTTGTGGGCATGAAAAATGTGCTAGACAAAGACTCTAGTTTGGAATGAGAAGAAGGGAGTGGGACTGACTGACCTCACTGGAAGTTACCAGTGAGTACATGGAAGTAATCATTCATCTACCTTGAGCCCGACCTCTGCTACTAAAGGGCACAGCTTAGCTCTGGGAAGAAGGTTAGCAGAGAAACAGTTTGTGCTTCCTGTTGTTGAGCACAAACCTGTTAATCTTGCTTCTCCTGGACTGTGTGCCACTCATGCGCACTAGAATTCAGAAATACTGCCCTTTGCTATGGGAGAGGAGGCATGATAAACAGTCTTACATATTTTTTAAAGGCACCCTGTATCTTACCAAAATATTACTTTAATAAAAGCACTTCACCTTCCAACTCTTATGCATTGGTTTACAATTTTTTTTTTTTTAATTGGGGAAGGGAACAGGACTTTATTGGGGAACAGAGTGTAGTACTTCCAGGACTTCTTTTTTTTTCTCCAAGTCAAGTTGTTGTCTTTTCAAGCTTAGCTGTGGAGGGCACAGCTCAGCAACATGTCCAGTTGCCATTGCTAGTTGCAGGGGGCACAGCCCACCATCCCTTGCAGTAGTCGAAATGTTGAACTGGGAACCTTGTGGTTGAGAGGACATGCTCCAACCAACTGAGCTATCTGGGCGCTCAGCGGCAGCTCAGCTCAAGGTGCCATGTTCAATCTTAGTTGCAGAGGGCGCAGCCCACCATCCCTTGTGGGAGTCAAAATGTTGAACCGATAACCTTGTCATTGAGAGGACGCACTCCAACCAACTGAGCCATCCAGGAGCTCAGCTGCAGCTCAGCTCAAGGTGCCATGTTCCATCTTAGTTGCAGAGAGTGGAGCCCACCATCCCTTGCGTGAAATCAAGGAGTTGAACCAGAAACCTTGTGTTTGAGAGCCCACTGGCCCATGTGGGAATAACCAGCAGCCTTCAGAGTTAGGAGCATGGAGCTCCAACCGCCTGAGCCACCAGGCCGACCCCTACAATTTTTTTTAATCACAAGCAATAAAAATAGTTTAGGATGTACTTATCTATACATAATCATTATATAGACATATAAACAGATATAAAAATATGTATTTACAAATTATATGTGTACTACATTCTATGTTACAAAATGTACAGAAAACAGAAATTAAGAAAGATGAAACAAAAAATGAAATAAACATTATTTGTAAAGAAATTTTGTCTTGTGATTTAATGGGATAAAAACCCTTTGTACTCTGATGAAAAAAAGTGTTATTTTTTACAGCTTTCTTGAAGTATAAATCACATACCATACGGCTGACTCATTTCAGTGTACAACTCGATAGTTTTTAGTATATTCACACAGTTGTGCAACCATCAACAGTCAATTTTAGAACGTTTCATCAACCCCAAAAGAAACGCTGTGCCCACTACCAATAATTCCCTGCTGCCGCCGCCTCAACTCAAGGGAGCCAGTAATTTACTTTCTCCATAAACTTGTCTATTCTGGCCATTGTGTGTAAATAGAATAGTGCAATGTAAGGTCTTTTGTGACTTTCTTCTTTCACTTAGCATATTATGTTCCATGGTTTATCCATGTTGTAGCATGTGTCAGTGCTTCATGACTTTTTTTTCTTTCCAAAATACAATACAGTGTTATTAACTATACTCATCTGTACATTACATCCCCAGGACTTAATTATTTTAAAACTGGAAATTTGTACCTTTTGAGCACCTTAACCCATTTTGCCCCCCACCCTCCCAACTACCAACCTGTTCTCTGTGGTGCAGTGTTTTCTGCAGGATGTGATGGGGTTGGGAGGATGCGGCGGCAAAATGGGTAAAAGTGCTGGGGTGTGGTGGGCCGGTGCTTGCTGGGATCCCAGCAGAGAATTACTGTGAATAGCAGCTGCAGTCCCCACCCTTGCGGGGGCGGGCTGGGGGCCGCGTGGCCTGGCCCAGCAGCTTGTAGGAGTGGACCCCGTTCCCTGTAGCCAGTAGGCCCTTCCTCACCACTGCACAGATGCTGTGCAGGGGAGCGGAAATCCCACCTCCACCGGTTCCTGCCAGGCTGACCCGCACCTGGACTCGGGCAGGGATGCAGCAGGTGCCTAGTATTTAATCAACAGAAACCCCGCCTGTCTTGGGCCAGTCCTGAGCTCTCTGAGTCTCGGAAAGCGGGTCAACAATGACCTTGCAGAGGAAGGAGTGTTGGAGTGAGCAGAGTTTTACAATATTGCCTCACTAAAGTTTAGGACACAATTCTAGAATGAGACAGCAAGTGGCGTCCACCGTGGCGGGAAGTTTGAGCAGCTGGTCAGCATGGGCTCTTCCTACCACAACGGGAAGGAAGACCAGGCCGAGTTCCTCTGTGCTTCCCAAGGAGCTGCACAGCAGCCCTGAGGGCACGGCCAGTGAGCCCAGAGAGAAAGTCAACATTTTGCAAGGACGGGGTTCAAGGAGGTGAGGAGCAGTGCAGACAACTGAATGAATGGTTTCCCTTCTCCCCACGTGCAACGAACGAAGCGCCATGGTGAGCAAGTCAGGCCTGGAGGAGAAACGTGCTTTTGTCAGTTTATCTAGAGAGCGGGGTGTGAATCTTTTTTTTACCTCTGACTGGACACGAAAGAGGGGACCAACTGTGTGAGGCCGGCGTCCCCACGCGGAGGAGGCGTGCTGGCCGTGGGTGTCCCCGTGGGGGCTTCCCCCAGGTTTCCCCAAGTGGAGCTCCTGCCTGAGTCACACGCTCCCTTTAATCACCGAAGATCATTGGAGGGCAGCGTTCCTGGGGCTACATAAACTGGAAGAAGCCCGGCCTCCCCTGTCGCCAGTGGCTTCGTGCCCGCTTGGTCACCCGCTGGCACACCAGGTCCTGGCCTGCAGGACGGGAAGTCACTCCTCCAGGTGTGAACGTTTACCGGTTTCTCTGCCTCCGTGGCCTCTGCTCCAAAGCCGGGCCTGCTTCAGAGCCAGGCTCCCCGGCCTGATCGGCGCCTGGAGCAGGCTTCTCAGTTTGTGTTTTCCAGACCACAGGTCTTTGCATTCCTCTTTCCCATATGGATAGGCTACCCAATGTTTTTACCTCTCAGAAATATCTAAAAGTGTTGCAACATTTTGGATTGAGCTTAAATCCTTTTAAGGGAAGTCTAAGTTTTGCCTGTTCCATCCACCCACGTGTTCGTGGCAGAGCTGGCGTCCACGGTGAGGTTTGCCTCTCCTGGGATGGAGGTCACAGCCTGAGGCCTGACCACCTGGCTTCTGGAACCGAAATAACGGGTCACATTGAAAATGCTGTGTTCACAGGGAATTACAAACATCCTCCTCTTGCTTGCTGGCTGTCACGTGTGACTGTGCATTTCTCTAATATTTCTGGGAGGTTTGAGACTTCACACTCAACCTGCATGGGCTCTGCCCACCTGACATGACAAATGGAGCGACTAGGATTCCTTTAGAAACTGTTGTCTACGGGCTTTGAGGACAGATCTGTCTCAGCTTGCGGGGACTGTCAGGGTCAGGGGGTCTGGCTGGGACTTGAGCTGTTTGCTTCTTGACCTCCGATTTCCAGGGAGCTGTGCACACCGACCACCGGGATGCTGACAGGTAGGTCAGAGGCTCTCACACATGTACTTCCACTTGCTTCTGGAAGGTTCTGCCTGTGCCCTCTTTTTCTTTGCCAATAACCTGATTAACCAAGTTCTCCAGCACCGAAGATTTATCTCCTCCTTTTTGTCAGGTCAATTGTATGTTGTTAAATGTTTGGCTTCAACAGTTTACAACAGTCTTTCTGTAGGGCACATTTAGCCACCAGGAGGATGGCACCCATTGTTGGCCTCCAGGATGTGCCCTCTAAGGTTGTTTGATTTGTGACATTGACATAATACATAGGTTTGTGGATTTTTAAATTTAAAAATTCACTAAAATTTATTCTAAGGTGACATTTTGACTTTTATGCTATTTTTGGTATCTATTTTATCAGTGCACAATTTAATGCTTGTTTCCCCTGAAAATAGCAAATATGATTGTATATTTATGAATAAACAAAATAAAACAAACAAAAATTTACTTTGTAAAAACTGGGTGATATCCCATTATGTAGATAACACCATATTTTATTTACCCATCAGTTGATGGCCATTTGGGTTGTTTCTACTTTGGGCTATTATGAATAGTTGCTATGAAAATAGTTGCTATGAAAATTCATGTACAAGTTTTTCTGGGGCATATATTTTCATTTCTCTTAGTTATATATATATATATATATATATATATATATATATATATATATATATATATATATTATTGAAATTGCTGAGCATCTGGTATCTCTATGTTGAACTTTTAGAGGAACTGCTACGCTGTTTTTCAAAGTGGCTGCATCATTTTACCTTTTCACCTACAACTTATGAATGTTCCAGTTTCCCCACATTGTCACTAACGATGCTATTATCTCTAACACTTGCTATTATCTCTTTTTGTATTTTAAATCCTTCAAATCAGTGTGAAGTTATATCTCATGTACTTTTGATTTGCAAATTCCTGATGATTAATGATGTTGATCATCTTTTTTTTTCCGTGTTATTGACCATTTGTGTAGCTGTTTTAGAGAAATGTTTATTCAGAAGCTTCACTCATTTTAAAGTTAGTCTGTCTTTTGATTATTGAAGTGTAAGAATTCTTTATATATTCTGGGTACTGATAAGTATCTTATCAGATATATGGTTTGCAAATATTTTCTCTGATTTGTGGGTTATTTTTTTATTTACTTGATGTATGTCTCTCCTGTTTTGTCTTCCATTCCTTTTCTACAGAATTTGCTTTTTATTTTCAAAATGTATTTTCTTATATTTTTATTATATTAGTATTTATATTTAAACAATATATGATATTCATTTTCATATTTTTAAACTTGGTTTTCTTCATATATTCTTTCGATCAGTTTTTTCACTCCCAATTTTTACTGTGGTTTTACTATTCATCTTTACTTTTACTAAATATTGGTGGGTTGTTCTTTAAAGTGGATATAACAATTTATTTTCCTATAAGCAGTCTATGAGTTTCTCTTGCTCCATATTTTCACTAATGCTTGGTATTATGAGTCTTTTAAATTTCTGATCAGTCTAATGAATATAAAATGGTATCTCATATTGGTTTTAATTTGCAGTTTCTTGATTACCAGTGAGGTTGTTTCTATTCATATATTTGTTGGCTTATTGAAATATTTCAGTAACTGGGAATTTTCTGTTTGTACTTTTGGTCCATTTTTTGGTTCCTATTTATTTTTAGAAGCTGTGTATTGTAGACATTAAACTCTGTTTATGTTATATTTGGAAAATATTTACCCCCAATTTCTGGCTTGCATTTTTCTGGCTTTGATAAATAGAAATATTTGAATTATTTTTCTTTCTAAATTTTAGAATATTATCCACATTTTTTCCTAAAAATTTTTAAATTATTCATTTTACATTTCAGTTTCGAATCCACTTTCAGTTGTTTTTTTGCAGGTAGTGTTAGATAGGTACCTAAATTCATCTTTCCCCTAATGGATAACCAGTTTTCCCAGCATCATTTATTGACATCCCTTATTTACCTGTTACTCTGTAGGTCATCTCTGTTATATATCAAGTTTCTAAATACTCATGGGTCTGCTTCTCAGCTCTCTACTCCATTAATCCATTCTTGTATAATACTCTATTGTCTTAAACAAAAAAGTTTTTATTGTGTATAGATCTGGTTGGGCTTATCTCGCCCACTTGTTCTTTATTTAAAAATTCTTTTGGCCATTCTCTGCCTTTGCTCTCCTATACAAAATTTAGAATCAGCTGAAATATTCCAGAAATTATAGATTAATTTGGGAAGAGCTGTTATCTTTATGATATTGATTCTATCACAGAATGTAGTGTATCTTTTCACCTACTTACTTTACATTTCTGACTATAATATAGTCAGAGTACGTGATCTGTATATTAATTTATCTTTCTTCAGTAAAATATATATGACAAAAATTTTACCACTTCAACCATTTTTAAGTATACAATTCAGTGGCATTAAGTATATTCATATTGTTACATAACCATCCCCACCATCCACATGCAGAAACTTTTCGTCTCCCCAAATTGAAACTCTGTACTCATTGAACAATAACCCTTCATTTCCCCCTCTTCTCAGCCCTTGGCAGCCACCATCCTATTTTCTGTCTCTATGAATTGAACTACTTTAGATATGTCACATAAGTGGAATCACATAATATTTGTTCTTTATTACTGGTTTATTTCACGTATCATAGTGTCTTCAAAGTTCATCCATGTTAGAGCACAGATCAGATTTTCCTTTTTTTCTTGAACTAAATAATAACATTCCATTGTAAATATTCAATTTTAAAAGTTTGTCGATGCTTGCTTTGTTGAGTTGGTCAATTTTGTAATTGGTACATGCATGCTTGAAATATATGGATGGTTATTAACTAAAAAATTCAATACATCTCAAAGCTAGTGAATTGTGTTGTTTAAATTATTTGTAACCTCAATAATTTTGTTATGAATTTGTTATAACCCCTTCCATGATGTGAATTTTTCATCTTTTCTTTATAGTTCTGCTAAGTTATGCTTTTTTACATTCTGAGCCTTAGGAAAAAATTTTTTTGGTTATTTGAACTTCTGTATTACTTATTTTATAGGTACCCTTATATGCTCTCTAACAGTTTTCACCTAAAGTTTATTTTGCCTGTTTTTACCATAGCTGCACAAGGTTTTTACTTGCTAGTAGCTTGTTTGCTTGTTTGTTTTGCTTAGTATTTGCCTTATGTGTCTTTATAGAACCTTTTAATTTAATCTTGCTATGCCAAAAAATATAGACTTTCTATTTTTTAAATTTAATTTGACTGTCTCCATTTTTTAACTGATAAATTGAGTACATTTATATCAACTGTGTTTAGTGACATATAGGGATTTGTTTCTAGAATCTTATTTTGTAAATTGTATTCAGCATTTTCAGAAACTGCTTTATTTTTTTCTCCATTTATTTTTATTTTTATTATTATCATTATTATTATTTATTTATTTATTTTTGCGCATTGGACTTCTCCATTTATTTTTAGATAGATTGCTTCCGGTTTTGCTTCTCTTTCAAAATATTTTGTCCACTTTAAAGTTATGCACATTATTTCTCTTTATTTGTTACTTTTAAGTGATACATGCATGTTTAGCTTTAAAAAGTCTAAAATCAACCAATATTACTACACTCATCCTGAACAATACAAAGACTTTAGAACATGTAAATTCCCACTAGCCTTTGGCATCTTAGAAGGTAACCTTAGGCATATTTACGAGTATAATTTTCTATAAAAGCAAGACTTCTGAAATTCGAAACACTGCAAACCAAAAAGAAAATTCAGTTTGCTTACAACTTCAAACAAGGAGGAACATATACTTAAAGAAATGGCTTTAGAAATAGAAGTTTATTTTTTCTCTAATTGCTTTTCATGATATTTTTTTCTTGTACTTTTAGCTCATATCCTTTATTATGCTACTTCCAATAATTATTTCAAAGATTAAACGCTATAATTGATGATTTCTGTATTTGATCTTGCTGACATTGCGTGATGATATTGATTATAACACGCGATGAGTAACCACCCACATGTCTGGGAGCACATGTAACCATCCAGAACAAAGGGAAAAGTCAGAAGCCGCAAATTAGGTCCCTAAGCAGTGGCAACAAGAAAGTAAAACAAGACAAAACAGAAACAAAACCAAAAATGACTGCTATTACAAAATAATAATAATAATAATAATAATAATAATAATGGAACCTTGAAGTCTCCTTAGTCCAGGGACTTAATCACCTCGAAATCTCCATCAGCAAGTCACCGCCAAATAAACATTTCGCTCTGTGCAAGAACATCATGCTTGTCATACAGAGAACTTCAAAACGTATTCCTACTTACTTTGCAAATAGATTGCAATACCTGTCCCCCACAACTTAGAAGGCTCCGGGCCCCCGTGACATTGATGTCTTACTAGGCATCATTGAAGAACTCATAAAATAGGTGTATAGTAATAACTCTTCCGTGAAAGTAATTTGGTTTTTATCAGTGGGAGAAGACAGATAATGTTCAGGCAGAGTGGCCTTAGACCATTTCATGTAAGAAAAGATTGTCTTCTGCATCTCAGTAACCCGAGAAAATTTACCTGAATGACAGTTTGGCAAAGTAACCAATCAAAACAAAGCCCCCAATTAAATCACCTGAAAAAAAGAAAGACTAACGTAGGCATAAGGAACAGACTCAATATTGTATATTTATAAGATAGTTGAATAAAAAATACTTTTCTGGGTGGAGGGTGTGTGTATTATTTACTTAATGGGATACCACATTTTCCAATGGCACTCAATAGCTGAAAGGCTAATTTGGGTAGCCATCTAATTTTTAATAACAGTAGGTTCTGAACTATTTGACAATTGGTTTTTCTGACAATGTAAGAGAGAAACATGCACTTTTGTACTTTGTTAGAAGTATGGAAAATAACTGTGGTCAAAATGCTCCTTAAATTTTCTAATAGAAAAAAGAAGTTTTAGTAAAACACTTAAATTCCAGCTCTAACAGAAAAAAACATTATCTCAACTTTAAACCTCAAGATGGGTGCTTTTTATTGGTGAGGAGTAATATCCATCTGAAATAAAAGTGGCCTACCATTTTGTGATACTTTGGTGACTGGTATGCACCATAACAATATGTGCCTTACTGAATTGTTAAGATTTTACCAATACATTAAAACTATAATTTGTAAAAGCGTATATTTATTCAGTCTTAAAAGTGAATAGACCCTTCTGAATTCTATAGTCCTTTTCTTGGCAGAAGGTTCAAAAATATTTGACTCATGTCTGCTCTTAGGTCTAATGATTATGAATCTGTCCTCATGAAGTGTTTGAAAGGTTCAACGGTTTATTTTAAATAATATTTACCATTTTAAAGTTTTAATGTAGGTGATATGCAGGAAATTTGGAAACTGCATAAAAGTACGAAGAAAAAATAATCCTCAAATCACTCATTTCCTTCATTATCTCTTGGCTCTAACACAAAATAATTTCAGAGGATTGTCCTTTGATAATTTTTTGTCTAGTCTCTATTTTCTTATATTTTTCATTAGCCATTCCTTGGTTCTTTTATATTATGATTGCTTATAATATGCTTTCTTGTTTTATCTTATTTTTATAGTGAGATCTTAAGGATGACTGTGTATCTTTCTATTCATTTATTTATTCAGCATGTATATATATTTTAACACCTATGGGTGAAACAGTGCATGGGAATATATGGGTGAAACATACATGCTATGGGTGAAACATTGCATGGGAATATATGAGTCAGTAGGCAAAGCTCATACCCTTATTAAACTTACTAACTAGGGAGAAAGTGCTTGAATTTGGGTTGTCAACCCACCAGATCAGGAGCCATGCTTAATTCACTTTCCTTTCTATACAGTCCAGCATAGGATCTGTTTCATTCTGCATGCACAATAGATAGTGGATGGACACTTATATTTGATCAATAGATAACTGCTATTGAATAAGTAGTGATTTCTCTCTTGCCACATTCCTAATAGAAATTGGATAAGTAGTATTTTGCTTACCTGGTTGTGAAGTTCTGTGTTAAACTATAACATTTGTATCATGCTTATCAATTAGCAGACTGTGATTACATTATCTCAAAGGGTTCCTGTGAAGCCCAACTAAAGCAGTAAATATGCACTATTAAGAAAGAAAGAAGACTTTGCTGTTATTAACATGAAACACTTATAGTGTTGAGCTGTTTGTTGAGAGATAAAATATTTAGTAACCCTAGGCAGCTAGAACATGGTTCTGTTATTGAACAAAATGTGACCTTTAATTTCCAAATTATTCTTAAGGCACAAATAATTATATCGCTTTGAGAAAGCATAAGAAAAGATATAAAATGCAGCAGAAAATAAGTTTGTAGATGAGTTAGATACAGCCTCTGGTTTAAAAATCTTTCAGTATTATATATGGAAAGATAATTTCACACGTACACACACGCACACACACACACACACACACAATGTATCTAGAGCTTCCCCGCACTCTTTCCCTGGCTAATTCAATTTTTCCTTCACATCTCAAATTAAACATCACTTTCTTAGATGGAAATTCCCTCAACCTCTACACCAAGTTCTTCTTCATGGTTTTTCATGGCATTCTGCATTTTTCCTATGCAGCATTCATTATATTCATAATTATATTTTTCTTAGAAATATTTATCTGTGTTCTCGCTAGACAACATAAAAAAGGCTCACCATACCAATGATGTGCTTGGTACCAAATATGAACTCAGTAAGTGGTTATTGCATGCAGTAAGTCTAATATAGAAAAGATGATGACAGCGAAAAGGAGAGCAAAACAGTGTGATGGGAATTCAATGGAAAGTGAAAACAGATTTAATGTGGAACCTCATAGAAGGTTCTATGTAAAATATGAAGGGGACCTTTGAGGATGTGTATAAGTGCTAAATGTGCAGTTTCATAGACACACCTAGAGGGTGTGATACGGAAAAAACAGATTGGTGGAAGCATGGATCATCAGGCCAACAGAACCATTAGATGCAGTGTAAACACTGCGCCCAGAGCCCAGAATACCTTCAGTGCCCCACAAAACATTTTAAATTTAAATTTTTGATCAGAAGAAAATGAATATTATAATAATGAATATGCAATAATGAATCCAGATTATGCCAATGAAGCATAAAATGTAATTTTTGTTTATTCATTTATTTTTTTATGGAGGAAGGGACCCAAAAAGGCAAAAGTGCTCAGGGTTTATGAAAATAGTAATGCAACCCTCAGATGATGTTTGTTATGCAGTAGATGGATACTTTGGACAGAACCTAGAAAAGGAATAGATCTAAGGCTGAAGATGCAGGTTGGTCTCAGGTGAAGGGGAGACCAAATGACAGGCTGAGGAGGTTCTTCAAAGTTTGGTTCACCTTCAGGGACTATTACGTCATTTTTTTTTCCTTCCGGGAGGTAGGAGTGGGGAACTCCAAGAAGATAATTCTTGCAGGAAGGAATAGTGATCAGTTAGAGGCCTTTTGCATTTGTTTAGATGGTGGTTAAAAAGGAGATTACAGTGGGAAGAGACAGGAATGGATATTACAATCATTCAGATACATATTTACCCATGTGTTTTAGATAATATGCAGAAAAGCTGCCTTTTCCTGAAAGAAAACTCCCAAAGTCGTAATTATATATTTGTATTCTCTCTGATTGTAAGACCTCTGAGAAGAGGGACTGTGTCAATCTTACTGGTGTATCCTCAGGGAATTTGACATGGAGACAATCAAGAAAACAAGAGATTTAGACTCTTGTAAAAGTGTTAAAACTATTATAACTAGAACGAGATCTTGAGCAAGCTGTCCTAATCATCAGAGCAAATGCCCAAAGCCTTAGTATGTGACAGATGCCTTCCAGTGGATTGACAGTTCAGTTATGCTGCAGATCAATTCAGAAGTAAGAACATATACATTAATTATAACCCATTTAAAGCTAATTTTAAATAATTATTAATATTTTTCTAAATTGTGAAACCTCTGCCTATGATCTATAACTAAACATATACTTACAATTATAACTCTTTTCTTTATATGTACCAATAACTCACATATGGAGAAAAGTACAATGACATAAAACGAGTTAATAAGCATTGAGTACAGTTGTATTGTATGTAGATTTGTTAGCATGCTCCATAAGTGAGTAATTTGTACACAGTAATTTGTAACACCAAGCCTGGTGCCAGAAACAGAAGATGAGTATGGCATAGTAGCATAGGTTGGGTGGTAGGGAAATACCTAACCTAGCAGGAAGTTTACAGCAAGGCCTCACGAAGGACAGGTGACGTTTGCATCAAATCTTGAAAGTAAATGCTAGCCAGGTAGATGAAAGCAGAAGGGTCTGTGCATTTTTCAAATTATAGGAATTAGACTTGTATTTAAAAGACTTTGGTAACTTTTTGGAGTATCAGTTTCCTCATCCAAAGTGATCATCTTTTGTATCACTATTCACCTATTTTCCGTGTTAAAAATGAAAGAAACAAAAGAAACAAGACAAAGGTTATGAATTCCCTGACGTTGAACAGAGAGGAAATATTCACTGTGTAGTATTGATAGTTAAAATTAGCTGCTTATCTGAGTTTTAGAAATTGTCTTTTCTGGAGACAGAGGAATAGACTAAGTGAATCTTCCAGAAGCTTCAAACTCTGGTTCTTTGAGTCAGTAACTTTAGAAGTATACAGAACGACAACACTGTTCAATCACTGAGATATATTGACTACTCTGTAAAAGAAACTAATAATTTTTATAGCGTTGAGATTATACCATACAACCTATGAAAAATTCATTGTCTTATACCATGATAAGAAGACTGAAAGGTGTGTCAAGCCATAGTCCTTTAATTGGTAATTGTTAGGATCTCACACATTTCATTAACAATGTTACTGAAACAAAATCAAGACACAATTTTCAGAATAGAGCCTCATTGGCAGTTTGAAAGCAAATGAGTTGTTCTCCCACTTTGTGTTACAAGAATTCTGGGGCTCTATATAGAACATTGGTACCAAGGTAGGAAATGAGGCTAAGTCGATGTTCCTCTTGAGGTTAAAGGTCTGTTTCTTTCAATCAATTCAAACTGACAGGCCTCCTGCCATCACCTCCTCCTTAGCCAAGCAGGCAGGCCCTGGCTGTCAGTGTGAAAACATCTGTTGAATGGATTTATTGACTAGATCTTGTTTTTTCTCCCCCTTTCTCTATTTTTTTTTTCTTTTTCCTTCACAACGTTTATTATGTCGCTGACCTGATGAACTTAATTTGTTGACGTGTCATTCTCAGTGTCTTCCTCAGTGCTTGTCTCACATTTCTTTCTACTGTGCTCTTTTCTTGGCAGCAGCCCTTCCTGGAACCCCAGCACACACGTGCACTCTCGGTGTGCCAAGCTCAACTGGCTGTGGTTGGCATGGATGGATTAGAGAAACATCATCATGTCTCCAGGACTCATTCCTCCCCTGCCGCCTCCATTTTGCATCACCCAGTAATGGACCACCCCCTCCAGCCTGGCTCTGCAACTGGTAGGAATCCCTAAAGACTCTCCCTAATAGGCAGGCTAAATGTACCGTTCTTGTAGGATTAACTGATTTAAATGCTCTGAATAACTCCAATAGCAGAACGCTCCATTTTAACCCAGTGCAACCTACATTTTATGAGGTTATATTGGCCACAAGACAAACAGCACATCTGATAAATCTTGGGCTTAGCATTAATAGCCTCATAAATTGTTATCATTCAAGGGCCTGGAAAACACATCAACAGGTGCATTGGTCCCTTTTGGAAACAAAAATCCCTCTATTTTTTAGCAGTGTTCCTCAGTCTCTTCCTTTTGGTAGTCCTGGCCACTAGGACATTTATAATGCTCAGCTTCGTTTGAATCTAAAGAGTGTCCCTCCCCCAGTTTGTTTTACTTGTTTTGTTTTAATTGTTTTCTTCTGATTTCCCATACAAATGGCTAGTGAGACACAATTGTGCCAAGCAAGCCTGGCTTAATTCTACATACGTTAGTTCCATTTCCACTCATTATGGCACCTCTGGGTAGGCTATTTAGCCAACCGATTCCTTTGCTTCCATCTGTGTTTGATATTTAACAACCTGGCTACAGAGGAAAACAAACCAGATAGTTCCAAGGTCAGAGGAAGGTCAAGTCTGGAACACACAAAACAGGGGTCCTATTCCCTCTACAAAGGAACTGTGCTGTAAATACTACTTTCTATCTGTTGGACCCCATTCTTGTTCAATGCTCTCAAACTGTGGCTGATCAAATAAAAGATATTGCAGCTCTAAGGTACTCATAACTTGGATGCAGCATGGGGAGAATCCATATGTACCTTCCTCATAGGCTCTCATAGGTTATCTGATTTATATTTGAATCGATTTTCAAGATTCAGAGTTTGTTTTTGTGACTTCTGTGACCTCCTGCAACTCTTTATACTTGGAAAAGTTAAAATATTTTTTCTGAAATCACATTCCTAAGCTGTGATATCATCTTTTATTTAGAAATCAATGAATGAAATGGCCAAGTTATTTAACTTTGACAGACATCTTTAAAAAGTATGCATAGGAGCTACTTTTTACAATGTGTTATACCACAGGCCAACATTCCATACTAGGAGCTACAGGCTGGGTATATTTGGATGTATTTCTTTTACCACATTAGCCACTGCCTCTGATCCCTCTGTTTCGTGGAGCAGAACAAACCTGCCCCAGTATCCAAGACGACCTAGGACTGCAGACCAGTTGCAGAGGAAGTCGCTTGGTCAATCATGCCTGGTTCTATCCCTGAGCTTCAGAAGTTTTTGCTCAAAGCTAGATATGTGATGGAGAGGAATGCTTTTTGTAGGTAGTCAGAGCATAGCCTTTAAGAATCACGTACTTCTCAATTCTTTCTCTTTAAAGTGGTTTTTATTCAGCCATAAGTTTTCAGAGAGCACAGAGTCACAACCATCCTATCATAATGCCAATTCCATTCACTCAGAATCATTTCCTTAATTTGAAAGTGAGCTTATCGAATGTTTTGCGATACTGTTCCCACATATGCTGCTGCCTACTATTCTAATAATCCTGTTGACAGTTTCTTTTTTGCTTAAGAAGAGAGGCTCTTTCCTGACATGCTTTGGTTTCCTCTGCTTTTGTATGTTCCTTCAATATGAATGAAGCAAGATCTCTGAATATTAGAACGATCCTGCAAGTTTGAGAGACAGCATTGCCAAATGCACAGGGTTTTTAGACCTTAGCAGATTCCAGGTGAAAGGGGAAATTGCAAACCTAATCACAGAAGCATGACATAAATATAACCTAATCACTCAATATAAAGACTGCTCATTTCAGATTAATTTCTTTCTCTTAATGTCAGCATCCTAGCATTTGTCAGAGTTTATACTTCAAACCCAAACACGGAAATTAACTTGAGATTACTTTCATACTTAATGGACTTGATGAGGCACATTTCTTACCTAAATAAGAGATTATATGAACTTATATTTAAAAAATTTGCTAGGTTTTGTACTTAATAGGCATTCAATAAATTTTAGTTGAATCAACAAATAATTTTGTATAGTGTATGTATATAAATATAATCACAAAGACTTATGTATTTACTAGTTCAAATCTTAAAACATTGAAAGTAAAAGTTACTTTTTAATTATTCTGGTTAAAGGGTAAATAAGTGATTTCAAGGTTATATACTTTAATGGAGAGAAACCTGCTTACTATATTATTTCACCTTAAAAACGTTACATGCTAACATTTGAATTCTTACAATAAAAAGGCTCAGTAAATTTTTTAAAATCATGCATAGTATGTAATTTATGTATTAGTTAAAAGCCCTTCCACTGTCATTGGGATTAAAAACATATTTGGTTGGTAACTTTTATTTAATATTTTTACATATCCAAAAGAAATGAAATGCACAGTTTTTACTTTACACCTTCACATGTTCTGGTTTTAATCCAAACTTAAACGTCCCCTGTAACCTGCTTACTTTTGTAATCCACATGATCTCAAAACTTATTTTAGTATTTCTAATGATCTTGATTTTAGAGGTGAACTACTAAGGCTTTCATTTGTAGTATGTGAAAACAAATATTTTTAAGCATTAAACTCCTGTTTTTGACTCTTAATATCTATTTGTTATAGATACATTTAAAAAAATCATAAGTGACTTCAAGTATGTTCTTTGGGAATGTTTAAGTTTTTTTCCAAAAGACAATCTCACTAAAAAGTAGGAAGGAAAAACAAATACACTGTAAAGGTAGGAAATTTGCTTCTGTGCATTCTGTAAGAACTATACTTTTCCGCACAACTTAAAAGTTGTTTAATATTAAACTCACATAACTTTCAAGGCACACCATTCAAACCTTTACCCTCCATGTGGATTCTCAGCGGCCAACTGGAGTAGCCACACCTCCCTACCTTTGGAAGGAACAATGTTACAAGAGGAAAATGTGTCTGAGTTCAGTCAGTTGTTGAAAGAGGAAGTTGCTAGTCCGTTTCCTGTGAGGACTTGAATGGACCAAGAAAGAGAGACTGATATGTAGCTACCGCCTGGTGACCCTATAGAGAGCCCGGATGCAGGTATTTCTAGGACAGACAGGCAGAGCATGTGGTCATGCAGCTGCTTTAGTACAATGAAGAACGTGTGCTGTAGAGTCCGGTTGCCACATATGCAAATAGATTTGATGTTATACTGAAATTTGAGTAATAATAGTTGATTTAAGAGGTGCTTTTTTCATTCTGTTTAAAGCCGAAGCGTGGCATATATACTCGTGTGTGCTCTGATAACTAAGGGAAGGGCAATGTATTTTCTCTTAGGCATCTCTTCTATTCAGTTATTCCTAACAGAGATGAGGCTTGGCCATAGCTTCACAATGGGACATTGGCAGTAGATGGTATAATTGTGCTTGTTTGTGCCAAATGGGATTCATTGAATGAAGAATTTAATGGCAAATAAATTTGATTGGCTTTATCTTTCCTATGACCCAGTACAATTTAAGGCCTTCTTTCTCCCAACACTGGGTTGTTACTTTATGTAATCTGTGAGTAACTTATTTCTTTGTAACATGGTGTCTTTAGTCAGTGTAATGTGAAATAGAATCAGTGCTCACACTAAACCAACATTTGTGAAAGCCATTAAAACTAATTCAGGTGCTTCAAATACTTATCTCATTTAATAAAACTGAAAGCCACAGAAAGCACAAAATCTAAGCTAATCTAAAAAAATAAAATAAAAAATGTTTGACATTTTTTTGGTAGAAAATAAACTACTAGGATTTAAAATGCAAGTAAAAACTTTATGTTAAAACTCTCATGTATTTTCTCCAATCCTAATTTTAACTCTTGTCCCACTGATCAACAGAGAGATTGATCCATTGGTTTATGTTGCAAGTAGTAACCAGTGGGGCGGAAAGGGTCAAAGGAAAGTAGAATTGCATATGAATCCCAAAGAGAAGAGCAGGATTGTTTCTCACCCTATAAGTCTTTATTTCTGAGAGAGAAAAAAAAAGAAAAAAGAAAAGAGAAGAAAGAAAGAGAAATAGGAAAGGAATGGAGATGAAGGATGAGGTTAAAATCTCACCTTGCAGTCTACCTGTTAACACTTCATTGCTACATCATTAAGATGAGTAAGTGGAGGTTTAGGGTTCCAGACTTTATTTATTTCCCCTTAAATTCAAATGTCTTTCCAAGAGCTCCTAGACTTTGTGTTATAATCTCCAGATACTTGGCAATAACTTCCAGCTACTATAACCTGTTTCATAATTTTTTTTGGCAGTGGTTTATAGAGAAAATGTTGTTAAAGGAGGAACAATTACTATGGGGTAAAGTTAGATATGTCAAGAGATGAAATAGTGAAAACATTAAGCAACTTATTGATTAGAATCTCTACTCTTGAAGAATATGTTTTCAAAATGAGGGAGATGCTATAATTTTTGTTTTCTCGTTATCATTATATCTTCTATTTTATGTAGTATGAAACTAGTTGAAATATGTTAAACAGTTTCTGTTATGGAATAACAATTCATAAATTCTTCGTATATCTGAATTGGGAAGACATGTCCTATATATCTTTATATTTTGAATGTTACTTTTTATGCCTTCCTGTTTTCCTTTCTGCCTTCCATCATGTCTTCATTTTGACTTTATTTTAAAATATTTATTCATCTCCTTTTTTTGCAAAATGCCATATAGAATAAAGCTGAGTAAATAAAAGCCTACATTAGAGGAACTTGTCAATAGGAAGATAAGGCATACAAAATAAAAGATACTGTCTTAAAGAAGTAAGGCTACAAAAACTTCATGAGTTCAAGGATATGTACCAGTTAGGTTCATTGCGGAAGTCTTTATAAGGGAAATTCCTGATCTAGTTCTTGCATCTATTCATTTATTTATGTTTTTTCATTCATTAAAAATACTATATTCCAGGCATGTTAATAGACACTAAAAGTTCAGAGGTAAACAATACAACTAGAGTCTGTGCTTTCATAGTTCTTACAAGATAGTGAAGAAATGTACAGTTAACAAGATTGTACAATTACGTAATAGTGATAAATGCTCTGAAGAAGATACAGAAGATGCCAAGAAAGCATATAGTAGGAGACCTAATTTAGAGATCTCAAGGAATGCTTTGCCGAGGAAGTGATATTAAAACAGACTTGAATAATGAGCAAGAATTAGTCAAATGAGGGCTGGAAGGGAGAATTTTTGGCATAGGTGGAACAGCATGTATGAAGATCCCAAGGTTGTGATAGTTTTGGTCCTTTTGTAGAATGGAAGGTAAGCCTTTGTGGGAGAAATAGAGATCAAGAGAAGGAGGTGTATGAGATGAAGCTGGAGAGAAGGGGTGGGGCCTATGTATACTGACCTTGAGGATAGTAATCTCATCAGTGAAGTCATCAAAGGATTTAAGCAAAAGTAGCTATTGTACTATTGCATGACAAATGCAATAGAGCGAAAGTCAGGTAGCCAGTTAGAAGTCTATCTCAGTAGTTCAGATGAGAGATAAACTTACCTTGGATTGGGTATGCTTTAGGCATTGGAGATAAGAAGTGAGTAATTCAAGGTGTATTTTGGAGGGAAAATAGACACTGCTTGTTGGTTCATTGGATAGGGAGTGTGGAAGACACTGATTTCTCACATGAACAGTGGTGGTTCACAGTATCCTGTACTGAAATGAGGAACACTGTGTGTGGTTTAAAATCATGAACCCGAATCTGAGACATTCTCACTTTACGAAAAGTATGAGACATCCAAATGGAGATTTTGAGTAGTCAGTTGAATAGACAGTGTGCAAGTGTACTGCTCAGGAGAAAGCTCAGCACTGAGGATGAAAATGTGAGAGTCGGGTATAGGAATGGATTTTGAAGTCATGTGAGTCTTAAGAATGGATATTATTTGGACCAGCAAAATGATATATTGTTTAGACATAATTTTTACCACATGGTTTCAAAATACATATGGCATTTTTCAGTGTGATTTTAATACTCTGAGAGATAAATATTTCCTCTTCTTAACAGTCTTCCAGCATACTCTTAAGTCAAAGGGAGAATAAAATGCATTAATTAATTAAAGTTTCTTAAAATTAAAGTTTCTTAAGATATTACTATGTTCATGGACTTTAAAGATTTACCAAGGTAGGGTCTGAGTACTGATTAATCTGTGGGTTGATTTTTTTTCTCATGTATACAGAGTGCACCAAAAAAAGTATACGTACTTTAAGAAAAGGAAAAAAAAACTGTATTAAAATTGTAATACTCAATATATACCGATAACAAAAGATGAAAACAAGTCATGTGTATTCATTTTTTTGGCACCCCCCGACACACACACACACACACACACACACACACACAATTATACAGGACTAAATAGTTCTTATGTGCTCCTGGGAATTTGTGGCTATGTATTATTTCTCTATTTGTAAATTTATTTTAAAAAGAAGGCCTTGTTTTGAGTGATCATATTGTCATCTAACTTGTATCGCTACTCAGTAGTGTGTGCTATTTTCTTTGTCCTGAAGGAATTGCCTATGACCCTCTGATGCTGAAACACCAGTGCATTTGTGGCAATTCCACCACCCACCCTGAGCATGCTGGACGAATACAGAGCATCTGGTCACGGCTGCAAGAAACTGGGCTGCTGAGTAAATGTGAGGTAATCCTGAATTGGCCACACTCTTTTACTTACTTAAATAAATCATGTAAAGAGGCCAGTATTCATTTGAGTAGTTGTAGAAAAATGTTAACTCTGTAGCACAAACACCATGATTGATGAGCCGTCGTAGGCACTAATAGCACAGAACTTAGGATTTGACTCTGGGTTGGACACACAGTAGGTAGTCAGTGTTGACGGTCTGATGGACTGAATGAGCAACAGCTTGATGTGTGTGTGTATGCACTATTATTGCAGCATGTTTTGTTTTTTTTTTGTACACATACTAGCATTTCCAAATAGGTATCATTTATTGAGTCAGTTATCTGAAAATCTTCACAAAATATTAAGTGCTAAGTAGTTGGTATTTCTTGTTATCAGCTATACTCTGAACTCAGATATATGCCAGTTTTGTCTCAAGGAAATGAATAGATTTAAAAGATTAACTGTCCTGTTACCAATAATAGTCACTTCTCTTTATTGGAGTGGCTGCTTCTCTATTTTTATGGTAGAGGTCTGAATACTTTTATCAATATTTCCTTATACTCATTTCTGTAAATTCCTGATGAGTCCCATTTTTCATTTACAAAAATCTGTTTGTTTATTCTTTCAAAGGTTACATAAAAAAGTGATAATTGAAAAGTCTCCCATTTTCAAATGTGCAAAATATATAACATCCAGCAGCTGTTGATTTAGTTGGTATGATGGTTGATTGTTGCCTAAGACCCAGTAACATTCTATATTTGAGTCTGAAACATTTTTAAAAGAAAAATGTTCCCCATATATTTTCTCACATTACTTCTACATGTAGTGATCAAAAGTATTTTTTCCTGGGTCTATATTATGTTCCAGATGTGTCCTAGAATCACAGAATTTCACAATACAACTATGGTCCCTGTTTAACAGATTGACAATTTATCATGTTGCTATTTGGTTCTGTTGTCCTTTGCAGATCAATGAAGGGAATCCAATGTAGTTTTCACCAGTTTGGGGAGACATTGAATGGATAATATTTTGATTATAGCTATGTCATGAGGAAACTGATATACTAAGGCCCTATTAAATTTACTATTCTTTGATAAAATAAAGAAGCAATCTCTTGTGACTACTTTTGAATTATTTTATTTTTGGCAGCCCAAAATGTAGTCAAGAAAAATTCCTGTTCAAAGCCAATTTAGCTTAAAAGTGAACCTGTAAAATATTTTATTTGAAATAGAAATGCCGAAGCATACAGAATGTTTCTTAGGGCAAATACTTGCCTGTATTTCGTAGCGTGAGTTACATCAATCTAATCCTTCTTCTCTGCAAACTACTAAAAGTAACTGAGTTTTGAAGATGCAGTTATTCATTCAGTGCGTTCATTTCTAAGGATAAGCTTTCTTTATTGATTTTCTCTTTTGAAGATGAATAATATATCTCATCTTACAGGGGAACTACGTAGTTATTTTCTTTACATCAAAACATAGATAATGACCCTTAATGCTGAATAAGGGTCATTCAGCAGTTGGGATTGTGAATGAATATACCAGAGCAGTGTCTACAGATGATTTTCACAAGTTTTATTACATGTTTGTAATTGAATTATCACATTTTTAATATTTCACATTCTACCCTTGACTACCTGTATATTTTACCTAGAAACTCCAAAGTGAAAGAATTTGAGCTAGATTTATTTCTCTGATTCTTTCCTGAGTGAAAGTCTATTATTCATCTTTTGTTGGTAGCATCCATATTATATGGCAGAGGGCTTTCATACTCTTTGGTAAATTTCTGTGTTATCTTAATAGTTTCATGGTTGTTGTAATGCAGTGTGGAGGCCTGACCACTCTGTTGTCTACACAATCCCACATAGAGTACATAAACCAACAAGGGGACTTGTTTGTGGTAGACTGGTCTTAATGGACATTTACTCATGTGAACATTCCTATCTAACCTCTGCATCTACTATACGTGTTTCCCAGCTTGGCAATCTTTCTGTGCTTTTGCCAGCTGAGATGTTGCTATTTACATTTTTTTCACTTTCAGGTCTTTGTTATATCCTGGAGCTTTACCCCACCACTCAAATTAAAAGTGACGGGTCACAGCCTTCGAGTACATTGTTAGAATGTGGCATTCCTTAAATCTGTTAGGAATCTAACAGATCGAAAGCAGCACTGTTTATGAAAGGCGCAAAGTGCAGAAATAAATGGGATGTAATACGGTCCATACCGGTCTTAAAATCTGTCTGTTATCATCCCTTTCTGATCAGCCTTCCTTTTCAGTTCCTCATACATCACATTATTTTAGTTGTGTATTATTTGAAACCATAAAAGTTAATTTATACAACGCATTGATTGATGTGTTAGCAGACCCAGGGTGAAATGTCAGAAGCACTGTGGGGTTGATGAGAATAAGGGAGTCTAGCCCCAGACCAGGAAGCTAAATAAGAGTCTCTCTGGCAAACAATCACACAATTAACAAATAATGTACTTGAAAGCCCAGATCAGCATATTTGCTCGTAATGAAGACTAAGCACAAAAGTCTGACCCAAAACTCCGCAATAAAGCAAACAGAATATGCTTTTTCTTAACATAGTTTGAGAACAGTTCACCAGGCGTTTGCTTTCTTAAAAAGTGGTGAAATATGTGTTTATTTGCTCCTGTATTATCAAATATCTATAACTTTATGCTAACCTAATGCAAAACATGAAATGGAATTTGTAAAACCATTTTAAAAAAATTAACTTTAAGACTGTTAGGAATTTAATGCTCCTTTATCTCTGTGTGAATGATTTTAGGAATACTGAAAGTGGAATTTTTTGAAGTGATTATTAATTAAACAAGTGTTATCCTTTTGTAGAGACTTTCAGGTTCTATATAACATAGAACCTAGTACCAAAAGGTATAAAACGTAGAAACAAAACAAACATGACTTATTTTCTCTTCTTGATTGTTTCTACTGGAAGAGTAGGGGAGGAAATGAAATAAAAAGAGAACATGCAGAGATTATTACAAAGCAGTTAAAACCCACTCAGAAGGAGTAGACTTTATTCCCTTAGCTAGTACTCTCCCCAGTAAGCACAACTGAAACAATGGATACATGTTTGTTATGGATTTTCTTTTAAAGTTTTTGATTTCACATGTTAATTCTAACATACACATTTATTAATATGTTATTAAACTCTCCTGCAAGGGTGCTAATTAATCTTTCTATCCCAGGCTAAATTATTTTGAAACTTTCAGTTGCTATGGGAAAAAACAAACAAACCCAACAATATACCACAAATCTTTCAGCAATTCACCAAAACTCATTACAAGCAGTTGCTGAAAAGCCAAGAGAAAAGCACACCATAAATGGCAAGTGGTCAGGTACATGGGGATGCATTATGTGGTTGAGAAGGCAAGAAGGTTCCTTTGCTAATGGGCTTCCTGGTTAGTGTTTATGAGTCTTCTAAGGGGATCAAGGCCAATGACAATATCTTCCCATTGAACTAGACTGTCAGTTCAAGAGAAGTTAGGTTCCTGCTTGGATGTGAATAAATATTTACCATGATGGCCCCAGGACTTAAGGAGAATCAGGCCTGCCTTTCTAAATTGTGCAGTTAAGACTATCAAAATGTTCAAGTCCAGCTCTGTTCCTTGGTTATGTCTATAGAAAGTTTTCCTGCAAAGGTAAAATCTATGTGTCTGGGACTCCAGGAATATGAGTACCAGCCTTTGTGTCTAGCTTATCACTCTCTCTTAAGCAGTGTGGGCAAATTCCTCTCCTGGTGGTGAGAAATAAGGACTCAATTGAATACTTTCAATACATTTTGTAGAAAAGGATATAATCAAATAAGGTATAACACAGGCAAGCTGGGTCAATGTATTGTTTCCCAAAATCCAGATAGCAACATGCCGTCTCTGAACGCTGTTTTCCTGCCAGGTCTGTGTAGCCACTCATAGTTAGGTAACAACCTGTGCCTTTAGAAAAGGAGGTGACAGAGCTCTGCGGACATACACCTGGCCAGCAAGCAGAAACCTATGGCTAGATAAATGGCATTCTTTTATTGTTTATAGTGGTGCTCAAATGTTAGCATATATCAGAATCATCTGGGGGGGTGTTAAAAAACAGACTGCTGGGCTCCAACCCCAGAGTTATAGTTCAATAGGAGTGGGGTCTAAGAATTTGTATTGCTAACATGTGTCTGGACAGTCCTAATACTGCTGATCTGGGAACCCCACTTTGAAAACAGTGATTATCTATTCAATAGTATTTATCAAGAATTTGAATTTTCTAGGCTTCTGTGTTAGGAACTGTAGATATAATGCTGAGAAGATGCATCTCCTGCCTTCAAGGAGGTTACCATTTGGTGGGATCAACAAACAATCAGATCATCACATAAATAAATACGAGGATATAATTACAAATTCCTGAGGGATTGTGCATCACTAGTTTTATATTGCAATGACTTTAAAGATTCTTAGTGATTGAGCTGGGGGAAGAAATAAAATGGGAAAGACAGTGGTCAGCAGACTCCATAGTCTTAACAGCATCAGAGGGGCCCTCTGAGCAACAGGAGGAGGAAGAGATACCACATGTCACAGTTCAAAGAAGGAAGTATCCCAGACCTCATGTTGCAGATCTTGCCCTCCTTCCCTCTGTCTTTTTTCATGTCCCTGGGACAAAATGGAAGGAGTCTTGATTCTGCTGGCATACAGAGAAGAGTCAGCTTTCCTTAACCAATAGAGTAGTTTTTAATGTTGCAATTGAACAATGATATTTTAGGGAAAAAGGTAGCAATTTGAAAACATTAAAAGAGCTCAATTGTCTCAAAACAATAGACTAATCCACAAATCAAACTCATGTATTGTATCATTTCATTTAGCAGTGTAGAAAATTAATCAAAATGGACTCTTCAAAGGTTATTGTTCAACATTAGATTTGACCTTAGTCCTGCCATTAATTATCTGTGTACTTTTGTCAAATCATTTAACCTTAGTGATCTTTGGTTTTCCCATGTGTAAAATGAGGGTGTTAGGATATTTGCTAGGATCTCTTCCAGCTCTAATATTGTATGAAATTAGCTGGCTAAGGAGTTCATTTGGAACGTAACACTTTGGTTAAGAGGAGACAAAATTTTTAGGCTGTTGTAGTAAACACATTGCTTTCAGTTTGTAAGCTATAGTGTAAATTGGCTGTGCTCACTAGTTCCTGATTAGCAGCCAGAGAAAACATTAGTCCACATATTAGATTACAGTGGTTTCATGGGTTAACTTCTTTTGGCATGACGTGGCACTGTTTTTAAAAAATTGAGGTGCTTATAGTACTCCTTCATGCCAATACCATTTAATGTTTCCCTTGTTGAATCATTCATACTTAGTTTAGTGATTCCTTTGGGAGTGAAAAGCAAAACCAGTAGCTTTCTTGTCACTGTAAGAAATAGATCTAGAGGGGTCATTTTGTCTCTTCAAGAACAAGGTCTTGGATTAGGTAGCTAGGTTTCCAAGGTGTGTGTGCCCCTGAAGAAAAGGATGTGCTCTTCTGTGCTGAAAAAATTTTAGACATTGACCCATCGTCTGTTAGAAATGCACTTGCAGTTGTTTTTCCAGACATGCTCATGACTCTCAGCCCCACCAAGCCACCCACAGACATTTGCTTGCTCTCACATTTGTTTTGAGAATAATAACATTTTATAATTTTGCTTTTGTTGGATTACACATTATGTAGAATTTGTATTGCCTCTTTGTGACTAATATTGAATAAGTTTGTTTCGCTTAATTCATAAGTAAAAACCATAAGCAACATACTGTGCTGAAATGTTTAACTTTTTTATTCAAGCTCCAACACAAAGTAATTTCAAAACAATTCTGGGACACAAAACCAAGCTACTGTTGCCCTTCTGGGATTTCTCAACAGTTTCAGTGAGAAAAGTTTAGTGTGAAATCTTAAGAAGCCAAAATGCTCAGGAGTAGGGTCTCCAGCACACTTTTCCATCACACACAGGTGATTTTAAAATATATTTTGCAAATCTAAATAAAGAAATACAGTATCCTTTGGAGAAACACATTCGGAATGTGCAGGTTTCTGACATCAATGATGCAAAGCACTGAATACTGTAAGTTAATGGAAATTCAATTAAACATTTGTTTTATAGAGTAATCTAACTAGATGGCAGCACATAACAGCTTACTGTTTTGTTTAGTTTCAAAAAAAAAAAAAGCCGTTGTGTCTTAGAATCTAACTGCAAAGCAGTTTAAACAGGGAATCTTGTGAATTGTCTCTGAGGATATAACAGCCTTGGGAAGCAGTACAAATGTTCTAGATGTGATGAGTAAACCAGGGTATATTATGTCATTATTCTGAAAGATATTTGCATCTCACAGTAGCGTGGACCCAGGCAGAAATAATACATTTAAAATTGTTGTGCAGGCTGTAATCAGAATTAAGATGATTGGGAATTTTTTTTTGTTTCTATTTTTATTTCTGCATAAAAGGAAGAATTAATGTGGAAAACAACCAATAACAGGAAATAAGACACACTGCCCTTCTGAGTCCATTTGGAAAGCGATACAGGATTTTCTTTTTAAACAGCAACTTTTTAACAAAATGCTTATTAACAAAAACAAGTAGTTATATTTTTCAACCATCTGAAAATCATAATGCTGAAGTAACACAAAATATTGTGACAAAATTTATTTTATACATGGTTATTAATTTTTAAAAAGCAGTGATTTAACATAAACCTTTAAAATGTTCATTTACAATGTTGTTTTAAAAAAATAATTACAGTGTAGGAGACTCAAGTGCATAACAATTGTGAAAATTGAGCAGTTACACTAAGGGATAACCTTTTCTTGTAACTACCTGATGAGCATAATGATTTGAAATGGATGAAAATAAAAACAAAACTTTAAAAAATATATAGTACATGTGCTTTTACCACTTTTATTGAATGGGGTTTGCTGTGTTTCTAAAGTGCCTTTGAAATTGCTCTATGTCCTGAAATATTTAAAATAAATTGTAATGATTGAGTCAAGCAGTATTACATGCAAGTAGACAGCACTTTTCATTTTGAAGATCAGATACCGTGTGTCCCCGAAAATAAGATCTAGCCGGACAATCAGCTCTAATGCGTGTTTTGGAGCAAAAATTAATATAAGACCTTGTCTTATGTTATATAAGACCCAGTGTTGGGCTCATATATTAATTTTTGCTGCAAAAGATGCATTTGAGCTAATTGTCCGGCTAGGTCTTATTTTCGGGGAAACACGGTAGACCTGTTTTACTTCCCAACCTTCTCTGTGCTAACCATTTATTTAAATTGTAGCCCCAAATGTTGGTCAGTACAGTGTCAGTATCTTGAACTATGAACAGGAGGAATGGACAAGTTCCTCTAACATGTGGTTCTCGACCTAGGCTGCCCATTACAATCCCCTGGGTGGTTGGAATTATCTGAATGCCCAGGCTTTGCCCAGACAAAGTTATTCAAAAGCTCTGTAGGTAGGACCCAGGCATTGATTCTTTTTAAACTTCTGCAGCTGATTCCAATGTCAAAAATCACTGCCACAGAATCTCAACTTCTTAAGTTTATGAAGGTTCGACTTCATAAGCTTAATGAGGCAGAGACAAAATAGGTGAATGGAGTCAACTATGTGGAGATGGGAGAATAACAGAAGTAAGTATTTCCCTGAGCAACAAGAGTGGCATGAACTCAGAAGTTACATTACAAAAAAAAACTTAAAAATTGAGGGAAGTGCTCGTTATTTTGAAGTTGTTACTGACTTGGAATATGAGTTTGAAAATTACTCTTATTTTTAAATTATAATTAAGCATATAAAAATGGGTTTCAAAGAACAGTTAGTCTTTCTGAAAACACTCTGAGTCAGATCTCCTCTCTTGCCTCACTCAACCCATAATAATTTATCACTTCAGTTATTATATTTGCTAGCCTAAGGCAAATCTATAAATCAAAATAAAGGATATTTTATTGAGTTTTTATTGTGTATAAGGTTATTTCACATAGAATCTTATTATTTTAGGGCCGGGGGGGGGTGGTTCGAAATAATTTGGTCAAACCTCCTTATGTTTATAAATGAAGAAACAATCCAGAAAGGTACCTCAGGTCTGGCTGATGGGCGTGTGAAGGACACACGAGAGTCGGAACCCAGAACTCAGGGCTCCTGATTTTAATTCACTTTCTTTCCATGAGACCCACAGAAAGAACCAAAGGCCTGTTGGTTGGGGCTGCTTGCATCCTTCCTTTTTTTACTCCCCTTTCTTTATAAGAAAAACTCTGAGGAGAGCAGATTATTAGAAGATGAAGGATCTATGGAAGGTGAGAATGCAGTTGGGGGGAAGGGATAGAAGCGATCTTTTATGTAATAAAAACCAATTGGTTGTAGCCTTTGACAACTCCAGTAGATACACTTGGGCATGAGCATAAGACCAGATTTTTTTATTTGTTTAAGAGAGTAAAGTGTATCAAAGGAATAATGAACAGGCCGTGAACTGATTCATTGAATGTCAACTATGGAATTTGTAACAAAGGGTAACTTTGACACTCCTAGGTCATTTATGATTCTTTAATTCAGTAAGTCTGCAGCCCTGTGGGTTTTTGAAGGAAAGAAAAAACCCCACCAAAACGCATCTTTCTATTTAGGGACACTGGATGAAATATTTTCAGAAAATGAGATATTTCAGTGGAAATTCTTGCCTAATATGTCACCACTTTGAAAATGATTAAAGAAAATGGGGTCTCCCCCAGCAGAGGCAGGTACTTTGACTTGTCAAATTTAAGTTGGACATTTTCTTAGTTTGGAACTGCCACAAAATGAGCCCTTTCATGTCCTCAATAAGACCAAACCAATGCAATCCATCTGTTCTGCTAAATTATTTCTAGTTCCCTAACCAAAGGCACTGCTTTTTCATGCATTTTATCATGATTTTATGCCCTTTATTATATTTTACAAAAGGTTCTGATTCCTCCAGGGCCAATGAGAACTGATTAGGACACTGGCCTCAATCCAGGCTTTGAACACAGGAGGGGAAGGAATAGAACTGTTTCCTTTTCCCTCTGCTCCTTGGCAGGAAAAAAAAAAAAAAAGAATCTATACCGTGTGTGTGCTCTGTGTGTGGGTGGGTGTGGGTAGGCTGCATTTCATCCTGTCACAGTATAACTTTGTTGATCATGTTCAGAACATTCCTTCTCTAATCAGGTTGCATTAACGGGCTTTATTTCAGAAAGACTATTTCTTTAGGAAAGAACCATGGTGTGTTGTGTGACTCAATGATATAGTCATTTGAAACAACGTTAGTCAAACTTCGGACCTGAATGTAGACCAGGCTTTGAACTAAATTAGATCATATTCCTCAGGTGCTTAGCACAGAGTGGGTACTCAGTGCACATTAGTTCCTTTCAGGAAAGAAACTGCCTGCATGCAAGTCAGAGAATGAAAACATAGTAACACACACACCCTACATTGCGGTGTTTCTTTATTAGGAACGTGAAAGAAGAACTAGACCCTTTCTTTCCTAGGCCTATATTAGAAAGGTATTTAAGACCTATATTTGGATCTCAAGTGAGATCTCAAGAAATACCCAAATGAATGCCGTCTCTTAAATGCATTGCGTTTCCAAATATACTCAGAATTCTCAAAAATCCTTTTGGTCAGAATCATAGATGACTTGAGATAGACATCCTGCGAACTATCTCTGAGAACGGAAATCAGTATCTCCCTAAATTATGATTATCGGAGCACTTTATCCTATTTTGTGACTCATTATGCTGCTGACTTTTGACTCGAGAGCATCATGAGAGAGAAATGAATAAAGGGTACACAGGAAATAGAAAATATGGGACCGGATTAAATGAAAATATCTATATTTAAGCATAAACACATAACATAATAAATCACTGATGATAATACCAGAAAATGAGAACTGTTGGAGACCTCAATTGGAAAGGAAAAAAAGTGAAATTGACAAATGGAAGACATGTGATACAAGTGAGGTAAGACGGAACTACTCCAGGAGATATATGAGTTTAAGAAAGAAGGAAAGCTGTTGCCATTTCAGAAATTTTAGCTTAGTCATCCTCCCAGTTCCCATAGCAGTGCCCGTATGAGATATAAATCTCCAAACATGCTTTCTCCAGATCCTTTTTCCAGGTAGAAACATTTTTCATATTGAATTGTTTTCTTCACTGTTCTCTTTCTGTAGACATGTATATCCTATATGTGGGTCTAATTCTCCAGCACTCATTGAGGCAGAGGTAATTGTTAAGAATAAGCATTCCTTATATTTAGTGTAATTTTTTTTTCTTTAAGAAAATATATTCTATAATAATAAAAAGAGCCAGTGTAACATACTTCCTGGGAGTCAAGGAAGTGGGGACTGTGGGGTGGGGGGATAGAAATCACAGTGAAAACGTATCAACTGTGTTACATTTTAATAGTGATGGGAGGACTAGAATGGAATTCTCTCAGAATAAGTAAAGGCTAAACGGGCGGGGCCAGAAGCTCTGTCCTTACTGTCGCTTAACTGCTATTACGCAAGGGGATAACTTAGGAAGATTCAGCAGGCGTCCTCTTCTGATTTATAAGCACTTGCACTGCTGTCAATAATTGAATCTTGTTAGCAGATTTTCATGTGATTGATTATTCAGCCTGAATGCTAGTGGGATTGTAGGAGAATGAGAAAGGAGTTGGTATAAGCATGGAATGTATAGTTGTAAATATATATGACTAGTTTATGAAAACATAAAGATGCATTTCTTATGAATGGTATTTGACATTATACCAGAGGCAAAACTTCGATTTAGAGCTGAAAAAATATATATAGAAAAGGACATAGGGAAACAATATAGATGAAGCTTTATGATCTCAGTCAAAATGAGGGTCTGATTATTAGCTATACAACTGACATTGTTTAAGATATAGATAGATGTTTCAGTGTATCAGCATATGAAATATTAGTGGCTGTGGATTTCATAGATTCATAGACATGAGAACTGGAAGTCCTATTATTTCGTGGTGTTCATTATTCTGCCAGACTAAGACTGGTTGCCACAGTCTGGTTTCCAGTGCTGTTTTCATTCCAATTTTAGATGACTCAGACCATGGAGTTACCACTGTTTATCTTGGGGGATTTTCCACCAGCTGAAATCGCACAATTTGAATGTTTCCCTTTAATATTGACTTTGAACTTTCTCTTCCTAATTTTATCTCATTACTTGCCATTCTGTTTCTTTGGTTATTCTGGTATTCTATAAACGTTTCCAAATGTAATGTTTACCATCAAGCCACGTAGGTCAATGACATGTTTGTTTGTTGATCAGAGCCATGGCTGACCAGATGGCCATCACTAAATTTGCTTTAGTCTTCAGCACGTACCTGGGAATAAGTTCTCTAAAGTGTGTTTTCGTGTTTTGAGAAATGTAAATTGGGTATTCAAAAGAGGGAACTTCAATGCTATGACAAAGAAAATTCAATAAGCATTTGTTTGTTTCTGTGGCACATAATGGCACAGTGTCAAGAAGTTTCTGTTTTCTGTCACTCTTGTTACCTTGACCTGTTACCTGTCAGGTTTCCCACGATTCCTCTCTCACTGTTACGTGATTTATTTTCAGTGACAAATGCAGCTCTGCTCTCTACCCAGTAAAACCCCAAGAAGTAGCAGTATATTGAGGTTTCTTGGCCTGCTCCTTCAGTGAACCACACATCAACAGAAGTCATAGCCCCTTAAATTAGGGAGCTTGAATAGGGTATTGTCCTGGTCCTGAGAGAGGTGTTAATGTCACCTGATGTTTCCTTGTCAACTCGTGATTCCATGGTCAGGAACAGGGCAGAAGAGCATTCCTTGAACAATTTCTCTTCGAATTTCACTATACATAGTTCTCTACTAATATATTACTTTACAAGTACTTGGTAGTGATACACATTTTAACTGAAATATTAATATGGTCTAGGTAATTTTAGGAAACACAGCAGCTTTCAAAAGTAAGGCTAATTAACTTCATACATCAACATAATACTGATTGGGCTCTCAAATGTGCCAACTGAGAAATGTGACTAGAAGAACGCTTTGCATATTGACTGACCGAGGTTTATGTACAGTTTTGTCTATGTTGATGGACCATTCTTAGCTGAAGTGAAAGTCTCTGCCTAGCATGTGTGTAAAAATATTGACTGAGTCTAGAGTGTCTCAAACTGCCTCTGGTTAAGTAACAGGTTTTTGATTTCCCTTCTGTTACAGCCGAATGCTTTTATAAAATACGTTAAAATGAAATACTACAAAAGTGAAATAACACTGAAGATATGATACAGGATATTAGATTCAACGGGCATAAAAATACTCTGTTAAATTACCATAAAAGGTTCTAAACATTGACTGGATTTCTATGCAGACCTCATCACAAACCGTTCATAAACAGTTCCTGGACTCTCACTGATCCCATAGCACACACTTTGAGAAACATTTGTCTAGATTAACACTGCTTGTGAGGTGCATGCACGTGAAGTGACCAGCATATTTGTTACAATCAAATATATTAAAATGTATTGGTATTTAAGTCCTTTAAGAAACAATAAGTAATTTGTTTCAACAACTTCTTCAGTTGAGTGTAAAATAAGATTTCAGTGAATTTACTTCTCAGCTAAACAGTAGACCATATTTGTTTCTAAGTTGATACTTTTACAAAGGACTTAACTGTTAGTTTCTTTGGTATATATACATTTCTTTTTTATGCCAGAGGAGAATGTGCTTTATGTCAATTGCTCATTTAGGGATAAGCAATCCATTGGTTCTGAACCTTGGGTGCGTTCATTTTTCAAATATTATTATGGTACTTTACTAAGCAAATCAGTGTCACATTCCTACATGATGAAACTCAGCCCATTATTAATCATCTTCAGTGTGACTTGGGGCCTTATTTTCTTCTAAATGTTGTCAGTGGAGTACTGTAAGCTTCTGCTGTTTTCTTTCAGCGAATTCAAGGTCGAAAAGCCAGCCTGGAGGAAATACAGCTTGTTCATTCTGAACATCACTCACTGTTGTATGGCACCAACCCCCTGGACGGACAGAAGCTGGACCCCAGGACACTGCTAGGTCTGTATGGGCCTCCATTCTACTGAGAACAGCACATTCCAGCACTGTCATTTGTCAAGGCTAGTGTCAGTTCAGAATACTTGGCAAGCAGTGTGACAACAAATCAGCTTTTCCATCAGCATTGCTCTGTGGAATGAGTCGTTTACCATAGAAGCCAATGTAGATTAAAAAGATCTTGCATTAGAAAAAATAGCCATGTGAGTTCCATGATATTTTCTTTTAAATGAATCTTTATTGGAATAGCATTTGTTCACCGTGTTTTAGCATACCGGAAGAATTGTATCATTGAGTATGTTCTCTTACATGTTTAAATTAAAAGAAAAAAAGGTTTTTACATTCTTTATGCAAATTTATCTTCATCTTTTCCATTTGTTTTGTGTTGTTCGGTTCTTCTTTTTCCTATGAACTTGACAGACAGAGGGCATAGAATATCTCATTTTAAGTGAAAACTCCTTATTACTATGCCTAGTATACTGCATTTTATAGTAAAATTCATTTTAAATTTTAATGTAATCATTTCAATGCATGCCTTAACTGTGGAATTAAATAGTAAAGGAGATGGCAGAAATAGAAAACTAATAAACATAATTTTGAGTTAATGTGTGATTTTTCAAATCTTTGCCATCAGATTTCAAGGTAAAATAAATGTTTCACAACTTTATATAAACTTCACATGAGAGAAATAACAGGTTTTGGAAAAAGTTCATTACAAGACCTATTTTAGCTGAAACAATTCTATTATATCAAGTTTATTAATAACTTTTTATAATGGAATAACAATGCCTGACATGGCAATGTATGCCAAAAGGATATTTTTTAAAGTATTTTAACTAATAAAAGGCATTTTAGGACTTACTCTTGTCCCTTTCTTTCAACTAAACCTATTGTGTCAGTTCCATTTCATTGGACTCTCTCACATAATTCAAATATTATTTCAAAATGAGTCTATGTTAACTGGTCCTAAACAATTCAAAAGTAAGTATATGACATGTAGTAGGCAGGCATCTTGGAAATCAATAATAAGGGGAAATTAACAGTTACCCAATATAACACTTACAATCTGCCTTTTAGAAAGCAATGGCAGGCGTCCCTCAATTTATGAAGAAAAGGTATATGGGTGAGTGTGTATCTGTGCACTCGCATGCATGCATGGGTATAGTGGGAGTCTGGGAAGAAATAGAAAGGGTAACATAAAGATGACTCCATTTTTAGAAAACGTTATAAAAATTTGATGATGAAAAACAATCTGTATAGAATTAAATCTATATATTAGTATAAAAGCAAATAAGCCAATTCTGTTGAATCAATCTCTGCACATGCAGATTCTTTGCATAAAGTACTTTGTTTGCTGAGGATACTACCGTGTGTCCCCGAAAATAAGACCTAGCCAGACAATCAGCTCTAATGCGTCTTTTGGAGCAAAAATTAATGTAAGACCCTTATTTTACTATAAGAGCGGGTCTTACATTAATTTTTGCTCCAAAAGACGCATTAGAGCTGATTGTCTGGCTAGGTCTTATTTTCGGGGAAACACAGTATATAATAATTGTCCTTATTTTTACATGAATTAATAATCCCACACATTTTATCCAAAGATAATGTAAACCAGACATTAACTTTCATGGTTTGATGAGGTCAGAATACTCACACACTTAAAGATAGAAAACTATGTTCATTTTGATTATTTCTTAATTTAGTTACAAGAAAACAAGTAGCTAACCTCTCCTGCCCACTCTGTATTTTTACTGTGGTCTCAAACTATAGATCAGCCTAGCCATAGGATAAGGTATTTTGGATTTAATTGGGATGAATTTTCAGGTAGGTGTCTGAGAGAGGTTCCAAAACCACCATTATTCCACATTTTAAGAGAAAAGATATATTTGTAAGAGAAATGAAGTTCAAACTTTGACAACTTTGAACTGTTTACTTATGAAACATGGCAATACCACCATTATTAATGAAATTTCACGCTTGAACAAAACAGATTTTCTCAAAATATTCTATATATATATATATATATATATATATATATATATATATATATATATAATTTTAAAATGTGATGATTTAAAAATGAATTCCAATGTATGATTTAGACCTTGGACAATCCTTTTCATGTAAACAATCCTTTTGGTACTTTGATGAAAGCACCAAGTGCCAATAATTTAATTTTTTAAAGTTTTAATCCAAATAAATTTGCCACTTACCTCATTAGTTTTGAGTATTTAATGTGGGATAATATTCATACAATTGATGATTTTTAGAATTAGGTTTAGATATGTATGTGGAGTTCCATAGGCACCTCTCAGGGATTAGTACAACAGTTTCAATATTGTGTGCAGGCTCCTGTGTAAACATAAACAAGGATGTTGAGTTGTTAGGTCTTGATGTCAAGTACAAAATTCAACTTTGAAAACACTTCTCAACTACTTCACTTCTCATATGAATCCGGAAACTTAGCGGCTTTTCCTTGATTCTAGTTTTAAATGCATAATCACATTCTTTGAACTTTTCATACTTCTTCTATTCTTTATGAAATTTGAATTTTGGGGGCTTGCTTTTTATTTATATCTAAAAAACCAGATTGAAGTTGCCATGCATAAATGTATAAAAATTCATTCCCATCAAGATAGTTCTCTTTTTCTCTTTCTTTCACTTCCATAGATCCCTCTACCTCCCCCATTCCCTCCCAACTCAGATTGGGGATTGGGGCGTCAGTGAGCACACACATTAAATTTAAATTCATTCAACTGTATGAAATTTCCGAGTTTAATTGATAGTACTACTTTTCATAGTTATGTTCTAGAGTTAGGAGGAAGGATTTAAATGAAAGTTTGTTATGACCAGACCTATCAGTCTTTGTATCTTGAAAGGCATCTATAGTTTATAAAATAATTAGATTTGAAAATGGGCACCATTTATCTCTTTAAATACTCTAGACCCTGTAAGGTGACACTTGAAAAACATTCTCTCCAATCATTTCTGGTACGAGGTTTTCCTTAGCATTAATATTCCTGTCGTTCTTACTACCAGTTTTCATTTTCTTGTGAATAGCCAGATCTCACTTCATGGATAAGGCAATATAACATTATTTTTAAAAATCTAGTCAATTCAGCGAATTAATTATTTTTACACACTACTAAATTCAAATCATTGATTATTTGGCTTTTTTGTATTATGTAAAAATTACTAAATACAATTTTTTAGCAGCATAGCATTTATTTTCTTTATTCTCTTACAGCTTAATTAAAATATAAAAATCACTATATTGCATTGTAATATTTATCCCTTTCACTGACTATGGGTGAAGAGTTCAGACATTAAAATATACAATATTATATATTTTAATTTCACATATGACAAATGAATACATCTTTGCAAAATATTCAGTAATACAGAAATATCTTTGTTATGATCAACAACTTAGGAAACTTTATCCCTCCCTAAACTATCCGTAAACCTTTTTTTATGTATCTTTTTCTGATGTTAGTATTTCAGTTTTAATATTTTTTCTTGACTTGTTTTTTGTTGTTGACTTCTTATTTATTCCATGAAGATCCTTATATATGATATATTGATACATTGATATAATGATATATATTGATATAATGATATATCTTATTATTTTCTTTGTACCTAAATTTTCCTTTATCATTTTCCATCTGTTAGCAATTGCATCTGGAAAATCAACTCATACAATTTATTGTTTTCCAAGTAAACTGTTTTCTATGACATTAAAATCTGTTTAGACTTTTACTGACATGGCATGTGAATTCCACAACAAACCTGTTTTCAATTTTCATTATTATTTCATTGATCATCAGTAGAATAAATGAATTGGGGTAGGTGAAATGCAGGTTTGTACCGATTTCTACCACTAATCTTTTGAGTGAACCATATGAATAGCTTCATAACCGTTTGACTATGATATAGAAATGCCAACTGACTTTCCCTCTAGTTACTTTGTAAGGCAGATTTTAGTCTTAGAGGTTTAGGAGTAGTTATTTTTGTTTTCTCTATTCATGTAGCAGATGATGTAGAAAATAAAAGTGCAGGTAAACAAAATGATTAAAAATTCCATGAAATATCAATTCTAAGAGACAATCACAAATAAGATTTTGGCATATATTTTAAAGAAGATATTTATATTTATATTTATATTTGTATTATATAGAACTTCAAATAGTGGTATCCTCTTTGTAGTGTGTTGTGACCTGTTTGTTTAAAAAATTGTGAATATTTGAGAGGCTTATGGTATATTTGGCTTTAGCTATATCTGAAGTAGAAATTAAAAATAAATTTATGTATTTGAATAGACATGTTAATATTTGAAATGCTTAAAAATGACAATGTATTTCATGAATCTTATAGGTCAATACATCACAGAGGATTACACAGTGAATAACTGAGTTATTTCTAATAAATTATAAATATAAACGATTGTGATATACAATGTTAGGGCAGTTAAATCTAGAGACTCAAATTTCATAGGTATTTGTTCATGTAGGGCAATAGACTCTACATGTAATAATACTTTCATTCATTTGCTTTGAGCTCTTACCTGTCTGAAATTTGATCAGTTTTCTCCTGAGTTAGATGATACATACCATGTGACATAATATATGTTAATAAACACTTATCAAAAAACTATAAATTAGTTTTTCATAATATTAATATTTAAAATGTAAAAAAAATGATATATTCCCAATTTATATATATTTTTTCATGTTTTCTTATTGTGTAGGTGATGCCTCCCAAAAGTTTTTTTCTTCATTACCCTGTGGTGGACTTGGGGTAAGTATGAGTTTGTTGACTGCTTTTAAACGATAACTTGCAAAAATATCTCCTTTGATTTATCTATTCAATTATGCGTAACGTTATTTCTCAGTAAAAGTTATACTAGACTTCGGGACTGGCTACATAATTTGTAGGGCTCAATGCCAAATGAAAACTCAGATCCACTTGTTCAAAACTTAAGAATTTCAAGATGGTGACAATAGTGAATTAAACCAAGTATGGGGCATATCTAACTGTAGGGTGCTGTGTGACTGCACAGTTCACATGTTCACAAAGCTGGCTTTGCTAGATATTTATATAGCTGGAGAAAAGGTAATATGAGAGGGTTTAATACAGTTTTGTAGCAGAATTCAATTTTCAGTAGAGTCACACTGAGTATGCACATACATTATATTCCTGATGAAAACGGCATAAACTTCACAAAGCGCTTTGCATTGTGGGATGTTTTGTTTGTGAACCCCTTGGGGCCATTTTGTCTTCGATAATTAACAAAGCCTTTTTGACCCAGGATATTTATACCACATTGCAAGGACAAATTTGTTCAAATCCAGCGACATATGAAGAAAAATGTCTACATTTTTGTGGATGATTAGAACATACCCTATAGCCTGCAATCTATTTAAAGTTAACCCTTACCAGTAATAAACCGTCATCCTGTAGAACTAAGTGCTAACTCATGTTAGGACAACATAATTCTAGATCAGGTTTCCAAGTACTAAGGAATTTAAGTCAATTAGGTTTCTTGGATATTGAAGGGAAAAAACAAAACTGGTCCTATGTATGTCATGTTTTAGGCAATAATTTGCTATAACTAAAGTTTATACAGGGAATTCCCATATATTTTCAGCTAATTCTTTCATTTTATTGATGTTGGATTTATCAGGAATAGACTTTCTATTCCTTTCCCTGTGATTCTGCCCTCTAGAAATAGGAATGGCAACTACAACCAATATGTTTGAACTTGACAGTTTACCAGCATACAACAGAGGTTCATAACAACATGGTAAAATAATCATTATTATTAACAGCATTTTGCAGGTGAGAACCTGCAAAATAACCTCAGAGAGTGAGGTTATTTTCCTGAAGTCACACAGTCAAGGGTGAAAGGCTGAAAGTGTGAGGATGACGTGCGTGTCCGTGTAGAGGAGTTCCAAAAGAGCATTTTAGGTCCTTCTATGGCTTTCAGCTGCAGCAGGCTAACCACCGTCCCTGGAGCCTAGCAGTGTAGCCACGTGGCTAATGTAGTGTGGTCCCCTGTGTGGCAGCTTGCCAGTGAGCTTTGCTTTTTGACCCCCAGCACAGGACAATCACCACTCCCACATTAAGCCTTGCTATTTTTTAGCAAACGTCCCGTGAAGCCAGGAACTTACAAAATCATTCTAGAAAGCAGAGGACAAACTGACTTTTTAAATGGGTTTCACTGGCTTTGAACTTATTTTCTAACATCCCAAGTGGCCATTTTAAGAGAATGGCTGATTACCTGCAAATGAAGCAAAAAATAAAACAAAGCTAAGAACTGCTTAGTGGGTATGATGATGGGGAGGAAATCAAAACGGTTGAAAGAGTGGTGGTCATCAAACCCCCACTCATTTACAAGTACATTTACTTCATGACCCAGAGTTGGAATGAGGACAGCTCCCTAGGACCCACCTCCCAATTCTGAACTGGGCTGTGCCTATAACTCACTATACTTTGAACACAAAGTAACTATACTCAACTGTTCTACTTCTGTGCCAAGGTAATTTGTTATCTTTAGCCAGAACTGCTCTAGTAACCTCTCAGAAAGACCCAATGAATGGTGAATGCTACTTCTGGCATAGCGTGTCATAGAGATAAGTCCTTAATAGCGTCCTCAAACAGTGACCTAATCCTGATGGTGACAGCAATGGTGGTGGATAAATCTAGTTTGGGCAAGCAGAGGCAAGAGGATTAGCTTGACTCCATTAATGCTGAAAAGGGCTGGAGAGAGGCAACTCTCTTTATCAAATTGGCCTATAGGTCTTCTGATGGTGTTCATGTAGGTCTAGGTGAGTATGAGACAGAGAGAGAGAGAGAGAGAGAGAGAGAGAGAGAGAGAGAGAGAGAGAAAGAAAATACATACTTGTCCTTGTCCTTGACACTCTAGAGAATTAGTTTGATTCACTCCTTTTTTTTCAGGAACCAAATTGTATTCTTAGACATAAGGTACCATCTTGTCCCCTAAGATCTTTGGCTTTGATTTAAATCGTAAGAGACACTCTGGGTCCTCTAGATTTGTACTAGTCTCAATTTTTACCTCCAGGACAGTCCTAGAGACATTAAGTAAGTAAAAGATAACCAGTATGAACTTGGAGAGGCCCAACTTGGCAATAGGGGGTTCCCCTAATGATCTCGGAAACCACTGAAATTGCTTTTGTCTTCAGGTACTCTTCTGGTTCAAATTATCTAAGGTGGACCCACTGGTTTAAATTCTAAAATACTTAATGCTCCTCAATTGTTAAATTCCAGTCACTTAGAACATATACCTTCCTAAGAGATAGGTTTATTGTAAATTAATACTTACTCAATGCTGAAGATTAATTGGCTTTTGAGGAGACTATCTGGGACATTACAAAATCAGAAATTTCCCCCCAAAATTCCAGGTGATAATTTGGCAGTGCTGTTCACATAGTTCAATGGGTGAATAGTATTTAAGGTGCTTTAAATTGGACTCCCGAGTTGCATTTTGAGCAACCATCTCAAGGTTTCCAAATTCCTTTGTGTTTGGTTCTCATTTTGCTTAGTTACTATGACATGACTCATTTCTTATTACTGTGTGATTGCACTGCAAGAAAATGCACCAGTTGAAAAAAGCATTTTACCAAATCCCAGGACTTGGTCATCGTATAGTGAAACAGATAATTAAGGGACTCTGCAAACAAAAGCCAGTGCAGGACCACTTTAGTTCTTGCTCCTCAGGGTATATCACTAAAAATAGTGATCATTTTCCTGGCCATCTGACCTGCTGCTGTGTGAAGAAATCTTGAAGTCATTTCTCAGCCTTATTTTTCCCTCTTCACTTGATAGGCCACAAAAAAACCCACAAAAGCAAGGACGAGCAGGCTTTTATGATAATGTCGTCATCAGCTCCCAGCTTCAAACGCTTCTGCGGCTTTTGAGTTGTCATTTATAACTTGGAACTGAATCGACCCATAATTCCCCTGATACACTTAGAGAAATTGATAACAGACTCTGTACTTCTTTTATGGCTCGGAGGAGGCAACTCCAATCACATCACTATTGGCAGGCAATATTATTTTTTGACATGGTTGTAAAAGTATAAAGGGGCTTATGGCATTTGTTTAGATGAGGAATGGGCTCTCAAGCTGTGCTGGGGTTTACAGGACCAGATTAGTGAGAAGCAAAGGGAATATGATGTTTGCAAACAGGATATGATTTTATATATAAGTTTGGGTTTCATGCTCTGTTCCCTGGGGAAAGCCTTGCAGACAGCAGAGAATTCCACTTTTATCCTGCAACAGACAATCTCCTAGTGCCAAAAGGCAGAAAACTAAATGTGGTCAATGGGCAGTGTCAGACCCTTGATTGGAGGAGGAGGAGCTGTGGAAGAGGCAGAACAATTCCCTAGGAGGGTCTAGGAATTGCAGACCACGGGCAGAATCTGCGCCAGCCTAACTGGTCAAAGATGTGCCAGAAATGAGGCTCTGTGAGGTTTCATCAAGGCCCTTTCTCCAGCAGCAACTCACTCTGTGAACACGAAGCAGGCTTTTTCTTACCAACATTTCTTCTGTCCATATTCTGTTTGATTACACCTAGCTCTGACACACGCTGGGGGTTAGGGATGTCGTTTTTATGATTTGGGGAGGGGGAGATGGGAAAAGAATTAGGTGACTGTAGGGAGGTAATTTAAGACTCATTTGAATTGCTCTGAGGTTTCAGCAGACATTTCAGTTTTATACTAACTATACTAACGGTACAGGAGGCAGGTTTGGATGAAATGTCTCAAACTTTCTTTCATTCTGTCAGATTTAAAATGTGAACTCTCCCCTCTGATATATAAAATATACATACATAAATATTATATATGTGCATATATATTCAGAAGAAAATTCTGTTATTTTACACTACATTTATACCTTCATATTATTTTTCCATTTAATATACCATATTGGTCCTCCACATTTATTCTCCCCAGTAACAGTAAAAAAAAGTTCTAGTGGCCAATCTTTCGAAGGACTGCTTTGACTTTCTCTATTGTGTTATAATATCAGGGAATGATTTATTTTATGACTAAATTTATGGTTATATAGTTAAATTCAATGTAACAGATAGGTTTGGTTAATACATGTTATTTACAGAGGTTTTCTTGGAAACCAAATCAGTATTTTAGAAGGCACAGCATATGCCATCACAAGAGGAGTAAACAGCAGGAAAAATAAGATTTGTTGCCAATGGTTCAGCAAGGTGGAGGAATGCAAAGACGAATGAGATAAGACCGTTTTTTTCTCAGTTGTTCATAGTCTTTTCATTGGGCTGATTTGGATAAGTGTTGTGCTAAGGGAGCACAGAAGAGGGCACTTCCGGAACAGGAAAGAAAGAAAGGTTCTGTGTGGGGGTTACAAGCAGACATAAGCAAAGTCTTCCAACACAACTGAGAATGAATATGTTTGTGTGAGTTGGTGTGTGAGGGCTTGGGGCAGGCATCAGGGCACTAGCAGTGGGGCTGTACTAACACACCGTGTTTGTGCAATTGCACTAAGCAATTGCCGATTAACAGGGAATTATTTTTTTCCTTCCAACAAAGTCTAAAGCAAAAACCTAATGCTTCTGCCAAAAATTGAGTGTTCCTAAAGCTTTGATAATGACATGGGACCCCTTTCTTTCATCAGAGGTATATGTAGCCTATGTTATCCCCACCTGTTTCCCTGAGCAAGCACAATGCCTTTTGTTAGGTCCACAGAGAGGTAGTGGCATCTGTTTCTCACATGCAGTAATGAGGATGAGGCTGATTTCCCTCATATTAATGCTCAGCTCAAACCTGGCTGGCAATCAGTGCTTCATTTCCTCCACTGCTGTTGTCAAAGGTACACCACAATCCTCTTCCCTCCAGCACAATGAGAGGATCCACCCTGATTTGGAATCTCTCCTTTCCTCATCTCCCTCTCATAACTGTTTTTTGGATTTTCATTAGTTTTCAACTTGATGCAAACGATACAAGCAGGAACACCCTACGGCACCTGGAAAAAGTAAAACAGATAAGCCATCTGAATGAAACTGAGAATTTTCTTTCATGCTGTGGATTCCACAAAGAGATTACATTGCACCAGACTTGGAAAACTTAGTACAAAATATTATGCAAGACAGGGAATTCCTTCTAAATAACCGAGGGAGTTTCCAGTAGTGCATAGGTTTTTGCTAATTGTGTGTACTCAATAATAGTAATTGTTGTAGGGATGTAGACAACATTCCCCACAGAGATAAACATGTATACGTTACTCTGTCTTCACTATCAAATGTAAAATTTTATAGAACCTTTAAGTGTCTGATGTCCATTGCAGAGAAGAGGAAACTTGGAAATGAAAACCTTAATTTCCTCCTTAATTCACTTAGCTGTAGAATCCTACCTGCAATTCAATTCCAGTTACTTCGACATTATGGCTAAAGATAACAGTATGCATTTTGAAATTGCATCTGCATTTTCTTATTGAAAATAAACACAAATGTAACACAGCTCCTAAAATTCTTCTGTTGTCAAAAATGAAATAATCATCAAAGCTTTATGCATGTGTTTTTTTACATGCTCAGGACCACAATATTTAAAAAAATATATATATGTGCTATGTATCAACCAAACTAATATCAACAGCAGGGAAGAAGAAAACAGATCCATTTTTGAACTTTCTTGTTCTGTCATTTTTCTCTGTTCTATAATAATTTTCTCCACTTGCCTATGTGTCTTGGTTATAAACATTCAGACAAGAAGAAATTGCACCTTAGAGTCTGCAGTTGGATTTGGTGTACTTGAAGCTGCTACCTAACTCAGGAAATCTATGGTTCTATGAAACAAAATCTCTGAGAAATTTAAACACACTTAAGTAAATCTGAATATACAACCATCTAATGATTGCCACTTCTGACTGTGAAGAAAATATAAACCCTTAGGTCAAAAAAATTTAGGAGATGGAATTATCTAAGAAAAGGAATCTTGGGACAGCTTCTATGTTCTGCAGCCTGAAACGCAGCTAAATCCAGCCCAACTTCAGCCTTTCATTTTAATGTGAAAAAACTTCCCTTACATTTTCCCTTTGTCATAGTTCTACCCTGGATAATTCCAGATCCAGATGTTCATCCTTGCAACAAAGTAATATTGAATACATAATATTGGCATATCATTATTGGTTTTGTCATTGTGAAGTATATTAACAGAAAGTTCAGTGAGGTGTAACTACTAAATTTCAGATAAGACATAGACGGTTCACAGCCGAGTCCCTAGGAGTTCATTATTCCAAACCCCCAAGGAGAACCCATAGTTCCTAGGCCAGCCGCATCATTATTACTGTGCAATGTCTTATTTTTAAATATAAAATAATAAGTAAAATATATAAATACTAAGCAATGACTGACATATATTAGAAACAAAGCACACACTGAGTCATTGTTTTTATGAAGACTAATAAGACTATTAAAAGACTCATACATTTAGAATGATATACATCCAAAATCATTTGGTTAATTTATTATGTTACCATATTCTAAATAATATTTATATGGTCTCTAATTAACATTTACTACAGACATGTATCTACACATCCTTTATAACATCTGTAAAAACCTCCCAAAATGATCCTCTGTCAGTTTATCAGTGATCATTCAAAGAAATAGAAAAAATCAAGACCTGCAGGTAGTGAAATTCTTTGCTACTAAGGAGATCACTATTTTTTACTTAACATGTCTGTTCTTTAGATACTTCAACAGTCATTCATTCATTTATTAAATAAACATGTATTGAGAGACTCCTATATGCTAAGTATGAAACAATCTCTAGCCTCATGTTTTTTCTCTTACATTTTGATGTTTGTCTGTTTTTCCCTTTTCGATTCCCACTCATATCTCTTATTATTCATATCACCTATTCTCTATGTAAATCTTCTGTTTCTATTCATCAACTTTAGTGAGAAAGACCTGGGAGTTAATAGAGATACTGATTGAAGGCAATCAGAGTATCTGGAGCCTTATGTGAGAATGATTCAGTCATTTTTTTGAATGAAACATCTCTACAAAATAGCCTTTTTATCTCAGCTGTCTTTGACAGTGGCATCAAATCTTTATCCTGAGAGCTATCAAGTTCAGTATTCAGCATTAATCCATTATTCCACTAATTGCAAGTAGGAAAGGAGTAAAATACCAAATGCTAATCGGTATATACTAGTGCCTGTATAGTATACTCCCAGCTTCTGGTGGCTACCACAGCTTGGGGCAGAATTCATTCATTCATGCACTTATTTATTCATTTATTGATACAATAACTATTGAGTGCTTCTTATATGCCAGGAACTGCAGGTACAACACTGAACAAAACAAAAAATTCTGTACTGATGGAACTTATATTCTGGTGGGGGAGACAGATGAGCAGATACACATTAGTTTAAATATGTGTGTGTGTGTCATGAATGTTCTGGAGTAAAGAAAGCATGGGAAGTGGGAGATGGAGTCGGGTCGGGCTAGGGGACAGACCTGGTGTTGTTGGTAAATGTTGCCTTTGGAAGATTAGAATTGATGGGTGAGGGATCATCTGGGAGTCTGGGCTTCTTGTGGGGACGGACTTACAGTGGGACCCAGGGAATAATAAGATGCGTACTGAGGGTCCAAGGCAGGATGACGGGGAAGCAATTACAGTTCAGGTGGTCTGAAGGGGCTTGTCAGGACTGCTCAGAGTTCTGAGTCCCCATCGTTACTCCCGCTCATGAAGATCTGAACAGCTGGGGGTAGGGTTGTTCTATCCAGAACACACAGACATCTTGTGGTCTCCTTTCCTTTTTTTTTTTTGTTTTTTTGATTTTTTGTAAAGCAAGTCAGAAACTTTATTCTTTGGCCAAGGAATGAAGAAGGACAATCTTATGCTTTAAAGTGCTTTAAAGATACCTTTTCCCCATTCTGGGGAATTAGTAAACAGTAAAGTCTTAAGGGGTCTAGGAAGGGAGGGATAGGGGGCTAGGTAGGGGGATTCAGGGATGAAGATTCCCGAGGAAGGGTGGAGAGCTCTTAGCTTTCAAGGGACCATATGCAGTTCCCAAGCATGCTTGGAACATGCCTAGTCTTGGCCTCCTTTTTGACTCCTGGATTTAGATGTGGTGGTGCTGGGGCAGGCAAGCTGGATTTACAGGCACAACCTGAGATCCTGAGACTTCACTTAAGATCTGACCTTGGAGGTCCAGAGGAACTTGAGGGTGGGGGCACAGTTCAAAAGGACTCTGAGATCTGGGACTCAGTAGCAGGTCCTGGGCTATGAGACATCTGGGTGGTTCCAGATTGTAGCAGCAGTATATGCTCTGGGGTTCCCAGTCCCTGGTGACATTATTTGTACCTAGTTTCCTGTATAAATTGTACAGCTGCAAATTAGATATAGTTTTCTAATACCTGCCCATATTCAAGTATAACAAAAATACCCTGACACTTGTATGACATTTCCCAGTGCATTTTAGTGGCTTTTTGAATGACACTGTTATATTGTGGGCTCATTTGTCTCTGGATGGTCCCTGCTGATTTACATCTGAGCTGAAAGATTCAAGGTACTTGATTTTTCGATCCTGTTAGATTAGTGCATGGACCAAAAATGGTGACTTCTCAATTTCTTCACGATCAATTGCATGTTGCGTATGTGTAAAATACAAGGGACACAAACTTTGGAATCCGAATTCCAGGAACTTTTCTTGCTAGTAACTGTCAGTTTCTGATCATCAGTATCTTTAATCTTAAGTGAAATAAACCAATAAAAAAATGCCAGCTAAGTTATTTAGGGCTGTACTTTAACCATATAAATAAAATAATAATTTTTAACTTTGACCCTAATGGTGTCCAAAGGATTGAAAATAATGATGGGATTGTCTGTTAGGTAGAGGGCCTGGTGAGAAGCTTTGGCCTAGGCAGGGGCCTAGAGAATCCGTTAAGACATACCCTATTGGGTCTCACATAAATGGGCTGATTCATAGCCTCACATCAGAGAGTAACTATTCTCTGCATGCAGCTTCCAATGATAATCTACCTTACTGCTTTTAATCCTTATCACAATTCCAGGAGCTTTATTACTGAAGGTGTAGCTGAGGCTTTCTATCCTAAGAAAACGCAACTGAGGCTCAGAGAAGGGAGTAAGTTGTTCAAGTTACACAATTAGTAGGTGGTAAAGTAGAAATCTCCTCATTACCAAGCTCTTAATGACAATACTGCATACACACAACTCACCCTAATTTCAACCTCACATGATTGTCAAAACTCCTTCCCCAAACAAGAGTAACCCTAGCCATAAGAAAGCACTGTTGTTTCTTTTGCCAAAAGTATTCTCTACCTTATTGAAATTCCCGTAAAATATTAAATCCATGTACTCAGACATCATTCATTTGGGGTAAAAAATTATACAGCTGTACACAGCATTTCAACCCTAACTAGAACACTGAAAAATCTCTGCCGTTGGAACAAACCACTGTGGGATAAGTTAGAGAGAATTTCATTTCACACACCGAGTCAGAGTTAATTTTATTAAGCTGCTCTTGGTAGGAATGGGGTTCTGTCTAAAGAATAAAAGGGTCAGCATATTATGAAATACCACTTACACAAGATGTACATCAGATTAAATGAAGAAACAGTAGGAAAATACAGAAATGGTATTACTTGGCTTCATCTCTAACTCAGTCTTGGTAGGATTGGCCAACAGGTCACTGGAACTGTGAATAACAACAATGGGGACTCGTAAATTCCTTTACTGACCACGTAACCCACAGGAATCCATATATTATTTGGCAAATCCTTAAGTCTACCAGTATCTTAAGTAAGGATTCTTCCATACTCAAAGTGTAATGCTTTGTCACAACAAACGTGTTCCTCTATTTATTCTTGTTACAAGAACATAATAGCAAAGGGTTATCTTTTTTGAAGAAGAGTAACTTGCACATGCAAGGTCAATAGAGCTGCCAGAAAGCCGTCGATCACAGTGCAAGGGGGTTTGTAGTAGAGCATTAGCGTACGTGGCATGCCCCTGGTCTCCTCCAGCTGCTGCATTAATAGTTCACGCCTTCCTTCCATATGGAATATTGGTCACAGTATTCATTCATCATATCCATGCTTTTACTTGGAATCTGAAGGTCCTCCCTGGAGCTGCCCTGTTTCTTTTTCATCTCACCATGACTAAAGAAGCTAAGGTGTGGGCATTATAACCTACAAGTGATCCCAAGGGAATAGGCTGTCATTTATGTGTTCCTCCCAGTACTGAACAAAAGAGAGAAAGCATGTGGGTTCACCCACCCATTGTCATCATAAATCCATTCCAGCTCCATTTCAAAGGTCTCAGGGTTTCAGCAGAACATCTAACATGAAATGAATATATACATTCAAAGAGCTGGCGTATTGTATCACACGGGAGAAGGGAGAACACCCATTGTTACAGGCTGCAGAGCCAACTGAAGAAGAATACGATAAAGAATGCCATAGGTCCTCAGCACAAAAAGATGACTCTCATCATTATCCTACAGGGGGGGAAAGTGATGGTCTTCCGGAGTTACAGAGGGCTCTCGAGTTTTTGAAGTGTCGCTACCTAAGTAACCGGAGAACTGTCCCTGAGTGGTTTAATAATTTTAGGGAATGAGTCCTCTGCCCAGCCCTAGAGTCAGAAAAACCAGCAATGCAAAGTATTAATAATTATTTCACTTCCCTGAGCCTCAGTTTCTTTAACTGTAAGAGAGAGATAATCAGGCCTCTGATTGCATTATAGTAAGGATCAAACACAATGGTGTAGTTTATCAATGGCAGCCGTGTGTGTAGAGACTGGACATTGCCCCACTCGGACAGGTGGCCCTAATTAGGTCTGATTTTGCAGACAATAAATAGGCTGCTGTCTCAAGGGTATGATTTAAAAGCTCTTCAAAGCTTTGAAACCCTGAGGTCTCATCTGATGTACCTATCCCAGTGATGTTCTACCATTATTAGAATCATGGCACCTGAGGGAGATTAGTAAGAAGGGCGAGGGGCATTGTTTTCAGAAGCCGCTGTGATGAAGCACATATGCAAAGAACCATGATTTGGAAATTAGAACATTTGGATTCATCTCCCCACACTGTCATTGCTTCAGAAGTGTTTCTCCAACTCAAAGTATAGAGTCTGATTCAACAGAACTGGGTGGGGCCTGAGATTTTGCGTGTTTCACAAACACCCATATGATGTCAGTGCTGCTCATTCATGGACCAAGCTTTGAGTGGCAAGACCCTGTATGACCTTGAATGGGCAAATCATTTATTTTCTATAGAGGTAAATACAGAGGGAATAGAGGTAATCAGTGAAATGTGCTTTGTCATGCTCTTTGGGAATCAAATGGGGCATTCTTGGGGATCTGCTGACTAAGACTTAGAAGGCAATCTGTCTCCTTTGGGCAGACAGTTAGAGGGCAGGGAAATTTTTATAAGGGGTAGGGGTGAACAATGACAACGGAGGTCCAGGGTGCTAGGGGCACTCTAGATGTTGCTAACTCCCAAGCCAGGGAAAGGAGGCGCCTAATGCTGGCAAATGAAAGCTACAAGTCTAGGTGTGGTTCTAACTGAAGAAGAGAGAAGGGTTCTTTATAAATTATGTGTGTATCGCAGCACCTGAATGGGGGAGAGACTTTTATTTCACATCTTAGATTTTTTAAACACATTAAAACAAGAACTATGTCACCGTATAATGAATTTATTCGCATTACTTAATTCATTCCCTTGGCAAAAAATTGTTAAGCATCTATGATGTGTCAGACCCTGACGATACACTCAGTGCCCTGTCCTCACAGCTTTCATGGTATATCATTAAAAAGAGATCTATAGAACAAATAATATAGAAAATCTTTTTAAAGTTCATATGTGTATCAGTTGATCCAGCTGCCATAATTTATACCACAGACTGGGTGGCTCAAACAGAAATGTATGTTCTCACGGTACTGGCAGGGTTGATTTCTAGTGAGGCCTCTGTCCTTGGCTTGCAGATGGCTGCCTTCTCCCTATGTCCTCATGTGGCCTCTGGGTGTGTACATCTCTGGTACCTTTTCTTCCTCTTAGAAGGACAGCAGTCATATTGGAGTAGGGCCCCACCCTTATGACCTAATGGAACTTTAATTACCTTTTTAAGGCCCCTATCTACAAATAGGGTCACACCACTGGACTTCAACATTTGAATTCAGGGGGAATATAATTCAGTACATAATAATATCCATGTCTGGTGTTGACTTGGATTAATATCCCAGCTCTGTGCCTTATCAGCTATGTAGCTTTGTTCAAGATACTTAACCTCTCTAAAGTTCAGTTTCCTCTTCTGTAGAAGTGACTAAGTAGTACATTTATTAAGCTGTCATGGAGAATAAATTGGGTAATGTTTGTAAAGTGTTTAACACAGAGTCCAGCACTTATTAGGTGCCCCATTCTGCCCCCTATGTCTTTCTTTAGATGCTGACCAAAGATATTTATTTTTTGCTTTCTTTGGGTAATAAATTTGACTTTACTACCATTTGCCCTGAATCTACTAATAAATTAGGATTTCCTCTCTCTGAATCTGTCCTACTCTCACACTCCTCACCACCCCCCCCATCACTGTTCTCGGAAAGAAGATATCTACTGGAATCTTCAACTCTAGCTATAAGAGTGGAAGTTGGATGAAAATAAAATACTGATTAAGCTTCTCAGATACCTCTTAAGTGGAAAAAAGTAATTATTCTGTTTCCCTAAACAAATAAGAAATTTGGTTTGCAGGCACTCTTATACATACTATATAGAGCTTACAACTGAATAAGCTATGTAGAAAAACTAAAACTAAAATTTTTTTAGGAATTAAACCAAATTAAAATGATTTCAGTGATTTAAAAAATATTGAGTAGTTTCTAAGTTACCAAATCAAGATGCTGTATGCACAAATATCTGGTCCACAATATATGATTCATTTAAGAAATACACTTTACCTGATGTGATGTAAAAGTTGAAGAAATTTAATTTCTTTTACAGTTCAACTTTTATGCAACATGGTTAAAATGGCCCAAAATCAATACTGTGATGAAAAACTGGTTTCTTTGTTGAGTCTGGTGTCTGTCAGGAGGTTTCTAGGGGCATCTGATCATTATTTAAGTTTAAACTCAATTATTCAGAAATGCCCCATAGCAGTAGTGGCAGGATAGCCTAGAAGCAAGAGCTTACTAAACCACTTAGTACTAACCCAAGCAGTTTTGGTTCCCAACTTTCAGGGTGAAATATTCAAGGCATCCGAGGAAGAATCATGCACCATGTGAGCCATGCACAGAGCATGTGAAACCTGTTCTGTTAACAGGCACAATAGTATTACATTTAACTCTGGGAATATTTCCGAAAGGAATCAACAAGCTGGGCTTAGATTCTCCAAAGGAGCCTGTGCCTAAATTCCTTTTCGTTTAAGTCATTCTGTTTCCCTTTTAAATACTTTCACATCCACTTTCAGTACAGGTAGCTTAATTTCTATCATGTGTAGCTTTTGAGAGCATTAGCTTTGTTTCGGGTGCCAATGATTGAGTTATGCTGGATGTGCTTGGAAAAGGCCCACATTCATTCAGGAAACTCTATTTGAACTAGATCCATATGTAGCTTAAGCAAAAAAAAAAAAAAAAAGTAGCTTTCTGATTGGAGATAGTTTCTGGCTTCCAGCATTATCACATATGATTTTTGTTTTTGATATGCTATGGCATAGAAAGTAAGGTTGGAACCAAAACTTTGGGATGATTTCTTTCACAGTTTACATTTACTGAGCACTTACTACCTCACCATTGTGTTGTACTGTGTTAAGTACTTTACATCAATTGACTAATTTAATGCTAATAATAATCTTATGAGGAAGGTAAGTATTATCTCCATTTTTCTTAAGGTTTGGAGTAGTTAATGAACTTGCCTAAGTTTGCTCATCTTGTAAGTGGAAGAGGTAGTTTTCAAGGTCTCTAACTCTCAAGTCAACAAAAATAAAGAAGATGTTATTGCACTAAAGGTTGATGACACCCTTGTGAAAGCCACCAGCCAAAGGATTGGGGTAGGGTGGAGGAAACTTTGTTCAAAGATTGGTTCCTTGGGATAGCTATTCTGAAGTTTATCAGAAAGCCTGACAACTTCTCTAAGTTCTGGGGTTGTAGAAGTCTCTAGGTACAAACTATTGATGTACTACTTAGACAGATTATTAGTAGTCATTGTCTCTTGGTACCACTCCTCTTGAGAAGGCTAATTTATTAACAAAACTCTTAACACATCCTAACTTTACCTCTAGCTTCACCTTTCTTTTTTCCCCCCCTTTCTTACCCAAACAGAGTTCTTTCTTTGTATAATTTGGAAGGAAAGTTCTTTCTCTAGGAAATTAATGCTCTCAAATTATGGTGTGGTGAAGCAGAGATTTTGTTCGCTTATGTTTTATTTCCTATTGTAAAGCAATACTTTGTAAAATACTTTGTAAAACAGAATTACTAAAAATGAGATACAAAAACATACAATAAAAAGTCGATTATTTTAATTAGATTCAACAGGTATAAAATTATTCTAAACAGATTGCTATGAAAGTTTGCCTGTGTTCATCTTGCTTGTGTTTATCTGTGGATGGGAAACCCTGTAGACACTTTGAATAGCGGGTTCTGGGCTAGTGGTTCTTGATGCGGTTACATTTAAATATGTCATCTTGTTAGTTTTATATTTGTGCCATGGGGGGGGGGGTTGTTTGGTTGGATGGTTGGTTTTTTCATTTTATCTTTTTCTGCCTTCTTTTGGCTTTAATATTTTTAAAAATTATTTCATTTGTTTCTACTATTGTCTGGTACCTCTTTATTTTTTTAGTGGTTTCTCTAACATTTACACTATTCAATACTTATCACTGTCTGCCTTCAAGTAATGTTATACTACTTCACGTGTAAGAATCTTACAGCAATTTATTCTGAAGTCTTCTGTCTTTTTGTGGTCAGACATTTGACTTTTACATGTACCATAAACCCCACAACAAATTTTTATTATTTTTGCTTTTAGGCAGTCAATTATCTTTTTAAAGGGAATGAAAATAAGAAAAAAGTTACTATACATGTCTTCATTATTTGTAGCACTCTTCCTTTCTTTGTATCAATCCAAGTTTCTGTCTGGTTTTGTACTGTTTTTCCTAAATTATTTCCTTTACTGTTTTTTATTTTTTTTGTAACTCAGGTTTGATGGCAATACAATAAATAGCACAGCTATTGTTTTTCTGAAAAATCTTTATTTTTGTCTCAAAGTAGTTTTTAAAAGATATTTTTACTAATATAGAATTCAGGGACGTCTTTTTCATTGATGTCTTTTTTTTTTCTTTGCTAACTTTAAAAATGTCATTACGTTGTCTTCTAGCTTGAATCGTTTCTACTAAGGAATCTGCTACCTTCCTATCTTTGTTCAGCTTTATGTAATGTGTCTCTTGCTCTGGCTGCCTTTAAGAATGTTTGTTGAGTTTTAGGAGTTTGACTGTAACATGTCTTGATATGGTTTTCTCATTTGTGTAATTAATCTTTTGGGTTTTTTTGTAGTTAGGCTTTGAATATTTTGGTTCTGTTGTTTCACTATTTTTGAGAAATTCTCAATCATTGTCTCTTAAATATTTCTTCTGCCTTCTTTTTTCTCTCTTTCCTTTTTTCAAGAATCCAGTGAAAGTGTTAGACAACAGGTTATTTGATTGCCTGTGACCTCAGCTCCCGAATGCCCCCCCCCCAGTAATATTAATTCAGCATTTTTCTTATTATTAGAGGGAGTACACTATTATTTGCAGCTGTCTATGCCCTAAACAGTGGAGCATATTTAGAACAATTGTTCTTAACTTGTGTTCACAAACTGCTAGAGGGCTTTGAAGTTATTAATTACAAGATGCCCATGAATTCATATGCACACCCAAAATTGTCCATGGACTGAATACATGTTACTTCTCAAAAATATGGAGCTACATTTTCAAATGCATGTAGGTGTTGCTGCAATTAATATACTTCAAATGGATTTAAAAATCATTGCTGAATTAATTATGATTTTCACCACTATATATTTTCTCGAATAACAAATTGTTATAGTGCCATGAAATTCTCTGTAGTGCTATGAGTATTTTTTGACTTTGGCTTGAGATGTTAATCTGAGCATACTTGCTCTAGTGTTCCCTTCAGGCGTGGGCCAGAATCCTTTATAAACACACCCCATGTAGTTACACACTCAGGTGACCCACCTGAGGATAAGACTACACCTGAAGATAAGACTAACTCTTCTTAAGTTGGGCTGTTTATTATTGTAGTTCCTCTGAGACACTTTTTGCCCTTTCCTGCTTTAGAATTTTTAAACTTTGTGTAAAAATAAGTCACTACTGGACAAGTGAAGTTACACACTGGAAGCCCAGGAGCCATCTTGAAGAAACAGATAGGTTTCATTTGAACCTGGCTGAAGATTTTTTTTAAGTGAATTCTCAATATTTACGATTGAAAAATGCACCTAGCGCCCCACCTCATTTTCCTTACCATACATTACAGCCCTATTGCCAGTTGGACTTCTGGAGTCATTTGAACCTATGACTATTACTTTAGCCCTAACCTGTACCAGGTCTTTCCAGGGTTTTTCTCACTTTGTCTCTGTTCATAGACTCTGTCTACTTTGGTCATCAATCCCTTTAACATCAAGAAAATTTTTTACACCCTAGTTAACAGTAAATTATACCTTCTACAGATCTGAGGAAATATTTAAGGAGATTGCTATTGGTATTGCTGTTTTTTAAACCATAAATTATATGCCAATGTATATTATCCAGTGATGTACCTAACTTTGGACGACTAACTTACTTGGAACTCAGATTATTTTTTGTACTGTGTGTAATACTTTTATTTTGCCATTCATTTTTATGTGGCCATTCTCAGAGAAAATAAAAAAAAAAAAAAAACACCCAAAACACTGAAGACCATTAGGTGATAACCCAAAAGTTTATCAGAAGCACAGAGGCTTCTGTATAAGAGGCAGTGGGTGAGAGGGCACTCAGGAAACATCTTCATTTCTTGCAAAATCCAGATCATGCATCTGTGGTCATTTAATTTCATGCCCCTAATTCACAATGGAGCAAATAAACTGTGAAAACAATGGTTTTTGAAATATTGTACCCACCTCTCAGATGCTCAAAATCTGTTTCAAAGGAAGTGAACATTTGGAAGGGTGGGTATACTCAGAATGGCACTTACATGTTTCCACTCAACAAAATAAATCATGCTGCTCAAAGGCAAGAGGCTGTCATGTCTTCCCACCCTTCCCTGTGTGCAGGGACAAACTGAACCCTCTCAGGGACTACTGTTTTTCAGGGACCTGGTTTTCAATAGGTAGAAATTGTCTCTTTTATTCCTTCCTTTTTTTTTTATTTTTTATTTTTAGTATAGATGCCAATAATCACACCATGTCCTTGATCTTTTATTTTGCAACCGACATTATATAATTATTTCCTTTTTGAAGTCATTAAAAAAATTGTAGTCTTGTTCTTTGATGTATTAAGGAAAGATAAGTTAAGATTGGAGCAAAAAAAATGAGAAGAATTATGAAAGGTTTTATTCCTGACTTTGTCATTAACATCTGTGAAACTTAAGAAACTGAAAAGTGCAGAACAGTTCTTAAAAATAAATTTGTATTAGTGTTGATTCTATTTAGTAGACAACATTATTTGGAGAAATTCAAGAAAAGAACAGTGTTGAAAATAATTATTCTTGGTTGTTTTCCAAATAAAAAGCGAGGCAGCACAACTTTAAAAAAGTAACAATGAAAATATAAAGTGTTTTTCTCCCTGTTACTTCTCTTTCCTTTCCCCATCTGCACTCTCTGGGCTCTCTCTCTCTCTGCTTTCTCTTTTTGCTTCTCATTCCTTCTTTCTATTTTCTTCTAAGTATTGCCATGTTCCATAAAGGATTTGAAGCAGCTTTCAAAACAAGCAAATATATAGTAGCGTGTGTGCTTGCGCGTTTATAAAGTAGATGTGGTAATCATTCAAAAATGAAAATACAAGGAGCCAGGAATGAATTTAGTCTACAAAGTGTGTGCTGTAGTAACTATTACATTTACTGGAGAAGGACCACAAATTTGGCTTTGGAATTTCTAGCAGCCAATATGAAGAAGGAGGCACTGTTATTTATATGGTTCTCAATATTTCTAGGGCGGGATTTCTCAACCTTAGCATTACTGACGTTTTTTGACCAGGTAATTCTTTGTTGTACTCTTCTGTTGCACTGTAAGATGTTCAACAGCTTTCCTGATGTCTACCCAAGAGAAGCCAGGAACACATCTGTCCCCTCCGTCTTGACTACCAAAAATAGCCTAATAGCCCCTAGGGGACAAAACCATCCCCATTGAGAACCACTGAATTAGAAGAATGGCAAACAAATTACAAACTTGGCAAAAATCCCACTAGTCCAACTAGATACACCTTGTGGCATTTAAATTTTTTTGAATATTTTAGAACATTTTACATGGTAGAGTTTCAGTCAATTGAAAGATAAAACATTCATGTATGTCTCAGATGATTTATTTCATTAGGAAAACTTTTCATTCTACAAATCTGATGTACTAGCATAAAAATCAGTATGGGTACAGAGCTCCTTCTCGTTTTTCTGGGTTGTCATTCCAACTCCACTGATTTCCAGCTGAATAACCTCTCTGAATTTCATATGTAAAACTGCTTACTAATAGCATCTGTATCAGTGGTTGTTATAAAACTTGTGCGACTTTTATATAGGCAAAGAGCTTTGCTCAGTGCTTGGATCTTAATAAGTACTCTATAATTATGAGAGGATAACTGAAAGTAAATTATTATTTGTAAATAATAACGACAAGAACCTTATAGAGTGGGAGAATGTATAATAATAAAACTGAAAATCTGAAATGCCCTTATTAGTTTTCTATTACTGTCTTTATTAACTGAATTTCATTCAGCCATGACTTCGAGTGAACGAAGTCACATTTCTTCCATTGGTTAGTCATGTTTGCTTCAGCAGTCCTCCGTAGTTATTATTCGCCTTATTCTCTTTCCCTAATAGTAAGAGAGAGTGTTCTTCTTTCAGATGCAGTTCATAGTGTCTAGTGACCAGCTTGTAACTAGTGCTGTTTTGGTTCTTACTCTCCCTCATACAAAAGTTCTTCCATGTCTCAGTAGAGCAAGCAGCTTCCTAATTATTTTAGGAGCTTCAAATAATGCGTAGTATGAATAATTGCTGGATGTTTCTGACTTCCTCCTCTCCCCATCACTCCTGTTATTTTCTTTCTTTTTCTCCTTGTTTGTTTGTTTGTTTGTTTGTTTACTTTTTAGAATCGCTGAGTCCTGCAGGCCTCTGCTAATTATTCTGGGGTTGTCATGTTGCCAGTTGTCCTGCATTCTCTGAGCTCCGTAATGAAGTAGAGCCTCAGAACTGTGCCTCTTTCTGCTCTATTTTTTTTAAATTACTACCAAAGTGTTGTACTTCAATTTCTTTTTCTTTTTTCTTGTCTTTTTTTATTTTTTATTTTTTTACAGATTTAAAAATGTGTTGCCTATTTCGGTTTTAATTACTTCTCTATCTCTTTATCTCTTTCTACCCCAGTAAATAACATGCGTCTCTGAGAGCATGGGCTAGCAGGATCTCAGTGCCAGACTCTTGTGTTCTCATCAGAATTGCACCTCCTCCTCTGATGACTAAATCTTCCTTATGGGCCAAGCTTGTATAACTCTCAGTTCTAAAGCATATTTCCACCCTGTCTCACCACATTTGCTTGGTTCCTCACACAGGAAGACTTTTTGTGGGACAGCCTCACCTAACATTTCTGATCCCCAGTTTTGGACACGTTAGGTCCAGACCCTCCTACATATTTATCAAGTGAGTTGAATTTTGGGGGGATTATTTCCAGATTGATAGATTTTAATTCTGGCACTAAAACAAGGCCTCTGTGGACAGTTACTCAGCAGACTACTAAAGCTGCCTTCATGTTTTGTACATTAGTTACATTGTCAGAGATATTTGGAAGTTGAAAGCATATTGATTTTTAGAATAGTATATAAGGAAAAGCTTGGTAAACATGCCAGATGAATTCTAAGGGGGGCAGTAAGTTGCACGTTTCCACATTAATTCCAAAATACAATTATATATCACTAGCCATGTATGCAGCATATCCTTGGGGACTTCTGCCCAGGATCCTGGCTAGAATATTTTTCCTGTCATCACAGCAGAGTAAATTTCTGACCTTGAAAATGGAACATAAAATTACCAAGACTCACTCATATGTGTGATAAACATGCTCTTTCTCTTTTCTCTTCATTATGCTAATCATCTCTGCAATTAATAATACGTCAGTCTCTTTGAGCCATAGGTTCTTTTCAGTTTTAAAATTCTGTCTGTAAGACCAATTTATGGTTGGACACAGCCTGTTTAGGTAATTGCTTGGTCTCTCAGCTTGCTCTCCCAAGATATCATTAGGGAAGGATAGAGTCCTGATGGGATCCTTGGGTACTCATGCTGTTCAGGTTTCCATGGCAACCTCATGATTGTTCCTGATTGTTCCTGATCTCCCAGCATTTCAAGCTGAGGTCAGCAGCTGATTTTCTCCCAATTTCTAATGTCACTGCAAGATGGAGTTTTGTGGGGTTCCCAGGCTCCAGCAGTCTCATTTTCGCTCTCCTTGGTACTGGGGTCACCCCTCAGCTTCTGCTCTGGACTCACTTGACCCTAACTACACTTAGTTACTCCAGCAGAGGCTCTCCCATGGCATACTTTTGGAGGATTAGGGGAACTTGAGGCTTCCATTTGTACCCCAGGGGATATCAGAGCATTTTAGGAAAGCTTCAGTCTGACCTTCCATTTAGGTTTCACACTACCTCACAGACTTTTTTATGGGGTGCTTACAGTTTAATTTAGACAAAGATTGCAAAAGTCCCAAGTGTAAGTAAATAAGACTTGCTTATTATTTTGTCAGTTTCCCTAACATAATTTCTTCTTTCTGGGATTTGCTCATTTATCACTCTCTGCTTCCCTGCTTCTGTTGTACCTCTTTGGCTTGCCTTTGTCCAATTGCTCAGGACCAGGGGGATGGCTTTTAGATTTTTCTTCCTTTCATTATATCCTATCTATAACCTAGGTCAGCAAGCCAGGCCCTGTGCCTGGCTGTCATATTTCGAGAGTCTCGTCACTGAGCTATCATTCAGAGAAGCAGGGATAGCATTGTCTTGATGCTATCACTAACATAGGACTATAATCTGAGACTACCAGGCTTAGTTCTTGACATGTAAAGGACTGTGGGGGGAAAAACCCTCCCTCACCACGAAATCTGGATTTTGGGGTGCATTGATGTAAAATCCTATTTCGAATGTCAATTTATTTAATTTCTTTTATATCAATCCTTATCTCCCTTTCAGCTCATGTACCACTGCCTCCTACTGCACATGCATGTGTACACATCTCTCTCTCCTCTCTCTTCTCTCTATCCTCTCTCTTCTCTCTTTTCTCTCTCTCCTCTCTCTCTTCTCTCTCCTCTTTCTCTTCTCTCTTCTCTCTCTCCTCTCTCTTATCTCTCTTCCCTCTCTCCTCTCTTCACGATCCTCTCTCCCCTTTCTCCCTCTCTTCAGGCAGAAGAATGAACTGGTGGGCAGGCCAAGGAGGAGAAATGTGGTGCATGAAAATAAAAAAAACATAAAAGCACATTGACTTTTTTTTTGTTCAACTTATAGTAATTCTGGTTTTCAGAATTTGCATGTCTTAAGGACTTGGGCAAGGTTTTAGTACCAGCTAGAGTAGACAGCAGGTTGCTTTCTGTTCCACTGCCATTTCTTTCCCCTTTCCTGGCATAATCGGTTACAATTTGCATTATCTTCCATATCCAGAACCAACTCTCTCAATCTTTCTATTAATACCTTCAACTTCCAAATGCTAGAGCACCAGTCTTCTTACAGTTCTAAGCCCTTCTCGTCGCTACTTCTACCATTATTGTATTCCCATCTCTGCTCCTTACCCCTGTTTACATATATTCATCTGAATGGAACCCTTCATGCTCTTTTTCCTTCCTTTCCAGCCTCTGAGTATCCTACTCCATGCCAGGAATCACTATCAATTTATGGAGTCAACCATCCTCTCTTATCTAGAGTTTTTTTTCACTGTCAGGAAGTCTTGCAGCAGTTGAAATCAGAGCTCTCATATGAAGGTTTTTTTTCTTGATGTTAGCACTCATATAGGAAAAGGTTTTCGGCAATCTCTCCAACCAACAAGAGGAACATAAGGAGAGGAGAAATACTTTTTGCCACTGAAAATGGCAGAAAGTGGATTTAGCAATCTTTTATATCCAAGGAGAGTTCATGAGCCATGTATCTTTTTTTGTTGTTGTTAAACCATTGGAGCTGTTATTAGAAAGTAACCCAGCAAATACATGTGGGTAGCCTTTGATGGCTAATTTTGGTAGTTAATGGCCCTGAAACACTATTTGGAATACACTATCTTGGGAAAATATGCTTATAAATTGACTTATGAACTTTCTGGGGTATAACCTTGCTGTGGACTGAATTGTATCCCCCCAAAATTCATATGTTGAAGCCCTACCCCAGATATGATTCAATTTGATAAGACTTTTAGAAGGTAATTAAGGTTAAATAAGGTCATAAGGGTAGGGTCTTACTTTGATAAAACTGGTGGCCTAATCAGAAGAGGAAGAGAGACAGATATGTCTTCCTGTACAACACTCACCAAGGAAAGGCCATATGAGGGCATAGAGAGGAGTCAGTCATGTGCAAGCCGGGAAGATAATTGAACCAGAATTTCAAACAGAAACAGAATTGGCTGGCAACCTGATCTTGGGCCTCCAGCCTCCAGCGCTGTGAGAAATACATTTCTGTTGTTTAAGCCACCCGTTCTGTGGTGTTTTGTTATGGCAGCTTGATCCAAGACAAACCTGTTAATAAATTCAGAATTGAATATAACTACCCATTTAAAATAGATAGTATCCACAAACCTTGATCATTATTACTATTTAGTTATAAATGAAATGTACATAGAACATAGGTTGAAGTGGTATTTAGATAAACTGTTTTTCATGTTCAAATGTAAGTAAATAAATGTTGGATGATACATCGCATAGAGTAACCATTAAGTCTTTTGGGATTTATTGGTTTATTCTATGTTTACTTGCCTTCCCAGTAATTTTAAATGGGATTAAGGAGGACTTTCTGTGGCACCTGTAGCTCCGTAATAGTTGAAAATTGGTTAAAAACTGTGCAATGCAATGCAAAGGTTGGTTTTTATTTTCAACTTATGCAATCACCTTCCACAAAGGTATATCCACATGAAGCTCAAATAACGATTTGTAGTCATGCAGTACAAAATAAAACTTTCAATTTAGCGGGCACATGATTCGGTTCAAATGTCCATTTGATGATTCCTGCACTTTTTAGTTGATGATGTTCACCACGGTGGTGTTGATTCTGACTGTCTGGATGTCCTTAGGAAGCAATGGTCATTTCAGGAACGTGGTAGAAAGACATAGGCTGTTAGGGTCAGAGGTCAGCGTGAGAGTCCATGAACCAGCCCAGGAGGCGTTCTAAGCCACAGTGTGCTCATGCAGTAAACACTTAGTAGGCCTCTACCATGTGCGAGGCTTTACAAAATGCGTGTATTAGCAGCTACATTAGTAGTAGCTAACATTTGCTTGTCACTTATTTAATCCTCACCAAAATCATATGTGGATGGTACTATGAAATTTTGCCATTTCACAAGTAAGGGAACCAAGGCACAGAGGCATTCATTAATTAGTTGCCCACTGTCATTTAGGTTCCAGTGGTAAAGCCATAATTTAGTGAAAACTCAAGACAGTTTAATTCCACTATGCTGTTGTTGAAAGGATCTTAATTTTCTATTTATTTATGTGTTTGTTTATTCTCATTTATTTTTATTTATTCATTGTTCTTGACACAATTTAACTTGGTAAGCTTTTCATGAAAAAAGGCATGTGAAAATGCTTAAACACTTAGTGCATTGTAAATATGTGTTATTGTTAGTCATTATATTTGTTTCATGTCATTAGTCCTCTTTAATTCTTTTAAAATAAATCTTTATTTTGGGTGGGATTTCCCTTCTTTGACCCATTTGAGAAGTCTTGATATTGGCAGTCACAAAAATGTTATTATTTCATAGTACTCAAAGTAATTTATGTGTCCTAAAATTAGAGACTTCTACTATTTTATACAGTTATTTTATGTATTATGAAATGTTTTATACATAAAAATATGTAACATATATGATAATTATAAAGCACTACTATTGAACTTTTATATATGTTCTCTTATTGCATGCATGAGAAAGAGTAAACAGCATTTAATAAAGGTGAAGCCAAAATATTGGTCCATGCTTTGTTCTCTAGTAAAAAAGCAACCATGTATTTTAATGGTCTCTCCGGTTTTAATAATACCAATTTGCGCTAAGACTAGTGTACAAAAATGTTAGAAATTTTAACCTTCTACTTTGAAAATCAAATTGCTCCCTGCAGCTGAATGTTGTGACTGTTTAATGCTGTGAGTGTGTGAGGACCACACACTCCTTCCATTTACTTGGAGAACCTAACTGTGGTTGCTACTTCTACTCACTGACTGCTACTGCTACCTGCCTGATAATTGTCTTTGGCCCTTTGTAAATCTGCAGCCAGAAAGGTATTTGAATTTTCCCCCTCTAGCACTTGCAAATCCGATTTTTATGTATAGCTAAGTGCTGTTAGTTTTTGCTCTATGTACTACTGGGGCCTGGTTTCTAGCAGGCCTGTAAGCACGCCAGATCCTGCCTATGTAATGCTGTTTGTAATGAGAAATCTAAACAGGGAATGGCAGTGAGGCATGGCAGGAATGTGTTTCCATTGGAGAAGTCAGTGTAGAGAAAAAATATAAGCAAAGCTATGTCCAGAAGGCCTTTTCAGCTGGCCAAGACGGAAGACTAATGTTATTGTACATAGGCTGTTACCCTGCCAGCCCTTCCTCACAAATTTGCTTTCTTTCTCTTCCCCTCTCTTCCACTCCCCTCCCCCCTCCTCCCTTCTTTCATCTATTCCTTCTCCTTCTCTTTCTCCCTCTCTTTCTGCGGGCTCTGCTGACTGTTTGCTCAGGTGGACAGTGACACCATTTGGAATGAGCTGCACTCGTCCGGTGCTGCACGCATGGCTGTTGGCTGTGTCATCGAGCTGGCTTCCAAAGTGGCCTCAGGAGAGCTGAAGGTGAGGTCTGGGTTGCATTAAGTGTGGGAAATCCAGAGAAGAAGCTGAAACAGAGATGTTGTTGTTTGGGAATTGTGGGGAGTGTGGTGTGGTAATAAAAGGAAAGGGGTGGAGGGAAGAGGGCAGGGAAATGGCCACTAAGGTGTGATAATAACGAGTCTGTAGGTAGGTAGTAGCTGATCCTGCTCGAAGGGCCTTCCTCTCTTTGGGGGAACTCTGCGGTCAAGCCACACTGGTGTGTTTTTAAGAGTATAGAAATGGTGAGTAAAAGCTATGGTCCAGGTTAAAAATACTCAGTACATACATATCTGTCATGCCCTCCTGAGATTCTCTTTTGAAGCAATTTAAAAAATATGATTACTGAGTACTATGTATAAGCTCAGAATACCACCCAGAGAGAAGGGGGGATGGGGGAGAAAGGTAAATACCAGACGGGAAGGATTGGGAGGAAGAAGGAAATTGTTGATTAGAAGGGTAATGATCCAGAGTATGTTTTTCCACGAAAGAACTTCAAAAATGAGCTACACTTTATTGTTCTTTTCTTTTTACGGTCTCTTCTTTTCTACATCACATGAAAAGAACAATGTCCAAATCCAAAGTTTCCCAGTCTAAACAATTTATAAAAGTCAGAGACCTGATAGATGATGACATTTTATTTGATATTTTAACAGTGCTATTTAAAGGTATGCCATGTGCATCTTGAGTATATTTGCCTAGTAAACTTTCTTGGTGCTAACGTGGCTTTTTAATGCAGTAGTTTGCACACTTCATAATGAAATCTGGTGGTTATTGATTTGGTATTGTTAGCACTTGTTGAGCTGAAGGGAAATATATCATGATCAACAACATAGACACTGTGAGTTTTGTTAATCTAAAATAGAGTCTAATTAGGATTATTTTTCCTTATGTCTAATGAATCTTTATTCAGTTACCCCTGCCTGTTCTATTTGTGATTAAACATGCAGGTTAAGAATGTATACTTTATAATGTATTGTCTGTCCCTGAAGTTGTTGCTGTAACTCTTTAAGAAGTCAGAATCTACAGAAATATAATTTGGATAAGGTGGGCTATATATAAAATACATATATACAGAGGGTGCCAAAAATGTATACATACTCGGGATGCCAAAAATATGTAGACAAGTGGACACTTTGGTCAATGTTGCTCAAGCAGTGGTTTGCCTAATTAGAAGTGTCTGGACACTAATGGTAACCACTTTGAGCTCCTCTTGTAATTGCAGAAGTCAAACGTGACTTGTATTCATCTTTTGTTATCGGTATATATTGAGTATTACAATTTTAATACAGTTTTTTCCTTTCCTAAAATATAGAGTGTGCCAAAAAAAAAAAAAGAAAGGAAAACTGTATTAAAATTGTAATATTCAATATATACCGATAACAAAAGATGAATGCAAGTCATTTGTATATATATTTTTTGGCACCCCTGGTATATGCCTTATGTGCAGTTGACATGATTAGCATCAAGACATTAATTACTCATCTCGGGATTTATGGGACCGTTAATGTGTTCACTACTCAGTCTTTACCTTTGGTAACAAGCTATTGAAAAGAGAAAAGGACTCAGCCTTATGGAGAGGTTTTGGCTGCCTCCCCGTTGTACCTTAGCAATAATTCTTTCTTTTGGAGTATGTCACTTGTAGCACTGGAATAAATTGACTTTTTTAAAGAATAATATTTGAGGTTTCATTTTCAAAAGAATTCAAATGACAGACAATAGCCAGGCCACAGTATTACAGTATTTTTTAAAAACTGTGCTGGCATCAACCCACTTCATAACAAAGAATAATGAGTATGTTAGCATTCACAATTTCTAATGCTTTTGGTTTTGTGGAAATTTAATCAATAATTCAGAAACCTTCTCAAGTAGCATGCCCACATATTATTCAAAATCATCATCATTATTAGCCTCACAGAATGTAGAATTGCCAAATGTGTGTATGAAGAGTGTTGAATGAAAACCTACTTCTGATGTTTAGGAGGTAGTCATTTAAAATAGCCAATTACAAACAAAGTGTCTATAACATATAGTATGGACATGCTGATCACCAGCTGTACTAACATTGGGTATTTATGTTAAGAACAGGATTCGAACAAATGGTTTTTACTCCCCTTTGTTGAGAAATCAACAGGTATGGATGGTTAAAAAAAGAAGAGAAGACTAGAGAAAAAGAGCCAGCTTAAGAGTCAAGAAATCTTAGTCCAGGCTCTGCCACTTAAGTTCTATGTCATTTGTGGCATATCACTTAACTTTTCTGGGCCCCAGTTTCTTGTTCTGTAGGATCAGCAGGGTGGAATTGATCGTGTTAAAAGTCATGCATGGTGCAGACATTCTGAGCTATTTGAAAATGAAAAGTAGATCTGATTCTCAATAATACACTGTGTGGCACACCAAATAGTAGATATTCCAAAACTAATTTTCTGCTTACTTGGGTGAGTAGTCCGATTTTGCAGCTGGTTTATCTTTCTGATTGTTAAGCCTTAAGTAAAAGTCCAAGACAGGCAAGATCTCAACAAAGAAACTGACGCTCACCGAACCCAAAGAGACCGAACCCTGCAGTTGCTAATAATTTGAACACACCTATGGGAATGCCATTTGGGAAAGCTAGCGATTACAAATGATTTTGTGGCCACAGTGAAGAACTGACTTATAGAGCCATGTGTAGGGACCTCTAGCTAATCAGAAATAGTACTCAGTGTCTACCTGTCCCAGACTCCAGTATAACCTGCTGGCCAAGAGCATTAACTCTCATGGCTGTGGAGTCACTTCATTCAGATCTAGGAATAAAATAGGGAAGCTTATTTGAGGACATTGCTAAGTTATTCTCTGATAAGAAATGTAACATGAGAAACCTTTAGTATTTCATTTATCATGTTCTGCATCTACATTCAGTTCTCACATGCCTCCATTCTCCTGGTAAATCAATAACTTAATGAAACAACATTGGCATATTATAATACTGCATTTTGTGAGACTATACTAATTTAGCTCTGAAAATAGAGAATTAAGAGCTGTATTTCAAATAGAGTGAGCTTAGATGGAATGCTAAACTGAGACATGAGAAATAGGTCATAGAGGGAGGTCACTGAACTCAGAAGATAGGGACCTAGGAGATAAGAAATGGGTACAAAAAAGGAAAATGCCAAAGACAAATTTGATTACCTGGAATTTGTGCTTGATGCTGAACTTGATCGTGACCACTTCCCTAACTTTTCACTTTTCTTCACCTGAGGGTACTGATGGAATGAAGAATTAGAATGAACCAGGCACAGGGAGAGGGTCTCATGTTGATGCTTAAATAGACCCTGGGCGGCAAACTAAGACAGGGAATTAGTGTCTTTTTGGTACAGAATGACATGCTCAATGGAGTTCAGTAAAAATTATGGGGGCTTTCAAGTTTTCTATGTTTGCAACAAGGTATTTTTTTAAAAACCCACACAAGTGGAAATTTCTCAAATATACAGATGCCCAAATGGGCTATGTCTCAGATTGTATTTCTAAGGACCACACATGTTCTGAAAATGCTGAAATGTTTCATGTGTTGGAAACAATAATTGGAAGAATAGCTATCTCAAAATAGTTTTATTATTCTACAGCACCTTTTTAAAACTTTGTGTAGAAATAGAAATATCTCTAAAAGACAAACTTTTTTTCAAGTTATAAATGGTTCAATAGTTGGTTCAAAATATGCAAAATGTTGGTTCAAAATGTTCAATAGTTGGTTCAAAATCATGCTGTACACCTTAAATACCATGTTTTCCCGAAAATAAGACCTAGCCGGACCATCAGCTCTAATGCGTCTTTAATATAAGACCCGGTCTTATTTTAATATAATATAAGACTGGGTAAAATATAACATAATATAATATAATATGATATAACATAACATAGTATATAATACCGGGTTGTATATAATATAATATAAATCCCGGTCTTACTTTAATATAATATAAAACCAGGTCTTTATAATATGATATGATATGATATGATATGATATGATATGATATGATATAACATAATATAATATAATATAACATAATATAATATAATATAACATAATATAATATCGGGTCTTACATTAATTTTTGCTCCAAAAGACGCATTAGAGCTGATGGTCCGGCTAGGTTTCAGTTTTGGAGAAACACAGTGATACCTGGTATTCATTGAGTACCTCCTACAAACTGGTTAGTTTACTTGTAATTTACCGTATCCTCAAAATGGCCTTTGAAGTAAGTACCACCAATAGGATACAAGCTCAGAGACATCAAGTAACTTTTTAAGTTCCTGCATACTGTTTAGTAAATGGCAAAGCCTGTACAGGAAACCCAGACATTTTCTTAAAGGGCCTGTGAAAAGACTCACTTGCTTGCAGGCACTCACCCTGGGCTCTGACGGGGGAACAGTGGTATGGGGGGTGATGGAGACATACAGGGAGATACTGAGTTGTGTGGCTTCAGAGCAAGGACTGGAGGAAGAGGCCATTTTCCCTATGTGGAGTCCCTTTCCTGTGCAGCTGGCAGGCAGGTACCATCTTTTCTGTATTGAGCCTCCCTGCCACGCTCAATAGGCAAATTTGAATCTGATTTGGTGTGGTGAGCTCTCTTACTTCACCATAGTGACTCCCTGAGACCCTGCCACATCTAACTCCTTACCACAGGAGGCTTTATCAGTGGTTGAATCTTGTGGGAGATGACAGGTAGCAGCAGGCCTCGGACTGTCCTGTCTTTTTGCAGAGCTACCCCAGAGCTGGTCCTGGTGGCAGTTATCCTCAGTTCATAGTGTGGCCTTTCCCACATGCCCCCAGGTCCAGCACAAGCAGCAGCCATCTGTGTGTCTCTTTTTAGCTCCTACGAGGTAGTCCCTGGTCGATCATAGGCAGTGGCTGACCTTGCCCTGCGCCAGAGCTCTTACCAGGAGACCCCAGAAACAATATACCTGGAGATTGGCTTCAGTCCACAGCAGAATACAGCCAGTTAGCCCCACCAGTGGCACACCTGAAGGGTGGTCTCAACAGGCACCAGCGCCAGCTGAGACGAATCCCAGTCCATGGGGGTAAGCCCGCTGCTCAGCAGTCCATAAGTTGTGAAAATGGCCAAACCCCACAGTCAGTCAGCCTGAGGATCAATCCCAACTGCTTACAGGCCAATAATAATCAAGGCTCAACTATAACAGGAAGGCACACACAACCCACACAAGGACACTCTGAGAGCACCTAGTACAGGTGACAAGGGAGACTTGCCACTGGGCACCACAGAGTACCTAAGAGTACCTGGCAAGACTAGAAAACAGCAGATCCACCTAATATATAGAAACAAACACACAGAGCCAGCCAAATGAGAAAACAAAGAAATTCATCCCAAATGAAAGAACAGGAGAAAAATCCAGAAAAAGAACTAAACGAAATGGAGGCAAGCAACCTACCAGAAGCAGAGTTCAAAACACCAGTTATAAGGATGTTTAAGGAACTTAGAACTTCAATAAAGAGATAACAAACATGAAAAAGACATAGAAACCATCAAAATAGCCAGTCAGAGGTGAAGAATACAATAACTGAAATGAAGAATGCTCTAGAAGGAATCACCAGCAGACTAGATGAAGGAGAGGCTCGAATCAGTGATTTGGAAGACAAGGTAGCAGAAAATACCCAGACAGAGGAGCAAAAAGAAAACAAGAATTTTTAAAAAATGAGGATAGTTTAAGGGGCCTCTAGGATAACATCAAGTATAACAACATTCACATCATAGGGGCTCCAGAAGGAAAAGAGAGAGAGCAAGGAATTGAAAACCTGTTGGAAGAAATAATGATGGAAAACTTCCCTAACCTGGTGAAATAAATAGATGTAGAAGCCTAGGAACTGCAGTAAGTCCCAAATAAGTTGAATCCAAACAGGCCCACACCAAGACACATTATGATTAAAATAGCAAAGTTTAAAGACAAAGAAAATCCTAAAGGCAGCAAGAAAAAGGCAATTAGTTACTTACAAGGGAGCTCCCATAAGTCTGTCAGCTGATTTCTCAACAGAAACTTTACACACCAGAGGGGATTGGCAATAAATACTGAAAGTGATGAAAAGCAAGGACCTACAACCAAGAGCACTCTACCCAGCAAGGCTATCATTTAAAATTGAAGGAGAGATATAGAGCTTCCTAGACAAGAACAAGCTAAAGGAGTACATCACCACCAAACCAGTATTACAAGAAAACTTAGAGGGACTTCTTTAAGACTAAATAAATAAATGAATGAATAATAAATAAAAATTTAACAATAAAAATAAATAATATGAATAATATAATGGCAATAACTACTTATCTATCAATTACTTTCAATGTAAATGAATTAAATGCTCCAGTCAAAACCATAGGATGGCTGAATGGATAAGAAAACAAAATCCTTACATATACTGCCTATAAGAGACTCACTTCAGATCAAAAGATACACAAAATGCTACTTTGAAGGGACATATGCATCCAAATATTCATTGCAGCCTAGGTCTCCGTTGATGGATGAATGGATAAAGAGGAGTTCATACATATATACGATGGACTATTGCTCGGCTATGGAAGGGAATGAATAGGTTCTTACCATCTGCGACGGCAAGGGTGGACCTGGAGGGTGTCGTGCTGAGTGGAATATGTCAGACAGCGAAAACCAGATGCAATGTGATTTCGCTTACATACGGAATCTGAAGGACAAAAAACAAAACAGAAACAAACTCATAGATACAGAGAACATTTTGATGGTTGCCAGATGGGAGGTTGAGGGGGTGGGTGAAAAAGTAGAAGGGATTAAGAAGTACAAACTGGTTGTTACAAAGTAGTCATGGGGGTGTAGGGTATAGCACAAGGAATACAGTCAATAATATTGTGATAACTATGGTATCAATGGGTACTAGATTTATTGGGGTGATAGATGGGCGGGGTGTTGGAGACAGAGTGAAAAAGGTGAAGGGATTAAGAAGTACAAATTGGTATTTACAAAATAGTCATGGGGATGTAAAGTAAAGCATAGGGAATATAGAGAATAATATGTAATAACTATATATGATGTCAGGTGGGTACTAGACTAGTCAGGGGGATTGCTTCTTACATTATACAAATTTCTAACCACTATGCTGTGTACCTGAAATTAATATAAAATAATATTGAATGTGAACTTTAATTGAAAAATTTAAAAAGAGCGGATAAAAGTAAAGGGCAATAAAAGGTCCAAATTTCCAGGTGAGTCATGGGGATGTACAGTATGGGGAATATAGTCAATAATATTGTGATAGCATGGTACAGTGTCAGACGGTTGCTAGACTTACCATGGTGATCCCTTCTTCAGGTATATACATGTTGAATAACTATGACATAAACCTGAAACTGATACAATGTTATATGTTAGCTATATTTTTAATAAACATAAATAAATGTCAAAGCCTGTAGCAATCTTACGTTCTCTTTCAACTACTCTAGAAGTAATTTGTAAATGTAGCACAAATACATAAGAGAAAAAGGGTGAAAGCAACCTCTTTCAAATGGTCTAGATTCTCTCTTTTTTATTACTATAAAACATTTAATACATACAAAAAAGATAATAGGTTACATGAATAACTTACAAAGCATAATAATAAAATAAATACCTATGAACACTCACTCCAACTGAAGAAATAGTACTTTGCTAACATTAATTAAAGTTCTGTCCATACTTATCTCTTTCTTGTCTATTTGGCCAGGAGTAATCATTAATCCATTGCTTTTTAAAATCATTCCCTTCCCTTTATTTAATAGTTTTAACCATATATTTCAGACCTTTATAAAACCTGAATCTTATTGAATGTATTATTCGTCAAATTTCTTTCCCGCCACTTAAAATCATGTTATAAGGATTTATCCACATGAATTTGTATAGCTGTAATTCAGGCATTTTCATTGCTATAAAGTATTCCCTTGTAATACTTTATAATTTGTTTATTCATTCTTCTGCGGAACATTTTAGTTGTTTCCAGGTTTTCACTCTTTTGAACAGTGCTGCTGTGAACACTCTTGAATATGCATGCCGTTTCCCTGTGGCGTAACTATGAATAAACTGGCTAGCTCCTAGGCTAGAAACATAATCCATTTCGGTAAGTAATGCAAAGTAGAATTCCAAATTCATTTTGCCACAAAGACATCAGCAAAAATGGCCATTTAAACCTCTGAAAATTCTTTTCTTTATAAAATTAATGACAAAAGTGGCAAACATTTGTCAGGATTAATTTTTTAACTCTGGGAATTTAACCAAAAGCTTGCAACAACTCAAGAAGCATATATTCAAAACAAAACCGCCTGAATCTTGGTAGAAACAGTGAGCTTTGTGGTGTTTCAATTCACCCTTTTCTCATACCCTTTCTAGTTCCACAGCAGCCTTAAGAACTAGCAGCCTACATTCTCACTGAACCCCAAGAACTCAGCAGTCTCCAGGGGGGCAGCATGAGTTTGGAGTGTCTTCAAAGCCTCATTTGCAGTGAACTGCCATTATTTGTCCCTTCTGGTGCTTCAGCACAACACCCCACTTGCAAGACTCTTTCGTTGACCTGACGTAGAGTTCACCAAACATGAAAAGCCTTTTCGCCAGAAGCAGTTGTTGAAAAAAATTAAAGGCAACTGATTAGCTTCGTGGCTGCCTGAAGTACTGAATAACAGTGGAGAAAACAGTAGACTAACCCAAAGCTTCAAAGGGAAAACTGCAGAATGAGATGTGCATAAGGGTTATGAAATGCCCCCATCAGATTTCTAAGTCTAGAAGGCCACATGTGTGATAGGATTGATGTGTTAACACTAGGACAAACCAGAGAAGGCCCTAAGCTCTCATCTCACTGGGTTTGAGGCCCTGCTCAAATGGAAGTGAAAGCCAAGGTGGAGTTGTCAGCTGCCTCGTGAATATTGAAACTGTGCCCAACATATTCTCTCTGTCTCTCTGTCTCTCTGTCTCTCTCTGTCTCTCTGTCTCTCTCTGTCTGTCTGTCTGTCTCTCTCTCTCTCTCTCTCTCTCTCTCTCTCTCTCTCTCTCTCTCTCTCTCTCTCTCTCTCTCTCCCACCCCCCACTCCTTTGAAAAAGGCTAAGGCTACAGACTATTGATTCCAGGCATTTAAGGAAATCTCTGTCCAGTCATTAACTGACCACTAAATTAACCAAGCAAATACTTCTGTGCCATAGTCAACATAGAATACCAACTTTATAGAATTAGTTCAGAAAAGCCAATAAACAAACAAAACAACAGCAAACTGTGAGAAGGGGTGAAAATCTGATTTCCAAAATTGCCGTCTTGTATTATTGAAAATGCTCAGTTTTCAATATAAAATTATGAGACATGCAAAAAAATACATGAATCCACATGAAAAAATAAAAAGCACCAGTAAAATTAACTGTATAAATAAACATAAATGATATTACAATTGTATTTTTTTTTTGTTTGTAACTCTTTCTTTGCTCTCTAATGAAAAGATAACTGCATAAAACAATAATCTGTGAACATGAATCTGTGTTTATGGCACCCAGTGCATACAGATGTAATTTTTAGGACAATAACTGAACCAAGGAGGGCATTAGAAGTGGAGTTATTGAACAGCAAACAATGTTTTTTGGATACTGTTGATATTTGGTTCGTATCTGAACTAGATTGTTGAAAGTTAAAGTGTTAATTATAATCCACTGAACAACCAGTAAGAAAATAACTAAAAAATAAAAGACATGACAAGGAAATAAAATGGTACACTAGAGAATATCTATTTAAATTAAAAGAAGGTAGTAATGGAGGAATAGAGGAACAACAACAACAAAAAAAGATTACACATAGATAAATACCAGTCATTGTGCCAATTTCAAACTGCCCCCAAGTAGCACAGAAAAATTCCGAATCCTCTTCATTCTTGCCTATGTGTACCATTTTTTGATTTTTAAAAATATTTGCCAATCTTGTGCGTGTAAAATGCCCACTTATAATAAACATCTGTTGTCAGATATAGATAAGTTTGTTATATCATTCTTAAACCTTTTATTAATATTTAGTAATTGTCACAAGTAAAATTTTCCAGGTACCATTGCTAGTTTTTTTTTCTTTTCCAGTATTTGCCTAGTTCTTTTACCATCCCTTTACTTGCAGACTTTTTATTATATATTAGATCTGTGTCTTATAAATAGCTCATGGCTGGGTTTTGTTTTGTAATTTTACTATATATTTTAACTGGGGAGTTCATTTCTATTTGTTATGATTGGTAGTACACACAAATATATTTCTATCATCATATTTTATTTCTCTTTATCCTACTATTTGTGTGTCTTCTTTCCTTCACTCACCACCTGCTTTGTTTTCAGTTGAATTTTTTTTCTCATTCTCTTACCTCTAGTTTTTGTGACAATACACACATTATTTCTATTGTTTTAGTAACTACTTTTTAAAATTTAACCTATTTAATAGATCTTAAACTTAATCACTTTCTTTATTCTCGTCACTAACAGTAGAAGAACTTTAGAAGGTTATAAAGGCAGTTATCCTATCCTAATTTATATGCTATTATAGTTCAGTATTTTAGCTCTGTCTTTTTAAAAAAATCATTAACGAGATATTACTGCTTTGAACTATTACTGTTTCTTTATACTTGTCCACATACTTATCATTTTGCTTAGTCACCATTTATCTTTGTATTTGAAACCTCCATTCTGGGATTGTTTTCTTTCTTCCAGTACATTTTTTATAAGTTTCCTTAGTGATGGTTTCTCCATTTTTGTTTATCTATGATATCTTTTAGCCCTCATTCTTGAAAGATTGTCCTGTTAAGTACACAGTCCAAGTTTGACAGTTTCTCTCAGCACTTTGAGGATTCTTCATGCTTTTCTGGCTTCCAGTTTTGATAAGTAAAATATCAGTTGCCAATATAAATGTCATTTCTTATAGATGTTTTTTCTCTCTAATTGCTTTTAATGTCTTCTTTTTGGCTTTGGTATTATGTATTTTGTTTACCATGTGTCTCATAGTGGATTTTCTTAATTCAAAATGGTTTAGAATACATATTAGCAAAACTAAAATGTAATGCAACCCTGTGATGATACTTTGTGATAAGTCACCTACATAAGGCTGAAATTAACGTTGCTGATTTCCATTATTAATTATTAATTTGTAAAGCAATTATTTATTAAGCACCTATTATGTACTAGGAACTATGATAAATACCGTAAATACCAAGACCCCAAATTAGGTGTGCTCGTGGAGAAGGATAAACAGATAAACAAATATACATATGATACAAGTTCAGGTAAAAATACATGCTATTGGTAAAAATTAATGCCTGAGAGAATTAGAGGGAAATTTAGGGAGAGTGGTAGATCTGGTAGCTTAGGTTGTCAGGAAGACTTTACAGATAGGGAGAGATTTGAGATGAATGAAAAAAGAAAAGAATCACGTAGAGATGTGGGGGAAGAATATTCTACACAAGAGAAAAGCAAATGCAGAATCTTTCTTTTAGGATGGAGTAAGTAAGTCTTGACATGTTTAAGGAACTACAAGAAGGCTAATGTGTCTGGATCTGAGTTATCTTCAAGTGGCTAGTAGGAGTTGATGTTAGAGAGTCAACGGCCAGATAACGAATGTACACACACACACACACACACACACACACACACATATTACACAGCATTGTCATTTTAAATACATTTTGCCACCAATTTGGCCTTTCTTAAAATGTTATACTCTTGTTTATCCCAAAATGGGACAACAAGTAAGGTATGGAATGGAATATTTGTACTGACTCCAGTTTTGATGAAGGTCTCAAGCTGAAGACAGCAGATATTAATAATGTATGATGGACACCATTTGAAGGAATTTAGTAAAAGATAGTCAAATGAGTTTGTGATTATCTTCCCTAATCCAGTTTATATAACAAAACACTAGATAATAGTTACGTGCTTGGTGGAAGCTTCTTTAAAAGAACTTTATGTATTCTGGCTGTTCTCTGTTCCTGAGCTTTCTCCCAATCTAAGCCAAATGTGCAGGAGATGGAGAAGGTGTCCAAAGACACCACTTATGTCTGCAAAAGGGAGGAGTGGCTTCTCAGTCCTTTGCTTGATGTGTGTCGAGTTACAGAAATTTGTAGGATCTCTCTAGGCTACTTCCAGGGTGAGGCATAAAAGAATTAACTAGAGGGCTTGACGTATGTAAGACAGAAGAGTGCCTGAGCTTGTCACCTGGAGAGTGCAAAATGGAAAGCTGGCTGAAACTGCCATGTGGGTCAGTTGAAGAGAGAGGGTGAGCGACCTCCCTGAAACTGACTCTATTGGTGGGACAAGAGTTGTTTTTCCTTTCCTTGTTGGGCAGTAGACATCCACTTTCAGTGGAATCCATATTTTAATCATTTTGAAAGGATCTCACCAAAGAGATCTACCTCTCATTGCAAACAACATCCCCCACCCCTCCCAGTAGAAGGAGACTTGAGATGTGTGAAAGAGCAGATGAGATATTGTAACGTGTGCCAACAAGTGCATTGCCAGCCTCAGTGAAGTTTGTAGACCGTGGGTCACTGACAGTGTCTCTGAGAAACTTGTGAATGCTCCCAGTTAAAGAGGGGCAATGTTTGAATTCCTACCATGACAGAGAGCATTTGAAGCACCAAAAGTGATCTGTGAATTGCACTGCTAATCCAAAGTCGTTATCCTTTTTTCCTTCCACTCTCCAGAGTGGAAGCATCCCTGAAGGTTTAGTTTATACTTTTATACTTTATATATAGTTTATACTTTTATACTTTATATATACTTTGTATATACTTTATACTTTTTCCTTTCTTAGAAAGGAAAAAACTATAAACTATAGACTGCTTAGCTTTCTCCCCCAGCACACATAGATATAGGCACCATAGTTGCCCACTGCTGGTGTCTGATTCTGTGGGTCAGCAGGTCAGTGGGGGGAAAGCTTTAGGTGTGACACTGAGGAGTTTAAATAGACTGAACTGGACTTTTTATTATCTAAAGATGAGACTGTTCCTATAGATGAAAGTTATCTGAAAAGCTATGGAATATATCAAACTAAAGAAAGCTTAGTGCTGCGTGAAAAATCACGCTATTTCCTTTTTATACCATTCCTAATACAGCCCATTCGTTATACTAGTGTATTAGTTTTCCATTGCTTCTGTAACAAGTTACCACAAACTTAATGGCTTAAGACAACATGAATTTATTATTTTCAGTCCTGGAGGTAAGAAGAACTATACAGGTCTCTCTGCAGTCCTGCTGACACCTTGATTTTAGCCCAGTGAGCCCTGTACAGTTACGTTGCTGAATCTGGAGTTAGCAGAATTCATTTCCATGTGGTTGAAGCACTGAAGTCTCCATTTTCTGGCTAGCTATCAGCAGGGGGCTGCTCTGAGGTCCCAGAGGCCTAGCTCTGTTCTTTGAACATAGCCTATACATGTCAGAGCCAGCAAGAGGGCATAGAACCTTTCTCAAGCTTTCAATTTTTCTGACCATTTTCGGTCACTGCATCTCTCCTTGGCCACACCTGGGAAAGGTTCTCACGTTTTCAGAATGCATATGATTTGAATGGGACCACCTGCACAAAGCTGGGTACCCTTTCTGTCTCCAGGGCCTTGATCTTAATCATATCTGTAAAGGCTCTTTTGCCATTTAAGGTAACATTCACAGAGTCTGGGGATCAGGACATGGACCTCTTTTGGGGGACTCCTGCTTCCCTTAGTTCCTCAAATTCCTTGAATATTCTCACCATTTAAAATGTCTGTAAGTTGTTTAGGAATCACTTGAGATTTTTCAAAATTAGATAATGGAATTTATTCTTTAATCCAGATATGTACATGAATAGAATGTACAGATTTTTAAAGGTACGTCTTTTGACAAATGTCTACACCTGGTTACCACCACAGTGATAAAATGTTTAAATCACCCCAGAAAGTTCCATCATGCCCCTTGGTAGTTGCTCTCAAGCACAGGCAAACACCGATCTGATTTTTTTCAGTCACTTAATTTTTCCTATTACAGAAGTTTAGGTATATATATATATATATATATATATATATATATATATATATATATATATATACATATATATACACACACACATATATATATGTATATATATATATATGTATATGGCAGCATACAGTCTGGAGACTTTTCTGTGTGTCTTTTTTCACTTAATATAATGTTTTTGAGCTATATCCACACTATTGCATGTATCGTGTAGCTTGTTAACTTTTATAGTACGGTAGTATTCTATTTTATGGATATTATGCAATTGTTGGACAGCTATGAATAAAGTTTTGAAAGATTATAAATAAAGCTGCTATGAGGATACTTTTCTAAGTATTTTTGGACATATAATTTTATTTCTCATGGGGAAATGTCTAGGAGAGAAATAACTGAATTATAGGTTAAGTCTATATGTTGCTTTATAAGAAAATAGCAAATGAGTCTCTAAAGTAATTACTATTTAATCTGTCGCTTTGTCATGTCTCTCATTCCTGATAGTGGTAATTTGTATATACCTTTAAGGTGTACCACATGATGATTTGATATACATACGAGTAAACCTAGTGAAATGGTTACTACAATCAAGTTAATGGATTCATTTCCTCCTCACCTCGTTGCCTTTTTTTTTTTTTTTATAGTAAGAGCACCTGAAAACTACTTTCTAAGTAAATTTCTGGTATTCAAAACAGTATTATAAACGATTATACATTATTTTTCTAAATACTACTTAGGTGCATCCTGTAATTTTGGCATGTTATACTTTTATTTTCATTATGTTCAAAATATCGTTTCCCATTTGACTTCTTCTTTGACACTTGAGTTATTTAGAATTGTATTACTTAGTTTCTGTTTGGGGATATTTTTTTCCAGATGTCTTTCTGTAATCAGTCATAAATATATTTCATATGAGTTGTATTATTTTATATTTATTGAAACTTAATAACAGTTTCTTTTTACCTCTCCCTACCCTCTGTATTAATTTTATCATACATGTTTCTTTTACACACATTATAGATCTTCATAATAAATTATCATTATTTTTACTATAATAGTTGAAAGTTTTGAAACAGGTTCAAGTGTTTATATGTTTGTATGTTTTTATGAAAGAGAGAGCTCTTTCTAGTGCTCTATACTTATGTGGGGGTAGATCCAGGCCTCCATCTGGTATCATTTCCTATTAGTCTGAAGAATTTCCATTCAACATTCTTTGTATTGCATTTCCATTGGCAACAAATTCATCTTTTGTTTATAACAAAAATAATTTTCTTTTCCTTTAATCTTTGAATGATATTTGATTAGAATTCTGTGTTGACCATTATTTCAAACTTTAAAGATATCCTTCCAGCGTTATCTTTTTCTTTTTGTTTGATGATTAGAAATCAGCTGTCATTGACCTCTTTATTTAATGATTTAGTGCATCTTTTCTCTCTCTGTCTTTAAGACTTTTTATTCTTGAATTCTTTTTTTTTTTTAGTAGTTTTGTGATTAGGTATGTTTTTTTTTTTCTGTTTTTATCGTGCTTGGAGTTCACTGAGCTGCTTTTGTCAGTGGCTTGCTGTTTTTGATAAAATTTGGAAAAGTTTATTATTTCTGTACATGCCGTATTCTACCCCATTCTCTATGTCCTCTGTTTTTAGAGTCCAATTATATGTTTATCTGATTACTTCACATGGTGGACACTCACTGTTCATTTTCTTCAGTCTTTTTTTCTTCTCTGTACTTCTATTTGGATAATTTCTCTTGACCTATTTTCAAGTTCATTGTTTTTGTTTTCTGTTGTGTCCAAGCTGCCATTAATCCCATGTATATATATGTATATACACATATATGTATATATATGTGTATATACACATATATGTATATATATGTGTATATACATATATATATATACATGGGATTATATATATATATATGGGATTTATATATATATATGAGGAGATATATATATGCATATATTTATTTATTTATTTGTTTGTTTGTTTGTTTGTTTGTTTCACACAGTGTACTGTTCACTTTTAAGATTCCTGTTTAGTTATTTCTATACCTTCCAGATCTCTTTTGAAATTCTCCTTCTCTTCACCATTATATCTCTCTTCACCATCTTTTCTCATAGATTCTTTAAGATGTCTGTCATAATCATTTAAAGACCTTTAACTGATAATTCTTACATCCAAATCACTTGTGAGTATGTTTCAGTTACCTTATTTTTTACTTGATTATGACTCATTATTTTGCTTCTTTGCATGTCTAGTAATATTTGATTATATTGTAGGCATTGTATTTAAAAAACAAGTAGAGGCTAAAAAGGGTTTGTTTCTCTGGGGTTTAATTCTTTTAAAAATTTCTTTATGTCAATACTCTTTAATGACTTAAAGAAAAACATGTTTTTTTGGTTTATTCTGTACTTTATTGTTACTTTTGTAGGACTAAATTTTGTACATACTTTTTTCTTCTAAATCAAGTGTGGATCTCAACAACAAATATATTTTTGAGAGGATGTTGAAGTTCTCTTGTGTTTCAAATTTTATTTCATACTTGTAAAGAACAAATGCCAATGATTAGAAGGGGGAACAAATGCCAATGATTATTTTCCTATTTGATTACTCAACTTAAATAAGGAAAGGACAAGTATGTTACTTATATACATACTCTCTGCACAGCCACCATGAATGGCTATCCAAACATCAGACAAAGGGAGAAACTTTGGCAGTTATATGTTTACTCTTGTGGGAAACTGCCTTTTTCTTGACCATATCTTGTATTGTACCGAGTGCTCCAACTTTTCTGGAAACTTTTAAATTAGTCTACTTACAAACTGTTTTTATACCTTTGAGAAATGGCAAATATCCAAATACTTTAAAACTCTTAGATTAGGTCAAAGGTGAACCTACCTATTGCTCAGATTCTTTGCTCAGGAACCAAGACCTGTTGCCTAGTTGTCCTGCCTGTCATGATTCCATTGCACAATCTGCTTCCTTCTAGGTTTTTATTCTGCCCATCTGCTTTTCTGACGGCTAATATTTCAATTTCTAGTTTGTAGTTTTAACTGCCTGCTCCATGGTAATTGGATCTGCCTATTTCCAGCCTCTGCATCTGGTTCTTGGCTTTGGACTGCCCAGATTTCATTACTCGTATGTGGTTTAGCTCATACTGACTAAAAATTGTTGCATCTGCCCTCAGAATCTATCTATCTACACCTCTCTTCCTTTTAAACTTTGCTGAGCTTTTCTCAGTCATTGATACCTACTTTACACTCCTAGTCAAAGTCCTGGTGATATCTTAAAAATAACTTAGATGGGAAAGACTGCTTCCTGAAATAAATTTCAGTCTCCAAGTTAGCATTTATTTACAAGGTTTTCTACCGCTATATTTTCACCTTGATATTTAAAGTATATAATAAATGTTATATAATACCAAAAAAAATCTTCCAACTAATTTATGTTTGTTTTTTTATCTTTGATAGCTTTAAATTTGATACCTGCTGGTTTATGTATAATGCAGATGTTTCCTTGCATTTTTGTTTCAATTTCTGCAAAAGACATTGTTTTGCTTTCTGATACCAGTACCCAAATCACACATATCATACACACTTGGAGAACATAAGTATTTTACACCTTTGTAATTTTATATGGCAGTAAATTACACACACACACACATACACACGTGAACTTGTAAAATTAAAAGTCTGGTCAATTGATTTAGTGTTTTTTCTACAGGGTGCTGTTATGTACATAATCTACACAATTTAATTTTTTTGTTGGAAATTTTTCTTCAGTTGCCTACTTTTGACTGAATTGACCAACTCAATTAATTGTTAGTAGCTATTCTTGTTACAGTTTACAACCATGAAGAATTATAATTTAATGGAAGAAGAAATTTTACGAGTAAGAATAATACGGGCAAAGTTAAAAATCACTTACCTAAAAACCCAGACATTTTGATAATAGTTATAAAATGTACATTACTACTCTTAAAAATTTTCAAATTTCATATATCTAATTGAATAAATGTATATATGTTCCCAAAGGTTCCAAGAATATTAGAGCCACCATTGATTGAATGCAAATCTGCTGTAGTTAGATGTGAGAATAATGAGAAAAGTGGTATTACCATGGCACATTTATTGCTATAATCTTTTCCACCTGTATTATCTATGCTCAGGTCTTGGTCATTACTATTATCTTACTATTATTATAACATAATATTATAATTGCTATTATTATAATGTCATACTATAACTTTGTGCTATTATCTTCACAGAAGACTATGATCATCTGTCTTAAAATGTTTTTTTCTTGTTCTTAAAAAAAAGTAAAAGCAAAAAAAGCAAAAATGTTTTTGCCCTACTTATTTTTTTTTTCAGAAATTTTTTATACTGAGGCTCTTTTAACATGATGAAAAATACCTGATTTTTTTTGGTCAGTGTGGTCCAAAAACCAGTCATGTTTCAAAAAATTCAGGGAATTAAAATGTTGGCTCTTTTGTCCACTGAAACCACTGATTGATAAAATAAACAAATTGCTTTCTGTGGGTTATTATTGCCTTAGCAAGAGCCACATCCTGATGATCTCTTCCCCCCTCCAACCCCTGACACACACACATATACACAACAGAAACTTCATAGTGGATCCATTGTTATTATTTTTTATACAGGATTCAACTCAAATTATGGGTAATATAAGCACATCAAATGTCCTGTCTCCTTTCCACTAGGATACTGGCTTTCCATGAATGTGTTTGTTCCTACCTACAGCCACATCTTTGCCAGGCTCAAGGCTTTAGGCATTATGGACACAGATGCCAGGCTCCCTAAGAACTGTTTTCCAGTGCTGTCATCAAGCTCCTTCCTTCTGGATTCTTCAGAGAGAAGGGTTGGCAGCTGTGCACATGCTTTGGGGTCCACCATTCAGTTATACTGCTATTGCTGGGCTCCTGGCTCCCTTGAGCTCACTCAAAGAAACAAGATGGTATTCCCATATGTCCCTTATTGTTTTCTTGGCAAATCTCCCTACTTCCTTTAGCCTCCCAGATTCTAGTATGTGAGAGACAAACTTCCTTTGTGAAGTCGCTTCCCCTTAGAAGCTGTGATTAATAGCATTGATTCTAAAGCAAACTGTCTTTTTAGAAAGCCCTTTTTTTATGGCTGAAGTTAACTGGTGTTAAAGACTATATTAGCATATTCCAAAAGATTGTGCCTCCTCGTGAATTGCAGCGAGAGGCAACCCAAAAGACTTGATTTACTAATCTGAATGTCAAATTTTGCAAATGGTTCGGATATCATTAGGAGGTATCTGTTAACAGTGGTCAATTGTTCTGCACTATAGTATTTTACCCTCATATTCCTGTTCAATTTCTTCCTTTAAGAAACAATCACAAAACTAGATTTCGTGTTTTCATAGAGAGAATTAACAATAAAGATTATTATATGGTATTTCTTGAAGATTCGTGTAATTGAGCACAAGTGGATAAAGTCTAGCATTGTTCAGCATTTGACCCCCTAAGAAGAGATAACTTAATCCTCTCTTTTTCTTAACGACTGACATAGTAGGGCAAACCACTATTTATGATGTTTAATAGACCTAATGAATTTCTTTTACTTCTAAGTAAGATTTTATTGCAAGAAATTAAATCTGGGAAAGAGAATGTTCTACTTTCACATTATTGTTGTCATACCATAAATTATGTGGAACCATTTTTCATCACAGATGTTAGTATAGCTGAAGAGGAAGACCTCAGAATACACAAAAGAGCTGCAGTTACTATTCAATAGGAATTTTGAATGGGAGCTGGTAGAGTAGTGTCCCCTTCCTCATTTCGCTTTCTGTCATTTCAGTTGCCCGTAGTCAACAGTAATCTGAAAATATTAAATGGAAAATTCCAGAAATAAAACAATTTAGAAGTTTTAAATTATGTGCCTTTCTAAGTAGAGCAATGATGTCTCACACCATTCTTTCTGTTCCTTCCTGCTTGGAATGTGAATCATCCCTGGATCCATACTGTATATGATACCTGCCCACTAGTCATTTAGTAGCTGTATCAGTTATCACATCAATTGTCCTGATATCACAGTGCTTGTGTTCAAGTAACCCTTATTTTACTTCATAATGTTCCCAAAGCACAAGAATAGTGATGCTGGCAAGTTAGATATGCCAAAGAAAAGCCATGAAGTATTTTCTTTAAGTGAAAAGGTGAGCACAATGCAGTAAGACAGTTTTAGAGCTAGCGAGAGATAGAATATTTATTACAACATTTTGTTATAATTTCTCTATTTTATTATTAGTTATTCTTAATCTCTTACTGTCCTTAATTTATAAATGGATTATAAACTTTATCATAAATGTATATATATAGGAAAAAAACATGATGTATATAGGGTTTGGTATTATCTGTGGTTTTAGGCATCCACTGGGCTCTTAGAACATGTCCCCCATAGATAAGGGGGGACTACTCTATAAAGCATGTTGAACACATGATTCATATCTGTGTCATATCCATAATGATCAGGTTGAGATTACACATTATTTAACAGTTCATTAAGAATATTGCTATGTTTGAGCTATTCCTGAAAAGTGGAATCTGGACCAATTGTTGTATAAGCTCCTTCTTACAGGGTAAACAGAAATGGGGAAGTGAGGCAGGAGTCAATATCTGTTTTACTTTCTCTGTCCCTAAGTTGGTTTCTGATTATCTAAATCCCCAGATCTATTACCAGAGTGATAGGAGGGGAAGGTAGCATTCACTCAACTTCCATTTATGATCTTACCTTAAAATTTTAAACTCCAGTGATATCAACAAAGACACTGAGCAATTAATTCCATTGAACAATTTTCAATTTCTTTAGCCAAAAGTTTGGACTCTCATACCATTACGTTGAGTAGAACCAGCACCATTTTGGATGGGGAAGCAGAGTTGAGTCAAGTTCAAATGAACCATCATAAGTGTTCCACAAAGGGATAGAGAATTTTGGTGGATTATTTTTGCCTTATTCAACGTTACCTGAAAGGGGGAGGGAATTCTTATAAATGATGTACTTAATGTAGAAAAATAAGCAGTATTATTTATATTTTAATTCTTATTACAACAAATATCATTACCTATATACCTCCTCCAAAACAAAACACCAACGAAAAACCTGAACAGGATCCAACAAACAGCACAATTATTTCCAAGTAACGATTTTTAAAACTTAATTTTCATATATTAGAACATTAGGATCTTCTATCCAATCACATATTTTGAAAGCATTGTCTTTACCATGTTTCTGACTCTTTAATCTCTACAACTTAATATACATAACCAGAATTTATTACTATAAATAATTTAAAAAATATGTAAAACCAACTAATGCATGCTTTGTTTTCATTATTCTTTTGATCTGTCATCAGGTAGAAGACTTGAATACTTGGCAAGCACATTTGTTGAGATGTTAGAAAGGGCACCTAGGAGCATACTGATTTTTTAGGAGATAAATTGTGCTATTCTTACATAGTCGTGTAAACTGGAGGTTTTGGCTGATTTCAGCACTTTTTACTAGTAGCATCAAATAGCTTATGCACCGATATATTTGATAATTATACTTATTGAATATCAAAGTAGGTTAAAATATTTCCAACTATTTTTTTAAATCAATATATATATATATGTAGATAAAGGAATGTTTCCTGATGTCGATTTCAAAATTGATAATGCATCAATATGAATTAGAGGTAACTGGGATTTTGTCTTCAGTGAAATATTTCAAGCACATAAATCATTGCATATGACTTTTCAGTTCAGCAAATGCAAATGTATTTCCAGTAATAATTCAACCATCACATCTTTACTTGGGAATACATGCTATAGACTTTTTCCATTCTGGGCTTGGTTTTGATACATATTATTTCATTGAGGATTGTTACTTTGGTATATTTAGAAATACTTTAGTGGTAATACTTAAGCATTGTGAGGTAATTACTGAGCTCTAAATTAGTGTTGCTCTAAAAGAGAAATTTTAAAAACAGAATCCCAATCAACTGGTCTGACATGCTCGATTTGTCTTTGGATGGTGGCAGCTATATATAAAACATTTTTTAGCAGGAGAGATTTCTTTGTTTTTATTCTTGTAGCTTCCCAAAATAGAGTTACATTTTAAAAATTAAGGAAAAAATTTAATATTTAATCAACTACTTCTAAAAAAGAAACAAAATCTCTTGTCAGTTTATAAATATCACATAGATTTTCTATACTGTACTGCAGTTATGTTTTTATAAAGAATAAATAAATGTGAATTAGTAAGTGGCTAACTGGACTACTGGATATTACAAGTAGTTTAAGCTGTAGTTCATTGCTTAATATTTTTGAGAGTTTATATTTTTAGCTTTTCTCTTTTGGATTCTGTATGTTTTGGCCGATTCTGTTATACAATGTGTTTTTGACTTTTTACATCACTTTCTTCAGTGGTGGTTATGTCCTATTTTCCATGATTTCTGAAACCTAATTTATTCTAATAGTTGGAATTACTAATGACTCTTACTATCCACTGAATACCTACTTGGCCATCGGGATGTTAGAGAAATGAAAATGTACATTTCTGCTGTCCATGAGACCATCTTAGTGAATGCAACAAGTAAAATAAGCAGATTATTTTGTACTTTTCAAATTTTCAGTTCCCATCAGTGCCATGGCAGTAAATTGAGCTTATGTAGAGGAATTTGAACTTTGGTCAGTTAGAGTAAATAAATGAACCTTTAAGGTAGGTCTAGTGATGTGCTTACTGCTTGCCTTCTGCTTTCTTAGGGAAGGTTTGATATGCATATAAGAGATACAAATAAGTTTGACATTTTGATAAATTTGTCCAGAAAACAGAAATTTCATTCATTCTGAAAACAGACTAGTTTAAATAATCAGATTCCTTTCCCTCTCATTCAAATTCATTTTTACATATAGACAGAGTCCTAGATTCCCTTTCCTGGATGTCACGTGGCCATCTATGGGGAGCAAACAGTCTTCTGCATTTCCACATATGATGGCATCAGAAAATACACGCTTCTCAGGGAGAAACATCAGTAACAGTAATCTAAACAACAACAAAAATATGGATGTGAGCACACTCAGTACTTGAAACATTCATTGTTACTTTTAGTGATATTAAAATACTGCCAAAGCTGTATGATTAGTGATGTTCATGACCAAAGAGAATTTAAAACTTGGAAAGATATTTCAAAAATCAGAATATTAAGATAAAAATTGCATCATTGTTAAATTGATATAACCCACAGGAAAGTACTTTCGTGTGCATTTGTTTAGGTTAACTGCTTGGTCTTTATAACTTTGAATAAAATATAAACCAGAGTTCTTTCATGGAGTAAAGGAGAAAAACATTCAGAATTGTATGAAAGCATATAACATTTGTAGGTTTTACTTCTATAGTCTGAGATGCTCATATATTATTAATAGAAGACATTAAATAGGAACATCATACATACGACAAAGTTTGAGAAAACAAGTTTTTTTCACAAAATGAAAAGGATTGTTATTGTTAATCTTAGATGAGAAAATAATAAACAGCCACTGAATCCCTTATTTTATACAGGTTTTCTTTCTTTTTTTTTTGACTATATAATTTTTAAAATTATTTTTAATTAAATTGATTAGGGTGACCATGGTTAGTAAAATTATATCGGTTTCAAGTGTATATTTCTGTAATACATCATCAACGAGTATTGTGTGGTTACCACCCAGAGTCAGTTCTCCTTCCTTTACCATATATTTTACCTCCCCATTTTCCCCCACCCTTACCTGTGTATTAACCAAACTGTTGTCTGTGTCTATGAGTTTTTGCTTGATTGTCTTGTTCCTTTGTGCTTTCAGTTTTATATTCCACATATAAATGAAGTCATATGGTTCTCCACTTTTTCTGTCTGACTTATTTCGTTGAGCATAATAATCTTAAGGTCCATCTGTGTTGTCTCTAATGGCTGTATTTCATCTTTTTTTTAATGGCAGAGTATTACCACTATGGAAAACAGTATGGAGGTTCCTCAAAAAATTAAGACTAGAATTACCATATGACTCAGCAATCCCTTTTCTGGGTATCTAGCCCCCAAATCTGAAAACATGTATCTATAAAGATGTATGTACCCCTATGTTCATTGCAGCATTATTCACAGTGACCAAGACATGGAAACAACCGAAGTCTCCTTTGATAGACTATTGGATAAAGAAGATGTGGTATATACACAGGTTTTTTAATAGTTAAATTTTAAATAGTTAAATAGTGAGGCTAATAGATTATTAAGTTCTTTGAAAATACAGTGGATTACTTATTAACAATGCTCATTGAAAAATATTCATTGAAGGTATACGAGTATATATTCTTGAGCCAGGGAAAATCTTCGTTCAAGCAGTATCATATACAATAAATTTTTGTGCCAGACAATAAAGGATACAGAAAACTACAAAACAAACTCTTTGTTGAAAGGTCCAGAGGTGAAAGTCAGATATTTCTGTAAGAATGATAATGTCATTTTAAATGACTTCCCACAATAGTTCATTGAATCAAAGACTATTAATTGTAAGGAATAGATTATTTTATGTTTTTGTAGGAAAGAAGATGCTACCAAGTCTAGTAGGCAACCTCCCACAAAAAGCAGGGCTGCACGGTCAGAGCGAAGGAATGGCCACAGGCGTACAAGCCATAGTAATATCTATTCATAAACTTATTTTGTCATTCTTTACTGATCACTGGCTATGTGCCAAGCACTATGTAAGTATAGATGATGAAATGGTGACCAAGTCATAATGTGGTGACCCAACTGTGGAGAGTGGGGGTTTGGACATGAATCATATGAATCACAATAATCAGAAATAATAAAAACAAATAATCACCATAGGAGGTGTATTATTATAAAGTAAGACAGGGTCTCAGAAACAAGGGCTGGCAGATTGTTAAGAATGTAAACAGAGGAACCTGATAGTGACCTGCTTGGGCTCGGGATGGCTTCCCTGCCAAAGTGATGTTGGAGTTGAAATGAGCGGAGAAGGAAGCGTTATCCAGGTAAAGGAAGGGGCTAGGTAAATGGAAAACATGCTACACCGAACGAGGAACATGTGCAGAGGCCTGTGGCCGGAGGAAGCAAGGCACACTGGAGGAATCAAAAGGCCAGTGTGGCTGGGGTGGAGACAAAAGTGGAGCGTGGTACAAAATGGAGCTAAGGCCAGGTCGCGCAATGTGGGTAGTCTTGAATGCTTGTTTTTATTAAATGCACCTGTTCTTAGGAGCCAGCCTGTCTGGGATAGAATCCCAGTACTGTCACTTGCTTGTTATAAACCTGAAGTGAGTTCTTTAATCTTTCTATGCCTCAATTTTCTAATTTATGAAATGGGATAATACTATCTGCCCTCAGATATTAGGATTAAATAAGTAACAAAATGTACAAGTTTATTTATCACATTATTTGCATATATTAGTTTTATGTCTGATATGTTGCATTATAGCATTATAGTATAATACTATTATTTTATTTGTTTTGTTTTTATTAAGAGGAAAGACTTAACTATGTTTTTGTTCTGGTGGCGACAATCCAATATAAGAAAAAACTGATGATACCACAGAGAGAGAGAGAGAGAGAGAGAGAGAGAGAGAGATTGAGAAAGAGAGAGAGAGGGGAAAATTGTGGGTGAGATGTCCTTGAATAGGTCCAAGGGGGTTTGATAAAATACATGGGGAATTAGATGCTGGTAGATAGGATCAGGGACTGGTGGGAGTAGATGGGAAGATTTTATTATGGGAGGATGAGGAATTTTTATTCTTACTGCTCCTATTTTCTAAGTGGAAATAAGAAGAAGCAAAGTCATCAGCAAGGGGTAAAGAGTAAACGGGTTAATGGAGATTTGAAGAAAGAGAAGGTAGAAGATTTAGAGAGTTAATTGACTCAGGAATACAGTATGATTTCTGGGCATCATGGAGAGCCCATGTAATTATGAATTGCAAAGAAGACCAGTCATGTGGATTTTGTATATGCTTAGGTACGGGAAAGAGCAGATGTGAGTTGTGTTTGATCAGTGTTGTACTAGGAGAGTATGTTGAAGGAAAGAAGTGACAAAATGACTGAAAGTATATTATGGACTGGGTGTTTGTGCCCCGCCAAAAAAATTACATGTTGAATTCCTATGTCCCAATATTACTGTATTTGGAGAAAGTGCCTGTGAGGAAATGATAAATATTACAGTAGGTCATAAGACTAGTACCCTAATCTGATAGAGCTGGTGCTCTTATAAGATGAGGAAGAGACACCAGAGTTATTTCTCTCTGTCTCTGTCTCTGTCTCTCTCTCTCTCTCCCCCTCTCTGCTATCATGAGTGTGCACTCAGAAGAAAGGTCATGTGACAACTCTAGGGAAAAGGTGGACATCTGCAAGCCAGGAAGAGAGCTCTCAATAGAGACCAAACCTTGCCAGACCTTAATCTCAACTTCCAGTCTCCAGAACTAAAGAAATAAATTTCTGTTGTTTCAGCTCCCCAGCCTATGGTATTTCATTAGGTAGCCAGAGAAGACTAATAAATGATGGGGGTATGTTGGAGGGAAAAAGGGACACGTGTCTGAAAGTACATACAAGGAAGTGAATATAATGATGGACCCTGAAGTCTAACCAGATAAGGAGGGAAGTGAACATGGTGGTGGGGGGTGAATGGTAGACAACAGAAGTTAAGTAAGGTCAGTGGATTGGAAGTCTCAGTAGAGTTGAGGCATTAACTGGAAAATAAGATAACAGGAGAGTAGAATATTTGACAGTAAGATTATGGAGGAGAGTTTTACTGTTAATGGCAAGGTCTATGAGTATGACTAAACAAAAGATAAATTTATTGAAGATGAGTCAGAGAACTGAGAAATCAGGATATTGAATGGAGTGTCTATGTGGAATATCATATTGAAATCACTAAGTACAATTACTGGAGGAGTTATGGAGAGAAAGGCAGACATTCAGAAGGCAAAATATTGAAGTGGATATAAATATAAGTACATAGATTTGAGTCATACTTGGAAGCAAAATCAACAGGAATTGGTCATTTCTGAGATGGAGGAAGGCTAAGGAGATGGAGCCATTAAAGATAACTCAGGATAACTGGTCCCAGACTTGAGCCACTGGATGAATCATGGTATTATTGGTAAGTTAGAGAAGGCTGGGAGAAGTTCAAGAGTTTGATCTTGGATATATTGAATTTGAAGTGACCTCGCAATATCCAAGAGAAGATTTTGGTCTGGTGCTGGGAGGAAGGTTCGTTTTGTAAACAGAAATCTGTGAGGTATCTGACGATGGGTAGTAACTGATGGGTGGTAAAAGCTTCTTTAGTAAGAGTGGTGGCATTGCCTAGGAAGTAAGTATGGAAAGAGAAAAGGAGAAGTCTAAGACTAGGCCTTGAGTAACTTCAGTATTTACTGAACAGGCTGAGGAGTGAGCCTTCAAGTGAGACTGATTAGGAAGTGGAAAGAGAGGAAAGGAAACCAGGAGAATATGAAGTCACAGAGGCCAAGAGAACAGTGTGTTTTTAAAAGGAAGGTACAGCCAATAGTGTTGAAAGCTAATGAGGAGCAAAATAGGCTGATACCTTAAAAATATCATTGAATTTAGTGACATGGAGGCCATGTTGACTTTAGTAAAAGCTTCTTTAGTGGATTAATGGAGGTGGAAGATACATTAGAGGCAAGGTGAGGAAAAGGAGAAATGAGAAAGCAAGATAGACCACCTTTCAAGAATTGTGGTTGCTAAAGTGGAAGAAAAGAAGTGTGGTATTTGGAGAGATCAATGGGATTAAGGATGGAGATGTATACAAATATATACATATACAGAGGGTGCCAAAAAAATGTTTACACATTTTAAGAAAGGAAAAACTATTAAATTGTAATACTCAATATATACCGATAACAAAAGATGAATACAAGTCATGTGGCACTACAGTATATGTATATATTTGTATATATGTGTATATTTGTATATATGTATATATTTGTAGTATCTTGGTTAATGTATAATTTTATTTTCAAGATGGCAGAAATTTGCACCTATTTAAATCTTAGTGAAATGTATATAATTGGGAATTTTAATATGGATTTAATATGTTAGTGAGAAAAACATAAATGACAGTGGGAAAATAGGAGGGGATGGGATCCTAAGTGCAGCTGGTCAGGTAGCTATGAGAAAGACTAACACCTTTTCTAGTGTAATGGGTGCAGCTGGTCAGGTAGCTATGAGAAAGACTACACCTTTTCTAATGTAATGGGAGGGAAAAGAGGGGATTGGCACAGGACTCAATCTGTCATCCTATTGTGTTCTGTATTCTCTCTTTCTGGGTGATCCAATCATTTTTACAAGAGAGTATTGTGGGGTGTGGGTGCAGTATGCTTTATGCTCTTAAAGCAGCAGTGAGAACCAAGGAGAATACCAACTTTATCTTCTGCTGTAGGCATGTTTGTAAGAGAGAGGAAGCAGCTTCCAGTGGAACAGATTATGGGAGAAGCAGCCTTGGCAGTTTTCAGCTAAGGAAAGGGGTGGGAGAGAGGCATTCAGAAAATACATGGAAAATGTAGGGGAGTTTGCCATTTCTGAAAACACAGTAGAAAGTTTGGGTGGATCATATTGACTGAGAAAAGGTTTGTTATTGGCAAGAAGATAATCTTCAACCCCCAATCAAGCAGTTTAGCAGAATAGTGGAGGTTACTGTGGAAGATTGTTTGACTGTATGAAAGTCTGACCCTTTCAGTCTGACCCTGAAATTGGGCTGTATGACAGAAAAGGACTATGGGATTCAAATTCTACCTGGCTTTTTATCCTCTATAATCTAGCTAATTACCTATGTGATTTCATTTCCATTTTGTTCCTTCATGTGATCTCTATTCAGATTGATTTCTCGTACATAAATTTTCTAAAATCCTTTCTTTTGAATTATTGTTCATGCTTTTTCCTCCTGTGCAGAAATACCTTTTAAATCATTTTTTTTGCCTTTGTGAACACAACTCTTTCTCTAAGACCCATTAAAATCTACTTCTCAACTTTCTCTTTGTTTTATTTTTTTTCACTATGAAATAATCTTTGTTACAAAATCATTTGGAAAAGATATGAAATTATAAACTAAAAATAACCCACACAATGCCATCACTCAGATATGCCATACTGTATATGTTATTTTAACACTAATACTTCTAATATTGATAAGTTTTTCTGTTCCACTATTCATAGTAACAAAATTTTAATGACTGTCTAATATTCCATGGTATAGATGTACATATAAACATTCTCCTTTATCAGCTAACTTAGATAATTCTCATTTTTCCTATTATAAATAAAACATCTTTTACATAAATACTTGTCTACACATTTAATATTAATAACACCTTTAGGACAAAAATCCTCTAAGTAGCTTACTAATTCAAAGAGTATATAAATGTTTTTAAAGGCTCTAGATATATGGAGTTGGATTATTTTCCAGAAAGGCTATAATAAATTATCTTCATATAAGCAGGATTTATGAATGTATAAAATACAACTCCATTATCAGCATAGAGTATTTTTTAAAATTCCAGTTTCCTAGGTGAAAAATGTTCCATTGGGTTTTTCATCTGCTTTTATTTGATTACTTATTAAGTTGAATATTTTTTCTTGTAGTTATTGATCACTGAATATTTTCTTCGTTTTCTCTAGCTCCATAAAGCATAGTATTTTAAATTGAATTGAATACTATTATTATTGTTAATCAAATTATAAAAGTTTGTTACATGCTAATGATATTGCCTTATATTTGCTGTTATTTTCACCCTAACTGTTGTTTTCCCAATAAAAATATATTGCACCTATCAGAATCTTGACTAAATTATTCATTCTCAGAAGTCCTGTAGACTCTGTAGCCTCACTCTACAATCTTAAAATTTCAGTCTCTGTTGTCTTGTGTGGTTCTAATAATTTCTTTCACATCAAACTTTTATCACTGGAGAGAAAGTAGATTTGTAATTGAGATTGTGTTATTTGACTTCTAATTTGCTTCTGAGTTTATCATCGGGCATATTCTCATCAAAATACTTAACAAATTAACTTTGTGTGTTAATTATTATAACATTCTAAAAAAAAATAGTTATATATATATATATATATATATATATATATATATATATATATATATATATATATATATATTTAAAGCCCTAGGGAATATTATTACACTTGTAGTAAGATTTGTAAAAAAATATCCCTGGGGTATATTAAAGCTATTTCAAAAGTTTTGGGATTGTATGTTAAAGAAACATTGTCTTTTGAGCATGTTACTTGCATCATAGCTAAGTGAAAGGTGGTGTGAACCATCTATCTGATAAATGCTTGTTTTTAACATCAAGCAACCCAACTTTTCTGAACATGCTGGCTTTGCAAGGATTTATAGTTCTCTTCCTTCATGCTGGAGTTACTTCAGCTTTCCGTGATGCATTCCAACTAATCTGGAGGTTAAGGCATTCCTTGATCATGGATAGATCTGATTGCTACTCAGCCCTGGAATTCTTTATAAAATTCCAGAACATGGGCTAGAAATTGACTTAGGGAATCCAATAAAGTTGCAAGTCTTGGCAGTCATCCAAGCAAAATTTATAGACTGGAAGAAATATGGGCTTTCCATTGTTCTCTTTTTCACCTTTCTGGGGTTTCTTTTCTGTGTATGTGAGTGTGTGAGTGTAAATTTATCATTTTTCTGACATTGGAGTGGAAATAACCATTCAGGGAATCCAGCTAAAGAATTTTCACTTTGGATCTTCCCTGGTCTTTCCGAACTTTGACCCGAACCTGCACCAAGACTGAATTTTTTCTCCCTCTGTAGGATGCTGGTGTCATAAAGTAAGAAGTTGTTCTTGAAAATGAATCATGTTAGTAAAACAGCTGACGTGCACACTTGCCAGCTAGGTACAACTCCCAAATCCCTGTTCTTCCCCAGCTCTGTGGGAGCCTTCTGTTTGAGGCACAATCTGAGCAAATGTGATCATTTATATTGTTTCTGTTCGTTCAATGAAACAGTAATGAGGGCAAGAAAGCAAACTCTGAAGCCTCTGTAGACCTCAGACGTTTTGTGTGTGCCTGATGCTCTGTAGCACACAGAGATCCAAGCTGTCCTCCCATATCTGATTGTTGAAAACATGTCTTGTTCTTACAGAATGGATTTGCTGTTGTGAGGCCCCCAGGCCATCACGCGGAAGAATCCACAGCCATGTAAGTACCAGGGACTGTTGCCCATCTCCAAGCGCCACAGTTCCTGGCAGTCACCTGCCCTGTGCACGTCTCTGAAGCCTCTAATTGTTAGCAGATGGGCTGAAAAATCTTGCGAGGTACTCCCAGAAGCAGATTTATGGCTTCAGAGATCATATAGCATTTTAAAAAATGCTCTGAACATTATTTATAATGGTTTTCCTGGCTGATTTGCTCTCTTATTTCTCTGTTCTTCTCTATTCCGCAGGGGGTTCTGCTTTTTTAATTCAGTTGCAATTACCGCCAAATACTTGAGAGACCAACTAAATATAAGCAAGATATTGATTGTAGATCTGGTATGTATTCCTGGCCAGAGCTGCATTTTCAGTGACTCTAGATAAAAGGGAGTGACTTTGTATTTCTCTGTTAGGTTGTCTTGCTTTTAGCACTTGCAAACAACTGAAGGGTGCGTTTCCTTTGAATGAGGAAACTCATTAAACTCAGGATTGCAGTTCTGAAACCATAAACATTCACGTTTCACTTTCATGGTGTTAACTGCAATTTAATGAGAAGAAGGCGCAGATCAGGGCAACTTTTATGATCCTTAAATGAATTGATACTTCCACAGTTAAAATAACCCAACAGAACCTGAATTTACTTTTCCCTACAGAATATAGACTTTAAACAGTCAGATGTGCTGGAAAGAATGCTGTTGCTTTGGTAACCAATTGGCCACTTCCCTTGGTTAGCAATCATGTTGCTTGTTGTGCAACAGTGGTATTATTAAAACAAGTCAGCATGTCATTCTTTCTGAAAAGATCTCAGATCATGTATGCCAGTTTGGGATGGCTCCCGGCAGGGACTCTGAGTGATTAAAAGTCAGAGGTATTAGATTAGTCTTGCTTTTTAACATGATGCATTCTTACACAATAGAGTTATAATTTGTTTAACAAATGGTTTGTTTAAATGCAGATGACACTTGGCATGTTGTCTATAGTATATTCATGAATAATGAGCTGGAGATCTGCCCCATACAAAAGGACCAACCCAGGAAAGGGTGAAAGAGAGCTGACTGGTGATTTATGAGCCCCGTTTTCGGTTTGCCTCCAGTTCACGAGGAGGTGTAATAGGTTGTCTGACAAAGCATAGACAGGAAATGAACCCTGGCATCCAAAGCGAACCTGCTACATCTGCACTTAATTAATTTTTGCAGGTGATAAAAGATTTAAAGGCAAAATATGTTAAAAGTTTTTTTTGAAGTGCAAAGCTTAATAGTCTAAATCTTGTTCATATCTGCACTCATAATTAAATCTTATTGAGAAGTCGTGGCCTCACCATCCAGCTCTCCAATTCAGTTAAGCAGGCACACCAAAGGGTTGAGAGAACACAAAGCAAGCCATGTGAAGAAACACTTAGTAAAGTTAAAATGAAGATAAAAGGAACGAAAGACTGATAAACATTTCTAGTGCTTCGTAGGAATGGATGTTTTCCACGTACTCTATTGTAGCCTTCCTGCAAGCACTTGGGTGCTGAGAATATTGAAACCCAACTTTCCATGTATTTTCCAAACATGCTTAAGTTTCAATGTAGGTCATAGTTCACCATTAAAGTTATGTGTTGAAGGCCTAGATATACTGCAGCAGGAAGGTCTTAAAACAACAAAAATGAGGACATCAGTACCTATTTTCCCATGTATGTAAAAAGACTTTATAAATAATTAATAATTACTGGTTTGCATATTTGTAAGAGTAAATTTTTTTTAAAAAATTGAATATGCTTCTAGTACTGTACATTCTGCCAAAAAGATAAGCGAAAAACTTGAAGAAAGGATAGCAGATGAAGACCAAGTACGGTGGGAGATTTTTTCTAGCTCTCTGAACTTGTCAAAATTATGCAGGAAAAAGATTAGTAAGCTGTTCACCCCATCCTAAAGAATACTTTAGTATTACTTTCTAAGGAATCTCCTCTGTCACCATTTTATGGTTCAATGACGATAATCAATAATCGTTGAGTCCCTTTGAAGACATTTTTGTGATATCCAAACTCTAAAGTTATGAATTGTATAATACACTTGAAAGCTAAAATGCCTGGCTTGTGATAGGTGGATACTTTGCCCCTCAGAGGATTTGTTTGTAAAGTTTTGTTTTTGTACGTTAATATAAAGAATAAAAAAATGCTGGAGATAATCCTCTATGATTTATAAAATAAGTCACTCGGTAGCTGCGAGGAGTGTCCTGTAAGCTTACTGGCCTTTGATTATGAATTTGCTCCATTATCCAATCATAAAGGATAGCGATTTCCCAGCAGGCTGTAGCAGAGGAGAAGTTTCTGTTTCAGATTCTCAAAATATATGAAGTTCTGTCCAAGGGGCTGCCTCTGAGATCACCACCAGCCGCATATTCTTACTTTCAAGTCGTCCAAATTCTGCAGCTGCAGGGATACTTTGAGGAAATTCCCCTGCTTCTTCCAGCTGCCGAGAAGGAAGTTTTAAAGTGCCACGTGGCGCTGAGACATCCGTTCTCCCTGGCTGACAGGTCTATTCTGCAAGTTAGCAGAGAAGAAGTGAAGGTTCTTCAGTAGCAAAATAAGTTTATTCCTGCATATCCAAAGTTACTAATTTCAGCTAATCGGTGTGAACTAGCTCCACAAATTATTGGGCCAGCAGAAGGCAAAGTGATTCCATTGTCCAGCAGCTAGTTTCATCATTTTTATATGCCTAGTAAATAGAGAGCCAGAGCTCTAATTCACCTTCGTTTGGGGGACACAGCCAAATTCAGAGGCGTTGAGTATTTTAGGCACGAATAATTCTAGTTGATCTGTGGAGCATTTTCATCCCAGTTCTCCTTCTGGGGAAGATTCCAAAGACATACAGATTGGTGAGGAGAGGGAGCAGGTGCATTTGCTTTTCACCTTGCAAGAGACTGGTTATTGGATCAGGTCATGATCCTATTCTAGAAGTATGATTTGCCTGTGTAACTCAGGTAGTTTTTATTTAATGTGACTTTCAGTTGAAATAGTATGTTTTAGGCTTTATTCATAAAAGAAAAGTCACTTAAAATGTCAGATTTTGGGCATTTCCATTTTTGATGAAGCCCCAAACTTGACCAAAAAATTGTCACAAGTGCCTATACTAAATAATTATAAGTGATTGTCACCCCAATAAATTTAATTTAAAAAAAATTGTCACCCCAATAAATTTAATTAAAAAAATAATAATAATTATAAGTGATAACATTAGCTGGTAGGATATATGATTTATTCAAAGCTATTTTAACATTGTAATGAAACCATATTGATTCTAAATCCTTATGTAGAATAAATTTTCACAGTATATTTTTGAACAATAAAATAATGAAATGATTTTTCAGCATTTCACAGCAAATCTTATGTACAAGTTCTATTTGGAGATATTTAATGATTCAGTTAATTTCATTATTATAGTAATTTCTCATAATCACCCATGATTTTCTTAAATCAGTCTAGTATATTTTATTACTGTGGAGAAAAAAACCCTCAGATCATATCTGAGCATTAAGTACTTTGTATGAATATTTTGCAGCAAAGAAAGCTAAAAAAAATATGTATAATGTACACACACACACACACACACACACACACATATTCTCAAGGTTATATTTTAAGTTGTTGCCCAAAACAAAGGGCATATTTGTTCTTTTATCTCTAAGCACTTTGTGAATATGAATGTGGAATCAGTAATTATCTAAGTATTTTTAGAATGGATTTGTGTATTTCAATGAAAAATGACTGTTGAAACCTTGTGCTGTGGACAACGCCCTATTTCCTGTTCAGAAATGTATGCAGTAATAAGCACCCAACACATTTTTTAAGAGCAAATAGAATTATATCTAAGACAAATTATCTTTTATCTGACATTCTTAAATAAACTTCTACAACATCACTAAAGAAACAAAAGTAATCAAGGCAGTTACTTTTTGGTTATCAAAGTATAGATGCATTTATGCCCAGAACAAAATTTTTTTACAATGCTGATTAAAAATCCTATTGTGTAGTAGAAATGCAAACATTCCTTCACTGTTGTTTTTGAAAGTATTTTGTTTGTCCATCATCTAGGTATCCAGTAGCAATCTCAAAAGACATTATGGCTTGAACTATTTCATTTTTGTTCACATAAAGGAAAATAGTTTTGCTATCTACTCCTTCCTTTCCTTTAAACATTCAGAACTCCAGGAATTGATATATTTCCAGTACACTAATTTTTTTTCCTGATAAGTATGCCTTGAGCCAGAACAATTTTCTAGAATGATGCAGATCTTCCCCGATATTTTATGATTCCTTAATTGATTTGGGATGTATGCACTATATAAAAGGGGGAGAGGATTAGTGTATATTTACACTGTGGATAGCAAGCTCAGTGCAGGCTTTTAGAACCCATCCAAGGGATGTTTTGGTGGTGTTCAGTGAAGGAGTTCTGGGCTGGAATTTGAAGTGGAGACAAGTTATATAAAATTCAATAAGGAGCAATAATGACCACAAATCTCACTTCACCGGTTTGTTTGCTAAGAGGATCAAAGAGATGATGAATGTAAGTTAACAGGATAATGGTTATGAGTTTAGCCTTTGAAATAAGGAGTGGATTCAAGACACAGTCTTGCAACTTATTCTATGTGTAGTCTTAAGTAAATTACTGAAACTCTCTGAGTCTCAGTTTACTTATTTTTAAATCAGGGATAATGCCATATACATCATAAAATTGTTAAATAAGCATGGCAGGTATTTAATATAGTGCCTGATGCAAGAATTATAGGAATCAGTTTTGAAAATAGTGATTTTCAATTTTCAATAGTGATTTTGAAAATTATTTCTTACTGATATAAAGTACAATTTATATTGTTGTTATAGTTACAAGTGACCAAAACTTTTTTTTAACAGAACCAAAAACCATATATGTTACACATGTAGCAGTAATATTATATTGAATACAAATATGTAGGTTGTCACTTTTAAGAGTCATGCATTTTATTTTTGCTCAGAAGATATTAGGAAGTATAGCAATTGAAATTCTTAATATTTGCGGTCTTTCAGGGAAGACAATTTGAAAATGCTGTTAGTTTTATTGTTCCCATTTCTTTTATCAATTCCAGTCTATGCCTATATCATAAAACAATTAGAAAAAAACAATTGTTTTTACAAATGTCCTAAGAATATATTTTTTTAATTCATTGAAATGACACAGGCTTTTTTTTGAAGAGGGACTGGTGTGAAGAAAGAAAAAAGAGGAGGAAGGAGACTGGGAAGAGAGCCATGATATAATATTAAAATTAGGCAGATTGGACAAGGTTGCATAAAGCTTCATGCCATCTTTGTGCTTTGGACCAAATGATTTAATAGCTAATGAGCTCATGCTCCTGTGTCTTTGACTTGCCATCATGATTTTACCAAAATAAAGTATGAAGTCCTTTTTGCATCTGGCATCTCTTTTGAAGTGATTCTAACTGCTGAGGGATTGCTAACTGAACTGAACGCTTCAAGAAAGCCAATTTACTCAGCTGGTTGCAAAGCCTTTGACCTTAATGGTGGGACTTGGCAAATCAATGCATACACGTATGTTTAGTGTTCTGTCAAGAATTGTGAAAATGCTCTGTAAGCCATAGATCCTTCTGCAAAATACTATTTTGTAGTTTAAACATTAGTCTTTCTTCTGAGGCCAATGAGGCTAGTTAATTAAGCCTGAGGGGTTATGAACTGTTGGCAGTTAATAAGTCATAAAATTCCTCCATAAAACAGGATGCGAGATTCCATCACTGAAGCAAAGAGTACAAAGGGCCGGTGTATAAATATCTAATTGTACCAAAGGACTGGGCTTTCTCAATGACTGCTCATCTGGAGTCTCCAGGGCATGTTCGCTGTGGTTTCCTGATTTTTAGAAGCCGGTTTAAAAAATGAGTGCATTAAAGGGTAATTTGCCTGAAAGTTCAGGAAGTAAAGGGGGTGGTGTGGAAGCAAGCTGAAGGGGAGAGAGACAGGACATAGTGAGAAGACAGAAAATGAGAAGGAGGGTAGGATAGAGAGGCAGGGAACTCAAAGTCGGAAAACTTGTCTCCACCAAGTTCGACATGACTGTATGTGTCATCTGTTCTTTTTTTCCTCCCCGTAGGATGTTCACCATGGAAACGGTACACAGCAGGCCTTTTATGCTGACCCCAGTATCCTGTATATTTCCCTCCATCGCTATGATGAAGGGAACTTTTTCCCTGGCAGTGGAGCCCCAAATGAGGTTCGGTTTATTTCTTTAGAGCCCCACTTTTATTTGTATCTTTCAGGTAATTGCATTGCATGATTACCCGTAATTTTCTTGTCCTTTGCTGGTGTTTTAAATTACACGAGATTACTGAATTGTCCCATGAGAGCAAAACCCATGGCAGAACAAGTGCATAACCCAGAGCACTGGTTGTCAAGCAAGGGTGGGCTGATTTGACATGTTGTTTGATGTTTATTTCAAGAGCTCACATGTGTTTGTTTTCCTCTCTTCTTGCTTTCTTCCTTGTGCCCTCTTCTACCCGCCGTGGTGTGGTTTTTCTCTTTGTAGGTTGGAGCAGGCCTTGGAGAAGGATACAATATAAATATTGCCTGGACAGGTGGCCTTGATCCCCCCATGGGAGATACCGAGTACCTTGAAGCATTCAGGTTGGTACTTCTTTCTGTGAAAGTAGCAAATTAGAAATGTTCATGGAAACTGTGCCAAATGTAAAAGAGAAATCTAAATTTCTAACTAAGGGAAAGTGGCTAAAGGAGCCATCCCCTCAAAGCTCCATAAATGTTTGGTTTGGGGGACCTAAATATTGCTACAAAGCCAGTAAGGAATATATGTAAGAGAAAAGGTACATCAAGATCTAGTTATATCATTGGTGAATATATTCTCCCATTCAGTAGGTTTGCAGTTTTGCTTTGTTGATGGTTTCCTTCGCTGTGCAAAAACGCTTTCATTTCGTGCAGTCTCGTGTGTTTATTTTTTCTGTTGTTTCTCTTGTCCAAGGAGACATATCCCAAAAATATATTTTTGGGATATGTCTCTTTGGACAAGAGAGTCAGAAAGTTTACTGCCTGTGTTTTCTTCTAGGAGTTTTATGGTTTCAGGTCTTACATTTAAGTCTAATCCATTTTGAGGTTATTCTTGTATGTGCTGCAAGAAAGTGATCCAGTTTCATTGCTTTTGCATGTGTCTGTCCAGTTTTTCCAGCAGCATTTATTGAAGAGACTATCTTTAACGCATCATATATTTTTGCCTCCATTGTCATAGATTAATTGACCACATGGATGTGGGTTTATTTCTGCACTCTCTGTTCTGTTCCATTGATCTAGGTGTCTGATTTTATGCCAGTACCATGCTGTTTTGAATACTATAACCTTGTAGTATAGTTTGATATCAGGTAGCCTGATACCTATAACTTTGTTCTTCTTTCTCAAGATTTCTATGGCTATTCAGAGTCTTTTGTGGTTCCATATAAATTTGAGGATTATTTATTCTAGTTCTGTGAAAAACGCCATTGGTATTTTGATAGATTGCTTTGAGTAGTATGGACGTTTTAACGATGTTGATTCTTCTTATTAATGAGCATGGTATATGTTTCCACTTATTTGTATCTTCTTTGTTTTTTTTCTTCAATGTCTTATAGTTTTCCAAGAGTACAGGTCTTCTACCTCCTTGTTTGAATTTATTCCTAGGTATTTTATTCTTTTTGATGCAATGGAGATATAGTCAATAACATTGTAATAACTATGTATGGTGTCAGATGGGTACTAGATTCATCACTTCATAAGTTATATAAAATCACTATGTTGTACACCTGAAAATAATATAATATTGTATGTCAACTGTAATTTAAAAACAAAAACTAATTAATTAATAAATTTTTTTTTTTTAAAAAATACCTAGCAGTAGTTATACAGCTATATTGGCCAATGGCCCAGGCATGCTCTCCCCTCCCTGTAGAAAAGCCAAAAAGAAGAAAACAGAAAGATCTTATTAAGTAGTTCTGGAAAACTCTGCCATTATAACATGATTGAGAGTGGACATAAGCATTTTATATACTCTGAGAAGTCCTTCAGTACCTATTTAACTTGAACAGACATTTCCAATCTTCATTGGACTATAGAATCTCTTTTACATATACCACCACTTAGCATTCTTAGGTGTGAGGAGCTGGCGCACTTTTGGAACATTGGCCTTGACAATCTCATTTCGTGGTAGAGCAAATGACTTCTTCCCTCATAATATGTGTAGTTTTCCTCTCACATTAAAACTTCAACTAATTAATCAGTGGTGTTCAGTTTCTCTACAAAATGTAGGAAGTAATTAAAATGTATATTTGTATATACATGTTGAATTCTGCTATATTTTTTTCTAGCAAAGAACTTTTTTTGAATTAATTTAAGCAAGAAATACAAGTTAAAAGCTTTCTCTTTATATATATATATAAATATATATATATATATATAATATATATAAATAATATATATATATATTATATATATATATATATAATTATATATATATATATAAATAATATATAAATATATATATATATTTATTTATACAAAGACATTATTCTATGGAATTAAAAAAAATAGTCCTTAGAAAGGTCTCTGTTTTAAGGAGAAATATCAGATTATGTCAATATGTGCTTCACTTGCAAGATTTTAGGATATATTAACCTATTGGTAATATGTGACTTTTGGGATATTTTGTTTAGTAGAAAGCAAAAGCAAGCAACTACATGATAAGAAATTTTGGAAGCATTAATTATTGTTTTGAAATTTACTATTTATGAATTTCCAAGGGGAAAATCCTGTTAATGTATTTAAAATTTAAGGAAATAAGGTAGTTTTTCAATAAATGCAGTTTTGGAGGGTTTCTGCTCTCCTGTGTATCATGCATATTTTATTGCTCATTTGAGGGTCACTTCTCATGTAAAAACAGGAAAAATGATAGAAAAATCACTGTTTTCAAGAAAATACAAAATAAATATATTTGGTTTGGTAGTAGAGTTACTAGGAAAATTCTACCCATGTTCCAGATTTGTACTTAGGGAAAAATATATACACTCATATATCTATACTATTTATAGAAAAATAGCTGAAATAAGTTTATTTACTTTAACACTTGGGTTGTCCAAGAAGATGTTTTGTGTTAATTAGCAGGAAAACCAAAAAATCATATTAAGAAACTATAGGCGTTTCAGTGTTAGGAATTCTGTTTGCCTATATTTGCAACTTAACAAATATTATTACTGTCTTAAAGGGATTCTAATGGGATAATAGACTTTAATATTATATCATATATGAATTTGTTTACCAAGTTAACCTAGTAACTTGCATTATACACACATTAAGTTCTTAACATTACTATATAGCATATAATTATATCCATTGATCTGCAATACAGAATTCTTAGTTTTTTTATTATCATACTATTTGTGGTGCTATAGCTTTATATAAAAATTGATCATGCATTCACAGCAGGGAAGGATAATTTGTATTTTTTATCTATTGTTCTTCACATGTCAAAGTGAATGGTATATGAGATTTTTTTTTTAAAGAACCTTTTTGAACACAACAATTTTATTAAATAATTTGAAAACAGGTATTAAGTGTACATTACTGTTTTTTAATTGAAATGGTAAGTAAATCAAGTGCTCCTGAAAGTGACTGAATGTCCTCAAGAATGGTACCTTCTCCTGGCCTGGAATGTGGGACACTGTGTTGGCAAACTTTTCTAAACTGCCCAGTACAGTCACTGTCTCTAAGCTTAACCAGAGGAGAAGCACCATTATTTAGCTAGGCTGAGGAAATGAAAAACTGTAGCTTTTAATGTTCATGGTTATTTAAGAACCAGATTTAAGCCATAATGATTCTATTAATTTTGAACTACACCATGTCTGCTTGTCATTCAGTGTGTATGACTAGAAATACCTGCGACCTTGTTATGGAGGCCGTAAGAACGTAAGTCTTTCATTCAGTCGTTGAAAAAAACATTGATTGAACACATATTACACGCCGGGCTTAGTGATGAGCACTTGGAATTCAGAACTGACTTGCTGTCAGGCAACATAATAAAAGTGATACTTACTGTTCTAGTGAAAAGATGTCCTTAGACATAGAGAGGGTAAAATGATAAACTCTCCTTGAAGGGTTTCAGGAAAGGCTTCCATAAAGTAGTGTTCGACATGTGCTTTCAAGGATGAGTGGGAGTTTTCAAGGAATAAAGGAATTTCGAGTAGGAGAAATTCGTTCCAGGCAAAGAGAATAGACTGAAAAGCATGGAGTCATGAAATGGTCTTGCTCTGTTGGCTCAATGTCATGAGGGTGGGATTATGTGTCAGGAATAAAATACTTCATAAAGTCTTTTGCAAAGTATTTCCCATCTAAAAATACAAATCCCTTTATAATTTGGGGCTTCAATGAGATAGACTCCCAAATAATTTTTGATGTAGTATTTTATAAGTATATCCTTATTACACAAACTTTGTTTCCCCGTATTGAAACTGAAGATCTTTCTGGCATCTACGTGTAGATATAGGAAATGGATGTGGGGGGAAAGGAAACGGTGCCTTTCCTTTTTTCTTAATTTTAATTGTTTCTGGGCTGTAATAAGTATCTTTGGAGGGAAAACCTCTTTCTGTGAAGCTATATATATAGTGGGATATAAGATGGTTGCTTATTTTACCAGCCAAAATTTGTCGCATGTATTGTCCTTGTGGTTTCTATTATAACTATGGCAAAAAGAAAATTTCAGGCAGGCCAAGCATTTTCATGTCTGTTATAAGCTTTAAAGGTAATTTAGAAAATATAATGGAATATTTAAATTAGTTCAGGTAAATAGTTATTTCTTCCATGCAGTTATCATTCATCCCTGAAATAATGGAAGGATACAAGAGGTTTTAAAATATTTAGTAATATCAAATATCTCTCATGTTCAACTAAAATATATTTTCAAGGTTACCATTTTACAAAATAATTATGGCTATTTTTATTGAGGTCTTACATGCCAAGTCCTAGATCAGAAATTTTATAGAAATTATGGCTAAATCTTAAGTGGTTTGTATGAACCATAGAACTACTAAATTGGAAGGGCCATGATGTGAATTCAGTTTATGGCTCTAAAATCTTTGCTCCTTTTTTCATACCACACTGCTACTTTTTTCTACTCTTCATGACTGAAAAGACAAAGGAGTAATAAGGCATAGCGAACTTTCACTAAAACATAAGACCTTCTCTCCCTGACCTAAGTCACAAATGCCTAGTACACAACATGGCAAAGAAGAGCTATTCAATAATGTTGGCTGAATGAGTCAGTGAATAAATGAGTGAATCGGAGAACAGAGAAGGAATGATGATGACTACAAGAGAAGCATTGGAAACTGTTGGTATTAAGTGAGCCTAGCAAAAGTCTGAGGGAGCTACATGAAACCTATCTCTCAGCCCCTCAAGGAGTATTGTTTAAAAGAACTCCGAACCCATTCATTTGCTTATACCAATGTCAGACATCTTCTCTTCATTCAACAAATTATTTTGCTAAATGCCTGCTAAGCAGTTTCTGTTCCAATCACTTCAAAAGATTGTTTCAATGGTTCTCTCATATCCATGGTCCCTGGATGAGCACTGGGTACATGGTTTTTTCTAAAGATTAACTCTTTAAGAGTCCTGCAAATGTTAAAGTCATGATTTATATAAGAACATTTAAATAATTTGTGTATAGTGGGCAGGAGACAATATGTATGTCATGCTTCTAATTAATTCTAGAGAGGAAAACATCTCCAAGTGTTTAACAAAATAGGTAGCAGTTTCCATTGTAGAAGTAATATACTAGTAGTCCTTGAAATTATGCCTATTTTATTGAATAAATAAATGAGTGAATGAATAACAATCCTTGTATAACTTTTTAATATCAAATAAGAAGCACAAACCCTTTAAATTGAGAAGGTTTTGATGAAACAGTCAGTGGCTCATTTGGCACACACTGAGGACTAGCTAAGAGAGTGGCATAGAGTTGTTCATCTGTGTTCCTTTGATGCAAACAAGTTGTGATTTAAAAAGTCACATCTCTGCAAGCTGGTATGTTACATATAGTCTGTAGCTGCCATAATTAATATTTGTTTATGATGAGGATTTCCAAAAGACAAAGGACCTATATAAGTATCAGCTCTTCAGGGATGTTCTCCTTAGGAGAAAACTCTGACCCAGAATGGTTCTGTATCCCTGAGGTTGTCAGTATGCAACTACTGATTTGAATGAGTTATTTAATCTAGAAATTAAATATCTAGCCAATTTTTTTGTTATGTTTATTGTAAGTTTCCTTCTTTTCTTTCCTTTTCATTGACTTATGAAGTGTTTCTATTGTAACCAAAATGTCTTATGCTTACAAAGGTAGCCTTTGCTAAAATATGTTGACCATATAACCAACTAGAATGTTTAATTATTTGTTACATAGTCAAAGCAGTTGAAAGAATTGAGCACATACAAAGAGTCCAAACTGTCAATCTCTCTCTCCTGTCTTCGGTTCAGACCTGTTTCCTTTAATGATATAAGCAAATTTAAAATCCATAAATATAAAACTGACTGGATAGTATACCTATTCTCAGGTCATCAGTCAAACTGTCAATTCTCTTCTATATGTGGCATCTTAAAATAGGAGCCATGGCTTTCTATGATTTCTCCCTTGCTTGTGGCAAATAAATAAATAAATAAATAAGTAAAATGCATTTAACTTAAGAGCAAAGAATAGAGCCCTATTGTCATGTTCATCGAGCATGTGTTCTCCCCACAACTAGTCAATAATGGTCAGACTGGAGTTTTGTAGAGTGATTTGGTTTACCATAGAATGACGGTAGATAATTTGGGGCAGAGCACATAAATAAGTGCAATTTATTTTCCCTCCTTGTGATTTTATCAAACATGTCATCGTTTTTCTAATTAATTTTAGAGCCTTGACTTCTCAATGTTTGGTCATATGCATTGACTGAAAAAGAGGGTGATAAATTCTGTCTGAGAAATAAGAAGGAACCATAGTAAATTTTTATGTTCTCTTTTATTGATAATGACAGCTAAGTTAATTTTTATGGTTATTATTCTAATTTTTTAATCATTTTCATGTAGTTTCAGTCTAAGCAAATGGGAAGTAATGCAATTGTAAAAACAACAACATAATATAATGATAATAACAGCAGAGTAGCATGTAATCTTCATTGAGCCATTAATATTTGCTAGTGGCTCGTTTCTTTTCATCTTTACAAGTTGTTGAGCTAAGTGTTCCTAGTGTCCAGTTGAGAACACCAAGCCCCTTTTGCATTTCATTAGGTTTACTGATGTCACACAGCTGGTAAATAGTGATCAGGGATCAGTGGCAACTCTTATGAGTGTGTAGACAGTATTCCTTTGCCCCCAAGATATATAGTCCCTCTGTCAAGAGTAGAGGTGACAAAACAATAATATAGTGAGAAATTCTTTGCAAATGTGGTTGAGTCCATCCAACATTCAGCTTGGACATTTAAATTGGTAACACTGTTTTAAAATTGAAAATAACTTGTAGACTTTTCACTACCCTTGTATCATATAATAACTCGAAACCACTTCTTTTTGTCTTTCCCTCATCTGACATACTAAGAGAGCCTAACAGACAAAACCCCTCTAATTTTTCTTCCATTTGATAAGTGAGACTATTTACAATGGGAAATTTTTTTCTTCTTTGTTAAAAGAAGTACTTTCTTCTTATATATACATTTACATTTTTTGGAATGTGCATGTAATTAAACTTGAGAAATACCAAATTAAATTTTAATAGAACATAGAGTGATAAATGCGCTTTTAGATCCAGTTTTGAAATAAAGAATGATTTGTTGTCATCTGAAAATCATACTCAATACTGCAAAATGATTTGGGGTCTTATTTTGTCTATAAGAGCTGAGGTTGATGCTTCCCACTTTGAAATGGACTCTCAATTGTTAGTGACAACTAAATATATTATGCTCATGATAGTATGTATTTTCCCTGAGATGCCGAAGACATTTTGGGAAAGGACAGAATTTCTTGAAACAATTTGCCAATATGAAATACTGTACATATCAAATTGGCCCTACTACCATCTTTCCCAGACCATTTATCATAGCTCACAAATCAGGCCCACATTTTCCCTTTCTGAAAGACTTGGCTAATAAAGAAGATATGGGCTTCAAATTCGAACTTGTCAATCAATCTTGGGAACAAAGCAGTAATGATTTTCATCTATTGATAGTTTATTTCAATGAAGAGCAATACATACAAATTTACTGCTGGTGGGATCTACAATTTTATTCATTGTCCAGATTCTATTCTTTATATTCAGCATGTAGAAATGTTTTAAGAAGTTTTATCAGAATCGGTCAGAAGAAAAAGATTCATAGGAATGAATTTTAGAAAGCTGTCAGCTCTATCTGCTCTTTAGTTTCAGCAAAAAGTATACTTTAAGAACATTTTTTTCTCTTTCATCTGTGCAACATATTGTACCAATTTTCATCAAAAAAATTACAATTTCTATAGGTGTGTGTCTCTAGATACCCTTAGAATTCTGCTCTTTGACCCTGGGAGTAAATTGATCTTATGCACACCTGTCTTCCTTGGGAAACTTGCAAACTTCATTTTTAAGCTGAGCATCAAAGAGATATGATATTATTAGACAGTATAGAGCTCAGGTAAAAAGCCCAGAAAGGATCTTGAAGCCCTTGAAGTTCTGAAAGGTGAATTATATTATCTGCAGTGAAGAAGAACTATTTAAAATAGTTCAAATGCTACAACATTGTTTTTACTATTATTTTAAAAGGTCAGATCAACTATAAAAAATTTAAGACAACATTTTTCCCTTCTGACTGAGAACAGTTTTAAAGCCAAAAATTTCCAGGAATTTGTATAGCAATTATACAGTTTTCCAAATAATAAAGACTAATTAAAAGGGTAGCTATGTTCAATTAACTGTTTTTTCCTAGCAGTTCTCTCTAAAAAAGAAAGCAATGTGCGTGACTAACAGTGATTTGTTTTTATTTTCAAGATGGAACAATGGATTATAAAACCTTTGCTTTGCACAAAATCCTCCCAACATATGTGTAATACTCACAGATACCAGGAAGTGAAAGCTTTCCACTACATGTTATCGTGAAGCTTTTTAGGCCAAAAATAGCAGATCTTTTGGACTGTCAAGCAACTCAGATCAGTTCATCAACTTAAATCATCTCATCCAGTAATAAATGGAATTGTTGTGCAGTTAATTATGATATGACACAGCCAGGATGGAAGATAAATATAATTGAGAAACTATGGAGTCACACTTTTTTCACAGTTTTAGTGAGGATTTTAAGATTATGCTTCATTTACTGGTAAGACACAGCCCAATAAAAATCACTTATCCTCTGTCTCATTGAATAGCAATTTATTAACAAAATTTCATTGCCTTTGGGTCTTGGATGTGTTTTCTTGAAACAGAGTTTCCCCTCCACTTCCAGATTTCACATCTTAAGTTTACTATAACTAAATTTATGGAGATGACAAGTAATGTAACAAAAAGATATAATTTTTGTTTTCATAGACTATATAAATTTGTGTCCCTCTTGAGAACTAGATAAAATATAATGTTTACGAATAATAATTTACTTATTAACTTTTCAAGATAGAGGAACCATCTTTGGGAAACTTCTGTTCCACAGAAAGTCTGGTCAATTATTACTTCCGAGGTGCAGGGCTGATGTTTACACCATTTTGTGGTAGGCAGGACTTTCAGAGACTAGTCCAAGTCTTTGCATGATATCAAACATCTGGATGATAGAAGTCAATTTTCCATGTTTCATCCCAATGATTTGATGTCATGTAGATGAAAATTGTAAATCAACATCTGTTCCTATTTATGCAGATATTTAAACTCCGCTGGCACTCTTCTAGAGGGTGAGGACTTGTCCTTGTATCTGGTCAGAACCTGTCCGTCTTTCTTGTGGGCACCACGGGCTTGAGTATTGGTTGTCTACACGTCTTCTCCTAAGAGCAGTATTGCTGCTGTAAAGCCATACGAGGCCAGCGGGCTTATGAACTGTAACTTCTGATGGAAAAGGGTTAGGAAAATAACTTTTTTGCCATTATGGTTCATTTTTTACAATTTAAAAAATGGGAAGAAGAAGAGGGGAGGTAGATCATTTAGTCACCTTTGAATCTCAGCAGAAATTTAAATCCACCTACATCTCAACTTGGGAATATTTTGCGTCCCAGAGCAATTGTGGAAAAGGCCGTCAAGAAAATAGCATCTACATGTTATCCTACCTATTAAAGGAAGGTGCATATTATTGCAACTGAAACAAAATATGGGCTCTCCTGGGGTGTGTATTTTTGATTGGTTCTTGAAATTAAAGCAATATTGGAGTTACTGAAACGGACTGAATTTCAGAAACAAATGAGCATTTTTATTCAAACAATAGTCAAAGGCAAAGAAATGAAAAGGAATTTATATGCAATCCAAAGCAAGAATGGAGCAGGCATAGATTTCAAAGTTTGGTAGTCCAAAGCATGCTTGGTCACTGGATTCTCTGTTTCAGAAATGTTTCGGTTTCAGAAATGTTTCTTAGATATTAATGTTGACACACTGGGCCTCTGACTTTGCTTTGTGTCCCCAAGTCCTCTCCCTTGTACAAGTTTCTGATACTGTTAATTCCCTTTTATATTCCAGGATTTCTAAATTGAAAATATTATTGTAGAAATTAGCCATTATGATTTTTCTCTCCAATAAATATAATTACACCAAGTGTCACAGCAGGTGAAAAATGCAGGGACAGAAATAGTCATTTCTGGTGTGTGTCGTATTTTCCTGATTTAGTTAAAAATCATCTGATTAAATTCTAAATTATTCAGAGAACTGAGATCTTTTGAGAATTTGTTAGTATATTCCACTAATATATTAGTTTCATTTTTTGAGGACATGAAAATTGATAAAAATCAAATGATATGTAGAATCCAAAAGAAGAATTAATATCAAAGAAGGATCACTGTCACTCACCTGTTAGTTTATTAGTGTCAATTTTTAAAAGATAATATATTAATATTTTGTCTACTAAAATAAATATATATTACATATATATATATATATATATATATATATATATATATATATATATAGCATTTGATACAGTTCTCTAAACATGTTTTTGAGAAGTTAGAATGTAGACACCATCCCATTGTCAGAGGTGAGTGTGCAATCCTGTACCAAGTTTGAAGGGCTTATGAGGCCCAATTTAAAATTTTGTTGTTTTATAATAACTTTGGAAAAGTGTATCGTTCCTTGTAAAATACCCACATGTTCTCCTTTGGAATGGCTCCAGACTGTAACTGAACCACGAGGTTGCCCCCTGGTGCTTTATGTATTGTTTAATTGTTTGCCTTTGGTGGATGTTTTTATTAAAAGCCTATTATTTAGGATAAGACCAAAGTGTCATTTTAAGAACAGCAGAAGCGGAGCTATTCGGTCCCATAGTTCTCTTTCATAGGTGTGTTAGTGAACACTGGATGCAGCTAATGAGCCTGCTGACATTTTTTTCTTGTAATACTTCAAAAAGAGCAACAACAACAACAATGAACAAAACCCTGGATTTTTATTTCCCTCCAATAAAACATGACAGGATTGGCTGGAAGAACTTGAGTCTGTATGGCTGTGCCCAGGGCAGGAAGGAAGAGAGGTATCTGTGTGCCGTGTATATGTGTATATTCACTCGCCGATTTTTTGGTCCAGGAGGAGCTAGTCCGGAGTTGTATGCACTTCGGTGCGTGTGGCAGTATTAAGCCCGAGGACTCGGGTGTGGAGGGAGCTGGGAAGACCATGTGTTGGGAGGGCCATGGTGGGCTTCCCCGGTGTGTCTACCAAACCCATGTATGCTTTAGTGGCTCTTACTGGCCTCTCCCTGTCCACAGTCCAATTGCCAGACAAGTACGCTTCTGAGATCGTCAGATAACTCCGAATATAAATTAGGTCTGGGAAAAGTTTTTAATTCAATAACTTTAATTTTAAATGCTCTACTTCTTTCTCCCTGAATATTTTTTCTTCTGAAGTGGCATCACCATCCCACTCACTGATTTCTCAAAAGTTGGCTCCGGAAACAATTCAAAGTGTTCTCTAGCAGGTCCTTGCCACAAAGAGCAAGCAAGAATTTGATTAGTCTTCTTCGCAAGCTAGTCTCTGGGACTGTGACCCACCCTCAGGCAAAAAAAAAAGAAAAAAACTTGAAGGCAATATACCTTGATACAATTTCTAGGACTTAAATGATCTCATTAAATTCCGATGCTAGATATCATTGACATTGGAGGAAATATGATTATTGACAAAATGTAAGCCTGTTACATACTATATCACTTCAAAAGGAGAAAGGCCATTAGGCTATAATTACATCAGAAACAGTATACACATTTGGCTGGTTTATAAACTGTCACTTTCAGAAGTATGAAGACGTATAAAAGTTTCCAAAGGCTCCATTATGACCCTATTTCCAACAGTATTCTCTGACAAACTAAATAAATTACTGCATATATTGGACCTTTGAGGCTTGGGGCAAAGAATGGAAAAATTATTTACCAAAGCTTGAAAATATTTAATCACTAGAGGCAGGGGGGCAACGGTGTTTTAATTAGCAGGTCCTCGGGCCATTGGCTGACTGGAAGCTTTCTCAAACAACCACACAAATGCACTGAATAGCTGTTTGCCAGCCTTAGGGTCAGGCCTGAGATGAAACAGATAAGATAATTGGCTCTAATGAAATCCAGAAGGCCTTGGCTTTCTTGTTTGAGCTTGGATTTGAAAAGTGCGTGTGGAAGTGAGGCTTAATTCAAACCAGAACTGAGCTAGGCCCGTTTCTCAGTGACTTTGATATTGTTTGAAGTTCTAAAAGTGTTCGCCACACCACTAGCCTGCTGGGCTGGGCCTCCCTGGTACCCTTAATTACTAAGCTTTATTGCTGACTTTACTACACAGGAAAGGGGCCATTATATGTTCCATCAACATCAGCTCTTCTCAGATTGGAGGAAAGGGCAGGGTTAAAGGCCATTGTAGGAAGGCAAAACCTTCACTTTGAGGTAGTCAGATCATTTACCAGTGTTGAATTTCACTGTTATGCACATACATTCCTTACAACACAGAAGCCCAATTTCCATTTTTTTAAACAAGTGATTACTTTTCAAAACATTTTTGTTTGTGCCTGTTTTTTGCGGAGAGAACATTTATTTTTAGGGGATGAAATGATTGCACCTGATATGTTGGGGGGAAAAAAATACAACACCTCCCAATTAATCATCACACCAGAAAGGTCTGGTTGGATTCTGTAATAAGGAGGATTATTATTAATGCCCCTTTGAAGTGGAAATAAGTGAGGAACCCTCCTGTGGTGTTCGAGTTGTCCTGACACCCTGAGGAATAAAGACCCCTCAGGAGACTCCACAAAATTAAATCCCAGCTTCTAGAAATTCTCACAAAGAGGTTACACAAAAGTGCTCCCAATTCCGTCCGAAGCCGAGAAGCAAAAATGAGGAAGTCTCCCTCTTAGGGCTGTAATGTCACCAAGGAAGTCGTCCCCCTGAAGTTTGCTTCTGCCCTTCTTTTGGTCCAGCTGGTAAGATGGATTATGCGTCTTAATGAATTGATAATTATTCAGCCCTTAACCCTCTCAGATGAGGAGACCTGGTCATGCTGTGAAAGCCAAGGAACTTGGAGTCCAGACCTATTTCCTGCCCTATTTATCACCTTTTAGGTAGGAAAGTCATGAGTGATACCATCTGCCTTGGCTTTCTTTGAAATAAAAAGTTAATTATTTTTGCATTATTTAAGTAAACTTGACATTAATGCGTTCTAATTTCATGCCTGATTCTGGTCACCATTCATCCAGCACTACTTACTGAGTATGTTTTTTCACTGGCTGCAGTGGACACTAGCTCTTCACAAGGTTGTGTCCAGGCATAAGGAACCACACGGAAGAACCCAGGGATATCTGCATTTGGAACACAACACTGAGCCTCCATTCTGGAGCCTCTGCTAAGAGGAATTAAGGAGACCCTGACAGACTTTTGTTGCAATGAGGAACATGATGTCAGCTCACACCAGAAGCAAGAAGAGTCTTAGAATAGTCAGCAAATTCAAAAAAACGTTTTTAGTTTTTATTAGGCACTGTTACGGACTGAATGCGTTTCACCATAATTCTTTCGCTGATGCCCTCACCCACAATGTGGCAGTATTTGGAGATGAGGCCTGTGGGGATTAATTAGGGTTAGATGAGGTTATGAGGCCGGAGCCCTGATCTGATGGGATTGCTTTCCTTGTAAGAAGAGATGCCAGAGAGCTCTCTCTCTCTCTATCTCCACTGAGAGAAGGCTCTGAAAGCACAAAACAAGATGGTAGCTGTCCTCCGGAAAGACGGCCTTCACTGGAACCCAACCATGTTGGCGCCCTGATCTCAAACTTCCGGGCTCCAGAACTGTGAGAAAATAATTTTCTGTTGGTTAAGCTCCTCAGTCTATAATATTTTGTTATGGCCATCTGAGCAGACCAAGCCACCACAAAGGTCTTCAGGAAACCAAACAACCCCAATAATGGCTCTCAATTTGAGAGACCAATCAAAGTTTTTCCAAACTACCTCTGAACACTACAAACTGAACACTAGATACAGAGGGTATTAATAGGTGTTTCTCGGCAATAAAAAACATCCTGTGGTGAATCAAATCTCCTCTTGAAAATAAAATAATTTGTAAAAGCATATTAAAGATATTAAGAATTCCAGTAATAAGGAAATCTTACATTATTGTGTTTCCTCAAATTACTTGAACATAGAATTTCCCACTCCCCCAATTTCTTTTCCCCCAAAATAATTATAAATATCATGGAAACTAGCATTCCACAGAACAGAATTTGGAAAATCCGTACATAGAGAGAGCAAACTTAGTGGGTATTTTAGACAGTTCATCATTAATTAAATAGATATGATAATATGAAAGTATTACAAACTCATCTACCCTTAAGATCTTCGAATCAATCTAATTGTATAACATTATTGTATAATCATATAATATTTTATTATCAGATAAACTGAGCACTTGGGTGACCCATACGCTACAGATTGTCTTCTCCCTTCCCCACTGGTTGTATCTGGATGGTTCTTAGGAACACAGCATCATGAAGATAAAGAAAGAAAAAGAGAATCAGCAAGAGAGGGAAAAGGGAAATGAGGGTTAGTTTCCTTTGATATCACAATGAAATCATCCAGTGAATTTTCTTAGGGTAAAGTTACTGCCATTCAAAATTATAGCAAATTGGTGATATTTTACAGTCACTGTGTATATTTTGTTTCAGCTGAAATATGTGCATATATCTCCCAAACTTATTTTAGATCAGATATCACACATTAAAGACATCGATTTGTTGTGTGTTTTAACTCTTACAATTAGCAACTAATTGCAGTGTGAACATATAATTGGTTTTATGAGTAAATCCATTTATGGACTTACTAAGTTTTAAGACCTCATTCATTATTCATGACTATGTTTTGCTCAGGGAAAGAAAGGGAACTTAATTTGTCTTTATGTCAAGAGGGGAGAGTTTCGATTAAATGAATACCCTTCATGATAAGAAACCACACCCTGAAAAAGGACAGTAAATGTTAAAATATATTACTTTTCATGGTTAAAAAAGAAAGTGGTTTTGGGAATGCACCCTATGGTGTCATGGTGTGCCGATGTCATTTTGTTTCCAAAGATAATATTTCTAGATGTACAGATGTTCCGAACTTTATTAAACCACAGCTGTAGTTATCACATATTTATTCAAAAGCTATTACAGCTATCAAAGCAATAAATTAGCAAAGTCCTTAGTCTTTTGTTTAAAATGCTCTTTTGTTTTAGTGAATGTATAAGCACTCAAACAGTGTCTTTAAGGTATCCATGTAAGTTGAACTATGTAAGTGAAAGGGGGAAAAAAGCCTAATAAAAACACATGAATAAGCAAAAAACACATTGTATCAAAGCATTCAGAAGTCATTATGACACATGAGCCTTTGTGATATTTAATAGATTCCAAAAAAAGAAAGTAACTTTTCTTGAATAACACACAAAAAATGCAACCTTCCTTTGCTAAATTAAATTGGCCCTCATTGCAATGTGCCAAGGATGGGACATGTTTGGAAATCATGGTGTGGCTGGAAAGCGTAGTGTTCCCTGTGTACAGACTCCTATTTCCTGTTCTGGGACATGCAGAAGTGTGACAATTCTCTTCCCAAAAATGACAAGTGAAGGAAGAATTCTTCCCTGGAATACACCTACAGAATGCTTTTTTCCATGAATCATCAGTAGATTTTTCACGGGCCCAACATAGTGAAGTGTCTTTCTTACCAAAGCTCAAAAGCTCTGCATCTATTGAAATATTTTACTTGTTCTCAAACATCCTTATAGATTGGAAGGTACTTAGGAAGATCATACGGGAAATTGGTGTGAAGGCTAGAACGGAAGCTTGGGTGTTCCCTCACCAGTAATTCAAAAGGGGAAACTGAGTGCAATCCCAAGACAAGCATGAACGTATTTGGAAATAACACTCAGAAGAAAACTAGTTCCCCTGGTTGCAGTGCTTCAGGTTGCCCAGCAGTAGTTGCCCTGCTCTCCACAGAATTCCAGCAGGAGTATCTAGGGTGCAGTGTCTGTCACGGTTTCTCTGGTGCTTTGCTTTACTATTATCTCTTAGTAATTATCGTCCTGTATTTGCCTTCCCATGAAACTGCGTCTTTAATTCTCAAAGGGTGTATGTGAAAGTTTAAGACCTGGATTCATACAATGTCATTTTTTCTGAAATGTTAATTGGCATATTGATTTATATTACATTGTCCAATCAACTTTTTAAAATTCCATTATCATCGAATGTCTGTAATTAGTTATGTCTTTTAAAATACATTTATGAAAGCAAACAGTTTTCTATTTTCTTTTACAAAAACATCAGTTCAAAGTTAGTTTCCTGAATGCTTAGATTCATTAGACTTTCTTCCCCTTTTATAATACAGGACCAGCTACTCAGCAGTACCTTCTTCCCTTCTGGCAGGCAGTTATGCCTGTGGGGGAAATACCATAGAAACTGAGGTTTATTGGAAACTTGTCCCCTGATAAAGCTCTCCTGACATGGCTGCTGAGGGGTACAGAAATGGCACAGCTCTGTTCTGCTGCCTGATCAGAGTCTCAATTCAGGATTTGGTGCTTGAGGCATCTTTCATGAGTACAAATGTGCATAAGGCTGCTTGACAAGGAACTGACCTACTGTAGACACTGGACACCGTTCAGAACAAGTGCCTGGAGGAAAATGCGGAAGTATCCAGCAGCCTCCCTGGACAAGTTTACTGTGCTGATTGGGAATGAAAATTGCTAGGAGACAATTAGAGAGTGAACAACATATGAAATACTGACTATGCAATAGGTGAACACAGATAAAGGAAAGGTATCCTAATCCAAGCCTTATAAGTACCCGCTCCCTTTCACAGGCTTCCAGGGGAGGATGATGTCACACAACGCAGGCGTGCTATCATTCCTACCCAGGGCCAGACCCCGGTTTATGGGTCTCGATCATGTACAATTACAGAGACTCTCTTTGAGAGAAAAAAATACAGAGACAAATTAAAAATAGGTACAGGGCCTTGGAAAAGGTCCATGCTAGTGAGGGACTGAAAATTAAGCTACACTAGCCTTCTGGTAAATATGCCTTGGTTCATAGAACCCTAATGCTTCATATTGCCATTATCTGGAATGAAATAATGTACAACGTATCATGTAATGAGCCTTTAGTAAAGTTAGTGGTGTGCTAGCTAGCGATGGGAAGCAGAGGAATTGTATTAAGTTGGTGCAAAAGTAATTGCGGTTTAAAAAGTAACTGCAAAAACCACAATTACTTTTGCACCAACCTAATACAAGGGTAGAGGATTTCTTAGAGAAATTACACTGACAGAGAATGGTCTTGCCATAAAGATTTAACTGGGGTTACTTTTTTCATCCTAGGGCACATGCCAAGGAGATCACAGTCAAGGATTTTTTTTCTCTGTCTCTCTTTCCAGTGTATATCAAGGTAGATTGAAAAAAGAAAAGAAAGAATCCATCCGGAGAAAATGATGAAGTCAATTCAAACAAAACAAATCGGAGTGGAGTTAGGGAAAGCAACCAGAGCTTGCATAGGGAGCACACCCTTTTATACAACAGGTGTGAACCTGTTGGTGAACGTGTTCAAAATCTGGACTGAGGCGAGGCCCTGAGCTGGCCTGGCTCTGACTTCCCTCCTGAGGGTAGAGTTGCTTTAATGCGGTTCACGTGTAGGGTGTTTCATCTTAACCAGAGTGATTTATGTTAATGAAATGAAACAGAGAAAATACCCTTGACATCCTAGTCTCCTTTAAAAAATATTAAATAAATATGTCCAGGACTTTTGTATGATTATATTTATTAAAACAAATGGAAGACTTCAATACATTCCAGAATAAATTTGTAGGTGACCCTGGGTAGGGTTAAGTCCATTAGGGGGGAAAAATGAGTTTTGGAGTTCCTTACCAATTCTGAAATTTCTAACCAGCCATTAAGATCAGATAATGAGCGTCAATGCTAAGGGAATTTATTCTATGATTTAGAATATTCTTTTTGGTCTGGCTTCTGAAAATGGGATCCCAAAATTCACAAAATATATTCAGAGCCTCTTTACAAATCTCATACTAGGCTTCCTTACTACATTGGAAATTAAGTATGTGTCATCTTTACCTGTGAAGTATCTCTTCGAAAATGTTTTAATTTAAGAGTTTAGGTTCTAGTGTTTATTTTTACTTATTATAGAACTAGTCATTTTAACAACTTAGAAAGAAGCAGAAAGACTCTTTTCAACTCTTACTTTTATTAGTGTGCATTTGCTTATCTGGACAACAGGATTATGTAATTCAATTCCATGGAAATTTAATTAGTCAAATGAATAGATTTTTTAAAAAAAATCAGTTGAATGGAATTTTTCTCAGAAGTAACCTACCTGAAAAAAATATTAGATAAAGAACCTGTCTGGTTATCTTAACTGTTGATTGAATTGTAATTTATCTAGCTGATTGTGACAATTTAGAACATCCAGAATTAGCCAAGGAAACAGTTTACTTGCTAGGAACATATTAACCTAGTTTTAATTCCACTAGTACAAGCAAACAGTAATCTATTTTTGGAAGACTAAAGTCAAGATGAAGAAAGTAAAACTGAACAAAATTTGTATTTAAAAAAGTCTTTTTTGTCCGTTGTCATGGGCAGATTTCATGAGATATGTATCAGAAATTTCCCTAATGCTATGGAGCTATGGGAATTTGGCAAGGGTGTCAGTGGCAGCTACCTGCTAATATGCAAGACAAGGAAGTAAAATGAAAGGGGATTTTATAACACATTCCTAAGAAGTGATTAGCTCTATCTGCTGGTTGATACATCTTTACACTGTCATATATTAGTAACTGAGAATTTATATTTTCAGTTTTGAGATCTTGGATATAGATATTAAGAAAAGGATATTCTTGTGAGGCTTATGACGTTGATGGTAATTGTGATGATGTCCCTTTAATGAGTACCAAGGTTGTTATTGTACTTTATAACCTAGAAAATAAGTCTATTAACACTTCAAAAACATTATCTGTTAGACAGAAAAAAAGGGGATCAGAAGAAGGCTCAATATGTGGGGAAGCAAAGTATAGAAATGGTTATGTGAGAATGAATAAAAGAAAATAGAAAAAGAGAAGTAAGAACAGGGTACAAAGGCTTGAGTATGAGATGCTAAAAGAAAAAAAAATTAATGGAGGAGAATACAAAAAGTCTAATAGAGGAGTAAATAATTAAATCGGGAAATTTTAAAAAATAGGTGGGGGTAAGGAGCCACTGCCCCAAGGAAACAGCAAAGATAATAAATGTCATTATTTTCAATTCCTATCATTTATAAAAATGGGGCTTTATCATGGTCATTGACATTATAGCTTTTATCATCTGTGTATATTGTCATTGCACTTAAACCCCCAAAGAAAGCAGTGTGGTCAGTCTGTACAAATTGGTCAGGTCTTCTGTTTGATTGTTAAATATTTTGAATATCACAGAAGTTTAAAATAGTGTTTTCGTAACATAATGGGGAAACTGAAACAATTGGTTGCTTAAGTGATTGGTGTCAGATTTCAGATATAGATGGAATAGGCTAGAAGGGATTCTTTAATTCCACCCCACCCTTGTCTCCAAGGGCAGAGTCTGAACCAGGAAAACAAAGGCTTTGCCTGTATCACACAGACAGTGAATGGCAGAGCCAGGTTTTGAACACCGATTGACTTCAAGCCCAGGGCCCTTAACACTAGATTACATACAGCACATTTTTCTAAATATGCATCCCCCGTAGATCTGGTTTGAAAGCTTAACTGATTGATCCGTGGTTGTTCTCTGTGAACCTGACATAAACGCACATTTGTCTGTTTAGAGAAAACAGTTACAGTATTTTTTTTTTTTCAACCTGGCCTATTGTCAACAGCTCCAGTCTCCTCCTTCCTCTCATTGCTAGAGATGGTTGCGCTGTAAGACTTCACCAGGAGAGCACCTTTCCTGCTTGTCCTTTGCAGTTGCTATGCATAGTTCATCACACCCACTGTGTTTACAGATGGTGGCTGTGCTGAACTTGAGCACTCCTTTTCAGCTGCCTGTGGTTTCGCCACTTCTTAATATGTTCAGTTTAATTAGGCTGTGGTTGCTAGCCCCTTACTTCTTCGCTTGCCATTCTGTCAGTTACCGTTTCCCTTGCATAGGTCAGAAGGCACGGGGGGGGGGGGGGGGTAGAAAAGAGGGGAAGGGGATCCTTAGCCAAATCCAGGTCAAGCTGTTTCACCAAACGGTAGCTGATTCTACTGCAGACTCTGTTTCCCAACCTCTTTTGTACCAGGAGACCTTTGCAGTAATGGAAACATTCCTTCTTTTACTCCTGTGCACCGCCGTCTTCCTTGACTTCATGCAGAGAAACACGAGGGGCAAAATAATTGTAAGCATTACAGCCTTTCGCTCTAATGACCTTGACTCTGCACTGGAATACATGTCTAATTATGAAGAATTTAGCACAGACCACATTAGCAGGGCTGATGTTTGCTTTGCACACAGACCAACATCTGTTGTATCTTTGTAGTGGGGCTGTGGGTTAGGGAAGCTGAATCCTGCTGTTCTTTTAAAATGCATGTTTTGGAAAGAAGGTGCTCTTATACTACTTGGGTCCTGAGACACATTGCATCATAGGTTAAGGAGAAAGGCTTACAGCCCCAAGAAAGCAAGAATAGTAACTGGTTAGATTTTGAATCTAACCCCCAAACTATCCCTAAAAATCAAAATTCATTCCCTAAACTAACCCTAAGAACCAGAATGCATTTTGCTGTTTGCTCATGCCCATGAGCAGATAGAATTGACCACAGTGTAGTTTCCTCACCAGTCATAGTTACTTCACAAAAATGGCCTCCAGTGGATGTCAACATGATGGATTTTAGAAACTGCGTAGATACAACCTCTCTTTTGTCTTATACTGAGCTTGGAATGGGCAAAAAGAAGTCTATTTTCTACAAATGCATTAGCATCTCCCATTACTTTCAGTTTATAAGTTTGTGAGATAAGTGGCAGGAAACAAAATTTCATGTGCAGTTTCCTTTGGAAATACCACAGCAATTTAATTGTTTTTCTATCAACATTGTTTAGTTAATGTCAACAGTGTTATCAAGTGTAACCTCAATTCAGGCACAGGCTATTTCTTTTCAGGGAACCAGTTTTCTAGTTTGCCACAGTATTCATTATCAAGCAGGTTGCCTAATTACCTAAATTATTGCGGGCCTGAGCTCAGGAACCAGACTGCCTAGTTTCAAATCTCCACTTACTGCCTGAGTAACTCTGGGCAAGTCAGTTAAGCCATCTGTGCCCCAAGTTTTCACATCTGCAAAATGGGAATTGAACCAGCAACCTTGTTGTTAAGAGCACACCCTCTAACCATCTGAGCCATCCAGCTGCCCACTGGGAGCTCAGTGGCAGCTCATTGTCTTCAATCTAGTTGTGGAGGGCGCAGCTCACTGGTCCATGTGGGAATCGAAGTGGCAACACCGCTGCTCAGAGCTCACGCTCTAACCAACTGAACCATCCAGCTGCCCCTTGATGTCCAACTTTTAGTGGAAATCATCACAAATACAGTTCTGAAAACTATGCCTGTATATTATGCAGTGTAATATATTCTGAGAGTTATGCATCCCGTTAAGGAATCACAGTTCTCCATCACATAAAATGCAGATTTTCGTGGAAATAAGGTGATAAATAACAATGTTATGGGCTAAGGCCTCAAGAAAAAGACTGCCTAAAAGAGCTGTCTCCAAAGATTTTCTCTTTTCTAGGACATCTTCTGGCTCATAGCCCTACTTCAGAATGGCTAGAGAAGGGCTTCTGGGTTTTTTGGTTTTGTTTTAGAACTCATGGGGATGCAGACTGATATATATATATATATATATATATAATATACATTTATCATGGGCTGTAAATGCATGTTGTTGCAGAATTGCTGTAAGCCCAAATCTTTTTGTGATAAAAATAACTCATTATGTCTGTTTTTCAGATATCATCATCATCCATTCTTTTTATTAAAATTATTCTTTGTGATTGTCTGTTCATCACATTCAGTGTGCCAGTGATTTATTTTTAAGTCTATTATCATATTTCTCAACCTCATGGTACTTGATATTCTTTTTTGAAATTTGTACCATTTCTGATTTTTATAGCACTGTGGTCTCCTGAATCTCTTCTTGTAATTTTAAGGGTTCATTCTCTTATTTTTTATTATATGACATCTTCCTTCTACTCCCCAAAAGGCAGAGTGCCCAAGGTTCTGTCTCAAATTTCTTATATGTCTAGAACTTGACCTGAAAAGTAGAAGAGCTTATATTCATAATTTGGGGCTGATAGGAAGAGTATAATATAATATGTTAAACAAAAGTTGGAAAATGGATATATAAAAAATTATCACCTGTAATCCTTCTAACAAAAGACAGTGTAATGATTTTAGAATGAATATGACAATTTAAAAATTCTGCTATTTAATTAATAACACAATTATGTTTCTGAGTAAATGTTAAATCTTAAATTGTGTTCCCTTTGGAAACAAATTGGGATTCAAGATTTCTAGTTTAGATGCGCTTCAGCATACGATGGGATTATGTCCTGATAAAAGTTGAAAATACCATAAGTCAAAAATGCATTTAATACACTTAGTCTACCGAGCATCACAGCTTAGCCTAGACTACCTTAAACATATGTTAGTCTATACTAACGTATACATAAAAACGTATACATAAAAACGTATACATACGTTTAGACAAAGCTATCTTGCTGCCACTGCCCAGCATCATGAGAGGGTATTGTACTATAGGCACATCGCTAGTCCAGGAAAAGATCAAAATTCAAAATTTGAAGTGTTTCTATTGACTGCACATCGTTTTCTCACTATGGTAAAGCCAAAAATCACAAGTGGAACCATGTTACGGTGGGGGCCATCTGTATCTTGACTGTTGATTCTAGTTGCAAATGCTGATTAGAGAACTTCTTTGTTGTCCAGACACCATTTTATAATACCAATCGAATGTCTTTGCTAGAAAATGTAATAGCAGAAAAAATATACATAACATTTTCATAGAAATGTATACTTTTAAAACAGTACTTTCTCTTATATAATCACATTTATTCCCCAAATTCTGGGACGTAGTATTTTATCATCTTCATTTTTTTGAATCTCTGCTTATTAGTACATGTTATGTAAGGTAATTGTAATTTTTAGTCTATAAATAATACTGGCACTCTTTTATACTATATCTCATTACAAAAGTAATACTTGCTCATAATAGAAAATATGGTAAATAAAAGTGTAAATAATAAAAATATCACTTAGAATTCTATGATCTAGGTGTAACCTATAATAATTTTGCATATTTACTTTATCTTTCACAGTATTTTAACTTCTGCATTTTAAAATTAACATTATAAGCATTTCCTCCTGTCATTAATTATTATTTAAAATATAAATAAATTCAAATTAATCAATATAAATCCTTGTGTTATTTTGGTCAAATTAAAACAATTCCTAATAGCTGCATGATATTATTTAGTCAGTTCTCTAATGGTGTACATTTAGGCTTTTTAAAAAATTCTAATTATTTTAAATAATTTAAATCTGGTTGTTTCCTAAAGGGAAAACTTTTCGAAGGTGAATTATCAGTCAAGAGATGTGATCATTTTTTAACTTTTTTAATACAAACTGCCCAGTTGATTTCCAAAACATATATAACCCCCCCAGTAACATATGTGAGTACCAATTTTAATTACCATTTACCAATGTAAAATATTAGTATTAAAAAAAGCCTTTGCCAATTGATAAGCAAAAAATGATTTCTTTTTTGTAATTTACATTTCTCTGAATACTAAGGTGGATTTTTTCACGATTTAGTAACTATTCATATTCATTAGATGCCAATTTTTTGATGCCAGTAATTTTAAAGAACTGCTTGAATTTTTAAGAATATTCAATTGAATGCATAAATCCTTACAAATAGTTGCTTTAAAATTTGGAAATGAGAACAGTTTTGTTTACTTTGTATTTTATCTTCATCCTCCTATTTTGTTGTAGTTCTACTAGGATTATGTGCTCTAAGGACAGTTTTTTTTACCTTGAATTCCTTCTTAGGAGTAGCTCTTAAAATTGTTCCTTGCTATCCATCCCCGCTGACTCTACCTTGGCTGAGGTCTCTTATTATTTTCCCTATCCTCTGTCTCATTTGCGCTTTTCTCCATATATCTTTCCCTAAAACAAAGATAGAATATTGTTTTTCACCTGAATGATCTCTGCTGGATCACTGTGGTCACACCATAAAGCCTGTATTCCTTAGAAGTAAGTAACAGTCTGGTTATTCACAGTCTGGTCCTACATTCTTCTCCTACCTCTAGCCTTATCTTTCCCTTTCTCTCTTTGATTCTCCCATTCCATCTTTCAACTCTTCACTCTCATGCCTGCCATGATTCAACTCCATTGAAATTTTTACCATTTTCTCTACATGTTATGGTTTGGGTAATTCTATGACTGGCACATGAGGTTCCCTGTGTCTGGATTTATTGTTTGTCTTCAAATGGATAATTGCTTCTCTTCCTTTAAACTAGTATTTTTTTAAACTGTGAGTTGCCCTTCATTAAAATGTTATAAAATCAATTTAGTGGGTCAAGACTGGCTCTTTTGGAATGGCAAAGAGTGGAATATAATAGAAAAGGTAAGGGTATAAGTATTGTTTTATAAAACTTATGTTTTAGTTTGAGTGTGTTTAGTGTATGTGGGTGTGGGTGTGTGGGTGTGTATTGGTTTCCAAAGTGAAATTTTTTTTTGCTGTCGTTTGTATTTTGAGAATTTTGAAGTCCCCTGAACGACTGTTTACACAGCCAAGTCTAATTTTTTATCTGCAAAGCCATTCCTTTATTCCCTAGGGACAATGAGTAACTTCCTTTTCTGTGTCTACATGAATATCTATATTTTTAGTGTACTTGTCATTTGAAATGGGAGGAAAAATATCTATATCTGTGTTAGAGAACTTACCACTTTCAACTGGGAGAAATTTGTTTAGAGATCTATTTCACACATGCCACCGTGAGTTTCTTAAGTATAGGAACCTGTCTTAATAATATGAAACCCAGCACTTGGCAAAGAGATACATTGTAGATGCTCAATGAATACTTGGTGGATAAATGAGTGAATGAACAAATCTATGAAGAAGACAATCTTGTCAATGTCAACTTCAGCTTTGTTTTCAAATGGGAATATGATGTACCAAACCAATTTGAAAATATTTGTAGAAAATCCACTACTTGAAAAGGTTTTTCAAAGCAACTTAAATCTTTTTGATAGGAGGGTTTAGAACTGCTATATAGATGACTATAGAGGATATTTGGTTGTATGACAAGTATGCATTCATAAAAGAAGATTCGTTGTCAAACTTTTTATCCTTTGAATCTCTGTTTCTTTCAGGTGTTCAGCAGCTCATGTAGCATGTCACGCTCTGAATGTAACAGCATCCATATGCCACAATAACATCCAAGTTTTTAAATATGAAAATAGTCAGATAGGTAGTCATTTGTGTATATGGAGCCAGACATTTGGAAAAATGGGTGATCAGCATCTTTTTTCATTTCTTATCTGGAATGTTTGAGTGTACTTAGAAATTATTTTCATAGTAATTCAACTGACAATCCGTAGTCTAACTGACGCATTGCTGCTATGTTATATTTCTGTTATAACTAATTAAAGAGTAGATATCAATTACTCTTATCAGGCCACCATGGAAAACCCATGCTTGTTGGTGGAAGGAACACTGTGGTTGGAATTGTGCCTGGAAATAAGTTACTGCTGAATAAATGTTCATAGCCGGTCTCATTTCTACCATCTCCTGTAAATGTAGGGTATAGCATACCTGCTTCCTTTCTAACTCACAGAAATCATTGCAATGATTAATTTGATACATATGATATGCCTTTATTCCCTCATAGAAACATAGCATTTAGAAACATTAATTTGTCATCCAATAATGCAGTTAAAAGATAGTGAAATTGTCAGGTTTGTGAGAACACAGTCTTTGGATTGAGACAAATCTGGGTTTGAATTCAAATTCTCGCCAGTTCTTTGCTGTATCAACTTGACAAAAATTTCTTTAACTTAACTGAGTTTCAGTTTAACTATCTTTAAAATTGGGCGTCAAAATAAATAATTTTAGGTATGTTGTAGGCATTACTGCATTAGAAATAATGCATAAATTCTAATTCCATGCCTGGCATATGGTGCATCATCAAAAATAGCTGATAATTTTAGTGTTGTTGCTAAAAGAAAAGAGTTAGCTTGGCTCCAACATAAATGAATTGTTTGTTTACCTTTGGGATTAATCCTACTCTCCTGTCATTTTGGATAAAAACAAAATTAAAACTCCTTGATTTTGGAGTGGTCTCCCGATTGAAGAGCTAGACTGCACTTCATAGCTCCATTTAGCTCAAGTTCTTGCCTCCTTCTCTTTCTGGCTATGTCTCAGGGATTAAAATTACTAAATGAGCTTGTCTTTTGTCTTGTTCATCTCATATTTTTATGTAATTAAAAGAAAAAAAATCTTGATGATGCTGCCTCCCTCAAAAAGGCCACATCAAAAGGTAGAGTTCACCAAAAATAATACACACTTTTTCCGAAGATACAAACAGTTCCTTGAAAAGGATGTCATGCTGTAATTTGTTTTGTGAATTCTATAAACCACAGAACATTTACTTACAGTAAAGTTTGACCTTTCTTTCTCCTTCTTTTTATGCCTACAAAGCTCCAGCTTCTCTTCTGTTGAGAAGAAATATAAAGGCTAACGTTCTCTTTAAAGTGAGTGAGTGTGTGTGTGTGTGTGTGTGTGTGTGTGTGTAGGATATATATATATATATATATATATACACACACACACATATGTATGTATGTATGTATATATGTATGTATGTATGTATTTTAGATTGGATTTTATTGGAATACTAAGTTTAATTTCTAACCAGGGTCTTTTGGCTTTATGCAGTAATATTTTATGGAATGCAGTCACTTGTGCAAAGACTAAAGAGAGACCCATTTGAAACTTTACAGAAAGAATATTCTATACTCGTAGGGTGATGGGAAATGCAATATGTGTACTAAGCTCCACATTGCACCCCACCGAAAGCAGAGAAATCCCTGTGACTGATTTGATGGTAGGAAAATCTCTTTAGGGATTTTTTGGATAAAGAAAGTAATAACAAGAAATGGGCACATAATTAAGTTTCCAAAATGCACATGTCATGAGTATCTCATTGTCCCTCTGGAGGAGAAATTTACTATTGACTTAGGTAGACATTTTTCTGCTATGAGCCCATTAAAAAAGTCAGCCTTGCTGAATTCTCTAAACAGTTCTCTGCTATTTGAGTTATAAGAAAGTTTTACTGTCATTGGTGTTCTATTTTCTACTCATTATGGCAATGTTCTACAATCACAAGGTTGCCATAGAAATGAAAGTAAACAAAGATTTGGAAAGATACATGTTTCAGGGGCTTGTTCTGCCTCTCTTCCTGAATATGTGGGTCACGTTGTTCTTTGAATATACTTTCTTCCTTGGTTATACAGTTGGTCTTCACCTAAGGACATAAAGTTGAAAGTTTTGTGATCCGATTTGTATACAATTTTTCCAAAGTCTTCTTAAATTATTTTCAAGTCCTTTAAGAATAAATTTGTCTAAAAAAAGAGGAAAAATTAGAAAATAATTAAAGAAAAAAAGAAAGGGAGAGAAGAAGGGGGAGAGAAGGGAGGGAAGAAGGAAGGAAGAAATGAGTAATAAGGTAGGTATAAGTTAAGAGTTTAAAGTCTGCTGTGCAATTAGCATCTCCATAAGTGCCCACTGTAACCATAAAGAAAACTGTATTCTATTTGCATAGCTACGGGCAATTTGGAAGGGGTTCAAGAAGAAGTGAGTAGTTCCAGTGCATTATCCTGGAGATCTTAGTCCTTTCTGTTTGGGCTCAGCACTGGTTACCCGTGACTCCGTCCATTGTTAACTGGTTAGTAGCAGAGCTCTCATTCCTTTCCAACCCTAGCTCTTTACAAATGTGGAAGAAATGATTTAGCAATACTTATGAAACTAAAGACATAAGACCATCTGTAAGTTACTGGACCCACATTTGGAATCATAATACAATACTTTTTTGAAAACCACTGTTACAAAATTATAGTCACATTTCTGGCATATTAAAATACATGTATTTATATACTTCATAAAATAATGATTTGGAAGGGACATATATAAACATATATACATTTCATTCTGTATTTCAAAGCAAGAGAGTGTTCATTTCAATAAAATCTTAATATTAACTCTTACATGACTTCTAAAAAGTCTAAACAAAGCATTTCTAAGAGTTTCCTAATTCTGGTTTGTTAATTTTTCTAGACCAAATTTCAAAGTAGAGTTCAACAAAAACAAATCTGTTAATTCTGTTACCACTGTGTTTGTGCATGGTAATTATATAAGATTCACTTTATCCATTTTGATAGACTAGCAAGCTTATAATTTTGCTCAGCTTGCTATGCTTTAGGGTTTTGCCTAGAAAGCAACATCATTCCATATTCAGAGGAACACCAAATATAAATAATATAAATGTAATATGACACTCACTGACAGTGTCCTAAAAGTCAGGAAGAGTTACTGTTGAGAAAGTTTTTTTTTTTTTTTTTTCCCCAGCTCTCAGCTCACGGACATTGAGTAATATCTGTGAATTAGTCAGAATTGTTACTGGCCGTAGGACACATCTTAGGCAAGGAAATTCCCTTAGTCCCTTCAAGTATTCATTCTTTTTTAGTAATAGAGTTCTGAAATTAGCAATGGCATTTTAATGTAATAAAGCAAAATGAACTTACTAAATGTCATATTTAAAACTCTAATTAAAAGAATGAACTTTATGGACTAGGAATATATGTGTATATGTAGATATAGATATAGATACTATATACATATATACACATATATATATATATATATACATTTAGCTAGAATATATATTCCTAGTTGGTATATATTTTGTGGTATTATGATATGCACACATACATACGTTTAAATGTAGTAATACAGTGAGATTTTAGATCTATTGTTATGCCAACTTTTAAAGTGTACTCTTTGTACAGTTTCCTTATCTTCATCAGTTCATCCTTTTAAAAATAGAGTACTATCATTAGCATTTTAATGTAGCAAAATAATAATATAAACTCACTAAATGTGATATTTAAAGCTCTAATCTCTTTAAAAATGATTATTCTGCTCTAGTAATATAGCTCATAAATATTTTGTTCTTGGAATGAAATGATTTGCTCTTGACTCTGGAGTCCACAGTCATGAAAGGAAAGACATACTTCAGAATTAACCTGACAGGATAAGGTCAAATCGGTGAGTATGTAACAAAGATTATGATCAGAAATGCTGGTGAGCTTCAGACAATGTTTTGTTTTTTGTTTTCCACCAGGTGTATTGAAATATAATGTATATATAACATTGTATAAGTTTAAGGTGTACAACATGATTTGATATAAGCATATATTGCAAAATGATTACCATGGTAAGATTAGTTAATAGTTAAGATCAATCACCTTGCAGAGTTACAATTTTTGTCCTTATGTTGAGAACTTCTAAGATTTACTGTCTTAGCAAATTTCAAATATACAATATTGTTCATTATAGTCATGTTGTACAGTAGGTCCCCAGAACTTTTATATCTTATAACTGGAAGCTTGTAACTAATTCCCCCACCTCCAACACAAACAATGGTTTTTAAGATCAAATGCAAGAGAAAGAGCATAAGAAGGGGAAATAAATTCCCCCCTTTGATGTAGGAGCTCTGAGACATAATAAAAAAAATCATATTTTGTGAGAACTGCATATGATTTTAGAGACCATCTAGATGAATCTCCCCACTACCCGTTTTATAGTTGAGGAAACGAAGAGCTGAGAAACAACCACATATTACGGTCACACAGTTAGGAGAAGAGCCAAGATAGAAACCAGATGGCTTGAGTTGAAGTCCATTGATCTTTCTACAGTTGTACAGTGAAGCCAAAGAATTCAATTTTGAGATGGCACCCAGTGAAAAGCATGTAGAATTTGGTCCCCTGTTTTGAAGGCTTTTGAGAAACCCCACTTCCCCCCTCATTTATACAGTGTTTTAATGCTCATCAAAGTAAGATGGTTAGAATAATGTCTTCTGCACTGGCAGACTTCTATTGTAATGCTTGATTTCCACAAATACAAAAGGACTAGACCCTGAGAAACATGCCTAAATCAATGCACAGATAGGTCAAGACCAGAGGAAATGCATATTGAGCAGAATTATGGAGACAAAGAAAAGGTATGTAGATAGAGGAGAGGAAAATAGAAAAAAAGCAGCATATAAAGAAACAGAAGCCACCTCATTTACATGTATAAGCCACATCTTCTGGAGCTGTGAAGACTGTTTAACCCCATTTTTTTCTTTTTTTCTCAGTGTAAGTCTAGGTTTAAAATGAATTAGATGAATATTTGCATATTCTTGTAACAATCATCCCTATTCTGTTTTCGTACTTGGAGAATTTTATAATCACCTGACCAAGAAAAAAAATCGGATCATCTGACAATGGCATTCAACCCAAAAGCTCATATACAATGAAGTGACAATGGAAATGTGAGTGACCTTTTACTAAAAGAGGCATTTAAAATATATTTGTAAAATGTGCATAGGCTGAAGATGAGGGAGGGACCAGGAAAACCTGAGCTGAAAACATGAAAAACCAGAGAGAGGTTATCATTCGGCATTCAGTTCAACAACTGTTTATTGCGTATCTACCATATGGGAGACACACTTCTAGGTCCCTGGGATACATCTGTAAACAAATAGGCCAGCAGTTTCTTCCCTTGGAGAGCTTGCATCTATTTAGTGGGGAGAATTGGACAATAAAATAAACAATGAACATAATAAATAAGTGATCATGTGTAACCTGGAAAGGTAGTAAGTGTTATGGGAGGGGAAAGAATAAAAGAGGAGCAACAGAGGTGGGGGTTCTTCTGGGAAGGGATATCAGGGAAAGGTCTTACTGAGATTATAAGAGCAAAGCTCTGAGTGCGGCAAGGGAGTTAGAACGAGCGCTCCAGGCAGAGGGGATAGCCAGTGTAAAATACGGATGACCAGAGTGCATGTGGCATATTTATGAATCGAGTCCTGGCCATAAGAGAGTGGTAAGGGATGGGATCAGGGAGATGCAGTACACAGACACCTGTGGGTCATTTAAAAAAACCTTTACTTTTACCCTGAGAAAATGATGGGGACCTGATTAAACATATCCACCTAGCGGTTGTGTTGAGAATATAGTGCAGAAGAGGGGAAGTAAAAGAGATAAGAGGGGTACCTCTTAGGAAGCTGTAGCTGTAATCCAGGTGAGAGATGTTGGCACAGGCCAAGGTGCTGACAAAGGAGGTGTTGAGACGTGGCAAGTTTCTGGATATAGTTTAAATGTGTAGACAACAGGATTTCCTGATGGATTGGACATGGGTGTGGCAGAGAAGGAGGGAGCTGTTAAACATGGAAAATTGAGGCAATAAAGAACAAGGAGGAGGTTGAAGGAGAAAAGAAGATGGGTGTGTGTGTGTGTGTGTGTGTGTGTGTGTGTGTGTGTGTGTTGGGTGTGTGAGTATATGTGGCATGAAGGTTGAGGAGGAAGAGCAGACCTGAGGTCCAGCTGGAGTTGCTGATGGAGAACCAGTTACATTTGTCTCTTAGAGTTCCCAGTGCTGGCCGTCTTCCACAGATGCGCAGGGTATATCCCTCCCTTTGGCGCTTCCTGGGAGAGCACTGGGATCATGGTGCATGAGGCCCTGGGGACATCCTGGAGCTCCAGCCGCCACAGCTGCTCCCCGGAACCTGTTTGGCAGCGGCCCTTTAATGTGCTGCCTCCACAGCGCATCCAAGCATGAACTGTCATTAAAAGCTTTCCCTGGGAGTGTCCTTCTCCACACTTAACTCACAGACATAGGCAGATGGGTGAAAAAGTATGTGTGCTGCTATGTGCACTTGTGTTTCTGCTAGAAAAATCTAAAAAGAACAGAAGTCCTTGTACCATTTGAAAATGTGTAATTTTATCATCTGATGTTTTAAAGCAATGACCTGCAATTAGAGTATAAAGAAAACTGGAGGCTTGGCTTTTCGCCTATAATCCATATTTGCCTGATTATAACATGCCATTATAAATTATAATTATGATAAATTACACATAAATTATCTGCTGCATCAGAGGTCAAAAAGACCTCCTAATTCTAAAGGGACACTTTTAAATAAGTAGCTTAATAGATGAGGACAGAAATGACACATGTCAGATCATCTGACTGCCCTCCTCAAAACTTCCAGCTTCTCTTCTCATTCAGAATAAAATCCGAAGTCCTTACAATGGCCTAACAGACTGGCTTTATGCCACCTTTCTGGCCTCATTTCCAAACATCTTTCCTTTACTCACTTTGTGTCAGCCACAATGGCCTCCTTGTGCTGCCTCGAATACATGCAAGACCCTCCCACATCAGGTGCTGTGCACTTACTATTCCCACAGGCAGACGCCCTTCCCCAGAATTCACTTGCTTTACCCCCTCACTTCATCCAGTCAGTGTTCTGTTCCACTGTCATCACCTCAGAGTAGCCCGCTCTGTGCACCCATATCTAAATGGGTACCACTTCCCATGACTCGGTTTATTTTTCACCTTAATCCTTACTACATACTTGCCTGTTTATGTATACAATGTCTGTCTTCTCTATGGGAATATTAACTCTATGAAGGCAAGAGATCAAAGACTTAGTTTGCTATTAACACTGGCCACATGAGCGTCTGGCGTATCATATCCCATGTGGCTGGTAGAGATTTGTTGAGTGAAGAAAGTGAATGGGATGACCTTTGTGATGCATTTATACTACAGTCTGTTCTCTAGTTCTTGAAACACTTGCCACCACCATCCCCAACTCCTGGCTTCCTCAATACCTGGCTCTCCCGGTTCTGTTTCCAACACCCAGGGCTTGGCATCTAAAGGCCCTCTCTGCTATTGCTGCCCCATGTGCTCCAGTCATGTCAAACTCGTCACCAGTCTCCGAACCCTAAGTGTCCATGCCTTTGCCTTTGCCAGCCATCTGCCTGAACAGTCTTCTCTGCGTTTTCTTCTTGGCAACCTCTCACACCAGTGTCCAAGGTCACTTTTTCATGTTCCCGCTTCTGGTGGATTTTCTTTGTACTGTCTTCTCCCTCGTGGCTGCCCACTCCCCTCTGGCTCTTGGTGCGTTGTTAGTGCCTGAATTTGTATTATGCTGTACTTCAAAGACATGTTTTCCACCTGTGTTTCCTTCTAAGTTATGGACTCCTTGTGGACAGAGCTACCACATATTCATATCTTTGAATTCTGGCGTAATCCCAGTGCCTCTCACATGTTAAGGGCTCAATAACTGATGTCTGAACGAAAACAGAAATGTTATTGTGTAACTATATAGGTTATAATGCTGTGAAATGCTTTAAAATTTGAGTCCGAGGCTGAGGAACCCAGCCTTTTGTTTTCCTTAGCACCAGAGCAGTGTTCCCCTGCACTGAGCATGACATATGTGGGAACGGCATGGCATCCTGTTCACTGGGCACACATGCAGGTGCACCATGGGAAATCACCAGTGTGAGTCAGCTAGAGCACAGCACGTGACTCAGTCTCTGTGCAACCAATTCTTTGGCCATCGACTAGAGATGAAATCCATTTAGAGATCTGATTCTAATTGAGGAGGTTCAGAATCACATTTCTTAGAGAGAAATCCAGAATGGGAATCTTTTCTCCTTATCCCATCTAGTGTCTGGTCACATGACCTATATCTCCTTTCATTACTACTAGTAGTAGTGTTTTTGCCTCCTTTTATTTTAAAAGCTCAATGTGCTCTTTCCAGCATGAGTCTCACCTGGGGAGAGGACCCGCAGGGAATAGGAAGAGGATAACTTCTAGAAGAGAGTCTCCAGTGGTCAGGTGAAGACAAAAAGGCATACATGCCATTATTATTGCTTCAATCATTTGTTTCTAGCACATAAATACATTTACAAATCATCTTGCTATGCTATCTCCACTACTTTGGTCCTGTGCCTCTCTATCTCTTTGGCTTCCTTCCTTGCTTTGCAGAAGTAAGTTCTCAACTAATGATTCAAAAAGGGTGCTTTGGAATTAAATTTCTGAGTTCTTAAATGTTTTAAAAGTATTTTTATTTAAGTAACATACTTGAATACTAGTATGTAATGGCGGGTATGTAATTACAGTTTAAAAATAATTTTCCCTCACCATGCAAAGACGTTCAGTGTTGCTGACCAGGGCTAGGATGTCAACCTCATTTTCCGTCTCCTTTTAGTATGCCTTTTTTCTTTTTTCTTTTATTAGTTTCAGGTGTACAAAACAATGTAATAGACATTTACACCCCTCACAAAGTGATAACTCCCCTCCCCCAATCTACCACCCTGCTGATATCATATACAGCTGTTACAATTCCATTGACTCTATTCCCTATGCTGTACTCCACATCCTGTGAATATATATATACATATTTATATTTATATATTTAAAATATTTATATATTTTATATTTATATATTTATATTTATATAAAATATATTTATATATATTTAAATATATGTATATATATTTATAGTTGACATTCAATATTATTCAGCTTCAGCTTCAGGTGTATAGCACAGTGGTCAGATATTTACACCGTCCATGAATTGGTTTCCCTTATAAGACAAGTGCCCATCTGACCCCCTACAAAATCTTTACAACATTATTGATTATATTCGTCAAACTGTATTTCATATCCCCGTGGCTATATTGTGGCTACAAATTTATACTTTCTAATGCTTTTACCTTCCCTACACCCTCTCCTCTAGCAAAGACAAATACTATATGATCTCTTATATGTGGAATCTAAAGAACAGCATAAACGAACAAACAAAACAGAAATAGACTCAAAGATATAGAGCCTTTTTCTCTTTTTGAAGTATCTCTGGGGATTTGAAGTATCATGAGAATATGGCTAAGTGTGTGTATGTTTTTATACGTAGACCTTTAGACTGGTTGGACTAATCAAATCTATAGACTTGAATCATTTTTTCTTTCCTAAAAATTATCTTCTGTTATTAGTTGAAAAATGTCCCCCTTTCTCAGCAATCTCAGTACCCAGTTATTCAAATATAGGACTTCTGCATTGATCCTTTATGTCCCATGTTTTCCCACTTACCATATATTTTATCTATTTGCTTCCTTTTATGAAGGACTACTTCAATTTTATTTCTTCAATCCGTCTATTATTTTATGCAATTGTAATTTTTATCTTTAAGTGTTTCCCTTGTTCTTTGTTCTTTTTCATAACAGTATGTCTGTGTTTTAAAAATGAAATATTTTCTTGAATCTCTTTGAGTTTATTATTTCTGTTGCCTGAACTATCTCTGTTTTGTTCAGAGCTGTTTAAATTTTATTTTGATCTTTTCCTTTTTTTCATCCTACTGGGTCTCCTTGTAATGCTAGGAAATTCCTGCTTTGTCATTGCTGTTTATGAAAGTAGTAACTGGTGTTGGTTTTCCCTGTGTTTGTGTAAATGGGTCAGTCAGGAGCTCTGTGTCAGTGGGTGTGGGATAGAGTGTGTGGACCCCAAATCCCACTTTGGGGTGAGCATTCCAGAAGATGGCTTATGTTCTCTGAATCTCCCTAAAGGACAAAATTTGGAAGACTGTATTTGGGGGCAACAATACCCACAGTAGAAGCCTTGGCTTTCTCCAGACACATTCCTTTTCTTACGAGATAGTAATCTGAACACTCTGACCGGCATTGTACACTGGTTACTGGCATAAAGGAAAGGTGATTAACGTGCTGGGATGTAGTCTTTGCCTTCTTAACCAAGTAACATTTCTTTAATTTCTGTGGTCCCGTCAGAGCATTTCAAGGTAGTAGCTTTCTTTTTGGTTTCATTTTTTCAGTATGTACCCGGTCAATTTCTCTCTTAAACAATTTTCGGTCCTGGAAATTTATTTAAAAAAAAAAAATCACTGTTTGTTGGCAACTCTCTGATTCTCTTTTATTGTTCTACATTTATTTATATTTTTTATATTTTGATAATAACATTTTATTTTGGAATACTATTGGATTTACAGAAAACTTGTAAGAACAGCACCAAGTTCCTACATACCCTACAACCAGCTTCCCCTAATGTTAAAAACGTAACCATAGTACAGTTATCAAAATTAAGAAATTAATATTTGTATAATACTATTAGCTAAAGTACGGATTTTATGTGGGACAGCAGTTTCCCACTAATGTCCTTTTCCTGTTCCAGGATCTCATCTAGAATCTCACTCTGTACTTAGCTATCATGTCCACTCAGTCTCCTCCAATCTGTAGTAATTCCTTAGTCTTCCTGGACATGACTTTTAAAGTACAGGGGTCAGTTATTTTGTCAAATGTCTCTCAGTTTAGGCTCGTCTAGTGTTTACTCATCAGATTTGAGATTATGTATTTTTAGCAAGAATACTGTAGAACTGATCTCCATTTCTCAGTGTATCATACCAGCGAGTACTGATATTGATATGTATTATCGCTAGAGACGTTAACCTGATCACTTCATTAAGATGGTATCTGCAGGTGTCTTCATTGTAATATTTCCATTTTTTCCTTTATAATATCTTAGAGAAAATACTTGAGGATTATGTAAATATCATGTTTGTTGTCAGACGTTTGACCTATATTTCAGCATCCCTCCCTCCATGGCTCTTGCCTGCATCAGTTATATCTGTCTTGTTCAAATGGTGATTTTTCAATTTCCTCCCATTCTTCTATCATTATTAGCTGAAATTTTTTGTAAGACAGCGCTATTTCTTCTTTTGTCTATTTATTCTGTTACTTTCTATTTCCTGTGTGGACTCATGGATACTTATTTGGCTCTTCAGATTATAATCTTATACTTTCTATTCTCTGTGTGGACTCATGGATACTTATTTGGCTCTTCGGGTTATAATCTTATACTGTCCATATTTATTTTGTTCCTCAAATTGTTCCAGCTTTGGGCATTGGGAACTCTTTCATATTGAGTTCCTGTTCCCTATTGACATGTTCCCATCCCTTTTTGAGCATTTCATTGTTTTCTGTCACTACAAGATGTTCCAGAAATACCTTGTATTTTCCCTGATGTAGTCCTGTAATCGACCACTTCTCAAGGATCCCTGGATCTTCTTATTAGAGATTCATTTTAGAAAATAAGATCCGGACACTAATTGTGCTCTTTGGTATTGAGCTGCCATTGCTTTTAGGAAATACATACTAACCTATGCATACACGCATCTACAGTTGTTTCTGTGTCTGTTTGCTTGATCTATATTTAAAGCCATGAGTTCATATTTATATTCCTATACTTTCCTTTCAGTGGGATATTAGGAAAGATGAGGGGCAAGCACATGTTTTGTTTGCTGCCTTTAGCCAGAAAACCCAATTCTTCAAATAAAAATTTTAAATGAATGCCTTTGATGATTTGTTCTATTTAAGAATAATTCCATTGTTTTTCCCACTTAATACTCTCAAATGTGTTTTTCAATTTTTCAGACAAACTAGATTTTTTGAATAAACATCAATCTAGACTGACATCAGTACAACAATGCAAACACTTTCATGTACATTGCTAAAATAATTGCCATCCTAAGGAGACCTGTAGAGTCTTAGTTTCATCAGTTTATCAGAGTACTGAGCACGAGAGTTTGTCAACAATAGGAAAATAAATAAGATTCAGTTCAAAATTTAGCACATCTTTAAGTCAAAACAGTGTTTGCAGCATAGTAGGCACTCGGTGTATATTTGCTGAAATGAATGAATGAACCTTACCAATATCATCACTGCTAAACATCGGTTGCCATATTCTTCCATACACAACATACATTGTAGCATAGAGTCAACTCTTATAACTCTTATAACCGGGCATCACTAATTTATTCAACAAATAAATACCATTCAGACAGTTGTAACCGTATATATCTTTAGGTGAAAGGAGTTTATCAAGTGATATGTATTTTTTTCCAATTTTCCATCTTTTTTCTAATTTTTTGGAGTGCATTCAAATGCAGTGAAACCTCGGTTTTCGAACGTCTCCGTTGATGAACATTTCAGTTTACGAATGCCGTAAATTTCATGGATCTATTGCATCATTAGATAGTAAAATTAATGCTAAATTTGCAGTTTTAGGGGTTGATTTTTAAAGGTCTGGAATGGATTAATCCAGTTTGCATTACTTTCTATGGGGAAACCGTGCCTCAGTTTTCGAAAGTTTCAGAAATAGAACGATCTTCCAGAACGGATTATGTTCGAAAACCCTAGGATTAGCCCAGCAAGATGGAACATTTTGGAAGCCTTTGTGAAACCATATATTTGTGGATTCAGGAATGACCTACATAGCAAATGTGGTATTTGCTTCAAACATAAACTAATGGAATCTGTATATCTGGAGATAATGTGGCATAAACAGATATATTCCCCCTGTAAGTGCTTAAGATGTCTTTATTAAGACAATACTTTCATTGGAATGAAAACCAACTCCATTCCATATCAAATTTCCAATTGAAGACCAAATTTCTAGTATTTTGTTCGAAAGTTAGAGTACATTTTTTTAAATGTTGGCCAAAATGGACATTTATAGTACTGTTTTCATGGGGAGAATGTGTCTCATTCTCTTTCTTAATGAATTTTAATGAATTGTATCATCTACTACCTTCCTGTGAAAATATTAGTAGGAGATACTAACCCAAATTGTTTTTTGACATTTTGAATGCCTGAAACTCTATTATTCTATTCTCAGTTTTTATTGGCACTTAAGATGGATATTAGATTCTAATTTTTTTTTTTAATTTCCTTTACACTTTCTTTCATATGTTGATCTCCTAAATGGGTCCTTTAACTTTCTGATCTTTTCCTGACATTTTTCCATGTCTCTGTTTTGTGTTGTACTTTTTGAGAGAATTTGTCAACTTTATCTTCTAAAGAATCTATAATAATGTTGCTTGATTTCATAGATGTGTAGTCATCCCTTGGTACATGTTGGGGATTGGTTCCAAGACCACTGTGGATACAAAGGGACGCTCAAGTCCCTTATATAAAATGTCATAGTATTTGCATATAACCTATGTATATCATCCCGTATACTTTGAATCATCTCTAGATTATTTATAATACCTAATACAATGTAAATGCAATGTAAATAGTTGTTATACTATACTGTTTGTGGAATAATGACAAGGAAAAAATTCTGTACATGTTCAGTACCATGTAACCATTGTAGGCCTAAGTACACAGTACATGGCAGCAATAACATAACGTTTTTAAAAAAATATTTTCAAACTATTGCATCCACAGATACAGAATCTGTCGATACAGAAGACCAACTATATTATCTTACATCTTTGAGCATAATCCTAATTTTTATAATTATAGTCTCTTCACTGCCTTTTCTCAGGTTTTCTGAGTTCCCTTTCTTTTATTTGTTTGCATGTTGGTTTTGTTGTCTTTCACGCTAGAAGCTTTCTTCAAACAGTCCATCATGTTTGAGAAACAGGCACTGAAAAGATAAGTGGAAGACCTGTATGCCGGAGTGGGGCTTTTTGACTGGTGTATTTACTACAGGAAGACTGAGGGGCAAACCTGACCATTGGTCTGGGTGACTCACAAGTGTCTTTCTCTCTAGGTATTTTGTTTTAGTCAGTTTGTTTCTCCAGAAAGAGAGAGAAATGTCAGCTTGCTTTCTGTGGCGTTGTTTCTATAGACACTGACATGTATGTTTTAGCTATCCCCTCTGTAGATAATGTCTATGCTTTTCATTAAAATTATATTGGCAATCCTTATCTCCTATCTTTGTCCTTCAAAAATATACACACATATATTTACTATCCATAGGTAAGTAGAAGCCTTTATAGACATAGTGAGCTGTACGTTGGAGGATGTTTACCCTTTCATCAGTCTTATAAGCATAGATTGATTGGGGGAAAAAAAAAGAGGGGGAGAAAACTTCCACAAAGAGGGAAAAGAAATGGAAAATTGATTACCATGATTGGATATACAACCTTGTTCAACCATCTGCCTACATATTTTTTTCTAAGGGAATACATAGGATTAATCAAACTAAATAGATAGAGTAGCTTCATAAACTTCTCTGATTCTTTTGAGACAACTTATTCCAGTATCTAATATCCCAACATCATACGTCACATGACTATTTCACTCATATGAAAAGTAGTTAATTGATAATATGTGACACTTTGTGAAATGAAATTTGTAATGTAGGAGTTGGTATTATTAGAAAGGAAAAGAATTGGCAAGACTACTCCTGATAATGTAGCTGTATTAGAAGATTTTTAATTTTATTGAAAAACAAAATAATGAAATTGTACATTGAAAACAAAATTAGGTTTTCATTTAGTTTCACTGACGGGCCAATTCAGATGTAAGTGGCTTTCCAATTGTTGGAAGGACTTCCTTGGAAGTCACTTTATGTACATTTATGAGTTTGAAGGATACAACCTTTATACTTTTATGACAGTAGTAGAGTTATGAAAAATATTTCCTTTATTTATGTCTCTCTTTAGGTAGTTTCAAATGAGTAGTTTTTATTTTGTCACATCAACTTGTTTACATGCAAAAAAATTTTAACTATAAAGCTAATATTGTGGGAAATTTGCAAATATAAAACAATTAAAAATAACTCAATTGTGTCACACTACTCAAGAATAACTATTTTAATATTTGGTTTAATTCTTTCTTCCAAGCATACAGTAGAGACCTTACTACTTTTTAAATTTCCTGTATTGTATAGTTTTGCCATTTCATTCAATTGTCTTTGAAGATTTGAATTTTAATGATGGCACACTGGTCTTGAAGCCTACATTCAACAAACATGTTAATTTTATAAAGCCCAGTAGCATCTGTGAGTCACTCTCTCTCAAATCCAGCCTGGAGGAGAAAGGGATTAGGGAGGCCTGAGAAGGCTGAAGAGGTAAGTGCTGAAGTGTCTGAGTGGGGCCAGTAGGGGTTGCTGTCATGGATGAGACTGCCACATTCCTGGTGGCGCTGACCTTGGACTCACTTAACATTATAGTCTGGAGTCTATTAAAAGAAATTCATGTTTTTCCTTTGCAAGAATCACCCCCTACCACAACAAATATTTAAAAATGTGTGTGTTTTTTTTAAGTTGGAAAAGCAACTTTTTCCCAAAAGAAATTTATAGTTCAAATTTACACCAAGTTCTCACTAACTAGAGCAAGCAGGGTTTTCACTAAAGCTTCAATTTTCCTCTGTAAAACATTAGTCACTCCCTTGGAAGAAGCAGTTTTTTATAGGCAGTGGGATAAAACAGCCACAGATGTGCATGTAAAATGATGGGCTTAAGAATGTACCTGCAAAGCATTTTTCTTTTCTAATTTGGAGAGAGGGAATAAAAAAGAAAGAAAAAAAACCTGAATTGGAACGCTAAAATAATAGTGATTCAGTATTAAGGAAATGATAAGATTTTGATCCATACAAATAGTGTTTTCTTTTCCCCTTCTCTTTATTCTTGAGAAGTTCTTGAGGTTGTGCCAAGTGGTTTTCACTGCACAATTTTTAATGGTATTTGCCGTTCCCCTGTGTAACCGGTTGCCTTTTTTACTGTGCAGGACTGTGGTGACGCCTGTGGCCCAAGAGTTTGATCCAGACGTGGTCCTAGTTTCCGCTGGATTTGATGCGTTAGAAGGCCATGCCCCTCCCCTGGGGGGATACAAAGTGACAGCAAACTGTAAGTACATCCTTCAGGGCTTTCTGAAATGCTATGACAATAATAACATCTTTTAGGTCTTTAAAATAGCACCTTTTACTTGGGTATAGTCAACTTATGTGAGACTTTTGAAAATGATTCGGATGGTGTTTCCTGCTCTGTCAGATTCATCTCGTCGTAGAAATTGGCCTTTAAGTACAATGAAGTTCATTTGTCTCCTTTGGTGGACTCATTGGGACATTTCAGAACCTTTATGTTTTTCAGCAGTCCCGTTTTGCTCTTTAAAGGCAGACGTGATAGGGCTTCTGTTTAAAATCCATTGAATGACGTTGAAAGGTCATGAGTCTAGAAAAGCTACTGGGCTTTATACAAGGAGAATACAAGTCACTGGTTTTATTCCATGATACGTGCAGTAAAAATAGCTATTTCCCAGTCATGCTATGCTCTTTGATTTGAATACAAAGTGGGGTTCACCGTGTGCATAGGCTCTGTTGTACCTCTGGACTACGCTCGGGATTTTCTGTTGTGTTGCAAAGATTAACTTCTCGGCTCTGTTCCTTAGCAACTAGACACCAAATGAACAAATGGATTTTGTGTTATATTGCATTTGAATGATGTGACCTAATGCAATCTGGTGGAAAGAGGCTTTCTTTAAGAAGAATTTCCGCGTTCTCTGAGTGTGAAAACCAGGCATATGTATAGTCCACACATACAACTATTTGTTGGCCCTCGGGATAGCTATAAAAAGAAGGAGAAGGAAAAAAAATTACACAAAGAATAAGATGCACTATTGTGTTTTTAGTGGGTGGGAGGGAGAGGATTTGAAAACAAACAAATCAAAAACAACCCAAATAGTTTTAAGCAACATGAATTTGGATCAAGTGTGTTTTATTAATTTGAAAAGAACCAAAGAACCAGCATCATGCCAACCTTTGTTTTTAGTTGGCATCTCATGTAAGAGAGTTTTCTGCACTCTAATTGTTCCAGTAACATTGTTAGGTAGTAGCTATTTTTAACATCTCTTATTTACCCAGGGTTCTTAGTGTCTTGGTGTCTATTGAAAACATATTGGAAGAAGCAACTCCACAAACTCAGACGAAACACAATAATTCACAATTTTGGTAAAATTGAACAGAAAGGTGTTTGGTCATATCAAATATCTTTCTGACCCTTTTTCTTTCTTCATAGAATGCCATTCAAATGGAAGTCAGTTTTTCCACTAGTGATAAACCTCATTTGATTGAACACTGGTGAATAGTTTAGTCTAAATAAAGAAAAGAAAAGAAAAATGCTTGCACCCCAAATTGAGATAAACCCAAACAATAGAAGACACATGGAACAAAGATGGAAATCTAGAAAAGGTGTAGCTTGTTATGAAATCCAAGTATCTCCCTCAGGGAGGAAGAATGTCTATATTTGGATCTTTCTCCCTGCCAAGGGGACAACAAGTCCACTTCTCAGAATTAGCTTGAAGGAATTAATCTTCGTGTTTACTTGTTTGTTTGCTCATTATTTTGCCAAGTCAAGTTCAAATGGCAAATGTCTTGGAAGGTAGAATAGAAAGTAATAGCAGCATGATTTCTTATGGTCGTAGACATAAGAAATGTGACTCTTATTAGCTTTAGTAGTATGTGTGAAGACCTTTATTATGTTATGTTTCTTTATCCATTTTGAGGACACTCTTCATTGCTTTCTATGCCAGGATAAGTTTGTCTATAATCTTTCCACCCTCCTACCCCTTCTTATCTATTTCTTCCCTTGTATGTGTTTTCTACTAGGTGATTTGTTTACTAAGAAAAACAGACAGGTATAAAATTTAAGTGATTTAATCACTGACCTTTTCTTGAGTACTTGCAGTTAATAAGGCAAAGATATACAATGATGAGAGGAACTCTTAGAACCCAAAGATATTGTAGTACAGGCTATCTAAAACAGTTCACATATTTTACAGATGAGAGAATTAATTTATTTTACCATCTGAAATAATTGGGGTTAAAACCAAAGTGCTTATCCTGAATTTGTAGATAGATAAAATTGCATAAGACTTTTACTGGATTTTTTCCACTAAAGAGAAAAACGTTTCATAAAATGCATGAGATTATAGAGCTTGGATACACAGTAAAGAGGCCATTTTGGTGTCTAAAACCCTTAACTTTACAAGCACAATCTGTGACAGACACAGACTAATCCCATGATAGTTAAATGAAAAACAACAGAGCCTCACATCAGGGCAACTGTTTGTATAGATCAACTCATGCAGACCGGAGTTTTCCAGCTACATTTTCTAGAGATGCTGCCACATTAACTGGATAGAGGTTAGGATTACTGGATAGCTGTATAGTTATTCCCCAAATAGCTCACCCGTGGGTCTCTTTGTTCTCTTTCTAACCACCTAGCAGATGCATTTATATTGCTTTGGTCTGAAATTTCTGGGCAGACAATTAATATGGGGCCTTCTCTCTCCCCTGCCAGAAGTCATCCTGCATTTGAGGGGAGTCCCGAAATGAGGCTAGCAATGGGCTGAAACTTAACGTAGAAAGGAGATGGAAATTACAGACACAAATTCCTCTCCTAATGTTTTTGCATTCTGGCAAAACTCACCCCTGCCCCAAGTAGAATTTTCAAGGATTGCAGAGAGTGGTTTTGAGAATTACTATCATGTCAGAGATGCTAAAATTTTGTTGTCTTAGCACATTGAATGAATCTTAAAATAATTTTGTTTGATACTTCAGAAAAGAAAGGGTAAAGTCAAAACGAGCGTTTTCATTTGTTTTTAAACATCTAATTAGCTTCCTGATTTTTTTTTTTGAAAAATTTGTTGATACAGTGACAAAAGTCTCAGCCCAAATATAGAGGTATTTCAAAAGGAGGGAACAGGAGTTTTACCCTCGAAGACCTGGGGGAGAGACTCTTTTACAATATGAAGTAAATGAGGAGGGCTGGAAAGTGAAGGCTTGACCAGTGTTTAGTGGTGCAAACTTTAGAGAAGACTCATTTATTCATCAAGAACTATTTATTAAAAAAAAAAAAAAAGAACTATTTATTGCCACAATAAACAAGACGGAGACTGTCTCCCAGGAGCCTGAAATCTGGGGAGGAAAACTCTCATACAAATAGAGTTCCACTTACAAAGTGACAAGCACAGTGGAAGAAGTACACACAGGGTGGTATGGACATGGTGACTGGGTCCTGGGCCAGTGAAGGCCCCTGTAGGTGGAGTCTGTGAGGGACATAATAAACACACACACACACACAAACACAAACACACACACGCACACACACAAAGGTGATTTAAAATTAAAGTTGATTTTTGGCTAGTACTATTTTTTTTCTTCTCATTTCTTTACATATTAATTGTTCTCTGCTGTGAGACTACAACAAAAACATTCAGATTTGTTTGTGCTAAACTTTTAAATAAATTATTTAAATTACTTAAAATCTGTTCTGGTCTTCTTGAAGTTATCAATTTATCTTTTAAAATACTCTCTTTTAGATCTAATTGCCTTCAAGTTACAGTTTTAGAAGATTGGTGTGACAACTAAGTGCTATGCTCAAACAATAAAATTGAATAAAATCAATCCACCATTTTGCAGCACCCCCAGCTTTTACAGTGTCGTAATCAAAAATAATAAAGGTTCTTTAGTTCAAATTCACCTTACAACAAAAAATAATTTTTTCCTCAACGCATTTATATATTCTCTACTTTCATTGACTTCAGGCAGTGAATTCATATGTGTAAATTGCTTTTAGCATGAGAATTAAAATTTTCCTTTTCTTTGAAAAATTTCAAAAGTTTCTGTAAGGTGATAGCCACGTCTGATAAAAATAAGTATGTTCCTTTAATAAACGGAGTACTTTTACTTGACATAGAAATCATTTCCCTCAGCAAACGCACAAGTGATATTTTGACAAGCAAAGAATGGCTAATAGTTGGGTGAAATATCAAATAACATTATCGTAGAATCTTGACTTACCATCTTCTTTTTAATTACCATCTTCTCCTTTATCCTTTTTAGTGATCCTCTCCTTCTTTCCCCCTGTGACTGTGTCTGGCAGGGAGAGAGCACTGTTGTGGGGGAAGATACCTGTATAAAGGAATTCATACTTAGCTGTGAGTTGTTCCTAGGGAAGTACAAACATTCCTTGATTAGTCAGTCCTCCAAAAATAAGTCTCTAAGAAGTTAAGTGCTAAACCAGTCAATAAATAAGTGCCAAGAAATAAACTTTGTTAAACCAATGAGGCTATGTTGGTCTACACCATCCCCCGTGTGTCTATGAGGGTGTGCTGCTCAAAATGTCCTCTGCGTACACATTTTATTTGTCCATAGAGTTGAAGAGAGACTGAGCCAGCACTAAATATATTTTGGTGAAGTCTACTCCTATTTTTCTTGTTCTTCCCTCACTGATGATTTTACCGCTACCTTAAAATGTCCACAACTGTCCAGTGTCTCTGATTTTCTGTCCATTATCAAAACCTATAACGAACTTGATCACATTCACTTGCGTGTTTCATTGATTATCTGATGATACTTTTTTAAAAGTATTACAGCTAAAGTGATAGTTCTGTTTGGCAGTTTTTATTATTAATTTGTAATAGTAGAATCAATGCACTGCTTTCTCATAATAGAATTTCAGGCCACAGTAACAGGTGTGGAGAAAAGGAGTATCTGGAAGACACCTACTTAATGCCACTTCCTGAAGGATCAACCTTAAACTTGAACTGCTTCAGTTCTCATAGATTAGGGTGGAAAATGGGAAACTCATGCAGGATTGATTATTCGAAGTGTGCCCCCATGCAGCTGCCATCAGATTAACTTCTCTTAGCATACTTCTGTGTTGTGCCCTCAGAAGTTGGACGCATCTAATCAACAGGGTTTTTTTTGTTTTTGTTTCTGTTTTGTTTTTTCATTGGTAAAGCTAAAATGAACTCTTTGAAGTAAATCAGACGCTTTCTTCCAATATATTTGATGCTACATGAATTATGATTTCATGATTTTTATTGTTATTACTTTCCCCATCACTGCCACTTCTTTCCAGGTCTTAGACCGCATATTCATATCTCCTTCAATATTTTAATGAACACAAACCTGTGTTTCTGACAATGGTCACTTGTTCTATATTTCCCTTTAATAGAAATAGTATTGAAAAGAATGTACATATTGAATGGGAGCTGTCATGGGTACCTTGTAACATTGGGCCTTGGGCAAAAGCATTGAGTCCCAGTTGTTCACACCTACTAGACTCTAGATGGTGAGATAACTCATTTCATCCCTATTCAGAAAAGCAGGATAGTGGTAGAGTGAATCCTTTAAATAATCACCTGAAAATAAGCATATAAAAAAATTAAAGGAAAGTACAGAAGAGTTTTGGCGCCAGAGATCTATGTTTAAATCTCAACTTTGTTTCTCACTAATTTTGTAATCAAGTTAGTTTCTTAATCAGCAAAAAGTATTGGGAAAGTAGGGGGATAATAATTATACCTACACCATAAGGAAAAAATGATTAAGCATTATGAGTTAGCAGTTTTGAAGTTTATTGTTGATATCATTTCAGCATCAAAATAGTCAACAAAAGTCTGGGCATTTATATAGTGTATTTGAACACAAAATATATAACACAGGGTTGTAACTTGTTGGAAGATATTTTTAGACACTTACTTGAACAAAATGGAAGAAAATGTCTAGAAGTCCTAGTATGCTATGCAGAATTCTAGTAGTTAGTGTATATCCATTCAATTAAAAGTCAGGTTGGTAAGAGAAATGCCTACATCTTACATTTCCATATCCATTTGCATTCCATCATTGTAATAAGTCTCGGATCAATTGGAATAAATGACAACACTTTTAAAAGAAAATAAAGCATTATTACTTTGTAATGAGGATACCTGAGGTCCTGTCTGCCTACAATTTACCTTGGTATATTGATGTGCGCTTGTACTTGTCATTATTAATATGCTGATGCAGAGTAAGTTATCCACTATCACATTATGCCTGGCATAGTTATTCTGTTATATGTTGTTGATCTTTGAAGCAAACACTAAAAAAACAAAAACTGAATGTTCAGTTTTTCCAAAGATTTCTTATCTGTAAAACAAACTTCAGATATGTCGTACAGTGCAAGCTGATCTTCATGTCTTGTCACTGGAAGTCACACAGACATCGTAAACAATTACTAAACTTTCACATCAAGGATTTGTATATTGATATGTCATCCTTTTAGAGAGAATAAACTAGTGCAATCTGGGAATTCAGAAATTTTGTTTAAAACCATGCACCCATTAAATTTTTTAAAAAATTTTGGATGATTTAAAATATGAAGAACAATACAAAGAAGTATATAACAAACTTCATTATTTCCACCATGTAGAATTGACAAGTTAAATATTTTATTGTATTTGCCCCAAGCCTTTTGTTTATAAAAGAAATAAAAACTGCAGATAAATGTGGATTCCCCTTTAATCACTGCCCCTAAATCCTATTCCTCTTCCCCTCTTAATTTGTGTTTTTTTTGCAGTACACACACACACACACACACACACACACCACAATAGTATTCCAGTGAGTGTGGTTTTAAATTTACCATGTAGAGCAAAAGGTATTAAATTATTCTGTACCTGTAATTTATGGAACTTGCTTGTTTTGCTTTTAATATCTTTGTTTTGATATATACTCACAAATATTTATATGTTCTTTTAATTTCTATATATTAGCCCATCACAGATATATACTATTATATATATATAATATGTATATATTTTATTTTGTATTTATTTTTATTAACATATATTTTAAAATCATTTTTAAGTTAAATTTTTTGGGGTGACAATGGTTAGTAAAGTTACATAATTTCAGGTGTACAATTCTGTAATACATCATCTATACATCCCATTGTGTGTTCACCACCCAGAGTCAGTTCTCCTTCTACCACCATATATTTGACCTTCTTTACCCTCTTCTAACTCCTCCCCTTACCCTCTGGTATCCACTAGATTGTTGTCTGTGTGTATGAGTTTTTGATTGTTTGTGTTTTATCTGTCCTCCTCTTAATGTACTTTTCAGTTGTTTCCAGGTTTTCACTATTATAATCAATATTGAAGTGAACATCTTTTCATAAGTTTTGTCTTGCCTGGTATTACCTTACCTTGACTATCGTAGTCAGGTTGGACTTCTGTTTCTTTTTCAGTTATATAGTGCTTAAAAACATGGAGGGAGGCTGCTAAAGAAGGAAACAATGCCTTTTACCTTCCTTAACTATTCCTCAAACCACACGGTCCACATCCCGTGTCTTTAATAAACATGTCCACCCACACAACTAATCTTTCCTCTTCTCTTTACCATTTTATACTTCATATATCACACCCCTTCCTTTCTAGTTCAAATTGGCAAAGGATTTTGTTGCGTACTAATATTCTTCAAGTCTAATCCAAACTTTAAGGGAAAAATGGGATAGAAATCATGTGACAGATAAAACATTATTTTAAGGTGTTTTCGAGAACTTTTTGCAAATTAAATTGAAAAAAATGATTTTCTACTCAAAGCTGATTTGATTGGCTGTCCTGTCAGTGACCCTGAGAACACTAAAGCCCTGAAGATGAAAGTACAAGCTGGTCATCTATTAGACAAGTCACAAGCCTGGCATGGGCCCTTAGAATGACCACAGGAATGCCACTCAACCTCTAGAAGATTGTTTTCTTGACTGGGAAGGGAACATTAATTTCATCCTGACAGAGTTGTTGTAATTGATGATATAATAATAATACCTGCTGGCAATCATTGAGTGTTTACTTTATGCTCAGTACTTTTCAGCATCAGTACTATGCTCAGTACTTTGTGCTCAGTACTTTTCAGGCATTATACTCAGTACTTTTCAGCATCAACTCATTTTGTTTTCATGATTAAATGAGATAATACATACAAAGCACCCTTTTCCTGTATGTTGTTTTTTTTTTTTTTTTAATTTGTGGTGACAATTGTTAGTGAAATTACATAGATTTCAGGTGTACAATTCTGTATTACATCATCTATAAATCCCATTGTGTGTTCACCACCCAGAGTCAGTTCTCCTTCCATCACCATACATTTGATCCCCCTTATCCTCATCTCCCTCCCCCCATCCTTCTTACCCTCTGGTAACCACTAAACTATTGTCTGATCACCTTATTACCCTAAAATCACTAAAGAGGAGCTAGCAGTCATTTACAATTCCCAATTTTAAAAAGCGATAGAAAAATTAAATGACTTGATCAAAAATCACAGAGCTGAACAGTAACAAAGCCACAACTTGTTCTCATGTCTTTTAACTTCCACTTAACATAGTTGCCATTTGGCTCAACAGGTTATTACCAATATCCCAAATAAACAAGTAGAGGTTTTCATTACTGTAGAAGTGTATCCTGAATTGTGAAAATGCAGAAAATAAGGAAATTTTCCCAACAATGAATTGCTCATCTGAATAAAATTCTCCAAGTCAAAAACAGTAAGCAGATCTTTTCAAATACATGGGCACTTACCCATTTGCAGATCCCATTTGCTATTTTCATGGAGCATTCTGCGGAGGGACCAGTGAGGGACTGAGTCTTTTGCTCAAAATTCACACACACTGGTCTGTCTGTTGCATTCATCAGATGCTCAGGCCCCTGCAAAGACGAGGAAGTGGATTTGCAGGACATTTATATTCATAAATGACTGATGAATCATGGTTTCCTTATCTAAGAGCCAACATAAAGAAGCAATGCAGCTAATTAAAAAAGAAAAGTGTCAGTATATAAAAAAAAATCAAAGCGTAGATTTGCAGAGTGATTTTGTTTTGAAATGATAGCCAAGATTTATTCAATGAGTGCTCCATGTTTTACTGTTCCCCTGCCTTCATTTTCTTGCTCAATTGCCTGTTTCCTTACACCACATGACAACTCAGATACCAAATTGTAGAAGAATATTTTCCATCTGCCGTGCTTAGTTACTGATGTCATGAAAGAATCCCTAGGCTAGGACGACTACTACTTAACTTTGAAGAGCAAAATTACTATAACTGGACCATAACTGGGGCCAGATCAGCATTGCTTTTGAACAGAAAACACATAAGCAGAGTTTGCCTTGAGGGAGGATGCCAGCTGCAACTGTATAGTAAAATGTGTCCTGAATTTCACTGATGCTAAGATGTACTTTTCCATATTTTAACAAGTCTGAATTGGGATGCCTTTTACATTTCATGGCATTTCATTGTTGGATTAGCAGTGTTCTTTTTGTTTTCATAGTGGTATATTTTTTTAAAAATGGTGACAATTATTTTGATGACATCTTAGATTCAGTAAAATATAGCATTTTACTTTTGGAAACACTGTTTTAAAAATTCCAAAGGCCATAACTACAGTGATAGCTTAGACATGCATTTTACGTTTCCTCTCCAGGCTTCCAATGATTTGATAGAATCCCAAGAAAGTAAACATTAAAATAACAATATAAAACAGACAAAAGAAAACACTATCAAGGGGAAATTTTAAAAGAGTAGATTCTCTTAATGTAACTTTGCTTGTAGTTCAGACAAAAATTATCCTTACTTGGCCTGAAATATCCATCACCATAGATTCTGATCCTTTATTGTGATGGATCCCTCTAGCTAACATAATTGATTTCCAATTCACATTACCAATCAAATCAATACAAAGAAGAAACGGTGAAATAATTTAAGTAACCAGTAGTGTGAGCATATGGGCCGCAGCTCTGTGGCTGAGATTCCTCTACTAGCATGTGTGTGACTGATGAAGTTATCAAGGAAATTCTGGAGAATGAGTGTGTACTTTCCACTTCCAGGAAGTTTTCCTACTGTCACAGCTGGAGAGTCATTAGGGTCTGATACAGTGGTTTCCAAACTAGCAGGCATCAGCCTTACCTGAAGTCTTGTTAGGCTTGCTGGGCCACACTCCCAGAATTTCTGACTCCTTAGATCTGGAGTGGGGCCTGTCATTGCCATTTCCAAGTTCCCAGGTGATGCTATACTCCCTGTTTAGGGACCAAACTTTGAGAACAACTGGGCTAGTTACAGAGAAAAAATACACAGGATTTGAAGTGAGTTGAACTGCAGTTTGGGTCTAACTGGTTATCAACTCACTTTTCTGTGTCTTAATATTCTTCTTAAAAAGAAATGATATAAAATATATCTTTTTTGGCTAAATAGAGGGCTATTGTGAGAATCAAATGCAGTAATGGGCTTGAAAAACATTTTTCAATATGTGAAACTCTAGATACAATAAGCTATCAATGATATTGTACCCATTAAAGTGAGGGATGCGATTGCTTTCATACTCATAAACTGGGCTCAGAATTCACAGGTCAAAATAGTTTTGCAATCTTATATGACAAAAATGCTAAAATATTTAGTTATTTTGAAATGTTTAGCATATTGAAATATATATTTTTAAACATCTGAAATATTTTTATTGAGATGTAGTCAAGGTACCTAACATTAGATTAGTTTCAGATGTACAACCTAACGATTCAATATTTGTATATATTGTGAACTGATTACCACAGTAAGTAGTTATCATGCATCACCATATGTAGTTACAAATGTTATTTCTTGTAATGAGAACTTTTAGGATCAACTCTCTTAGCAACTTTCAAACGTGCAATACAGTATTATTAAGTATAGTTACCATGCTGTACATTACCTGCCCAGGACTTATGTTATAACTGGTTGTACCTTTGAACACCTTTACTCATTTCACCTACACCTACCCTTGACTCTAGCAACCACTAATCTGTTCCCTGTGTCTGTGAAGTCGTTTTTGTTGCTGTTTTTATAGGGAGACGGTTTGAATCTCACATATCTCTTCCCCTCCCTCCCTCCTTCTCAACAGAACCTCCAGGTTTGCCCCAGATGACGCTGGGGTTCCTGGTCAAAGATAAGTCACTAGGAATTGCAGTGACTGTCTTACCACCAGGTGTTACGATTCCAGGGAGTTATAGATAGTCCGCTTTTTTTTTTCCCCAATATTTCTCTCAGTTAGTTCCAGACTAAGAATCACCTCCAAGAATTTCCTGTTCTCTCTTCCGCCAAGTACCCTGACTGTTATTTGATAGCGTACCTTGAACTGTACCGGATCCCTTGGTAAAGAACTCTGTAGAAACGAGCTTTCTCTTGATCTCAGAATGTGATGCATTTTCAGTCAAACAATCTGAAAAGTGACAAGACACAGATCTATAATTTTCTTCCAAGTTTTTTTTTTTTAAATGTAGTACTACCTTAGTGAAATTTCCTCATCCCATGTCGCACCTCATCCTGTCACCGACTGTCAATACCAGCCTGTTGCATAAGAAATTGTATGCATCTAACCAGACTGTAAACTCTATTTATCTCCTCCTATCATGTCTTCAAATTTTTAGTGTGGAATTTTTCAATCTAAATGAGTCACCTGCATAAAAGAGTATTTATTTTAATGAAGGAAGTGAAACAAATGCCTAGGGTTATGAAAGTGCAGTTCGTAAATCTCTGCTTTGATTACTGCATATTTTCCTAATGTTCACAATTTTTGCAGGAATGACTTATGTGTAGTCATATATAACAATGTAATCAATAGATAGGATCTTTATTCCCTGCTGTTTTCCTCTTTTCTCTGACTTGGTAGAATTTGTCTGTAAACTGGGGAAAATACCTATTTCAGAAATTATTTTAACAAATGACTGTCTATGGCAGATCGCCCCTATGCTTAATATTCTCTTCTTGAAACTACAATTCGATTGTCCTTACCACACATAACGTCTCTTTACTCTCCACCTCACCCTTATCCTCCTTGGTCCTCCCCTTTGTTCATTATTCTATTCCCTTGCAAATCTGTCTACAGGCCATACCCACGTCTGGGTCTTCCCACAGGATATTCCTTCTGTCTGGCACCCTCTGCCCTTCAGTGTTCCCTGGCTGTCATCTCAGCCTAGAGATCACCTTTCCAAAGAGAGCTTCCTTGACCATTGTGCCCACCTCCCACCCTCAGTCAGCTTCCATCCCTTTTCCTAATTTCTCTTTGCTAAAACTGAGCTATTTGGGGCTGTTGTAGGTAATATGACATCCCCAGGAGCTAAAACAACACCTCACTCATTGTCCAGGCTCAGAAGATATTTATTGAATTTCATTTATTGAATGATTATTCTCTTAAAAAAAAAAGTCAAGTGAGCTAATTTAGAATGTATTTAAGTTCTATAATGTCAATCTATTTTTTTCTTTTATTTGAACAGTTTGGTGCATGGGTGTACGTTCAAGATACTTTCATAAGCATCTATGTTGTATTATGTTTGTTGCTATGGAAAAAAAAAAAGAAAAGAAAAACAATATCCAGCCTGCCAGGCAATATTGGGTAGCAGTTCCAAAAAGCAGGCTGTGGAATGTAATTTCCTAGGATCAGCCTTTGGCTCTGCCACTTTGTGTGTGTGTGTGTGACCTTGGGTGACTTACTTTACCATAGTGGCACTCAATTTCCTGAAATGCACATAGGACTGTCTGTTTCATAGGTTTGTGAAGATTAAATAATACAGTCCATTTTTCAACGTAAAGAGTGACATTTAGTAAGCACTCAACAAATGTTAGCTGATATTAGATAGCCTTAAATTTTCCATGTGCCTCAAAAGTGCTCTGGATTATAACAAGCTTAATGCATGCGTAACATGTTACCCTTGTTGGATTGAACACCTCTAGATCTGTGTCTCGATAATAACATAACTATCTGGCTTTTAAATGCTGCAAAGTAATTTACAGATGAAAACTGTAATAATACGCACTGTTAACAAAATGCAGGAATCCGTAGATTTCAGGAAATCACTTATGTCGCTGGACTGAATCTCCTAGACTTCTACTTAACAGGGAGTCCGTCTAGCTAGCCAAGCTCATATGCAGGCTAATCACATAATAGTATAGGCTAATGATATTTGGGACAAACAGCAAAATTGTTCACTTAGTGAGCATTTCCATAAACATCAAAAGATTTTCATATACGAAAAAAAAAAAGACTGCTCATGTTGCTTAAGATAAAAACACAAAAAATAAACCTGAGGGACATTTCTATTGGTGATTGGGGGTATAGAACATCCATTGTTACTGATTGCCTTTTCAAAAGCATAGTTTTTAGAAACTATAAAGTAAGGAAATTTACTGTAGTATAAAATATGAGATAATGTTTATTTTTGAACAATTTATGGGAATTAGTCTGATAGTACTATAATGTAAAATTTAAAATAAGACAGAAATTAGAAAGATAAAAGGATAGGTGAAGCTATTGATGAAGAAACAAAGGTAAGCCCAGAGAGACCCGGCAATTAGCCCAAGGTAATGTACTCAGGATTGAATTTACCTGGCTGACCCTTACTTTAACAGTGTAGGATCTTTTGGCAGGTCTGTCTGATCTGGGTTTCCTAGCATATATTTGTGTGTGTGTGTTACATGCCATTGAGTCAGCTCCAACTCCTGGGGACTCTGTGAATGAATGATGTCCACAATGTCCCGTCCTCACAGCCCTGCTCAGCTCCTGCACACTCACGCCTATGGCTTCTTTTACAGAGTCGATACATCTCGTATTTGGTCTTCCTCTTTTCCTGCTGCCTTCTGTTTCTCCCCAGAATTATTGTCTTTTCCAAAGAACCTTGCCTTCTTATGAGGTGCACAACACATTTGTGCACTATATAAAATTTAGTCATCTCATTTAGAATCGCTTATCTCAAATTCAAAAGAGTTGCCAGCTCTGTTCACTTATTTGCAGTTTTTTGGATCTACTATAAACAGTTTTCTCAGATGTTATTTCTAGTCAAAGATTTCTTCCCACAGCAATATCCTTATGCACAACATTTCCTTCCTGTTTTAGGGTAATTATCTAAATAAAGCACACATCAGAGTTCCTAACTCGCTTTATGGTCCAAGTAGCCAGCAGAGGGAATCTGTATTAAATGTAGCTAATTTCAGGAACTGACAGGCACATGAAATGCCTAAAGAAAACAGGGGTGTCAGGCTGCTTGGGATGGTTCCAGGAAGGTTGTCTACTTTAAGAGCTGCATTTTATTAAGGATCATGATGGTTATTGGAACTTTTCCTGTTGTTTTACTCAGTGGTCTCAGGGGGGCTATTTGGCACTAGGGTGCAAAATGAGATCAGCAATTAGGAAAAGACACCACTGCAGGCACTTTAAGAGTAAATCACTAGTACCAGACTTAATAACTAGTAAGTGCCAGGCCAAAGTAATAGCCCACAGTTGTGGGAGAGTCCGGCTTCTTTCCAGTGTGCCTGCTGCTAGATGTAGCTCATTGCACAACTGTCTCCAGAGGTGGGGTTCAGGTATTTGGCAAGAGGAAAGTCCATTGTAATCGACTCTTGCTCCCAATAGAATAAATCACCCAAAGGTTTAGAAGTTTTATCATCTAGAATCCAAAACCTCCTACACTGGCCTCAGCTGTCTATCTAGGGGCAGCCCCAGAGCCACCGTTCACACTGGACAGGCGTTGGTGTTATCACAACTTGGCAGGAATGCATCTATTCCCTCTGGTGGCTGGGAGGAGAACACTTCCGGCTGATATGTTTGATGACTCCCATATCACACAAGAAAAAACTTGAAGAGCAGAATGTTAAGTAACTTCGTACTTGAAACCAAAGCCACAATTTCCCCCTCCAGGTCTCCTAGATATGACTATTCCTTTTACTTACACAAAGGAATAGAGAAAAGAATGGAAAGGAATAGGGGGATATGTTGAGTATTAGAGTGGTGGATTGGAAAGTACACTAACTAGGAGGAAGGAGACGTTTGTTCCAATCCTCCTTCACACGCTAAATGTCTGTTTACAAATTGATGCCTCCAGTCCTCGCCTGTAAAATGAAGTATTTGGACCAACTGCTAGAGTGGTTTAAAATTCTCTATCTAAAATAGCAAGAGCTACAAGCATTTAGTAAGTGCTTATAATCTATAGTAAGCACATTACATTTACAGTTTTAATATTTATAACAACTCTCTAAGATAGAGTAATATTGGTATTGTCCCCATTTTACAGATGGAGAAACTAGAATATAAAAATAATAAGCAATGGCCCCACTTAAGAAAGAGCTACAGCTGGAATCTACAGGTGGTCTGGCTTCAGAGCTGGTAAAAATGTATTTTTCTGCCTATGGGTATATCAGAAATTGACCTTGAAAACCAGGAGAGACAAGGATCAGGACACATTTAAGACTTGCATTACTATTGGGATCTGGGTTTAGTAAGGTTACTCCATTGTCTGAAATAGCTACATCTCTCCCTTTCTGTTATTTCCACTCTTTTTCCTTCTTTCCCAGAAGGTTGTTTTGTGCATTGTGAGCATAAAGCTCTGCACCATGATGGAAGTGGGCCCTGCCCTGTGAAGACAGAAAGAGGTGAACGTGGGCCCCTGTGTACCTGTTCTCTCATGATGCTTTATTAAAAGATAAGTAAAAGGGCAATGCAGAGCAGGAAAAGGAGATTGATGACACAGAAACAAATTCAGCGGGCTCGGGAAAGCATATTTGATTTTGTTTGAGACATACAATGCTATTAACTCTTCCTCGTGTAAGACTGATGAAACTTCTTTCTTGGTAGAGAGATAAGATTTATATTCTAAGGATAATTACTGTGGAGTTTGAGGAGCTTATGTTTATGCTCAAATTTTTTTTTTTTTAAATAATTCTTCTCATATTGGGCCTTTCTTCTGAAGCTGAGTGTTAAGAGCTTACACAGGATTTCAAGTAGGCAAAAGGATTGAAGGGTAAATGGGTTGGGGGGGCTAAGTACTTTTTCATTAAGGTAGTGATAGTAGAAAGAGACAAACACCACCATATCTAGGGCTCTCCCACTGTGTCCTTACCCTTCTTTTTTATAACGATAGTGGTATCAGAAAGAGAGAAAACGGCAGGCTCTAAACAACCGGTAATTACCTGCAAAACCAAGTCACTCACTCAGGGTGACTGTCTGTAGTTGTGACTATCTGCTTTGCACAAAGGGCAACAGGGTGAATGGGAGCTAACATGTAACCTTTTGCTCCATTTATCAACCAAATACAATGGCCTGAGTCAACATTTACCAGGAAAATGAAACCAGAAAGACAACAAAGAGCTTAATTCACTCAACATATATACATTGGGTACCTACTACGTGCCTAATGATGTAGTAGGTCCTGGGGTTTCATCAGTTTGAAAAAGTCAAAGTCCCTGTTCTCATGCAACTGCTATATTCAAGCTGTGCTGTGTAAAGGGCACACACTGACTGCGTGTGGTAGTTTAAATTAGTTAAACTGTGTTTCAAGTGCTCAATCACCATGCATGGTTCACATCGGACGTCACTGATATGGAACATTTGCATCATTGCAGAAAGTTCTGTTAGAGAGCATTTTCTAGTGGTTCAAGACTAAACAAAATAAGGAAACATATAGTGCATTAAGAGTTGATATGCTATGAATAAAATTAAAGTAGAGAAAGAATCAGATTATTCTGGGAGAAGTGAGACTTGCAATTTTAGAAAAAGATGATCAGAGACAGCTTCACTCAGAAATGACATTTGCATGAAGACTCGAGAGTGATGGGGGAGCAAACTGTGAGACCCTTGTAGGGAAGTGCTTTCGGGGTGTGAGAACAGACAGGGCAAAGGCCCTGAGACGGGTTCCTGGCATGCAGAAGGAACAGGAGGCAAATATGACTGAGACGGAGTTTTCCAGGGAGAAGGAAGGGAGAAGTGGTGAGGCGCGGTTGTATTCTGATTTATTGTAAAGGTAAGAGAGTTAGAATTGCTGACAGACTAAATCTGGAATAAAAGAGGGGTGGAAGTGGAGGATACAGGCGAAGTCCAAGGTCTCGGGTCTAGACACCAGATAGAGAGCAGGTGAGGTTAGCTGCAATGGGGAAAGTTGTGGGAGCAGGTTTGAGACGATGATTAGGTGCTTCTCTCTGGACACGTTTAGATATGAAATATTTTTTAGACATCTGAGTATAGGTGTCCAGAAGGCAATGGGGTAGACGTGTTTTTAGTTCAGGGTAGAAGTTAGAGCTAAGGCTATAACTATTGTTATCTGTATGTAGATGGTATTTAAAGCCACGTGCTCAGATGTGATCACCTGGGGGACAAGTGTGGCTAGAAATCTAAAGACTGAGACTTGGGCCACTCTGACATTGTGACCTCAGAGTCAGAAGGAGGAGCCGATGACCAGTGGTTGATTTTCACCAGTAGAACGTGATGTCCCCAATCGCAGCAAGTGGTTCAAAGAGGAGCGTGCATAAGCAGCTGTATCAAATGCTGATGGGGTCAGATAAAAATTGGCCATTAAATTAAGTAACACAGAGGCCACTGCTGGCATTGTCAATGAAGGATTCGATGGGTTAAAAGCCCGATTAGAGGAGAGAATTGCAGGAGAGGAATTGAAGACCGTATGTACAAACTACATATCTTGTGAGGAATTTTGCTTTGAAGGAGATCAGATAAGTAGAGCAGTAGGTAGAGAGAAGGGAGTGAGTTGTTAAAAAAAAAAAAAGAATATTAGTAAAATAACAGCACGTCTAGTACAAAGCAAAAAATGACTGCTGTTGTAGAGAGAGGAGAATCAATTTCTGGAGAAATGTCCTTGAATTTAAGAAGGGAAGGAGACCTGGTGCCCAAACGGAAGGCTTAGACTGAGGTACGTGGACAGTTGATCCATAGTAACAGTAGGAAAAGCAGAGCCCATGGTCCAGATTCTGGCAGGTATGGATGCAGGAGTAGGAGACGTATGAAGCATGCTTCTGACTGACTTCTTCCTCAGTGAAACACAAGCCAAGGTTATTGCTGAGAATGAGAATGGAGAGGAGATTTGGGAGGTTTGCAAACCAAAGAGAAGATGCCACATGATTAGCTAGGAGAGTGCGAAAGGGAGAAGATCTGCTAGGAGAAAATGGCACGAAGCAACTTTAAGGGCCCACGTACGGTTCATGGACATCGCTTCAAAGTGAGATAGCTCAGCATAACTGTGTCGTTTTCACCAGCCACATTGAGCAATAGAGTTGAAACAGGACTGAATTAGAGAGAAAGAGGCAAAGAAGAGATTATCTGATGTACTATGAATTTTAAACTAGTTAAAGGAGGGAAGTGAGAAAATAAGGCCTATAAGAGAAATGAAAAACGATTAGGATCAATGAACTGCAGATCCCAAAATTATTGCAGTTGCAGTAGTAGTGGAGTACATACGAGAGGGGCTGCTTGGAATTGACATTATGGGAGGGTGCTGGTTGAAGGGGCCAAGGCATGATCAAGAGAGGGAGGCACTAAATCTTATTCTAAAGATCAATGCACAAAGGGAGTGACTACATTTTTGTTAGGTCAGCGCACACTATGTCCGAGTTACACTGTTATTTCTTTATGACAGGAGAAAATTGTGATAAGATCAAATCAGTTGATGCTTAAATGTAAAAATAAAATAAATAATAGGGTAGCCCATTCCCCTCAGAAAGCATCAGATGATCTTTTTGGTCTATTTTCTTGTATAGCTAGACAGTGCAGTGTTGGAGTTTGCATTCGAGCAGGATCTTAAGCTTCTTGCTTCACCCGATTTCCAAGAGTTTCCTATATGACGACTTCAAATACAAGTCCAGTAACAATCAGCATTATTTGATTATGCTTAGCCACTTTCTTTTTGAATATACAGAGGGTGCCAAAAATGTATACACATTTTAAGAAAGAAAAAAACTATTAAAATCATGCTGATCGTAACCACTTTGAGCACCTTTGTAATTGTAGAAGTAAAATGTGACTTGTATTCATCTTTTGTTATGGGTCTATATTTAGTTTTACAATTTTAATACAGCTTTTCTATCTTAAAATGTGTATACATTATTTTTGTCACCCTCTGTGTTTCCAAAAGAGAAGAATGTCAGTGTCCTGGGTGTGGATTCTGGAATACGTGACTCCACAACCATAAAGAAACAATCGATCCATTTGTATAATCATCTACTAAAACTAAAAAAGCTAAAAAGAAAAAATAAAATAAAATAAAAAAAAAGAAAAGAAAAAGAAAAGAAAGAAAGAAAAGAAAGAAAAGAGCAGGTCCATGGTCCATGTTTTGTTAATGCAAAAGGGGAAAAATTCAAGAAGATACACTTCCTAACATGTAGGACATTCTAAGTGTAATTTGTGAAAGAAGGAAATAATTGATGAGATACAATCAGTTGATGCTTAAATTTAAAGTTTATTTTCTGTTAATCTTATCTGTATTTCCCAAAAAGGAAAATATTTACATTTATTCTTGAGACATAAATGTGGAAATATTTCTGCCTACTGATTTGAAGATTTATTGGCAGTCAATGAAAAAAAAAATAGAAAGTGGACAATTGCTTTATTTTAAGACCTAAGAAAAATGTGTACATTTTCTCCAACTTTAAAAAGACTTTGATAAAACACTCAATTTCATCTGGCAGGATTCCTTCACCAGTACCTTTAAAAGTACAAGGTAGAAACTTATCTTCATTAAGTGCCACTGAATGTCTGGCACCACATAACTAACCAGAGAATTGGTAGCTTAGGGTCCATGGGATGCCTCAAGTTCAAAGGGAATAGAGACATCCTGTTTGGTGTTGTATTTCACTCATGCTGTTAAAACTGCCCAGACCCCCTTAAATGTTTTCTTTTTCATTCTTGAGCATGATCTTTGTTCCTCGAGAATAACACAAAACATAATAAAACTCAATGTCAGACCAAATAATTTTCATAATGTGTCACAAGATTTTATTTTTCGGTATAAAGGTCTTCTTTCCTATTATAAAATAAGTCATTTTGTTAATGATGGTGAAAAATGGGTCACACTCCATTCCTGAGGACCTGTGTGTAGCTTGTTAGAAAAGAAAGAACATTGCTTTAGAATTACCAGTTCTGACCTAACACCTTAAAAGTGCAAATTCTATTATTGAAACTTTTAGTACAAAGGATGTCTATTAAGGAACAATGAAGGGAGATAAATTAAGCTCTAACTTGTCCATTGACGAAAATTCATTCTCAATTCCCGAGACCATAAACATGAACAAAATAATATAAGGTATTTTAAACTACCTCTGCATTCAATGGCATTCTAAATGATTTAGTAACGTGTTCATTCAACCCAGAAAATACAGATACTAATTTTTTTTTCTAATATAAAATCATGACCTGTTACTTCCTTGAATGTCTCAAAGCTTATTTTCACTAACATTTCCTTTTAAAAATTTTTAAATCATGGAAAAAATGCTAGCTGACCAAAATCTAGTCTGACTAAAGTTTTTAGAAATGGCTTAGTGATATTTTTCTACATACTAATTTATAACAGAGGGTGATATGAGTATGAAAATATAAGTCCTGTACATCAGATGCATAATCGAAGCTTGGCTGCCATTTGTGGAAAAATTAATTAAACCCCTCAAATGATCACTTATTGAATAATTTCTGAAACCTAAACAATGCTTAAAGACAAGAGAGAATTCATGTTTTGTCAAATCTCTAGGACTTTAAATGTTTCTCTTTGTTTTCTTAGAATGTATATATACATATATAAACAGATAAATTAAAAATCATGACTCCTAAAGTCCAGTGCTAAATTACCACAAATTGCTTAAAGGAAACTGGGTAGGTGCTTCTGGTACCTTCATTGCATAATATCAGATGATCAAAGTTGTAGTTCACATTCAATTTTACCATATTCTACTGGAGAATATCTGGGTAAGCTGCTTGATTTGGCAACCAAAATGAAGGAATGGTGGGCTATAATTCTACATATAAAATTTTTGATAATTTTCCTTTTTAAAATTTTATTTGCAATTTGTTACATATGTTAAATTGGTATGCTTAGATTTTAGTAGTGATTATAAGACAAAAGTTATTTTTTCCCCATCCACGTATTCTTTTACATTTTGGTTGTTGTTTTTTATAACATTTTGTCCTCATTCCAGCTAAGGGCCTTTGCCACCTCTGAAAAATGGCATGGATCTAATGCTATTAAAAGACGGTGTCCTTTTGTGGTCTTTCTAGATTGCTGCTTTCTACTGTGGTTTTTAAAATATCTTTTATGAATGTTTCAATCTCTTCAAGAATAAAGAAGGATAATAATAGCATGTAAATTTTTGTTTGTATAGACAATAGCAAAACGTATTTTGTATATGTAAAAAAGTCACCTCTTCTGGAGCCTCTGCTGCTGTATTAGTCTACTGTACTTTCAAAGCACTATTTTAGACATTTTTCAGTGGAACTAGTTCTTAATTGAATTTGTTGACTCATTTGTTTCATTTAAAACCATGCATTAAGTCTTCAAAATACAACAAATATTCATGGTCTATTAAGAGAGACATGTATACAATTATGGCAATATACATATAAAAATTTAACCTATGAGAACACAGACGAGGAAGGAGATCAGTTTACCTGGTTGAGGAAAGACCTTGATGACAAGGTAACTTAAGTATGGCATGAAATGTTGAGTGGTACTTGGCCAAATGGAACAGACAGCTAAAGAACTTTCACATAAATGAAAAAAACCCTAGAAGTACAGCATACTTTCATGAAAATAATGAGTGGCCTCATGCAGCTATTGTTTGGAGTATGTAAAGGAGAGTGATTTAAAAAATGCATTATCTCTAAGTGAGTTTCCTGTGACCACAAAACACAGTGAGTTTTGGTAAGCAATGCTGGGGGAGACAGCGTGTCATTTTGTTAGGTTACAAACTTACAGAAAGGTTGTGTGCCTCCTCATAGGAGTGTATGTATACACTTATGTATGTATGTGTGTATATAGTGTACACACACACACACTCATACCCACATCCATGCATCTATATATACATGCATGCATACACACATACCTTATCTATTTTTCCATCCATCCATCCATCCATCCATCCATTATCATTCCACCTATGTTGGAATTCACTTTCACAAAATTTGAATGAAAAGACGACTAATACTTTTTCCTGGCTTAAAAAAAAAAATCTGACTTAGTTGATTGGTATGACAAAGAGGACTATTATTGCCAATTACATTGACTGGTGGACAGTTTCCATAAATTGAATAAGCTGGATCAAAAAGTCTGTTATTTTGAGTAAATATTTTAAAGCACTTACACAATATGCTTAAAATATATCCTTTAAAAATACTACGTCATTAAAATATTAGACATCCCCTTAAAATATGCAAGAAAGTAGCTAGCTTTTCAAATTTTGTTAAGATTATACTACCAAAAAAGTATGAACATTGCTGAATTAGAAAGTTACTGCATAGCGAATGTTTCCAAAGTATGGACGTAGGTTTTGGAATCTCCACTAAGCTAGCTCTTATTAGTGAGAAATCATGTTTTAATCTTAGGATATATTTGCTATGGTTTCACTAATTGAAAACATAACTTTTGGATGAGTTTTAGACTGTTCTCTCTCAGAATCAAAATGCTAATTCAATGTCCCATCAATAGAGGGCACTTTTTTTTCTGTGTTTAGATTTGAACTGAGCTCTTATGTGGTAAATTGCAATCAGTATGATTGAGGTAACTCACTGCTGGGCATTAGTACTGGCATTGCTTTTTCTGAAAGTTAATTACTCTTTCTACAGCTGAACATAAACTTGATTTGTTGTATTATTATTACTGAGATTCATGAAGAATCTGACAGGCTAGGTTAGTATATGTTAAACATATTGATAAGGGAACAGTCATCCATTATTAGTAGGTTTTAATTAACTTTGTATTGATTCAATAAACCACATTTAAAAATTTTTATAACCTCCGGAATATAGAAATTTTAATTGTTTTAGCCCACAATTAAAATTAATAGTATTTTAATTATTCTTTTAGAAGACATGGTGGTCAACCCAATTTACAAAATAATATGAATAAAATAGGTTAATAATGTTTAAAGTCAATGTATGAGCTTTGAATTATTCAATGTAATAATTGTCATCTACCAAGCAGTGTGGTTAAAGGCAGATATCCACATTAATCATATCTAATGCGTAATAAGCTACACACTCTCCAGGACCTGGCATATAAAAAAGTTTTTATATTGGGTTTGAAAATATTATCAGAAAATTTCAAGTTTCTATGTCTTATTTCCAGATCTTAAAAATTGAGAATGTTTTTTGTGTTTTTTGAAATGAAGTATTCTTTAACACCGCTGATAGTACACACAACTATTTGAAAAATGACAGAGGGGGTATTCCTCTGTATATGGGTCTCAAGCAGGGAGTTTGGCTAATTAAAAAAAAAAAATGGTCACATAATACACTCAAAAGAAAACAAAGAATTCCAGCAGCACAGCATACCATTCCAGAGTTGTTTTTTTTTTCCCTGCACAAAGGATGAATGAGTTTTATGAATACATACTTTAGTTTTATTTTAATTGTGACAATCTTACTTTTAGTCTACAAAGAACAACTTAAAATCCCCCCCCCCCCACACACACACACCCTACACACGCTATCATTATTTAGAGAGGCTAAGGTACATAAACTTAAAATATGTATTATTAGGGTTGGGAAAGCTCTACAGTGCTGACACCAGTAAACATGGAATGTACTTGATCCTGGGATGGTGTGAAAACTATGACTTAGCAGATTCAAGAACAGATGGCCCCTGTTCACCCCATGTGGCTAAACACACAACTGCCCAACCTCAGAGACGCCTTACCTTTGCCCTGTCTGTCCCTTCTAGGCCGGTTCTCTTAGATTAAGGGTTACTGCCTTCTTGGCCTTCCCTGCAATCAGCTTTTGAAGTCCATGGCCAAGAAGGCAGCGTGAGACACCATTATGAGAGAGGTGTTTGCTTAAAGACATAGTCTGAACACGATCTCATGGACCCCTTGATGGTCTAGCAGGGAACCACAAACTCCGGCCAATACCTTTTAATCCCCTGAGGATTCAGAACTGCCCACCATAAAAACATAATGGGCTATTTATCTGAGCAGCCAGAAGATAACATCTTAAAGTTACAATCTGGGTTACAGACTGGTGACATGAAGCAATAAGAAACTCAAATACCTCCCTTGCCCTGGGAAAAACAACATGTGAACAACTCAGGGAATAGATACCACTGATGCTCCTTTCTCATGCTAATGAGAGTCACAATTTTCCCAACATTTTTCTGTTAAATAAATTGAATATACTTGGGAAGAAATGGATGGACCCTGCCCCTTACTCCATTTGCACGCTTTATACTATTTTTGAAGTTTGGGACTATGTTAGGAAATATTCCCACTGGCACAATCAAGTGAATTTTTGTGGCACATTATGACTTCTTTTCAAAGATGGCTTAAATTCTGTGACATTAATCATGATTGTCTAATAAAATACTACAGAGATTCCCAACAAGATACTTTATTCCCAGGGCTCCCATACTGCAAGAGATCAGACTCCCATTAGTGTGTGTGTGTGTGTGTGTGTGTGCGCGCGCGCATGTGTTGTGCGCACGTGCATGTGTACGTGTGTGTGTATGTGTGTGTATGTGTGTGTGAAAAGAATATATTTCTCCTGTGATGCTTTGATTCTCTGCTGGGGCAAAATCAAAGTTAAAATATCTCAAAGTTAAAAAATCCTCCTTCTCCAAAGGCCTGTTATTTGTCTGCATTGCTGACATTAGGAAAAAGCTAGACTTGATATTTAAACTATGTCTATTGAACACGTACTATAGTGGAGATTCCACAACCATTTGTTTCTAGTGAGCCTGTTTGTTATTATCAGACAACTGGGAGAATCCCATGCCTGTAGGGGATTTTTCCCCCCTCAAATAAATGAATCTCTGTGATTATGGACAGTGATCAAATTAACCACTTAGTTGCTAGACTTCTCCTCATTGGCTATTATGGTATTTTGACATATATAAATATGACCATTAACCAACTTGAACTACTTCAACTATTTCTTATTCACTAGGTTTGTTTTCATAATTAAGCCTATTTAATCTTAAAAATAGGCTCCATATGTCAGTCTAATGTGTTTAATCTAATCTATTTATCCGCAGACCTATATATATTTCTAATCTTCAATATTTAACAAATAGCTTTCATTTTCATTTCTCCCAGAGGAAAGTCACATTATTTTACATCAGATTCAACTTAATCACAAGCTTTGTCTAGTCTTATCTACTTTGTTTTCTTCTAGCTTTTCAATAACCCTGTAAAATGGCAGAGGAAAGTTACATCCAAAATGGCTCTGAAATGTGTAAAAATAGCTTGTCACAACTGTGTAGTGCTATTCAATAAAGCTACCCTCATGGGCAACTGCCTCTAAGAGTCCGAAACCTCTGAACTAATCTCAAAGAGAACACACTCCATTCCAAACAGTATTCCTTAAGGATGACTGAAAAGTGAAATGTCTGCCCTCCTTGGGAATGTGAAGTAATGCTGCTTTCTCTTACAACTTGAAATGTTTTATTGGCTTTAAGAATTTGTTTAATCAAATCCTAGTGAAGGTCCTTCTCACTCCTGGGGCTCTTTAGTAAAATATGGATTAGGGCAAAGCCTTCTAATGTGTCCTTAGGAGAGTCATCATGGTGAGATCCATGGAGAGGTGGGGGGAAGTGAACAGTCTTCAGAAAACAGCTTTTAGCCAAAAAGAAGGAGAAAAATGAGGCTTTGGCAGGAAAATCTCCCTGTGTTTGAAACAAAACTATGAAAGAAAAGTATGTCAGTAAAAAAAGATTTCCCCAAAGGTTCGTTTGGAATAGAATTTTCAATATAATGAAGATAAAGCACTTTCTGAGAACCCCCTCTAACAATATTTCATTCCTAATAGAATTGCGTGTGAGTGACTGAAACAATTGACAAGGGCAGGGAGCATACTTGATTGCATAAATTGCATCACTGAAATAAATAAAAATATACTTACCTCAGTTAGACATCTTATTGGATTTCCTAGAATATAATTATTTTGCTAAGTAATCAAATTAGCACGTAAACAAAAGAGGAACACTTTTAATTTTAGTACTCGAGGAATAGAAAATGTTAGGAGAAAGAAATTTCACATTATTTAAAAGTGAAACATTTCTCTACCCTAAATGTATAAGCTTTCTGAATCCAGGACTCTCACTGATCTCATTTCTTGGACGGTTTTCTAACAAGTATGATTATCTATAGGAAGAATACTTATTTTCGTATGGTATTATAGAGCTAAGGGTTGAACAAAACAAATTGTGCAGAGATATCCCCTGCTTTGTAGGAAAGGGAACTCTGAATAATAAAGCACAATACAAAGTTGTTCAGAGGGAAATTAGCAATTATATCTAGCCATGTTCATGCTTTGAAATATGACGCAAATTTTAGCCTGGTGGTTAATTACAGCAAGAAATGTGGAGCAAGGCAAACCTAGATTTTGGTCTGGACCTGGACTTTTGTAAGCTACATGACTTTAGGCCAGTTGTTAATCTCCCTAAACCTCAGTTTCCTCAGTTACAAAACAGACATAACAGCTATACTTTACTCATAGTTCAGGTAAAATAGTTGCATGGTGCCCAAGCGATGGTAAGTGTTAGACCAAAATTACTTAATAGGTGATAATCCTCTCAAGCTTTAATTCATTTTCATCTCTCTTGACTTCTTTATTATATATTCTTCCTCCTGCCATTCTTTCAAATATCTTCAGTGGAATTTCCTCTCTTCCACTTTCTGAGGACATCCATAGGGTTTCTGTTTTTAACTTGCTTAATTTTCTCTTTTAACATGATCTCACTGACTGCCAGTATTTGATCATGAAAAGAGTGAGTTTTCATATCCTTGCAGAAAATGTTGTTTTCCTGTCCTCCTTGCCAGCTATTTACTCTCATGTCTTCAGTCATCTTTCTGTCAACTATTCTCATCTGTCCTCCTACATCTTATACTAAAATAGAGCGTCTATTCTGTTCTGACGGTCTCCTCTCCCTTTTCTTGTCAGTCACCATTAGTCGAGAATGTACCATTTGGCTCACACTGGTTTGGGATCTTTGTAGTTGTGCATGCTGTTCCCTCTCGCTATTTTAGAAATCTGGAGTCACTTTAATGGTTCAAGTGGAATTGGAGCCAGATACCTCATATTCTGCTCACCTCCACATGACCTTTACACAACTGGCAAAAGATCTAGAATCAGAATAATGCTGGCGACGAGATTCTGCTGAATGTCTGAAGCTGCAATACTCATAATTACAATAGGCACAATTCCTATCTTTCCAAAAACACCCAACAGTTGGCACAAGTACAAGCTTTCAAGTGCCTTGGATGAAAAATAGAATTTTCCCTATTTCTTTAAAATAGATAAAGGTTATTTTACTTGAGTCAGAAGTAGAAATTTACTTCAATAGTAAGGTTTCTTTTCTATGTCACATATCCGTACAATGGAAGTAGAAGATAATTACAAAAGACACACTGTTCTTCACACTCGCAATATATTAGAAAAGGAGAACTAGCCAATATAGCTAACAAGGCCCAGAATTCACAGGATAGCCATGGTGATTAGGGTACCACTCTGCCCCTGTGGTGATAAACTAACATATGAGATGGTCTCAGCCCTCATATTAGTTTTCTAAGGCTGCCATAACAAAATAGCACAGGCTTAAACAACAGGCATCTATGTTCTTCTAGTTGTGGAAGCTAAAAGTCCCAGATGAAGGAATGGGCAGGTTTGGTTGCGTGTGATGCCTCTCTGTGGCTTGCAGATGTTGCCTCTCTTCTAAGAATATCATTCATGTTAGATTAAAGTCCCACCTAATGGCATCATTTTAATTTAATCACCTTTTTAAAGAGCTTCTCTCCAAATATGGTTACATTCAACCTGTGAACTTGGAAGGGGAAAAAATTCAGCCCAACCTAGCCCTCTTGGACTGTATTTGGAAGATACAGGACTGTAACATGTATTTGGAAGAATAAGATTTGTGTCGCAGGAATGCATTTGCTCTAAAACCCTCATATTGATAAAATACTGCAGTAGTTTATTTTTCTAAATCAAATTTGATCTGGCTCTGAGTTTCCCAATTGCTATATGTTCAGCAGATAATGGGGAAGCCTCTAATGATGCCAAAGTCATGCTGAGACTTGCGAGGGTGGAGGAGTGTTGCATAGTTACAACATCTTGGAGGAGGCTGTAACTTTCAGACCGTCACAGTTGCTGTTGTCCACTAGGCTCTTGCAATCCATTTGAAGACAAGTACTTTCACTCACTCTGTGCCAAGCAAGGGTGCAGGCGCGTGTTTGGTTCTCCTTTGGCTCCCAATTTCACAAGCTCATGGTGTTCTGTTGCTGTCAAAATGTCTATCAACACTCACTTCACTTGTTGAAAAAAAAAATGTTAAGAAAGGTAAACCTCCCTGTCATTTCTAGATCCCAGTCTTTCATTTAGGGAGTTTTAAACACAAGCATTATTCTCTCTCTACCCCTCTCCATCAACTCTCCAGACCGCTGTGTGCCCTAGGAGACCAACCTCTGCAGTCTGCAGCACCAGGCTGCCTTGATTCTAGATGAGTGTGGCCAATGGGGGTACTGGCCAGAGATCAGAGGGCAGGAAGAACGATACTGGAGTTTATTCTCCAAAACCTCCTCCTCCTCATCCTCCCACCTGGCCTTGGGCAAGGGCTACATTCTCCTACCCAAGACCACATCTTCTGTCGGTGGGCCTTTTCCCCAGAACTACTGGTCACCTCGCTTCTTCTCGTTGCCCCTCAGAACTAAAGGTTGCAATGACTTCCCACTGCTATAAGTATTGTTTGGATCTCAGTAACAAGTCCCTTTATTAAACTCTCTTTTCATATTCTTTGAGGTACGATCTGTTTCCTGCTGGAACCCTAAGTAATGTTACTGGGGATGGATTTGTGAGAATGAGAAAGATAAATTCATTATCCTTATCCAGCTTACTTTCTGGAAGTGACGAGGGTGTGGGAGCCAGACAATTAGCAAATAAACAATTAAACATGAATAATATTAGTAGCATTAAGTATTAAAGGAAAATAAGATGATGTTACAGAGTGACATGATAACTAATTTAGATTTGGGATTCTCCCTTCCATCTCATGAAACCACACCTGGAACTGGGGCAGTTTCTCTCCCTTTAACACAAGCTCCACTCTTCGTTTCCCTCTCCCTCTGTAATGATTTATATTAAGTGATCTTAATAGGGCTGGACTTCCAAACAAAGTCTGGATTGTCTTCTGTTATCTGGCAGTGTCTCTTTTCCTCTGAACCACAAAGTAGCCTCTGAAGACCAAATAACCTAGCACTCAGAACCCAAACGCCTGGCATTTCTCTGTAAAATAGGAGAGGGTGTGTTTTTTTGTGTGTTGGGGAGCGGGGAGAAAATTTCTCCATATTCTCAAAAAGAAGAGGTGCAAATTAACATATCAATAGATTGTTTTCCATATACATATGCAAGAAAATTTAAACTATTAATAGGATATCTAAACTGTACTGACTTTCATTTTTATCATCTATATTTGGATTTATTCCAGTGCTAAAATTCTATGAGTTTATGGTTTTTGTGTGAAAACGAGTGACTAAAATACATGTTCTAAGCTTTTAGATCACTTCAAGTCATGATGGTAAAAAAGGGGGCAGGTTTTGTGAAGAACTGACATTTCAAGAGATTCCATGTGCTGTTAGCAAACTCCCTTTACTATGATGTTTGCCCTCTTCTGCATAAAACTCTTCATGTTTCGTGGAACAACCTCAAATCCTCTGCTTTTTCTTTCTGTGTAACTTGCTCAGTGTACTCTCTGTCCTCGAAGCCCTTCCTCCTACTTTCGCTGGCCAAATTGTACTGATCCTGCAGCTCTGGCGTAAATATCCTCTCCTCCTTGAAGATCCAGCTTCCTGACTTCCCAGCTGGAAGTACTCCCTCTTGTGAACCACTCATGACACTCGCTGTTGGAATCTCTTGCTCATCCCTCTGTCTCTGTACTTTTGTAATCTGTGATCTTGCTTTATGTCTCTTACTGGCCTACAGGCACTTGGGTGTTTAATACAGCATCTTAGATTAGAATGACATACACTAAGTCTACCTTGTCCCTTACTAGCTAGATAAGATATATTCGAAGCTCCCCAAGATTATGAAGTGTCCAGGCTTGAGATGGTGACAATATGGGGATATTTATAGTTTCATGGACGTCTTATCATTTTTAAACTCTGAAAAACATGAATTTTGGATCAGTGAATACCAGAACTTTTCTCCTAGAGATGAGACAGTTTGAGGGTAAACCTGGGGAAAGAGAGAACACAAAACGAAGGAAGATTCCTCTATACTCTTCACATCAGGAGCATTCTTGTATGAAAAGTAGAAACCAACCCCATGTGCCTCCAAAAGCCTAGAAATCACAAGCAGGTTCTATGAAAACAAGCTCCAATTAAAACCAAATGGTCCCACGGATGGAGATTCCATCCTGTACGATAGAGTACTATTTAGAACATGGAAAGGTGAATATTTTTTTCTTCATAATTTTGTTTGAATGGGAAAAAAATGAGTTTAAGGGAGAGGAGGGAGGAAGGAGATTCTCACACAAAGCACTAGAATACTCTGATTTGAAAAATGTTTTCCAAGTAAAATATTAAATTCTCAGATTAACTTTCTATTAGGTTAGTCTCTAGGTTAGTCTCTATTACGTTTGTCTTTAGGTTAGGTATAAAGGGAATTTTAAATTACTTAATTCTTAAGTGATGAAGTTTTATCTAGAAACGTTTTTAAGGAGAGGGCACATCATAAGATTGTATGATGCATATCAAGATTGTGATGAGAATAAGGGGGATCAAATATATGGTGATGGAAGGAGAACTGACTCTGGGTGGTGAACACACAATGGGATTTATAGATGATGTAATAGAGAATTGTTCACCTGAAATTATGTAATTTCATTAACAATTGTCACTACAGGCAGAATTTGACTACAGGTGGATTTCAAGCACAGCCTTGAAAAACAAAGTAGAATCCAGCAATGATGTCATTGTGTCCCATGTCATTATGGGAAGGGCCACAGACTTTTGGAGAAGGGAGGACCAGTGATCCTCAGTGTCATGTAGCCCAGTGAAGTGGAATCACATAATCCTGGAAAGAAAACAAAATGCACCAAAGGGCAACATGCATAGTGCATGAGGCTTTCTTACAATTTACCTTACTCTTGGTAGTATAGTGACATATTGGTAGAATAGTGGTTATCTTGAAAGTAGTAGATTATCTTGAATGTAGGGTCACCATCATCCAGGTGCAAAAGAATCTTGAAAGTGAAGGTTAAAGGTGACTTCCATAGAATTGGTTCTGACCAAATTTATACCTATAGCTCACAGTCATAGTATATTTTATGACGTATACATAGTATGTACACATAGTCTATTTTAGATATTTTTACAATATAATACACTATCAAGGATAACGTATTTTATTCTAAAGGAAAGGTAGATTTTATACTGCCTATTAACATATAGAAGAAATAAACTTTATATGGAACCCATTTTTAAATGTTGCATAGAATATTTAATACTTTGCAATGTATGTACATGTTGAAAAAGGTTAATGTTCTCGGAGTAAGCACAATATAAATACCAAGAGCCACACCAATTACACTGCTTTTACTTAGTGCTTAATATTTTTTTTTTTTTATTGAATACACTGGTAGGACTTTAGAATTAAGTATATTTAGATCCAACACAATAGCTGAGGTGATCCTTGGGAAGTTATTTCTATTTTCAGTTTTCCCGTCCAAGAAAATGGACAAATACCTATAGTCTTAGGTCATTATGAGAATTAAATGAGATAATGTTTTTTAAACTTTTTGAAAACTAGAAAAGTATTTGATAAGTGGGAGCAAGTATTCTTATTATGGGGTTTACTTCTTTATCAATAGGTAAGAAACATAAAAACATGTTATGCGTAAAATTAACATTTTCACTGAAAATCAGTCGAATTCAGTGGTTTTCAACTGGAGATGATTTGGTACTCCAGGGGATATTTGGCCATGTCTGGAGACATTGTAGTTGTCACAAATGGACAGTACTATTAGCATCTAGTGTGGGGAGTCCAAGGTTATTGCTTGACATCCTACAAGGCACTGGACAGATTCCTATAATAAACCATTATCTGATCCAAATGTCAGTAGTGTGGAGGTTGAGGAATATTGGTATGATTTAAAAATTGAATTAAAAACTTGTCCCATTACTTGTAATGATTCTTATAAAAATTAGAGTAATCTTCTTGCTGGAATTATGATAAAACAAATTTGTTTTGAACTGAGGAAGGCCTGAGATTTAGATATTTCAGTTTCACCAGGGATATGCTCATGTTCCCTAAAAATGATGTCATAGCAGAGCTTAGGTAAAATGTTTAGATTAATATTCGCATCCTTTCACTGCATATAACACTAAGTTTAAGTGTTAGAAAACTACCTAAAGAGAAACTTTCAGTGAAAAAGTTCTATTTAGTTGTAGCACATAGAAATTAATATTTTCTCTGCTTAAAAATGTTCTATTTCTCTTCTGGCCTTTAGGGGAATCTAGCATTTTTGAGAACTAGACCAAAAGCTATACAAGTGTATATAAATAATCCAATTTTTTCAACACATGGCTAATTTCCATGGTCAAACTTTCTCCAGTTCTTTTTCAAATCTCTTCCATATTCCTTCTGGAGAAAGAGGTCTTAATTTTCTATGTCTAAAAAATCTGTTTGCATTCAAGACAATCATTCATATCAGAATTTAAACTACTTGACACAGGAATGTTTTTCATTTGTAGATGGAGGCTGTTGTCAAAGTAGTATGGGAGGAAGGTTGGCAACCCATCTGATGATTATTTAATACTTAAGGGATTAGGCTACTTGATATACTTGGTCCCTCCCTTCTAGATACTTACAGTCCAAGATTCTAAGGTAATGACATAGCAATATATACTTTAGTCCCCCGCTCCTTTTTAAAAAAAGATATATGTACAATTTTCTTTCTGTTTCATTTGGACCACATGTACCTAATCCTGTGCCAGAAAATAAGAAGCATCTTATACTAACCTTCCTAATTACTATTGACATCACAGAGTATGTAAGGTTTTATTAAAACTTTAAGAGGTGATTCAGTAGATGTGAAAATGTAATTTTATTCTAGGCAGAAGAGATGTTAAAACCCTAGAAGCTGGGGATTTATAAAGGAAGTCAATACGTTGAATAGCAGTGAAAAGTTAAAGACTAGTCTGCAGTTAAGGAAGTATGAGGAGTTTCAGGCTATAGGCAAGTAGAAATAGTGTAGACACAGTGCACATACTCTAATTCTCCCCTTCAATCCTTTCCCTCACCAAAAAGATTGATAAAAATAAATTTCAGCTTTCAATTCTTACTTGAATTATCCAAAATAAAATATTAAGTGATTATTATAAATTGTTGCACTTAGGTAGCCCTGAGATTTAAGTATTTCAGGTATAAATTAGGTATAGATTGTAAATTAGTTCTTGGAAGAATTCAACTACGGAGGACAGTTAGTGGTATTCAGGTAAATATTTAAAAATTAAGTGCCCCAAATAAACAAACAAATAAATACTGTCGTATAATACTCCCTCCCACCTGGCCAATTTCAGCTACCAATGTGACGGCACTAAGATAAGTTGAGAAGAAATGTGCAAAAGCAAAGTATCATATAGTATTTCCACTATACCAATATAATAGATGTAAATAACCACGGAAGCATAAACAATAGCAAATATACTAAAATAATTAGGAAGTGTGGCTTTGAATGTTTGATAGCTTTGTATTTAATATGATTTTTAATTTGTAAGTTTATATATATTTAGTATTAATAATGGCTGTGCTTACACCTAGCTCACAAAATTCCTGAAAATTTAGCAGTGAGTTCTCACAAGTCAGTATGAGCTGACCACGGATGGGGGATAGTTCTTTCATCTTCCCACTTAACTCTGCTGTATGGAATTGGAACCTAATATAAAAGGTGATAATGTATTGAAGTCGATGAAGATGTACTGAAGGTCAACACATTGGATGAAAAATATAACTTTTGAAATTTTGACCATTAATAATATACAGAGAAGAAATCATGGAGTAGAAATAAAAGTGGAAAGAGGTAGAATAAAGTATAGCAGTATTTTGAAAGAATGTAAGTAGTAGAATACTTTATATGATAAAGCCAGTAAAAGGTTACGGAAGAAAATATAGAATGAGGAAAATGATTTTTAGGGACTGAGAATCTTTAAGTGAGTTCATATTTGTGTGTGGATTTTAAACAGGCTGTTGGGTTACATACTTCCTGTGTACCTTGTTCAAATAAGTACGTATGACCACTAACTGATAACATTAAATCAATTTGAGTGTGTTTGTGTGCATGTGTCTGTCTATCTGTGTGTGTTTTCAAATGTGGCATCCACCAGACCAGATTTGAAATGCAGTTTTTATTAAGGATCCTTGAAATCTTTGGTAAGGATCTTGATATTAGAGCATGAAAATGAAGTAGACGTTTTCTTTGGACTGCCTGAAATTTTAAGGTACATTTTTGTCTTTATGCCAAGAGAATTGGGTACTTTAAGAGCTAAACCCTATATGGCTATGGCTTTTATCAAAAAGGTTCCATTTAGTATATTGCTCTGGATTTTCCAATTCCTTTCTTGTCTTCAGAAAACCACAATAAACTATTTTTCAGTTGATTAAATAAAAGTAGAATCATTTTGGAGGATAGCTGAAGATTAAGCTTAAAGGGAAAAAAATTGCAAAAACGTATGTGCCACAATGAAGCTTTGAAAACGAAGCCCTGAAGAAATGAAAGAATGACAATTTGTAAATCAGGAGTCCAGAAGTTCTGTTTCATGATTATGTTGCAGTTTAATTTCTTTATATCTTTCTGCCATTGTTAAAAAAAAAAAAGGCAGCCAGAACTTCAAAGGGACCTCGCATGTGTTCCGAATCAGCGCTTCAGAGCTGATGTCTGACAGCCCAGAAATTAAAACGAAATAAATGTGCTGTTTAAACTCCCGATTTTTTCAACAACAACAACAACAAAATCACTTTTTCTGTATTACAGGATTTTGTTGTTGTTGTTGTTGTTGTGAACTTTAAAATTCTGTTCCCTTGGATATTTCCTCATTTACCAATTATGAGTCTGAACCTATGGAGTATGGCATTCCCAGGGACTTCAGAGGGAATTCAGACAACCAGAGGGGATGTCAAGGCTTCAGGAACAGCCTTTGTGACTTTTTCTTACATTAAAACAGATTCTCCCCTGAAAAAAAAAAAAAAAGAAAGAAAGAAAAAGAAAAAGAAAGCAAGCAAGAAAGACAAAGAACCATAGTTGTTAGGCCATGCCCAAACACCTGCATTTGACTGTTCTTGCATTTTCTTGGGATGATGGAAACAGACATCGCCAAAGAACAAAGAAAGGCTTGGGATGGTTTGTGTTTGAAAGTGCACTAGCGTGGATGTGAAATGTCAGTCACTAGCCAGAAATTTGGCAGTCATTTCTTGGAATGCTGAAGAGAATAGGGTTTGACCTGGTGAGCTGTTATGTGGGGATAGAGGTACGTCCTTCACCGAGGTAAAATCACAGATGCAAAGACACTTTCCATATCATCAACAATTTCTTAGTTTTACAGATGAGGAAGTGAGGACACTGCATCTGAGAGTGGCAACGTGGTTTGCTCAAAATAACACAGTAAAGAGATGTAGAATTTTGGTGAATTCTATCACGTGGCTAATGAAGTAGATATAGAACTGCTGGCCTTCGGAGACAACAGGCACATAAAACTTTGGGTTTAGGCACTGCTTTCTACCTGCCTATCAGAGCCATTACTCTCAAACCTATCCCCGCCTTCCTCGTTTAACTGAAATTAACAATCATCCAGAAAGTGTGGGCCAACAGCAGCCAAGAGCAAAAGCCTTCCCCGCCACATCTTCACTAAGCAAGTAGGACACCCTGGGAATATGCTAGATTTCATGGGCTTGGGTTCTTTCTCTCCCCTCCCACATGCCATCTCATAATCTGCACATCTGGCCTGCAGAGTATCCCAGAATGTTTATTTCCGGACCTTGAGAGGCTTTCCTGAGCATTGCTCGGGTAGACTCCGCATTTTTTTCCTGTTAAGTTACATTTTGAGAGTATATAGTGCCCAAATGAAGGAGACAGTGCACTTCAGTTTTCCCATTATCTTACAAATTCTGTGAGCATGTGTGATGGAGAGAAAAGAGTCGGTAAAGATGAATTGAAATGCTTTCAAAGTGTGCAAACATGAAATCCTTCTATAACCCTGGGGGAAGAGCAAAGAGAACCAGTGCCAAAGCTGTGATCTCCCTGACTAAAGTGTCACAATGTTTGCAGTCGGTGGTGACTAAGAACTCAGATTCAAGCATGGGCACTGCTCCGTCTGAATGTCACTTTGGACGTGAATATGAGGAACTGGCATTTTATTTATTCAGTAAATACTCCTGATTTGGTTTACAGACTGACATGTAGAAAATTGGGATGTCGAACCACTCTTTCAGAATCTCACAGTTCAGTTGAAAATAGTGAAGACATACATGAGGGGAAAAAAAGCAGTATCTGATAAAGTGAATTCTGCAGGCAAAATGTGTGGTGATCGGGGAAATTTCTCTAAATGTAGTGACGGGGCAGCAGAGCTGGCTCTTGAATAATGAAGCAGACGTAGCTGAGAGGAGGAAAAGCCGATGGAAAGGACACACGCAAACATATCCCATTTGTTCTTCAGCAACCATTTGTTGGCTTTCCTGTATCCTCACATTGTGCTTAAGGAGATATGCACATTCTTCACGTATTCATCCCAACCTCAATTCACAAAAGAAGAAATGGAGACTTAGCGAAATTAAAGAACATGCCTGAGATGACACAGGTGACCGAGAGAGAAATGGAATTCAAACTCCGAAATCTGTGCTTCTTGTCCAATGCGCTATCCAGAAGGAGAACCTATCTAGCAATGGCAGCACAACAGTATGGCATGTGGGGCCTGGATTGCCAAGCCAAGTGCTTTGAGCTTTATCATTGGTAGATATTAAGGGGATTTGAAATTTTAAAGCTGTGGAAGATGGATAATGGGTAACGTTTAGACATGTTCCGTTAGAGTCAAGTGTGGATGTACAAAAAGAAATGTCTGACTGGAAATTTGTGATTGAGAATTAGTTCTAGAAAAGGAAGGTGAGGAAAAATGGAGGACTCAGCCTCTAACTTTGTGATAATGGATGTGACTGTGTCAGTGAAAATATCCACTGGTGGACAATGTTTGCAGAGGGAGAGGAGAGTACCGAGGCAGAACCTTGGGAGAATCCTTACTTCTCAAGTGGAAGGAGGGAGAGGAGCCAGCAACTAGACGTGGAAGAGGAGGAGAGGAAGGAGGAAAACCTGAGAATGTGATGACACAAGGCCAGTTGAGAGTGTTTCTTAAAGCAGAGGAGAGAAAAAAGATGTTAATGATACAGAAAGAGTAACATTTAAGAGATATTTTATAGGTTAATGTATTTAAATGAGATAGTTATATAAATTATTCACAATTTTCTCCATTTATTTATGCTAACAATAGACATAAGGATGCCAGGCTTTTTTCAGGTGATAATTAAAAATTGCCCCTAAGTTAAGCCACCAAAATAACCATGCATTATTACCTTTTCTTGTTTATTGTCTGTCTCCTCCACTCAAAAGCTAGAATACTTTTAAGTCATGTATTCACACACAGTTTGATATATCCTTAAAAATTCCACTATCTCAATTGTTTCAGCCAAAAACAAAACTTTAGTAGATCCAATATCTGACTAAATCAACCAATTGAAATGGTGACATATACTAAGAATCTATGTTTCCTTGTATGTTCAATGACTACAGTTGAGATTTTCACCAGAATTCTTCTATTATTAATAATAAACTTTGTTTTAATCTCAGGGTCCTGAAAAGTTGTTTTTCCTTTGAGAATCACAGCCTCTCAAATCTAGTTTTCTGGTTGGTTGAACATAAACCAAGTCTTTTTTGTGTAAAATACTACATGTCTCAGATCCTTTATTCAAATCAAGTCTTGCAGTTTGAAGTAGTAAGTTAAAAAAAGGCAAGTGCAACATAGAACACTTTCCTCAATAATACTTGAATTAATAACTAATAAGTGAAGATCAATTTAAAGGCCTAGTCATAAAGAAAATTCAGTGTGCTTAGGGAATATTTTATTGTCTTTAAAAATATAAACTCAGAAGGGCACTTATGTATCATTTTGCAAATTATTGTTGCCAAAAGGCTGCCGTATTATCATTGTAACTTTATTTATGTATCATTAGTGGAAAGTTTTCTTCGTGTTGTCATTTTACTTTTTATAATTCATCATTAGAATAACCAACATGATGGTAACAAGGTTTTGTCTTAAATGTGAGTAAATAGTTTCCTTTAAGACTGTATTTTGGGAGAACTAGGATGTGATTACACTTGAGAAATCTTCCTGATAGAGGAAAAATGCTCTTATCATTCCAGAATTAATGAACAGTTAATTATTACAATGGTTTGGGCGATTTTTTATGAATTGTACAAGTATTAGCGTTTAAATATTGAGATGAACCTCCATATCTAAAGCATCCCAATAAAGATAAGTCACTGACATAGATTTTCTGTATGAGAGCCCTTCTTAAAAGTAGTATATTGCATGGGTACCAGATGGAACAGGAAGAGGACACTTGAAAAGGAGCTGGGAGGGAAACCAGGACAGGGAAAGGCTGAGAGGGCTATTTGAAATATTACCTCCTATGCAATTTCATGGAAGCCCAAACCTGGAGTAATAATGCGTGCTGTTATTGTTATTTTAATGCCTATTTATCTTGTCAATAAACAAAATAAAACTGGGTCCATTTTGCTTGGTTTGGGGTAGGCTTGAATTGTTGACTACCACAAAGTTACAGAAGATATCAAAGGATCTACCTAAGTGGCAGAGCTGAAAGGAGCCTTCAAGATTTTGTAGTTAGATATCTCTCAAACCTCAGGTGAGGGACTTATTTTAAATGAAGAATCTGGGTCTCACCCCAGAGATTTGGACTCTAACTTGGTTGTTAATGAGGCTCAAGAATCTGCATTTAATAAACACCCATATGATTTTGATTAACCAGAGGTTAATCTCACTTTAAGTAATACTTAGTCCAACCCTTTTACTTGACCCATAAAGAAAAGAAAACCTAGATATGGGAATTGGCTTTATCCAGCAGGTCATAGAACTTGAACTAGAATTTAGTTGTCAATATCCATTGTAATTGTTGATTTAACATTATCTAATGTTTTCCAAATTCAGAATCAGTGGTGTCACACTGGTTATGTCACAAGACAGACTGGATAATTATTTTTCTGGAAATTAACATTCTTTAAGTAATAAGAATCAACAGATGTCTTGGGAGGATTTAAGTAGCTGGCAGAAAACATCTGGGCATCTCATAAGAGAAGTAATTTCTCTCTAATGAATTTGAGTTTGAAAGTAGTTATGATGAGTTATATGACTCTTTTGAGACACAATGGTTATGATAAAAGCCATATTCCATTAATAGTCACTTTGAATTTCTTTTGTCGTTTATTATTAATTGGACAATTCTTGGCATCCAGTTGCTTTTTTTCTTTTTCCCCTGAAGCTGTGACACTTGTGACTAAGGATAAGAAAAATGCTGCTGATGGTCACACCTTAATAACATTCCCACATTTTTCAGCTATAGGTCTGTCCATTAACATCCAGATTCTGATATTGTAACTATTTTTGTTAAATCTGAACTGACACTCTAAAGGAGAAGCAATAGACTCAACAGCTGCATACCCCAAGTGTATTTCAGCTGGACTCCCAGACAAGTGCATCTGTGATCATCTTTAGTTTGAAAATTGGTTGCCTAATCTCATTACAGACTCTTGTTGAAAGATGTCCATGACCTCCCAGTTCTAATGATTTTAGAATTACCAGCAGATTATGCTCCTTCATTTATTCAGATACATACCCAGCTAGACCCAAATGTCCTGGCAACTCCTCTCTATCTTTGATCTACCCATCCTGAATCTGGCCTCTGCTTACTTCACTCTCTCAACATTCAGTTCCACAGTCCTGTCGTCTATCAGATGTCTTAAGTGCCTTCAAGTGTTTGACCTAAAATGCCACCACCTTTACCCCTCCCTGAAATACTGGCTTTGCCATGTTGAAGATTTTATAGTATTTTATATGATATAAGTTGGATATTGGGCCTTATTCACAAAGAAATTTTCTTAAGATGCAAGACCTCTAGCATGATCAAGGGAAGGCTTCTTTTTCATGTCACATATTTCCAACTTGGGAAAGCAGCGAAAAAATGCAGGATGAAAAGCACAATGAAATGTACTCTGAACTGTTTAATTTTTCCCCCAAACAATGATGGTTATATTCAAGTGTCTGACGAATATGGGAGGGAGTTACTATAAGAACTACCTATTGGGCTTATTAGTTTCTCATGGGTTTTGCTAAATGCTGTACTTTCCTTTGTAAATGTTCTTTAAGTATTTCAATTAAATGGTGATTTATTTTAAAAATCAGCAATAACAAATGTGTAACATGAAGCCAAGTATTACAAAATACTTAATCTTTAACAAACACATTCAGAGCAATTTCGTATTTATTTAACATACAATTGCTGTCTAATTTAATATAAATTAAATGGTTGTTTGCAACCTGTAATTTAGAAGGTTCCTGAACGTCCTTTTATGGCCGGAAAAATAAGAAATCATCAGTTTTTCCCAGAAGGTAGATACTTATCTTTTAAAATCAGGTATTTTGTCATGAAATTAAAAACCGAGGTCATCTGGGAAATGAAATTCCAAGGAATGTTTTTGCAATGAGACACATGTCCTCCTTTTCCTTAGAAAAGACTGATTTGCTTTTCTCCCATTCAAAAAAACTTTAAAATTTAGCTGATACATACAAGGTCTGACAATTAAGTTCGAGAACTTATTGCAATGATGTTGCTAACCTTTTTTGATATCAGAGGGATTATTCATTATGAATTTGTGTCAACTGAATAAGCAGTTAACCAAGTTTACAATTTGGAAGTACTGAAAAGGCTGCATGGAAAAGTTAGACGACCTGAACTTTTCGCCACCAATTCATGGCTCTTGCATCACGACAGTGCACCAGCTCACACAGCACTGTCTGTGAGGGAGTTTTTAGCCAGTAAACAAATAACTGTATTGGAACACCTTTTTTGTAAAGAAAAGACCAAATAACTTTGGATACTATGTGTCTGATAGTTGAAAATATCAGATTTTAAAAAAGCAACTAGTCATAAAGTAACCACAAGGACAAGTAGGACGAATTAATAGAAAAACTTTGAAAATCGTCACTATAATACAGGTGTTGCTGTGACTCTCAGTATTTGAGCTTAACTTGGGGAGTGTTGTCGTGAATTAATGCCATACTGAAGTTGAAATGCAAACATTTCCAAGGGTTCATTTGAAAAGGAATTAGGAGGATTTTTTATTTGGAGTGGGGTAGAGAGAATATATTTCATTCCCACTGACAATATCAGAAAAATCAAAGTGGCTATTTCTGTTTCTTAAAATCAGTTTTTATGAGTTTAAGTTAAAGCTTGAGTAAGAGGAATGGGTTACAGTTCTTAACATTTGATTATTATTCAGACACAGTTGGTGCTGTGATGACAGCACTAATACATTGAACTAGAGCTTCAGCATTATTTGGATTTACGTACAGTTGAGTGGATTCAAGGACAAGTCCTGGAGTCAACCAACTGAGCTCTTATTAAAGTTTTGCCATGGACTGTGTGGCTTGGGCAAGTCAATTTCTTTAGAACTCAGTCTCCCACCTTTGGCAGTTGTGTGATGATTAAATTAGAGAATGCATTTCAAGCCCATAGGTTGGTGCCGGGTGATGTTAGCTCTCACTAACAATAGCTTATAAGTGATATAAGGGTAGGGACTGTCTTTGTTTTGCTCTAAACTCTACCCTCCTTAGTGAGCACAGTTCCTGGCACATGGTAACTGCTCAACAAGTTTCTCTTGAATTGATCAACCACAATTATTTTCTTGAAAAACTAAATTAATGACATTTCTTACAAATTTTATAGAACTAAGTAAGCAACAGTCTGTGAAAAGAAGGACTTGACTTTTCTCTTTGGACTTTGTGTTTTTTTGGACCTGAATTTCTTCCCCAGACACTTCTTCCTCCCTCCACCAATCTTTGAAAAGGATTTTCTACTTACACTGGCCACAGAATTCTTTTTTTTTTAAATAAACATACAATGGAGAAAAGAAAGCCTCTTCAATAAATGGTGAAGGGAAAATTGGATAGCCACACAAAATCCTTTTTTTTTTTTTTAATAAACATACAATGGAGAAAAGAAAGCCTCTTCAATAAATGGTAATGGGAAAATTGGATAGCCACACGCAGAAGAATGAAACTAGGCTGCTATTTGTTATCATACACAAAAATTAACTCAAAATGGATAAAAGACCTAAATATAAGACCTGAAACAATAAAATACACAGAAGAAAACATAGGTACTAAACTTATGGACCTTGGTCTCAGAGAGGATTCTATGAATTTGACCTCAAAGGCAAGAGGAGTAAAACCAAAAAATAAATGAATGAAACTGTATCAAACTAAAAAGCTTCTGTGCAGCAAAAGAAACCATCACAAAACAAAGAGGCAACCAACAGAATGGGAGAAGATATTTGCAAACAACACCTCTGATAAGGGGCTAATATCCAAAGTATATAAGGAGCTCATACAACTCAACAACAAAAATCAATCCAGTTAAAAAATGGGCAGAGGATCTGAACAGACACTTCCCCCAAGAAAAAATACAAATAGCCAACAGATACATGAAAAGATGCTCAACTTCTCTAGTTATCGGGGAGATGCAAATCAAAACCACAGTGAGATACCACCTTATTCCTGCTAGATTAGCTATCAACAACAAGACAAATAATAACACCTGTTCTAGAGGCTGTGGAGAAAAAGGAACCCTCATACACTGATGGTGAGAATGTAAATTGGTACAGCCACTATGGAAAATGGTATGGAGGATCCACGAAAAATTAAGAATAGAATTACCATATGATCCAGCAGTCGCTATCCTGAGTATCTACCCCCCAAAAGTTGAAAATATTTATTCATAAAGATATATGTACCCCTATGTTCATCACAACATTATTCATGGTGGCCAAGACATTGAAACAACCAAAGTGTCCTTCGATAGATGATTGGATAAAGAAGTTGTGGTACATATACACAACGGAATACTATTCAGCCATAAGAAAAGATGAAATAGTGCCATTTGCAACAACATGGATGTATCTTGAGATTATAATGCCAAGCACAATAAGTGAGATGGAAAAGTGAGATGATTTCACTTATATGAGGGATATGAAACTGAAAGCAGCAAACGAATAAGACAAATAAAAACTCATAGACACAGACAATAGTATGGTGGTTACCAAAGAGAAAGGAGGGGGTGGGGGATAGAAAAGGGTAAAGGGATCAGATATATGGTGACAGAAGATTTGACTTTGGGTGGTGAACACACAGTGCAATTATACAGATGATTTATTATCGAATTGTACACTTGAAATCTATATAGTTTTATTAACCAATGTCACCTTAATAAATTTAATAAATAAAAACATTCTTAAGGAAAACAGATATTCTGTGGTAGGTATATCATAAGAGCGTAACATTTTTTTAGGACCTGGCTTTTCTTTAACTTTCTCCAAAAATTGCTCTCCAGTATCACTATAGGTCCTAAATCAAAAACATTGAATATTGTCGTTTAAGAGCATGGACTCCAGAATCAGAGGATTTAAATCCGACCTTCTGCTGTTTTACCTTGGAAAATGTACTTAGCCTCTCTGTTTGTTTTTCTCAGCTCTAAAATAAGAATAATGAAAATACCTCTTTAGCGTGTGTGCATGCACAAGTGCATGTGCATTGAGTAAGTAACAAAGTGTTTAGCACAGAGCCTACCCTTCAGTAAGTTCCTTGTAAACTTCAGTTCTTATCACACATTCAGCCAGATCTAAAAAATCAGCTTCAAGTTTTTCAATTATGTGTACATCAGTCATTTCATTAACATATTGAAAATGCCCATAATTATACTTGGCAGTGGATATACAGTTAGGCAAGATGTGATCCCTCTTTCCTAGCAGTTTATAGCCTAGTAGGGTGAACATGCAAATTAAGAACCAGAGAGAGAGAGAAATAGATGTGAAGAGGACACACAGAAACAATTCTATAGGTTGGTGCAAAAGTGATTGTGGTTTTTGCAATTATTTTTAACTTTTTAAACCGCAATTACTTTTGTACCAACCTGATGCATGGTACAGGTGGTTCAGGATGTTGCTTATGCTGAATTTAGAGAATGAATAGAAGTTAGCTGCATGTGGACATGACATTTCATCAGCACAAGCTCAGAACTGTGGGCAGTATTTGCAGTGTTCATCAAACTACCGGGGTGCCAAAAAATGTATAAACATTTTAAGAGATGGTCAGCATTGCTCAGGCACTAATTCACCATAATCAGAAGTGTCTGGACTCTGATGGCAACCACTTTGAGCACCTCTTGTCATTACAGAAGTCAAACGTGACTTGTATTCATCTTTCATTGTCGGTATTGAGTATTACAATTTTAATAGTTTTTTTTTTCCTGTCTTAAAATGTGTATACATTTTGTTTTTTGGCACCCTCTGTATATAAATAGTTAAGTCTAAGTCAAGGGAAGAGTAAGTGGGGGGGCATGGCAGAATATGGGACTGGAGAGGCAGACCATATCTTGAAGGCTTTGAATTTAATCCTGAAAAGTGTGAGAAGCCAATGACAAGTTCAGTGGCTGGTGTGTTGAGCTCACTGTTCTATGTGAGTGAGCTTAGAGTTTTTTGCTAGCATTCCTGCCTGTTGCCAGGTCCATGGTCTTCTAACATGTACACTCTTTCAGCCATGTAAGACCTCTTAGAATTCCTTGAGCACAAGATGTATTAGTTAGAAAAGCCTTGCTGGGTCCAACGTGATATGACCAATAATCATGCATCTTTAACGGAGCCCTTGGTTCTTTAGAAAAGTTCACAGTTCTAGAAATCTCTGCTTGAGAAAGGTCACCTAATCTACATACACTCAAGTTCATCCAGGAGTGGTCTCATGTTCATTTAGACAAAGTGACCCACAGATTTTGGCTTCGGTTCAGGCTAATAGAATAGACAGCAGCACTGACTCTGAAGAATCTCATCACAACAGAAAGCTCATCGCAACCTTATTTTCTTCCAACAACCCACCTCCCCTTGATCCAGCAGACAATTTTTTGAGTGGGGCATTATTCCTCAACCTGTTGGCACGTGGCACTTAGTGGGGGAAATAGGTGGAGAGTAGTAAGAACAGGTGAATTCTTTTGGCTCATGATGATATGAATTGGTTACATCATCTCATTCTAAATGAAAAATAAACCTATTTTATGTGTGGGAATTAAAAAAAAATATGTGGGGCTCTTTACATTTATTTTAAACAGGCAGTATGGTCAGTGGTTAAGACTTCAGGCTCTAAAGTCAGAAAGCCTGAGTTGAGTCCTCGCATTACTAATTTCTAGTTGTGTGAGCTTGAGAAAGTTACTCAACCTCTCTTTGTTTGCTCCTCTAGAGAAAGGTACATATTCCCTATAGCTACCTCATGAAGTTGGTGTGAGGATCAAATGAAACATCTATATAAAGCCCAGGATCTGGCACAGGACAAATATTTTAGAGTCACTAATTATTGTAGTTACTATTGTTTCTCCACTTTCCTTACATCTCAATTTACCTCATAAAGAAGAATTATGATAGGCCTGTAGTATACTTAGAGATCTGTGAAAACTTGTAACTTAAAACTTTACCCATTTATTACTTCATGGTTATGTAGGTCACAAGTCTCAGCAGACTCAAGTGGGTTTTCTGCTTCAGGTCTCACAAGGCTGATATCAAAAATATCAGCCAGGCTGGATCCTTATTCTGGAGGTTCTGCAGAAGAATCTTCTGAGCTCATTCAGGTTGCTGGCCAAAATTGTGTACTTTGCTGTTTTAGGCCAAATATCCCTTTTTCCTTGCTGGCTAGAAGCGACCAACATTCCTTCTCAGGTCAGAACATTCCTTTTCAAACCATCAGTAGTGCATCAAATCCTTATGCTTCAATTATCTCTAATTGCTTTCTATATGACCAGCTCAAGAAAACCCCTTACTTTTAAAAGGCTCGTGTGATTAGATATCTCCCCTCAAATACTGCCCCAAATCTCTCATTTTGGTTTTACTCACAGTCAACTTAAAAATCCTTTTGCTGTTATCACAGGAATATATAACATTCACAGACTCCACCCACATTCGAAGGGGAGGGGTCACACAGGGGCAGGAGTAATTCCAAGAATTCTACGTACCATACTCTCTAGTTGAAATGGAATCAAGTAAACGTCCTTCAATTAAGCTTTATAGAAGCTTTATAAAAATGTGTTTATTTTGTAACAATTATTTTTATGTTAAATTATATTCATCTGTGTATGTGTCCCTTATATGTTAGTTCATTGGAAGCAGGAAGCATATCTTATTCATCCTTGTATTTCCCTATTATTAGAGGATGTGCCCACTAAATATTGGCTGAATTTGAGTAGTGCAAACTACTGTAATGGGATCATTATTGCTTAGCATGAGTGTGTCCTGCTCTGGTTCCATCACACTTGGCCAATTATGCATGAGTACTGATGGGAGAATAGATCCCATGTGTTTGATGTATTATTAAGAACAGCAGTAAAAACTAGTGATTGGCAAATCAAATTACAGTTGGGGTTTGGCAAAAATGATTTTTTTGAGGGGTGGGAAGCAATGATCCTATAATATCCAAAAGGGATTTCTTTTTCCTCACTGGTTTTATATTTGTATATTTTAAGGGAAACTTAATTCACATGTTTCTGGTTTATTTACACTTAATACACCAAAGCAATGATATATAAAAAGCCATTTGGGGTCTAGGAACTCTTTCTAAATTTCCTTTTTAACTGAAAAACACACCTGAAAAATATGGGCAATATTAATATCTATAAGTTGGCTAATTGGTGTGAAATCCACTCACTGACAGCTTTGGGTCTGCACCCCAATTCTGTTAATTGTTTTCTCTCACAATTCACCATTCTGGGTCTTAGTTTCCTCATCCTAAAAATGAAAAAATTAGAATATATGAATTGAAGTTCATTCCTAGATCTAAAATTCTATGATGAAAATATCTTATTAAAAAAAATAGGAACTCGTGCTCGCTTCGGCAGCACATATACTAAAAAAATAGGAACTCTGTTCAATGTGCTATGTTTATCATTTTTTTGAGGTGGCTTTTTATCATTAAATATTGATTTCTTATTTATAAGGTAGAATGAGTAAATAGAATAAATATTTACATGTGAGAAATCTGGGGTTTACGTATCTGTTTGAAGTATGCAATTTATATATAAAACTGTGGCAGATAGTAGGTATTTAGTAAGTAATTATTGATTTGTAGCCAGATTATGGACAGATGGATGGGTGAATGGATGGATGATGGTCAGAATACCAGTCAAACTGTCTTGCCATTTTACCCTCCGAAATTCCTGAGGATAAGTGTTTTCAATTTCATTTTTCAGAAATAATGGTATTGAAGCATTCTGTTGTCTCAGACTTTGTTTGGGATATAAACCAACTATTCATTTGTTTCCAAAAGGTGCTTACCTCCTGGAGTATCACTGACTACAACACTAAAAAGATTTTTACTCTGGTTGAAAGTGCCTTCTTTGAAACATATGCAGTATTATAGGGCTGCTTGGAATAAACCAACTGAAAGATTTAATGATAATAATCTCCATATTTCTTCTAAAATTGATTTCCGGCTTCGATGAACTTGGAAAGAGTCCTGGGACATCAAATAAATAGAAAATCATAACATGAAATGAATCTTCAGAATATGTTCATAAATTTACATTTTAAACATGACCAGAAAATATATATCTTTGCCCATTATTAAGGTGATACTTTAATGAAAAATTTTCATTTGCATGAAATAAACTTTTTTGGATACAGATGAAAGGATTTTATTGTAGCGACAATGGTTTTGTGAGTTAAATGATCCCAACATCATCAGGAATGAATCACAAGTGCCTACCATATGAATTACAGCACCATGAGTCTTAAAAAGGTATTTCTGTGGAAAGCATTCTTCCCATCTGCAACAATCAGATTTCTGCTTTGAAGTCCTGCTAGAGAGCCTCCCAATACATGAGACTGCCACATGCTACCCAAACTTCTCTCTCAACTTAAGTTTGACTGCATTTTCCTCAAGAACAACATGGTAACTTAATGACGAAAGGGTTTAGGGAGGATAATGGTTACAATTTTTGTAATCATACTTCACAGTATGTGCATTCTTCGGTGAACCTTTCTGCACATAACTATAGAAAATAGGCCAGTGGATGTGCAAAATAAACCTTCAAATTAAAATGGTGCAAAAGTGTGTAACTCCTTTGATCCCTACTATATTGAATCTGCAATAAAATCTTCACAAACATTTCAGGCCCAAATGAAACTAACCTGTTAAAAGATGCATAAACTGTTATTGAGGCTTTTTAGCCATACCAGAAAGAGTTACAAAAATGATATAAATCAATAACGTTAGATGTCAGTATTTCAAAAGAGACTGTTAACTAATGCCGACTTTCATTCTGCCTCTGCTGAATGGCAGCGTGGGGGTGGAGATTTGCCACTGTCCTTGCTTTTTTCTACTTGAAGCATTCCTCGACAGACAGAAAATATTAATGGAAAAACAATAATGGTGAATGGGAGACTGACATAAGCAAAGTTAGGATATTTATAAGGAGAAATAAAATAAATTGTCCAATCAATCACTTTGTGTCACTCTTTCTTTATTAACCAAACGAATCATGACCCAGGTATCTTTCTTTGGGAGTTCACTGCCAATTCTAGAGTCTTATCTATTATAGGATGGCAAAATAGCAATGGGCATTCAATAGTAGTTTCAAGAGAAGTCCTTCTTCAGCCTATAGCAAAATCCTCCATACAGAGTTCCAGTACACTATTTGCAATTTCAAAATAGAAACAGACTTTGGCGGAGTAGTTCTCATTTCTTTGAGCTTCTATAAGAATGTTTCAGTTATCCACAACAGGCATTGCTGAACACACATAAGTTCTAAACGAATGAAGTTTATAAAGTTTTGACTGTACTTTATTCCCATTTTGCCTTTATGTGCTTTACTATTTATTTATGTTCTATCTCTTACCCTGGTAAAAAAATAAAATAGTTAGCAATATAAACAGCAGGCCTCTTTCCATCCTAAAGTAATACATAATAACCCTAGAATCAGATAAGTGTTATTATGGACTGGTCACTTCAATCACATAAGAGCGTATTATTTGCAATCTTATATATAAAACTGAAACCTTAGTAACCACTTAAATATCTACAAATAGGGAATTACTTGATATATTAATACATTTATAATGATACTGTAGAGGACATGAAAAATGTTGTACACTAGATTGATATTTATAAATGTAAATTAAAAAAATCACAATATGATCCTGTTTTATTTTTTATTTATTTTTTTAACTAAGAATCTTATGATATTTTTATTGACCATTTGTATTTCTTTTAATTTCTCGTTACTACCCTTTATCCATTTTTCTATTGGGTTCTTTGTCTTTAATCCTGTTTTATTTTTAAATTACATAACACTATGCATAAAATACTACAAAATTGCAATTAGCTATGGGTTGGTAAGACTACAGATTTACTATTTTATAATATAATTATTATGTATTATTTATTAATAGACAATATATTTATATAATATATAACAACATAGGTTTATTATATGTTGTATTTTTTCCTCCTATTTTCCCAATTTTCTACAATGAACATGTGCTAATTGTGGTTTTTAAAATACTTGTTTTTAAATAAAAATTAAAATAAAGCTCGTTAGGGTTATTTCCTGTCATTACCGCTCTTTTCTGGGAACTATTTGGGAAACATGGAGAAGTGTTTGAGATGTGTCATTTCTAAGAATAAATCCTGTTATGTCCTATGTGTTAGTTATTAAATACATGGCTACAGTTTACTCTTCGAGTCTTCTTAGAGTAAAAATTGTCATTTCAAACAATTTTCCTGAACTTTTAAAAATGCTGACACAATCTGAGTTTTTAGTTAGAAACAAACCCTCATAGAACATGAGGAAATCAAATTGGAACTGTTAATTTAAACTGCTCCCCTATTTGCAACTTATTTAATATTATTTTCAAAGCAACAACATTGAAGCCAGGAACATTTCTAAGCTTTAGGGATCAGAGCTTTGCATCATACATTTTCTGAAAGCTTACCATTCTTTTTTCAATAATCAGATAAGAAGGTGGAGTCTAGTGTGGTCAGCCTCATTCTTAAGTGACCTGTGAAAAAGATTCTTACTGGTATCAAATTTGCTTCTAGTCAATCTACAGAACTGAGCAAAGGATTTCTAACTGAAAATGCCCTTCCAGTTCTTAGTGGTTTCTCAGTCTTGGTAGTTACCAGTTCAGCTGTGTTTGATCATCTATAGAAATAATTTGTTACAATTTAGCTTCTTTCTCATGCTTTTAATTTAATGTTGATTACATTACATTAGATTATTGATGTTTTTTTTTTTTAAATGGACTACAGATAGGATTCTTTAGTGTGTAGTAGCAGTAGTCATAGTTGTGGTGGTAGAACTTGGTTAATGCCTCATTCTAGAAGATTTCCTTAAAAGAGTTTAAGGTGTCAAATCTCACTTTGAAGAAATATTTCTTAGAGAATTCTGTCATAGTCAATGCAGGTAGGAGGATAGGACAAGTGCTGAGACTGGTTTTTACTGAATATGTAGCGATTCCTGTCACTATCCTGAGCCTGCCCATCTTGTTACCCTAGGCATTCAGGCTCTTCCCTAAACTCTATACCCCTCTCCCAAAAGAAATTCACAGACTAAAGGTGTATATAGACCTAAGAACCGAGTTCCATTCCCATATCTGGTGATTGCATGGGCCCAAGAGGTACCATGTTTCCAGACATGTGTTCTCACTTGATCACTACCTTTCCATCAGCCCTCACACCAAGGACATTTAAACCTTTTGGAGGAAAACATTTCAAGCTATGGCCTCTGTTACAGTTTTTCAACTGTGCAGGTTAAGTTTGTTGGTACAAGTAGGATGAGCTTTTGTGAAGCTAGGAGTAAAATCTATTAAATGAAACTTGCAATTATGCCTTTAAAGATATGTTACATGACTTCTAATTAAACACACACACACACACATACACACACACACACACACATACACTGCTGAAACTTTTATCTCACATATCCTGAAGATAATACCTTGAAATTGGTAGCCACACTGACTTTTCTAATTCCTCGTCCATATACATGTGCAGCAGTAATGGACACAGTAGAACTCAGCTTACTAGAACTAAAAAATTATTCTTTAATTCCTTACTTTGATTGCAAGAGATGGTAGAAGGCTTGCAGAAATTTCATTTCTTTACTTCCCTTGAATGTTTTGTGCACGCATAACTCAGAGTGCAGCTGCCGCAATCTGTGGCTCCAGAGATCACATGGGTAACATGTGAATGGAAATAAACCCTGTAGGTAGACAAGAGAGGAATTTGGATAGAGATCAAAGATTAGCTTCATTCCATTCTTTCCTTCCACTTTTTACTATCCTATCTAAATTTGGTATTTTATGAGACTTTTTTTTTTCTATTCCCAGAGGAAAGAGAGAAATAAATCAGATTGTGACTTTCTCCCTTTTTCTCCCTTTTTTTAATCCCCATGATTTGCTCTGCTCAGTAGTGAATTTAGATCATTTGAATTCTCAATTGCGAGGACCATTCAGTGCGAAAGATATAGTGCATTGGCTTGATTTATTATTATGTCTTTTAAAGTTATCACTGTAACCTGGTTTAGGTTATAGGTTAAGTTGTCCAGAATATTTAGCAATATGATTGGCAGGAATATTTGCCTATGAATATTATGAGTATTTTTTGCTCTTTTATCTTCTAGAGTGGAACTAATTACTATATGCTATTAACCTTGACTTAGACGAAGAACGTTTCTAAGCTTTAGGTTTCAGAATATTGCATTACACCTTTTACAAAAGCCTCCCATTCTTTTTATAATAATTAGGTAAGAAAATATAGTTTAGTGTCGTCATCCTTGTTCCTAAGTGGCCTGTGGAAAAGATTCTTATTGGTATCAATATAAGGTGCATAGGAAGTGAGAAATACTGCAATGCTTGGAAACAGTTTTCACGTAATTTTAAAACCCCTTTGAGAATATTTTTTGCCAAGTATTTAGAAACAGAGGATAATTATAAAGAGACCTTTTTTGACATCCATCAAAACAGTAGCTAAAAGCATAGAATCAACACTTGAAGCATTTAAAAGTAGTAGGAAAATGAACTCGTCCTGTCCGTGGCTTATGTCCAGTGCCAGACCAGAACTGAAATTCTGGTTTATTGGGTGGATATCGCAATTCATTCCAAGGATTAAGATATTATTTAATTGTTCCAAAATGGAAGCAACTTAGTTTGGTTTGGGAGGTCTCACTGTTTGATAGTTTTATAAACTTTCATTTAGTTCTACCAGCTCTATTATGAGAATGTTCTTCTTCTTTTTTTTTTTTTTTCAAACAAAAGACTACAAGACTTAAGAGAGGAACAGAGGTCATGCTTGAAAAGAGCTGAGGTAGGCTAGCAGAACTGTACTACCATACTACCATACGCAAGATTATTCTTTCAAGTTTTAATGGTTGTAGAAATATTCTAAATATTGTAAGTCTTATATAAAAAAGGGAAAATAAGTTGCTGTTTTTGGTATTTTAGATAATACGAGAAGCTAAAAATTTTAATTAATGTGAATATTGAAAAACTGAGTGACAGAACCATAGAGACAAAAAAGATCATTGGTTTACAGGGATTGGGGGTTGGAGAGGAGGAGTGACTAGGTGTAGAACAAGGGATTTTTAGGGTAGTGGGGCTATTCCGTATGACACTATAATCGTGGATGTGTGACATTATGCCTTTGTTATAACCTATAGAACTATACAATACAAAGAGTAAATTCTAATCATAGACTTTTGTTAACAATAATGTATCAGTATTGGCTCATCAGTTCTAACAAATGTACCACACTAATGCAAGACATTAATAACATTGTTAATAAGATGTTAATGACATTGAGGGGGTGGGATGCTCTATGGGAAATCTCTGTACTTCTGCTCATTTTCTCTGTAAACCCAAAACTGTTCTGAAAAAATAAATTAGTAATTATTTAAAAATGTAATTGATTTAAAAATTAAATGTTTATTCTCTGAAATTTCTTAAAGTATATTTAAAAATAAAGTGCCATATTGAACACATGGTTTTATTTTTAATTAATTAATTTATTTATTTATTTATTTATTTATTTACTTACTTATTTATTTATTTAGATAATTGTCCCTGAAGTTGGGCAGTTGGAAGAAATGTTATTTTTATTTTTTAATGTTGAATTAGAGACATTTACATTTTGGCAATATGTGAGACTACATATCCTGAAATACTCCTACATGAAAATATACAAACTACTTTCTTGAGTACAGATGACTTCCAAAGAAGATGAAGGAAGGTGTGCAAATAGAACTGTTGGCTACATTGGACTATCCTAAAGTCTTCAGGTGGCTAGAGTATGAACATCAACAGACTACTGTATACTGGAAAGGGAGTCAATAGTTGGGCTAGGATTAAAGGAAGGATTTGGATTAGAGATCAGATTAAAGAAAGGAAAGACAAAGGGCCAAATCTAAAGACAAGGACAAATAGGACGAAAAAGAGTACTGCTGAAAAAAAAAGATCTATCTTAGCTGTGGCTATCAATAGAGAGAATTTCAAAGGAAATAGAAAGAGAAGGAAAAATACAACTGAATTTCTTTTCCATAAGAATTTGTAATCAAGGGTCAGAGTCCACATTTCTAATCTCTGTGCAATTAAAAAAATAGCGCTGCAATCTAAGAATTGAACAATTGATCCAAGTCAGTAGTATCCCAGGCATTCAGCAGAAGCATATAGAATCACACTCATCCCAGGTTTCAAAGATAAATATGAGGTCTGACAATTAAGTTGGTGAACTCTTCCTAGATAAAGTGCTACATACCTCACTGCTGAATATCACTATAGTCACCTTTGAATACTCCCCTTGGGAAGCTATGCACCAACACAAGCGCCTAGTCCACCCTTCAAAGCAATTTTGGAACTTTTTCTGGAATGGCCATCAGAGCTGTCATCGTATTACACTTGATGTCCTGAACATCATTTATATGTCTTCCTTTCAATATTTCCTTCATTTTCCAGTAAAGAAAGAAGTCATTGGGGGCCAGATCAGGTGAGTAGGGAGGGTGTTCCAATACAGTTATTTGTTTACTGGCTAAAAACTCCCTCACAGAGAGCTCCGTGTGAGCTGGTTCATTGTTGTGATGCAAGAGCCATGAATCATTGGCAAAGAATTCAGGTCTTTTTCATCTAACTTTGTCATGTACTTTTTGAGCACTTCCAAATAGTAAACTTGGTTAACTGTTTTTCTAGTTGGTACAAATTCATAATGAGTAATCCATCTGATATCAAAAAAGGTTAGCAACATCATTTTGACTCTTGATTTTGACTGATGGAAGTTTTTTGGTCGTGGAGAATTGGTTGACTTCCATTATGCACTTTGACGCTTTGTTTCAGGGTCGTATTGGTACACCCATGTTTCATCACCAGTGATAACGTGGCCCAAAACAAAGTCTTGCCTCTCCAAAAGGTCTTGGCAAACTTCAACTCTTTTTTGCTTTTATTCACTGGTGAGCTCCTTTGGGACCATTTTTACACACACCTTTCTCATGCCAAGATTTTCAGTTAAGATTTTCCTGTTTCTCTATGGATGTTTACTTGGTCTGCTATGCTTCTTATAGTCAGCCAACAATTTTGACAAACAATTGGATGAATTTTTGCAATGTTTTTGTCAGTTCTACTTGTTACTGGCCATCCTGACCTATCTTCATCAGCGACGCGTTCTCTCCCTCAGAAAAACATTTAATCCATTTATATGCTGCTGTTTTTTTCATGGCGTTATCTTTATAAACTTGGACTAACATATACCTGATTTCACTTCCAGTCTTGCCAAGTTTAACAAGAAATTTAATGTTTGTTCGTTGCTCTAATTCAAGCTCAGACATTCTCACAACAGCACGCAAAAACATGCAACAACAATAATGAACAGCACTCAGCAAGACACCGCCACACATTGACACAAACACAGCTGTGAGACACTGATATACCAAGATTATGAAACCTTACTGAGCTATTCATACAGTGCTGCCAATGTAAGCAGCATGTTCGCAAATGTAATTGTCAGACCTCATATCATATGCAACTCAGACTTTACAGAATTTTCACACATAAAGGTCCATTGAATACAAGCTCAAAAAAATTCAAGAAACACAAGATAATGAAGACATCATGAGGATGAATCAGAAAAAACAATAAATAGTAAAACTAGTCCACAAAGACTTCGAAAAGCATATATAGAATGTAAACTAATTATGCCTAAAGAAATCAAAATAAATAAAAACATAAGCAAAGAGTAAGAAACTACAAAAATGACTAGGAAGATATAAAATATAACCAAACAGAACATCTAGGCTTGAACAATATAATCACTGAAATAAATGAAAATGTCAATAGAAGTGTTAAACAGCAGATTAAACACATCTGGAGAAAGTCAAAAGATAGATCTGAATCAAAAGTACACATCATGCAGGACAGAAAGAAACAAAATGTAAAAGAAAACTTAAGAGATTAAGTGTTGTTTTTTTTTTAATATGCTTTAAGAAATTTCAGAGAATAAACATTTAATTTTTAAATCAATGAAGGATATGATGACAATGACCATGTACATTTAATTAGAGTTCCAAAATAAGATAATGGAGATAGTAACTTTATTTCAGTAAATTTAAATACTTACATAAGAGAAACAAATAACATGTTACAAACATATAACATAGAAATATATAATAGGAAGATATAGAAAGCATGAGTTGTCCTATAATTCATAAAGAAATTCTTCCAATGGTTAAAAGTCTTCCTCAAAGAGAATACAAGACTCAAATGGTTTTACAGAAGATTTCTACCCAGCATTCTAGGTTCAGATCGTGAAAAATATGATCGCAATCACATCAAAAATCATGATGATCTATACAAGAATGGAAAAATACAGATGAACCCCATTCATGAACACAGGTGGAAAAGAAAACTAAACAAAGCATTAACAAAACAAACCTAGCTACGTATAAAAATAGTAATACATCACGAGCAAGCTTATTTTAGTCGAAAATTTCAATGTCTTAATATTAGAAATACTAATTAATGTAACTCACAAGACTACAAAATTATAGGAAACAATCTTATTTGGTGTAGAGAAATAATTAAATTCAACTTTTATTTATAATAAAATCTCTTATTCAATGTAGAAATACAAAGGTCCCTTATACTGAATTATAACACAGTAACCTGTCATCATTCACCTACCCACTTGGCAAATTATACCAAATTTTGTCAAAGATATGACTAAACTGGAATTCTTATATGTACTGATTCACAGAGTGAGCATTGGTTATAGCCCTTTGGAAATAATATGGTATTACTTAGCAGATTTTAAGTGACAACAAAATGACTCCACTCTTGCATGCAGAGACTAATGTAAGAATGTTCAGAGAGGCATTGTTTGTATAACAATACTCTGGGATTTTGTAATAATAGAAAATTCAAATATCTTTCAGCAGGAGAATGGGTAAGTAAATTCTTCCATACTCATAAAATGGCCAGCTAGACAGCAAAGAATTACATCTAGATGCATCAACAGAGATGAGCTAACAAAATGTTGTGTGAAAAGAGCAAGTTGCAAAAGTATAAAACCTTTTTTATAAAGTTCAAAAACAAGCAAATAAAACAAAGGGAAGCAAAGAAATTATAAACACAAACTCAGGATCCTAATATCCCATAGAAAGGAGGAGGGATGTTATTAGAGAAAGGCACAGAGGGTCTTCAAAAGTATTGCTAATGAGATTTTCCTTAAATTAGAAGGTGAGTGAACAGATGTTTGTCATATCATTGTACTTTATAAAATATAAATATTATGTTTTGCATTTATCTTTTATTATTTTACAATAAAAGAAAGTCTATAAAAATCTATTGTGATTGTAATTCAAGATGATACATATAAAACTTCCTTTTATAAAAAAGGCAAATGATGGAAACAGGAAACAAATGTCAAGCAAGTGAAATTGTTTCCCTCATTAACATTGAATGGATACTAATTCATTTTTTGTCATGTGGGTACCTATAGAATGTGTTGTGGGAGATAGTGCTGTGCCATAGTGAGAGCCAGAATGACCGGTGCAAATCATGGTTGTGATACTTCTTAGCTGTGGGATCTTGGGTTGTAGTTCCCTCATTTGTAAATAGAGGTAATAATAGGACCGAACTTATCAAGTTGCTGTGTTAAATGAGTTAGCACACAGAAAGTTCTGAGACAGGACATGCACAGAATAAATAAATGCCTAATTAATATCGGGTTCTACTCATTATCTTTTGAATTAATACTTTGAAATGTTCTATTTGTATTATGGTAGGCTTTGGTCATTTGACGAAGCAATTGATGACATTGGCTGATGGACATGTGGTGTTGGCGCTAGAAGGAGGACATGATCTCACAGCCATCTGCGACGCATCAGAAGCTTGTGTAAATGCCCTTCTAGGAAATGAGGTAAAAAAAAAAAAAAAAAGGAAAAGAAAAGAAAAGAAAAGAAAAAAGAAAACTGAAAGTATAAAAGAGTCAGGGTAAAAGACCAGGAATGTATGCATCCATATTTTTAAGTTTTTTTTTTTTTAATCCCATGTATTCAGAAAGCACAGTGTTACTATTATAATTTGAAGAAAGAAGATAAGACTTATGCTGTAACTTTTGAATCCACATAGCACTCCCCTCAATCAAGTTATTAGCCAAACTCAATAAATAAGATAACCCTTGGGAGGAGAAATGCTTTGTATACTGACCCAACTAAGGAGCATGGAAACACTGAAAAAGAAATAACTCAAAGAAAATTTCTCCTGAGACTTTCTGTAGGATTATGTTAGTTCAGGGGGGATAAAACAGCTTTTAAAAATATTTTTAGCTTTACTAAGGTATAATTGACAAGCAATATTGTAATATATTTAAATGTGTACATTGAAAGTGTACAATGTGACGATTTGATTCCCACCATTAAGTTAATTTAACACATCACCTCACGTAGTTACTTTTTTTTTGTTGGGTTTGTGGGGGAGAACACTTAAGTTCTACTCTCTTAGCAAATTTCAATTATACAATACAGTGTTATCAACTATAGTCACTATGTTATATATCAGATTCTCACACTTTATTCATCTTATAACTAACAGTTTAAAATCTTTTTAGCAACTCTCCCTGTCTCCACCCACCACCACCACTACCACTCCACCCCTGGTCACCACCATTTTATTCTTTGTTTCTGTGAGTTCGACTCTTCCTTGTTTTGTGTGTTTTTTTGTTTGTTTGTTTTCATGTAAGTAACACCATACAGTATTTTTTTCTTTCTCTGTCTGGCTTTTCTCACTTAATATAATGCTCTTCGAGTTCATCCATGTTGTTGCAAATGACATGATTTCCTTCTTTTATTTAAGGCTGAATAATATTCCTATATCTATATGCCTGTGTATAGATTGTAGATATATCACATTTCTCTATCCGTTCATCTGTCAATGGACACTTAAGTTGTTTCCATACCTTGACTATTGTGGATAATGCTGCAATAAACGTGGGAATACCCATAGCTCTTCAAGATAGTGATTTTGTTTCCTTTGGATATATACCCAGAAGTGAGATGGCTTGATCATGTGGTAGTTCTATTTTTAATTTTTTAAAGAACCTTCTACTTTTTCCATAATAGCTGTATCAGTTTACCTTCCCACTACAGTCAACAGTCCCCTTTTCTCCACGTTCTTACAGCATTTATCTCTCTTCTTTTTGATAATACTCATCCTAACAATATATGAGGGAATTTCTGATTGTGGTTTTGATTTGCATTTCTCTGTCAATTATTGATATTGAGCACCTTTTCTTGTATTGTTAGCAATTTACAAGTCTTTGGGGGAAAAAAAAGATCTATTCAGATTTTGGATTCAGGTCTCTTGCCCATTTTTAACTGGTTTGTTTATTGTCTATTTATTGGCTATTGACTTGTATGAGTTCTTTGTATATTTTAGATATTAATCCCTGATTAGATACGTGGTTTGCAAATATTTTCTCCCATTCCATAGGTTGCGTTTCATTTTGTTGATGATTACCTTTGCTGTACAGAAGCTTTTTAGTTCGATGTAGTCCCACATATTTATTTTTGGTTTTGTTAGCTTTGCTTTTGTTATTAAACCAAAAAAAAAAAAAAATTGCCAAAACCAATGCCAAGGAGCATGCACCTACCCCTTATGCTTTCTTCTAAAAGACTTATAATTTCAAGTCTTACATTTATGCCTTTAATCAGTTTTGAATTTATTTTTTGTATGATGTAAGACAGGGATCCAATTTCATTCTTTTGTATATGGCTAGCTAGTTTCACCAACACCATGTATTGAAGATATTGTTTTCCCCATTGTATATTCATGGTTCCTTTGTTGAAGATTAATTGACCATATATGCATGGGCTTATTTTTGGGTTCTCTATTCCATTAATTTACATGTCTGTTTTTAGTGTGCATGTCACACTGTATTGGTTAATTATAGTATAGTTTTGAAATTAGAATTGTGATGACTCCAGCGTTATTATTCTTTCTCAAGATCGCTTTGGCTATTTGGGGATCTTTTGTGATTTCCTATGACTTTTAGGATTTTTTTTTTCTTTTCCTGTGAAACATGCCTTTTGATAGGGATTGAATTGAATCTATGGACTGCTTTGGGTAATATGGATGTTTCAATAATATTAACTCTTCTGTGACATGGACATGGGATATTTTCCATTTACTTGTGTCTTCTTTTGGTGTACAGATCTTTCACTTTCTTGGATTAATTTATTCCTAAGTATTTTATTGTTTTTGATGCCATTGTAAATGGCATTGTTTTCTTTATTTCTTTTTCAGATAGTTTATTGTTAGTGTATAGAACCACAACAGATCTTTTTGATTTTGATAGTGTATCCTGAAACTTTACTGAATTTGCTTATTAGTTCTAACGTTTTTTATGGAGTCTTTAGGGTTTTCTGTACATATCATGTCATCGGCAAATAGTGACAGTTTTACTTCTTTCTAATTTGGATGCATCTTATTTCTTTTTCTTGCCTAATTGCTCAAGATAGTAATCATATGTTGAATAAAAGTATCAAGAGTGGGCACCCTTGTCTTGTTCCTGATCTTAGAAGAAAAGCTTTCAGCTTTTCAACATTGGATATGATGTCATCTCTGGTGATATGGTATTTATTATGTTGAGGTACATTCCTCCTATACCAGATTTGTTGAGAGTTACTATAATGAAACGATGCTGAATGTTGCCAAGCACTTTGTCTGCATCTATTGAGAGGATCATGTATTTTTATCTCCATTTTTAAATGTGGTGTCTCACATTGATTAATTTGTATACGGTTAACCATCTTGCATCCCTAAAATAAACCTCAGTTGATGATGATGTGTGATCCTTTAAATGTGCTGTTGAAATTAGCTTGCTAATATTTTGTTAAGGATTGTTGCATTTCTGTTCATTGGGAATATCAATCTGTAATTTCTTTACTTGTAGTGTGCTTTACTAGCTTTCGTATCAGTTAAATGCTGATTTCCTAAAATGAGTTTCCCTCCTCTTCAAATTTTTGGATGAGTTTGAGCAGGATCGTGTTAGCTCTTCTTTAGTATTTGGTAGAATTCACCAGTGAAACCATCTGATTTTGGAATTTTCTTTGCTGGGATGTTTTTGATTACTGATTCAATATCCTTACTAGTAATTGGTTTGACCAGATTTTCTATTTCTTCATGATTCAGTCTTGGAAGGTTTTATGTTTCTAGGAATTTATCCATTTATTCTAGGTTATCTAATTTGTTAGCATATATTTGCTCACAGTACTTTTTTATGATTCTTTGTATTTGAATGTTATCAGTTGTCATGTCTTCTTTCACTTCTGATTTTATTAATGTATATCTCTCTTAGATCCACGTGGTTTAATGTGTAGTTAACGTCCAATGTTTCCTATCGATTATCGCTCTGGATGATCTATAAATTGTTGAAAATGGGGTAATAAAGCCCCCTCCCATTATTGTAAATTTGTCTATTTCTCTCATTAGATCTGTTAATATTTGCTTTATAAACTTAGGTGCTCCTATGTTGGACAAATTAATATTTACAGTTGTTACATCCTCTTGATGAATGACCACTTGATCATTTATAATGACCTTCTTCGTCTCTTATTATAGTTTTTGGATTAAAGTCCATTTTTTTCTCATACAGGTATACTACCTCTGGTTTCTTCTGGTTTCCATTGCCATGGAATATCTTTTCCATCCTTTCACTTTCAGTCTGTGTGTCCTTAAAACTAAAGGGATTCTCTTGCTGGCAGCATATAGTTAAACTTTATTTTTTTAATCCATTCAGCCACTCTATATCTTTTAATTGCAAAATTTAGTCCATTTACACTTAAAGTAGTTATTGAAAAGTAGTTATTGAGTTTACTATTGCCATCTTGTTGTTTTCTGGCTGTGTAGTAGTTCCTTATTTCCTCTCTTGCTGTCTTCTTTGGTAAATTGATGATTTTCTATAGTGGTATGTTTGATTCTCTTCTCTTTATCTTTTGCTTATCTACTATAGGTTTTTGTTTTGTAGTTCTCACATTGTTTTAGTTATAATAGTATATTTTAAGCTGATAACAGCTTAAATTCTAATGCCTATAAAAGGTCTACAGTTTTTATACTTCTCTCCCTCAATTTATGTTTTTGATTTCACAAGTTCAATCTTTTTATATTGGGTACATATTAACAAATGATTATAATCATAGTTATTTTAAGTACTTTTTTATCTTTTAATCTTTACACTAGAGTTATGTTATTTACCCACTACCATTACAATATTAGAGTATTCTAAATTTAATTATATATTTATCTTTACCAGTGAGTTTTATGTTTTCATAAGTTTTCATGTTACTAGTTAACATCCTTTCATTTCAGCTTGAAAAACTCCCTCTAACCTTTCTTGAAAGGCCAATCTAGTGGTAATGAATTCTTCAGCTTTTGTTTGTCTACAAAGCTCTCCTTCTAAAGGACCAATTTACTAGTTACTCTTGGCCAGCAGTTTATTCCCTCTGCACTTTGAATATATCATCCCACTCCCTTGTGGTCTGTAAAGTTTCTGATGAAAAAATTCATTCATAATCTTAATGAGTTTCTCTTCTATGTAACAAGTTGCTTTCTTTTTTGCCACTTTTAAGATTCTTTCTTTGTCTTTATTTTTCCCAATTTAATTATAATATGCCTTGGTGTGAGTCTCTTTAAATCCATCTTATTTGGTACTTTTTGGGTTTCCTGGATTTGGATGTCTGTTTCTTTCCTGAGATTAAGGTAGTTTTTAGCCATTATTTCTTCAAATAAGCTTTCTGGTCCTTTCTCTCTTCTCAATCTGGGACCCCCTATAATGTGTATTTTGATTGGCTTGATGGTATCCCATAAGTCCTTTAAGCTATGTTGACTGTTTTTCATACACACACACACACACAATACCGGGACTGCCAAAAAAACGTATACAGGTGGACAGTTTGGTCAACGTTGCTCAAGCAGTAGTTCGCCATAATCAGAAGTGTCTGGACACTGATGGTAACCACTTTGAGCACCTATTGTAATTGCAAAAGTGAAACATGACTTGCATTCATCTTTTGTGATCGATATATATTGAGTATTACAATTTTAATAGATTTTGTCCTTTCTTAAAATGTGTATACATTTTTTGGCACCATGTATGTGTGTGTTTGTGCATGTGTGTATTTGCTGTTGTTGTTACTCCAACTGAATGAGTTTTACTGCCTGGTCTTCAGCAACACTGATCCTTTCTTCCATTTGCCCTAGTTTATTGCTGAACTACTCTATTGAATTTTTCAGTTTAGTTATGGTATTCTTCAGCTCTAAGATATCTGCTTGGTAATATTGTCTATCTCTGGTTAAATTATCAGTTCATGCATTGCTCTCCTGACCTCAGTGACCATCTTTATGATCGATACTTTGAATACTGTATGGGGTAAGTCATAAGTAAGTCATTTTTCTCCATTTCATTAAGATCAGTTTCTGAGGATTTTTCTTTTGCTTGGAATATATTTCTTTGACTCTCTTTGTCGATTTCTACACATTAGATAAAACAGCCATCTCTCCCAATCTTGACAGATGGGTTTCGTGTAGAAGATTAACTTCATCAATCAGCCCTGCCAAAGTTCCCGTTTACCTTTCAAACCTTTGTGATTGTCCAAGCTACATACAGTCTTTGATGTTAGTGGTTCCCAGTAGTTGAGTATGTGCCAAGACCTGTCCGTATCCCTAAGGCAAGGGTTACAGTCAGCACCTACATGTAGGCTGACCAGAGCTGCATCCTCAGGTAGTGGCTGGGAAAGTACAGTTAGATCCTTCTATGAAGAGATGGGAATATTTGTCTGTTCCTTCTGCACTGTGCCTGGGTGTATAGCCTATCGGGTGAGGGGTGCTTCTGTGCCTGTTTAAAAACTTCTTTGTTTGCTGTAGTCCTGTGGGACTCATGTGCCTGGGGTGGGGTTTATGGCGAAAGTGTGTCTCAACTTTTCCTACCCATTTTGATGTGGAAATTTTCTCATTGGCTCAGTGTGTAGGAGTCACTCAGCTAGTGTCTGGATTTCTCTCAGAGGGAATTGCTCCAGGTGTAGCTGTACATTCAGTACATCCATGGAAGGACGGAAATCCAGAAGCCTCCTATGTCACCATCTTGGTCCAGAGGCATAAGAATATTGATAAACTCTTTTTTCTGTTTGCCATTTATGAAATCTCTAGGCTAAGAGATAGGTATTATTTCCATCTTACAGAAAGTGATAATAAGTCTCAAAGAGGAGTAAGAATCAAGCAGCCAGAACACATTAGATCTAAGATTTGAACCTGTATCTACATTGCCAAAAGTCATTCTTTCTTCTTTTGTATCACATACATATTTTTCTGAATACTCTGTATACTTCACATCAAATTACTATGAGATTCATTTCAGATCAGAGCAAACTTTTGGACCAATTAATTGCAGTTATACAAATAGTTCAAAATTTGTATGTATTCATTAAAGCTATCAATTCATTTATTTGTATAGTGAATGTATAGAAGTGTTATGACTATTGTATATATTTGTCTTTTTATGAACTTGAAATATGACTTGCTTATGAAATAAACATATACAAAATCATTTTTAAAATCTATCATCCGTAATATATCTTAACAGTAACTCATGCTTGTGCCTGTAATATTTATGGAGGGGAAAAAAGTTAACTTTTCTTCCACACACTGAACATATAAGTTTTATTGTTCTCATTATCTTAAGACATATGGTGCTTCAACATGATTATTGTGCTATAATTATTGAAGTAAATATGTACATTTTTAAATTGAAGGAAAATATGAGAGCGAAAACTTGAGCACTACTCAAGTCTTTATTGTATAATTTTTGACAGCCCAATAACCCATAGGATGTAACTATCTAATGATTAGTGTTATTATTAGTGGACTGCTATTTCAGATCACACAAATTCAAGGTTTCTAAGATTTTCTAACTATTAGAGTCTTTCTAAAATTCCTACGAACCAATGTCAAATGGAATGTTGGGGTTTTTTTGTGGCAATTAAGGAGTGCAAAATTAAATGTTACTTCTACCTTATCAGTTGATGTTGGGGTGTTCTATTTCCCTACAAGATAACATGTTTTACATACTTATCTATATTCTCAAATTACTTATTTGACTTCAAATATAGACACATTTTAGTGAAGACGTCTGGTTTTAATATTTGCATTATTAAGGCTTATGCCAAATGTGCGGAAAATCTAACAGTAGGTTGTAGATTATGGCTCCATGGATGATTGACCTGCCCAGAAAGAAATGTTACCCAGTTGCAAAAGCCAAATACTTTTCCAACTATGCAAAAGGAAATTATGGATTTCACTGGCTCTCTTTGAGCCCAGTGCTCTTATAATATCTGCATTTTGCCCACTCTATTCTTCCAAATGAGAACTTCCAGTGAGGATGGAGTGCTTTTTCCTGTGGTTGCTTTCTTTAAGAGATGGCTGTGTTTCAGAACAGATTCAAATCAGTCGTGTGGAGTTTTGTGATATTCTTAATTTATCTGACTTTACTAAAAAGCAAAGTGGATCTGTTGTCTACTACCTTCCTTTCCCCTTATGCCTTTTATTTTCCTTTTTTTCCCTATTTTTCTTCAATTATAGTTGACATTCAGTATTATTTTATATTAATTTCAGGTGTACAGCATAGTCGTTAGACATTTACAAAGTGATCCCCTGGTTAGTCTAGTACCCACCTGGCACTATATATAGTTACTACAATATTATCGACTATATTCCCCATGCTGTATTTTCATCCCTATGACTATTTTGAAGCTACTAGTTTTTACTTCTTAATCCCTTCACCTTTTTCATGCAGCCCCCCAACCCATCTTATCTGGAAGCCATCATTGTGTTCTCTGTATCTATGAGTCTGTTTCTGTTTTGTTTGTTCATTTATTTTTTTCTTTAGATTCAACATATAAGTGATACCATATATTTGTCTTTCTCTGTCTAACTTATTTCACTTAGCATAATACCCTCTAGGTACATCCATGTTTTCGCAAATGACAAGATTTCTTTCTTTTTATGGCCGAGTAATATTCCATTGTGTATATGTACCACTTCTTCTTTATCCAGTCATCTATTGATAGGCACTTAGGTTGCTTCCATATCTTGGCTATTGTAAATAGCGCTGTGGTGAACATAGGAGTATATATATCTTTGCAAAATAGTGTTTTGGCTTTCTGTGGATAAATACCCACAAGAGGAGTTGCTGGATCATAAGGTATTTCTATTTTTAATTTTTTTGAGGAAACTCCAAACTGTTTTCTATAGTAGCTGCGCCAGTTTGCAATCCCATTAACAGTGCATGAGGGTTTCCTGTTCTTCACATCCTCACCAACACTTGTTTGTTGATTTATTGATGATGGCCATTGTGACAGGTGGATATCTCAGTGTGGTTTTAATTTGCATTTCTCTGATGACTGGTGACGTTGAGCACCTTTTCATATTTCTATTGGCCATCTGTATGTCCTCTTTGAAGAAATGTCTATACAGGACGTCTGCCCAGTTTTTCATTGGATTGTTTGTGTTTTTGGTGTTGAATTGTATGAGTTCTTTGTAAATTTAGGATATTAACCCTTTAAGGGATGTATCATTGGCAAATATCTTCTCCCATTCAGTAGATTGTCTTTTTGTTTAGTTGATGGTTCCCTTTGCTGTGCAAAAGCATTTTAGTTTGATGTAGTCCCATTTGTTTATATTTGTGTTGTTTTTCTATCTCCTTTGGCAGAGGAGATATAACAGAAAAAATATTATTAAGAGCAGTGTCAGAGAGATCACTGCCTATGTTTTCTTCTAGGTGTTTTACGGTTTCAGGTCTTACATTTAAGTCTTTAATCCATTTTGACTTTATTCTTGTATATGGTGCAAGAAGGTGGTCGGTCCAGACTTCATTTTTTTTTCAATGTATTTGTCTAGTTTTCTCAGCACCAATTATTGAACACACTTTTTTTACCCCATTGTATATTCTTGCCTCCTTTATCATTGATTAAGTGACCATATAGACAGGGGTTTATTTCTGGATTCTCTGTTTTGTTCCATTGATCTATGAGTCTATTTTTATGCCAATACCATGCTGTTTTGATTTCTGTGGCCTTGTAGTGTAGTTTGATGTCAAGTGTGATACTTCCTTCTTTGTTCTCCTTTCTCAAGATTGCTTTGGCTGTTTGGGGTCTTTTGTGGTTCTACATAAATTTTAAGATTATTTGTTGTAGTTCTGTGAAAAATGCCATTGGTAATTTGATAGGGATTGCATTGAATCTCTAGATTGCTTTTGGCATTTTATGGGCATTTTAACGATGTTAATTCTTCCTCCCCATGAACATGGTACGTTTCCATTTATTTGTCTTCTTCAATTTGTCTTCTTCAGTTTCTTTCTTCAGTGTCTTATAACTTTCTGAGTACAGGTCTTTTACCTCCTTAATTAAATTTATTCCTAGGTATTTTTTTATGCAACTGTAAATGGCATTGTTTTCTTAATTTCTCTTTCTGATAGTTCATTATTGGTGTATAAAAATGCAACTGATTTCTGAATATTAGTTTTTATATCCTGGTACTTTACTGAGTTCATTTATCAGTTCTAATAGTTTTTTTTTTTTTTTGATGGAACCTTTTGGGTTCTTTATGTATAGTATCATGTCATCTGCAAAAAATGACAATTTTACTTCTTTCTAATTTGGATGGATTTTATGGCTTTTTCTTGTCTGATTGGTATGATAGGACTTCCAAAATTATGTGAATAGAAGTAGTAGACATGTTTGTATTGCTCCTGATTGTAAGGAAAACGTTTTTAGCTTTTCACAGTTGAGTATGATGTTGGGTATGGGTTTGTTATATATGACCTTTATTATATTGAAGCATGTTCCCTCTATTCCCACTCTGCTGAGAGTTTTTATCATAAATTGATGCTAGATTTTGTCAAATGTTTTTTCTGCATCTATTGATATGATCATATAATTTTTATCTTTCTCTTTGTTTATGTGGTGTATCATGTTAATTGATTTGTGGATATTGAACCAACCCTGCATCCCAGAAATAAATCCCACTTGATCACTGTATATGATCTTTTAATGTGTTGCTGAATTCTGCTTGCTAACATTTTGTTGAGGATTTTTACATCTATTTTCATCAGGGATATCAGCCTTAATTTATTTATTTATTGTTTTATTTCATTTTTTTATTTTGTTTTTTGGAATGTCTCCCCTGTATGCCCTTTTGCCTGGGATGTCTGTGGTCATTTTATTATATGAGCTAATCCTAGAAATCAAATAGACTGTTTTCATAGAAAATTTAGTGATATTAGAAGGATGTCACCTAATTTAAAGTTTGAGACATATACCTTTTCTCTACATTTTTAGAAAGACCAGACTTGAGATAGAGTAAGGGATAAAAGTATCATTGACCAATCTTAAACATGCCCATATGGGTATGTAGATGCTAAAAATTCCAGTAAGGAATAATTGAAATGATTATTTTTGGCTATATTAACTATTTAATAACTTTAATTATCTAGACAGCTTATAGTGAATTTGATTGTTATTATAACAACCTAAATACCATTTTACCTCTTTCCATTGGCCATCTTAAATTATATAAGCCCAATATAAAATGTGTTCATCATGAACTAAAGAAAGAAAGATTTAAAGAATCTGTATCTTTCAATATTTTTTCCCATTGAGATTTCTTGGGGTTATGGATATAAACAAGAATATAGATTGCCCACGAGATACTTTAAGGGTAACAGATGGATTTTGGTATATTGAACTTTGAAAGGTAAATTTGGGTGTGTCAGATCTATTAGTATACAGAGTAACAAAGCTAAAAGAAATAAGGACTTTTAAAAATAAAAAATGGAATAGAAATATATGTGTATTGTGCATTATAATTTATTTGAAAAAAAGGAAATGAAAATGCAATATTTGAAACAATTTAAGGAACAAAGAGTTCTTCTCACTTCAATGACAATATAATTTATAATCCAAGGCCTGGTTTTCTGTATTTTTTCCTGCAGTTCAAAGGTCATCATGACTAACAGCATGACTACATTGAAGTTTTAAATTTCATTCCTTTAGAAAAATAATACATAAGGCATATTGCATGTACCTCACCATTTTAAAAAGTGCATACGTACTTTTCATAGTGGTTTTATGTGGTAAGCTCTAGTTAAGAAAATAAGAAAGGACGTCTTTCAGATACCAATTGTGCAATTTCAAATCCTAATTTTCCTTCAAACTCCCTTTTCAAGTGATTAATAGGGCAATTATAACTTATTATCTGGGATTTCACTTTTACAAATAACAAAATGTAGTAAAGGTTGAGCTTAAAACATTGGCAGAACCTACTTTGGCTCCTCAACACTGAACATGCAATTGAACTCAAATTAGGAAGGTCAAGAAGGGCCTTTTTGAGGGACTCTGCACTTTGTCAGATATATTTATTCATGTGCAGAGGATTAGAATTCATAAACATTTTGCCAGTTTTTTTAATGCTATTTCTTTTCCTTGTTGTTCTTGGCTAAGCCATGTCAATACAGCAAAATGCTGCTTCATATGGCTGATTATCAGCAGAATAATATGTATTACATAACCCAAAGGAATTATAAAATCAGCAGGAACTCTTGGCTCCATATCTCAGTGTAGATACATAGATGGGTACCAAAAAACTTATTTTCATAAAATTAATTTATCTGAGTGTTATACCGAAAATAGGCGTTTTTTTTCCTTTTTAAATATTTTTTTTCCTTTTTAAATATTTTTTTAATCGTGAGAGTGATCTAGTTAGCAAAACATCTCTTAACTATTCTTTTAAGAAATATGCACAAGATCAGTCAAAATAATATACTATTGGATTAAAACTAATTTTAGCATGGTACAGGAAATTCCTAGAGGCAACCGATTTTGAAGACATATCACAAGTCCGTATTTTTCTTTTTCTTGGCAAAGTTTAGAACTTAGATTTATCAGTTCAATTAGTGTATGATGAACATTTTTGAACTTATTCAGTGAAGCACTTAGAAACACTAGCTTAGAGTGTACAGAAAAATAAAGTCGCTATCCAAATGAGAAGAATCATTAGGTTCCTTGGAATGGCGTCAGAGAATAGTGAATAGTCACATCTTTTTTAGAAGTAGTTATAGGGACATCTGTAAGGTTCTCAAAGAAACTGATTTTGGTAATCTGCATTTGTGCTGGCTGGCAATGTAACAGTTGCTATAAGGCCAGATTTGCCTACTGTTTTGCAAAGCCAATTAGCAACACCCTGGGTTGCTTCCTCTGAAACAAAATTTCCCCAAAAGGTGAGAAAAGCTTAAGCAGTGGGCATGCCTATGGAATCTAAAATAAAAACACTGAAAAACTTTAGGAAGCTAAAAGGAGAGGACAGACAGTAGTAAGAGCCTTGGGTAGTGAGTTGAAAACATAGCCATTAAAAGACCACTTGTTAAAACAGAATAAACGACAGTTTTAAGCTTGTTGGAGGAAAAAAATGCCATAGATATGGAAGCTGTTGAGATGATGCTACAACTTCTGGTACTGAAGGGTCAGCATATATTTGAGTCTATAGCATGTATTTTCTTGATCTCCCCATTCTTTTAAAAGTTTAGCTTCTAGGTCCTTCTTTCCTTCCTTCCTTTCTTCCTTCCTTATTTCCTTCCTTATTTCCTTCCTTCCTTCCTTCCTTCCTTCCTTCCTTCCTTCCTTCCTTCCTTCCTTCCTTCCTCCCTCTTCCCATCCTCCCTCCCTTCCTCCGTTTCTCCCTTTCCTCCTTCCCTCCCTCCCTTCCTTCCTGCCCCTTTCTGGTTGGGTCCCCCCTCCCCTTTCTACTTTTCTTTGTAATAAGGGTTGTCTCCTGTTGAGTAGGCTCAGCTGCTTTCATTTGACTTGGATTTCAGCAACAGTGGCTAAACTTAGTGATTGTGGATGTTGATAATCTTTCCAAGATGACTTTTTGCTCTAAAGCTGCTGAAAAAGTCTCTTGAATTGACTCTAGTAAGTGTTGACAACCACCCCTGAGGTGAACTCTTGAGATGTTGTTGTCCAAGTTGCTCATCAGGGGTTTGTTTTCATTAGATTTTGAATGGGGAAGTAGTTTTGCCATCTTTTTCATCCTTTAGATTATGTATGGCTGACTCCATTGGGGAATTGGTGTGAATCTGGGAAAGCTTACAAGCTCCTATTTTGGAGCTTGCAATTCATGAGTAAAGGAAGGAAAAAGTGGATACAGGGAAAATGTATGATAATCCAGAATAATATTTTTCCATGATCTTCTTTTAGACTTTGAAACCTATCCACACTCTGAAAGAGAATGTATGGATAATCTAAAGAGAGTAAAATATTTGGAAAATATTATTTGAATCTGTTTCCCATGTAGATATGGCCTATGGTATTGCATTTCTTACATTGAACAAGGTTTATGAGAAGCAGAGCCAAACTGCTTGTGGAGTTTTTGTTTGTTTATCTGTTTTAGCAAATGCTAAATGAAGTAGAAGTTACCTGGATGATTAAAAACCCCATTATGCAAATCTTCTGTACTGTTTGTCTTTAGGCTTTTCAGAAGGTGTTAAAAAGAATGTGGCCGGGAACCTGGACATTTGATAGCGGTATGATTACCAATAAAAAAAGAAAGCATTTCTTTTCAATGACGAAGAAACATGCCAAAACATTCATTTATATATACATTTATTTGGTACTTTTATCGGGCATCTATTTTGTGCCCAAAATTTCTGATATAAGTAACAATAAAAGAATAAATAATGTAGTTTGGAAATGTAAGACCCTTTGTTTTTAGCTATACCTGGATGGAGAAATGTTTTAATAGAAGAAGTAACATTTAACATTGGTCTTGAATAAAAATGACATTTTGAGAAGCTAAAGTCAAAGGACAGGATTTATCTCTTATAGTGGAAATGTATAGATAAAGACTTTGAGACATCTTAGAATTCACTAATGGCTGTTTTTTGTATTTGTTTATTTTGTTTTTTGGTAGAAGAGAGGATGCTTTAATGGAATAAAAGTAAATAATTAGGCTGGATTCATGGAATGGAATATCATGAGGAATTAGAATTTCCATGGAAAATATAGAAGCATTCAACAATTGAGTCCCGTGCTTCGGGGTATTATAAACAAAATAGTGTACAATTTTTGGAGACAGCAGAATCCCACACAAGAAAACAAAAGTTTATTAAGGAAATAATCATTAGGAACAGTTTTGCCCAGATTATTATTAAACACAATAATACTCTATCAGTGGTATGCTGGGCTTGGCTCTTAATAGTTCGTGAGAGCTCATTGTGTCTCTACTCAAATCTGAGTTCAGTGACATCACATTGGTAGCTTGAAATAGGCCGTGGTGGGAATATTTACACCACAGAAATCAGCAAATACTACAAATTACAGCTATTTCTTAGACAGCCAGCTGTAAAACATTTACTAGCATACCACTGCTACATGATGTGAAACAGGTCTTCTTAGCAAAAAAATCAACATTTGGAAAATAGTATATTAAAAATCTCTTTACACAAACAAATTACGGACAAAGCAGTTTAAAACATGCAAATTAGCAGATAAAAGAAGAGAAAATAAAAAAGCAAATGAGGGTAAGAAAACCAAGGATCAAAGAAAATGAAACATGAGGACTTACCAAGAACAACTATCAAATTTAAACTTATTTGCAAAAACAGGGACAAAAGGAAACAACAAGATTTTTGGCATGTAAGATTAATTAAGTCTTCTTTATAACAACTGATGTCTAAAATATGGACATTGTGCTAGGAAACTACACTGAGCAAACTTTCCTTCAGTGTTACGAAACTTCAATTTAACATGCACCTTTCAATATATAGTATTTCCTTTGCTCAAAATGTTCTCTCGCTATGTTGCATATCTACAATCTTACCTCAATGCTTAAACATAAATATCAATAGTCTGAATTACCCAACTAACTGCATTTATTGTCTTCTGTCTAATGGACCACATGCCCATTATAGTCTATTATACCATAATTTTTACCTTTAAATTTGTTTTTAATTATTTAACTAATTATTGCCATAGGTGTTTAAATATGCATTACATACAAACTTTCCATAGTTGTGTCATGGAAATCATGGGATACTATTTGGATATGATAGTGAATAGAGGCGTTTCCTCACAGTCTTCCTTCTTTCATTCAATGGCTGATACATTGTGTAACTTACCTTTCTCCAAGGTGTGGTAGCTTTGGATAAAACTCAACTAATAGAACAATAACCACAATAGTAATCTCAGAATCTGTAATAGTCCACTTGTCCCTCTTATTTTATGCAAGGAATTTGTTCAGTACTTCATGTGAGCTCAATGGCCGTGACTGTACCCTTTACCTCTTGCTCTTCCTAATACTCTCATAAAACTTGTTAGGTTTATATCACTCCTCTTGGCTAGAGATGTTTCTTTACTGCTGTGTGATAAAACTCTTCATCAACTGCATGTACACAGGATGCAGACAGACTCAGTCTGAATAAACTTAGTAGTCTGTCAGTGTAATAACTTCATTATCAATAGAATCCACCCTGATTTACTTTATATATATATATATATATATGTATATGTATATATATATGTGTGTATATATATATATATATATATATATATATATATATATTATTTTTTTTCAAGGATTTTAGTGACTTCAAATGAATAAAAGGGGTTATTTTAAGAATGACTCATGAATCACAATATGGATAAAATTATAACCAGATTTACTTAAGCAATCAAATTAAACATATACAACTAATTGCAGACATCTCTAAGACAATTATTTAAACGAGAGTTGCATTTTAACCACCAATCCCTACTCACTAGGGAATTGATCATAGTCAATCAGCAGGGTTAGTCAGGTCTATATTACAATCTGCATCCCTTATCCCCTTGGTCTTGATCATCTTACTCTTTCATAGTTACACAATGTCTTTGATCTTGACAACTGAACCCTTTCTGCATTTTCTCTGAGTTGTTTTGCATGTTATAGGGGGACTTTCAGTTCCCTTTTTAAGTGAATTTGTGCCCTGTATCTAAGAATATAATTTACTGTTCTTGCTGCAAATTTGTAATCTCACTTTATTCTTAGAGGCACCATAATATAGTGAACATGGACTCAAGAACCAGACTTAGTTTCACTATTCCCTTATATCAGAAAATATATTCTCTTTTAAAATTATTTTTAATTGTAAAATACAATATTCTTCCAGAAAACTGCATAAGACATGAATGGACAGCTCATTGAAATATCACGAATAGAGCAAATGTACAACCATTAACCAGGTCAAGAAACAGAATAATGTCGGCACCTCAATAAACTCCATATCCTCTTTCCCATCAGTACTCCTTTCTCATTTCTGAAAGTTAACAAATTTCTGGTTTCTAAGAAAACATTTTAATTTACCTGTTTTTGAACTTTATATTCATGAAATTATGCAATATATATCTCTTTGTGTCCGACTTCTTTTGCTCAACATTATGTTTGTGAGATTCACCCATGTTGTTGTAGCTAGCTATATATAGTTCATCCATCTTCATTATTATCATAGTATTCTATTCCATAAAAAGAATTTATGGGAAAATGTCACGGTTTATCGATCTATTCTAGTTTTGATGATTGTAGGAAATTTTTCCAGTGTAGGGGGGCCCATTATGTACAATGCAGTGATGGACATTTTATATACATTTCTTGGTACATTTGTGCACATGTTTCTGTTTAGTATATATCTAAAAGTGGTATGGCTGGGTCTTGGTATATGCATGTGTTTAATCTTTGTGAATAATACCGAACAGTTTTCCATAGTGTTTGTCACAATTCATATTCCTACCAGCAGCACAGCACATACTATTTTCATTGTTCCCATATCCTTCTAACATTGGCATTGTCAGTCTTTTAAAATTTTAGACATTCTGTGCAATGTGTAATAGTACATCATCATTGTTTTGACTTGCCACAGTACTAGTGAATTAATACATCTTTCATCTATTTACTAATTATTTGTATACATACCATTTTTTGAAGAACCTATTTAAGTCTTTTGTCTACTTTCAGATTGTCATTTTTCTTACTGATTTGAGCAGAACTTTATAGATCTTCTTGTTGGTTTCATGTGTTGAAACACCTTGTTTGTCTTTTAATTGTGTCCTTTCATAAGTAAAACTAATTTTTAAATGCATTGCAATTTATAAATAGTTTCCTTTCTGATTAGTTCTTTTCATATTCTGTTTAAGTATTTTTTTCTGTATACCAAAGTCATAAAAATATTCTTATTTTTTTCCTTAAACCTTTATTTTTTACTTCAACATGGAGATGCACGCTTTATCAGAAGTTGAATATGTGTTATATACGGCTTAAGATAAAAGTTAAGTTTTTTATTTTTTGTTTTAATGTAAATATACATTTCAGCCTGTACCATTCATTGAAAAGATGTATCCATTTCTCATGGCATAACAATGGTATCTTTGTCCATATAGACATAGAAATTATATTCTATACATCTCTTTGTCTATCTTTGTGACATCTTCACTGGTGTAGCTTTGTAAGAAATTTTGGGATCTGATAGGACAAAACTTCTAGTGCATTTTTCTTCATTGGCAGTCTTGGCTACATTTGTCCCATCTATATTCTCATATAAAATTTTAGAATCAGCTTGTGCAGTTACACAAAACACATATAATTGGATTTGGTTCACTACTGAAAGCAAAGATTATCACGTTGTAATAAGTAATTTTGTTAAGGGACAGTTTCTATATTTTAATGATAAAGAAAGTTTGAACACAATGATGAAGAAAAATTAAACTACAAGACCTAACTGAAAGAAAGCTCATAACTCTTATGTTAGTATCAGATAAGTGCACTTTAAGATGAGAAAAGGAACTAGAGATAGAGATACTTCATAGTAAATCTTCCACACAACTGAGAAGATAAAACAATTCAAGTATTGTGTATCTAATAACATAGCTTCAAAACAAGTCAAGTAAAACTTGAAAGAAACAAATTTAAAAATAGGCAGAACCATAATTATCGTGACAAATCTTAATACTCTCAGTAACTTACAGGAAAGAAGATGATAAAAAGGGGGATATGTAGGAGATTTAACACCTTAATAAACTTTCCTTCATTGAAATATATAATAGAAAATACCCAATAACAGTATAATATTATTATTTTCAAGGACACTTGTAATGTTTTCAAAAATAGACCATTTTGGGGGCATAAAGAAAGTTTCAATTAATTTCAACTAATTGAATTCATAGAGTATTACTATCTCTTACCACAGTGAAATTAAACTAGAATCAATACTATATAACATAAACAAATGAAAAGACATGTCATATTCACAGATCAAAAGACTTAATATTTGTTAAAATGCCTATACTATCCAAAGTGATCAACAGATTGCAGTGCAATCTCTGTCAAAATCCCAATGGCATTTTTTTTTAGAAATAGAAAAAAAACAATTCCAAAACTTATGTGGAACCACGAAAAACCACAAATAAATCAATCTTGAGAAAGAAAAACAAAGCTGGACTCATCACAATTCCTGATTTCAAAATACATTACAAAGCTACAGTAATCAAACAAGCATGGTACTGCCAATAAATACAGACATATAGTCCAACAGAACAGAATAGAAGGCACAGAAATAAATTCACACATATGAGAATGGTCAACTGATCTTCAACAAGGGTACCAAGAATACATAATGGAGAAAGTCTCTTGAACAAATGGTGTTGGGAAAAGTGGATATCCACTTATTAAAGAGTGAAACTGGACTCTTATTTACACCATACACAAAAATAAACTCAAAATGGATTAAAGACTTAAATGTAAGACCTAAAATTGTAAAATCCCTAGAAGAAAACAGGGAGAAGTTTCATGACATTGATCTTGACAGTGATTTTATAGATGTAACACCAGAAGCTCTGGCAACAAAACCAAGAACAAACAAGTGGGAATACCTCAAACTCAATAGCTTCTATACAGCAAAGTAAACAATCAACAGAGTGAAAAGGCAATCTATGGAATGCGGGAACATATTTAGATGTGATAACCATTTGATAATCCATTTCCAAAATATATAAGAAACTCTTATAGCTCAGTAGTAAAACAAATAAACAAAAACCTAATAACTTGATTTATTAAATGGGCTAAAGCCTTGAATAGGTATATCTCCAAAGAGAATGAATGGCCAACAAGGATATGAAAAAATTCTTAACAACACTAATCTTCAGGGCAATGAAAATCAAAACCACAATGAGATATCACCTCACATATGTCAGGATGCCAGGATGACTATTATCAAAAATAAATAAATAAATAAATAAATAAATAAATAAATAACCCTGACTGTGAGTAAGAATGTGAAGAAACTGGAACCCCTGCACACTGTCAATGTAATGTAAAATGGTGTGACTACTGTGTAAAACAGAATAGAGGGCTTTCAAAAATGTAAATGTGGGACTACCATAATGATTCAGCAATTCCACTTTTGAGATTTATTCAAAAGAATCGAAATCAGGATCTCGAAGAGATTGTAACACTGCTGATTCTTCTATTCACCATAACCAAGATGTGAAAACAAGCTAAATGTCCATTTAGCCAACAAATGGATAAGAAAATGTGGTTTATACATACAATGGAATACTATTCAACCTTAAAAAAGATGGAAATTCTGCAATATGTGGCAACATAGATGAACCTAGAAGACATTATGCTAAGTAAAATAATCCAGTTGCAGAAAGACAAATACTGCATGATTCCTCTTATATGAGGTATCTAAAATAATCAAATACATACCATCAAAGAGTGGGATGGTGGTTGTCAAGCTGAGGGAGTATGGGGAGTTGCTAATTTAAGGGCATAAAGTTTCCATCAAACAAGATGAATAAGCTCTAGAGATTTGCTCTACAACATTGTACCCCTAGTCAACAAACATAGTTGTATAATTTGAAATAAAAAAGGTAATTAAAAAATCTCATATATTAAGAGATTTCAAAATATAGTCATGTGTCAAAGAAATCACAACAAAAATTAGAAAATATTTTAAGCTGAATGATTATGAAAATATGAAATATCAAGACTTGGATATGTATAAGGCTGAATTCAGAGAAAAATATAAAGTTTTCAATGCATATATTAGGATAGAAGAAAGATTAATATTAAAGATAGAAGCATACATATCAAGAAATTAGAAAACTATAGCAACAAATTAAGCATGAAGTAAGCAAAGGAAATATAGAAAAGAAATAATGAAATCAAAAACAAACATATATAAGGTTTTAAAAACTTAAATTTAATTCTTCAAATAACCAACAAAATTAATGGAACTATAGCAAGACTGATCAACAAAGAAGAGTCATGCATTACCAGCACTCAGAATGAAAATGAGGAATTTACTACAGATTTTAATGTATTAAAAGGATTAGAAGAGACTATTAAAAAAAGATACTTTACATACAAATTTTTGAAATTTTATTTGAGATGGAAAAATTCTTACAAAAATACAACCTTACAAAAACTGAATCAAGAAGACAGAAAACTTGAATGGTACTATAGTTATAAACAAAACTGAATCTTTAATACAAAATTTACCAAGAGAAAATATCAGACCCCCATATCACTTCATCACGGACTTCTAATGATAATTTAAGGAACAAAAAGTACCAGTCTCATACTGTTTTAAAGAGAAGTGGAGAGAACAGTTCACAACTGATTATTTTGAGACCAGTATTATATTGATATCCAAAACTAAAAGGAACATTATAAGAAAGAAATATTATAGGAAGATCTTGCTCATAAGTGTAGTAGATAAAATCTGAAACAAACTAGTAACAGTTCATCAATATCTTAAAAACCCATGATAAAACTGGGTTCAGGCCCGGATGTAACATATTAAACTGCAAAATAAGTCATTATAATTCACCACATTAAGAGAATCAAGAAGAAATATAAGCATTTCAATAGATGTTTAAACACCACTTGATAAACACCCAATTATGAACTATTTTTGGAAAACTGGGAACAAAAGGAAAATTTATTAAGTTGGTAAAGCTCATCTACAAACAATTGTATATAGTACATATCAGATTTCAAGGTGAAATAGAAAGAATTTTCTTTGACATCAAAAACAAGACAAAGATGCTCACTCTTACTACTTTATTTCAACATTGCACTGATTGTCCTAATGGTGCCATAGAGTAACTAAAAGAAATTTAAAATATAAAAATTGGAGAATTACATAAATCTATTATTATTCACAGATCATGTAATTGTGTATGTAGAAAATCTATACAAAATTATTTGCATATACATTATTGGAATTGATAAGTGTAACACGATGGTCAATTTAAAAATCAAACTTACAAATCAATTAAAACATCAATTAAAACTCAGTTAAAAAAAAAAACTCAGTTACAGTATATTCATTTAAAAATGAATTATCACTGTTGTCCTTCCTAGTCTTTCACCCTCAAATCATGTTCTGATTATAGTAGGCACTCAAGAGGAAGAACCTAGTCTACCTAGGTGTGTTAGCTACAGAGTGTAGGGTCCTCTCTCTCTCTCTCTCTCTCTCTCTCTCTCTCTCTCTCTCTCTCTCTCTCTCTCTCTCTCTCCATGTTTTCTTAATTAATCCTTCCTCCATTCATTCAACCGTTTTTAAAAACGCCTATTGTATACCAGGCTCTATCTTTGCCTTTAAATGGCTCACAACAAAGTACAGAATGGCAGACACGGCTGACTACAATATAATGTGTTTAGCAGAGTAAACAAGAGTATTTGTGTGAAAAGGAAACACAGGTGGAAGCAATTTGCTCTATCAGAGAAATTTGGGAAAGATTTCACAGAGCAGGCAATATTTGTGCTGGTCCTTGAACAATTTAGTAAGATATCACCAATTCAAAAAAGGTCGGAGAAAATAGAAATCAGAGGGAACAAAATAAATACAGGCATAGAAGTGTGAAAATACTTGGCATATTTGGGAAATATAAAAGCTAAAGAGTAGTTAGTATCCTTTGCTTGATTGATGTGTAAATCTATCCTCATGTACTTGTTATATTTGCAAAGTCTCTGTTTAGCTTCTTTTTTGTCCTGTCTGAATCATGAAAATAATGGAGTTGATTTTCATGTCTCAGAAGTACGAAGTATGTTTTAAAACTCTTACTCAAGAGCTTCTCCAAAAATATCCCCTGCCCATTTCCACAAATGCATCTTAGCCAACTAAAATGATTTTTGATAATTTAACTGATCTGATTGTGAAGAATCTGAAAATTACCTATTCACAACATGATAATGGCCACAATTTTTAGGTGTTTAAAGTAGCTGTAATACTTGAAAAATTGCACAGTATGTGCAACTCAATAAACATCTGAATTGTAAAAAAATAAATTTCTCTGACACTGAGACTGAAAATTTCTATAAAGAATTGCTGTAATAGTTGGCAATTAAACTTTGGATAAAATAAAGCTGAGTGAGCACTTTGTGTGTCAAGAAGTTGTGTTAAAATTCTCTAGAGAATCTTATAATTAATTCCTTGACTATCATTACGTGATAGAATTGCTCAGCAAAGATGGCATGATGGGTATGTGATATCTCCTACATTTGCATATGCTTTATCTTACTATAATTTTTGCATGCAAAAGTTATCTGGTTTGCATAAACTACTTCCTTATGTATGTTTTAATAACTCTTACTAACATTGATTAGCCTCAGTAATCGATGTTTTTGCTACGTCTTATTGGCCAAACTAAATGCATAACCAGCTCTACTGAATATTCTCATTTTTGCTTCACATTAATAAAAAGTGACTATTTAATATTATTTCATTACAGTTAGTTATTAGAGTACTAATAATGACCAATACTCATAAATATTTATTAAATAGATGTTTCGATCAGATTTTTTTAGTGGTTATAATTGTGAATGATTAACTCAACAAATTCTAGAAAAGACAACTCAATTCTGTGGTCCCTCTATACAAGGTTTCAATTTTATGAAAACAGACTCTAAATTCTGCTTGCCTACTTGCCAACTGAGAGTATTACCCATTGCCTTCTGTGCAGCGCTACCCGAGAATAAACTAAAGAATTTACATTGAGAATTTTCTGAATTCAGCTCTGTGTATACCCTCAAAATGAAACAAATTGGGGCAATTTACTGAAGGTTAAATCCTCTAAATGACATTCACCTAAAACATGCAAGGAAATGGCTTGGGAGGCTTAAATTATCAATGTAATTGCCTTAATTCTCTAGGTTGCTTTTGTAAGTAGACACAACTTTATCAAATCTAACTGATGATTCCAAATTGGAGGTTTAGGGTTGTTTGTATTTTTACTCTCAACACCCCGAATCGCATTTACTTTCTACGTAACCAAATCTTACAAATAGCCCAGAAATTTTCATGCAAGAGAGTTCAAGAAGTGAGGTTTTTACATTAATGATCTCTGTAGCCAGCACCTTTCAATTTGTCAGCATTTTTACCCTCAAGTCAACGGAAAGCTTTTTGAGGAACTAAGTATGCTGATAGCACCTTGTGCTTTGGTCTTAAATATTTGAACATAGAGTGATGTCTCAAAATATTTTATTACTAAAATCTGGTTTCTATTAAAAATATTCTCTAAGCTCTGAGACAGAAGTGAAAGGAAAGATTATTTATATGCAAGGTAGCTCAACCCTGTCTAATTCTTGAGTAAGAGTATTCCAAGCAACCTTCCATTTATGATTCAGTAGTTTTTCGGAGTGAAGGGAGTGTTACCAGGATAATATATTGTTGAAGACACTACCTGAAATACCAGATTTTTAAAAAATGATTTTAACAAGATTTTAGAATTTAAGATTGCAGAACCTTTCACCAACACTGTGTTGTTTTATTTTCTCTCACCAAGCTGTATTGCAAATAAACCTTTTGATGTTTTAAAGTTTTTTTTTCCTCTTTTTTCTTTTTCTGGCAGCAAAGAAAAACACTCTGGAAAGTTATATTTAGTGAATTTACCCGTGTATAAATATCCCTCAGCTAGTCTGTTATCCTATGGCATCTGGAAGAAAGGTGCTATTGTCTTAGATTCCATGATTGAAGTACAGAAAAATCAATTCAGAAAGACCCTGGAGGGAAGATTCACTTACATATGCTGTGGAAACTTGGAATCCCTGAGGTTTTTAGGGTGTTTTTTTTTTCTACAGACCAAGAGACATAGATGTGTTTATGCTTTGGTACAATGTCTAGTGACATCGGTTCCCATTCGTGCCATATGATAGTTTGACCATCAGTTTATATTTGAGGCCACTAACTTTATATTTGCTGAGAAAACTCCTTTTTTCTTAGTTCCTTTGTTACTATTGCTTTCCTTGCTTCCTGGGTCACAATAACTGTATGGCTATTCTGTTTGCAAGTGCTCTGGCTACTCAGCCCCTGCTGCTCCACACCAAGCTACATCACCAAGGTAATCCCAGGGATGCATCATCAGATTTCGTTCTGCCAAAACTTTCCATAAATTATTTAAAGCTCCTCTTCATTTCTTGCAAAGCAATGTTTGCTGAGCTTCTCCATGAAAAATGAGTGTCATTCCAGGAGATCATGATAGCTTTGCAAGACAGGAATTTGTCCTGTGCTTCCCCTGGGACATCAGCAGAGTTATGGACACAGTAGAAGTTAAGTGAAAATGTACAGTGACTTTACTTTACGTTTGGTTTTATTTGAACATTTACTCTACCACTTATTCAACAGCAATTGAATAAGAGCAGCTGTGTCGCATAGTTTTCTATTGTGAAGTGCCCCAAAGTATAAGGTGGTTAGATGTAAAAACACTGCAAAACTATGGATGATAGACTGCCCACATTCTGTCTACTGAAACTTCCCTGAGATTTCCTTTGCAGGGTCCAGCTGCGTATACAGACATGATGGAATCTGGTTTGTGACGAACCTACAAAAATGACACGAATAACTCAGATTTTTAATGAATAATACACAGACATGCACCTGCTTCAGGGACTTCATAGATTAGTCTTGTGACCAATTGAAAAGCCGTTTGGAATTCAATTACATGGTGCAAAACAGAAAATAAAACTGGTTACACTTTTAGAACCGATAGCAGCAGAATATTAACTAGTTCTAGGAGCAAGCTAGTTTTGTTTTTTAGGTTGTCTCAATTTGCTTTGCTTCTGTCAGTCTTACTGTAAAGTCATAATATTCTGCTCATCCTGTTATCTGCTATTCTTGCAGCTGGAGCCACTTGCAGAAGATACTCTCCACCAAAGCCCGAATATGAATGCCGTTATTTCTTTACAGAAGATCATTGAAATTCAAAGTATGTCTTAAAAGTTTTTTTTTCCACTTCTAACCAGATATAGGCAATTAAATTTATATTGAGAATTTGAGCATATGAACAACATATTTGAGTTCCTCAAATATGAAAAACATATTTAAAATTGCTATAACTTGAACGTATTATATATTCATACCTAAATGTGCTATTGCCTTGCTCATAACATGGCAATCTTACACTGATAACTCAGACTGTAGATTTAGAATCTTGCTTTTCTTATATTTTCCAAGTACTTGGAATTTTTTCCCGATTACTACCACTAAGCATTTACTCGGAACATTGACATTAATGTAGAAATTGTGATGATATTGTCTAGTCTTAACTAAGGTAAGTTCTCTCCTGATGATGTTGGAATTCAGCAATCATTTACTGGTTTTTCAGTCTGGCAGAAGAAAAATTAGTGAGAAATCCAGACTATAAGCAAATCCAACTAAACAAAGCAGGGAAAGTCAGCGACTTTTTTACTATGCAATTCCCTTCACATTACTGTTACTTGTCAAGAGTTACTCTTTTTAGATTATGACACACACACACACACACACACACACACACACACACACTGAAATCAACACAAAAGTTAGCATGATGGGGGAAACCAAATGGCAAAATGAAGTGTGAAGGAGGATCAGGAAAACCATTGGCTTTGCTACTGTCCTGTAGAAGCATTTTGTCAACACTACTGAGAAGACACCTTCCAGTTCTTTCTGAGGAGTCCTTGCCTTTGCTTGCTCAGGAGTAGTTTGGAGAGCTGAGTATTATTGGGGTTCTAGATTATCCATTCATCGGTCGCTGTGACTATTTACAAATCATGCCATTTAGAAACTGAAAGTAATTTCCCACTTTCATTTCTCTCATGGATTGAGGGCCATCGGTACCCAATGAATATTTATTGACTATATATCATAACTGGAATAAGCTATGCATTTCAAAGTTTTTCAGTAAAAATAAAAAGAAATGTTCAGGTACTGGGGCCGAAAGCCTTTGAGTTAAGGCTAAGATACAGGAACTGAGAGACATGAAGAAGGAAGGATGGAGAAGATTTCATAGGCTTTGTATAAAATCCTCTCACTCTACTGATTTGTCTCATTACCACTGAGGGTAGATTAAGAGTCTCTATTGTATGTTCTTGCAGATCTCAAGGAAAGGAATCTTGAAGTGATCTTTGACAACCTTCTCATATTCATCCACATCCAATCTAATGCCCCCTGCAGGTCATCTATCAAATAGCATAAAAATACCTAGTTTTTTAAAATGTTATTCTTTCCTTCTGAGCATTCTTTTACCGTTATGCACACAGATTATGAAAAGTTATTGTTCCTCTGTATAATCAGATAAGATCGCTTTCAGTAAGCATTCCTGAGTACTTATTACATGTTGATCTCTGACAGCTTGATCAAATATCAAGGCACAGAGGTTATGGAAAGGAATAAGGCAGAGTTTCTGGCATCAAGGAATTTATAGCCCGGTGAGTGAGAGACACTGCAATGGATCGTTCCAGTACAGGGTCACAAGGTACCCTGAGATCATGAAGAAGGAGCAGTCCCTTTGGTGAGCTTCTTTCAGCTGGGATGAGAGGTCCTGGAGAGTGGGGAAGGTTCAAGGAAGACTTCCTGGCAGTGATAGGGCCTCAGCGAGCTTGATCTTTAAGGAATGACCAGGATGTTGACCAGATGAAGAAAGAGTGAATGTTTTGAAGGGAATAACAGAAGCAAAGGACTCTATTTTCTCATAGGTGTGAAAAAAATCATACTTTGTGGATATCTTTAGAAACTGTATTATTGCCTTTTGTATTGGGTTTGATTTCCTAGTAATGACTTTCTACTGCATGATTTTTTTTTTCCTTTCACCACTGACATTTTAGAGTGACTTGTGCCATCTGCTCAGGCCAAACAAACATGTTTGACTCTTGCAAAAAATTCACAATTCACTCTACTATCAAAACTTGCTGTATGAGAATTCTGCCACTCTGGCTTGTGAATTTCTGTCTTCTGCTGCAAAATGCATTTCCTACCACCCACAACTGACCACTTCCACTGAAAAATCCATTTCCTCCTACATTCCTATTGAGGGTTCCACCCAGTGCTTGTTCATTGAATACTTCCATAAAGTCTCAGCACTGACATGTGGATTTTAACTAGTGGTATTTTTATTTAAAATGTTTCAGTTATTTAAGTTTTTGTGTATTTTACAGTCTGTTAGTTGCGGTTCCTTAATTAGATGATGGTCATCAGGAGGACAGGAATCATACCTTCTCACCCCTGAATGCACCTGCAGGAAGGGTGGGCAGCAGGGAAGGGGTTTGAAGAGCCTGGGAATTGAGAGTAGTCAGATTTGTGTAAGAAGGATTTGAGTCATTCTTCAAGGCTGTCAGAAGCCAAAGCTTGCATCAAAAGGAGCTTCTGAAGAAGAGCTCCTCCTTCTGAGTCCCAAATACATGGGATAGTGGGTGCTGAGGTTGGCTGCTCAGCAACCATGCCTTCCTCACTTCAACCCAAAGAAGCTTGGTTTGACTTTGGAGTCCTTACCACCAAATACCATGCAGCTCATGGGAAGATGAACTTATGCCGAGTTCCAGAGGAGCTGTTCTTAGTCTAAGGCTGAACCAGTCAGTGGTTAACAGTGACCAAACAGATTAAGCATTTAGCAGTGATTGGTTAAGGAATGGGTGCATGGCCCAATTCAGGACACGGAGAATCATTGGCTGGCCAATCTGTGCAGTCACGTAAGCCCGACACTTACAAGGGTTTTGTGTATGGCTTACTGCTCTTACTGTTGCTGCCTTATAATTCTTACTACGTTTTGAACAAGGGGCCCACATATTCATTTTGCACTGGGCTCCACGAACAATGCAGCCAATTCTGATGGAAATCAAGGTGCTGGTGATGCAAAAAAAAAAAAAATTTACCAAGAAAGACTGATAGTAGCACCACCCACCACAAGAACTGAAGTTGTGGCTGAGGAGGAACTGAAGGGTATGTTAAGGTTGTAAAGTGAAAGACAAACACAAGATGACAGTGATCTGTCACCATTTGGGACATGGGGTAAAAATCAGTACACAGAAAGTGGTTCGGGGCTGTGGCTTTGACCACTGCGGGGTACATTTTTATGTGGTTCTGTTGAACTGTGTCTCTTTGGGGCCGCGCCTCCAGACTAAAGAAACAAAAAAAAGGGCTGCGTAAGGTCCACAGAGCAATAAAAGAAAGTGGGTATTTCAGAGTTGCAAACTTCACAGTGGCTCAGGAAATCAAAATTATGGGCTCCTGGCTTAGCAAACAATGTAAGATTTCTTTACAAATGTAAAATTGCACTCCTTTTATTTTTCTCTGTTTTACAACCCACTCTTCCATTTCAAGTTCTATAGGACTCCAGGGCCTCGACTGGGCTCCCCATTTCCTCTTTGGTGGGGAAAGTAGTCAGAACTGGCTGAATAGCTTTTGGATCCCAGTGCAAAATGAAAATGTGTTAATGCTTCCTTGTTAAAAAAAATAATTTCACAAAGGTGACAGCAGAGCCTTGATCCAAGAGTGAGGGACCATGTGAGCTTGGAGCCTGTGAGACTGTACCGGTTGCCTGTTTACGGAGTCAGCCTGAAGGTAGCCTTTGTTGAACAGGAGACGTCCTCTTCACATGTGTCTCGGAACGTCACACAGGTGCCTCGGTTTAACTTTAGGAGGTGTTTGAATTTCAGCCCAGCTCCTAGCCCAGGTTCTGAAGGATTCTTTTGTGCTACAGTTTGGGACTACAGTATCAGAAAACTTATGTAAATGTTGAGAAGCAGGCCTTGGAGCATGTGGGAAACATTCAGGCAAGTTCCTAGATAGCCTTGTCCCAAGGCAGGCAGCAAGGTGCTGACAGGCCGAATGTGAATTTCTCTTTGAGACCTGAGCCCCCCAGCTGAGGGTATGCAGGTGCTGGAGGCTGTGATTAGCATTGGCCCTTTGCCGGGCCACATGTATTTTGAGGCAGGATCATCCCTGTTGTCCTGTGCTTGTTTATGTTACTCATTTAGCTGCGAAGAAAAGGTCTTACCAGGCAACAGCAGGGCAAATATTTCTTCTGGCAGGTCAGGGTCTGGTTTCATCTCAGAATGGTGGGTGTATGCAAAGATAAACCATCCCTGAGATGCCAAAGTCGTCTGCCTCATCCCTAGTGAGTTTTCAAGATGTAGCTCAGAGGTTATCTCTTTTGGGAAGCCACCTTTGAATCGTCCTTCATCTCTAGTCTAGATTAGATGCAGTTCCTGTGTGTTTTCATGGCAGAGATTGTTAGTTTTTAATTGTCATATCCTTTGTTTAGTGCCTGGCACGCAGTAGGTGCTCTGCAAATATTTGTTGAGTGAATGAATCAGCCAGTTTGTCAGTGTTTGCCACATTTTTTTTGTTGTTGTTTTAAAACCCAAATTGATTTTTTTAACTTAAGATAATTGTAATACTCTTTGGCTTAGCCCATCCAGAATAAGAAATGAAGGGCAGGCAAAATATATGAGAGCCTATTTCTTCTCTTTTCGTCACAACCCACAAAGATGAATCCTTTCTAAGTTAGGAAGAACATGAATTATCTGTGAGCTACTATTTCCATGGCTAAGCTTGCTGGTGGCAGTTCTCAGAGCTAAAACTAACAGTTGCTTGGCTGGCTATAACTAACAAGGGATTAGGGTCAACCCACCCTAACCGAAGGGTCAACCCAAAGGACAAAGGACCCTCATACATATGTTTCCTTTCCTGAGACCCATCCTGACAATTTGGAGAGTCCATTGAACTCTTTCTTTTACATGGCATAGTGAGAAGCAGGGTTCCCGAAAGCCATTTTTTCACACCAGTGCTGGCCCATGATAAATGACAGTTTCACTGATTATGGATGGGAAGAACCATGAAAGGAGTTTTTCAGAAAACTGAATTTATTTGGTTTGAAATACTATAATTTGAAGTCATAAAAACACATTATGTAATGAATGATACTGATATTGATCTGTGAAACCCCAAAATATGAAAACCACAAGTATAGAGTCATGGTTTCCTTTCTTTAAGTTTTTTAGCAAGAAGAGTGCTCCTTTTAAGTGTCAACAAACTTTAGAGACCTCCTGCATGATAGTGCTAATGATAGTATCTTTTGATTTGTGGATCAAGAAAATACATATGTACACAAAGATTTGAGGTTTCTTTTAAAATTTTGCTACACCCCTCCAGTAGTTTTCAGCTCATGACTAGTGTAGAGCACTAGCGTAGAGCACTTAAAAATTTCAGTATACAGCACTAGTGTAGAGCACTTAAAAATTACATGAACTCCAGTATAATCCTCTCCTCCACTCATCAACCATGTAATAATGAGCAAGCCGCTTAACATTTCTGAGGATTTTCAAGAGGAATAACATGGCATATCACCATAGTGCTTTTCTAAGTTGGTGCTACTGTGGCAACAAAATGGCAAATAAGAAACAGAATCATAAAATAAAAGTAGGAATTTTCCCCCTCCACCCCAACTTTCATCTTTTTCCCACTCTAGGAATTCTTCCCTGTTTAGTAGATTGGGGTCTTCTTAGAATTCCTTATCATGCCAACCATAAGAAAATGGTGACATAGGCCAGAATGGAAAGGAACAGTATTTGCAATGTCACTGTACATTCATGTCAGACTTATTCTTGATAAATAAAGGAATGACATAGATGTCTCCTGCATATGAAATTTATCATTATGCTAATTTTCTTTTTTTTTTTAAACACACAGACAAAGTATTATTTAGGGCAACGAGAAGTGAATTCATTGTCCTATAAATTTATCCAACTTTTAAGGCCAGTGTGAAAAGCGATAGGATATTCTCGTTGTAGTAGGATGTACCACGTGATTATGTAATTGACTACTAGGTAGTCAGTTATCCACATGATTCAGGCACTTACAGTGTGCAGAGCACACCCTTTCACACATTCTAGAGAAATTAAAATGAGGTCAGATTCTCTCTGGGAGATCAAGGCAAGTATAGTTGACACCTACTCTTTGTCCGAACTGTGCTTAATTTGTGTTTTATATATATATATATGTTATTAAAGAAATGACTTCCTCCTCCTCCTCTTCTTCCTCTTTCTCCACTTCCTCCTCTCCTTCCCTCTGCCTCCTCCTTTTTTTTCTCCTCCTTCTCTTCCTGCTCTTGTTATTATAATATGATCATATTTACTGTTCTGGAAACCATCCTTAGACATAACAACTGATCCTAGGAAAGATCAAAGAAATGTTCATTTCGTTGATTTCATTTCTACTCTTATTTCCAATGAAAGATAACTAGTTGGTAAAATAAAGTACAAACACCGTTTATGTTATATTAGAGTGGATAATCAGAGTAGGTACTGTTCAGTTCTCTTGGTGATGAGAAGTTATGGATGGTAATAAATGAAAAAAGCTATTAAAGTAAAACAAGACTTGCTCTAAAGGTGAAAACCATTGTCTTCTTGTATGTGAAATGCCATGCTCAGCCATCTCCTTCCATGACCATAATACTCTCTACCTACTCCCTTCCCAAGGAGAAGGGGCATTTATATCAGACAATCCAGGAGAAAATCCAGATTGTTTCTAAAATGAAAGGAATTTGCATACATCTCTTGTGGGGAAATTGTCCGATATTTTGACCTCATGGGGCAATGCACACAGTTCAATGGGTTGTTCCCCCAGATTGCAACATGTGCTGCATAAATCATCTCACAAGTTTTACTGGCTTCTTGACTCCACACCCAAATGCTAAACCACACTGTTTTTCCTCTCTTTTTGTCCCTTCCTATTACATTTTGATTTTCTTTTCTCTACCTTCTCTTTTCCTCTCTCCTCCATCTCCATTCTATTGAAGTCCAGGAGACAAGAGCAAGAGCTAACCCACAATGTAGGAAAGGAACTTTCAACTCATAGAGATTTGAGGTTTTATTTCAAGCAGGGAAGAACATGATTAATTAAACAAGAATTTGAGAAGATCTCTATGCCTGCAGTAAGGACAGAATATTTAGTAGGGTTTATTGTCCGATGTGGCCAGTTTCATTCAGATGGAGAATTGGCATGGTATGGTAATTAATTAGCATGGAAATCATTAATGATGTCTAGGTTTCAGGCTTGGAGGACTGAGTAGATGGTGGTGTCACCTGCCGTGATAGAGAACAGCGGAGGAAGAAAAGGTTTGAAAGAGAAGGTGGCGAATATTAGATTTAAGAAAAAGAAACTTCCCTGACTGAAAGGCTTGAAGGTTGAGGGGAAGGAGGCATCATCCTAAACATCAGTTTTTCACTGCAATGAAGTTATGAAGGGACGTTGGATGAAATTATTTACACTATGCAAACTCTGTAAGCTGTTAGCAAATAATAAAATAACAATTACTGAATGCTTTCAGTGTGTTAGGCACTGTTCTAAGCACTCTTATTATATAAAATTAACTCATTTAATCTTCTCAGCAACCCTGTAAGGTGGATACTCTTTTCATTCCTATTTTACAGACAAGTAAGCTGAGGCGCATCTAGGTTAATGAACTTCCCCCAAGGTCACACAGCTAATAGGTGGACAAAAGCAAGATCATAAATCAAGGAGTCTACTTCCAGAGTCTGTGGTCTTAGCCACTATGTTATAATATCTCACAAATAAATTCATTCCCTTTGCAATTATTGTATACACTTTTTCCCATTTCTTCCAAAAGTCACAGGTTTATTTAAAAATATCAGTTTAACTGAAGATTTGGAGTTTGGGAGGTTCTGGTTAATTGAGGTTTAGCCGCAGTCATTTCTAGAAGGGCAGTGCCAAATTACAAGGAGCCATGGAGCTATGAATCCACTTTGGAGCCCCTTGTAAACTTGCAAAATACATCTAATCACAAAAAAATGTAAGGATTGGCAGAATTTCAACTCCCTGCCCTGTTGAGTTTAAAACCCTGACTGTTGTCAGGTGTGAGCTGCTATTTGTCATAGATTCTTTGGCTTTAGACAGAGGCCTTGACGTTGCAGCCCTGGGCCTTCATTGAAGAAAAGCAGTGTTAGACATTTTCCCACTATTAACCCCGCCAACCCTTCTTGTATCAGAGCCAGGTCAAACTTGTACACATGGCTTTTCGAAAGTTGATTTTGAACTTCTAATTAGCCATTCTCTTGAAATGTTGAAACTCTGATTATTGTTTGGTGGAGCCCTAATACATGAATGTACCACAATAAAAAGGGAAATCTGCCATCTGCTTAGAGACTTAACTTGTCTGGATTATTATATATATATATATATATATATATATTTTTTTTTTTTTTTTTTTTATTCCAACTGCATCTGTAATTACGAGTTTTCTTTCACTCACATTTCTATTAAGGCAAAACTAATCGAACCAAGAGAATAAATACAACTGTGTTTCTAGGACTGAAAACTCAAGAAATCCTTTGTGATTATATACTAAGCTTTTAGCACCCATGAGTCAGACACACAGACAGACAGACAGACACACACACACACGCACACACACACCCCCCACAAGATACCATTCACTGAGATAAGGCATGCTAGAAGTTCAAGTTTGGGGCAAGATCATTTGCTAAGTACATTAACTAACTATGCATTGCAGAGTTGTAGGAGGACTGCAGAATCTTCAGACAACTCTGCAATGCATAATTAGTTTCCTCATCTTGTTCATGAATAAACTGAGGCTTAACAAGTTTAGGTCATTTGTTACAGGTCTTTCAAGTAGTAAGCAGTAAAAGCAAGATTTGAACCCTGGTCTGGCTGTGTTGTCAAAGCTCAGTTTCTTTCTGTTAAAGCATATGACCTTCCTGTTTCTACCTCATTTCACAAATAGGACCATCGTTCCTCCAGGCTTCCTATTCCCAACTATCCCAGGATAGATACTAAAATAGACTTCTCCTAAAACATAATCAATTCTGCATACATCGAAACAAGCTATGTTAATACATTACTGAGCTTGCTAGAATGTAAGGGAAGAGGAAGAGAAAAAAAAAAACATAGCCGAAATTTCATGGGGTGGTAAGCAGTAAGTAACAAAAAATTAGAGTTTCCCTGGGGCAAATGGTGATATCAGTGCTATAAGTGCACAAGAAAGCCCAAGGTCTGCATCAAAGTTGGGGATATTAATGGGTACTAACGATGAATAAATTGGTCCACTCCCAGATTCTGAAGGAAACAAATGCCATTTCTTTCTGGAGGAAGTATCCCTAATTTAGACCTTCAGTATGTACAGAGATCAAGCTCCACAAAATATGAGCTCAAATAAATAAATACACACATACCTAAATAGTCAAATAAGGTCAAATGCACAAGGACGTAAGCCACTAGGGAAAGTCAGCAGAAAGGAGAAACGAGGAAATAATAAGCTTTACTCGTGGGGTTAAAATGGAGGAAGGGTATTATTTTTAAGTAATGATAATAGATTAAAAATACCCATTTCCTTTCACTCATCCATAATACTCTAAGAAATTCATAATAAAGAGGGTTTGTTTTGCTTCATTTTTAAGATATACACTCATAGGGATAAAGAATGAGAAAGGAAATAATAGGAACCTGGAGAGCAGATGACCATCTGTTACTGTCTTAGCAGACCTGAAAAAAACAAATGCTAAGCCAGTGCTGGCAGGCAGGCATAGCTCTGCCAGAGAGGGATACTTCACACCCATATGCCATAGAATTGTTAACCCCCACATCTAAGACTCTTTATTTTACTTCATTTATCTTAATTATCATTTCTCCTAATTCATTATCCCTTTCCTTTCTTCACTTTTTGCTACGTCCAGCTTACAAACAATAACACTAAATTCATTTATCCTTCTACCTTTCCATCTTGGCAATAAACGTCTTGCCCGTCTATGTCACCAATATAGTAAAATTGCAACCCTGAATAGATTCTACAAAGAACTTTCTCCAACACTGGACCTAAATAAACAGGTCTGCTCAAAGTTGTCATGAATCTCAGCAGTTTGACCTCCTATAAATTTATGATCACCAAATTTCAATGGGCCCATTATAATCCTACTGTGTTTCTTAGGTCAAATTTACTAGGCCTCTCAAACTTCTCTTTCAAACTTCATTCTCCTCAAACCTCCATCCGGCTTACCTCCCCACTTAACCTCACAACAAACCTTACTTGAAGTATAGCTACCAAACTGCTTTCTTTGAACTGTTAAGTCCCATCAACATTAAAATGCCCTCAAAATCGCTCCCATCTCAAAAACAAGCTCCAGCAACTTCACTCCTTCTCCAGCGTGCCATCCTATTGTTCTTCAACTCTTTGAGAACACATTCTTGAAAGATGTTTCTATCTAGTTATCTCCATTTTCTCACCTCCAAAACCCCATCAGAAGCCCCCTCATCTGGTTGTGATCTTGTTATGGTTACCAGTGTCATTTCTACTGCCAGATCAAAAAAGCAATTTTACTAAACTTTTGTTTTGAAATAAGTTTGGATTTAGAAAAAAATTGCAAATACTAGAGGTGCCAAAAAAACGTATACACATGACTTATAGTCATCTTTTGTTATCAGTATATATTGAGTGTTACAATTTCTTTTTGAATGTGGGCTGATTTCTCCTGCCATATTTTTTTTTTTTAACATTTTATTGGGAAAGGGTAGCAGGACTTTATTGGGGAACAGTGTGTACTTCCAGGACTTTTTTCCAAGTCAAGTTGTTGTCCTTTCAGTCTTAGTTGTGGAGGGCGCAGTTCAGCTCCAGGTCCAGTTGCCGTTGCTAGTTGCAGGGGGCGCAGCCCACCATCCCTTGCAGGAGTCGAACCAGCAACCTTGTGGTTGAGAGGACATGCTCCAACCAACTGAGCCATCCGGGAGATCAGCGGCAGCTCAGCTCAAGGTGCCGTGTTCAATCTTAGCTGCAGGGGGCGGAACCCACCATCCCTTGCAGGACTAAAGGAGTTGAACTGGCAACTTGTAATTGAGAGCCCACTGGCCCATGTGGGAATCAAACCGGCAGCCTTCGGAGTTAGGAGCACCGAGCTCCAACCACCAAGCCACTGGGCCGTACCCCGAGTATTACAATTTTAATACAGTTTTTTCCTTTCTTAAAATGTGTATACATTTTTTGGCACCCTCTGTATAATAATGTTTATAATAGAGTTCTGGTATAACCTTCACCCCACTACCCCTAATGTTGACATCTTGTATAACCATAGAACAAGGATAGAAATGAACAATCATACAGTACTGTTAACGAAGTTGTAGACTTTCTTTAGATTCCCCCCGCATTTCACTAATTTTCTAATGCTGTTCCAGAATTCGATACATAACTGACACATTGCATTTAGTTGTCATGTCTCCATCTTCTCCCAGGTGTGACAGTTTCTCACTCAGTCTTTCTGTGCCTTTTATGACCTTGACACTTTTGAAAAGCACTGCTCAGTTATTTTGAAGAATGTTTCTCAGCTTGGGTTTTCTGATTTTTATGATTGGATTGAGTATATACATCTTTTACAAAATTACTACAGCAGTGATACCATACCCTTCTCAGTGCGTCAGAGCTGTGGTGTGCAATGTCAGCGTGTCTTTCTTGTTTTTGGTGAAGCTAACCTTGATCACCCAATTAAGGAATTCTCTAGTGTAATGTTACACTATTTCCCTTTGGAACTAATAAGTATGTTGGGAAGATACTTCGAGATTATGCAAATATCCTGTTTCTCCTCAAACTTTTTCTCACTAATTTTAGCAGCCATTGGGGGATCTTCCCTGCAAAAAGCATTACTCTGGTGTTCCAATGCTGATTCTGTATTTTCCTTACTCCTTCTATATTTATTACTTGGAAATGATCTGTGATAAAGAGATGTCCTTTCTCTTCCGTTCATTAATGTAATCATTATATATTTCTATCATTGGGTTATAATCCAGTACTGTCATTTATTTTGTTGCCCAAATTGTTCCAGCTTTGGACATTCAGTCTCTTTAAGGCTTACTCCTATGTCTTTTTGTGAGCATTTTCTTACTTTCTGGTACCACAAGATGTTTCAAGTTCACCTTGATTTTTCCCTGCCTGTATTAATCTGGATTCTCCATAGAAACAACACACACACACACACACACACACACACACACACACTATAAGGCAATAGCTTGTGCAGTTATGGAGACTGAGAGTTCCAAGATGTTCAGTAAGCAAGATGGAGACTCAGAAAAGTAGATGGTATAGTGGTAGTTCAAATCCAAAGACCTGAGAACCAGGAGTACCAGTGGTATAATTTACAGTCTGAGACCAAAGGCCAGAGATGTCAATGTCCCAGCTCTCTTGGTCAGCCAGAGATAGAGAATTCTACTTTATTCAGCCTTTTATTCTTTCCAGGCCTTCAACTGATTGGATGAGACCCACTACTTAGGGAAGGCAGTCTGCTTTACTCAGTCTACTGATTCAAGTGTTAATCTCATCCAGAAACACCCTCACAGACACACTCAGAATAATGTTTAACCAAATATCCAGGCACTCTGGCCCAGTCAAGTTGACACATAAAATTAACTATCACAAGTCCACCTTTTATCTACTTGACAACATACGCATTTCCTTAAACCATACTTAATCTCCAATTAAAGACACTAATAAGGTGAGAGTTCTGCCTAACCTGTTACAACTATTGTGAGTACAACTAAAAACCACTAAGCCCTTCCCCCAAACAGGAAGTAAAGCTTTGAGTGACATTTATTCTCAATATCCCATAACTTAAATACTATGATATAAAATTAACACTACTTGAATACTATGACATAAAGTTAACAATACTTAAAAACTATGATGTAAAGCCAGTGTCTTACATTACATGATAAGGGAGTAAGGGATGGAGGAAATCAAATATATTTGCATACCAATAACATGCATAACAAAAAGGAGGAAATACTCATCACCATTGCAGCCCTTGTTATACTGTAATTAGTCATCCATCACCGTTGGTGTTTATAACTAGCTTCTTCCCACTATCCATTCTGTATCCCCTTTGCCTTCAGTAAGCGCCTCAGCTGGTCATTATTTTTTTACCTGGTGGAGTGGTAAAAACCCATTCCTGAAGGGTGTGGGCCATATAGTAATCCTGCCTAGAGTGGGTTGTAGTTTTCCATTGACCTTAATCACAGGGCGTGGTAGTACTAAGAAGTGTCCTGAGGAATCACCTGTGTTCCATGCACACTCTTCCTCTTCCTTACCTCCCTTGTGGAGAAGCAATCCAGCTTTCTCTTGGTTGTCAGAATCATCACCCAGTCAGCACACTAACTCCTTTCTTTGCCTTTTGAGTCAGAGGCATAAGGAGTGTGAAGTGGCGACAGGCTTAACTTCCAGGTCAGTGTATCTCCTGGTGGATGCTTTCCTCCCTTTGGAACTAATACCTTTAGGCTAGCAGAGCATAAGGTCACAGGAACAGTAAGCAGAAAGGTTGCCAGTGGATCACAAGGTGTAAGAGGTACCATTCCCATTTGCACTCCTTCACTCCTGGACACGGGACTCCTGGATATGGGAGAAACAGCACCCTGTGCTGGATGCTGACCCAGAACATCCTCCTCCTGGAGGTCCTTCCCCAGTCCTGCATGGTATTGCCACCCAGCTTTCACTGAAACTGAGTCTGCTAAAGGCCATTCCACTGTTTGTCAGACCAGCTGCTTCAGTTCTGCTGTAGACCACACTCACCTTGCCTTTGGCAGTAAAATGCTGCCACTTGGACCCTGCCACCCTGGGATCTAATGACTATCCTTACATTTAGGTTCCCCAGTCAGTAGCCACAGATCCCACTGCAAGTTATGGTCTATAGAAATGAGCGACCACAGAGCTCTTCAAGAATTCCAGGGGTCCCATCACAAAGTTATTTCTCAGTCATGGTGAAATGTGTGTTTTCTGGGTGCTCCCAGGGTGGGTAAGTCTTAAATGACAAATCCACTCTAACATTCCAATATTCCTAAATCATTGAATCCCTTCGTCTTCACTAAATCAAAACAGGTCTGAGATTTCTAAATCACTCACTGTAGGCCATGTTTTGGTCTATGTTTTAGCTAGCCAAACAAATGAACTATTAGAGCCCCCGTCTCCCCTCCCCCCCCCCGGTCTCTCCTAGTTGCAACACTAAATACAGAGTCTCTGTGCAGTAAGCCCTTCATCCTCTGCCTAAATCCTTTTCACACTACAGATTCTTTTTCTCAGTGTACAATATGGATAAGTTATTTCAATCCTCTTTTCTTCAATTTTCTCATCTATAAAATAAGGAAAATGAAAGAATCTATCTCACAAGGTAGGTCTGAAATTATATGAAATTACCTGTTAAACACATTGTCACAGGCATAGCATAGGCACTCAATAAATATTTCTCATCATTTTACTTATTGTTTTGTTTGTCCCAGAGCATATCTTCATGGCCATATCTACAAGAATAACTCCAAAAACCTATATCTTTCGCTCCAACCTCAGATCTGAGTCCCAGATGTTTATTAAACTCTAGCTCAGCCTCTTTTGTTTGTTATCACAAAGACACATCTAGTCAACATGTCCAAAGCCATTGTTATTTTTTTTTTTTTGCCCCAAACCTCAGCCTCTTCAAAGTTTCTTGATCCTAGTACATGGAACCCCATCCTTCCAGTTTTGCTACACAAGAATGTAGGAATTATTCTTCATGTTATTCTTTCATTGTTGCCTACATCCAATCCATTATCCTGTCCTGGTTTTTGTACTCTTCAAACATTTCATTCATCCATCCACTTATTTCTGTTCTCATGATCACTGTCTCAAATCAGGATTCCATCATCTTTCTCCAGTACTCTACAGAGTATCTCCCACATCCATTCTTGCTTTCTGCCAGAGGGATATTGCTAAATAAGGCATATTAGTCTGTATACCTTCTTGTTTTAAAACAGAGATCAACAAAGTTTTATATACAGTGTTAGATAGTAATTACATATGGTGTTGTGTTTCAAGTGCTTAACTTTCTGTTGTAGCAAGGAAGCAGCCATAGCCAATGTATAATGAGCATTGTTGTGTTTCAATAAAACTTTATTTATGAAAATAGAGTGTGGGACCAGTTTGGTTTCTGAAAAATGAAAAATCTGAAACAAGTGTATCTGGATGGAATGTTGAAATAACAGACATCAACCAAGACACCTATTGTAAAGGACACCTAAATTTCTGGCCTGAGAAGTGGAGGAAGAAGTATTCAACATTGCTGCCACCTGGTGCATCGGACAGGTGTGCTGGAGACACAGCTGTGACATGCATGATGCCACCAAGCTGCCAGAAGGTGGTGTTGTGGGGAACATAGAGAATCAGAGGTTAGGTTTGGGTTAAATATGTCCAAGAACTAGGGGGAGCAATCCTGCATGCAGCTTTTATACTCTGATTTTTTTGCGACAAAAGTTTTGTCATTTATTGTACATTACAACTCCACAACTATTTATTTTATGGTTATTACATATTTTAAATTTGCCATCAACACTATTGGCTGAAATGTGCTCAGAAACAAATGTACATGTTAAAAAATTTAGTGCTCAATTGTTATTTCTCAAGAAAGTTGGTAATTAACATATAACTTGCACAAAGTGTTTGTCAACTTATCATTCATCATGGGGATGTAGTAATGTCATGAGTGACATGAACACTGAAGATACGTGCTGCTGAATCAGTGTCAGTATCTACTTTAAAATTTAGTAATTATTTAAAACAAAACAAAAATAGAAACTAAGGCCAAAGGGGATCATTTAACAAGTGCAGTTGCAGGAAGTGCATTTAAGTATCACTCTGTGAAGCATGACTTTTTATTTAGATAAAATGACTATGCTTCTAATTTTTTTAAATTAATTTTCACTTTCAAGTGTTATTTTTCAAGCTCCAAAGTGAGGTAATAGTTGTTATTTGTTGACTCCACCAGAAGAATCTCTTGGTTAAATGATATAGTGTTCTCAGATACTTCAAACAGAAAAATCAGTTAATTCTAATAATGGTTTTTATATTTTTCATTCAATTAATGATATCAAAGTAAAGCTTTTGGAAATAAATCTGCCAATAATGAAACATAGGGCATTATTGTGACTACTGTTATAAATTACAGTGAAAATCTAACACTGACAAGATTATTTGTTTTTCTACTAATATGCAAATTTAAACTTTGGTGGAGCATAGCTTCATCTAAAAGAATAGGAAAGTGCGTGGCATTAGTTATAGAGCATACAAAATTCTTAAAATTTTATAAATTGTAAAACTTAATAAAAAGTAGTTAACAAAATTTTATTTTTAAATCCCTTAAAAAAGCAATGGGCTTGATCCTCCTCAAATGAAAATTTAAGCTGTTGTTCTCAGAACTGTAAATACCTTTATGTAAACACAGTTAGGGTAAAATAGAGTTAAATTAAATGCAATGTTTTTTAAATACAGCTGCTATTGCTGGCAAAGAAAATAAAACAGTTCAGCATGGCATTACAAAATTTCTCTCTTAGCCGCCCATTATCACCTAAAGTAATATCAAACTATTTTATAAATGACTTTTCTGAATTTCAATTACATTTTTTTCTAATCAGTTAAAATCATTAATCAATTTTCAGTAATGGACTTCTGACCCGAGATATGGAGTAACTACGTACTATAGGAACTACCCTTTGATCAGAAACAAAAGAAAAGCAGAGAAACACATATATGGAACATTGTTTTTGGACACTGGACAATAGGCAGTGAAGGGCTGTGATCACAGTGGGAAACAAACAAGGAAAGAGAAATAAACAAAATGAGTCCTACACTTGCACAAATTTACTAAAGAGAGGCAACTTCCAGGCTGCAGCATAGGGAGAGAGAATCCAAATAGAATCCAGTGGTTTTTCTGAGTTGAAGATACAGAAGTGATCAGAGTTTGGGGAGACTGAAATGATTGAAAATTGTGAGGCAGAGTATTTGAGATGAAGTTGCTATACAGTGAAAGAGCTTCATGTGTCTCTACAGGAGTTTCCTTAAACCTTTGTCTTATCTTTACATGCATGGAATGAAATGCCACAAGGCTGGGGAACAAGCCAATGGAAAACAGAAGGTTAAACAACTCAATGAACTTACACAGGACTGGAAATAGTCTATATTCCCACTAGCCAGAGTAGAGAAACTTTATGATACACAAAATATCAAGCAGAGACATCAAAATAGTTTCATTTTAGTTGTAGGGCTAAATTAGCCTGATACCACAAGCCTGCTCTGGAGCCACTCTAACAAAGAATACAAGCAAGCTTCAGAAGGATCATAGTGATTGCAAATAATGTAACTGCATGACGAAACAGAGTCCAACACTTGCAAAGAACACAGCAAGATAAAACAGCCAAAAATGTTCAAATTAACAATGTCAAGAATCCAGATGAAAATTACCAGGCATGCAATGGAATAGGAAAATATGACCTAGAATATTAAGACAAATTAATTAGCAGCAACTGACCCAGAAATGCAAGGTCTGATGGAATTTGCAGACAAGAACGTCCAGTAGTTACTTCTAATGTGAAGAGGAAAACTGCCAACATAATGCGAAAAGAAATAATAAACACAAAAAAACATGGAAATGGGAGTTTTAGAGATAAAAAAATACAATATTTGAAATGAAAGTCTGCACCCTGGAAATATTAATGGCAGATTATACACATAATGCAAATTTTTTTTTTTTTTTAAATAGTGAAGTTGAAATACTAGAAACTATGCAAAGTGAAGAACAGAGAAAAAAGGCCTGAGAAAATAGTATGTCAGTGATATACCGGACAACATCAATCAGTATAACATATCTGTAATTGGAGTCCCAGAAGAGGTGGCAGTTTGGGAAATATCAGAAGTAACGGGAAAAGGGTTTTATAAATTTGATGGAAGGCTACAAATCGACAGATCCAAGAAACTCAATCAATCTCAAGTAGAATATACAAGAATAAAATCACAGAGAGGAACACCATAATGAAATCTTAAAATAAGCCGGGGGTGGGGGAGTAATCATATTAACACAAAGAAACAAAGATAAAGATGATAAGAAAAAGATAACAGATATATTGAATCTCAAAATATTATGTTAATTGAAAGAAACCAGATATTAAGTGTATAGTATGTTGCCATTTATGTGAAATTCTAGAAAAAAAAAAGTGCAGTGGCAGAATTTCAGTGATTCTCAGTGACCAAGAAGAAGCCTAAGATGTTGACTCCACAAGGCCAAAAGGAACTTTTGATGAGAAGAAAACAGTCTATATTTTGATTGTTGTAGTGGTTATATGGCTGCATACATTTGTTCAACGTGCATCTTGACCTGCCCTTAAAATTGGTAAATTTTATTGACATTTAACTATACCTCAATGAAGCCAGTAAGAAATAATCATGAAATGAGCAAAACTACCAGACTTTAAAGCTTTTCAAGAATTACAATTACAGTAAATAGTGTTTTCAAAAGGGAAAACATTTATCTTGATCCCCATGAAAGCAAGAGAATAAATGAATAGAAGAATAAACACTCAAACTGTGCACAAGATTTGATTTTGACAAATGTAGTTGGACTTTCAAAGATGTCTATTTGTTGATGGAATCATTGATAAAACTATTCTTAACTAGATAAATTTATATTCTGTTCTGGAATGGAATGAAATTGAGAAGTCATATAACTTTGCAGCATCTAAATTCAGTAAATAAAATTTTAAAGATTCATAAATGGAGAAAACTTTTTTGATAAGTTTGGCTTATATAAACTGTTTGCTAAAGAAAGGTACTAAAGGAGGAAAAAGACAGTAGTGATGAAAATATTTTGTATGAAATAGTTACTCATTTCAATATTTTAACAGCTAAGTGAAAATATTTCACACTTAGTAGAAATTGTTCTGAGCTTACCAGATAGTACTGTACTTTAGAGATAGTATTTGTCAACCAAAAATAATATAGTCTCTTCAGAAAAGTAAATTAAAGATGCCACAATTTCAAATTTATTTACCATTAAATTCCACTGTGAAGAACACTTCAGGCAATTTTATGAAAAAGTCTAAAATATTTAGACCACTTTGAAGTAAAAAAATACATTCTTCATAAAAAAATACCAATAATATTCTATCAGTGAGATGGTCACAAAACTGATTAACATATGTGAATATTGTGAACAATCATAATACTGCTTGAGTCATTTTTCTAATGTTAAGATAATCAATATAAAGAAGTTGGTTATTGTGCTTATACATGAATTATGCTATTTTTATTTTTTAGAATGAATTTTAGTTGTGAAAATAATTTTTGAATAGGACTACTTTTTAGGTCCATTGATAAAAATCATTTGTTGACCAATAAATGAAGATTTCCATAACATCCAATTTTTATTTTTAGCCCCATTTTAACATCAAACTTGTCCCAACTTGGATGAAAAATGACCTGGTCACTCTATTTATACACCTATTTTCAATACATCTTTATTTTTGCATGTACATAATGCTTTGGATACTAATAAAGTTCTCCATGTATCTATAAAATGTATCTTTAAAAAGTATGAAGAAGCTCTAAACTCTGGAAAATTCATGAACTGAGGCCCTTTGTAAGGCCCAGGTATTAATAATCTCTAAATTTGAAGGGACTAGTAACAGGCTTAGGTCAGTACCAGCTTCTTTTCATATGAGAACATGTGTGCAGTGACAACAGGTGATATCATTCAAATGAGAACACATCTGAGAAATGACTCTACAGATCCCAAAATGATGATGAAAGGGGGAGATTTTCAAAGTGTCAGGAGGTTTTCAAAGTGTCAAAGGGCTTTGGTTGGGAAAACTTTGGTAGGAGGATTATTTCTAACATAAACCTTCATATGTCAACAACTATTCCTTTTTCCAAATTGCTCATTACCAAAACAATCTGGTTTATACTGAAGTCTGATTACACAGTACCTGCAAGATGCCCTTTCATGGCTCCTGTCTGACCCAGTGGCATTCCATCTATGGTACCCACCTCTAACTCTTGACTGTCTGCATTCCATTATCTAGTTTTTACCTTTATTTTAAAATTCCTTGTTTGCTTTATCTGTACCAGACAAAACAAAAATGCAGAATAAAAAAGGCTAAATAGTTCCCCCAAAAAAGTGCTGAAAAATGAGAAAAGTTAATAAGGATAGAGGATATGACCAAAAAGGAAGGTGTGTGTATCCAGTTTTAACAGAAAACTCTTTTGCTAGTTTTTTTTCCTTAGGAGAGCAACCCAATAGTGGCTGGTTACTAATATTTTACTTTATGAATAACAGCTCCTGAAAACTAGTAATAAACCTTGGTTCATTTCTCTTATGTGCTAATTGGGGGTATTATTCCCATGCCAACAGATATGATTTTCTTGCACATGTTTATGAAAGAAGAAAACTCTACCCATCATGTGAAAATATAACCCATAAATTGTGGGATTTGGATTGGCTGCATATTTCACAGTCTGTACCCACTTTAATTATTCTCCTTTACAAATAGAGATAGTGGTCTATAAATGCATTATTCATGTAGAATATTTCCCTTGTTTTTATAGGCTTTGCCAGAAGCCATATTGAATTTAATGTTTTGGGTTATTTTTGAGTCAGGAACCTCATGCATCTGGATAAAAGCCAAACTTCTAACATTTTTTCTTAGCAGGATACTTTATACGCATTAAATTTTATTCAAAAAGGTCTCAGCTATTTAAAATCTTTCTTACTACTCACATACATAAAGACTAAACTTTGAAGGATCATTGTCAGTCATTCTGATTATAGAGTTATTAATGATTCATACATTCTGTGCCGATTGTGTTTTAGGAGTAAAGATATTTATTTTGTCTCTGACCAAGAGCTCTCTTCTTGAAGAAAAAGTACAGTGCTTGAAAATTAAAGCCCCTGGTTATTCTAGATGTGCCATATTATCTAAAAGTAAGTGTTTACTGACCTCTTCAAGTGTTCATAGGCTCACAGAAAAGTAACATTTTCTGTCATAATAAATTTATTCTAATATCCAAGAGTGATATGTAATGTGAGATCAAAAGAATCACAATCATTGAGAATTAGAGCAGGAAGAGACCTTCCGTTTATCATCAAGCCCACAACTATCATTTTATAAATGTGGAAATTATGCCCCACAGTGATCCAAATAATTTCTCTATGTCTAGTGTGGAGTCTCCAATCTGGAAATCTTGACTTTTCGTTCAGTGCTCCATTTTTGAGGACTTCTATTCGTACTCTTCAGCGAGCATTTATCTCCAATTTTATGATAGCTTTGTCAGTGACGTATACCTGGTAACCAGGTGCTTTCAATAATATAAGGCTGTGAGAAATGAAGAGTAGAAAAATTTAGTCTCAATGTGGTTGTCTCACTTGGTGCAATAAACCCATGCCATTAAGCCAATAAAAGGTGGATCAATAGAGTCGTGCATCTAAGGAATAGGGTAACTTATTGTTACCAAAGATGATTCCTTTGTGAAGAATATATATAAATCTGTTGCAATGTGCATAATTTTTTTAATTGGGATTTTCATATATTGAGTCTATTTTTGTATTTTTATGTGTATTAGAAGGATGGTAGAGGAGGACTACAGAATACAGAAAAAGCTACATTTTGGAGTCAGGCATTCCTAGGTGAAGATTTCAGCTTTTCTCTCTGCCTACCAGCCATGTAACCTTCAAAACAATTAACTAACATTGCCTACATAGTTATGAGGATTGAATGAAATTATAAATTCTCAACGTGAAAACACCTAACACAGTCCTTGGCACATATTCAGAGCTCAATAATGATCTCCAATAATGTTTATAACATATTTTAACCCATAAACTACCAGCCACCTATCATTTGTTTGTGAAAGGCCCCATATTAGTCACTCTAGAAAAAAAGGATAGCATGTCATCTAGCAACACCAGCTTGTGAGTATCATGAACTAAAATAATGTTTAATAATATCCCGTGAAACTCATTACAACTGAATGCACTTAGAGATGAAACAGCATTTCCAACTTGGGTAAGATTATAATGACACTATGATCTAGAAAAGTTAGGTTCTTATATGGAGCTGTGAATTCAGGGTCATCTTTCAAAGTTGAGAGAGGTAGGGGACACTAAAGAATAAGCCAAGATACGTTTCCATTGCCTACCTCCTAAACCTCTCTTTAGCCCATCTCCTCATTTCTATTCTGTCATTTCCTTTCAGTGTAGACATCATCATTTCTCTCTGGACTTTTGCCAAGATGTGCAATTGGTTTTTCTGCTACCACTCTCATCACCTTCCAATCCATGGTCCATGATCTTTCCAGAGGGATCTTTGAAAAGCTTAAACCTGATTCTCTGTCTCTTCTGCATAAAATGGCCTTCATCCCCTGCAAGTTGAAGTCCAAGATCATTCATGTTATTTAAGATTATGGGTTAATTAGCCCTTGCGTACCACAGCAGTCTCATTCATCACATCCATACTTTTTCCTATGTACCAGCTATGCTTAGCAGTGGACTTTGTACCCCAGTAAACTGTAGAAACTTGAGTTTCTGCACATTTATATATACTCTTTCCTTTTCCAGAGATACCTCCTCATTACCACCTCCCTCTATTTCAGCTTGACTAACTTCTGGTGGTCTTTCAAATACTCGATCAAGAGTTATTTATTTTTCTGGAAAATCTTCTCTCACTTTCCCATCATCATAAGTAGATGACTTATTTCCTCTCAGGAACACATGGACCTTTTCTACACAGAATTGTCATTGTTTGTTAACTGAAAGGGCTAGCTCAACCAGGCCACGAATTTCTTTGTCTTCACTATCTGGCACAGCCTTAGCTTTCAAAAAAATGTTAGTTTGTGGGTTCATTCACAGTTAAAATTGCTATTATTTGGTCCAAATTAAAGCTTTATGATTCTCAGGACATTGGTCAGAATAGATGATCACAGCAAGTAAAATAGTAGGAGACAACAAATGGCCTCAGGGTTTTTGAAAAATAATTTCGGGAACGTAATCAATAATGTTGTAAAGATTTTGTAGGGTATCTGATGGACACAGGTCCCATTTGGGAGATCACCTCAGGGAAGATGTAGATGCTTGATCAATGTACTGTACACCTGAAGCTGAACAATAATGAATGCCAACTATAATTTTATATATATGTAATGTGATGGCTTGGTGCGATGTCGGAGGGATAGTGGAAAGGGGGATGGGGGAGGGGGGATCACAGTGTGAGGGATATAAATGATGAACGTCAAAGTATTACCTTGTCTTGTGCACCTGAAACTAATAATAATAAAAAAAATTAAAGAAAATACTTGGAGACAACTATGTCAGAAGGTTCTGTTGGCATGGGAGTGGGTGGGGAGACTGGGTCTCCTCCTCTAAGGAGACATTCATTCCTTTGTGAAGCAGTAAGATAAGGAAAGGCCAGTCATGAAATGTTAGTTAGAGCTGGAAGGGATTTGAGGCCGGCCCTCTGTTTTGAGAAGCAGTAATAAAGTGCTGGAGGAGAGTCTTGCGACCATGAGGCGGTCAGTGGCAAGGCTGGGTTTGCAACCCCGTTATCTTCCTTCCCCATTCAGTACTCATCCATTTGCCTTTACAACTCTACTGTTTTTTTGTTGTTGTTGTTTTTGTTTTTTGTTGGTTGGTTGGGTTTTTTTTGGAAGTAAGCAAACAATGCATGCCATTTCCCGCCTAATTGGTCAGGCTGCAGAGATAGTTCTAACCTGGTCAGTCCTGTCAGAACATAGGAAGGTTCTCCTGCTTTGTTTGGGGCTACAGAACACTTCACACAAAAAGTAGCTTGGGGGCTGCAAGAAGGTCTTTAACTCTGCTCGTTCGTATTTATTCCACTGGCATGTTCTCATGACATGACCTCCTATTTTCCTCTCATTCTCTTTCCCTGTCTCAAAAAAAGAAACATCCCTATGACATATGGAAGGTTTCCAACATCAGCCAGTGCATATATTAAAGTTTTAAATCAATTATTGTTCTAGTACACACCCTGGGGTTAAGAAAGAAAGAACATCCAGGACTAACAAACCTGATTGTTCTGGCAAAATTGCCACTCAGTTCATGCTGGCATTTCTGGGCTTTTTCTTTTTCTTTAATATTCCAACCTCATTCAAAAAAAAAAAATGTCTCAAGTAGCAATTTTTAACATTACTATTTCATTCAATTTCTCCATGAGACATCTACTTCCCGGTCTCTTGAGGATTGCCCAGGGTTTGCTTAACTTAGTTGCACAGACAGCTGTCAATCTGATAGTGAGTTCATTAGACCATAGATTACTCTTCACTTCATTACCTTCTGAGAAGGGAGAGACTGCGAGTTGGGAATATGAGCACTTCCCAAGTTGGCATTCTTAGATTGAGAAAAAAAACCTAATCATAACAGTTAAAAAACCAAATTATAACTACGTATAACATGGTGAATTTCAACTTAACAACTCCTCTGAGTTGGACCCATATGAATATTTCGATTAATACTGCTCTAACTAAAATCCCTATAAAGTATGATGCATTTTTTTTCTAGGCAAGTATTGGAAGTCAGTAAGGAGAGTGGCCTTGCCAAGGGGCTGTGCTCTGGCTGGGTCTCAGTTGCAAGAGGAGACAGAGACTGTTTCTGCCCTGGCGTCCCTGACGGTGGATGTGGAACAGCCCTTCACTCGAGAAGACACCAGGTAGGAACCCAACATGGGGGAATCATTAAGGTCAGTAACATCTAGACTCATCGTTAATGCTCATGAACCTCTCTCCAGCCTTCCCTTCATCTGTCTTCTCCACCTGCGCCACCTGTCTTCTCCAGAGCCACAGATGTCACAGCACATGCTGTCAATTATCAAGAATTCATTCATTGGTTTCAGTCTTCATGGGAAACACGGATCTGGAGCATGTGGTTGCAGTTCACAGAGAAATGGAGGGGATGAGATAGATGATGAGAAAAATCACTCCTTATTGGCTAATTCAGTGCAGATTATTATGGAAACAGCTGCTGTGGGCTTCTTTTTCTATTTTTATCTATATTTTTCCACCTGTTCTTTTTCTTTCTCTCATCACTTTGAAATTACTGATATAACAAAGGGAAAAAAAGGAGAGCAGAAGCTGGATGTATTGCTCAGTTGGATAGCCTGAATACATACAAGCTCTTTAGATGACTGTCCTAGAGGTACAATGACTAGATAAAGATGGAAGTTGCCCCCAAAAGAGACAGGAATGTATATTATGGAAAGTGTAGACTTCAGTGTAGACTCTGATTTTCATTTTTACATTTTGATCTGAAGGGGTTGATTTCAATTAGTCTTCACATGAATATAGCTTTCAGGGAAAAAAAATACTAAGATTAACCTAAGATTGGGTTTCCTTGTTCTTTTAAAAAATATCTGTCGGTTTATGCATTTTGGTGCTCATCATCCTATCCTACAGACAATGCTACATGCAGAATTTCTTTAAAGTCTACTGTGACCAAAGCCACCAGAATGTACATACTCGTACATTAACATCGGTGCTTTCTTCAGCTGACTTCAAAGTCACATTTCCTCAATTTAAACACGAATCAGGTGAGGATTTGCTAAAGCTCTGCCAGCTTGCATTTTAAAATTGCTTCTGAGAATGAAATCGGATTCCCTCTGTCAATAATATCACCATTAATTACACAGATCCTGCTACTAGTGCATAGATTGGCAATTTTCCCGAGAATGCATAAATTTGAAGAGTTTTTGCTTTCTTGCTTTTACTGAGTATTCAAAGTTTAATGGATTTAACATCTTGTTTTGGTCAAGAGCAGGAGATAAGTTGAATAAGAAATTTCACTTATATGCAATTATTTTTTCTTACCATAACCACTTAAATAACAAATTACCGGTAGGAAAAGAAAAGTTGTACGATATTGTATTAGAAGGCATCTTCATATGGGCATCTGGAACATAAGGGAAAACTTACTTTACATCTCTGATAATATGAGCTAACCCCCTGTTGTTCCCAGCTAAGAACTGAACCAAGTTCATAATCCAAAGACGTTGCAATTATTGCAAAGGCCAAATACAGTTAGTTGTCTGTCATTTGAGGGCTATAAAACTGAGGAAACTAGCATCTGTTAGTGTTGGATATAAAAGGAGAATAGCTATTCTTGAGAATTCATTTAATATAGAGAAACGAAACAGTAAGCGAAATTCCAACCTGAGTGAAATGAATAATAAGTAATTTTGCCCATTAAATTGCAGAGCTTAGAATAAATTAAGAATAATAAATCCTGTGATGAGCCCCAAACAATATAAAAATCTCAGCCCTTTGGCAAGAGCGAGTGTGCTTGTTTGTCCTCAGGTAGATAGTGCGCTTCACTCCTGCTGATCTGCAGGGATTTAACCGTGCCTTCGGTTCAAGTGATTCTTAAGCTTCATCTGATGGCAGAGAGAGAAGGGGAATGGGAATGTTTTGACATACAGGGCAACAGTTGAAGCTTGTGGCCTCAATTCATGTTTGTTTATCAGTTTTAAACAGATTGTATCTATTTTGATTGATTTTTCTTGTGGGAAGAAAAATGGTTTTGCTTGAAATATTTTCTATGGCTTTGAACTCACTTTTTCAGCAGAGGAAAAGAAAAACTATTCTAGAACTGGCTTTTGCATTTCTGTTGAACCATGCATGAATTTCATCTGAGAGAATTAGACAGAGAAAAACCTTGAAAGCCACAGAGCATTTATTCTTTTCAGGGGAATACTATCAGAATTGTCCCCCGACTCAATGCAGGAAAGAGGACTTTCAGAATGAGATGAAAAGGTGGAAATGTTCTTGGGCCTTTGTTATGAATGCAGTATTATAAGTGCACAGGAAATTGAAAAATTAGAAAAATCAGAGAGCTAAATGGATGGAAAAGGGTGAAGGCAAGATTCTTTTTATAGGAAATTCTTGCCAGTTATTTTGGAGGATATATTGGTGTTTGGAGTGAGATGACTCATTTTGTACTAAGATTTTGGGTAAAGCAGCTCTTTTCCTGGCCAACTCATATCTGACTCATTTACCACTAGTGAATAAGGGATAAAATGCTCCTGGCTAAGAACCATTGTAAGTATTTTTGTTCATTTTTGGGGGGATGTGGGGGGAGAAGGAGAGATGACAACACAGTACAGTCATTTCATTTTTATAATTCATTGATAGACCATGAAAAATAAATTATTAGAATAAAGCTGATATGTGGGGATTCATTTGGGGGATGATTAACTGAAATACAGTTTTTCAAATCACAATTTTCAGGTGGCAAAGGACTTGAACAGGGGAAAAAATGATTGGTGGTTAAGCAAAAAATTTTTAAAAACTAAGTGGGGCTAAGTTAAGTAGATAGGCCTGGTGACATATAACATATTGTTTTTAAGAGAGAATTGTGATCTTAGGCTTTGTCTATTTTGCCAGGAGAGTGTACTTTAAAAGATTATAATTTGCATTGGTCAGATATGTGTTTCAAATGCTTCTACTTTGAAAAGGTCAATGCAATATTCAGGTTTATTCTTGGATACTAGTTCAGGATCTGCTGAAAATCAAGAAAAGGTCTCTCTGTCAAGACTGCAGGATGATAGAGTATTAAATTATTGAGAAGACATTTACACTCTAGAATTTCTGTTTCTCTTTTTTTTAATCAGAACAAAAACTGAAAGTTAGGTTTCAAATGTGAATTTGACCTATTGATTATAGTGTGAATCATATTATGTTTTTTTTAAATACAATCTGATATAGTTGTTTATTTTATCATTTCATCTTTAACTTTAGGCAACTTTTCTCATGAATGAAATGATTTCAAGTCATTATATAATATAGAAGCATTAGAAAATATATGATTCTGACTATTTTGGGTTTGGGATAGCTATCTTATTCATGAGTATGAAAAAAATGTGTACCAAGAAGATGGAAAATCCCAAGTATCATCTGCTTTGGCTTTGAATGGCCTATCTGTCGTACCAACGATATTGACAACCCCATTTCCTGTATGTGAAGACTTGGATGGAAATATAGACTATTAAATATCCAGTGATGTCTAATGTACTTAGAAAATCAACTGTTTGCCTTGCTTTAAGATTGCGTCTCCAAGGCTTCTAGAATCTAAAATATTGTGCAAATTATGCAGGTTTCTGATTTTTCTCTGTGATACAATTATTTTGAGCACTTGTTTATCTAACCAGGCAAACATTCCAATTTTATTCTTAATTTCCATCCAGTGTCAACAAAGCCTTAGTTGTAAAGTAGGCTGAAATTTGGAAACTCCTCGTGAAAAGAACAGTCTGTCCCTTGTCTTCTTTTTCCTCCTCTTCCAGGGACCATCTTTTTATCTCTTTTCAGTGCCAAACATGTGATCTTGGGACATATGTGAAGTCTGACTTAGTATATAGAGATTCAGTCCAGTGCCCAAGTGTGTATTTCAGGGGTCCATTCTGAATTCTTTATAAAGAAGTGTTTAATTTGGAAAGAGAAATGTGTTCTTAAATAGAACCATAAGTATAACGAGATGCATGATAACTGGAGTGTCCCACCACCACATCTTAGTCTCCATTCCTTCTCTCCTATGTTCTTACCACTACAGAGGAAGAGGAGAGTGTGACTCCAGAATCAGCTGGCCAAGTCCAAGTCCCATTTCCCGCTTAATAATTGTGTGATCAGGGACAAGTTACCTATCTCTCTCCACTTTATTTTCCTTGTCTTTAAAATGAAGAGAAATTTTCATAGAGTTTTGAGGATGAAATTACATAAATACATCTTAAGAACTTAACACCTGACACATAGTGAGCACTCAGTAAAGATTGGTTTTTAATATTATTTTCTATCACTTTCTTTTTCCTCAATTTTCTCTCTTTTCCCCTCCATCAGTACATTGATCATTACCCAGTGATCTGTAATATTAGAATACAGAAGCTGTACTTGGGCATCTATATGTTTAACTTGTCATGTGTTAAATAAATAGTATAGTCATTAAAAAAAAGAGTTTGACAAATAATCACTAAGCAATAAATTAACTAATCTGTGGTTAGCTGACTTAAGAAATTTCAGAATGCCCAATACACTGTAGGTAATAAATAAATACTTATCAAATGAATGAATGAATCTAAAGACAGGAGACAAAACATTGTTAAAAGGGCAACATAACATTTCATAATAATACGTGAGCTCTTCTTGTCTCTATTTGTTGTGATTTCTGAGGGAATTAGTGTTTTTATATTTTATAAGAGTTTTCAAAATGTGAATTTTTACATTTATTTTCTTTCATAGTACTAATTGACAATGTCCGTATTCAGAGATGTTGACTAACCAGAATCCATAGAACTCATATCACAAAGATGGACTGACTGAGGAAACAAAATAAAGGAGGGAAGGAGAGATGGTGTCTGTTTGAATAGGAAAAGGAATTGTCTTTATGGGAGGAGAAAAATACAGGAGCGATGCTGACAGATCACAGGATTATCCTCCAACCTGCAGGATGAGGAGGGAAAACATTCGGTTCATGCGTTTTTGTTTTTTTAAAAACATGTTCTGATTATTTTCTATGTGCCAGACAAATTTGGGAGCCAGGGTCACAAAGCCTCCCTGAAGTCCTCAAAACATTCCCATACTTGAAGATTGTATTGGTTTTCAATTGCTATCTTTAAAAAATTACTACAAACTTAGTGGCTTTAAATGACAAAAAGGTCAGAAAGCTGACACCGATTTCTGGGGCTAAAATCAAGAGGTTGGCAGGGCCTGGTTCCTTTCTTAAAGCTCTAGGAGAGAATCTGTTTCCTTGACTTTTCTATATTCTAGAGGCTGCCTACATTTCTTGTCATGACTCCCTTCCTGTATCTTCAAAGCCAAGAACTTTCCATCTCTCTGACTTTTCTTCAGTCATCCTATTTCTTTCTGACTTAAGAAAAAAGCTGGGAAAGGTGTCTTAAATGCCAAGAAAATCCTCTATGTTTAAAGATACATATGATTAGAGTAGACCCACCAGGATAATTTCTCCATCTCAAAGTCCTTAATATTAATCACATCTACAAAGTCAGTTTTGCCATGCAAGGCAACATATTCACATCTTCCAGCAATTAGGATGTACTCGTAGATATCTGTGGGGGCCATATTCTTCCTACCACAAGATCAGACATGAACAACCAAGTACAATAAGTGACAAGTCATTTGATAGATTGAGCTGCAGAATAAAAGAAAACTCAAATTTGGCCATGAACTGGGGAACAAATTACAAAGCTGGGACAACTGAGCCAGGAAGAAGGCATAGGATTTTTACCTAGTAAATAAGAAGAAAGGCATCCAAGATAGAGACAATAACTTGAGCAAACGATCTCTTTTTTTTTTTTAACTTCTACTGCCAACACTCAGTCCAAAGTACATTCATCTTTCATCCCAACTCTTACAGTACATTCCTCATTAGTTCCCAAAACTACTTTTGACTCCTTTCTGATCGGTTTTCTACACACCAATAAGGAAGCTCTTCGAAACAAAATGAAAAACAACTGGAGAGCAAATCCTGCAATGACTCTGCTTGAAACCCTTCAGTGCCTTTCCGTTTCCATTGGCATGAAGACCATCATCCTTAAGAGGACATGTGAGGTCTACATGATCAGACACTCACCTTCATTTTGTGCCTTATCTCTGACAGCTTTCCTCTTTCTTTTGTGATCTTTTGTTTTCCTCTTTTGTTGGAACAAGGTTCCAACAAAACCTTGTTTCTTTTTTTTAAAAGAACTGATGTATACCTTACATATAATGATATGCACTAATCAAAGTATTTTACCTATTCCTTACTCACATATACATACAACCCAGAATAGGATCCAAAACAGTTTCATCACCCAGAAAGATCACTTGTGCCTCTTCTTTGTCAATGTCACTCCCTCCAGAAGTAAACATTTTCTTTAGTTTTAACTATGTGGATTAGTTTTGCCAGTTCTTGAATTTAATCTAAAGGGAATCATGTAGTATATACTGCTTTTTATCTGGGTTTTATTCCACTCAGCATGTTTTTGAGATCGATCCAATCAGTATTTCTTTATTTTTATTACTGCACATTATTCCAGTGTATTAACACACCCTGATTTCTTTATCCATGCCACTGTGGATGGACATTTGACTAGTTTCCCATTTGGGGCTATTAATTTTTTTCTGATTCTTTCAGTTGAGACATAATTGACATGTAACATTATATTACTTTCAGCTGCACACCATAATGATATTTGTACTCAAATAATAGCATCCCCTTTCTACCTTTTACCAGATCTTGGCAACCACCATTCTACTTTCTATTTCTAAGAATTTGACTCCTTTGATACCTCATACAAGTGGAATCATGCAGTATGTGCCTTTCTGTGACTTGGTTTATTTAGCATAATATCCTCAGGTTCATCCATGATGCAGCATATTACAAGACTTCCATCTTTTTTTAATGGCTGAATTCTTTAATCAATATGAGTGTGCATTACCTCTTCAAGATTCTGTTTTCAATTCTTTTGGATATATACCCAGAAGTAGAATTGCTGGATTATGTGGTTGTTATATTTTTAATTTTTTGAAGAACCTAAGTCTCTATAAAAAATTTGTTCAAGTTTTTATTTTGTGAACACAAGCACTCGATTTTCTCTGATATATACCTAGGAGTGGAATTGCTGAGTTGTAAGGGAGCCATGTATTTTACTTTGTAAGAAACTTCCAAACTGCTTTCCAAAATGGCTATGCCATTTTTCATTCCCACCATCAAGGAGTGACAATTCTAATTGCTTCATAGCCTTACCAACACTTCATATAGTCAGTCTTTGTAATTTAGCCTTTCTGTTGGATATGTAATGGTATCTCATTGTGGGTTCAAATATTCTCCAAAGAACGCTATTTGTGTCCACATCAGGCCTTCTTGGCACATACCCTTCCCTCTGTTTGGAATACTTGTCTTTCTTATCCTCCCACTGACCCTATGCTGGCTTCCTCATTCTCTTCCCCTTATCCTTTAGATCTCAGATCAAATATGTCTTCCTCTTCTTGGAGTATGTTCACCGACCAGTAATACCAAAATCAGATCAGGTCCCCCATTATATTTTTTACATTTCCCATGTAGTTCTAGTGCCCACAACAGAGCCAGACTGCCTAATATATACTCTATAATTATTTCTTGAATCAAAATCAGTAAACTGGGGAGCACGAGCACTGGTAAGATGTGGGATTCTGCATGCCTCACAGCTGTGGGAAGGTAAAGTATGGAAGCCATGCTGGAAAGCAATTTATACCACTTAGTATACGCAAAACATATGACATAGTATTACTGCTCCTGAGAATGTGAGCTGAAGACATTCTCATCTAGGGGCATTAGAGTACATGTACTAGGAAGGAAGTTCACTACAGCTTTATTCATGGTGGATAGACAGGAGAAGTCAAACCCAGGTCAATTATTGGGAGAATGAATAGTGAAAATGTGGTGAATTTACACAATGGAGATGCTATTTAGTACTTAGACGCTACAGACTAGATGAACGTAACTACATGGGTAGCTCTCCTAAGTACAGTACTGAGTGAGAAAATTAAGCAAGACCAATGATACCTGTCTATATAAAAGTCAAGTTTCTATAAAATAAAAATATACGCCCACAAAAATATATAGCTTTAAAGAATGCCCTATGAACAAAATCATGTACAAAGTAAGCATTACATTGCTTGCCTTGGAGAAAAAAGAGGAAGTAAGATAGAGGGATTAAGTTAAATTCATAAAATAAGAGAAAATGTGTTTTATAAATAACATTATTAATATTCATTAACAAATACTATTTTAAAAATCATAGGATATCAAATACCTATTTAAGGGGAAAATACAAGAATTGTATGCTGTCTCAAGTTAAATTCTTTCTTTTCTGCTTTTTTTGTTTTGTTTGTTTCAGGTGTACAAAGCAACATAATAGTTAGACATTTACATCCCTCACAAAGTGATAACCTCCTCAGGTCTACTACCCCTCTGACATCTTATATAGCTGTTACAATACCATTAACTATCTTCCCTATGCTGTACTCCACATCCCATGAATATATATATACAAAGGGTGCCAAAAAATGTGTAAAAATTTTAAGAAAGGAAAACTATATTAATAGTGTAATACTCAAGATATGAGTATACCGATAACAAACAATGAATACAAGTCACGTTTGATCTGCAATTACAAGAGGTGCTCAAAGTGGTTACCATCAGCATAATTTTAATACAGTATTTACTTTCTTAAAGTGTGTATACATTTTTGGCACCCTCTGTGTGTGTGTGTGTGTCTGTGTGTGTATATGTGTCTACATATATGTACATATTTAATTATATATATTTAACTATGTATATTTAATTATATATAATTTTATATTTAATTAATATGTATTTAATTATAGTTCACGTTCAATGTTATTCTACTTCAGCTTCAGGTGTATAGTCCATTGGTCAGGCAGCTACACAGTCTATGAAGTGCCCATCTGGCACTGCACATAATCTTTACAACATTATTGATTGTATTGCCATACTGTATTTCATATCCCCGTGACTACTAACTTGCACTTTCTAATTCCTTGACCTTCTCCCCTATCCCTACCCCTCCCATCTAGCAACCATCAGTTTTTCCCCCTATATCTGTAAGTTTGTTTCTGTTTTGTTTGCTTGTTTGTTCTGTTCTTTAGTTTCCACATATAAGTGAGATCATATGGTATTTGTCTTTCTCAGTCTGACTTATTTCACTTAGCATAATATTCTCTATCCATGTCATTGCAAATGGTAAGATTTCATTCTTTTCTATGGCCGAGTAATGCTCCATTGTATGAATGTACCACAGTTTCTTTATCCAGTCATCTATCGATGGGCATTTTGATTGTTTCCATATCTTAGCTATTGTGAATAGCGCTGCAATTTTTTTGAATTAGTATTTTGGATTTCTTTGGATAGATACCCAGGAGTAGAATTGCTGGGTCATAAGGTAGTTCCATTTCAGTTTTTTTAGGTAAGTCCATACTGTTTTCCATAGTGGATGCACCAATCTGCCATCCCACCAACTGTGCACGAGGGTTCCCTTTTCTCCACATCTTCACCAACACTTGTTGTCTGTTGATTTCTTGATGATAGCCATTCTGACTATCAGAATGGTATCTCATTGTGATTTTCATTTGCATTTCTCTAATGATTTTCTTTGTGTGTAAATTATTATAACCTATGATTACTGGACTGCACTGATCATTCCCTTAATATATGAAATGTTTGTCCCTGAAGATAACCATCAATGTTCACTGTGAATTTGGCTTGCTGTAGTAGAAGTTTTTATCTTTCAATTAGCTAAACTATTGTACTAAAATTTACCTTTGGAGGTTTTATTTTTATGTTACTGTGTCTCTACCTCACCTAATTGCAAATGGAATTAAATTCAGTGAGAGAAAGATTCATCTCTTCCTGTCCCCCATCCCTTTCCACAACTGTGTTTTTGTTAATCAAGGTAAATGTGGTATGTCCATAGATGATTGGAATGGAGTACCCCCACATTTCCAAAGCATTGCTTCTCACCCTTTCACCAAAAACAATGATTAAATGGCCATCCTAAGCCAGTTCACTTTCTAAGTGTTTCATGAAGATAATTTTTTAAAATGTCATCTTTTAAAAAATTTTTAGACATATAGAATAATTACTTAGGGTCAAGGATTAAGTAAAATTAGTACCACCTCCTCTGACAGCTATGGATATGAGAAGGGAGATATTATAAATAATTACAGTGGCAGATATAAATAATACAATTTTTCTGTAATTGTTTAATGCTTTACAATTTATAAAGCATGTTCTCTTAAATTAACTCATTCAGTTCTCACAACCCTGAGGGCAAGTCAGGGATTATCATTTTAATTTTAAAGAGAAAATTTTTAATAATAACCTAGAGATGGTGATTTGCTCAAAGTTACATTTTTGTAAGTGGCAGAGCTGAGACTTAAACATAGGACATCTGTCTTGAAATTCAGGATATTTTCCAACATGCTGTACTACTAATACTACTTAAATGTTTCAAGACACAGAAAGAATTGGCTAGTTATGTGTATATGTATTTGATTTAGCAAAATGTGGGGAGCAGTAAATGGACTATTTAAAAAAGTGGTTAATATACAATGATTTTGAAGGGAAGAAAGGAAAGAGAAGCATCTGATGGAAAGCTTTATATTTTACCTGCAAGTCCCCATGTTTCAACGGAAGAGGCTCCATTTTTGCAAGTGATGGAGTTGCACTGCAGACAACCTGTTCATGTCGTCCTGCCCCAGACCCAGAGCAACAGGGATTGTGAAGAATCAGGGAAATCTAACACCACAAAAGAACACAATAAACTTCCAGTAACTGACTCCAAAGAAATAGAGATGCATGAATTGCCTGTAAAAGATTAGGAAATAATCATTTTAAAGATGCTCAAAGAATTACAAGAGAACACAGATAAACATTTGAACAAAAATTAGGAAAACAGTACAAGAACAAAATGAGAAGTTCAACAAAGAGATAGAAAACATTGAAAAGAACCAAACAAATTTTGGAGCTGAAGAATACAATAACTGCACTAAATAATTCTTTGTAGAGCTCAACATCAGGTTGAACCTAACAGAAGAAAGAATCAGTGAACTCAAAGACAAATCATTTGAAATTATCCAGTCAAATGATCAAAAGGATAAAGAATGAAAAGGAATGAAGAAAGCCCATTAGACTTATAGGACACCATTAAGATAATTTATGAATTATTGGTCCCATGAGGAGAAAAGTAGAAGAAAGGGGGTAGAAAGTTTGTTTAAAGTAGTAATGGTTGAGAACTTCCCAAACCTGAGGAGAGATTTAGACATCCAAGTTCATGAAGCTAATAGGTCAGCCGAAAATTTCAATTCAAAATGATCCTTCTCCAAGATACCTTATAATACAACTGTCTACAAACCAAGACAAAAACAGGATTTTAAAAGTAGCACAAGAAAAATAATTCTGTCACACAAGGGAGCCTACATAAGGTAATTTGTGGATTTCTCAGCAGAAATCTTGCAGGCCAAGAGAGAGTGGGATGATATAGCAAAAGTGCAAAAGGAAAAACTGCCAATCCCAATACTTTACCCAGCAAAGTTATCCTACAGAAGTGGAAGTGAGATTAAAAACTTTCCCAGGGGCCAGCCCGGTGGCTCAGGCGGTTGGAGCTCCATGTTCCTAATTCTGAAGGCTGCCGGTTCAATTTCCACATAGGCCAGTAGGCTCTCAACCACAAGGTTACCAGTTCAATTTCCTCGATTCCTGCAAGGGATGATAGGCTCCGCCCCCTGCAACTAAGATTGAACACAGCACCTTGAGCTGAGCTGCCACTGAGCTCCTGGATGGCTCAGTTAGTTGGAGTGTGTCCTCTCAACCTCAAGGTTGTCGGTTTGACTCCCACAAGGGATGGTGGGATGCGCCCCCTGCAACTAGCAACGGCAACTCCACCTGGAGCTGAGCTGTGCCCTCCACAACAAGGACTGAAAGGACAACAACTTGACTTGGAAAAAAGGCCTGGAAGTACACACTGTTCCCCAATAAAGTCCTGTTCCCCTTCCCCAATAAAATCTTTAAAAAATTAAAAAGTAATTGCATTTAAAAAAAAAAAAAAAAGCTTTCCCAAACAAACAAAAGCTAATGTAGTTCAGCACCGTAAGGTCTGCCTTACAAGAAACGCTGAAAGTTCTTTAAGCTGAAAAGAAAGGATAATAATTAATTTCATGAAAATATATGGAAATATATAACACACTGGTAAAGTTAAGTATAGTCAGTTTCAGAATACTCTACAATTGTAATATGGTGATGTGTTACTTAACTCTAGTATAAAGGTTAAAGGACAAAAGTATACAAATAGCCACAATAAGTTGTTAATGGATGCAAAATATAAAAACATGTAAATTGTGACAATACAAACAAAAAATGTAGGGTGGAGTAAAAGGGTAGAGTTTTGTGTACAATTAAAGTTACGTTGTTATTTGATTAAAACTGTCTTTTATATCTGTAAGCTGCTTGAAGAAAACCTCAAAACAAAACAAAAACCTATAGTAGATACATACAATACAAAGAGAAGGTAATCAAAATACACCACTATGGAAAATTATCAGTTTTCAAAACAGAAAACAATAGTTTCAAAAACAGAATTGTTTCAAAATAGAAAACAATTAACAAGATGGCAATAATAAGTCCTTAACTATCATCAATAATTATTTTAAATGTAAATGGATTATACACGCCAATCAAAAGGCATAGACTGCTTGAATGGATTAAAATAAAAAATAAAATAGACCCAACTATATGCTGCCTACAAAAAATTCACTTTAGTTTCTAGGACACATATAGCCTCAAAGTTAAGGGTAAAGATATTCCAAGCAAATAGAAACAAAAATAGAGTAGCTACACTGATATCAGAAAAAAATAGTCTATAAGTCTGAAACTGTAACAAGACACAAATAAGGTCATTATATAGTGATAAAGAAGTCAATTTGGCAAAAGGATACAACAATTGTAAACATATATGCACCCAACACTAGAACAAATATGAACAGATCTGAAGGGAGTAATAGACAGCAATACAGTAATAGTAGGGGACTTCAGTACCCCACTTTCTACAATTGATAGATTATCCAACAGAAAATCAATATGGAAACATTGGACTTAGTCTATACTTTAGACCAAATGTACCTCACAGACATACACAGAACATTCCATCCAACAACAGGAAAATATACATTCCTTTCCAGTGCACATGAAACATTTTCCAGAATAGTTCATGTGTTAGATCACAAAACAATACTTAGCAAGTTTTAAAAGACTGAAATAATAGCAAGTATCCTTTCTGAGCACAATTGTATGAAACTAGAAATCCATAACAGGAGGAAAACTAGAAATTTCACAAATATGTGGAAATTAAACAACATACTCCGGAACAACTAATGGATCGAGGACTAAATCAAAAGAAAATAAAACATTTTCTTGAAATAAATGAAAATGAAAACACAACATAACAAAACTTATGGGATGCAACAAAAGCAGTGTGAAGGGGCAACTTTACAGCAATAAATACCAACATTAAAAAAAGAAGAAGAAAAAGAGGAGGAGGAAGCGGAGGAGGGAATAGAGGATGAGGAGGAAGAGAAGAAGAAAGATCCCAAATAAACAACCTAACATTACACCTTAAGGACTAGGAAAAGAACAAACTAAGCCTAAAATTTCAGCAGAACAAAGGTTAACAAAAATCAGAGCAGAAATAAATGAAATAGAGAATAGAAAAACAAAGGAAAAGATCAGTGAAACTAAAAGTTGTTTTTTTGAAGATTTAAAAAATGCTAAATCTTTAAGTAGACTTACCAAGAAAAGAGAGAGAACTCAAATAAATTAAATTATAAATGAAAGAGGTGACATTACAACTGATATAGCACAAAGTGTCATAAGAGACTACGATGAACAATTATATACTGACAAATTGGACAATCTTCAAGAAATCATAAATTTGTAGAAACATACAACCTACCAAGACTGAATTATTAAGAAACAGAAAATCTGAACAGGCCAATTACAAGTAAGGAAATTGAATCAGTAATCGAAAACCTCGCAAAAAAGAGAAGCCCAGTCCCAGATAGTTTCATTGGTGAATTCTTTCAAAAATTTCAGGAAGAATTAACACTGATCCTTCTCAAATTTATCCAAAAAATGAAGAGGAGGAAACACTCCCAACTCAACTTATGCAGGCATCATTACCCTGATACCAAAGTCAGATAAGGATACTACAAAAAAACTATAGGCCAATATCCCTGACAAACATAGATGCAAAACTCCTCAAAAAATACTAGCAAATCAATTTCAACAGGACATTAAAATAATTATACACCATGATTAAGTTGTATGTGAGGATGGCTCAAATATGCAACTCAATACAATATGATACACCACATTAATAGAATGAAAGATAAAAATCATACGATCCTCTCAGTAAGTGCAGAAAAAGCAATTGACAAAAGTCAATATCTTTGATAATAAAAACTCAGCAAATTGGGTATAGAGGGAATGTACCTCAACATAATAAAGACCATATATGACAGACCCACAACTAACATTATATTCAACAGTAAAAGGTTGAAAACTTTTCCTTTAAGATGAGAAATAAGAGTGTTTTATTGCTGATAACATGATCTTAGATATAAAAAATGCCAAAGACTCCACCAAAATAAAGAAATTCAATAAAGTTTCAGTATACAAAATAAGATCTATACAGCAAAAACAATAAAGACTCTGATGAAATAAATTAAAGAAGACATAAATAAATGGAAAGGTATTCCATGTTCATGGATTAGAAGAGTTAATATGAAAACCTCCATATTACCCAAAGTCATCTATAGATTCAATGCAATCCTTTTCAAAATTCCAATTACATTTTTTGTAGAAATAGAAAAAACAACCCTAAAATTCATATTCAACTACAGAAGATCCTAAACAACCAACACAATCTTGATAAAGAACATAGCTAGAGGAATCACACATCCTGAGTTCAAACTATATTACGAAGCTAAAGTAATCAAAACAATATGGTACTGGCATAAAAGCAGACATAAATACCAATGGAATGGAATTGAGAACCCAGCAATAAACCCTCACATATGTGGTCAACTAATATTTGACAAGGGATCCCAGAATACTCAACAGGGAAACAATAACCTCTTCAATAAATGGTTTTGGAAAAACTGTATATTCATATGTAAAAGAATGAAATTGGACCCCTATCTTACACCAGTCACAAAAAAATTAACCCAAAACGGATCAAGGACTTAAATGTAAGATCTGAAACTGTGAAACCCTTAGAAGAAAACATAGGAAAAAAGCTCATTAACATTGGTCTTTGCAATGATTTTTGGATATGACAACAACAACAAAAAGCAATAAAAATAAACAAATGTGACTACATCAAACAAAACTTCAATCAACAAAATGAAAAGGCAACATATGAAATAGAAAATAATTGCAAATCATATATCTGATAAGGGGCTAATATCCATAAAATATATGGAACACACGATTCAGTAGCAAATAATAATTATATAATAATAATAATCCAATTTAAAATGGGCAAAGGACTGAATATTTTTCTATAGAAGACAAACAAATAACCAAAAGCTACATTAAAAGGTGCTCAATATAACTAATCATCAAAAAATGCAAATCAAACTAGAACGAGATCTCTCTATACATCTGTTAAAATGGCTGTCATAAAAAAAAGATAACAAATATTAGTGAAGATATGGAGAAAAGGGAACTCTTGTGCGCTGTCGAAGGTAACATAAATATTGGTAAAGCCCTGTGAAAAGCAGTATGGAGGGTCCTCAAGAAATTAAATGTAGAACTACCATGTGATTCAGTAGTCCCACTTCTGGATATTGATCCAAAGGAAACAAAATCACTATCTTAAAGATATCTGCACGCTTATGTTCATTGCAGCATTATTCACAATAGTCAAGACAGGGAAACAACCCTAAGTACCCATTGCCTGATGAATGGATAAAGAAAATGCAGGATATACGTGCAATGGGATATTATAGAGCCATAAAAAAAGAAGTTACAACATGGTTGTCATCATAACAACAAAATAATGGTAATTACGTGAGGTGAAGGATGTGTTATTGTGGTATTTTGCAGTATATGTGTGTATCAGTTTATCACATTGTACAGCTTAAACTTCCACAATGTTATATGCCAATCATATCTCAATCAAGTTGGGGGAAAAAAGGAATAGGAAAATTTAGTCTCCATTAGAGTCCCTCGATTGAGAATGCTATACATTATATTCTCAGATGTAAATAAGTGTGTATGTTTATGTATAAATTAGTTTAGTTACTTAAATGTTTTTCTTAGGTTAAAATTTTTCTTCTTGGAATGCTGATAATTTCAGTTTGGAAGGATTTTAATAGACTGTTAATCATTTAAATAGCTTTTATCTTATAAAACACTTTCTCACAACCTCCTTATGCAGTATAGTCTTGGACAGACAGTAACTTCCTAAGAAATGATTTTCTTTTAGTGTTTCATATGGACTCATTTGGAACTCTCTTTTGGTAATGTTGAATAATGAATATCTAATATTTTTCCTTCTTTAGAGGATGCATTAAAATATTTTTTATTACTATTCCATGGATAAAAATCTTTATTTCAGTATTTTAAATTTATTTTTAAGTGCTAAGTTAAAATAGCAACTACTTTATAAATACATATAAATATTGGCTTTTTCCTTTTAAATCTGTAAAATAACATGGAAATATAGTTCATTTGCCTTCATAAACAGTTGTGTTTGAAACATAGCATTTTTTAATATGAAATTAATTTATAATGGAATACTGAAAAGTATATAAACAATATGAAAAAGAAAATGAAAACCATCTACCTATTATTCCACCACCCAGAGAAAACCACCATCCATTTATGGTGTTTCTTAATGGTAACCTAGTCGTAACTGTATCTGTATGCTATTCAATGCAATTTTTTTGCATACGTTAGATAAAGGAGCCACAGACCCAAAGTATTAAATAACTGATGTCTCATAGTGTTTGTTCGTTTACAAGTCAATTTTACCCCCTTTATTATTTTTAACCTGCACTAGTTCTATAAGGAACATCTTTTTTCTCATGGTCTTAACCCTGAAACCACAGCTTCACAGAAGTGTGGTTACAACATTAACACTTGCAACATTAGCAAATCAGAGAGCTCAAACTGAACCGTAGTTCTCCCAGCATCTAAAATTACAGTAGTGTTCCCTAGTTGATCCAGCTACCTTGTGTATGTGGATTCCTGCTACAATTTTGTCCTTTTAGCTAAATTAAAAAATCATTCTAAAAGTTTGCCTTAAATTCCCCTCAGAGTGTTACTAAATTAAGGTTAAATCACAAGTATAAATTTTCAAGCAATTAGTTTTGGGTTTGCCTGAGCAGAACACCCCCACAGATGATGCCGAATAAAAACTATTTACACACTACCATAGTGCATTTCTTGTAAAACTGTTGGGTCTCTAGCAGCGATTTGCTAATCAAATTCAGAATTTGATTTGAAATGCCTCCGGCAGGCAGCCAATCCAGTTATGAAAGAACAGAAGCAAAAACCAGAGCCCTGGTGAGTTTCCTCCAGAAGCTAACTTGGTCCTTTGCTCTAGTTAGCAAACTGATTCCATAGGAAATCGCTGCAATTGCTCCTAAAATAAAATATCGTAGTTAATTTTTGCAATAAATTATTGGACTGTGCTAGACACAAAACATGTACATTTTGGAATCTAGAGTTATAAAAATTCTGACATGTTTTAATATAAACAGGAACATTTCCAATGATTGCTTGGATCTAAAATGTTTTTCCACTTGACATTTGTTTATACTTCCTAGGAAAGAAACTCTATTTATGGATAACTGAATAATACAAATAAACATCAGAGAGAGCTGAAAAATCAGCTTTGATTATGCATGAAAATCTACAATGTCATTGTGTACTCTTATTCCGTATTCTGATTGCCTGTTTATTTTTACAGAACTGCTGGTGAGCCTATGGAAGAGGAGCCAGCCTTGTGAAGTGCCAAGTCCCCCTCCCCCCATATTTCCTGTGTGTGACATCATTGTGTATCCCCCCACCCCCACCCCAGCACCCTCAGACATGTCTTGTCTGCTGCCTGGGTGGCACAGATTCGATGGAATATAAACACTGGGCACAAAATTCTGAACAGCAGCTTCACTTGTTCTTTGGATGGACTTGAAAGGGCATTAAAGATTCCTTAAACCTAACCGCTGTGATTCTAAAGTTACAGTAAACCACGATTGGAAGAAACTACTTCCAGCGTGCTTTTAATATACTTCATGACCCACTCCCAGGCCCAAAGTATGAACTAGAAACATCCAATACAGCATTAGATACTGTTCATTACAAATGCTCTGACAGCCAGCGATATTTTGGGCAAAACCTAAGAAAGACTCATTCCTGACATTCTGATCAGTTTTTTATTGGGTAATTTTTTGTCAAACAGTCTTAAATTGTTTACAGAATTTGCTTTCAGCTATGAACGGATAGCAATTCCCGACAGCTCGCAGGGATTTGTTTTGTTCTGTTTTGTTTGTTTTTTTGGCCTTTGTTTTAACACATGGTTCAACTCTTGCTAGTTAAGAGTTCAAGATGGAGGAACTAGGTTGAGGCTTTTTCAGTGGAATAAACCACGGTATCTTAAAGTCCTAATGCCAAAGGAACCTCAAACACTGTATATACTGGTGCAATATTTTATGTCCCTTTTTTCTGAGAAAACTTACCCTATTTCCCTACCATCTCTCTGTGTTCTCACACACTGGAGATTTGCAGTTGTATTTGAGGATGAGGTATCCCTCCTCCCTCACACATCCCTTGTACTGATGACAGTAGCTCTGACCATATGTTCCATGGAGGATTTCCAGTGTCTTTGAAAACTTTTCAAAGATGGTCTTAATTTGTTCCAAATCTATCAAGAACGTACTCTCTCACTTTTCTTTTTCTGACCTCCATCATTTCCTTTCTTCTTACGTTTCATCCTTCCTTCTTATAGAAAAGTAAAGATTACCCATTATCTCCCCAATTACTCAGGACCTGTGAGTATTTAATTTATTATTTTTTTTTTACTTTTCAGGCAAACACAGTTGCTTGATCTAATGTGTTCTTTTAGCTGTGGAACCACTGAGGTGAATGTGGCTTAAGCAATGTTACTGAATTTTCTAGATCTTTGAAATGTGTTAATGAAGGCATTGCCTATTTGATATCACCTTGAGTTGAGTTAACCTTGAAAAGTTGTGCCTTCGTGTGAAAAAAAAAAAAAAAACACCAAAAAAACCCCCAATTTAACCTTCACCCATGTTGCCTTAGTGTCAAAGGCTAAAAGTAATGGACATTTATTTATTTCTGAGATTAAAAGCAACTTAGTAAATATAAGTAGGTTATCCCCCTACCTTCCAAAATTCTATTTCAAGGTACAACTTGAACACATAAAGACATTGATGTAGAATACCTCACAGTATTTAATATCTGACAATGCTTTCAAAAGAGTTGATGTTTCTTTTTATATATTTTCCTAACTCAAAGGATATATTAAAGCCATAAGTGAAGATTGTCATGCTTTTATTCAGAAATCTGAAAGAAACCTTAATTAAAACAAGGTTTTAGGGAAGGCCATGATATGAAAGATATGGAACAATATGGTTTTAGTTAAAGAGGACTCTAACCTGTAAATCAAAGATGAAAGATTTCACTCAAGTAGAATTATATAACTCTCTTTTGTTATACAGTCAGACCATATTTTTCATGCATTTAGTTTTTTTAGGATTACCATTTTAATTTTAAAGACTTTTATTACATATACAAAAATGGCTCAATACTTGGTTTAAAATGTTAGAAATTTGAGATGCCCTTTGAAATAGGAAATCTGAAATGGAATGTAACTCAGTATAAGGTAAAAATTTACTTACATTGCATAAGGGTAAGGTCAATCTCAATTCACAATAGTAATGATTTTTTTTGTAAAAAAAAACATGATATTTTCAGAAAACTTCACGTCAGTCACATTTGGTAGCTCTTGCTATTTTACTGTAATTCCTGAGATTTATTTACAGAAAATCAAATAATGGAGCCAAAAGCTTAAAAAAAGTAAAATAAAAAAGACTCCCTTTTTTAAAAAGGAAAGTTGTATCATTTTGTTTGGAAATATAATTGTAATTATTTAAAAGCAACTTGATAATTACAAATCTCTATTGTTACGCTCAGTCCTCCCAGATATTTTTAGATGTTGAATAAGCAAATGAAACAGTATAGTGCACACATACTAATTTACTGATGTTTCCTACAATAATTTTGCCACATACTTATGCACAGGCATCAATCTGATAAAGCCAAATTATTAGGATGCCTCCATTGCGCTCTGATTTCAAACATGACACATTAATGAGTAATCACACATCCTTCCATGTGATACTGTACCAATTGGTTTTAGTTAGAGTCCTTAGGATACATGGGGAGGCAGATAAACTATGGGGAGGATTAATCACAGCTGAATGTAGTTGTAAGAACAGAATGCCAGTGCTTTTTGATTCTACCTTTACAACCTATTGTATAGCCCTCAGGGACAGAATGGAGGCTTTTGGAGAATATCAAGGCTTCTTTTCAAATAGCCAGCACTTATTGAAAGGGTGGTTTCACTTGGTATAATTTTCTTGACTTACACATTTAATTTTTATTTCTCACAACAGTTCCCATTAAGGGGCTATTAGAAGAATTATTTCCTAAGTTTTTTCAATAGTATGTCTTTCTGATCCTTATGTTGAAGGATAATCACATAGGCTTTCTCACAATCTCATTAATAACTCAGACGTGATGAATAAATGTAATGTTTTTGAGAAATCAACTAGTAAACAATGCTGAGTTCAATTTAATAAGATTTGATAATAGGTACAAAACGAAATTGTAAGAAAATTAATTTTCTCAATTATATAGTACAATCGGGGGTTGTATATTAAATTGAAAAAGTTTTATTAGATAATAAGTAAAAGTGACCTCAAATGGTAATAGAGGCTATTTAATCATTGCTTAGTAAATGCAAAGAACATTATGAGATAAAATATTTTTTTAATATTTTAACAAATTTACAACATCAATAGTGGAGATAGAAGTTTTTAGAGAAACAGAGATATGAAAAACTATAAAGATATGAAAACAGAGTTTTCTTTTAGAGAAAACAGAGATATGAAAAACTACTAACCATCACATTTCCACTACCAGTCGTAGGAACTGAAATCTTAACCTTCAGTTGTGACTATAACCCTTTGAAAAACTCACACACCTCTCCCTAACAACATGGTGTATTTGAAAGTAGGACATCTCACACAATGATTTTAGAAACTATGGGGCTGGTGTCTCCTAACAATTCAGCACTGTTCTATTTCTGAAGGTCATTCATAAAGCTTTGTAGATTTACTGGGTTTCTTTACAGACTCCATATGGAAGTAAAATAGAATGACCATGTGGAGAGTCTCCTGGGAGACAATTTCTCTTCAATCAGCACTTTTCTACTTATTTTCTATCCCAGCATTTATATTTAGGACAATTTATTTAAATATTTCTTACTATTTATCTTTTGAAACTTTACTCTCAATTTGTCTCAATGAAACTATTAAATGTCTAATAGCCACTAAGCAAACAAGCCAAAGGTTTCTGTCTTAAAAGTGATTCATTCTGAGCTTGAAATAATCACCCTGTCAGAGTTTGACATTGTCATTTCTACAGCATCTATCTTAACGTTCTTTTCCTGCTTCAGAAATGAAATCACTTGACTTGCTGAGAAAATAAGAAAAAAAAAATGTAGGAAAAAACATACCTGTTGAACTATTCCATAAAGAGCGCATTTTCACCTCCAAAAGAAATGAAAACCAGATGATCTGTGCTAAGAAGTGAAGGCATTTTATTATTGTCTTCAAAACTGACCATGAATACGTTCATGTTCATCATCAAATATATCTTATGTTCCCAAAGGACACAATTATATTTGGGGCTCCAGCAGTATTTTGTACTATTGACTGCCTTTTGGATGAGGTATTATGAGTGTTATTACGTCACTTTCATCAACGCCATTACTAAAATATAGAAGTGCCTTTGTGGGGCTTCTTTTTCTGGTCATATTTACATCGAAAACCATACCCTTGCCTCCTAACAGCTTTCTTTTCCTCCATCAAATGTTTCATGAAGCACAACATGATAGTCAAGGGGCCAGAGTATAATTTTTGTTGATGAACATGGTATACTCACACAGGATTCTAGAGCTTGGTTTCTCCAAATCAACTGCAGTCCATTTTTTCTATGATATGCCTGGCTAGTTTTATATTACGGTTTATGCAACAACTTTGTCAGTTATTAATGTGCTGGAAATAGATAGGTCAGACGACTGAACCTTAGACTATTGATCTGGTGCTGTTTGGACTTGATCTCAATGATAGAGGAACAGGGTTGTGACAATTTCTCAAACCATCTTAATTCACAACCTGAAACATTTAGCAAATATATGGTGAATTGACTTTACAGTGCCGATCATGCCAACCAATAATCTCCTTTTACCCTTCTCTCCTTCCCCTGTCCAACTGCCAATACCAAATATCTAATCTATCAGAATAATTTCATAATCTCTATATTTCCTAAGGAGAAACAACCTTGGCAACTTATTTTCTGAGACACTACTAGGTATACTTCCTTTCATGTCATTTTATAGAAACACTTTAGTAGATACTTTTTATCTTCCTTTCTATCTCTTCTTTTTTTAAGAAAAACTGACTTTTTTTACTATTCTTATCTTGATAGATCAAATTATTGTGTTCTGGTTTACAATTTTGGACTCAGAACTTTGTTTTATTAACACAGAATTTTTCTTTTTGTCTCAAACATAGTTTTTCATCATTCTTGCTACTACCTAATTGTGTTGTGCTAGTTATCACATAGAGAAGATTGTACACATACTTTACCAGTCCTTTGGATTATGTCTTTATGAGTCAAACCTATGGGCATAAACTCCAAACTGAAGAAAATAATGGCACAAGAGAAATTTCAAATAAATATCATTTGGAAGCAGGATATTTCCAGACTATTCAAAGAAAATTGCAGTCTTTTTATTTTTCTGTTTGGGCCTTAGGCACATTAGAGGCCAATGTTGCAACATCAAATAAAATAAGGAGGGTGAAATGTTTTGTGGGACATTGTGGTCATCTCCTTCAGGCTTCGTCATGGTGCCTTTTCTTGAGGTTGGCATTTTATGACAATTGATAGAAATTTTGCAGCAATTTCTAGCTATTGCTTTTATTAACTTAAAATTTAGTAGAAATGGAGAGAGGAAAAAATTTAGGAATTAAGAATTCTAACATCTGAGGAGGAATGGCAATTCCTTGGGTATGCAAACATTATTTTTAGAGAAAAATCTCCATATGCTCTTTCTAAATTGTAAGATTCTCAAACTCTTTCTGGATAAGCAATGTCACTGTCTATGCCCACAGCAGCTGCATTACAAGAAATTGCCCTTTCAGTGGTGGCAAGGGCATAACAACCATGCTGGTAAAAATGAGTACAATTTAGTAGATCACAGCCTAGGCAGTTTCTGTCATTTGAAAGCAATATCCTGATATCTTTAAATAACGTGGGCAGGGCAGGCACAAATCCAATATTTATTACTCTTGTGATTAAACACTCTTGACCAGGCTTGTTGATGTGTATGCCAATAATCTGGAGTTTCTGGCTTAGTGTAAAATTTAAATATCTCTCCTATCGTGGTCTGATATTTGTTTCTGTAATAAGATCAGTTTGTTGTCCTCTGTGCACCAGTGGTTTTGCCCTTAATTTTTTGGCTAGCATTCACCAAAATCTGTCATCCAGTGCTGCTGAGAAAAATACATGTTGCCAAACTTCTCTTCTGAAAATTGTGCTGCCAGTGATGTTTTCCCAGATGTGAGAAATAATTGTCTAATGAAGGATTAATACCCAATAACAATACCATTGTTGAACATACTCATGCAATGTTCACCTTCTTTCTGATTCCTTTTTTGTATTTGAAAATATTGAATGGAAAATTCAATAGTGTGTTGCCAATTATTGTTGATGTTGTTAATATCATGACGCTCCTTCAAAGGGAATGTCTTATGTTTTGTCTTGTGTTTTCTACTGAATTAGATTTTCCTCTAGTCCTAGTGTGAATAAAAGTTATTTGAAATAAAAGTATTCTGATTTTTGAACTTCCTTTGCGCCTACCATTAGACTCTGAATAGTAGATATTTGACAAATACTTGTTGAATAAACAAAATATTGCTAATAATAAATTACTGTGATATATACTGTTCCACTTTCAAAATATTAAAGGGTTTCTTGCAGGTAAATCCCCTTTATAATGATGAGAGAATTCACAAAAGAAGAAAAAGTAGTAAGTTAAAATGAAGTTGCTATTTGAATGCAATTTGCTGGTCAGGATAAAGAATAATAGTAGCTAACACTGATTAAACACCAACCGTGTGCCCGTTACAATACTGAGCACTGTACCAGAATTAGGTTATTCATCACATGAACCCTACATCATATATTATTATTCCATTTACAGATGAGAGCATGGAAAAGGAACTCTCATACTTACCCATTGTTACAGGTAGTAAGAAATAGAATTAAATCCTTCTCTGTGTCTATCTAGCTCTTAAGTCTGTCATCTTTCCAAATGGCATACATGATATGTCAAAGATGGTATATTAAAGGCATTGAGTTATAAAACTGACTAACCTTCAGTATAGACTGTATGTTCAATCTCTGCTAATCTTATAATTTTAGTAAATTATCATTTTAAATTGGTCTGGTCATTGTGGCTAGGTTTGTACAGTAAGTACAAGTTACAAAACTTATTTTTTACCCGTTTCAACATCTTTCTTTAACGTAGCCAAGAACCCTAAGATGTCTTTGGAATACATATTCCACAACTCTTGAAACCTATTCCAAGACCAATACTTATTTTTATATTTTATAACCCCTGCAATGTTTAACATTCTAAAACATAACTGTTTCCAATGGACAATGGTTTGAGTTTCTTCTGGGAAAAGATAGTAATATTTTGTCTAACAGAAAGTAAACTGGAGATGGAGTGGGTGGGTGGAGTCGGTTTCAATAGTAAACACCCTTGGTTTAATCAGATTTGTCAAATGGCAAATGTTACTTCATGGTTCTTTGTTTCTTTTAAGTTTCTGTGGTGAAAAGAGAGCAATTGAAAGAGTGGAGTATAAGTAAAAAATAAGAATGGGTGTGTGACTGTTATTTTTAAAAAGTAGTTTGCAGTTAAAAATAGAAATCTAAGAAATTTTTTTCACTACTTAACAGTTTTGGAGTTATTTAACTCAAAGTACTTCTAAATATTGTAATTATGCCTTAGTTTTTTTAATATCAAAATCAAGTCTTATGTTTTTACCAGTTTACCATAAATGGATCATTCCCCACATATCCTAATAAGTATTTCAGAAAACTGATAGCTGGTCTTTCAAATGTCTTAAGAATAAAGAAACAAGATTCAAGGAAAGGGGTGAATAAATTCCTTCTTTAATCTTTAAAAAAACTCGAGGTATAATAAATAAAATAAAAGAAGGATTTCATTGACCTTAGATCAAGTCAACTTTAAAGTTCTTACTGTATCTACAAAAGGCACCATTAACTTTTATTGAAAGCTTATATAGTACCTTTAAAATCTTATGTAGTCCTATATATATGTTTTGCTTTTGCATCCAAAATATTTTTTCCAAAAGAATAAGACTTAAAAACTTAAGATGTGATAAAGCAAATGGATGTAATAAAAGCTTTTTTCATAACAGGTTATAGATTTATGAAGATTTATTCTTAATTGGATGAGAAGACTTTATATCTGTTAAATGAGGTTGTTTCTTTTCAAAATGTATATTTTTAGTGCACTATTTTTCTCCTTTGCCAAACTTTTATTTTATTTTATTTGTTTTATCCTGAAAATAAAAAAAAAAATATTAAGTTATTAAACACTTACCCTTTACTCACATTTAAATATCAAAACACACCTGTGAGGGGAGTGATTTAATAGGAGAGGAAATTGAAGCTTAAATGCCAGGGGAGAAAGAAATCTTCTTTAGTGCTATCCAAACTATTTTATTCAATATAATCAACACTCACTGAATGCCTACTACAAACCACATGTATTCAGTATTGTTCTCATAATAGCATGAAGCTAAGCAAGAAATTTGGCAATATAACTATATAAAAGAAATGATAATTTTATTAAAGCTCCCTCTTAAATATTATAGCTGCAAAAGAAATATTACCACAGAATAGATTTAGTTTTTAAAAAGTATGTCTTCTTTCTCCATAGAATTACAACAGAGACAGACATAGAATACATTCAAGAAATATTTGTTGTCTAAGTTAAATATAATTACATTCACAGGAAGATTTGTGCAAAGATCTATCAAGAGAGTAGATATGACTTCGGGTATTTGTTAAAGTTCATTACATCCCTAATACCTACCCTCCTTAATGTCAGCATTCAATTAAAAGTATAATGTTGAGGATTATAAAGATAGGAGATAAAATTTCTAGAGATCCTAAAAATCCCCTTAGAAATTGCTTTCTAAATTGCTGTCATTTACATTTCTGTCATTTTTTAAAAAATCATTTTCCTGTACATCAAGTCCCAGATAATCAAGTTCTTCGACAACCACTTCTGCTTTATTTCATTTTCCCTTTAATGAAACAAAATTTCCAACCTTTTTTACTTTCAAAGCACTGATCTGGATAAGCAGTATGGTCAGTTCTTTCATCAGACTTTATATCCTGATAAACCATAACATCCTCATCAGACAGAGTGTATTGATAGGGGGTCTCCGTGCCATTGAAACTATTCTGCCATTTTGAAGTTTTAATTTCCCAATTTAAAATTCATGCCATATTTAACTAAATGTATTCTAATTTTTTTATAGTTACATATATGTCCATCTCTTCCACAAGACTATTAGATTCAACCTAGCAATCCCACATAGCCAAAAACACTGCTTTGCAATTAGTGAATGTAAAAGGATTGGTAGATGCTATAAAATAGTCTGTTCTTGTCACTATTCCTTTTAAGCTCAATGGAAAGTGAATGGAAAAGTATATGGAGCCCCATACTACAATCTGTGTTTTAAAATCATTGCCCTTTTTATTGCGGTCGAGCCAAGTGAGGTGTTCAGAGCTTTAAGAAAGAGTTTTAAAAGCAGCCAAGTATATAAATTGTGTTTACTCTAAGAAGATTCAAGTTTGGTTAATGTATTCCCAGAGAACATAATGCAGAATTGGAAATACAGACTTTTTTTGGTTTCCAGTCCCATTTCTACAATGAAGTAACTTGTGACAGTGGGTTAAAAATCGTTATCCTCCCATGGCCTTAAATTCTTTATTTTCTCTTTTTGATGCTTTGGAAGTTAAACATTCTACTTCTGTTATTTTAGGAAAATTGTACATCATATTTCTATTACTTTTCTATTACATATTTCTATTACTTTTGTGGTAACTTTTATTAGTAAAATGCCCACTTAAGGTCAATTACTTTAATCACACATCTCTACTTTCCCCTTGCAGAATATAAAAGCCTTAAATTGCATTGATTCTTATATACCCTATTTAATCTTTTAACTCACAATTGTATTTAATCTAGTATTTAGTTTCACTATATTTTTAAAACATTTATTTTATTTATAACAGTTATTGCTATATATTGGTGATTATTGTTTTCCCATTTGTAATAATAAGTCAATAATTATTATGTCATCTTGTTTGCCAATTTCTTTGCTCAATAAATATGCATGTACCCCATTTCTTTCTTCTTTCTGGCTAGGAGTGATTAACTTTCTCCCACTTTCTCTGTCTGAAATTTATTGATATTTTTTGGCTTCACCCTTAAGTGATATGTTTGCTGGGTATTGAACTCTATGTTGTTAATTATTCTTTCTCAGCACTATGATAACATCATTTTATTTCATCTTACCTCTACTTTCACTGCCAAACATCTGTAATTGCTTAATTATGTTCCTTTGAAAATAATGTGTTTTTTTTCGCTTTAGATCTTTTATGATCTTCTTTGTGAGCCGCTGTGATCTTTATGTTTCTCCTGCAAGCCACTTGATGTGTTTCCTAAATCTGAAAAATTATTTCTTCTATGTTAAGTTATTTATGGTTAATAATAGCACCACCAATCTTCTCTTCCCTTATTTTCTAGTAAGATACAACTCTTACTAGACGTATGTTGATAGGCTTCACTCTATAATTTTGTGCATAAACTTGCTTTTTACATTTTCCATCACACTGTCTCTTTATGCTGCCCTCTACATAATTTCCTCGAATCTTTTATGTCTGATTTTATGCATTTTTAGCCTATGAATTTTAACTTTCAAAGACCATATTATTCATTTTTAAAAGATATATACTCACTTCTTTTTCAATATTCCATTATTCTGGTGTCCTATTTTCTTATTGCTTAAACTTCTTGTTTTACATTTTAATCATTTTCTATACATTTAAATTATAGTGTCTATCAGTGTTCTCTATGATCTCAAGTACTCAAGCACTGCTTGTATTAGTTTATTTACTCTTCTGAAAATTTTTTGTGAATTTATTTTCATTAGGCTTTTATCTGTGGGAATTCCATGTTGTCTGGATTGAGGATATACCCCTCTTGAGCAGTTTTGTATTTTCTTCTGGCAGGAATCTCAGGTGTTTTACTACATAAGACCATTTTTATGCTCATTTTGCTGCTAATATGTTCTTTTATCATTTGTCTAATATGAATTTAAATCATAAATCTGTGATTTACCAGTTCTTAGGAGAAACCTTTTCCCCACCCCGTGTCCACAAAGAAACTACCAGCTTCCTTGTTGTCATTCTCTTGTTAGCAGAGATTTTATATGTGTGTGTGTATTTTTTTTAATTAAAGTTTATTGGGGTGACAATTGTTAGTAAAGATACATAGATTTCTTTAAGTCAACCCTACCACTTGGGGGAAGCCTTTCAAGGGTCCTAGATTAATTGTGAACATGTGTGCACAGGGTGGGTTTCTCAGTTCCAATTCTCTACCTCAAGAAGTCCTAAGTGTTCATCCCTGTCTCTGCATAGGTATTAAAACAAAAGCCCTTGAGTTACTTATACTGGCAACTCTCTACAACCCCATCCCAAGCCAATGGCAGCATCAGTTCTGCCATCTGCCTCCCTCCTTCCTGGTGCCAAGAGGAAGTTATACATTTAAACGAAAATTTCATCCATCATTTCTTGATCTTCATAGCATTTAAACTGCAACACTTCACATTGACAGCCTTGGAAGTGGTCTCAGGATCTTTCTATGAAAAGAGAGCATTGGATAGCTAATCTCTGTGGTTCCCTTTAGCTCTGATATTGTGTGTATTCTTCGTATTATGAAATTGACACTTCACTTTCTGAAACTGCCGGTCGTTCCATTGCTTAAGAGAGTTCCTCACTCGGGGTAATGGGTAGCTACTGCCATAAGAATTTTTTTCACAAACTCAAATGATGAAAGAGTTTTGCAGGCTGCTTTGAGAGAGAAAAGAAAGTTAGCAGCATATTGGCCATGATCAGAGATTTGACTACTAATTATTTGGTGTTTATTGTACTCTCTGAAAACTACCTCTGACAATGCAGTGCTGGTAGTCCTTTCTTTCAATGTACGTGCTTAATCTCACTGTTGGCAGCGAATGAAAAGAGGAAGGAATTGCAGTGAGTGTCACTTGTCTGAACCTTAGAAGTGAGGATAGAGTTACATGGACATCATTTTCCTCTGTCTCAAAACATGACAGGGAAATAGATACCCGACACATGTCAGAGAGCAAAAGAGATTGGACTAATGTTTGGCAGGAACATACATAGTTGAGGTTTCATTTCTTTGCTCTCTAGTACATACTGTGGCCATGTTAAAGTTCAGGCTTCACATTCCTTTCTGGTGAAAAAGGGATTTAATAAATATGCTACATGTTCTAGATGCTAAATGACACACATCTTCCTCTCATTTTTGTCTACCCTTTTTTGAATACCTTGGACATATTGAGCATGGGTATCTTTCCAACTAAAAAGTACTTGTTGAGAAGGAAGAGAAATCATTGCTGTGGGACAGAAACATTTTTCCTCAAAAAAGAATGTACAAGCACACACACAAAAAAAAGATGTGGGATTTTTATGAATCATATCCTGTAATTTTTCACTTTTTTCCAGCTACCTCCTTCTTAGAACACAATCCAAGAAAACCAAAGAAAACTATTTGTGCTGTGAGCAAAAATTTTGCCAAATTGAATTACATAATTCATCTAACAGATTTGATGAGTTCCTGGATGCAATTAGCAAATTTGCATTTTCGGCACAAGGAAATAATGCATTTGCTATATATGAAAAAACACAGTGCTTGTTACAAAACCATATTTTATAACTGCTCAGGAATGTTTCTGTATGTATATATACCGGGGGTTCCAAAAAAAATGTATACACATGACTTGTATCCATCTTTTGTTATTATCGGTATATATTGAGTATTACAATTTTAATACAGTTTTTTTCCTTTCTTAAAATGTGTATACATTTTCTTGGCACCTCCTGTATATGCACATACATACTTAGGCATGAAACTTTGCTATTTATCATGTACTCTTCAGGATATGTGACAGTGAACATAGTGAACTATGAAATCAAATTCTAAGAATTACTAGAAATTAAGCATGTTTATAAATTTATGATATTAAAATATTAATTACATATATTAACTAAATATGACTGATCAACTTTCAAAACTTCTAGGTAAATAAATATACTAACACTATGTATCATACTAGGATATATTGTACATTATCCCTTACTTCTCAAACATTATAAATTAAGGGGAGGAAAGTTGATGTCAGCAAGATGGTGGACAATGAAGTTCCAGGCCCACATTTCCCTGAAGAATTATCAAATAAACAACCACAGACTGATTAAAATAACTCCATAGGAGCTCTGGAAACCAGCTAAAGATCTGCAACCACGCAAATGTCCAATCAAGAAAAAGCCACATTCAAAATGGTAGGAAATTTCCTGGAGCTTTTACTTACCTTTGCACCAACTTCTCCGTGTTCTTGCACAGCTTTCTGCACCAAGGTCAGAAACAGTGGCCTGTCTCAATCTGCTTAGACTGCTGTAACAAAATATCATCAATACCCGAATAACAACCTAACTTTACACCTTAAAAAACAAACTAAGAAAGGAAGAACAAACTAAATCCAAAGCTAGCAGAAGGAAGGAAATAATGAAGAGCAGAGATAAATAAAATAATGAAGAGCAGAGATAAATAAAATAGACAATATAAAAACAATTAAGAAAAATCAACATAAGCAAGAATTGGTTCTTGGAAAAAAATCAACAAAATTGATAAATGTTTAGATAGACTGACTTAGAAAAGAGAATGAGAGAGAGAAGGCCCCTATCACTAAAATCAAAAATGGAAGAGGGCATATTACTGCAGATTTTATGGAAATAAAAAGAATTATAATAGAATATTGTGAACAATTGTACTCCAACAAATTGGATAACCTAGATTTAGTGGACAAAGTACTAAAACACACAATGTACCCAGACTGAACATGAAGAAATAGAAAATCTAAATAGACCTGTAACTAGTAAGGAGAGTGAATAATCAAAACCTTTTTAACAAAAAGGTTTTCTACACAGGAACAAATGGCTACACTGATGAATTCTATCAAATATTTAAAGAACACCTATCCTTCTCTAGCTCTTCTTTAAAAAATGAATGGGAGAGAGCCCTTCCTAATGCATTCTGTGAGGCTAACATTACTAGCATTACCCATAATATCAAAGCCAGACAAACACACTAAAAGAAAACTACAGAAAAACATTTCCTCTGAATATTAATGTAAAAATCTTCAAAAAATAAATTAGTGAACAGAGTTCAACAGAACATTAAAATTATTTTACACCATGATCAAATGGGATTTATTCCTAGAATACAAGGATGGCTCAACATACAAATACTTAATCAGTGTATCACATCACATTAACATAATGAAGAGAAAAATACACATAATTACCTCCATTAATACAGCAAAAAGCAGTTGGCAAAATTCAACTGCTAAAATTCATGACAAAATTTTAACAAACTAAAACTAGAAGGAAATTACCTCAACCTACTAAAGGCCATATATGAAAACCCACAGCCAACATCATACTTACATTATTCAGGGTTCTCTGGGGGGCGGAGGGGAGCAGAATTACTAGCATATGCAGTGTTCCTTGGTATTTGTGGGGAATTGGTTCCAGGACACACACCTCCACCACCACCAGTCACAGATAGCAAAATCCAAGAATGGTTAAAATCCATTATATGAAATTATGTAGTATTTGAATATAACCTATGCACATCCTTCCATATACTTTAAATCATCTCTAGATTACTTATACTACCTAATACGATGTAAATAGCAAAATGTTGTACAGACATACAATGGACTATAATTCAGCCTTTTAGAAAAATGATACTTTGACACAATGATACAACATGGGTGAACTTTGAAGACATGCTCAGATGCTAACTAAAATAAGCCAGTCACAAAAAGACAACTGTTGTGTATGATCCCATAAGAATTTCCTAGAGTAGTCAAATTCTTAGAGACGGAAAGAAGAATGGTAGTTGCCAGGGGCTGGAGTGACGGGGAGGTTAGTGTTTAATAGCTATAGAGTTTCAGTTGAAGAAGATAAAAATTCTGAAGATGGATGTTGGTGATGGTTGCATAACAATAGGAATATACTTCATGCCACAGAACTGAATACTTAAAAATTGTTAACGTGGTAAATTTTATATTGCATATATTTTACCACAATAAAAAATATTCAAAATTTTTTCTGAAACTTTTGGAAAAAGTTTTGGGTTGGAGAACTCTTAAAGTGAGTGAGAAACTGTGGGTGGGCAGATTGGAAAGAACATTGGCAGCAAATAGCTCATTAATATAATTCTCATTCAACTTTGGACTTCACTCTTCCAAGTGAATTTAATATCCAAATATAAGATGCTGGACTAAGACTTATGAGGCTAATAGAGCAAATATTTTATTTCCAATATTCACGAAATACTTTTAATATTATTGTTTATTGCACCATTATTTTACACAAAATGTCTATTTTACACAAAAAACATTTCAAAGACATACAAACATTACAAAGTTTATACATAATGCAGTGAAGATAAAGTAAATATTCTTGTAGTGCAAATGCCTGACATTAAGCTTTTGATAGCTTAGGCATCCATTTCAAAAGACACCTAGTTTGAATAAGCCTATCACCAGCTATATGACACAAGTATTAACTGAACAACCAGAGAAGGAATTAGGCCATCCCCAGCCATGAAAATCTCTAGTTCTGAAAGCCTTGGGTAATCTAGATCATTTGAATGATGCTGCTTATCCCTTCCTGTGCCCTAATTCCTGCTCTTATGATTTAAATTAGCCAATAAAGAGAGAATTTGCAAAACCTTAGACACCCCTGAATCAGACCCTAATCAAGACAGAGCCCCAGGTTTTTACACTCTACCCATGACCTTGTTGCATGGCGCTTGGGTACACCGTGTGCCCTCCAGGACATGTGAGTAATAAAACTTGTTCCTCAAAGTTCCCTGAACGTTCTGATGGTTTTTGCTGAAGTGTAGCCTGCAATCATAATAAGAACCACAAGGGCCAACCTAGCCACAACATTAGCCCCAGTGGGGAAAATATCTATGGGGACTTACTACAAGTAATAGGAGCTGAGGAAGTGCTTCAGGCATTCCTAGCCGATAGCATCACCATCAGTATTCAGTAGTCTGGGACCCACACAACAATCCTTATCCAAGCTACTGGCATATCTGGTAGGAAGAACCAAGAAGATTTGTTTTGTATTCTCAAATATATCACCGTATTTTAAACCATTTTCTTTTGCCTCCATATTTCCCTGGACCCAATTTCCACTTTGGAGGCTACTGTGAGAATGTACTGGGGAAGGCTGATACACCCTGAATAGGACTCTGTGTCAAAGTAATTCCTAAACACCGTTAATGCCATTCAGCCCTCAGCCCCAAATTATCTTCCTCCCAATCATATAGCAGACACATATGGAACATGAGGAAAGCCATTAACTGTATAAGGAACAATACACATACCCTTAGAGAAAACCCTGCATTAAATTTAACCTCATCTGTCCACAGGGTAGTGTGTATAAGCAGAACTTAGAAGGTAGAAATACCTACAGACACTTGAAGGAAAAGCACCAGGGGAGCAGAAAATGCTTTAGAAAAGAAAGCAGAAAGCACTAAGAATAAACTGTTTTATTCCATTACCAAATAAAAATCTTCCAAAAAAGGAGCTATATATTAACCTTTGCTATGATTAATAATCTTTCTTCTAGTAGAAAATGGAATCACTTTCCTTCCCATTCATCTGCACTGAGTCAAGAATTTTTAGTAGAAAAAACAATTCCTTATAGCATCTCTTCACACAGGGAGAAAATCTATGGTCTACTGAATGATTTCATTTGAAGCTGCCCACACTGAGAAGAAGTAGTCTTGCTTTCCAAGGCTCGAAGTTGTGAAGCAGATCAATACATGATAGATATTAAACCATGGCTTATTGGCTGGGGACTTCTCTATGAAGAGCTTCTGCCCTTGGCAGTTGCCACAGTGGGGTTTTCCTGCCATGAAAAGGAAGTGCTGTCCAGAATGTTAATTTGATAACTACAATTGTTGTGAGCTAAATCATACCAAGGGGTAGTCAAACCAGGCAGCTGCCTTGGAAGCCAACTGCAAAAGGTATTAAAATATAAGTGGAAAAAATATTAATATGATGCCAGCTAACACAGATTCCACATGGGACTCCTTACATAATTGGCAAAAGGTCAATTGGCCCTGATTTTCCTGAAACAGAAAGTACCCCAGATTGGAAATCACATATACTCATAACCCCACTACCTTATCTCTATTTAAAAAATGCCACTAATATATATATATAGGTTATTTGGTGCCACTCTACGTCTTAATTCTCAGGACCAACAAAGCCATACTTCCCTGAAATTGGCAGCCTCAGGGCAGATTACCAGAAACAAGTAATCTATATTTTCATTTTAAAATGGAAACGATTTAATTAGCCTCCAAAGAATATATTTAGTTTAGAAAATCACAAAAGAAAACCAAAGAGGAAATGTTGGAAATACTTTGCCTGTGTAGAAGCTGGGGGGGAGGGGGGGTGACAGACGATGAGGAAGAAAATTTAAACATTATCTCTATCTTGTGTGAGTGGTGAGTGTGAGTGACTGATGCTTTACGACAATGAGTAGTGGAAATTTTGTGAAATAAAAACAATCCCAAATAATATGAAATGTTAGGGTGTATTCTATCCAAGTAATATATTCCTACCACTGGGTACCAGCAAGCTCTTTCTCATCCAGCTAGAGTCCAGAACTAGACCCAGGGCCTCGGCATTCAAAGGAAAGAGGGCTTGCGGTAATGACTTACAGCAACCCTGGGGTATTTGTTAAAGTTATGAAATATCATAGACTTTAGGCTAGCAGGTTGATTTAAGATTTTATGATACACATTAGAACAATAAATACCTAGAATTTTGAAAAGAGTCCATAGTAATGTTGGCAGAAATGACTGTGAGTAATCTGAAAAAGAACTTAGGGTGGTAGAATTCTGTAAGCACGAGACTTACTGAAAAGAAGGCCCTTACTGATTATAACTTGTTAATGTTAGATTTATGGGAGACTTCACAGTTTTAGTATCTTCATCACAAAACATTTTTAGTTTCATTTCTGATATGCAATCATATTTGCATGAACCCCTTTCTACTCCATGTTTCACTTTATTAATTGGTATTGTTAATATTTCCCCACAAACATTCCAATAAGCCAAAAAAAAAATAGTTTGGGGAGCTTCTCTATTTTTTCTCCCCAAAAATAGTTTGGGGAGAAACGTTACGAAAGTAAAACAATTTCTGAGAAACATATTCAAGATTCTTGAAAGGCACTTTAGGTATTTGATTGAATTTCAAAGTGCCTGGAAATAAGGGTAAGTTACATTTATAGAGATTTGTCTTTTTAAAGGAGGTTCTTCCCATTTGGTTTCATATACTTTTGTATAAAACTTCTAGTTTATATAAACTATTATTTCCAAAAATAAAAAAAAAATATGAATATAATGCTTAATGTTTCCAAAATGCTATTTGTTTTTCAAACCTTAGAGAAGACACCTTTGTGTCAGTACAAGCAAGGTGAGTGAATTTGATATGTTTATTTTATCATTTGTAGCTAGAGACATGTAATTATTTAAATGCGTATAATTTAATGTTCTGACATCCCTCAAATCACAGTATGAAAATGACTTTAAACTATACCTTGGCTAGAGAGTACATGAGAGACGGATAAAGGAATATTTAAAAGAACACTGCAAAGATAAGTCACTTCCACTTAGCATATGATATCCCAAAGATATCTGATCAAAAAACAATTGCATAAGTGCATTATTTACTTGGTGCTTTTGTTGCCATCTATTTATATTTTCAAATATTCTTTATCAGGTCAACGTGCTGGAGTCATTTGAAAGCTAAGTTGCCTTGGAAGACCCAGAATCAGAAGTCTATTAAACCCTTCATTAAGTGGAAATACTTAGGCAAACTGAAAGTGGATGTTTCAGACAGTAAAGCAATTAGATACATAATTTCAGAGAAAGTCTTGTCAACATGGAATATAAGGTTTTCAGATATGTGTGTGTGTGCGCACATACGTTTTTCATTCAGTTGCCTCCAAATGAAATTGTCTGCAGTTAACATAATACTTTGTCCAATCTTTGCTTATGAAAACCTCAGCAGTGTAAAAATATACAAATAAGGAATAATTTACTGATTTTCACCTCTAGTGTTCTATACAATTTTGAAATGATCAAAGCTAGGACAGCTAACTGCTTTCGAGCAATTAAAAAAGTCATTGTTTTCACATTGCCATTTATTCAAGTTAAAGTTATTGATGTAAAAACATTGAGTTACTTATAATTTTTACTTATGCCTGTCTTACAGTAAGATAAAGGTCCTTGCCTTTTTTTTATTCATTCAATCAACATAATTTAGTTCCTCCTATGTGTGAGATGTTGTATCTTGGGATATATCTGAAACTAGTCAAAGACCCTTGCTCTAGTAAACCTCATATTCTAGTTTGCGGAAATAGTCAACAAATAATAAAGGTAATTAATTAATTAATTAATTAAACAGTAAACTATTGGGTGGTACATGCTATGAGAAAAAGAAAAAGTAGATCAGGTTAAGGGGAATTAGGAGTTAAGGAGGGAGAGCATGAAAATTGCAATTTTAAATATGGTGATCATGGTATGTGTAAATACTCCCACTACATTCAATTTCAAGCTACCAGAGGTTTGAGAAATGGCTTGCAAAATTCTTTAATATTTAATAATTGCCTTTCATGAACAGGTAAAAGCTGACTCTAGAACAAATTTTGAACAGACTTAAAGAAATTGGAGATGTTAGCCAAGGATACTTCTGGGAAATAGCCTTCAGAGGGAGCAGCTAGAGCAAGGCAGTACCTGCAGGATTTGAGTATCAGCAAGTTGGTCTGTATGCTGGAGAACAGGAGAGAAGTGATGAGGGGAAGGGATCAGAATCTGTAGGGTCTTGTAGACCTTTGCAAAGACTGATTTTCTTCTTGAGTGGAGGAATCCTTTGCAGAATGCTGAGTAGAAGTGAAATGAGCACATTTTCAAAGGATCACTGTGACTGCTTTGTTAAGATTTAAAGAGAACAAATATGGAAACAGGGAGACCAGTTTGGCAGCTGAGCCATTAATACAGGTGGTGGTGTTAGCTTTTGAAGGCAAAACTAACTGACTTTACTAGTGGATTGGATGTATGGTGAGGAAGAGAAGAGTCAAGGATGACTCCAAATTTGGGAGCTGAGACATAAAAAGATGGGGTTGCCTTGGAATTTGATGGAGGCTATGGGTAGAGGAAGTTCCAAGGCAAAGATCAAGATTTCAGTGTTTAACAGCTCACATTTGAGATTAGACTAACAAGCAGAGATATCAAGTAGACAGCTAGAAACATAAATCTGGATTTTAGGAGAGAGGTCGGGTTTAGGGATACACAATTTGGGGTCAATAAAATATGGATGCTATATAAAGCCATGTGTTGGGAGGAAAACACCAAGACAGTATAGATAGATGAGAACCAAGCACTGAGTTGTGGAGCATTTCAACCAGTACTCTCCAGTTGGAGAGAACAGAGGGGATCAAAAGAGGAAACTGAAAAGGAGTAACAAAGTGGACAAAAGTTAAGGAACTGTAGAGTCCTAGAAACCAGGTAAAGAAAGTGTATCAAATTTGAATTCAGTATCTCTTTTTATTGAGCAGTATTTTTTTCCTGAATAATATTGTTTTTGCTCATCCCAAATATGTGAAAACTAGGATTTAAAACTATAAATTAACACTGTAATAAAATGATGTTTAGTTAGAGGTAACACCCACTTACCCTAACAGTGTTTAAAAAATAGCATCTATTTTAGTAATTTTAAGTTGATTGACCTTCAGTTCAAAAAAGAATTTAAGACATGTCTTTAACCTTTGCTATTTTAATTGTAATGTGTCTAAGTGTAGGCCTGTTTGGGTTCATCCTGTTAGGGACTCTCTGAGCTGCCTGGACTTGTTCATTTATTTCCTTCACCAGGTTAAAAAAAAAATTCAGTCATTATTACTTCAAACAGGTTCTCAATTCTTTGCTTTCTCTCTTCTACTTCTGGTACCCCTATGATGTGAATGGTGTTATGCTTGATGTTGTCAAAGAGGTCTCCTAAACTATCCTCATTTTTTGCATTTTCTTTTTCTTTTTGCTATTTCTGATTGGGTGTTTTCTGCTACCTTGTCTTCCAAATCACTGATTCGATCCTCTGGTTCATCTAGTCTGCTGACGTTTCCTTTTAGTGCATTCTTCATTTCAGTCATTGTGTTCTTCACTTCTGACTGGTTCTTGTTTATGGCTTCTGTGTCCATTTTTATGCCTGCAGTCTCTTTGTGGAATTTCTCACTAAGTTCCTTGAGCATCCTTGGAATGAGAGTTTTGAACTCTCTCTGGTAGGTTGCTTGTCTCCATTTCATTTAGTTTTTTTTTTTCTGGATTTTTCTCCTGTTCTTTCATTTGCAACACATTTCTTTGTTTCCTCATTTTGGCTGCCTCTCTGTATTTGTTTCTGTGTATTAGGTAGATCTGCTATGTCTCTCAGTCTTGGCCAGATGGCTTTATGTAGTAGGTGTCTTATGGAGCCCAGTGGTACAGTCTCCCTAGTCAGCTGAGCCAGGTGCTCCAAGAAAGTCCCATATGTGGCTTGTGTGTGCCTCAATTGCTCTTGGCATGTCAGTGGGTGGGATTGACCCTTAGGCTGACTGGCTGTGGAGTTTGGCCACAGCTTATGGGCTGCTGTACAGGAGCCTCACCCCACTGAGTGGGGTTTACCCAAGGAGGTTCTGGTGCCTGTTGAGACTGCCCTTTGTGTGTGCCACTTGTGGGATTAATTGGGTAGTGCTCTGCTATGGTCTGAAGCCATCCTCCAAGTACGTTGGTTCTGGGGCCTCTTGGGAAGAGCTCCAGTGTAGGCCCAGGTCAGCCACTGACTGTGACCAGCCAGGGGCTACCTGGTTGAAGCTACAAAGTGATCAGTTGTTTGCTGCCTGTGCTGAACCTGGAGGCACTTGGGAGAGAAAACACTGCAAACTGAGGACCTCTGCCATCAGTACCAGGCCTAGGGTAACTCCACAAAAAGACAGGACACCCACCTGCTGCCTGCTGCCACCTGCTGTCTCTCTTAAGATTCAGCCACTGATAAGGTCTCGTGCCATATGCATGTTGGGTGAGGCTGGGTCTCAGGGATTCACTATAGTGAAAAGAATTGTGGTAGTCAAGTTAATGTAAATTCTGGTTTGGTGTCAGTGCTGAGCCTGGAGCAACTCAGCAAAAGTCTAAGAGCACACAAAGCAAGTTGTTGCCCACCTGGGGCCTGTCAGACTCTGTTTTCCAAGAAAGAGTGCAATGCAGGTAGGGCTGGATGTTTGCGAGAAAGTGCCTCTGAGGACATGCAAGCAAAGCAGCGGGGCACCAGGCCAATCAGATTCAGATTTGGCCATGTGGGGGCGGGCTCAACACAGGTTAGATGGTGCCTACCTACCAGCTGCATGGGAGGAGAATCCCTCACAGAAAAAATGCCAACTGTCCTCCAGTTCTTCCACTGAAGCCACACAACTCAGTCTGCTCTCCCTTATGTCTTCAAGGCCCCCCCGAGTCACCATCCCTCTGCTGGAGCCCAAGGTAAGTGCCTGCAAGTGAGTGAGTCTGTGCGCAGTCTGTTTAAGAGGACGTCTGGGTTTCCTACAGCTTTCTGTCCCACCTGAATGGTCGGAATCTGCACTGTTTTTCACAACCAGATGTTGTATGGTCTCCTCAGGGCCAGTACTCCAGGCTGGGGAACTTGGTCTGGGGGGCTGAGGTCCCTCACTCCTCCAGAGGGAACCAACACAGCTGAGTTATCCCTCCTGATTCTCATTCACCATACGCAGAGCCTGTTCCACATCTCTGCCCTTCCTACCAATCTAGACGCGGCTTCTTCCTTAATATTTTAGTCATCAGATTTCTGTTCAGCAAGACTTCAGATGGTTCTCTAGGTTGATTATTTTATAATTTAGTTTTAATTTTAATGTGTTCATGGAAGGACACAGGCACAGTGTTTATCTACTCTGCCATCTTGAATCTCTCCTGGAATGCTACAAGTTTTGATACATAAAAATTTGGTCCTTAAAATGCAGGTAAGTCCATCTCTTTAAAAAAATGAGTTAAGTAACTTTGTGGATAATTTTTTCATAAGTGCTGCCGTGCAGGAGACCCTGCTCGCTGTGCCATTTGTTGTGCGGGGTCTCTGCTCCCGCTCCCCACACAAGAACACAGGACATAGTGAGGCCAAAAAAGAACACCCACAGAGCCATTGCTAGGGGAGTCATACTACTGTATTCTCACTGGCAGCTCGGTTGGAGACACAGGAAGCAGGAGCCACAATGTTTGTAACCCTCAATGCACCGCTTGCTAGCTCAGCCACCACCTTCTTGCTAGCCCCCATTTTTCTGCTAGCATAGCCATAGCAGTTATATTAATGTCCAGTGGCTCACTGGTTACAGCTGACGGCCAACCAGCCACAGCTGATGGCCATCTAATCACAGTTGATGGCCAATTACTACCTGAGCCAGCACCTTTCCACGTGAGGCCTAGGACATAGAAACTGCACTCCTGGCTCTATCCCCACAAGTGCCAATATGCACAGATCCTACTGAGTGCAGTTCTGATAATTACACTGTAGAACAAAAAAATGTCTGGCCTTAGAACACAGCATTTGCTACATAATTCAAAGAGAAGGACAGATATCTTCAGAAAAAACAGTTCCTAAGAATGAAGGTCAGATCTAACAGAAGCCATTAAACACAAATCAAACAATCAAAGAAAAGGAGCAAATAGAGACATGGAAACCCAGAAACACAACAAGTTTGTATTGTGTTTGTTATAGGTTATGGTCTCTGGAAACAGAGGCTGAGATGATGTTTAGGGGGATTAATAATACCTGTGGAAGGGAGAGGAAGGAAGCAGAAAAGGCCAGAGGGGAAGTCAGATTAAGATGCAGACTCTACAGAATGCTTAGCCAACCCCACAAGGAGATACGGATTTAGAATAGCCCTTCAGAGTTATCTAGCATTGACCTGAAATAGTCAAGCTTTTATATTCATACCTTGATGAGTCATCAGATGTTGGCTACATCAGGAAAAGTGTGCCTATGGCCCTTATAGTCCTCTGTAAATGAGAAAAACCCTGAAAGGGCTGATAGCTGAAGGCTGCCTGCAGACAAACAGAGTAATGCATCCCCCCATGAAATGAGGTCTGGGTGGCACATGTCCTTGTCCACCACAGTGCTCCAACTTCATTCTTGACACCATGTTAGGCTCTATGGATGGTACCATTGAGCACGCATTTTAGAATGCCATGCCAAGAAGATGGGGACATAGATTTTGGTTCAATTTTTCACATCTCTGAAACTTCCTATTAAGCAAAACTACAGTGCTTTACCTTGATTGCCAAGATTCAGCCTGATCTAGAAATTGGAATGCCCAATTTCCCAGTATACTGATCCTATCTTATGGACAGGCCTTGCAGCATTATTTTTGATTTAGGGTCTCCTTATCAAGTGTACATATGTGTATATTCTGACAAAGAAAGAAAATGCTAGTAAAGAATCACCATCATTTGGAGAATTAGAAAAGGCTGAATTTGAGAAATGAAGAAACATATTTTTCTCACATTCTTTAACTCTGAAAAATTGCATCTGTTTTTGAGGAAAGAAAATTATAAAAAATATATGAAGGTTTATCATACGCATATTAAGGATGCATATAAACAAGACCAAGGGGTAGACTGACCTCCTGAGAGGTAAATAGAAGGATGGTTAAGAATGCTCTTGTCCCATGTAATGTGAGTACATTCCTTTTAATAATATAAAACCTATGGTTTGTGAGTCCATAATGAACAAGTAACTATTTTTTTAAAAAATTTTTGCACCATTTTCCATTCCTGGCTGTATGCTGATATTTAAAAATGCAACTATCTTATAATTTTCAAGAATGTTTGAACAAAAAACTCATTGGTAATGTTCTTTGGAAATGTTCTGCCCTTATATTTTCTTGTTATGAAAATATGTTATGAAGAAACTGTCATTTCTGGGGTGAGGGGTCGGGAGGCAGAATTCATCTTCTAAAGCCTTTTTCATCAATCTTTGTTTTTCAGACTTTTTGATCCATTTAGCCAAAGAACTGGAAGGCTAAATGCAGTATAGCTAAAAAACAATAAGATATGTTTGTCTTCTGTGGCTTCTTCCCAGACTATCAATAGCTTGCAGTATAAGTCAGCATCTAAAATTGTTAGTCTATAGATTTGTAATCTATAAATTTCGTATACCAAATCCCAGGTTTCCAATGACAAGAGTTGCTAGAATCTGCAAATTTTAGTGGCAGTAGTAGCAGTCAAGTAGTGTTCAATATCTTCTGCTCCATGGCCAAAAAATATTTTCCAGTGTCTTGAGTTTTAATGCCACAGTGCAAAACGCTTTGTACTGTACATAATGGGATTCTTTGTGAACTCACCACTCTCCTGTGAGGTGTTCTTTCTGGCCTCCGGAATTCATAACTTCAGCATTTGCTCTTTTTGCTCCATCTTGTTTAATTTTTAAAAAATCATATTATTTATGAATTGTATCAAACCTGAAAAATAATATGGTGAATTATTCTAACAACTGCTAGATTTTGGCTCTTTTAAAGAGTATTGTTGATTTCTCTGCATTATTTTGTCTCAAAGTATACATCATACTGTAACTCAGACTGCAGTCGTCTTGATTGAATTGCAGCCAGACTGAAAAAAAACACACACAGCAGTCATGGCAAATTCTCCCAGTTCCACTTTATGGAGTGTTAACTGAGAAGCATAATTTTGACCTTTTAATGATTGGGCCTTAGGTATTTTTCCCAAACAGCACTATCCAAGGTAGAGGAAGTGATTTCTATTAACCTATAGGACACACTTAATGGAGGACTGTCTAATTGAGACATCTTCCAGATACTCCATTTAAACATAATGATGTATAATGGTAGTAACTGCCACTTAATTAGGAGAGTAATTCTGCTACATCGGAAAGTAACCAAACCATTGAAGGGTGTTGCTTTTCCATTAAAACAGGAAATTTCCTACATACTAAGAAGTTATAGTTTCACTTTTCTGAACTCTCAATTCCTGTGATACTGGGATTCTTCTTAGCCCCATTGCTATCCTGAAATTCCAATTAATAAGGGCTATTTCGTTTAATTAAGACAATTTTTACTTGGAATATTATCTTAGAAAATGTAAGGAAAAATAAGGAATATATAAGGAAAAATTATCTAATTTCTGTGCTGTGTCAGAGACTATGCTGTGTATTTAAACATGATATCTCCTTTGATGTTCACAAGATATTATGACTCATTTTAAAAATGGAGAGCCAGAAGCTCAAAGAGGTTAGGGAACTTACTTGAGATTACATAACAAATGAAAGTCCAAGTGAATTATAAGCCTCAGTCTATTTGATTCTTCTTTGTAACTAGGAGTTCTTTGGGTTTTAACAAGGGTTAATATGGTGTTAGCATTAATCCACCCATGATGCATAAAGAGGAATAACAAGCTTGAATGCTATTCCTACCGTGTTTCCCCAAAAATAAGATCTAGCTGGACAATCAGTTCTCATTCATCTTTTGGAGCAAAAATTAATAAAAGACCTGGTCTTATTTTACTATAAGAGCTGGTCTTATAATATAATATATTATAATATAGCATAGCATAGCATAATATAACATAATATAATATAATATAACATAATATAATACCGGGTGTTATATTAATTTTTGCTTCAAAAGACACATTAGATCTGATTGTCCGGCTAGGTCTTATTTTCAGGGAAAACGGTATACTCTTTCTGTTATCAGTACCAAGTTTATTTGATGATTCATTTCTTTGTAGAAACAATTCAGATTTTCCCAAAATCAAGTCAGTTCTAATAGGTGAAAGTGAAATTAAAAGAATATGACAATTAGGTTGAGAATTATACTGCTACCACCACTACAAGTGTATTTTCTAAGAAAGATAGGGTAGAGTCAAAAATATTATTTACCTAAGATCTGAAGGCACAATCCTAACCTAGAACATATTTTTAGGTTTACTGAGGCCAGCAATCTTTCTCCCAGCCTAGCTTTGTGAACACAAAAAAATGATACCCTAGGTTCTTTCAGGCTAATAGAGATTTTTATGTTGGCTTCCAGAGAACACACACACACACACACACACACACACACACACACACACACACCATTCTACACTCCATTATCCCAAAGCAATAGCTGTTAGTAGACATTCGTGATTTTTCCATCTACCAGGATTAAGTTAAAAAAAGTGGAGGCGGTTTTTCAAATTGAGCCTCCAAATCTTCTGTTTAGAGGAAAAAAAAAATCAGTTTGCCTGTCTGCATTGATCAAAGTGCTTAGTTCTACATTTTGTTCTACCTGAACAGACATATCTAGAATGAAGCCAATAATAATATTTCTTAATATAATGTCTACAAAATTTTTGAAATTGTCAATATAATTTTCTGTAAAAAAAAAAAAACTGAAGAAATGACATAAATTGACTCCAATTATTATATTTATTATCCTAATTTATAAGTAATGGACTACTTTAGTTAGTTTTTCATTATCCAAGTGATCATTTCTTCTGATATTTTAAATTAAAACATATAAAATAAACCCCAGGCTTTTTCTGGAGTTGTGGGACAAAAATAAAAAGCAGAGTTTTCATAATACTGAACATTATTCTTTTTTAAAATTTAAGTATGGTTACTGTACAATATAATATTACTTGTATTAGTTTCAGGTATACAATATAGTGATTTGACATTTTTATACCTTACAATGTGATCACCCCAATATTTTTAGTAGTTATATGAATAAAAATATCAGAGTCATTCTTAGATTGGTTTGCTTTTTGTTTGTTAATAAAATGGAAAGCTTTTAATATAAGTTATCATTAGAGTGATATTATAATGTTAAGTCTCTTTATCGAAGATAGCAAACATTTATATAGAAAGCCCTGGAATTTCTAATTAGTTCCCTCTAGGTCTTTCCTAGTTTTATTATTTTTAATTGAATATATTTGACACGTAACATTATGTAAATTTAAGGTGTACAACATGTTAATTTTATGTTTATTTATTGTAATATGATTGCCATTGTAGAAATATTTAGCACCTCTATCACATTACCTAAGAATGCTTTCTTTCTAGTGGTTGGAATAATTGAGTTTTAGTCTCTTAGCAAAGTTGAGGAATATTTAGAACTTAAGCAAATAGATTCTTATAGGAAAACATTTTTTTTATCTGAGCAATTTGACTCCTTTAAATATATGTTGCCTAAAACAATACCGTGTGTGTGTGTGTGTGTGTGTGTGTGTGTGTGTGTGTGAAACAGAAGCACCTATATCCATTTAGATAAATTAAAATAAAGGGTAGGTGACTTTCTGACTTGTGTACTTTAGCATTAGGCAAAAGGACAATTGACTATCTGGTATATCAATAATATCATAATACTGTGCAATATTTATTCAAAAACATATTTAGCATGTGTTCTGTGGAAAACTTTGTGTAAGAAAATAGGTGTAAACAAAAACACTCTTTCTTACTGATGAGCTTATGGGGCAAGAGAGGCAATAAGAAAGTCAAATTAGGGTCATTTTTTAATTGAAAGAATGACGACCAAACTGGTTCTTCATACGTTGGTATTTCTCAAACATTTTCTCCAAAATTACCAAAATGAGCCTGTCACTTCAAAACAACTAAAAATTTTTGTTGCTAATGATAAAATTTAATCTTTCAACAAAAATTTCAAACTTTGGAAAACTTGTATTAACCATTGTGAGTTCGACAGCTTCCTAAAGTTGACTTTTTAGATGACCTTGGTGATACTGTATTAGTGAATGTAGGTTTTTTATATTGTATTAAAAAATGTGTCAGCACTTGGAAGTTCTGTATACCTTTATAAACCAATATTTTGTGAATTATCAATGCATACTGTTACAAAATCATACATTGGTAAAACATCTAGTTGAAGTACAAGATACCAATGGATTTTAATGTAACAAGAGAAGGAAAAGTGCATTAATGTGGTTTCAAACTCCACATTGAAACTAATCTTTAAGATACTACCATTGTTGAGTTTTGGTGTTGACAGTTATCTAAAAAGACTAATAAAATACTTCTTCATTGCCCAACTATATATCCTTGCAATATGTGTCAATCAAAACAACATTGCAGGGTCGGCCTGGTGGCTCAGGTGGTTGGAGCTCCATGCTCCTGACTCCAAAGGCTGCCGGTTCTATTACCACATGGGCCAGTGGACTCTCAACCACAAGGTTGCCAGTTGGATTCCTCAGGCCCACAAGGAATGGTGGACAGCGCCCCCTGCAACTAGTAAGGGCAACTGGACCTGGAGTTGAGCTGTGCCCTCTACAACTAAGACTGAAAGGACAACAACTTGAAGCTGAATGGCACCCTCCACAACTAAGATTGAAAGGACAACTTGACTCGGAAAAAAGTCCTGGAAGTACACACTGTTTCCCAATAAAGTCCTGTTAAACAACAACAACAACAACATTTCAATATTGAATAGAAAAGCAGACTCTAGCTGTCCTTTCTTTTTTAAAATTTTTAAAAATAATTACTTATTTTTTCAATTACAATTGACATACAATACTGTATTAGTTTCAGTTGTACAACATAGTGGATTTATGTAACATTTATATAACTTATACAGTGATCATCAGGATAAATCTGGTACTCATTTGATACCATACATAATTATTACAATATTATTGACTCTTTTCTTATGCTGTATTTTACATTCCCAGTACTATTTTGTAACTACCTATTTATACCTCTTAATCTCTTCCCCTTTTTCACCCATCCCCTAAATCCCTCCCAAATGGCAACCATCAAAGTGTTCTCTGTATCTATGAGTTTGTTTGTTTTGTTTGTTGATTTACTATGTTTTCTCGATTCCACATATAAGTGAAATCATATGGTATTTGTCTTTCTCTATCTGACTTCTTTCACATAGCGTAATACCCTCTCAGTCCATCCATGTTGTTGCAGATGGCAAGATTTCATTCCTTTTATAGCTGTGTAATATTCCATTGTATATATGTACCACTTTTTCTTTATCCATTCATATATTGATAGACACTTAGGTTACTTCCATATCTTGGCTATTGTAAATAACACTGCAATGAACATATGCATTCATATATCTGTTCAATTTAGTGTTTTGGATTTCTTCAGATAAATACCCAGAAGTGGAATTGCTGGGTCCGTCTTTGTCTCTTGTTATAGCCCCTGTTTCAAAGTCTGTTTTGTCTGGTGTAAGTATTGCTACCCCAGACTTTTATTTTCCTTTTTCCTTTCCATTTTTGGGAAATATCTTTTTCCATCTTTTTACCCTCAGTCTTTGTGTGATTTTTTTTATCTGAAGTTAATCTCTGATAGGCAGCATATGTAAAGTTCTTATTTTCTTATCCGTTCAGCCACCTTATTCCTTTTGATTGCAGCATTGAATCCATTTACATTAAAAGTAATTGTTGATAGGTATATATTCCAATTATATTATTCCAATTATATTTTTATTTTTGATCTTTTTTTTTTTCATCTTGAAGTCCCTCTAACATTCCTTATAATACTGGTTTGGTGGTGATGGATTTCATTAGCTTTTTCTTGTATGAGAAGCTCTTTATCTGTCCTTCCATTCTAAATAATAGCTTTGCCAGGTAAAGTAATCTTGGTTGTAGGCCATTACTTTTCATCACTTTGAATATTTTATGCCAGTCCCTCTAGTCTGCAAAGTTTCTGTTGAGAAATGAGCTGAGAGTCTTATGGGAGCTCCCTTGTAGGTAACTAACTGCTTTTCTCTTGCTGCTTTTAATATTCTCTCTGTCTTTAACATTTGTCATTTTATTATGATGTGTCTTGGTGTGGGCCTCTTTGGGTTCTTCTTGTGTGGAACTCTGCACTTTCATGCCTTGTATATCTATTTCCTTTGCCAGGTTAAGGAAGTTTTCCATTATTGTTTCTTTAAATAAGTTTTCAATTCGTTACTCTCTCTCTTCTCCTTCTGGTACCCCTGTGATACAAATGTTGGTACACTTGATATTGTCCCAGAGGTCCCTTAAACTATCCTCATTTTGGGAGAATATTGGGGTATTGTTGCTGTCCTGATTGGGCGTTACCTTATGTTCCAAATCATTGATTCAGTCCTCTGCTTAGTCCTCTACTGTTGATTCTCTTTGATGTATTCTTCATTTCAGTTGCTGTATTCTTCATTTCTGACTGGTTCTTTTTATGTTTTTAATCTCGATTTTTATGTTTTCTGTCTATTTGTTGAAGTTCTCACTGAGATCACTGAGCATCTGTATAACCAGTATTTTAAACTGCATCTGGTACATTGTTTGTCTCCTGTTTGTTTAGTTCCTTTTCTAGAGAGTTGTTTGTTTGTTTGTTTGGGACATGTTTCTTTGTTTACCCATTTTGGCTCCCTCTCTGTGTTTGTTTCTATGTATAGTAAGGCTGATTTGTCTCCTGGTCTTAGTAAAGTGGTTTTATTTAGTAGGTGTCCTGTGGGTCCCAGTGGTGCAGTCTCTCTGGTCACCTGAGCTGGGTGCTCCAGGTGTGTCCCTCATGTGGGTAGTGTGTGCCCTCCTGTTGTAGATTTGATTGCTGTTTGCATGTCACTGGGAGGGACTGACCCTCAAACTGCTGGTTGTGAGGACTGGCTATGACTACAGTGGAGGAGCTGTTGTGAAGGGGCTGACCCTATGGAGCAGGATTCACTTCAGCAGGGCTCTGGTGCATGCCAAATCTGCCATTTGGGTGTGTAATTTGTGGAGGTGGTTGAGTGGTGCTCTAGTTTGGTCTGAAGCTCAGCACAGGGTGTGCTGGTTCAGGGCCCTCTTGGGAGGTTTCTGGTACAAGCCTGGGGCCACTTGCTATGAGCTACAGTTTGATCTGCAGATGGTTGCCACTTATGTTGGGCTTGCAGGTGCCTGGGATATACCAAGCTGCAAACCAAGGCTGGCTGCCATTAGTGCTGAGCTTTTAATTGCTTAACAAGAGGTATGTCGCATGCCAAGGCTAGATGCTACTTGTTTGCAATTTATGAAACTTTTTTGAGAGATTTTAGAAAAGTCTTCAGCATGAGCCAAGACACCTCTAGTTTGTATAGAAAAGCCACTGGAAGCAGCTTGGGTAGGCCTGTAAGTTGGATGGGGCAAAGCCTCAGGGACTCACCATGGTGGGGCCAAGAATGTTAGCCATGTTGACAGAGACTCGGATATGGCGGCTTCCTGCATCTGCAGATTGGGTCAGGGGAGGGCTCAAAAAAGGAACAGTGGCTTCTGCAGGACTTCTGTCAAGGATGAAGCTGCCCCGCCAGCCCTCACCCTGCAGCCAGACAATTCAGTTCCTCCCCATATATCTCTGGCTTACCCTAAAGCAAGACAATTCAATTCCTCCCCATATATCCCTGGCACCTTTTGAGCTTCTGCCCCAGAGCTGGAGTTTAGAGTGAGTGATTCTGTCAATGAGTAAGTCTGTGTGCAGACCCTTTAGGGAGAGAGCCTGGGATCCAGATGCCCTTGTCTCACTCAGCCACAATCTCTGCTGGTTTTTACAGCCAGAAATTGTGAAAACTTCTCTTAGCAGCACTGGAACTCCTTGCTGGGGAGCCTTGTATGAAGTTGTGTCTTCCCACTCCTCAGGGGTGCCTCCACAGCCGAAATAGCCATCCCAATTTTTAACCACCACATATGTGTTCTGGGAGGATTTGAAGACAATGTTTAGCTACTCCATCATTTTGACTGGAAGCCCATCCTAGCTCTTTTTTTAAAACCAGATTTCAAGATAACTGCAAAAGTATAACACCATGTTGCTTTTTTCACTACATTTCTTAGTCTTAGAAAATATACTTATTCTTTAGGAAAACTTGTTCTATTTTCCTTTCTAATAAATACGTATAACCCAAATAAGCAAAGAACTCTTTAAAGTGCTCAATAATTTCTTAGAGTATGAGATTCTTGCTATACTAGAAAGGCCATACAGAGAGTTTAACTTTCCATTGGGGACTTTTAGAAAACAATAAAGGCTGTAAATCAGTGCAGATTATTAATGAGAGAGTAGCCTCTTGAGTTGTTAAAATTCTGTCATAGTTATTTTCTAACCCCAATATTTCAGGGGACAGATGTGGCTGAGTTTGAACCTTTTAGCTTAGTGTTGTCTCAAGGGAAAAGCAAAGCAGCCATTTTATGAATTGGATAAAGTAGAGTAAGAGCAAGCACTGATAGTGGAGGGTAGAAAAGAGGAGTGAGGCCTAAAGGAAAGGAAATAAAAGGTCTTCTACTGATCCAGGTAACACCTCAATAAACACTGACAATAAAGGTGAATCTAGGGGTGGAATGAACTCAGAAGATGTTGAGGAATAAATAGATTTTATTTGAAGGAGTAAAAGAGTAGCTCTGGGATTTGGCTTAATATCTGAGTACATCATATAAATTTATTGACACCCAAAAAATCTATAATATTAATATTTAGTTCTCGCATTCTGCCTTCATGTGATTCTCATGGCTTCTACCTATAAATTACAAACCAGGAAGTCCTTGGAGTTCTATGATTAAAACATGGGACAGCATGAGTATCAGAAATCATCTGTTTGAGTCGCGTATTTTACAAATGAAGAAACCAAATCTTGAATGGTAAAATGATTTGCCCATATAGTGGCAGAGCTAACATTAGAATCTGGTTTTTCTGACTTGAATATGCAGTTTTTGTGAATATAAAGAATAATAACACCTTATTTTTTTTTCCCCCAAGGAGACAAAGAGAGTCATTTCACCCTTAATTACCTGAATAACTTTGACTAATGTAAATGTTCTGGAATCTAGATTTGCCTCTTCAGTTGTTAAAATTCTGTCATAGTTATGGGTGGGTGTGTCATTCACTGGGTGTGTCAAAGCTAGATTAAGCAGAACACACTGGCTTTTTCACATGAGATGGTTTAAAGAGGAATGTTAAATAACATCTGCATGTACAGCCTAAATCTTATTTCATTAATTCCATCTGCAGCGACTTTTGCTTTTTCCTATATAGTGTAAGTCACTTTTCCTCCCTAAATGTATTGCATGCACCCTTGTTTCTGATGTGGCAGTACAATCTTTCAAATATTATTATGCTAGTCTTCTTCCATAATCCAGTTAATAGGTCACAATACTGGTACAATATGCAATCCAGAAAACACTTGGTTTTCCACATTAAAAGAAAGAAAAGGGTGTGGATAATTAAAAATGGTGACTAATCCAGAAGACATTTAAATTTGTAATGTGCTTTGTGCTAACATTAAACATGAACATAATTATGTTTTGAAAATTTTCTTCAAACAAATGAAGTCACTCTCTAAACGTCTTCTTTTTTCTTGTTTTTGCTGTTTACTTGTCCATACCCTATCTCATATCCTCCCTTTGGTGTGCGTTATGTTTCAAACCTTGAAAAGTAGCCTTATTTTAGAAATATAAAGAACTTGCTACATTATGTAGTTGAGATATAGCAAATATTTAATGCAAATGTAGCTATTTCTTTTCCTTTTCCTTTAGTATATACTTATTATTGATCAGAGTACTCTTGACCAATGGGCCTAAATTGTGCTTCAGAATTCTTAACACGGCACTTGCAGACAGCTGTGTTGGATTAACACAAGAATTAAACCCTATTTGACAGTGCCGATCAAGTCAATAACACGTTCCCAGTGATGATCACTAACACACAGTTGGTTAACTACACAACTCAGTCACGAATGCAAAACTCCTCTTTGCGAATCTGCAATGCTTTTTGTATAATAGAAGAGTGTCAAAATTGTCGCTTCTTTAGTTAATTCCCTTAACGTAAGTTATATGAATGTGTATAACATAACAGCTACATGTTAAAGTGACAATAAGATTTTATTCTAAAATTTTACACTGCAGGTGATTACAGTCAACCTATATTTTGTTTATCTTAAATCATTCTTAATTTCCTCATGCTTCATATTTTCAAAGAGCATTAAATAAACTAATTTCTTTTTCTAATTGATTTTTCAATTACACTTTACATACAATATTATATTAGTTTCAGGTGTACAACATAGTTATTAGACATTTATATAACTTACAAAGTGATCACCCTGATAAATCTAGCACCTACCTGACACCATACATAGTTTTATATATATATATATGACTTCCCTTTCCAACCCCATGGAGTATACTTTCCAACCCCATGACAATTTCGTAACTACCAATTTGTATTTCTTAATTGCTTCTCTTTTTATACCGATGCCCCAAATCTCCCTCCAAGCTGGCAACCATAAAAATGTTCTCTGTACTTATGAGTTTTTCTGCTTTGTTTGTAAAAAAAAAAAAAAAAAAGACAGAAAGAAAGAAAAAAAGGGGGGAAAAGACAATATTTATGAATAACTTCTAATTTTCAAAATAATCTGTACATTTAGCTCAATAGTTATACATCTTTTGTTTATTTTTTGCTTAAAGTTGATGCCATTTTATTATTTTTATTCTTTTTTAATGGTTGCTCAAGAGTTTACGATATGCACCTTTAACATATTGTAGTCTATCATCAAATAATAATAAACCACATGATGTAAAAACTAAAAGCTTTACACCTTTATGCTTCTATTTCCTCCTCCCATTGTAAATATTATGTTGTTGAGTTAATTTTGTTGTGTTCCTTTAAAGAGTGTTGAAGTTTCTTTTCTTTAGCAGTTGTTACTTTCAGATCAGCTTGATTATTTCAAAGCTTAGTTTAGGTTATAATATGGCAGGTCTAAAGTATCTTTTACTCTACATCTAGTTTAGCTTTACTATTAAGGCACTGTACGTGTATGTTATTTTTTAATGAGTTTTTATTTTTCAATTACAGTTGACATGTAACATTTTACTAGTTTCAAGTGTACAACACAGTGATTAGACATCCATGTAACTTATGAAGTGATCACCCTAATAAATGTATTACACATACACAGCCATCACACTGTTATTGACCATGTTTCTTATGCTATGCTTTATATCCCCATGACAATTTTGGAACTACCAATTTGTACTTCTTAATCCCTTCCCCTTTTTACCCATCCCCCCAAATCCCTCCCTTCTGACAACCATCAAAATGCTCCCTGTGAGTTTGTTTCTGTTCTGTTTTTTCATTTATTTGTACATTAGATTCAACATATAAGTGAATCATACAGCATTTATCTTTTTCTGTCTGACATATTCCACTCAGAACAACACCCTCTCAGTCCATCCATGTTGTAGATGGCAAGATTTTGTTCTTTTTATGGCTGAGTACTATTCCATTGTACCTTATGGACTACCTCTTTTTTATCCATTCATCCATTGATGGACACCCAGGCTGCCCCCATCTTTGGATTATTGTAAATAATGCTAGAATGAAAATGAACATACGGGTGCACATGTTCCTTCAAAGTAGTGTTTTGAGTTTCTTTTGATGGACACCCAGAAGCAGGATTAGTGGGTCCTTTGTCTCTTGTTATCTTTGTTTTAGTCTATTTTGTCTAGTATAAATATTGCTAGCCCAGCTTTTTTTTTTCCATTTTCATTAAATACCTTGACCGTCCCTTTACTTTCAGTCTGTGTGTCTTTCGATATGAAGTTAGTTTCTTACTGTTATAGTATTCATATCTTTGATTTTCTCTTCTTCTTCTATTTCTTAAAAAAATAGAAAAAAGTCCCTTTAACATTTCTTGTAATACTGGTTTGGTGATGAACTCCTTTAGCGTTTGCTTGTCTGGGAAGCCTCTTGATCTGTCCTTCCATTCTAAATGATAGCTTTGCTGGGTAGAGTAATCTTTGTTGTAGGTCCTAAATTTTCATCACTTTGAATATTTCATACCAATCCGTTCGGGCCTGCAAGTTTCTGTTGAGAAATGAGCTCCCTTATAGGTAACTAACTGCTTTTTTCTTCTTGCTTTTAAAATTCTCTCTTTGTCTGTAACCCTTGGCATTTTAATTATGATGCCTTAGTGTCAGCCTGATTGGGTTCATCTTTGGGAATCTATGCACTTCCATGGCTGTGTGTCTATTTCCTTTGCCAGGTTAGGAAAGTTTTCATCATTATTAATGCAAGTAGGTTTTCAATTCCTTGATCCCTCTTTCTCCTTCTGGTACCTTTATGATGCAAATGTTGGTATGCTTGATATTGTCCCTGAGGCCCCTTAAACTATCTTCATTTTCTTTGTGTTCTTTTTTCTTTTTGCTCTTCTGATTGGGTGTTTTCTGCTCCCTTATCTTCCAAATTGCTGATTCAGTGCTCTGCTTCCTATAATCTACTGTTGATTCCTCTAATGTATTCTTCATTTTAGTTACTGTATTATTTATTCTGACTGGTTTTATTATATGTTTAGAATCTCCATGTTTATGTTTCCTATCTCTTTGTCGACGTTCTCCCTGAGATCATTGAGCATTCTTATAACAAGTGTTTTGTACTCTGCATCTGGTAGAGTGCTTGTTCCCATTTTGTTTAGTTATTTTTCTGGAGCTTTGTTCACTTCTTTCATTTGGGACATGTTTCTTTGTCTCCCCATTTTGGCTGCCTCCAGGTGTTTGTTTCTATGTGTTAATTAGAGGTACTATTTCTCCAGTGTTAGTAGAGGGGCTTTATGTAGTAAGTGTCCTGTGGGGCTGAGTGATACTCTCCTCGATCACGTGAGCTGGGCACTCCAGGTGTGTCCCTTGTGTATGTTGTGTGTGCCCTCCTGTTGTAGTTGAGCCTTGGTTGCTGTTTGCACATCAATGGGAGGGATTGATCCTCAGTCTGGATGGTTGTGAGGACTGGCCATGATTACAGTGGAGGAGCTGTTATGCAGGAGCTGATCCTACAGAGCAAAATTCACTTTAGTGGGGCTCTGGTGCCCACCAAATCTGCTGTTTGGGTATGTTGCTTGGGAAGGTGATTGAATGGTGCCTCTGGTGTGGTCTGAATCTGGCCATTGAGTGTGCTGGTTCTGAGTCCTCTTGGGAAGGGCTCTGGTGCAGGCTGCAGTCAACTGCTGCATTTGCTCTGCCTGGGACCACTTGGTATGAACTACAAAGTGATCTTCAGATGGTTACCACTTGTGCTGGACTTGGAAGTGCCTAGGAGAGGCTAGGCTATGAACTGAGGCCATCTGTCACTAGTATTGGGTTTTGGGCTGCTTAACAAAAGGTAGGGGGCATGCTGAAGCCAGATATTGCTGTATGGGGTTGTGGTTGTGAACCCTTATGAGATTTAGGAAAGTCTGCAGTATGAGCCAAGAGAGGACATTTGTATGGAAAAGCCACTGAAGTGGCTTGGGGAGACTGAAAGTTGGGTGGGATAGGAATCACCAGGGCAGGGCTAATGGTGTTAAGCAGGTTGATAGAGATTCAGATATGGCGCCAGCCTGCATCCCCATGCTGGGTGGTGGGAGGCCTCAATAAAGAAACAATGTCTTCTGCCAGCACTTCTGTCTGGGGAAAAGCTGCCCCACCAATGCTTTTCCTGAATCAGAAAATTCAGGTCTTCCCTCTATGTCCCTGACACCTTTTGAGCTGTTGCACCAGCACTGGAGCTCAGAGCTAGTGAGTCCTTCAGTGACTAAGTTTGTGTGCAAGCCCTTTAAGAAGAATGCTTGAGACTCCAGTTGCCTACCAACTCACTCAGCCACAGTCCCCACTGTTTCTCATACCAGAAAGTATGGGGATTTCTCTCCTCCACACTGGAAACCTGGGTTTGGGAATCTGGTGTGGGGCTTGGACTCTCACTTTTCAGTGGGGACTTCCACAGCCCAGAGAGCCCTCTTAATCTTAACAGCCACATGTGGGTATGGGGTCAGCCTGGTCTATGTCTCTGCCCCTTTTACTAGTTGATGTGGCTTATTCTGTGTATCCTTAGTTATAACACTTCTGTTCATCTAGACTTTGGGCAATTCTCAATGCTGGTTTTTCTGCAGTTTAGTTTAATCCTGGGATGGTCATGGGAGGAGGTGAGCACAGCACTTACCTGCTGCATCGTCTTGACTGGGATCCCAAGGCAGTGTATTTTAATATTTAGTACTGAATAACCCAGGTTTTCAACAAGGTCTCTGGCTAGTTAGAACTCAAATATCTGCCATCCCATGGGTACTCTAGTAGTTGTTCAGCTTACAGATCCCTAGTGGTTCATAGCCTGATTTCATGAAATTCCATCATTTACACACATAGGTTAGTAATCAGTCACCCCTACGCAGACACCCCTATGCAGACTCCTATGTCCCCTTTCTATTTAGCTACCTCCTCTCTGGTATTTTGTATTTCCAGTTGCCTCAGCCTTTTATAACTCTGCTACTTTAGAGAAAAAAGCAGTGAAGGAACAATGGAAGAACAAAAAATACATGACATATAGAAACAAAAGGTAAATTGGCAGATGTAAATCCAAGAATATCAATAATGACGTTAAATAGGAATTAATTAAACAACCAAACCAAAATACAGAAATTGTCAGACAGGATTTTTAAAAATTACCAATATACTGTGTACATGATACATATACTAGGTGCAAAGATACGAATAGAGTGAAAGTTAAAGGATGGGAAAAGATATAACATATAAACAGTAACATTAAGAAAGCTGGAGTGGCTTTAATAATATCAAGCAAAATAGACTTTAAATAAAAAATATTAGTAGAGATGAGGCGAGAATCTTACAATTCTAAGATGGTGAAACCACCAGGAAGATAAAACAATTATAAATAAACATGTATGCACCTAATGAGAGTGTACCAAAATATATAGAGTAAAACCTAACAGAAATGAAGGGAGAAATAGAAAATTCAACAATAATAGTTAGAGTCTTCAATACCCCACTTTCAATAATGGATAGAATAACTACGCAGAACAAGGAAATAGAAGACTTCAACAAAACTTTAAACCAATTATACCTAACAAATATCTGTACAACACTCCACCTAACAACAGCAGAATATTCATTCGTCTTAAGTTTATATGGAACATTCTTCAGGGTAGGCCACAGAACAAACCTCAATAAATCTGAAAAGTTAGAATTAATATAAAGAGTATTCTCTGATCAGAGTGGAATGAAAATAGAAGTCAATTATGGAGAGAAATTTAGAAAACTCACAAATAGGTGAAAAGTAAACAACACACCCTTAATTAGCCAATAGGTCAAAGAAAAAAAATCAAAAGGGACGTTAAAAAATACTTTGAGGTAAAAACAAATGAAGAAATATATACCAAAACTTATTGGAAACATCTAAATCAGTGCCTACAGGAAAATGTATGCCTATAAATTCCTATATTTAAAAAAACAAGGAGGATAAATTAACAATTTAACCTTCCACTTTAAGACACTGGAGAAAGAAGAGTGAACTAAACCTAAAGTAAGCAGAAGAAAGGAAATAATAAGATTTGAGTGGAAAATCAATGAAATCAAAAGCTCGTTCTTTGAAAAGATTAACAAAATTGACAAATCTTTAGCTATAGTGACTAGGAAAACATTTGAATATACAAATTGATAGAATCAGAAGAGAAAGAGGGGACATCACTACTGATAAAAAGAAAAAACAATAATTAGAAAGGAATATTATGAACAATTGTACGCTAATATATTAGCTAACATAGATGAAATGAACAAATTCCTAGAAAGATACAAACTACCAGAATTGACTCAAGAATACACAACCTGAATAGAATTATAACAAGTAAAGAGACTGAATTGGTAGTCAAAAACGTATCCACAATGAAATGTCCAGGCTAAAATGTGTAGCTTTACTGTTGAATTCTACCGAAAATCTAAAGAAGAATTAATATCATTTTTTCCCACAAACTCTTCCAAACAATGGAAGAGGAGGGAACACTTCCCAATTCATCATAAGGCCAGCATTATCCTGATACCAAAACCCGACAATCACAAGAAATCTACAGACCAATGTCTTTTATGAATATATAGATACAATAGTCCTCAGCAAAATACTAGCCATCTAGTAACTTATAAAAAGCATTATATGAGTACACCATGACGAAGTGAGATTTATCCCAGAAATGCAAGGTTGGTTTGGTATCTGGAAATCAATTAATATAATTAACCATATTGAATGGATGAAAAAAACTAAAACCAAACTATTATCTCAATAAACTCAGAAAAACCATTTGACAAAATCCAACACCCTTTCACGATAAACACACTCAGCAAACTAGGAATTGAATGAAATTTTCTCAACCTGGTAAAGGGCATCTATGGAAAATCCACAGCCCACATAATGTTTAATGGTGAAAGATAGAATGCTTTCCCCCCTAAAATCAGGAATAAGGCAAGGATTTCCACTCTCACCACTTTTAACTCAAAATTATACTGGAGGATCCAGGGCAATTAGATTCTATAAAGACATTAAAGCATCCAGCTTTTGACTATAGAAAATTCTAAGGACTTTAATAAAACAACAAACAAACAAACAAAAAACTAATAGACCTAATAAATGAATTCAGCATGGTTGTAGGATCAATATACAAAAATCAGTGGTATTTCCATAGTGATAAAAAATCTAAAAATAAAATTAAGAAAAATTCAATTTACAGTAGCATCAAAAGTAATAATGTGTTTAGGATTAAATTTAACAAAAGAACATTATTAAACATTATTGAAAGAAATTAAAAATATCTATAGAAGTGAAAAAAATGTTCATGGATTGGAAGACTTAATATTATTAAGGTGAGAACACTCCTCAAATTGATATATAGATTCAGTGTGCTCATATTAGCATCCAGCAAATTTCTTTGTAGAAAGTGACAAGCTGATTCTAAAATTTATATGGAAATTCAAGGGATTCAGCATAGAAAAGCAATCTTGTAAAAAAGACCAAAGTGGGAGGATTCACATTTCTGTATTTAAAAACAATTACAAAGTTACATTACAAAGTCTGGTGCTAGCCTAAGGATAGACATATAGGTCAAATGACTAGATTTGAGAGACCAGAAATAAACCCACATGTCAATGGATTTTCAGAAACCTGTTCCAAGATCATTCAATGGGAAAATAATATTTGTTTCGACAGATGGTCCTGGGATAAGTTGATAGCCACTTGCAAAATGAAGTTAGGCCCTTACCTCTCAGTGATACAAAGCACCCAAAACATGCTTTTGCACTAGTTCTCTTACAAAAATTAACTCCAAATGGATCAAAGACCTAAATGTAAGAGCTAAAACTATAAAACTCTTAGAAGAAAACAGGTATAAATCTACATACCATGGGATTTGGCAGTGGGATTCTAAGATATGACACTGAAAGCATGAACAACAAAAGAAAAAATAGATACATTGGACTCATCAAAATTTAAAATTTTTATGCTTCAGGATACTATCAAGAAAGAAAAAGTTACTCCCAGAATGGGAGAAATTATCTTTAAATCAATATAAGTGACTTATACCCACAACATAGAAATAACTCATGCAACTCAATAACAGAAAGACATGTAATGCCATTTAAAAATGGACAAAGGATATGAATACATAGCCCTCCAAAGAAGATATACTATAAATGGCTAGTAAAAACATGAAAAGTTGCTTGACATCATTAGCCATCAGGGAAATGCAAATCAAAAGCACAATGAGATACCACTTTATATCCACAAGAATGGCTAGAATAAAAAAGTCAGATAACAACAAATATTAGCAATTGCAAATATGGAAAAATTGGAACTCTTATGCACTGCTGCTAGGAATATAAAATGGTGAGGCCACGTTGGAAAACACTCTGGCAGTTCTTCAAATGGTTAAACATAGAATTATTAGATGACTCAACAGCCCCACACCTAGATATATTTGCAAGAACAAAGAAGACCTGTACATGAATGTTTATAGCAGCATTATTTATAATAGCTAATAGTGGAAAGAACCCAAATTTCCATCAGCTGATGAATGAATAAACACAACGTGGCATATCCATACAATGGGATATTACTTGGCCGTAAAAATGAGTGAAATACTGATAAATGCTACAACATTGATGAATCCTGAAAATATTATGTTAAATGAAAGTAGCCAGTCACAAAAGACTGCATGTTACATGATTCTATTTAAATGAAATATCCATAATAGAAAAATCTATAGAAACAGAAAATAGATTGGTGGTTGCTTAGGGCTAGTGGGCGTAGGCATATAGGGCGGTAATAGTTAAATGATTTTTTTTTTAAGTAATGAAAATGTTCTAAAACTGACTGTGGTGGGCCTTATATATGTTAGTGAATATACTAAAAATCATTGACTTGTCCACTTTAAAGGGGGTAAACTGTATGGTATGTGAACTGTAAAAAACGTCTTCAACATATCAACATATTCAACATATCAGTTGTAGAATTGAATAATATTCAGAAAATTCAAAAGAACATATGGCCAAATATTTTTCCCTTTGAAGCTTTGTGTTAATAATACCACCGTTTATGATTCATTTACATGTAATTCATCAACACGGTTTCTAAGGAGACATTTGATGACTAAGGGGACTGATAACCCTTTTATTTGGTGAACCTCGGGTGGATGTTTTTCTTTTTTCCCTCTGAACCATGATGTTGTGCTTGACAACATTAGTTTTAACTTAGTTCTGGAAAGGTTCATTTCCAGTTCCAAAATCAGATCTTAGGAATTGCAGGGGAGTCCGACATTTTGTAAAAATGCGGAACATATTATTTCCTCTGATTTCAATGATGAAGCAGATTACATGTGACACTGATGAGCAAGATAGCAAGTTCAAATGCCTGGAGTTTGTAGCCATATGTAAAGTGATACAAAGCACCCAAAACATGCTTTGCACTAGTTCTCTTTCCTGTGGCTGGAGCATTGGGGGGTTGGGGTAGGGGTTGAGAAGGGCTGTGCTTCTGCTGATTTAGTGTCCTTGGTGACCTTCTGTTAGGCCCCTTATATGATTTATGTCTGTGGGAGAATAACGAAAGTAAAACGTACTGTGGCGAGGGGACGGTGATTTGGATGCTCAGTGGGGAAGAGAAAAAAGGTGATACAGTTACAAATCTGATGTTTAATTGTAGAAGTGAAGTGAAGCAAAGACATTGACTCAGGGTCTAAGAGTCACTGGCTGCCTCAGATCCGCAAGACTGACAGCACTGAACTTGTTCCATGGAATATCTCCATGGAGCGTGTGCTCTGTGCGCCTCCAGCCATTTCTTGGAGTACCAAGCATGATGTTAGCCTCAAGACATGCAAAGAGTTGCTAAATGCCCTCACCCTGAAAAGTATGCTATGCTACCTAGGTTTTTCTTATTGTTGATCATCTTTGAATGTGGATAAGCAGCAGGAGTATTGTCAAAAGAAGTAGAATGGTTTGCAAAGAGTGATATGCAAGATATAGTTCATATGCTTCTATTTTTCTAATGCCCTATGTCTGCACCCCATGACAAGAATTCTAGCACTCGTTTCAAAAACTTGCCAACGTGTTTCCCTGTTAAATCAATCTAGACACTAACTTGTTAGTGACTGTGTGGTCAGTAACCAAGAAAAGAAGGGTTTTAATTATGGTTGCCTTAAAACTTGGAGTAGTCAAGAAGGTTTTCTTTTCTTTGTTTTTGTTTTATCTTTGAAAATATTCAATTACATAAAATACTTGTAGGATAATGCTTAGTCCTAGAAGTCAGGCAGGTTACCCAGCCTACCTCCTCCTCTGACCCAGTAGAAACCTTCCCATTATTCTTTAGTCAGAAACAGTTTTACAGCCCTTCCCATTACCGGGGAATAGCCATCCGTACCTCAACTGTTCCTGAGTCACTGTAAGTAAATCACCTTTACCAAGGGAAGGGGAGGAGGGGTAAACATTCAACCCTGTGACCTAATGCTATTTAGAAGTGGTGGTCCAGCCTCCTGCACTTGCTACACACCCACACACTTCCACACACTTTTGCATTCGTGAGTGTGTCTGGGGAAAAAATTAACATGTGAGCAAAGCTGATAAATTCCGATTTGGGGCAGCAAGGCTGTACTGTTACCTGTGCTGCTGCCATGTCAGTGTTAGAAAGCAGAGGACACTCCACTTCAGACCAGCACAGTACTGTGAGGAGAAAAGTTCAGAGAAATAGCTTTTCTTCCTTTGCTCCAAAGCTAAGAGTGATGTTTTCGTGTCTTCTGTCATGGTAATCACAATAGCAAGATTGAATAGTTATTAAGCAATTGATGTGAGAGACACCGGTCTAAATCCTTTTACGTAGAAAATCCTACTTAACTTGCACACACTCTTAAGACACATATCCTTACTGCCCACTTAACAAACATGGAAACTGAGTGGAGAGAGATTGATCACTTTGTAAAACATCATATTGCTCAGGGAAGATCTGAATCAAAGGAATAAACTTTGGAGGCCAAGGGCTTCACCAATGTAGGGAAATTGAAAGGGTTATCTGGAGCAAGTGATCAAGACATATGGCCACGTGTTCGTTCAATTCACCAACCATGTACTGAAAGCTTCCTATATGTAATGAGTATATACATGGATCCCAAATGTATTTTTCTATCCTATATTAAAATCCAATAACTACAATTAAATATGGAGGGAAGAGAAGATTAGCTTAATTTTAGAACTTATGCTTCTGACTGGGAAGAAAAGCTTTCAGTTATATACACAATATTTAGTTTATAAAGCATTTAAAGAAACACATGAGACTGGAATGGCAGATTGATAGAAATCATATAAAAATGACGAACGGGTCCTATAAAGTACCTCAAAGTTAAAAGAAAACAAGTCTCCCTGCTAAAGAGTCAGAGCAGAGTTGCTGCCTAAAATTAGATCAATCATATGATTTAAACAATTCCACTAGAGGATGGGAAGGGGACATGAAGAAACAGTAATATTTAAAACGTTAAAAAAAAAAAAAAAAGCCTTCTAGAGACTTGAGAACAAACGCAGCTTTAACAATGTGGGCATCAAGCCCAAAACTGCCACGTTGCCTTTGGGGATAAAGACACTTAGCAGCGTTCCTGGATGGATAACAAAACAGACTGTTTTCCTCTTCTCCTACCTCCCTGTAATAAATAGTCAAAGATGCATTGTGTGAAAATACTGCATTTGGGCTTTGAGGCCATATGCTGACACTGAGAATCTAAAATAGGCTGACTCATGGGCCTTGTGATTTTTTTTCCCTTCATTGTCCTGATTAATAAGGTTAGTTGAAGTCAAGTTATGAGAAAAACCAGTTGAGAAAAGATGGGTGATTTTTCTTTCTTTTCAGAAAATACCACCCCAGCTTTTAATTATACATGCTGTATTTACAATAACAAGCCAATATTTTGTTTGCCTTTACTGAAAAGGAAAGTAGCATTTTCACAGTTTTTTTTTTTACTTTTAAAAAAGCAGGATGTTTAAAAAGATTATCAGATTGTAATTAGCTATGTGTCCCCAGCCCATTAGAGTGGCCATTTTGACTAGAGACAAAGTTGGGTAGGGGTGAGGACATGGGGCTTTGAACCTGACAAACTTAAATTGAAATCCTGGCTCTATCCATTAATGGCTGATTTGGGTGATTCCATCCATTATTACCTTATTTGTAAAATGGGGATTTCATATATATATCACACTGTATATAACCCTACATTGTGAGGTCCTTCAAGCATTAGAGATAATGTATATATGCCTAATATGTATGTTAATGTATATTATAAACAACTGATTGTTTATCTGAGGAACTGCTTGGCTCACAGGTATGTCTACTAATCAAGACATTCCTTGATCTGACCGAGATTGCAACCAGAGTTTTTGAATTCTTTTATAAAGAAATGCTTTAGCTAAACACTTCGGACTTATACAAGACACAGACTTTTTTGTTGTTCCTGTAATGTAGAAGGTACAAGATGCAATAGAGAGTAATTTAGAGCTCCAAATTCCTAGTTCCTAATGTCTAACAACAACCTTGCTACTAATTCATGAAATATTTACTTATGTTTCATTGTACAGCTAACACTGGGATTACACAGGTGACCAAAACAGACAAGGCTGTGTTCCTATGCTATTTGCATTTATGAAACATGGTGGGGATGAGAGGGTCCGGGCTATGAGGTTAGGGTAAGAAACAAAGGCTATGGGGAGATATCAGACAAGGTTATAGGTGGGGCTGTGGATTATTTCTGTGGATTAAACAAGAAAGAACAGACATTTGAAGTAGCTCTCCTCTTATATAAATGAAGAAAAAATAGTTTTTTAGCTTTAAACATTTTTTCATCATCTCCTAGGTGGCCACTTCTGATTTTAATTCAGTTTTTTTGCCTAATTACTCCAACTATTTTTTTTTAATCCAAAAGTCTTGTCAATATATCTCCTAGGAATCTCACCTATAATTGTCAGGATTGCAAATTGAATATATTTAAAGTTTTTGGCAATGTCAGTAGGAATTGAGGGAAAAGATTTCTTGCTCAAGGTATTTCAGACAAAAAAAAGGAGTCTGTGGTGGGCTGAATTGTGTTCTTCCAATATGTTGAAGTTGTAAACCCCAGTACCTTAGAATGTGACTTTATTTGGAGATAGCGTTATTAAAGAGGTAAGATTAAATGAAGTCATTCGGGTGGTACTTAATCCAATATAACTGGTGTCCTTATAAGAAGAGGAAATTAGAAATAACCTAGGTGTCCATCCATGGATGAATGGATAAAGAAAATGTGATGTGTGTGTGTATATATATATATATATATATATATATATATATATGTAATATAATAGAATACTATTATATTCTAGTGTATATATATACACTATATATATAGTGTATATTATATATATGTATAACATATATATATATATATATATATATATATATATATATATATAATAGAATACTATTCAGCCATAAAAAGAAGGAAATCTTGACACTTGAAACAACGTGGATGGACCTTGAGAGCATTATGCTAAATTAAATATGTCAGACAGAGGAAGACAAATACCATGTGATCTCACTTATATGTGGAACCTAATTTTAAAAATGAAGCAAAACAAAAACAAAACAGAAACACAATTTCATAGATACAGAAAAGATTATTGGTTGCCAAAGGTGAGGGGGTGGAGCAGTAGGAGAAATAGGTGAAGGGGGTCAAACAGTACAAACTTCCAGTTCTAAAATAAATAAATCATGGAGATGTGTACAGCATGGTAACTATAGTTAGTATCACCATATTGCATATTTGAGAGTTGTTGAAAGTAAATCTTAAAACTTCTCATCACAAGAAAAAAATGTCTGTAACTGTAAGGTGACAGATATTACTAAACTTAATGTGGTGATCATTTTCCAATGTATACAAATATTGAAGCATTATGTTGCAAACCTGAAACTAATATAATGTTGTAAGTTAATTATACCTCAATTAAGAAATAAAGCAAAGGAAGGAAGGAAGGAAGGAAGGAAGGAAGGAAGGAAGGAAGGAAGGAAGGAAGGAAGGAAGGAAGGAAGGAAGGAAGAAGAGTAAGACAAAAACACAGAACAGAGACCATGTGAAGCCATAGGGAGAAGACAGCCTTCTACAAGCCAAGGCGAGAGTCCTCAGAAAAAAACAATTCTGCCACACCTGGATCTTGTACTTCTAGCCTCCAGAGTTGTGAGAAAATGCATTTTTGTTGTTTAAGCCCAATCTGTGAGTCTTCGTTATGGCAGCCCTAGCTAACTAATACAGGGTCCAAAGTAATACGAAAGCCATTTAGCCCATTTGCTTCTCAGTCATTTATTTTTCAGGTTATTTGACTTCAGCTCTTAATAAGTATGCAGAATAAATATTGTTTAACGTTTATGAAAAGCCTCAGTCTTCACCCTCTAGGACCAAAGATGTGCTTTCCTGCTCTAGTCCCTTTGGTTGTTTTTCCCTTTTAACAGAAAGGTAAGGTTATCAGACTAGGAGTAGACCTCTACATTTTTTCTTTATGAAAGTGAAGAAATATTTGGGGGAAAAAAGATATCTCCAGTTGAATTTTTGAGATCTCACTGCATGCAATATAAAAAAAAGTATATCCTATTCCTGGGAGAGAGAGAGAAATTTAAACTGCAAAACCACGTTAGTGGAGATTGAAAAAAAATCTATGTTTATTAATTACTTCTCAAATTTTCATTCCTCTCTGTCATTTCTCTCTCCTGTACTGTAAAAAAAAAAAAGGTCAGAGAGGGTAACAGGTTACTAAACAGTATCTGTCAGCAGGAAATCATTTGTGATGGTATCGGCTAGTTCTTTCTTATTGATTTCTCAGAGTGTAACAGAAAGTTGGAATGTTGGGCCAGCAGAGCAGGAAATTCCTTACAAGCCCCCACTTCCACATCTGCTGCCTCTTTTTAAATCTATTAACTGAAGTTCAACAGTGTTCCCAAGTTTCCTCAGTTAATCTGTTGGTTAGCAATTCCCTATGAGTGACCCTGTATTTTTGGTAGATGAAAGATCCCCCAAGTCTTTTTTGCCAGAATGATTAATATTGTAAAGATATTTGCAAAGAGGTAATGAGAATGGCACACTATTCGTATACGGTCCATGCCACACATATGCATATAGGCATCAGAATAGTACATTTGCAAAAAGCTTTATATTTCTAAAGTTCTTCTTAACCATACTCTATGTAACCCTCAAGACAACTGTTTCAGTAAGTAGGCAATTATTCGTCTAGTCTTACTGATTTCTGAGAGATGGGAGAGACGAAGTGACTAGTGGCAGAGCTGTCAACTGAATCAACTAGTTGGACCTAGAACCCAGGTATCCTGCTCCCATCTAGAGAGTTCCATTACACAAAAATACATAAATGCTGTGCTTGTGTCACACATTTGACCTTTTTGACAATTTGAATATATCAACAATTTATTTAATCTGGTAGTTTGATTGAAATTACGGATCAATCAAAGGCAAAGAGTTACTCTGATGGTACATGTAACCACTGCCTTAGGGCCTGTACTATCTGGGACACAGGTGTGCTTTGTTATGTCAGTGGGATTCAGGGCAATTAATGTTTTCTGTCTCCTGTCGCCTATTTAGCACACAGCAAAGGCTGGCCTCTTCCAGAATCCTCATATGATCCTTGATTGCATTACAAAATATGATCAAAAGACTCCACCTCAATGGGCATGATTGTACTGCTTGCTAAACTCAATGGCAATTTATTTAAATATGATACTCTGCAGGAGAACTCCTTCAAAGAAAAGGCACAACAGGCAGTTTATCATTTCCATGCGAGGCATTTGGAGTTATTGCCTCTTGAAAGCATTGGAGAAACAAGGATAATGCTGGTGGAAGAGTTAAAATGTGATATGATCATAATTCCCGTTCTCTGGGAACAATGCTAGTTATGTCCTAGAGTTAATAGCTTGGTGGTCCCTTCTTAACACAAATCAGCCTTCCAAACAGAGGAAAGAGATGGGTGTGGGTGGTAAGGAAATTAGGAGCATGGATTCTAGACAATAATGCATCTGAGATAATCGAGTGATGCAAGCACATTACTATTCAGTGTGTGGCAGACTGCCGCTAATTCACTAAAAAGCTAACTCAGGCAAATATAAATTAAAGCATGTGCGGGACTGGATTGTAAAAAAATAAGAGCAATTAGCACTGCAGTATGTGCACATCTGCAATGATCCTGTTAGATGCATCTTCTATTAATTAACTTTATTGGAAGAAAAAAATCAGGTCAACAGAAGGAAATACACAGCATTTGGCCACTAGAAAGCATTTCCAAACATTGACTAAGTTTGCCATGTAAATGTGTCAAATGTCCTCCTTTAAGACCAGAATAGAAAGGCAGAATGCCTTTTATTTGTAAAGCTCTGATTTTTAAGCTTATAAAGTTTAACTTTTAAAAGTGCATTATGACAACTTTTGTTCGTGTATTTTTTCTCCCTGGTAACATGTTTCCTGTGTTTATGGGGTAAATTATGTTCAAAAGCAGACTGAATAATTTATTTATTTACACACGAACTGCAACCCAATCAAATCTATGATTTGTAATATGTGAAAAATTATAATTGTGCTCTGGAATCTGGAAATACTTCATTCTATAATCTTTATTCAACAATGTATTTAAATATTTCTATATTCAAGTATAGAAAATGAGATTTTAGATCTAAATTAATACATAAAGATTCAATCAATGTGGAGAGTATTTTTAGAACACAACAATTAATCTTTTACAACTTGTAAAAATAATTTAACTCCTAGCTTAACAGGTTGTGAAATCTTTCTCATTAAATGTTTTTTATTTTACCAGTATTTTCTGAAATGTCTAGTATAGGCTGGCAAATTATCAGTTTTCAATAAATTGAGTTGTATATTGAGAAAGAGTATTTCTTAACTATATCATCCGTTATGTCTCACTCTTATAGTCAATAAGCCTATAGTCTTATAGTCACTCTTATAGTATCTGTTTGCTTTTAAAACAGATACAGCTCTAAAATGAAAAATTCTATTTGGCAGGTAATGTTTATGTGAAAAAACAAAAATTATTTTTAATTAAAATCGGAAGTCATCTATACTTTCTAATTCATGTAAATTCATCTTTATTTTTATGATTCCAAATGTGCTTACACTAAAAATTGATACATTTGGTTTTTACCACATTTCTTGATCATTTACAAAGAAAGCAAATAACATTGTTATAAATGAAGCAATGTGTTCATTAATTAATTAATTAAATGATTCTTTTGAAAAAATTAATTAAATGATTCTTTTGAAAAAATTAATTAAATGATTCTTTCGAAAAAACTCCTGCTCAACAGAAATACTTTTAGAAGTGTGCTGTTACTGTTATGCGACAATGCACTTTGAAGAATACCATTAAAAGTATATCTATAATTCAAGAACTGTCAGTCATTCTATATTTTCAGATATTAAAAATGTAAAGCATTGTATATAATCCAATGAGATAGTTTGCTATAAATTAAGCTTAATTATGATAATTATGTATTTAATAATTTCTTTTAAAGTAAAACTACTTTTAATATAGATGTTCTTATTAAAATTCAAAATGTGTTTTGTGCACTAAATAATAAGTATTAAAATGGAAACAACAAGCAAGTACAACTTTTTGGAAAATAAATTCAATGCAATATAACAACAAAGCAGATTAAATGTTTCATCAACATAAATCTGATCTCTTCATTAATTAATGAATTTCAGTTTCTATGTAATTATTTGTAAAATAATGTTTGAAAAACAACATTTAAAAATATATTCTCCACAATCATTGAACTTTTGCCTTCTGAATTGTGTGCATAAATGAGACTTTATTTCCTGAGACCTGAATCTCTGGCCTCTGGAGATCAGTAAAATAGATGGGTTTGAAAGCATGGCTTCTCTCATACACCATAAGCAAAGATTATACAAGTGAACAGTACTTCTAAACACTCATGTGAGAATATAATTTTTGTCAAGTTCATACCATTAAACACATCTACACCACAGATCAAAATCTATATTGTCATTTTAGAAGTCTTTTGAATTTATGACTTTTGTGTCTCTATTAAGTTTAGACAAGAATTCGTGTTTATGAATAATATAATGTTATATTAAATAAATGTGAACATAGTGTCTCAGATAAATTGTACTAACCATGTGTGTCTTCTACCACATCATCCTGCCAATACTTTTTTTTTTTTTTAATTTTGACATATATATGAACTGAGTACTACCTGTCATTCTTCAGAGGTCCTGACGTCCCTTGGACATAGAGCCAGATCAGAGCTTCTGCATTAACTCTCAATTTCCGGGCTTTTTGAGTGCTTCAGAAGACCCATAATGTTTCTTTAACATTGGGTTTTTTTTTTTGTGTGTGTGGTTTAATATTTCTAAAAGCAGTAAATTATTTCCAGCGTACGTAAAAAAGACAAATTTCTCTGTGGTTAGTGACCACAAAACAAAACAAGAAACAGAAATACTTCAGAGCATGAATCCCAAATTTTAAACCCTCACTTTGATGTCATATGTGACAAAGGAAATTTTGATGAAGAATTGTGAACGAATATTTTAAAGACGTCTTCTGGCCAATATACATTTTTGTATCTATCATTTTCATTAGCAATAATAAGCATGTTAATTGTTAGGTAAACACATACTCATTATCGTAGGCATATAACATAGCTATGAGCTGCTAAATAGGATTAATATTGACTAGTAAAGATATTTTTTGAATAATAACTTTAGACTCAATCTTCACTTTATGGGATTAATAATAAATACTTTCTTTTAACAAGAAAATAGCAAAGTAAAATTATTAGCAAATGACTTTTAAAAGCAATGAGATGTTACTGATTTATCACTGCTTTTGTACTAGCAGATCTCAAGTTTTTATTTTTTAATTATAATAATTGGAAGTTCAGAAAGCATTTTTATATTTTTAAATAAAGCTTCACCTCACAATTTTTAGGTTATAGTTTTAGAAAATACAACATTTTAATTGATCTTATAGATTTAAAATTTCACATCTGACAGAAAATTTCTTGACAAGTTAATTTACAATGGTAATTTAAAATTGTACTTCATTGAAGCATCAGAGATATTAAATCATACAATGACAGAATGATATTGTTTCTGACGCAATGTACCATGCTCCCCAATTTTAGAGAACCTGAGGCCCAGATAAATTCAGTTAATTAGAAAATAACACAGGTAATAAGTGGTGGAGCTTAGACTGGACTTGTTCTTCTTTTTTCATTTATGCCCTAAATTAATCCAACTACTCATCAGAAAAGGGACTTCATTTAGGGCAAAAAGAATAATGTAAGAAGACCTCATAATCTCAAAACAAAGATACATATGCCAATGAAAAAGACAATATTAAGGAGTTGATTACTCTATATAAGAAAAAGAAGAGCAAAATCATGCTTAGATTATCTAGTAAAGCAGCTAAACTTCTTAAGCATTTTTCATTGTTTCGTGTTGTTAAACCTTCACCTTCTTTCTCAAACGTGACCTCATTGGTAGACAGAGCACAAAGCAATGGAAATTTCATGGAAGAGAAGGACCAACAATGACAAAATGCAGTACAGATTCTAGACTCTCAGTCTCAAGCAAAGTAAAATAATCAAGTTTTTTACTGTTTTCAACATTATTCCTGCTTGTTTATGCATATTTCTTCTGGAGCAGATCAAAACTAAGCTGAGAATCTAGATGGTATGTACAGATAAAGAAAATGGGCATATCACTTTGAGATTTCCACCCCTGATATGGTAAACTCAATGTTATATATGGAACAGCCTTTTCTCAACATTCTAAATTATATATCGTATATCAGAATTTCTAAGCTTAGAAAAATAGGAAGACACGGACCCAGAAATTTTTTCTTTTTATATATAACTACCAGTAAGATGGACTAATGACAGTTTCAGGATGTATGATATTGTTGTAGAACTTTTTTTTGGCTTTTTATAACAATCCTTTGCTATGAAAGATAGGTTCCATTTAAAAACTCAGACTGAATATAAAAAAGGAAAGAAAAACAAAACAAAAAATTTAATTGAATAAATTATTTCATTTCAAACATGTAATTGTTCTCACATAAAATCTATAGACTCGTTTATTATGACATATTCTCTATTAAAAATGTGTGCATATCCCTTTATTTGTTTGTCTTGTTCTTTTGTTGCTTTCAGTTTTATATCCCACATATGAGTGAAGTCATATGTTCTCGACTTTTTCTGTCTGACTTATTTCACTTAGCATAATAATCTCAAAATCCATCTATGTTGTCGAAAATGGCAGTATTTCATCTTATCTTATGGCAGAGTAGTATTCCATTGTGTATATATGCCAAATCAATTTATATATATAATCATATGTATATTCATCAATTTATATATAGAGATGAATATACATATATATATATCCGAACATATATATATGTGTGTGTGTATATATATATATATATATATATGTGTGTGTGTATATATATATATATATATATATATATGCATATTCCTTCTATTAGCTTTTCTTACTGGAATAAAATACAAAAGTTATTTTCCATTCAAAAGCATAGTTGGGATCCCTGCCCAAACTTTACAATGAATTTTAAAATTAAAGGTAAATTATGATATGGTGTCCTAAGAAGATATTAAAATCACAAATATTAAGTGATATCATAGTCAGAATTGTCAAACATTGAGTAAATATTAAATCATATAGTGATGCCAAGAAAAAATAATCTAGACTTCAGGGCTCTTCAGATTACTAACTATGTTTGGAGATAATAAAGTAAAACAAAATTACAGGAAAGAAAAAGATAGTTATAGATAAGATATAAGTGGAAAATGCTTTTAAGTTGTAAAATGTGCTAGTAGCTTAGTTAAAGAATTAAAGTTCTCTTTAAACATATCTGTTCTCCCCGGCTGAGATTAACACAATGCTCTCTTACTTGTAAGGAATGGAACTGAAAGATCACACTTCCACTTTCTATGTGCAAGGGATATTCCTTTCATATTTTAGACTCACTAATTTGACTTAGAAGCTGTGTGATTTTTCTGGAGAAGTAAGGCCCACACGTCTTCATCTTCAACATTTCTAAAGTCATTACTCTGTTCTCCTTTCTTGTATTGGAATCTTTTTCTTATATGCACAAGGGTGCCATTTCATAAAGATTTTCATTCTGAAACTAGAAAAAGCAGATAGGTGGGATGTCAAAGAAACACAACCATGCTATTGGTCTGGTAGATGTTACTACTGTTTTCAACAGTAACAAAGACGGCACTGTATACCCTCAGGTGAGTCACTTAACCTGCTGTGTCACAACTGCTCTACCTGCAAGTTAGATAATCACCTTTGCCACCCATCTTCCTCTCAGGGTTGTTTTGAGAATGTCATAACTGGTCATTTCTTTGATCTGTTCAAGAAACATTCAATGCCCTTGGACCTCTGAATATGCATGCCCAAGTGCAAGTTCAGTTATGAAACTACACCCAACAAGAATGTTTCCTTACTGAAAGAGACAAAGGGCAGCTAGCTGAAGAATGCCAGACCCAAATCACATCTTGAAGGCCTTTGAGAATCTCAGATGAAAGGATATATACATATATATGAAGTATTATTACCTAGGCAAAGAAAAATGCATGTATTTTCTGTCAGCATTCAAGAGCCAAATATAAGGGTGCCTTCTGCTCCTCTTTGATATTTCGTTTGCATTTAGTTTGATGACAATATAGATAAATCCTCTATTTGGTGCCATTGGACCTGGGTTACATTTCAGTGCGTGGAAAATGATGAAATGAAAGAGAGAAGCCTTTGAAAGAAAGTGAAAATAAATGTAATAGCCAAAAGCCAAATAATAGTCATAGTATATTTAAAGTCTATTAAAGAGCAGCAGTCAGGGTATCAAATGCACACTCTCTCATCCTCTGTGGTCAGCCTACTATGTGGACCACCTGCCTTAAATTACACAAGCTCACCGCATCCCTGGAGTCGGGGGGAAGGCTGGAGAAGAATGGGGGTGGAGAAGCAGCTTTCTCCATTCATAGTAATCATACCAAATTTAAAATATTTTTAGAATGCCTTTTTTCAATTCACAATCAATTATATTTGAATCTCTAAACCACCACTCTTGGGTTTGGAATAATGTGTGCATACATGCAGTAAGTAACTAACTTGGAATTTGAGTTTTTCAGTAGATATAGACTGGCATGAACAGTTTAGTTATCAGTGATTATGCTGTTTTAGGGGGTGATAGGGCAATGTAGAGTTGTTCATAGCACCGCAATATAAAAAATGGAACCCTAATTGGCTGGATCGGGAAAGGGGAAGCTTCTGGATAGACTGCCCAGTTTGCTTAAGAAGCACATGTGGCAAGTCTTTGGGTCTTTTATAGAAATCAAGTGGAATCAATTTCACAGACAAGAAAATGCACTGATAATAAAAGCTAGCCTCATTAAATTTGACAACTATTGCTTTCGGGGTGCCAAGGCTGCTACATATAGTTGTGAGGGATGCTTACTGATAAAGGGCACTTGGTCCATGGGGTAATGAGTCCTGAAGTCAGCGCTGCTCGGACACGTGAGCTTTATGCCCTGGACAAAAGGCTCCCTTTACTCAGTCACACAAAGAAATCATAGGCAAATGACAGCTGTGGGCTCCGTCCAGAAAAGCACTCTAAACTACTTAATTTAAAATAAATGTGTGAATCTCAGTGTCTTAATAAGTGTCTTCTTTGGGAATTACTTGGATTTTCATTCTAAACGTACACCTGAGAGACAACTATATGAATTCCCCCACCATAATAGTATGGGGCTGTCATATTGTCATTTTTGGTTCTTTTCGATGAGGATTCTGCCTCTTTGCCTGGGTTTCCTATTAGTATAATGGAGACATTAGTTCAAATGCACAAAAATGCTATGTGACAGGTGCTAAGCAAGGTGCTGGGATTATAGTAGTGAGCTGGATAGGCATCTGTCAACAGAAAGCTTAAAGTCTAATAAGCAACTATTAATCTCTAAGATGTTGCTACAGATTGATGAATGTGCATTGAAAAAAAGAAAACTAGCAAAGACCAAAGAAAAAAATGTTCTTGGACTCACTTCTGTCTGTTGTAAAGTTATCAGTCTTTGAATGCTAGGTGCCTCTCCATTCCAATATTTCCATAGGTAGCGGGGGCCCTAATTTCTGCACCACCCTAGAATATCAAAGAAAAGTCAGGGGAAGTACCCACTGTATGGGCCTCCAGTGCACATGCAGCAAATATCCACAGGTGAGACCAGCCTTCTGTGAGTAGAGGCTCCTTTGTTTGTTATGATGAGCATGACATAGTCACTTCTACATAAACTTTAGACCTTAAGGGGACCCTCAAGGAATGTTTGTTGACTGAATAATTATGCTTTTGTTTAACTGAAGGCAGTGTCATAGTGGCCACCCACACAGCCTGTCACTTGGGGAAAAGTGCTTGGGAAAGAGTGAACATTTAGAAATTGCTTCTGCAGATCTATATGATATTTAACTCTAGCTGTGCAATCAGACAGTTGAGTAGACCTTTCACAAAAGAAAATGAGTCTCATGCCTGTACTTTCAAGTAAGTTCACACACTCTTTACCTAGGTTATTTTTCTGAATCGTGCTACCTACAATCTCATTTCAGGTTGTTCTCTGCATCAGTAACTCATGAAAACAAAACCCACTAGGAAAGCATGTCAGACATAATAATAGCATCACAGATCACAAATTGAAAAGGCCTCTGGGATCATTTGCACAGAGTAGGAAAACCCACTTATGACCACTCTCCTCTGGTTCTGCCTCATTCCACAATCACTCCATGGGGCAAACTGCACTCCTGGTTTTTCTGCCCAACAAAGTTTCTGCACATGCTAGTTAAATTATCTTTTTTTTTTCCATCAGTCTTGAATTCATAAGAGTATTCTTAGTGGTAATTATCCTTAAAAAGGCAAATACAATGAATGTTCTCAAGGCATTTTTCCACAAACAAGTCTTTGTATCAGTAATTGCAAAAATCAAAATAAAGTAAAAAGTACTCTGAAAGGCACATGTATTCATAATATTACTCTTAGAATTTTCAGTGTATATTAAGACATACTCATTTTGATTCTTAGGATATGAAAAGGTAACTGGGATCCTGGCCTTTAAAACTTACCAGGTATAATGTCTATACACAGAGTAGTGTCCAGCTTCACTTATAAAGCCACAGTCATGGTCTTGTTATCTGCTTTTCTTATGCAAAATTTTGTAGTAAAAGAGAAAGATAGTGAGCTTTGAGGAATAGTTGCTCAGCTGTAAGATAATAGGTAATTCCAGTACTCATGCCAATTCTGGAATTTACTATCCTGCTTAAAATCTGAAAACATGCTCTTAAGTATAGAGAACACTGGACAAGGCCCAGTTAGTTTTTGGCAAATATCTTAAACACTTTGGACTTCAGAGTCCTTTGCTCTAAATTAAATGATTGAATTAAATGAATCTACACCTTGAGAGAAATGGAGACATTATTCCAATGGTAGAGGCCTATGGAAACCAATCAAAGAAGGTATATACATCACCATCAGGCTAATGTTGACACTGAGAACCTCTTCTCTAGGGAAGCAGATAATCGGGTACCCAAAGCAACTCTGGAAGGCATTTCCACAGGGAAAACTGGAAACACTGACAATGAGGTCAAACCACCTATCAGGGTTTATCACCTCATGGGTTCAAAAGTAAAGGGGATCAAATATATGGTGATGGAAGGAGAACTGACTCTGGGTGGTGAACACACAATGGGATTTATAGACGATGTAAAACAGAATTGTACACCTGAAATCTATGTAAATTTACTAACAATTGTCACCCCAATAAATTTAATTAAAAAAAAAAAAGCAGGAGCCTACCGGCCGATTAACTTGCAATTCAACAGTTAAAGTTTGATGTCATTTTTAAGAAATCAAAAGTCCTATGGAAAAGTGGAAAAGAAGCTGCAGCTCATAAGTGGAAAAAGTAGCTACCTAAGAGACCCTACTTATATTTCGGAGATTATTCCAAGTCACACATCAGTCTTGCTCATCACAGCCAATTACAGGAATTACCAGTGTCACCTTCCAGTGTAAACCTCCATCTTTCAATATGGCAGAATTGTAGATAGGAAAGAATATTTGGATGAAACATTTCAGGAGGTAATTAGCGTGACCTTTTAAAAATAAAAAATGGCTACATCGATGTGCACATTCCTCTATCCCCCAATTAAATAATATTTCCTACCATAGACATCACAGTCTTCTACAGAAAAACAAAGCTAAACGCATAGGAGTTCAACACTAATTTCTCCTTACACAGAATACAGATGACCCCCTTTGATCACCAACCTGTCTTTCATGCTAGTTTTAGAAACTCTGTCAGGAAGAATAAAAATTTCTGTGGCTTGTGGAACTTTTTTGGAGTATAAGGTCTTGACCAGCAAATATGAAAGTATATTGTTCGGTTTCCTCTCAATATCAATACTTAGTATCACATTTTGGTTCTTGTAAGTGCTCCCATATGTTTCAGAAATAATTAAATTTTTATTGGCATTTTGGCCTGCCTCCTAAAGATGAATATCCTTCAGCTGTTAAACATTTGATAGGTTTGAAGTTGGGAAAGTTTTTTATTTAATATTTTTATGCTCTTGAATATATACATACAGAAAAGACAAGAGGTGACCTGAGCCTTTTGATGTAGTGATTGGAACTCTAGGAAAAGGTGACTTTTAAACACTCTCAGGCCGTCCTTTGAGAGAGAGGAGGGAATTATCAGTATGCCTTTTGTCATATGATTAAGCTTATCAAATCAGGATCGGTTCTACATAAACCAATAAACTGATCTGGTTCCTTGTTTTGTAACGTTATGAAGAATGAAGAAAACTTGTGCATTGGAAAATACGATTCTTTGAAAGGCTCTCGAGTTAATCCATTCTCTTTCACCCAGGAAATCAGGCTTATTTTGCAATTGGGAAAGCAAACCGCTTCAAATTACTAATATCGAAGGAACCTGGGAGGGGGGAGGAGGGAAGCTCATCAAAAGAGACTGAAATAGTCAGACACTCTTCCCTAAATATTACAGATTCTCAGCCTTGTGGGATTCTAAGCAAATAACCAGGATATCACTCAGGGCTAAAGCTTCCTTTGTACGCATTCACTAGCAGTGCCCTGGCCTCGACCCTCCTCTCCACTGGTCATCAAGCCTGCGCGGTTAATTCTTTGCTTAATTTGCCTTCACCTTGGGAGAGAAGAAAGAAAACAAAGTTCCTCCTCCTCAGTCCTCAATCTGTTAGGTTTCCAAGTAGAAGAAATAGCTGGACAACCTCGTTTCCTTTGGGGAAAGCGTCCGATGGAGGCTACTGCGGGTCGGACCCACCTTTAACTTCAGGTTGACAAATGTGTGCAGTGGGTTCTCAGCTCCGCCAGCCTTAGGGGGTCCCCTAAAATCGCGCTAGCGTCCTCCCAGCCTGACCTACCCCCCTGCCGTGGCGCACATTTTAACTTTTCAGCTTCCTGGTGGAGCTCGCAGTAATCGAGTCGGGAGGGTTATTTTTCCTGGCCTCGCCTGGCCGTTCCCAGCCTGCAGGGAGCTCTCGGAAAGACAGCGCCTGCTTCCCCCCCAGTGCCCTGGCAGCTTCCGAGCGCTGCCCGGGTCTCCGCCCCGCGGGAAGCAGGATTGCGTTGCATGCGGCGGCGGCCAGGGATTGAGGCCGAGGGTGAAACCACCAGGGGTCCCAACGGAAGGCTCATTCCCGCCCCGTTTCACATTTAGGGGTCAAATCGTATTAACACCAAACCACCAATGGGGAGGGAGCAGGTGGTTAATTACACAAAATAGAGTTAACTGCAAGAGACTCACTTTACAGGAGGGTGACTTGATTTCCCTCCATAGTTTTGTCATCTTAAAAAGAAGGTCCCTCCCTCCTCCTTAGTTGGAAGGCGGGGAAAGGTTATCAGCTGCTCCAGAGCAGAGCTGGTGCACAAGGTCAGTTTAGAGTGACCAGCAGGCGGGTGCGGTAGGCGCTCGGGCTTCCCATCAGCCCGGCAATTTGGAAGCAGGTTTCCCTCGCCCCTTCCTGGAAGGTAAGAGCTTTGGCATCTGGAAGTGTCAGAAAGGAGCCTTTTGCCATAAATCATCCTGAAAAGCATTCAAATCAGACAAGCGTCTAGAGACCCCTTAGACACTCCACCCCCAAAATCCTAGATCAAAGTGCAATTCCTGGAACCATAAACACCTATTATAAGCAAAATCCTACTTATCTGGAGGATGCTAAAGCCAAGGCAAAAGGAAGGGGTAAGGGGCATTTGTCGCTGTAAATCCCCTGCACAGATTCACGAACTATCTTTTCTTAGCATTGTCAACTCCTTTCGCGGAGATGGCCAACCACAGCGCCGCGAAACTCTCCAAATACGTGTTCGGGGTCCCTGGGAACAGCTGGCCGGAGCGCTTAGCATGCGGGACTGGACATTCGCTTTCGCTTATTTTTTCAACCAGGAGAAGCAGGTGCGAGAGAGTCCGGGGCTTGGGAGGTGAGAGACAGAGAAAGAGAATCCTGTAGGTCCTAGTTTAGAGGACAGCAACCGCTTCTTAAGCCACATTACACTACTGCGGCAAAACACCATGCAAAGCACTGCTCGTCCGAGATTTAACGAAACTAGGAACAGAAAACGCCCGCCCAGGAGATTTCTGCTCTCGCTGAACTCTCCGGGCGACGTTACATTGACACTGTAAAACGTTGCAAGTTTCCGAGAGGGATGAGGACATTAAGGAGGGACCTGGACGGGACAGGTCTTCGATGCTGAGAGCGCAACTTTCTCGCCTTGGAAATAAAAGAACCCCAACTTATTTCCCACGACTTCCTTGGTCAATCCAAAGTCAATCGATTGTATGTAAATCTCAAGTCTGGAGCTGGGATGGCCAGGCGGAGAGTGTGGCGGAAGCTAGGGGGCGGCGGGGAGAAGGTGGGGGGCGGGGAGAGACCTCCCTCCACAAACATTCCCCGCAGGGAGATGCTCTGGCCAAGCGGGTACCACGAGAGGGGGCTTTAGGAACCGCACAGGCGGCCAGCGGACTCCAAAACTGAGATTATTCGACACGTGTCTTTTACTCCTCGAGATCCATTTCTTACGCGTGATTTATGAACGCACCTCTTTGATCAGGGACGGTTTTATCTAACCCCTGCTTCAGATGACAGACACGGCTGCTAAAATGCCTCGTCCCCGCTGCCTAAAAGGTTGCTCCCACCCCCTTCCCAAATTTGCTGCTGCCTTTTCTCTGGTGATCTCCACCCCCTGCCAATATGCTCCTCTCCCCCACCCCCAGCCCCGTTTGCTATATTAGTTGCAGCCCCTCCGGGGTTTTACGTCAACAAAAACAAAAAAAGAAGCGCAGGACAGGGTCATATGAGAGCCAAGGAAGGCAGATGTAGGGCACGTCATCCCATTGGTGCCACACATGTCGGGGTCCTAAGTAAGGCTACAGCCAGGGATCAGGAGAGTCTTTCCCAAAGTGCGGGTGCCGCCTTAGGAAGGGAGAAACCCAAGCCCTCGCAGTCAAGTCCCCGGGGGCCTGACTTTGCTCAGAGAAGGGGCCAGAAGCCGGGATGCGGAGGGTATAGTCAGTCCGCGGTTATCTGCGGGCCGGGACTCGTCAGAACAACCACTTCGGCTTAATTGGGGAGGGAAGGAGGCGGCAGGAAAGGGGGAGAGGGGATCACGTTACGGAACCTCCTAGTCCCTAATAGGTAAAGAAAAAGTGCAGTCTCAGAAGCGGTTATTAATAGTAGATTTTTTCTTTTCAGTGTGTGTGGTAGTAGTATTTCATTAAAACCATATCCTGGAACAAAGAGTTGTTCTTTCATGTTTCTTTGCTTTGTTATTACTCTGACAGGAGTTCTAAAAACAGGATTTTCCAAATCAAAGGATCCTTGGAATCGTCCACCTCCTCCCCTGCTCCCTTCTCTTCCCCAAAAAGCTCTTGGTATCATTATCCCTGTACCGAGTCTTATACTCTTGATTTAGCCGGAGGACATTTAATAGCTGACTGGATTAAATATTGCAGACTCCAGCCTGGGCAATTTGAAAATCCGGGTCGTGGACTATGCCTAACTTCAGAGAAGGAAAGCTGATCTATGAGATGTGTTTTAAGTTTCACTCAGTCGGAGCCTGGAGAGAAGGAAGAGGAAGGATTCTCTGCTCCAGGTCTCTTTTATAGGTTACAAAGTTAGAAGTTTTAAAAGGTGTGTGTTGATGGGGGGTAGCAAAAGAAGTCAAGGGTGGAATGAGGCGAGTGGCAACCTTAGCAAGAGGCTAACAGAAATTTCCTTTTGTTATTGGATGAAAAGGGGATTCATAACATTTTAAAGAACGCTGCCCTGAAAGGTAGGCTTCTGCCTCAGGAATAAGAAGAGAACATTGGTGTAGGGGTGCATTAACAGACCTCTCTAAAGGGTTCGTTGTCATGGCTAAACTTGCAGTACTGAAATGGTCTCTGTTAGCAGCACATTGGTTTTCAACAACAGTAACAATTCTTTGGTTGGTGTTAAGTGTCAGGAACAAAAGAGGACAAGATGTGTAAACTTGTGTCTAGTACTATGTTTAGAAATGGAGGTCTGGGAGCCCCAAAGGAAAGCTTTCCATAGCAGTGTCAGGGTGTTGGGGTCCAACCCAACCTTCCTCTAGGCTGGGCAAACCCAGAGGGGCAGGATCTGAGGTCTTTGTCCAGAATGCTTTGGGGGCTATAACCAGATATGATATGCACTCAAAGGTAATAAATCAAGGTTAAGTTCCTCCCAGAATGGCTAGATGGGTATTTAGATTAAATGCTATATAGTGAAAAGATGTTTATGTGGTCTTGTGCGTTTTTAAAACTGTCAATCCTTAAAGCAAATGTGGTCACTTTGAATATCTTTCATTTCTGACTAGGCTTTTGGAAACCCAAAGAGGAATAAGATAAACCCTGACAGTAAACTTAGATTTAATATTGTGGAAGGAAATACTCCCAACTTCCCAACTTCTAAATTTTGTTTAGAGAGCTGTATGGGTGGGTATAGAACTAAAAGCCAGGTGCAATGTCAATTTAACAGACTTAGGAATAGTGTTGCATTTAAATTTAAATAAGAACCACAGCAGTTCATTTAATGTATAGTCTTAAAAGTATTATGAACAAATATTTAAAACCTTAATATGTGCACAGACCCAGGGCTGTGCCACATGTTAATATTCACAACAACCTCTTTGAACATATCTCTTAAATACAGAGAAAGGAATTGGACTGTCTCCCACAACTGGGCAATTGCTAATTCATTTTAACTTTGTTTATAAAGTGAACTTCCTTCTTGTATAGAGAAAAAAAACACGTCTCCTATCTGTACAACTCATTTAAAAAAATCCATTGCAATCAAACCGATGATTTAACTTGGTTTAAAAAACAATCCCTACCCCATGGGCAGCTGGGATCCCCAGCGTGCTGGGTCCCCGCCCCAGGAGGGAGGGATCACCGCTCATCTTTCAGCCCATCTGAGCATCTTGGAGGTTTTGGGTCTGTCAGGCCTGGCATTCCTTCACTCTTCTTATCACTCTCTACCCCTTCAAAAGGCAATTGATTAGTTTCAGCTTTTCCAAACCGAGATCCGATACGTTTCTCAGGATCAAACGTCTTTGAGAAGCCAAGAGAGAAACGTGGGGGATGGGGAATGTGAAGAAGGAAAACGAGTAGGGAGAAATTTGCCTTCCATCGCAGCCCTCTGCACCCAAGGCACTTAGGGGATGAGGAATTCTGGCAAGGGATGAGATTGTGACTTCTCCTGAAAGAGGCACTTAATTTAAGATGTGTCTTCCCTTTCCGGAAGCAAATATTTAAAGGAGAAAATAGATACTAGAAAAGGAGGTTGATGATTTATGCCTGGATTTCCCTTTGAGTTTTTGCCTCTCTTGTATTTACAGGCGTGGCCCCATTTGCAAGTTGTACATCTGTTCTCTTCACGTGACATTTCATAAAAGTCCTAACATCTGGGCAAGATAAACTTCCTTCAGGTACCTGCTTAACTTTTCACTTGTCACGCTGGTGTCACCCCCGGCGCGTCCCATGCCCCCTCCCGCCTGGCTCAGTGGCTGAGTCTGGGGCGCTCTTTGTTCCAGAACCCCTCACTCTGGCTCCCAGCCCCAGGTGACCCCACATTGCCCCCTCCCAGCGCCAACCTCTGCAGGGCCTGTTTCTTTGGCAGACCCTCATCTTTACTTCTCCCGCCTCTGGCTCCACTGTGCAGGTCAAAGAGGGCACCATCTTGAATCCAAGGAGAAAAGTCATATTTGTTCGATTCCGGTTTCAAACCCAAAACAAAACAAAACTGCCTAATAAGCTGCACTCAGACTCGCGCTTAAATCCGACAGTCTCGTACATATCTTTATATTCCTCAGCGAAATGAGAAAGGGGAGCCGCTGGTGCTGACGGTTGTCTTTTCACTGAGCATCCGCTCATCAGATAGATGTTTAAACGGCATGTTTTACAGAAATTTAATTTCACCCGCTGGCAATCTCCCCTCCCCCAAGAAGTCTGCCTTCTGGGATGAATGTTTTTAGAATGTTTTTTGTCTTATTTTCCCAATCTGGAATTTTGTTCACCTGGCTTCAGTCTACATCGCACGCATAAATACGAAGACACATCCATAAACTTTGGAGGGGGAAAAAAATAGAAGGAAAAGAAAATAGTCCACGTAAACAAGCAAGACGGCCATTCGAGGCCCTCGCTGCAGCAAACCCCAAACGATCTCATTGCAGGGCGCCCACGAAATCCCGGCTGTAATTGAGTGTTTTCTTTGAGGTTTTTCTGACCATGTGCTTTTTACCATGGTTACCATGACTCTGATAGGAGAAGCGGCAGCGTCCTTAGGTTCCGGTCCCATCCTTCCCCTGAGGCTTATCTCCTTGGTCCTTACAAAGGAGAATATAAAGGGGGGGACTTTTGTGCCAGTGATTTTAACCTGCCCCACCTTCCAGTGACCTGCCACATGCTCCTTCTTACTTTATAGACATCTGGGAATTCCATACATGCCTTAAACTCCAATTACACACCTTCTTCAAAGGACACGTGCTTTGATTTGCTGAGAACATTAAGTGGGCTCCCGTCCTGGGGCCTTGGGACAAAAGCGGATGGAAAATGTATTCCATGCCCTGTTTACTGGGTCTGTCTTTTGCTGTTCAGTAAATAAGGATAATTAATAAATCTTTTGCATCTCGAGGGCTCGGTTTCGAGGTTTCTGGGAAATAGTGGGGTTGCCGGCTTTGAGAAATTATGACGAAAGCGATTTCTCTTCCCACTTTCGCTGCTGCTGGGGGTGGGGCACGCTTTAAGAGACACAAGCAGAAAATTCTGGAAAAGTGGCCCCCGGGGATCCCCCTCCCGACCCCCGTGTGTCGCTAATGCGGTCCTGTCTCTGGAAATTTGAGGTTGGGCCTTTGCCTGACTCTGTTGCTGCTGCTCCCCTCGCTACCGCTGCTGACACTTGGAGCCGCTGCCTCTGCGCTGAGGCCAGACGCAGGGCCTGCGGCGGTTCACGCAGTCGGAGGAGGGCACAGACACTGTCGCTGTCCCCGGGGCGCGGGCCTGGCCGCCACCCACGCAGGGAAGTCTGGGCCCGCGTCCCCTCCCGCTCCCGCCGCAGGTGAGACTCCCACTCCCCACCGAGTTCTGTTTGGGTTTCCGTGGCGTTTGTTCCCCGCAGGTTTGTATGTTTTTCTTCAAATTACAGATGCAGGGAAAACCGCCTGACATCATGAGAGCGGGACAAACGCTCACTTTGAAGGGTTCCTGGGCAGGACTTCAAGTGAAATCATATGCCTGAGAAGAACTTGATACCGGTCTAGAGAAAATAACCAGTTCTGAGTTTGCCAAACCGTGGAATGTGCAAAATGCTCGACTTTTTTGCAGGAGGCCAAGTGTCCCTTAAAAAGCTCCATTATGAACATGAGCCTGAAGACCGAAGCAAGGAGCAAGAAGCTTGTGCCGTGGTTGGGGGGCAAAGTGCACCTATTGTGTGAGTTTCTGCTATTTAACGTTAGGTTATAACGTGTCCCACCATGAGAAAGATACCTGCAACTGTGCATGAATTCTCATCGGTGCATGTGCTGAGCAAGTGTATGCACAAAGAGGGGAAATGTATGTTGTAACAAAAACTTGCTGCTTTCTTATGACTGAAGGCTATCAATCCAACTACATTAAGAGCAAGATTTTTTAAAAATTATGTGCCTAGTAACAGTCTTACTCAGTTGTTTAGAATTCACCCAAGACAATTTAATACAATACTCCCTCCAGTGAATACATTCTGGCTGAAGGGTTAATTTAAGACTCCAGATCCAGCCACCACATGAAATTCTCACTTCTGAAACAGAGGTAAATCATTCTAAGTGTTCTTTAAATAAGAAGAGGTAGCAAAAATAAAATGGAACAGAAAATAACGGTAGAGAGAAAAAACACATGTGGCTTTATTTCTATTCTAAAAAAGAATTATCATTGTCATGTATATTGGGGTGGGGGAGGTTGGGAAAACAAAAATGGTCTGCAACCCGGAAACTGTATTCTAACAGTTGATATTTCCCACTATGAATTCTTCTTATTCAAAGTAAAACTACTCACCACCCTTCTTTCATTCGTTTATTTCTCTGAACATCTAGGGGAAAATACTGCCTTCAGTTTAGTATTTAGTATTACTCAACACAATGTGGCATTTGCTTTTCTCCAAAATGTTTTCTCTTACGAGAAAAGAGGAGAGAACAAAACACCCCCGGGGAGGGGAGAAGGCAAATGGAAGGCTACCTTTTTTGAAACTTCTAGTTTGTATATCATCAGAGTTAAGATAGAGATTACCTTCTCAGCAACGATGGTCAGCTCCACCCTGATGTATGTCAAGAAATCTGAAATACCAAATAGTCAGACCAAGCTAGAAAGCAAGGAGATTCCTCCATAAACTTAGAAAATGGTGGTGGTTGGATGATACACACACACACAAGAGAATTACCATCTTGATGCTCTCCCTCATCCTTCTAGGGCGACTTTCTTACATTTCTGCTACACACACACACACACAGACACACACACACAGACACGCATTCTCCCCCACACTCCCACCCCTACACAATCACTTCCCATCTTGTTATTTGGTAAAGGACTAGGAAAATGCCAAAATTAATTCCCAAGCTTTCACTAAACATTTAAGTAAGTGCTACAGGTTTCTTATCGTAAAATGTGGTCTAAAATACTCACAGTAATAAATGTATAATATCGTTAAGTCAGCATTCTGCAAAAGTGTATGAAGAGGGAAACAAAAACCTTCGGGCAATATAATAACCTCAATCTGAGCTGAGCAAACACGATCTGTTTGCATTCATACACTTATTTGCCACAGTCATTGTTTAAATTAGGCAGTAAAGTTATTTTCCAGTTTGAAAGCTTTCCTTTTTACACTTGAATGCAGTAAACCGATGTGAAAGTTAAGAACTAAGCCATATAAACTATTTCTAATGATATTAATGATAAAAGCCAGTATTTTCCTGATTCAGAAATAACCAGAAAGAAATAAAAATCAAGCACCGTTTTGTCCCTGTTCTTTAATTAACTTCATCAGATTTTGTATACACATAACCAAGTAAAAATTCTGTGCAATTCTGGATAAAATATATTTATAATGAACTGACTAGAAAATGAATAGCTATAGCATTTAAAATTCTAAGTGTTGCAATAGTTACTGAGGAAAGTTCAGGTTCTTTGTTTATTTTACTCCATAGATGTTCATTATATATAAAGGAGCATGCTTCCCAAATGGATAACATCAAAATGGTAAAATGTTCTTAACTTTAGTTTTCTATTTAGCAAACATGACACTAAATGTCATTTTCATTCATGAAAGAAGAGTTAAGCAAATTGCTTTACAAATGGAATTCTTTCCTGCTGAATTAAACTTTATTATTTTCTATGCACTTGTATTCATTTATATGTGTATAGATAATTTTAACAACACTTTATGCATCCTTTCACTGAAATGAATCTAGTATTTAAAAGTCCTCACAAAGAGTGAAAAATACACAGTAACAAAAGAAAATAGTAATGGCTTCATACTGCTGATTTGCATTTAACTGTTTTATAGCCACCTCCTCAAAAGATAAGCAAGCGAGATGAATAACAAGTTTAAGTTTTTGTTGTTTGGGGACCTGATAGGAGACGAAGGAGAGGTGCTTCTAAGCCCACTGGACACCAACTTGGAATAATAAAGCTGTCTTTCTAAATAACATGCCAGTACCTGTCAGTAGCTAGTTTATTTGAGTTTTTCACTGCTTTGTTTATATTAATGCCCCCTCCCTCCTGGATGCCTCCAGAGTTAAACAAGCAGGTATTTACCTCCAACTTAATCCTGAGTTTTAAAAATATACACCAAACTCTAAGGTTCTTAAAATTTTCAATCATATTTATTTATTGCAGAAAAATAATATACAAAGATATTTACAAAACAATCATAAAAATATGAATGCATTTAGACACCGGATCTATTTGCATTTTACCATGGGTCATCAATAAATAAATAGAATGTTGTTTTTTTGTATTTTAAGTTTTTTTCCCTCAGAGGAAGAATGAAAAAAAAAAAAAGGAATTAACTGACTATGATTTTGCCAGTCAGTTTGATCCCAGTATTTTTACTTCTAAAGGTGTTCTTAAAATTCCTCTGATTGTTACCATTTTAAAATGGAGAAAAGTCCATACTGTTGCCTTTCCTTTCAGTGGCTGATTGGCACGACCTCTTGAGAATGCATGCATGAAAAAATAAAAATAAAAACATTCTTCGTCAAAAAAAAAAAAAAAGGAACACAAACAACTGTTCAGACTTCTATCAGAATGTAGAGGTGTGAGGATGGTGCCGCTGCCCGTCTGAGGATCACTGTCCACGGGCCTGTCTCGCTTTCTTTTTTAAAAGTGCGCCCCACGCCCTGTTTCTTTGGATTTGGGTTCTGCTCTTCTAATTTCCAAGGAAATCTTTGGCATATATATTTATTTTTAGTTATCCAGCTCCAGAGTCTCTAGACTGTCCATTTTCTCCTTCTCTGGAAACAATGACATCTGCAAAAACCCAAAAGGGGGTAAAGTTGGTTATTGTTTAAGTCTCTGTGGCTGTTTTCTAAGACTAGTGAGCACTGTTCTTATCACCACCGAGAAATTACGCTGAACAACCTGGAAGGATTTCAGCCCAAGGGCAAGAGGAAGTGGGTGGGCGGAAAGGAGGTGGAATTTGGAAACACTGGTTGCAAGGAGAACGAAAACTTTAAAGCCAAAAGAAAGGGAGGCGCTTGCAAGACTGTCCTTACCCAAGACCCTTGCCTCTTGTTCAGTCTTCCCTCCTGTCACGCACACTCACGCACACGCACACGCACATCCCTCCCAAAAGCGCAGCCCACTCTCCCTAGCCGGACCGACTGTCTCCAGGGACACTCGGGATGAGGTGGCGGTACCAGGTTGGGTGGGAAGGCTGAAAGGGAGAGGAGAAGGAAGGCGAGGAGGGCAGGGACCCGCGGCCTGGCCGTTAGTCCTTCTGCCACCTGAGCGGCGAAGGGGCGCAGCGGCGCCGGTCCTTACCTAGGTCTCCAGCCCTGCCGAGGGGGTGGGGAGCTCCGCCTGCTAGTGGGACGCGGACATGGACCAGGCCCCCTCCATCCTCCAGACCGAGAAGGCGTAGCTGAGCCGCTCGTGGGCCACATAGCTGCAGCTTGCCATCTTGGAGTCCAGCTCGTCGCTCTGGAGGACCTGGTAGAGGAAGTCGATGTACCTGGCCGCCAACTTGAGGGTCTGGATCTTGCTCAGCTTGTCCGAGGGCAGCGTGGGGATGATCTTCCGCAGCGCGGCGAACGCCTCGTTCAGCGACTGCGTGCGCTGGCGCTCCCGCACGTTGGCCATGACCCGCTGCGTCTGCAGCTCCTCGTAGGACTGCGGACTCCCGCCGCCGCTGCTGCTGCCGCCACCGCCCGCGCCGCCGCCGCCGCAGCCCGCAGACTTCTTGCCGCGCTTGCCCTGTGCGGGGCTGCCCGGCTCCTCACCGCCTCCGACGCCCCCGCCCACGGCCCCGCCAGGCCCCGAGCCGCCGCCTGCACTGCGCCGGCTGCTGCGCCGCTTGCGCCCCCCGCGCTTGCCGCTCGGGGGCTGCTGCCGGTCCGGCTCCTCCTCACTGTTGCTCAGGCTGTCGTCGGCCGGCGAGACTGGCGAACTGGACACGTCCTGCATCATCTCTCGGGCGGCAGCGTACGGCCTTGCAGGCCCGGGGCAGAGGGGCGGCCCGGGGAAGACGAGGAGAGCGGGACGCCTCAGCCCGCCAGCTTCCCCAGCGCGCGGCGCCGGCCGGGGCGGTGCGGCCCGCCGAGGAGGGAGCGGGAGGAGGGACGGGGAGGATCTCCGCAGGGAGGGCGCGCGGGGGAGGCGGGGAGGGAGGCGGGAGGGGGAGGGGACGGTGTGGATGGCCCCGAGGTCCAAAAAGTAAGCGCTCAACGGCTGCACGCACACCCTCTCGGCCTCCTGGAAACGCTGCGGGTGCCGGCGAACCCGCGAGGTGTCTGGGAGTTGGGCGAAAGCTGCAGACTTGGAGGCTCTTATACCTCCGTGCAGGCGGAAAGTTTGGGGGCAGCAGTGTCATTGGCCTGACGTGGGGAGGAGGGACTTTTCGAAGTTTTATAGGAAAGTTTCCGCTTTCCAGCCCCCCTTTCTCCGTCCCCACCCCCCTTCTTCGGGGTCTAACAATTCGTCCTCCCAAACCATTCAAAACCGACCTGGCTCGGGAGACCGGCCCCTCTGCCCGCCTCCTTGCTGCCCTCCCCCTCCCTCCCCGCCGCCCTTCGCCCGCGGGCGCGGGACGATTTCCTTCCGCGCAGGAGCGGGCGCGGGCCGCGCCCCCGCACCGGAGTGCAGCCCCGGGAAGCGGCCGGAGGGGACCGTCGCGGCCGCGGTGTCGGTCCCTCCCGGAGTGGCTGTGACAGCAGCGATGGCAACAGCTTCTACGCAGTGGGTGATGTCTCATTTCGCCACAGTACCCTCTAGGTCCGTGGGGCCGGTTGGGGATTGCTGGGGCGGGGGAAAGGCAAGACAACTGGCAACGCGGAGCCCACCCAATGGTTAGATAGACGGGGCCCTGGAGTCCCAAGGGCCAAACCACCGCGGCTGGCCCTGAGGTCGTGGGCGTTTCTGAAGACGTGGCCGCGCCGTGGGGACTGAGGATCTGCGCCCCGGCCTGCTCTCTCACCCCTCCCCTAGAAGCATCTGGCCTTCTTTTTCCCTCCACAGTCATCCAGTCTAAAGCTTCCCAACACCCAGATGGACTACATCTACGAAGGTGCCAGAAAGAGGCAGAAGTTAATTCTCCCGCGGAAGGCAGTCCTGTCCTTGGAGAGGCGTCAGGGCCAGAGTGGGCAGCGCAGCGTCTTCGCCGCCGCCCTGACCTCCTGAGCTGCCATCCCAAGGTGGAGGACCCTGTGGCCCTTTCGTCCCCATCTCCTAAATAAGGTCCTGCGTTGTGACCTCTAAAGGTCGGCTCCTAAGAGAGTGAGATGGGGGTTCAACATTGTTGCCAGCTGTGAGAGTCCCCTTCCCTACACCCCACCCCCACCCTCCATTCCTAGGAGATCGAACGGGCAATTAATGCTTCCTGCGCCCCAAAGCCATTCCAATTATTTGGACACTTTTACATTTTATGCATTTCTATCCAATAAATTAACGAAGAGCCCCTAAGAGGGTGTTAATGCAGAATCTGGCAGATTGGAAGCAACAAAAGTTGGTGAGCTGGTGAAGTGAAGGGAAGCCGCTGTGGAAGAGAAGCCCATCTTTGCAATGCAAGGCTTTGTTTTTCTTTTTCTTTTTTGAACGCGTTGGGATAGAAGAACCGGTTTATAATCACGCCTTACGTTGCAAAGCAAACCAGAAGTCAAAAGTAATAGTTGGGTGGGTGGTGTTGCAGATTTGGGGGATGCCGGTGTTGTGTGCCCTGCGCTCGGGTCCCTTGCGCAGGCCACGGATTAACTGAGCGAAGTGCCCCTTTCTTGGCCGGACGGAGGGTCGAGGCCGCGGGCGTCCTGTGGAGGAGGCGGGAGCTCGGGCGACGCGAGGGCAGGCCACGTGGCTGTGCGGGGCTGAGGCTCTTGCAGCTTCGATTCGGGAAACCCCGGGGTCTGGAGCGCTTGGGGCAGCTGAAGGGCTCAGCCTTGTAGGGGAAGTGAGGGCAAGAGGCATCTCTCCCGCGGGGAGCGAACAAGATTGTACTTTTTGGGGGGCGGGGAGGGGCGACTCGCAGGATTTGTCTATCACTATTTTTACGAATATTCAGAAACAATTACCACAACATGCCAACTCTTGCTTCGAGAGTCGCTGCCATATTTTAAAATCAGCCTCTCTGAAAATCAAATTCTACTTGACCTCCACTTAATAGTACGTAGGCAGGTCTCCTTAAAACAAAGCTCACTCATTAGTCACCCTGGTGTTTGCATCTTCTGCCTTAGGACTTTATCTCTTGGAAGCAGTTAGAGAACAAGGCAGAAATTCTGCCCTCCTCTCTACCTAGTGTTCTCTCTTGGAAATCTGAGTTGCAGTGTATTTCGCGATTCTTATTTGAACGTGGCTTCAGAATTCTTTAAAATATTCCTTCCACATTCGCCTATCTCGTTTTTTTTTTTAAAGCACCAATCTCCAAACTTAATTTTTTGTGTTGTTTTTTTTCCTTTAGCCGAATTCTCAAAAATAAGGAGATCGAATAATTGGACTCTTTCCTTTGTGGCTGTGGGTAAGCAAGACAGGAAAGTGTGGGCAAAGTGTAAAGGAAACCTTACCTGACCAAGGGGAATTGGGGTTGGGGGGATGGAAATGGGGGCGGAGAAACTGCAGGAGAAACCGAGTCCATGACTGCGCAGCAGCCAGGGATCATTAGCCAGCCCGACTTGCAAAGTCATCAATCTCCAAGACTAGTTCTTAAACAAGTGAGCCCAGACCTTCTCGGGCACTAAACTTCTAGGGGGCCATTTAGTACAGGGATCCCCAGGGCTGAGGCGAAGCTCTGGATGACAGAATGCCTAGAAGAGGATTTAAAACGAGTGACCTAACCAGAACCGTCTGGGTACGGAATCTTTCTGAGGGAATCAAAATGAATAACTTTAGTTCTGACAAGAAATCTCTCTTGATCTCTTGGAAGGAGTGGAGGATGAGACTGAGAGGGGTTTTCCAGTGCTCACATGTTACTTTTTGAGCACAAGGATGTAGCTTGCCCAATGAATTAACCCTGCAAAACGTGTCGGGCTTGAAACACCCTGCTTTGCAAACTACAACGTTTCCTGGCCAGATCATCCCACCACTCTGCTCATCTATAGCTATATATCCTACTTGACATTTTGTCTAACATTTTCCTTATCCACTCTTGCTGGTGCACGAATAAAGGCGGGATCTACTTCTGTGTGCTGAAGAGCCAAATGTAATTCTGCATATGTTATACAGGCAACGATAACTTCCAAAATATTTAACATACGAAAGCATGCTTAGTTCTAAAAGCTTAATTGCGGGCTCTTAGTCTTAGAAATTTCCCTTTGGGGCTGAATTCAGCCTGACTTGAAGGACAACGGTGGAGGACTACCTTCTTTGGGAATACTGGATTAATTGGAATTAAATCATTTTGTTTATTCTAGCATAAATTCCCTGAAAAATAATTTAACTGAAAACAAAAAAAAAGTTTTCTTTTGCACTCCATAGTTCAAAACAAGCTTTGTTTTCAAACTGCAAACTTGGCATGTTTGCAGTCATGTTTGCAGTTCTTCCTGAAGAATGTGTGTGATGTTACAAATTAAAGATGCTGTTAGAAGTAACAGGAATCTCAGTGAGAATCTTCAATAAGTATGTTTATATCTGTATCTTTACAGTTGGAATATGCACTGCCATTCTCTTAGCAACTCATTTATAGATACTTTTAGAGAAGGAAACACCCATACACTATGAAATGGTGAGCAAGTTGGTAAATTTTGGAGTTGGGGCTTGCACAAAAGGTGAGTACTTAAATCTGTGTCTACTTCTTCTCAGTCTTTGGATGATCTACCACCTGTTTGCTGGCTTAGAGTTCTGTAAAATAATTTCTCAGAATTTCATGAATGAAGCACTGCATTCACACAGAAGGGGGCGCAAATTGGAAAACGCTGCAGTGGAGTAGATCTTCCAGGACATTGCACATCTTAGATTAAATCAGGTTTTGTACACTACCGGGATTTAAATGAGAAAATTTTATCGAAATGGAACATAAAGTTTATGTCAGCACAAAGGACTTTTGAGCCTCTGTGTAAAAAGCAGATGCTTCCTCAGTGACACAGGCAGCCTTAATGATGTTGGAACACCTTGCCCTAAATAAGAGGTCATTCTTTTTCTCATTTAATGGTAGGTTAACTCATGCATTGGACTGATTTTACCTTTCTCTTTCTGAATTTCTGTAAGAGTGAGGAACTAAAGTTATAAGGAATGAAAATTTGAAGCTTTCAATCCAGAAATTAAATGAGAAAGTATAAATCACAAGAAATTGAGTTGCCAAGAATAAGCCAATCAAATTTTCAAATAAATATTAATTTTTCAAATATTTGGCATTCTGCACTTAAAACAAGGATGAGATAAGGAGACATAACTTGCTGAAATTGTAGGGAGAGAAGAATCAGAGTGGAAAAGTATGGAGTTTTGAAGAGTCTTTCCTCCCTCTCTCTCTGTTAGTTTATTGGGTGTGCAGGCTAGAGAGTCTGTGTCCCATCTTTGCTGCCAATTAACCTTGTTAAAATCATCTCATTTTACTTATTTCAAAAAATTGCTGCAATAATTGAAGAAATAATGTGATAAATTCATAGTTATTCATAGATGCTTTTGTCATGGCCGAAAACTTCCTACATAGTAAACATTTTTCCCTTCTTTTAAATCATCTGATAATCAAGCAATTTAAATGTAAATCAAATGATTTGCATTTTGCCTTTTCCCAGCTAACGTTCCCTTTGTAATCACTCATAACTTTCAACTCTTTTTACTTCAAGGGATTTCCTTTTATGCACAAATGGCTCCTCCTATTCCCAAGCCTTAAATCCTATATTCATTGTTTGGATTGATTGTTTCTGCAAAAAACATGCTGTTTTTGCCGGTGACCACAAGAGGACACAATTTCCCAGAGAACTTTGTTTAAAAAAAAGCTTAGGGAAAAGGAAAACTCACAAAATAGCAAAAACACTACACAATCAACAAATGTCATTTGGGCATGTCTGGCTGATTTATGTAACTTTTATTAATTTTTAAAAACAAACATGAGTTGGCATTCAAGCTTTAGGTTTTTTGGAAAAGTTAATAACTTTATTGTAGAACATAAAAGCATACATTTATGAAAATATACTAAAATACTACCAATTTAAGGGAAAATGTTTATTTTGCATTAGCAGAATTTTTTTACAAAACAGTATTTTGTACAAAGGGAAAATATTTATTTTACATTAGCAGAATTTTGTATAAAACTCACTGACCAGGAATTTTATTTTCTTAATTTTGAGCTATGTTTGGCAATCAAAACAGTTTTTAAAAAAATATCTGACTGTTTCAAAATGGCTTTGAAAGTTGGAATTTTTAGTTTGGGCACTTGGGATGTCTTTACATTAAAAAATTATATGAGAATTATGTTTTATGGTTTGTCAATTATTTTTTAATGCACAAAGTAGGTTAAGACCTAAAATTATTATCCAAAGATACAGAAAAATAAGATATTTTAAAGATAATGACTTCCCCAGAATTATTATACACAATCTTTAATTTAAACTGTCCTTCCTCTTTCCTACGACTTCCTCTCAAAAAGTGTTTCAGGGCATATGATTATTTGTAAATTAAAGTAAATTAAAATGAATTATGTCTCAATATTTTTGTGAAGGATTTTCTAATTCCGGTGGAGCACCGTGACAACCAGGCTGGGGAATTTCTGTTTCAGTTGGAACTCAATGCTTTTGCTTTGCATTTATGTCTTCTTGCAGATACACATTCTCTGAGACCCTGCGGGAGGGACTGAGCAATGGACCAAAAGATATGGAGAAAGAAGATGATAAAAAGACGAGAGAACCGAGTAAAAATAAGGAGGAGATGACGAGAGACAGAGCAGAATGTGGAGAGGGTAAAAGAAGGAGCTGCAGCAAGTGAGCAAAAGAGAGGATTGATAGAGAAAAAGAATGAGGCTTGACATGTAGGGGGAACAAAAGGCTTAAATGAAAAAAGAAAGAAATTAATGCACACAGTGGGAAACAGAAAAGCACCAGGACTATTTGCCTCAGTTTCTGTTCAGAGAGATTGTTGCAAGTAGTTGCCTGGTCCCTTGCTGTAGGCATTTCATTTTAAAAATCCCTGTTACTATCACCCAAGTCATAACAAAAAGTAAAGAACAGGGTGGAGGGCCATGAAACATTTAATTCAAATTGATGTTCATCTAATAGGCATGCTCTATCCAGAATTAAAGATGATACCATGTTGTTAATACTGGATCTCAAGATGGTGAAGGGAAAGACATCAAGGGGATGTCTTAACTGACGCCATTACTCTTCAAAAGATGCCGCGAACCATGATAGGATTTCAAAACTTTTATGTGGTTGCTGAGACTCCTGGCTCTAGTTATTTCCTTTTACCTCCAAAATGGAGATCAAGCTGGATGTTTTCCCCTGTGGTTTAGTCAGGATCAATGCCTCTGCCATCTCCACCTCTGATTCCTCAGGGAAAGGTATACCTAGCAGTAAGTGATGAGTCTTATTCTCACTCACCTCTACTCATGACCTTGAGAGATTGTAAGGTCCTGGTTCTGCCTAATGGCATATGTGGGAAACCTGAATTCTGGTTTCATTTGGCACTAATTAATTGCAACACATTTATTGATTTGTATGTAGTTCAACAAAAACGTGTTAAAGTTTTTAATTATTTTAGGTGCTCTGAGTGAGATTTAGCTCTGACATCAAGGATGTCACAGTCTAATGGGAAATAAAACATGAAAACAATTTTGTAACATGGAGAGCTAAATGCCGTGATAGATATTTTCAGAGTGCCAAGGAAGGACACTGGACCTGTCTGAGGTAACAAGATGCCTTTGCATATTGGGAAATTACCTCACTGCAATGGTAGCCTCCAAATACATTTCCAGGAAGTCTGTCCCAGAGAGAAACACACCAAAAGGCCCATGGAACAAATTAAGATGCACATGTCACATGGTTGTTTGAATTGATTTGAAAAATACAGCAAGAAAGGGAAATATATGGAGTAGGTTAATATAGGAGGATAGGTTGCAAACAGGTAGAAAGAACTGCTACCCAGATCCTTGTACACAGAGGTACAGAATGTTATTAATATAGTAATATCTTCTGTTTCCCCTTCTTTCTCCCCCTCGCTCTCCCCCCTCCCTATCAGTCTTCATGGCTGGAGGTGGTGTGGGTGTGGGAGCCACCAGAAATGATCCAAAGTTCAGATCACAGTAACTTTGTGTGCCATGCTAAGGTATTTGGGTTTTATTCTAAATGCAATTGGAAAACTGAAGACTGTTAAGCGGGGAAAGCACATGACCAGATTTATATTTTAGAAATACCAGTCCATGGGCAGACAGTGCAGCGGGTGGATTAGACAGTCACATAGTTAGATTAAGGAAGTATTGCATCAACCCACAATATACTTAATGTAAGGATATCAGTTGACTTATGAGATGAGAACTTACACAGTTGCAGTAGCTGTGGGGACGTGGACAGGATGATACAAAGTTGAGAGAAAATGAGTGGATTTAGGGAGATTTGGGGGCATCAGTTCCTAGTCTGCAAAATGAAGCAAATGGATAGATAATTTCAAAAAGTTGAAAAATGTGTAAATTTGAAAGGATTTGAGAAATTATCTAGTCTGACTAGTCCGTTGTAAAGATGAAAAAGTTTTCTCCATGAATGCTTATGACTAAGATTTGGGAATATCTGGAACCTGCAAGCATTTTCCTAAGTGATGAGAATAAATTTCCTTCTAATTCTGGAAACTGTTTGTGGCCAACTGTGGGCCTAAACTTTTATGCCAAAAATTAGTAAAATAGGCAGTGAAGTGATTTGAAAGGGGGCAAAAGTGGCTCCCTCCAAAAACCACCTTTACTTCCCATAGTCTAGTCTTAAATCTGGCACTGGTAACTCATTAAGATGGGGCCTGGCATTGTCCTCTCCGGGCTCCTTTTTTAGATGGCAAAGTCCCTAAGGTGAGGTAACAAATTAGGTCACTAACACCTTTGAGTGAATTAGATTGTATGATGTTTTTCTCAAGACAGGAGTGGCTCATGGTAGCCGAAGGACACTGACACATATTGGAGAGGCCGGGCTGAAAGGCAAAGAAAGGAAAGGTTGTGGTATTAGGGCCTTTGCAGTTTTTCCAAGTGTGGGCCTTGGCCTGACACCCTGGGTCTGTTGGAGCCTCTCATGCCTGTTACTCAGAGTGGCTGAAGCTGTCCGGTTCTGTCTTTTGGATTTAGTTCTGATAGGTAGAGCACAGTGAGACAGCAAGGAAACAAGAGCCCACCAGCTCTGTTGCATCATTTCGATTTGTATCAAGGTCTTAGAACCTTGCAACATGTCCATCAAATAAGGGATACCCTTCTATTTCACTATCAGATGTGAGTTAAGAGCAAACAATAATTCATGATATCTTTTTTTTTTAACTACAGTGGGCCTCTTTAGCTGTAGTTGTGTTCAAGAGTAGCAGTATTTCCGAGGACTATGACATTATATAATGACTAAGAAAACAAAAATATTCATTAATGGTCATAAGCAACCTTAGTGCAATTTTAATTTCACAGACAAGTTTTCGGACTGGGGAGAAACCGTAGAAAATACCCTAAAGAGAAAGGCAAAGATGTTAATTCTGAAGCATATCAGAATTAATGGGCTTAGAATATCTGAAGAGCAGGTATTACAAGTGAATTACATTTAATATATTTTTTAACTGGGCCATTGTCTAAAATAGTCTGATATAATGTTTAGGAAAAATAAACTCTGCCTCTACATATGTAACATTGATTTATTATTAATTTAATTATATTGATTCTTATATGAAAATTGGGCACCCAGATATTTTACAAATTCACTAAAATATTTCACAATGTTCTGTTTAACACACATCTTAAATTGGAGACAGATAATTTCATGGCAAATTTTGGTAAGGCAGAATGACTATCAGATTTTATAGGTGAATACATCAGCAATAGAAGTGACAATCATAAGTGTGCTTTAGTTACTGTCATTTCTACGAATTAATAGGTATGGCAGAATCATATTATTGGACTAATTCCATAGAATGAAAGCAGAATAAAAATAGGAATCTAGGTAATTTCCCTAGGTTAAATTAAATGATCGTTTTACTTTAATTTATGATACACTTTTTAAAACATTACATTTGCAGGACTGGAGAAACTGTTTATTAAAAGTCACTTCAATAACGTCAACCTAATGGTTGAGTTACAATAAATTTTAGAAGTCCAGAGCACTTCTTCTTCTGACAAGATAGAGTGGCCATAGGGAATGGTGTAGTGGATGATAGCCTAGATCCTGGAACCAATTAGTGGATGTTCAAATATGGCTTAACTTCTTACTACCTGTGTGACCTTAGATATATTACTTACCCCTCCATGCTTCCTCTGAAAGGGAGAGAATAATGTACCTCAGGTGATGAAATAAAGTCGTAAGTGCTAACCACTTAAAATGGTGTCCGGCACTTAATATGTGAGGATATTGGTGTGTTTTTTTTTTGCAATTTTGACTTTTTTATTTGATTTTTAAATATTTTTATTAATGTGCAGTATTGTATTAGTTTCAGGTGTTCAGGTGTACACAGTAGTTATCCAACATGTATATACCTAAAAATTGATCACTGTATGTCCAGCAACCATCTGACACCGTACCATGCAGTCACAATATTATTGACTATAATCCCCATGCTGTACATTACTTCCCCATGACTTATTTGCCTTATACCTGAAAATTTGGACATCTTATTCCACTTCACCTTTTCTCCCCTTTTTAAAATTTTCAATTACAGTTGACATTCAATATTATTTTATATTAATTTCAGGTGTGTAGCATAGTTGTTAGACACTTACATAATTTAAGAAGTGATCCCCCGACTAGTCTAGTATCCACCTGGTACTATACATAGTTATTACCATGTCGTTGACCATATTTCCTATGCTTTACTTTACATCCCCATGACTATTTTGTGACTACCAATTTGTGCTTCTTAATGCCTTCACCTTTCTCACTCTGCCCCCAACCCCCTCCCGTCTCCTACCCCAATAAATCTAGTACCCATCTGACACCATACATACTATTACAATATTTTTGACTATGTTCCTTATGCTATACCCTACATCACCTTGACTACTGTGTAACAACCAATTTGTACTTCTTAATCCCTTCCCCTTTTTCACCACCCCATCCCTCCTCTCATCTGGCAACCATCAAAATGTTGTCTGTATCTATGAGTTTGTTTCTGTTTTGTTTGTTTATTTTGCTCTTTAACTTCCACATATTAGTGAAATGACATTGCATCTGTCTTTCTCCATCTGACATGCTCCACTCAACACAATACCCTCCAGGTCCATCCATGCTGCTACAGATGGCGAGAACTCATTCCCTTCCCTGGCTGAGCAATATTCCATTGTATGTATGTACCACCTCTTCTTTATCCATTCTTCCATGGACAGACACCCAAGCTGCCTCTACATCTTGCCATTGTAGATAATGCTGTGATGAACATATGGATGGCGTGTCCCCTGGAAATAGTGTTTTAGGTTTCTTAGGACAAATACCCTGAAGTGGGATTACTGCATCCTTCATTGTCTCTTGTAGCCTTTGTTTTAAAGGCTATTTTGTCTGGTATAAGTATTGCTAACCCCAACTTTGTTTAGTTATTTTCATTTCCATTTTCATGGAATATCTATTTCTATCCCTTTACTTTCTGTGTCTGTTTAAATCAGAAGTGAGTTTCTTGTAGGCAGCATATGTAAAGGTCTTATTTTCTAATCCATTCAGCCACACTATGTTTTGATTGGAGCATTTAATTTATTTACATTTAAAGTAATTGTGGATAGATACATAGTTATTTCCATTTTATTATTCATATTTTTGATTTTTTTTTCTTTTTATCTTAAAGATGTCCCTCTAAGACACCTAACCTGTATATGGTTTGGTGGTGATGAACTCCTTTAACTTTGTCTTGTCTGGGAAGTTCTTTATCTGTTTTTCTGTTCTAAATGATAGATTTGCTGGATAGAGTAATCTTGTTGTAGGTTCTTGTTTTTCATCACTTTCAATATTTCCTGCCAATCCCTTCTTGCCTGCAAAGTTTCTGTTGAGAAATCAGCTGACGGTCTTATGGGAACTTCCTTGTAGGTAACTAACTGCTTTTCTCTTGCTGCTTTTAATTTATCTTTGTCTTTATCTTTTGCCATTTTAATTATAATGTGTCTAGGTGTGGGGACAAAGCCCCAAAAAGCAGTTTCCAGGCTCTCGGCCTCACATAGAAAGGTGCTGGCTCGGGTAGTAAATGGCCATCAACTGTGATCAGATGGCCATCAGCTGTGGCTAGTTGGCCGTCAGCTGTAACCCGTAAGCCACTGGCCACTAATATAACTGCTGTGGCTATGCTAGAAAAACAAATGGGGGCTAGCAAGAGCGGATTGCAGAGAGGCGGATGCCGCCGGCGAGAATATAGTGATATGACTCCCCTACTTATGGCTCCGTGGGTGTTCCTTTTTGGCCTCACCATGTCCTGCATTCTTATGTGGGGAGAGGGACCAGAGACCCCACAGGCCGCCCCGCACAACACATGGCATAGTCGGCAGGATACGGTGCTGGCCAAAGCTTTCCTAAGGGCAGTGGAGCAGTTTGTACGTATGAAAGCTCAGTCTGAGGAAGACCAGGAGGAGCAGCTGCCGGAGAGCTCGATTCCCGTGGAGGGGTGGGAAGATGTGGATGGTTCCCCAACCAGCAGAGGCCGGAGAAAGTGAAGGTTATTGCCGCCCTATGGGCTGGGAAGTTCTTGCTGAGGCAGCCCGGATGCAGGACATGTAGTCCCAGGAGGAAATGCTTGCTGAGTCCTCCGTTGGAGATGAGGGTGAGGTCAAGGTCATCCCTCACCCCCAGGACAGCCCTGGCGAATGACTATGGACTATGGGGAATTGCCTTCCATCCCTAATTTAATGGACTACTTGACTGTTTGGGAACATACCACCATGTAGTGGAACTGGCGGATGTTTGCTTTCCTGTCTTGACTGGCCGCCATCGAGAATATGTAAGCACCTTGACTGTGAGCCGCTGTTATTACAGCATGGTACCCTAAGTAGCCCAGGAAGTCTGGCTGTGCCCAGAAGCACTGGTGGTACCCTAAGTAGCCCAGGAAGTCTTGCTGTGCCCAGAAGCACTGGGGGTGCCCTGAGAAACCCTGGTTGTGCTCAGAGAGCCTGGCTATGTCCAGGATATTGCATTTACCTCCAGGCTCCTCACACAGGGACCCTTCTGGAAGACGCTTGTCACGTAGGTTGTGAGGCGAGACCCTGTAGGGGTGGAGTGTGGGGACAAAGCCCCAAAAAGCAGTTTCCAGGCTCTCGGCCTCACATAGAAAGGTGCTGGCTCGGGTAGTAAATGGCCATCAACTGTGATCAGATGGCCATCAGCTGTGGCTAGTTGGCCGTCAGCTGTAACCCGTAAGCCATTGGCCACTAATATAACTGCTGTGGCTATGCTAGAAAAAAAAAAATGGGGGCTAGCAAGAGCGGATTGCAGAGAGGCGGATGCTGCCGGTGAGAATATAGTGATATGACTCCCCTACTTATGGCTCCGTGGGTGTTCCTTTTTGGCCTCACCATGTCCTGCATTCTTATGTGGGGAGCGGGAGCAGAGACCCCACAGGCCACCCCACACGACACTAGGTGTGGGCTTGTTTGGTATCATTCTGTTTGGGACTCTCTGTGTTTCCTGGAATTGTATCTCTATTTCCTTCACCTGGTTAGGAAATTTTTCATTCATTATTTCTTCAAATAGGTTCTCAGTCTCTTGCTTTCTCTCTTCTCCTTCTGGAACACTTATGATGCAAATGCTGTTCTGCTTGTTGTCCCAGAGATCTCTTAAACTATCCTCAGTTGTTTTTTTCTCAAATTCTTTTTTTCTTTTTGCTGTTCCAGTTGGGTGTTTTATACTACCGTATCTTCCAAATAGCTGATTCATTCTCTGCTTCATCTCATCTGTTGGTGATTCCTTTTAGTGCCGTCTTCATTTCAGTTATTGTATTCTCCACTTCTGATTGGTTCTTTTTTATGGTTTCTATGTCCATGTACCACCAGCTTTTCTCACAGACATCTAGAACTTATTGTCACTCTCAAATAATTTGTTTCCTCCACTTTTGAAAATCAGTAAGTTTAAGTAAATTATTTATCTTATTGTTTAGCCTAACATCGAGAAGCCATCATTAATCACTTCATTTTCCCACTGTTTCCCCCATCGAAGTGATCGTGAGGAGTGTTGTTTTCACCAAGACTGACAGACTATGGGTTCCCCCAATAGTAGGAAGTTGGTTTGGATGTGGGACATTCAGAACTCCAACAGAAATGGCTTTTCCAAAGTCCATAGCATGGAGACACTTTGTAGCACAATTTGGTGTTGAGAGACTCATATTGGAGTCTGTTTCATTTGTGTTAGTATTTTCTTCCCAAGTAGACTAATTGTCAAAAGAAACCAGACTTTTCTCAAATTCTTCATGGGCTCCATAATGTGCAAAATGTGTACTCCACAAATACTTGTTTATCGATTATTATTCTGTTTAAAATTATAAAAAAGTACAAGTACTACCTTGTGTCAAATATTCCTCAATTTAACTCGGTGTTACCCTAAACCTACATTTTAGCCAATATACTTGAATGATAATGAAATGGTGTCATATCTATTACTTAAAAATCAGAGATTAAAAACCCTCACTTTAAAAATATTAATTTGGTGACTACCTCCCACAAATATTCAACCAAATATTACCACCAACTGGATTCTAAAATTATTCAGTGTACATATCTGGTCTTGCTTACCCAAATGCTGTATCTAACAATTAGGACAATGTTTGATTTTGTATGGCAGCACCAGAGGAACATAGCACAGCACAAATATTAGTTAGGATTTAAAAAAAAAATTACAATTAAGCAAGACTTAATTGTAAATTTTTTTTGTTTTATTTTCTTTACAAAGAAGAAGCTGAAGCAGTTGGATGAGAAGGAAGCCCTTTCACCAATGTAGTTTCAAAGAGTCGGAGGTTAGTGTAATAAAATACTGAGCAAGTACTAAGAAAGTACTGAGGGAAGTGCCAAATCCGAGGTTGTGGCAATTAGAGTAGGAAGGATAGTTAGTTCTTAGACTACCGAAATGTCAATTCTGTCCTTTTCTGATTCCTCAGAATGGCATAACCATTTAGGGAGTGGTCCATCCTGGTCATGACAGGAAGATGACAGTTTACCACAAGTGTTAGAATTCAAGAGTACTTATTTGGTAACATCCCTGGGCAGTGGGGATAATGCCGACCCAGTAAAATGCCGAGGTCTAAAATGCCAAGAAAAGCATGGGCTTTTCTTCAGGGGAAGAGATACTAGTTAGGAGGGCACTGCAGTAATCTAGGAAGAGGTGATTGAGACCTAAACCGGGGTTGTAGCAGTGGAGTTGGAGTTGGAAAGAAGTGGTCTGATTCTAGATACATTTTGAAGGTAGAGCCAACAGGATTCACTAAAGATAAGGTATAAGACGTGTGGAAGAGGAATCAAAAATGACTCTAAGGCTTTTTATTTGAGCAAAAGAACTGGGGAGTTGGCAACTACAGAGATGAAGAAGTTTGTGATGGAACATTTTCTCAGGGGAGATAGAGTTCAATTTCAGATATGTTGAATTTGTCTGTTAGAAAAGTGGAATTGTTAGGCAGACAGTTGGACATGTGAGTCTGGAGTTTGTGAGAAGGTCTGGGCTGAAGATAAAGTTTGAAATATATCGGCATATAGTAGGGTAGCCTTTTACACTATGTAACTGTACGTCACTATGGCAGTGAGTGTGTGTGAGGAAGGGATGAGGACTTAAACCAAAAACAGGTGGTGATCACTGCTAAGGAGAAAAAGTAAATCAGAGAAGGGGTATAGGAATGAATGGGGAAGGTACTATGTAAAGTGATATTATGACATTAGAGATAACTTATTTTCCTAAGAAGAAACTAGGACATATCAATGAAAAGCAATAATCAATAATAAAAGACATAAAATAATTCTCTAGAGTAGAAAAAAATTAACAAGAGTTCACAGACTAGAATGGCATACTGTTTTCCAGGCAAAGTGAATGAAAACAGATCTATACCCATAACTTTTCTCAGAAAAAAAGTTGATTATTAAAGATAAAGAAACCGTCCTATTGGCATCCAGATAGAGAACATAGAACATAGGTTACTTATAAAGGAATGAAAACCAGGCTATTTAAGTCTTCTTCATAAGAACACAATACCAAAAGAATGTTGTAGTCCAAGAAGTTCATCTACCCAGCCAAAATCACATTTACACATAAGAACAAGTGTAGAAGGACTGAGAAAATACCGTTTTGTCTTTTTAATGCCAACAAAAAGTAAAGTATATGCTTAGCCTACTGAGAAAGACACAAGAACTGTGATGAGCAATAATACAAGGAAATACAGCAGTTTAATCATTGTTATAAAAATAATAATGAGCAATTTTAAAACAAAACAAACAGTTCTTAAAGGAGAATATCTTATAAAAATACTGATGTATTTATAGATACATACTTAATTCCAGAAAAAAAAAAACAGCATTTGCGGTAGATGACATAAATAGAAAAAAATCAGCAGGAAGACATATATTAAAAATAAGATAAATGAATCGAAAAGAAAATGGATATAAAGTAAAATTTAGCCAGGTTAGCAGCAGAATGCATATTTAATGTCATATGTGTTGTTTTTGATGATTTATAGCTTATATTTAAGAGACCGGGGATTCTAGGAAGCTATAATAGATGTCTTTTGATCGTATTTATTTTCGTAATGGTAGATCAGACACTTGGCTCTAAGAAGTCTAATATACAATGTGAACAAGTATCACAAATGACTGTAAGATCCTTAGCGTCCATGAGGAAAAAGAGAAAGAGAAAGAGAGAGATAGGAGGAAGAGGGAGAGAGAGAAAGGAGGAAGAGGGAGGAGGGAAGCAGAAGGAGAGAGGAGACAGACCATAAGTCCAACTATTCCTGGTACTGTGACCTGAAAGTTCTTTTCACTTAAGTTCACTGGAGAAGGAAGCATTGAGTATTACAAAGGACAGTGTCCTTGACCACGTCTGTTTGTTAAATGCATAACTAATTTCATAGGGTTCTTCTTTTTTTAAAATAATGTCATTTAAGATAGGTATATGATATTATGGTGGCAAAAATGATTTTCTAAAAGTAATTTTACCAAAGGCTAATTTCTTTCTGGTTGTGTGGTTTAATCCTGTTATATATATTTTTGAGTATCAAGAATAATATGTATACTTCTGGCTATCTTCAGTAAATGTTATCTCCCTTAACTGAGATATTGAAAGTTGTTGAGAAGTTATTTTGTGATTTTTCTCCCTGAAATTTGATAGTAAAGTGCAGTAATCTAGGTTACCAGTGAAGTGATACTTTCTTGAGAAAACCATTGAGCCTAACAAAATCTTAAATAGAAGACTAATCCTTAACTTGAAAGCTTTGTTGCCCCAAGTTGAAAGCAATGGTATAACAGCAGTTATCATCTAATAGAATTTAGTAGTATTAGCTCAAATCTGTCTTGTCAAAGAGAAAGCCACAGCAGGCAGATGAACTAAAAGTTTACTAATTTTTTTATAATTAAATTTCAATTTAGATAAGATAGATTTCAACTGTTTTTGAAAATTTTTATTGTACTCAGATTTGTACTGCTTTCTGTCATAAATGAAAACAAGGTATACAGCTGATTTTTGTTCTATCATATTTCATGTTCATTTTCATTTGGTATGATGAGACTGTTTTTCCCTTCTGAAACATCAGAATGGTACCATGTGAGATGAGGCTAGGGTATGAAGAGTTTGAGATATGTTATAAACTGGCTTGGGGAAAAGGTTTGTAGCACTCTCCCTCACCTCAGCCTAACATTCTAGGAACAATTTGAACTTGGCCCTTGCCTGTTTGTGTTCTGGGTTTAGCCTTACAAATCTTCTGTCTAGTCTGAGGTCATCCTTGGTGGTCCACAGTATTGATGGGACCCCATTATGTGCTAGATACTGTCCCAAGGCTCCTGAGAGGAAGAGATATATGAGGTAGGATATGGCACTGTAATAAAGGGATCTAAAAATACAGTGGATTAAACAAGGCAGTTTGTTTATCTTATGAAAAATTTGGGTAAGTATTACAGGTGTGGTTCAGGGGCTCAGACATGTTGGATGTTGGAGCTTTAACTTCTTACTCTACTTTCCTCAAAATGTGACTTCCATTTCGTGGATCAAATGGCCTCTCCAGGTCTCATTTCAATTTTGCATTCTAACCAGTGGGAAAGGAGAAAAGCAAGGGGAAGATAGACTCCTCTTTTAAGCGCCCTACCTAGCAATTTCACGTGGCTTCTACTCATATCCCATTACTAGATTTTAGTCAGATAGCCACAACTATTAGGTAGGTGCAAAAGTAATTGCAGTTTTTGCAATTTTTAACCTTTTAAACTGCAATTACTTTTTGAAACCAACCTAAAACAAGTGAGGCTGTGAAATGTTGTCATTAGCTGGATGGCAAGGTCTAGTGTAACTTTCACAAATTCTATTGCTAAAGGATGAAGGGAAAAATGGACATTGTTGGGAAAATGGATATTGTTAGATAATGGATATTGTTAGATAATTTTCAGACACTTTATCAAGTAGTGAACCAAACAGTCATAATCCATGGCTTTAACTTGAATGTAATCCTTTAGACCTAGTCATAATCTGCATGCTATGTAAATGCCCATTTTATTTAGCCTGCCTATGCCTCTCTTTCCAGCAGCCTCAAATTAAGGGCATTTAAGTAGAAAATAGTGCAGAACTCAAAACATATTAACTATAGTTGTCTATTTCATCCCAATAGCTACTGTTTCTGGTGCTCCCACATATCCCATCCAGTATCAGCACAAGTTAAGTGTATTTCCCTCATTCTACTATGAGCTCCTTTAGGCAAGATATCTTAACCAAAATAGAAAATTGTGTTGAGAACAGAGTCAAGTCCATAGTAAGCATTCAATAAATATTTGATAGCTTTTTGTAAAATTGGTAATGAAAGTTAGAACAAGAACTGGATGCTGACCAGAGCTAGAAAACTCAATCTGATCCAGCCCAATTTCAACATTAACCAAGGCTACATTATTGCTACTTTTCACTCTCTCCTCACTATGACATTTATGTGCTTGTTTAGTTTGGGGCTACATGTAAGAACCATTATGAACATTTGACTTGGGAAAGGGGAATCAGGAAATTGTTCACCTTCTTGATCATTTTGTCAACCCCTCTCTCCTAAAGGAGACATTTATGTATCCCAATAACTTCACTAAATTGCAATAAAATATATCTTCATGTTTTCTTTCTCTGTAATTTCTGTTGAAAACATATAATTTGCTTGCATTTTTATAGAAGGAAAGAATCTTGAAAGGAGAAGAAACTTTTAATTTTACATGCAGCATATAAAATATAGTCAATGAATCCAACAGACAGTGACAGCATGAAAGGGAAAAAAAAGTGTGTGGGGAGAGAAAGATGGATAGGAGAGGGAAGCAGGAGAGATCTATAATTATTTTATGGTTTTTTTCTGCAGCTGCTTATCCTTGTGACACAAATGATAAACGAACAACTAGTAGAACCGTAATACAGTACAATACATTGAAAGCCAATTATTAATGATATAGGAACATTAAAAAGCAACTACACTAAATTGTAACAAATCAGTCAGAGGATGAAGGAAAAACATTAGATTTATGAAAGAGTGAATTACTTTAAAGAACATCCACAAAATCAGAGCTGTAATAATGGCATTATACTTTAAGCTGATGAAGAAAATGCTATAAATCATATCTTCTGACTTGGAAATTCTCCCAATTTTGGAGTTTTATTTCAAGAGAACTATTTCTGAATTAAATGTCATAAATCTGGGAACTGTATTGTCTTTTGTCACTCGATCCATTTTGTAATAAATTTATGGTAAGCCTCCATGAAAAGTTTCCAGCCCCATAGTTAAGGTGAGTTTGACTACTGCCCTTTCCTCTTAAAGGATGTTTCCTTGAGGTTAGTCCACACTGTTCTCTCAATGCCAGGACTTTCGGTGTCTCTGACCTCGATGTTGCTCTTGACATTGTTTTGGGTTCCTTGGCTGTGACATTAACTTAGCAAATTATTTCTAATATTAGCGTTGCATATGGGCACAAACAAAGTCTTAGTTTTCAGCCCAGAAATTGTGTTTTCCTTTTGTTAAAATGATGAAACAAACATCTGTATAAATTGTCTCCATTTTAATATTAAATTTTGACACTTAGAAGTTCATCTCAGTTTAATTTTAACTTTGTTAAAAAGCAGGAAAATAAAAGTGAACAAAGAGAAAAAACCTGACGGTAACTCTGTCCAGTAGCACAAAGGCAGTGATATCCAGTTTGACTGCAGGGGGTGGCTCTGGCCTAAACAGTATAGATTTACCTAACAGTCATTTATGCTCCCCACTTTTGCCATTGGCAAACATCATAGATATGATACATATCATTTTTAGGACACATGTCTCTTGAAGCAGCGTTTTGGGTTTCTTCAGATATTTACCTAGAAGTGGGATTATTGGGTCATTCCTTGTCACTTGTTATAGCCTTTGTTTTAAAGTCTATTTTGTCTGGTATAAGTATTGCTACCACAACTTTCTGTTTTTATTTCCATTTTCATGAAATATCTTTTTCCCATCCTTTTACTTTCTATGTGTGTCTTTTGATCTGAAGTGAATCTCTTGTAGGCAGCATATGTAAGGGTCTTGTTTTCTTATCCATTCAGCCACCCTATCTTTTGACAGGAGCATTTAATCCAATTGCATATAAAGTAATTATTTGTTGATAGAGATACAGTTATTGCCATTTTATTCATATTTTTAATCTTTTTTAAAAAATCTTAAAAAGTCCCTCTAACATTCCTCGTAATACTGGTTTGGTAGTGAGTAACACCTTTAGATTTTTCTTGTCTGGGAAGCTCTTTATCTGTCTTTTGGTTCTAAATAATAGCTTTGCTAGGTACAGTAATGTTGTTTGTAGGTCCTTACTTTTCTTAGCTTTGAATATTTCCTACAAATATCTCTGGCCTGCAAAATTTCTGTTCAGAAATCAGCTGACAGTCTTATGGGCACTCCCTTGTAGATAACTAACTGCTTTTCTCTTAAGATTCTCTCTTTGTCTTTGTAGACTTTGGCATTTTAATTATGATGTGTCTTGGTGTTGGTTTCTTTAGGTTCATCTTGTTTGGGACTCTCTCGACTTCCTGGCTTGTATATGTATTTTCTTTGCCAGGTTAGGGATGTTTTCAGTCATTATTTCTTCTAATATGTTTTCATTTCCTTGTTCTCTCTCGTCTCCTTCTGGTGCCCCTGTGATTCTAATGTTGGTATGCTTGATGTTGTCCCACAGACCCTTAAACTCTCCTCATTTTTTTTGGATTCTTTTTTTCTTTTTGCTGTTCTGATGGAGTGTTTTCTGCTTCCTTCTAAATCACTGATTCGATCCTCTATTTCATCTAAACTGTTGATTCCCTTTAATGTATTTTTCATTTCAGTTATTGTATTCTTTATTTCTGACTGGTTCTTTTTTATGTTTTATGTTTTCTATCTCCATTTGTATGTTTTGTATCTCTTTGTTGAAGTTCTCCCTGAGATCATTGAGTACTTTTATAACCATTGTTTGGGACTCTGCATCTGATAGATTGCTTGTCTCCATTTTGTTTAGTTCTTTATTTGGAGCTTTGGTCTCTTCTCTTATTTGGGACATGTTTCTCTTCTCCCCATTTTGGCTGCCTCCCTGTGTTTGTTTCTATGTAGGTCTGTTATGCCTCCTGGTCTTAGTAGAGTGGCCTTATGTAGTCGGTGTCCTGTGGGGACCAGTGGTACAGTCTCCCTGGTCACCAGATCAGCTGCTCCAGGTGTGTCCCTCGTGTAGGTTTTGTGTGCCCTCCTGTTGCAATTTGCATGTCAGTGGGAGGAATTGGCTGATTTGTTGTGAGGACTGGCTGTGACTACAGTGGAGGAGCTGTTGTTCAGGGGCTGACCCTACAGAGCAGGTTCCCTTTAGCAGGGTTCTGCCTGGTCTTCCCTGTGGATGTGTGATCCTTGGAGGTGGCTGGGTGATGCTCTGGCCCAGTCTGAAGCTGGCCACTGGGAGTACCAGCCCAGGGGCCTCCTGGCAGGGGACCCACTGCAAGCCAAGTTCAGCACAGTCTGTGCCCTGACTAGCCACCTGGCCTGAGCCATATAACAATCCATAGATGGCTGCCACTCTCGCTGTGATTGGAGGTGCCTTGAGAGGGTAAGCCATGAACCAAGGCCAGCTGTCACTAGCGCTGAGCTTAGGACTGCTCAGGCAGAGGTACAGGACATGGCAAAGCTAGATGCTGCTTGTTTGAGTTTTGTGAACCTTTGAGCGATTTAGGGATGTCCACAGCATGAGCCAATGCAGGCTGTTTGTATGGAAAAGCCACTGGAAGTGGTTTGGGTGTGCCTGTAAGATAGATAGGGGTTGGACTCTAGGAATCACTAGGGTGGGGCAGAGGAAAAGTATTATCCATTTGATGGAGACTCTGATAAGATGTCTGCAAGCAGGGGGGGGGGGAAGGCTCGACAAAGAAACAATGGCTTTCCCCAGCTCCTCCATCCAGGGGCTGCCTCTCCAGCTCTCAACCTGAAGCTAGGCAACTCAGTTCTTTCCCATATGTCCCTGGCACCTTTCCTGCTGCTGCCCTAGTGCTGGAGCTCAGAGAGAATAAGTCTGTGCACCGGCCCTTTAAGATGAGCCTCTAGAACTCTAGCTGCTCTTCTTCTCCTGCTCAGTGACGATATCAGCTGGTTTTCACAGCTGAAGTCATGGGGACTTCTCTCTAGCACTGGAACCCTGGCTGGGGGTGGGGGTGGGGATGGGGGTGGCTGGGAACCCTCTGTCCTCCAGGGGGACCTCCACAATGGAGATATACCTCCTGATTTTTAATGGTCACACGTGGTTGTGGGATCAGGCCGTTCTGTGTTTCTGCTCCTTCTACCAGTGTCGAGGTGGCTTCTTCTGTGTGTAGTTGTAGGGCTTCAGTTCAGCAAGACTTAAGGCATTTCTCATTGATGGGTGCTCTGTGGTTTAATTGTAATTGATGTAGTCCTGAAAGGAGGTGAGCACTCAGTTTACCCTGCTTTTCTTGAATGGAAATCTGGTTATTTTTTGACAATTAAATGTGAACAAAGAAGAATTGTAAATACTATGTAACATGCATGAATCAATGGAAAGAGTTTTGTTTTGTTCGAATTAGCTCTCTAGGGGCTAATATGAGCATATTCTAGGTATTAATTTAGCTTAACTGGCTCCCACTGAAACTGTTTTGGTTTCTATGGAGACTTTTGCTCTGGTTTATTGGTATATAACTGTTTCCTCACCTTTTCATTTCCTGAAATAGCACCAAGTACAGTATCTAAATTTTGACTAATATAAATCAAAGCACATGCTTTCCTTTCAGTAAAATCCTCTATTTCAACACGTGTGCAGGATTTTCCTTTTTAATGCATTAGACATCTGTTATTGCTAATGGGGATAAAGTGTCACATGTTAAAAACAATAAAAGTTATTAAAAGCAGTGCAGGGTTTAAATATTTTGAAATTATGTTGAAAATCTAATTCTTTTATTTTCTCTTGGTATATAGCAGAGTATTCAAACCATGAATATAAAAACTATGCATAAATTAATTATGCATGTGAATATGTGATTATGAATATGTAAAGCTTTTTCAGATCACATTTATCAGATTCTAATGTATCCTTTAAAAAATAAAGTAAATATTAAATATTACACAATCTCTATGTACCTACACACACACACACACACACAGGCACAGACACATTCATCTGCAAGCACACAAGCACACTACACACATTGTAATTTCCATGGAGCTAAATCGGAAGCAAAGCTATAGTATTTATCATTTAAAAAACATGAATTTCATTAGAAATTCGAAGTGTATTCCTGACCAGTCAGCAAATGTCTGACCGTGTTTCCTTGAAAATAAGACCTAACTGGAAAATAAGCCCCACAGTATAATTTTTTCAGAATGACATCCCTTGAACATGAGCCATAAAGCATCTTTTGGAGCAAAAATTACTATAAGACCTGGTCTTATTTTCGGGGAAACACGGTAGCATTACTGTAGTTGGCTATAGCTATTTTTATCAGGTGTGTGTGTGTGTGTGTGTGTGTGTGTGTGTAAGATATAGGTGAATTCAGCGTATTTCAGAAGGAACACCTTACATTGTTAAAATTTTCATTTCCATTTTCTAGTTGAGTGTCAATGAAATTAATGTGCATATTTGCTAAGTAATTTTCCTATTAATTTTTAACTCTGTATTTAATGGTCAACTTAATCCTTATCATCCTAATTAATTTCCACTTCTATTTTTATGGGGGGGGGGCTGGGGGCTGTGATAATACTTGTTTTCTTGAAGATATATTTATAAATAAATACCAGTTTTTCCCCAAAACTCAATTATTTCATTCGTATAAAACAATAGCAAAACTGAGAAGCTAACTGAGGCTGTTAGAAATCAAGTCACTAGATAGCCTCACAGAGAGAGAAGGGCAATAATTGGAAGGAATCACAAGAGGGGCCTCTAAGATGCTGGTAGTGTTCTTCTCTCTAGTATCAAAGAAAACAAAATTACAGACTATCTTTTTTTTTCTTTTACTATCATTTCTAAGCTTGTTAAATATCTAGTGTATTTTTTTAAAAAAATTGATATTTCAAAAAATAAATATCTAGTGTAAATGTTTTAAAGTTAAGAAGGCAAGAATTCTAACCTAAGTCATAGCATCCTACCATACAACTCACAGAAATCACAATTTGTATTGTTGTGTTGCGATTTTTAATTTAAGATCATTTTTTCCTTTTCTTTTTGTGGCGATAATATTTAAGAGCTACCCTCTTAGCAACTTTCAAGTGTATAATTCAGTATTGTTAACAATAATCACCATGCTGTACAATAGATCTCAAAACTTATTCATCTAATAACTGGACGTTTGACCAATATCTCCATTTTCTTTACCCCACAACCCTTGGCAGCCACCATTCTATTTTTATTTCTATGACTTGTGCGTTTTTAGATTCCAGATATAAATGAGAACATATAATATTTGTCTTTCTCTATCTGACTTCTTTCACTTAGCTTAATGCCCTCAAAGTTCATCCATGTTGTCACAAAAGGCAGGATTTCCCCCTTTTATAGCTGAGTAATATTCCATTGTATGTATATTCCACAGTTTCTTTATCCATTCATTCATCAATGAACAGTAGGTAGTTTCCATGTCTTGGCTGTTGTGAATAATGCTGCAGTGAACGTGGTAGTATACGAATACCTCTTCCAGATACTGATTTCATTTCCTTTAGATACTCATTTCCACTTAGAAGTGGGATTGTTGGATCATACCGTAGTTTTAATTTTTGAGGAACCTCTATAGTGTCTACCAGGGATTGGCTGCCAATTTACATTCCTACTCACAGTGCACAAGGCTTCCCGTTTCTTCACATCCTCATCAGCACTTGCCTCATTTTTTTTTTTTTTTAAACGTTTTTGTTTAAGTGTTTTTTTTCCAGGAATCATCAGCTCCAAGTCAAGTAGTTGTTTCAATCTAGTTGTGGAAGGCGCAGCTCACAGTGGTCCATGCGGGGATCGAACCAGCAATCATGTTGTTAAGAGCACTGCTCTGTAACCCACTGAACTAACTGGCCGCCCCAGCACTTACCTCTTTTTGATGATAGCCATTCTAGCAGGTGTCAGGTGATATCTCATTGTGGTTTTGATTTGCAGTTCTCTGATGATTAGTGATATTGAGCATCTTTTCATGTACCTATTGACCATTTGTATATCTTCTTTGGAAAAATATCTATTTAGGTTCTTTCCTACTTTTTAATTGGATTATTTGTGGGGTATTTTTTTTTTTTTTTGCTATTGAATTGTATGAGTTCCTTATATATTTTGGATATTAACCACTTATCAGATATGTGGTTTGCAAATATTTTCTCCCATTCTATAGGTTGCCTTTTCATTTGTTGATGGTCTTTTGCTGGGCAGTAAAGCTTCTTAGTTTGATGTAGCCCCACTTGCTTCAAAATAATTTTACTATTTTTCTAACCTGAAAGAGATGGTAGAAAACTGGAAAAATACACACAAGTACAAAAATAACCAGTTCCCATAGCATAATATAAAATGAACATTTATATTTATAGATACAAAGATATGCGTCCATACACACATATATATTTACACACATTCCATGTGAAACAGAAATGAAATCATGCCGTACATATTGCTTTATAATATACTTTTTCACTTATCATTTATTGGAATCATCTTTCTACAGCACAAACTATTTTGTATATCACCCTTTTAGCAACTGCAATAATTTAAATAATGACTCACATTTTTAGACATCTAGGCTGTTTTCTATATTTTTATATTATAAACAAGAATGAGATCCATATTTTGTAGTCTTGATTACTTCATTAGACTAAATTCCTACCAGTGAAATTTCTGTAAGCAAGCTGTAACTATCCAAAAATATCCTACTGTTGTAAAATATGGCTTAGATCTCAAACGGAGCCAATATTCAAAGAGAATTCTTGAGGCCTTTCTAACTCCTTTTTGATATGGGAGGTAGCTCTGTTCCCAGGGAAAATTCTGTTTTTCTCATTGAGTCAGTGACTTGTCTAATCAATGAGTGTTCTGTAGGTTTCCCAAATGGCAATTCCAGACACTTTCTTTTCTACAATTGACTGACTGCTGATCCTAGTAATAATATTCAGGCATGATATACTTATGTGGGGCTAATACTAAGTAAAGAACTGGAGCAATTCCTGGGCTTATTTTCAATGTATGGAAAAACACTGATTCTAACTTAAATTTTGGTGACAAAAGAGGGAAATGTTCAACAATAATTAATATTATGATATATGAAGTGTTCAAGAAAGAGATACCTCTTAGTAAAAAAGAGTGAAACAATCAAAGTATGTGGGGGGAAAGGAAGAAAATAAAACCTTTTTTTAAAGTTGGAGCTGGGTACAAAAAAATTACATGTGTACTATCCATTATAAAATACATATAAAGATATTCTGATGGAAATACTTTTACGTATATGCATGTTAGTACGCATGTGAAGCATAAATGGAGATAGGGATTATAACCATAGAAGTGGAAGCTCTGAGGTGTCCAAGGTAAGGACCTTGAGGTATGGATTGAGGTATGTGCATATTTTCATGTGGATGTAATTTGGGAAGATGTTCGTTGTGTTTTATTGTGTAATGCTTTGAGTTCTGGGCACTTTTCAGCTTGTTTCATATTAATTTTAGAGGCAATTGGTTGAATTTGATGAAATGTAGTACTTAAGAAGGGTATGAAGTTTAATTTGTGGTTGTGTCATCTTGAAACAAAGTGGTACCATATATATATATATATATATATATATATATATATATATATATATATATATATATATATATTAAGTGAGCTCATCTGCTCTAATTTTAATAGGCTTTGGTGAGATTAGGCAAATGAATAGTGATGAAAGAAATGGTGTGGCATGTTCTACATGCCAAGATCTACAATTAACAAAACCACTACTTGTCAAATGCTTCTTAACTATAGTCACCACATATTTTTGGTCAAAAATATGGACCCATGGTAAGAATATTTGAAATTGGGTATGTTTCCCAAGTCAGAAAAATTTTAATAAATTTCAGAAGGCCCTTTACCATCAACCCTCAAATAAGCCGCTTGAAGTTGAATCAAAGTGTTTAAAAGGAAGAAGCAATTTAAGAATTATCCTTTTAACTTTCTATGCAAGGAGGAAAAATTATCATATAAACTAATAAATATGAAAAAAAGAGTTACCCAGTTTTAAAAGTTAAGAAATTATGTATAAGTTAAGACCAGTTTTATCTTTCTAAAAACTGATATTTAAATTGCAAATAAATCTAGGCCAAAGAGTACACAGCTTTTTAGAGATTTTCTATAAATCCACTAGTATCACAATGAAAAATAATCTGTGTGAATAAAGGATAAGGCCAGGTATTAAGTTTTCAAAGACGATAAATGGCAGAAATAACATAGGATGTTCAAGTATGTACTGTGGGATCCAACTTCCATCTCTGCTGCTCCAAAGAGAGGCCTTTTCTCTTGGCCTCCCTGATGCCTTTCTGTGGAGGGGAGGTAGCCCCCACTTAACTTCCTTGGATGCACAGGGACTCCTATGTCCCTTGGGACCTAAAACCCTGTGACCCAGTGCCCAGTTGACTGGACTGAATGAGTCCCGGGTTTTCAGATTTCATGTGAGCCTAGATCAGATATGCATAAATTCTTAGTAACTGAGACAGGCTTACTTGTCACTATCACTGACACTGTAGCTTTCAAGATGAATTTGCTCAAAAATAAATCCCCAGAGGAATTACCAAGTGAGCTATCCTTTTTTGTTTAAAATGCTTTATATGCAAATTTTAGAGATTATTTTAGGAATGTGGGGTTTACCGTGAGCTTCCTGGCTGGCCAAAGATTGTGATTACATATGTCATAGACCAGAAGCCTTACCTTTAAATTTCTATTTTTTAAAAACAAAATTAAACAAAAATACATGATTAGGATAGCAACTTAAGTTGAGCACAAATGCCATGCTATTTAAGACTCTGATTTTGTTTAGGAGAAGCAGGACAGACTGATATTGCTTTTGTCTGTGTTCTCATGAGCCCTTCTAAAGGGCTGAATTGTCATTTTGCGCATTATAAACATGCAACATTGAGCTAGCACAAACAACAACATTGGCTAAGTATTTACTTTGTGTGAGGTACTGTACAAAGTACCCTATAGCATATCTTCTGATAGTTTAAATAACCCTGTGTTAATTATTTCTACTTCACAGACCAGGGTAGGTACAGAAACCCAGATGTTTTAAGTGAGTTGTCTAATTTAGGAAGTAGGAGAATTAAGATGTGAAGCTTCTCCAACACTACAAATCCATACCTCAGAATGTCTCAGGCCAAGAATATCAGCATGAACCCAGGAACCCAGATCAGATTCTCAGTTCTTGGTTATGTCCTTTAGGGGTTGAGTCCTGATTTTTATTTGAGGACCCACATAATGCCAGGCACTAAACTTGGTTCCACATTCATGAAACACTTGAAGAAAAATTGTAGAACATGACAGCAATCGAGTTTAAACGAATGTCTCCATGAAATTCCTGATTTTGCATTTGTAAGGTGCTTTATAGGTTCAAAGGAATGTCATAGTAATTATCTGATTATTTTCATTTTTGAATTTTGAAATAATTATAGGTTCACGGGACATTGCAAAGATGGTACAGAGAGGTTCTTTGTTCCCTTCAATCGGTTTTCTCCGTAGGTTACTTACATATTACAGTACAATGTCAAAACCAGGAAATTGACATTGATGTAAAAAGACGTAGTTCTATGTCATCCTATGACATATGTAGATTAATGCAACTCACCATTGCAATTAAGGTACAGAACTATTTTATCAGGAATTATCTGATTTGAATAAATGTACACTAATTTGGAAAACATATACTTAAATAGAATGCCTGGGCTGCTAACAAAATAGAACTCCTCTGAATGAATTCAGATCATTTTTTTTTTTCAGATTTAAAGTTACTTACCTAACATTTGTTTTTAATATATATGCTATTGCAGTAGCAGGTTGAATGAGGGAGTTTTGATCTCTGTGTTCATCTGTGGGGGGTGTATTATTCCACTTAGAAAGATGCATATACCAGGACTAAATGTGGGCAATCAGGTGGTTCCAGGCATAAAAAAATATTGGGGGATAAAATAAATCTGATTTTTTTCGGTTTATTCAAAAGCATTATGTAATGAGTCCTGTTCTTTATACATTTTATGCTTTTCCATATCACCATTGGTGGTGAAGCTGATGCCTTGTTCAGAGAGTTCTTCATTGCTATAGAATTGGAAGGGATATGCTAATAGTAGATACGGATGATGGTGCATGTTCTCATAGTAATTACCATTTACTGAATGCTCACTGGACACCACGTCCTCTGCATACGTATTCCAGTCAGTCCTCTTAAGGGCCCTAGGAGATGAATATTATTATTCCTATTGTAAACATGAAGACACTGAGGGTAGACAAGGTTAAGTAAGTTGTACCAGCTTTCATTGCATTAGGTGATATACTTGTGATTCAAACCCACTTCTGTCAAATTGCAAAGATGTGCTTATGAGCATTGTGTTCATGAAAAGAAAGTTGTGGCCTTAAAATATCCGTAGAACATTATTTCGAAGCTTGTTCATAAACTTCCATCAGTCGTACGTCTTTCCAGTTTTTTCTTTCTTTTGCAGAGACTATCCCTCTGGTACATGATAAACCTATGCCTACATTTCTGAGACTCTCAGTAAAGATAAAGAACACTCATTTTGCCACATCATTTCTACTTGAATATAATAATCATATAATCATTTATAAATAGCCTCAGTCCCTAAGAATTTTGTCTGAAATCCTTCACTGGGTGTAAACCAGCTTCACTATTTATGAGCTGATTGAGCTTGGGAAGTTATTTAACTTTTCTATTCTCTAGTGTCCTCATCACTCTGAAGGAAATACTATGAGGATATTAATTAATACATCCTAAAATTATTACAAGAAGTTTAGTAGTTATGTAAAGAACTCAACACAATGTTTCGAACATGTTCTTTCATGTACGAGTAAGTAAGCAATACAGTATACATATTATTATAAATATCACTACTATTTATTATAGTTATTACTTTATCCAGAACTAATAATCCAGTTACTTCGTTGTTCTCCTTGACACCATTTCTAGTTTCTCCAAAATTTCACTAAATTATTGGATTAAATATAGTCAACATTTTACTAAACTATGGGACTAAACATAGTCAGTTCAAGATCTTACTGGTAACAGATATAGCTTGTAGTTTTACTAGGTTTTGAAGAAGTCACAAAATTATCTGCAGTAAAATAATTGTGTAATCACATCTATCCGTCCATCCATACATCCATACATCCATCCATCCATACATTCAAACACATTTATATGATGTTGTTGCCTTTTATTGTTCACTAACTCTTTGATCTATTTCAATATTCTCATAGATGTTATTCTCCCTTTTGAAGACTAGATATCATAAAAATCTATCTATAATAGCTGCTTTGAGGTCATCTATGTTTGCGGGTTGCAGGTGAAAATCTCCTTCACAGAGCCCTAACAAGATTGTAAAATTTGGCCTTTGAGGAAGCCAGACCATACCAGCTTTTTATATAATTTATCATCCACAGAGCATGCTAAGGTGCTTTTGATCTTTGCAGGCAATGTCTTTCAAAGTAATGTGTTGCTTATGTGTGACCATTGGACATTTTTAGGAATCTCTGTATCATGCTGATTTCAGTGCATGAATGAAGTTTTAAGATGGTACACTGATGAGTCAATTTAATTGAGACTCTAGATCATCCTGAAATCCAGTTGGGAGGATCAAATGAGAGAAAGTATGTGAATGGTGCTTTGAAAACAACAAAGAACTAAGTAACCATAAGATATTTTATTATGATAATTTCTATAATATTCATCATGCCTACTCTTGAGTTCACTAAATATTGAAAGTTCTTTGACTTGTGCAAAATTAAGGGTAGAATTCTACCAAATCTTAGCCATAAAGAGTGTTTTAAAATACATTTGTACTATTCTTTGCATTTCCTTATATTCCTTATACTTTTTTACAGAATGCATTTTAAGCACAGAACTAAAAATTTGGTGTCGCAAAGAAAGTTTTGGTAATTTATAAGCTTTGGTTTCTAGAAACTTGAAGAAGTTTTTCCATCTTTCTGGTATTTTATTCCTGTCAGTTTGCATTGCTTCTTTCCTTTCCTTCTCCTTCTCCGCCAGGTTTGGTTTTGAGCTTTGGATTCAAAGAAACCCCAAAGTCAAAACAAAATGGTCAGAACTGCTGACTCTTGTTTTGTAACCATTTTTAGTCCAGCATTCACAGGAAGAGAGGGCACTGACCAGAAACTGGGCCTAACTTCACCCAAAATGTTGGCAGAGTTCAGGAACCTTGGCATGAACTTGGGCCAAGACACAGATACGTACCAAAACTTCAACGCTTTTGTAACATATTTAAATATAATGTAATGATATATCACCCTATAAAAAGTAGATTTTGTACTTCAAGTTCAGTATTAATCTGCCAGCTAATATTGATAAAAATAAATAATAATCAAATTTATGTTTTTTATTAAATAGAATCTCTTGGTTTCTAAAGTTGCAGGTACATTTTAGAACCTCATGTGTAAATGAACTTAAGTGTCTTCATTACTTTAGAAATTTTTTTGGAAGGTTTGTAATTACAAAAAATAAAGTCATGCTAAACTGTGCTTATCAAGTTTCAACTCACAATTTTTATAACCATGTAATAAATCTTCCACAATAGTGTTTTTATAATGGAAATGCTGACACATGCAATAATAAACACCAATCCAAGGGTCTTAATTTTATGTTCAAGTAAGAATTATGCATACTAGCATAATATTTGTTTCAGTTTCCAGTGCTAATTTTTCCAAAGTCTGCTTTCACATTAGGCAACTGTAAAAGATGATCAGCCTGAATGGATGCCTGTTGATGTCAAAGGCTTTTGATTATTTTTACTTTCCTTGGAAAGCCTGATTATGTCTTTCAAATATGATTTCATTTAGATTTTTTTTTTGGTTTACATGTCTGAATACTAATAGTAACCTGATAGTTATGGAGAACTTAGTTTGAGACCAAAAGGCAGTCTTCAGTCAATAAAGAGTGTATAAATAAATTGACTCTAAGCAATGACTAAAATGGTAGATTCCAAATAACTTTAAGATTTCAAAAACTAATTATTACAATTTTCCAGAAGTAATTGACACCATTAAGATTTTCTTAACCTAGTGGGAGATATTGAAAAACCAATGTCTACCGATATTTCTATCAGTGTTGGTTTAGAAAATTAAATAAAGAATAAAACAATTTCAACATCAGGTGTATTATGTACTAAAAACACTTGTATTAAAAATACACTAAATTTATGGATTCAACATGGGAAAAAGTCAATTTTTCTGTGTTTCTGATCCTTATTTGGCTTCAAATTATTCTATTAACATAATGATTTTAAAAATGCCTTAAGAGACTTTACATTTTAGAGCAGCTTCTAAACATAATAAATATACAGAGAACAAGCTGTATGTATTTATAAGCTGTAATAGTTTTAAGAATTGTTAGAACATAATTCTACTACTAATAGAAAATAGCTTTTTGTTTGGAGGATTTTTTAGGTATTTACTATGCGGAAGAGGTATTCACTTTTATGTACTTCCTAAGAATCTAACAGAATGGTTCAGAATATGAGGGAGAGGGTTAAGGATGATGGATGGTTGTATTTATTCTTCAGAACCCAATGATTTTGAGGTCCTCTGTCTACATAGTTGTGTTTTGTTTTTTTTAATTTTTGGTTTTCAAAATTGGTTCTTTGAAGAACATATTAACGATTTCTAGAGCTGAACCATTTTTTAAAACGTATTTAACACTTGCAGATTTTAAAAAAATGTTTTGTTCTCAGGAGGACTTTTAAGTGGGAGGAGGAAGGACATTTCTGTAAGATCTTTCAGTTTTAAACCCACTTAGGCTATATGTAAAATGTCAACATATTTTTTAATTGAGTAAATGAATAACTGGATGAATGTGAGGGATTGATGGAACGAGTAGCATTCCATAAGTTGGGGAGCAGAATACTCTTTGATGATGAGATGAGAAATAGTTATTTTCCTTTAACATATTGACATGAGTAATGTTAAATTTATCTTTAAAAATACAAATATGCTAATCTTAGTATCTAAGAAGTTGTCTAGAAAATAAAATGAGTACTTTTACTTGATAAAACTGGTATACAGGTCATTGTCCAAATTTCAGTTTATTTAATAAAAGTGCTAGGAAATTAAAAAAAAAATACATTCCTGATTTTCTTGTTTGGTTTTAGCTGGTTACATTTTTGTTTGTTTGTTTGTTTGTTTGTTTTTACGTGTTTATCCCAATGTTCTCATGGTGAGGTAGAAAAAATCCTAGTGAAAAGATACAGTCAAAATAAGAAATCATCTTTGGGAAGATGGTCATTTCAGAATTAATTCAGTTTCTATAGATAGGAGAATTAGGAAAAATGTTAAATGAAGGCACTTGAGAGATAGACACATCCTTGCAATGCTGGTGAGAGGAAGTGTGAACTGGCAGAACCTACCTGGGAGGCAACCTGGCTCTTTGTTGCCACAAACTTAAATGTTTATTTAATGCAGAAATTTCATTTCTATTAACCTAATATTAGGAAATTACCATAGGCAGAGAAGACATTTATAAGAATGGTCTTTGCATCATCATTTATTTTTTTTAAAAAAGGAACTATCTTAGCTATGCACTTTTAAAGGATTGAAATTAATTCGTGAAACATCAATATGACAATAAAATACAGCAATAAAAATTACGTTTGAATAATATTCAAAGTCAAAGAAAAAGTGCTCATTCTATAAGGCTGAGGGGAAAAAGACCAGTCAAAAGTGTCCCAAATGTGTTAACATATTGAATTTATATCTGTATATATGAAAAAGAGTAGAAGGAAATAGATAAAAATGCTGTGTGGTATCGGGGAGTGATTTACATTTTGTATTTTTAACTTTTGTTTTCCGAGCTTTCTAGGATGAGTATAACTTATTACTATAATGAATTATATTTCTGAAAGTATGATAGGGAGAACGTGTGCGTGTGTGTGTGTGAAAATAAGATATCGGAAAAATGAGATTTATCATTTAGGATAATTTACAGTTAGGTGGGCATTCTTCACTCCTCTTCCTCCCCTTCCTACTCCTATCTGAATACCCCAGTTCAGGGGTTAGCAGGTCCCTCAGAGGAAGAACTGTGCAATGGCAGAGGGTCCAAACTAGACGCATCCCCTCAATACGGTCCCGCTTTAACCTCATCTCCCTTGCACACATTTTTGCAAAGCGGAGGAATGCATCTCCTCCTTCGAATTTTTGCCTCGACTTTCCCTAGATGCGACTAGAATGAAAGCTGTCTTTCCTACCTTCGGCTAAAAATTCAAAAGTGCGCGCTCAGGAGGCACCGAGCCTAGGAAAACCCCGCCCTTTCCCGGGAAGGAGACAGGGGAAAGCACCCAGGGGCAGCAAAGGCTGGCGGGCGCCCAAGACCCTGGGAGCGCCCCTGGTGCTTTGCCGGAGCTGCCCCCATCCACCTCCACGTTCGTAGGGCTCCTGGAGGGACCCGAACAGGGTTGCTGGTTCTGCGCTTAAGAGAGGAGGGGAGGGGCGGGGAAGGGAGAATGATGTCCGCTCGCAGAGGTCCGGGTCCCCTCGACTCTCTTTCGCATTTTTTTTCCTTCCGTCTCTCGACAAGCTTAAAATAACAGGACGAGAGAAGAAGCATCTTGGCCTCTCCAGGGACCCGGTCCCAGCACCTCTCCAGGCCTGAGCGGAGGGCCTGCCAGGGAAGGCTCAGCACAGACTCCAGAGGCTCAAAAATAATTTATATTTAAAAAAAAAAAAAGTGAAGCAGAGAGTAGACTCTATATTAGCCCCCGACGTCTGCCGTTTGCAGAGAGGGGTGGGAAGAAATTGCGTCTGAGCGCAACTCGACAAAGTCAACTCGTTCTAACAGGTTCTGACTTGCCCCGCCCGTCCGCCCGGTCCCCACGCTCTATTTAGAGCGATCGCATATAAATTAACTCTCCCAGGGCTATGGGGATTTTTACAATCCCGCAACAAGCTGCACAAAGCCAGACGTTAGATTTTGGAGCATCCCTCCTGCCTTTCAGCCACACCCACTGTGGATCCGGAACCACCCCGAGCCCGCACGGAGCCCAGGCATGCGGGGGCTGACCTAGCCATCCTAGCCGGGTTCAGACGGTTTCCTTTTTCTTGCAACTCTCTAAGAGCTCGGTCATGAAAGAAATGTAGACGATGGCCAGGCGTAGGGTCTCAATCCTGGACAGCCTCTTCTCGTAAGCAAAAGTGGGCACCTTCCTCCGCAGCTGGTCGAAGGCCTCGTTGAGGTTGAACATGCGCTTCCTCTCGCGGATGTTGGCGGCCTGGCGCTGGGCATAGGTGATGACCCTTTTCCTCTTGGGGCGGCCCCGCAGGGAGGCGCCTCTCCCATGCCCCTCTTCCTCGTCCTCCCCTTCGTCTACTTCGCCCTCCTGTTCTGGATCCTCCTCCTCAAAGCGCGCCAGCCTCCTGGGTCTTCCCTCTTGGAGCACAAGGCCTCCGTCTCCAAAGGGGACCCGGGGCGCGAAGTCGCAGAGGAGAGGGTGCCCCGGGGAGGCGAAGGACAGGTCTGCGACAAAGTCCAGCACGGTGGCGTCCACGCAGCTCTCCGGATAGGCTGCCATCGCGTCCTCTTGACCCTGCGTCTCATCGGTTTCTCGCAGGGAGGGGTGAGACTGGAGATAGGCTTCTTAACAGCTCTGAATCTGATGCGACACCATCACGGAAGGGCCAGGGGACATTAATATTTATAACCAAACTGATAACAGGATTAGTCGCACCGTTAGGGAAGGCTATGAATGACGACGTCCCTCCTCTCGAAACTGGTGGAAGGAGACAAGCTCGAGCACGCATGGAAGACTCATAGGGACGGGCCTCCAATTTTGAGATCCATTTCGCTGCACCACCTGGGACAGTTCCTTCTTGGCAACAACCCCCAGCTCTTACCTGCTGTGCTTTTTGTCTCTCCTTATCCCCGCGGCCAACTAATATTCTTCAGGCTTCTTATCTCATGTAGTTCTTTAATTTAGCTTTCTTTGGCTTTGCAAAGCGAGGATGTTTTCCACCACTCTGGCTTCTCCTTGGCTTCGGAGTAGGAGTCCTGAATCTTGCCACCCGACGCTGCCAATGAGTACGGAACAAGTGCATGTGCTTTTAATGATGTCCTGAAGAGGGGCCCAGTCTGCCAGGGGTCGAGGGGAGCTGTTTGTCTGGTATCCCAGTGCAGCGGCTACTGAAAGGCAAGATCTTCCATTAGCTTAAGTAAGCACAGTAGGGGGGGTCGAGAGCGCATTCCCCAGAGTCGCTCTTGGAACCGGCTTTCTCCTTCCAGGGCATCGTAAACATCTCTCCTGCCAAATTACAAACCCTGACTTCTAAAGTGTGTTTTGTTATAACCAGCCTAACAATTCAGACACTTGACTTTCTTTTCCCTACTCTCATCTCCAACTCATGTAGAGTAGAGGATTTTACTTCGAGGGCAAAAGTTATGATGGCAATAAAATGAAAAGGGGAGGCTCAGCATATTTTCTCCGAGCTTGTTTTAGTGTATAATCCCAGAATTGGGGTGGCGGGGAAGCAAACCCTTTCCACCCCCAAACAAAACAACTTCACTCTCCTTTCAAAAATGAGATTTACCTTTTGGTAAATCCATGGGTCAGCTCACCCTCCGTTGAGAAATTTTTTGAATTTTAAATTGCTGATCAGTATTTGTGAACAACGAAAAATCCTCCACACTTCCACCTGGCTGATTTTTCCTCATTGATCTGTACCGCCCTACAGGACCTAAGAGCAGAAACTATACTTGACTGTATTCTACTGAAGGGAGATTTTTGGTTATCCTTAGATCATTTTTTAAGATGAAAAGGAAAATTTAAATTTGGTAAAATGAAAATGAAACTTTACCGATTTCACATTATCTCTAATATTTTAACAAAGACGTCTTCATTTTTCCTTCTTGGATTGCCAGAAGCAATCTTTATTTAATTATTCAGTGTAGAGAATTTTAAGAAGACACAGTCAGGAAGAACAATTTGTTAGAAAATAACTTTAAGGATGTATTAGAAGAAATAGCCAAAAAAAGAAAAATGAGCAGAGACATCTTGATTCCAGGGAGAATTACCCTGTACGTCAACCCCTATTAAGGAGGTAAATTGTGACTAGAACGGTTCATCTGGTACATTGGACAGCTCCCAGAAACCGCCCGTTTCTAACAGGTAAGCACAGCGCCTTTTCTTCTTCCTAGATTCCCAGTGTGTACACCCAGGTGCCATTAAAGCAGTACCATCTAGAATTCTTCTTTTTCTTCCTTTCATTCTTTTTAACCCAGTTGTGGCTGAGCTCCCTTGCTCTTTTGTCCCTCAACTGATTTTCTTTCTTCTTGCTTGTGTTTACTCTTCACTCTCTAACTTGCGTTGTGATAACTAAGGTAGAGAAGAATTCAAATTTACTTCCTGAAACATGTTCATGAGAATGAGGTCTTTGATTATGATTATCTATTTGGTTTTTACTAATCTTCTTTCAACGAGAGACTGGAAAATACTAATGAACTGGAATTCCAACAGTGACTAAGGAATAAGTAAATGAGAGAATTTTCGTTTTGACAAGCAGTAACGTGCTTTCTAACTCTTGTATAATTTAATGTGTCTTTACATATTTGGACAAATTTTATTGTCAATTTTTAGTGTTAAATATTTCTCATGTCTTAATTTTTCCCTTTAATTGCATACATAAATGGATTAAATACCTCATCTGTTTCACACAAATTATATTAGGATACTTAAGGAAAACATGATAAAAACTAAATTTAAAATTTTAATAAATAGGTGTCAGAAGGTATCATGAGACTCTAAAGAAACACTTCTTGGACTAAAATTCTTTATGATTTTATCCAAGGTAATGAATATTTCAACAAACATACCACAAAAGAAACTGTAGCAAAATTAATTAAACCAACATACATGATTGGGTTCAAATATTAATATTAAAATATTGGGAGATTTATAAAAAGTGTCTAAAAAGCTATGCTTGTAGCAATAATTTTAAAATACTTTCTGTTCAATTTCATCATAAAATCCCAAGATAAACACTTCTGTTTATACCACAATAATTTCAGTTTATCTTACAAGGTTCTAATCATGGTGACATAATTAGAGCAAAAATGTTAAAATCTAGGTTATAATGATTGACTGTATTTTTTGTTTATAATTAATTATAGAACATAAATAAGTGAAGTTATTTTGCTCTGCTTATTTTGAAACATTCACTTTATTTGCAAAATGTTTTTGTGGATACTTGGTTCCACAGTAAATATAAGTAAATGTAGTAAATGTCTAAAGTATTAAGTGATTTAACACAGTGCATCCCATTGGAAGGAACTATTGTTTTCATTTCTAGATTTGAAAGTTGAAAGAAAAACATTAAAAAAAAAAGCAACTGAAGATTAAAAGTGGTAGATTCCTACTTGTCTCCTTTCAGTTCTAGGCCTATAATTTTTAATTATTCAGTGACATACAGTTTTGGAGGCTTTTGTAGAGAGTATCATAAACTCCACAAGTTTTGCTCAAGATGTTTTAGGAATGGTCATGAAATGACAGCTTTGCTTAGTTTTTTGCCTTCTTTAACTCTATTGTTCATTCTAATTAAACATTAAACTTTTTGTGTATACTATTTTCTTTTATTCACATTCAAAGCAGAAAAATCAAATGACCAAGTGTAACCTGAGCAATAATTCTTAAGGGCACTACCAGATGGGATTAAGAGAGGTAAGGAGAGATAAGTAGATTTAAAAAGTATCCAGGGAGTAAAGCAAACATCCAATTCTCCCAGATTTGTTAAACCCTTCCTCCCCTCCCTTTTTCATGCCCCTGTCTTTATTCTTCCAGAATCGTTAAGCAATTTTAGGGAAATGATAAATAGGACAGAAGTAGATGTTTGTCATGTTTGTAGGGAGAAAGGTCTAAGAAATACTCCCTTAGCTAACATAAAGACAAGGGCACACTCTTACTCAATTTCAAATTATATGTGGTTTATGGACATGGCTGATTTTAGAATTACAAGAATATACATGCATCTACTTTATTTTTCTGTTATAGGTAAACTTATTTTGAAGTGGAATACATATATTTAAAAATTAGTAAATTATATCTGTGCAACTTAATGAATTTTCATAAAATAAACATGCTCCAAACGTATTGCCCAAATCAAGAAATAGAGTGCTTTATTGAAGTTGAAGATAATTTAAAAACAGGTAAATCTTAAGTGTATAGCTTGAGTGTATTTCACCCTCCCCTACAACCTCGTATCCATATCCAGTCACTAGTCACTCTCCAAAGTACCACTCTCTGAGGTATTAGTTCTGACTTGTAAGATTAACTTAGCCATTTTTGAGCATATATAAAACATAAAGTGTATTCTGCATACTTTTTTGTGTCTTTCACTCAACACATTTTATGCTGTGCATGCATATTATTCTCATTGCTGAATAGCATTTCACTGTGTGAATATACCTTCTACTGTTGATGGGCATTTGAGTAGTTTTCGGTTTTTAGCTACTACAAATTGCAGTTCTGTGGATATTGTGCATATATTTGGTGGGAAAATTTCTGCATTCCTGTTCAGTATACACATAGAAATGGGAGAGGCTATGTATGTGTTCAGGTTTAGTAGTTACTGATAAATCATTTTCCAAAATGGTTGTAACAATTTTTACTGTCACCAGAGTTATATTAGAATTCTAGTTTCTTCATATACTTGTCAAGAGTTGGCATTTTCAAGCCACTCTGAAGATGTGCATTGTGGTTTTGATTTGTATTTCCCTGATGACAAATGATCTGCTCTTTAAAATATTAGTGTTAGCAGGCTCTAGGTGAATTACATGTCGTGAGGAATAAGTAAGAAAGAAGCAAAATTCCTGGACAGAGCAGCCTTCTGCTTTGTGCGGTGCTTCTCGTTTTCAAAATCCATTCATTCAATAAAGAAGGCATCTTCTTCAAAAGGCTTATCCTTTTCCACCTACACCACCTTCCTTCTGCCATAGAGATTTCTGGCAGAAACTGCTCATTGCTCTCCAGTATGTACTTATTCTTTTTCCTTTTAGTAATAGACCCACCCACACATACTTTAGCTGGGCCCATTTCTGCCCTACTACATTCACGCCAATGGGATAAATGAGAAGTAAAATGTGCAAGTTCAAGTCAGTCATTTGAAAATGAAATCATTTGTCTTCCACTTGGTCTTCACCCCTCTTCCCACAGCCTGGAATGTGGGTATTTGGTGGTCTGCTAGCACTGACCAGGTAGACAAGGACATCACCTTATGGCATGGGTGGAAAAACTTTTTTTGTAAAAAGAACCAGATAGTAGGTACTTTAGGATTAGCAGGCTATATGATCTCTGTCACAGCTACTCAACTTTACCACTGTGATGTGAATACAGCCATGAATAATACATAGATAATGGGTGTAGCTGAGTTCCAATAGAATTTTATTGACAAAAGTAGGTGGCAGGCTGAATGTGGTTATCAGGTTGTGGTTTGCTGACTCCTGACCTAGGGGATGAGAGAACAACAAGAAACTGGACTTGAAGTGATTTAATAGAATACAGCTGTGCCTCAAATACAGGTTAATATGGGAGAAAGGTTATGTCAGATCTTTCTATTACAGCGGTGTGTTTTCTGCTGGCACCAAAAAAACTAGATGATGATTTGAACAATTAAATGGATAGATAGGCTACTTTATATCTATTTTAAAGTATCATGTGTAAATACTGCTTAAAATTAGCTATTACATTTTTTGCCTCAGGTTTTTCATTTTTATATGAAATGTTTTTCCTCTTAATATGAGAGTTAGCCTTGAGATAAATCTATTTTCCAAATTTTTGATTATATATATCCTTACAGTAGTTGTTCTTTGAACCCTCTCCAAATTCTTCACTTCTTTTTGAAAAAAAAAAAAACATACGGGAAATTAGAGAGGTGTGAAGCAGAAAATATCCCTCAGGATGTTATAAACTACTACCCCCAAATAATTTCCTTTTTTTCCTCATTTCCTATACTATATTTTTGCACATTATTTTTAACAGTGACTTTCCTTTGAAACAAATGTTATAGATTTAACAGTCATCCCTAAGTCCGTAAGTTCTTTGTATATTTGGAGGTTAGACACTATATGTGTGATTTTGCAATTTAATAATTTTTTCAAAAGTTTTTGCCATTACACTCTTCACTTCTGATACGGGGAAAATATTGATATTAAGTTAAAGCCTAGTAACTGCCAAAAATCAAAATATTTTTAACTTAAAAAAAGTGGGACATTTAAATTTTCAACCAAATACATGCAAAGACACTACTACTTAATAAGAAAATGGAATTAAGTATATTAAAATTAATATTATTCATGCATGTACTACTTGCATCTGTACAAATTATGATGTTATTCTGTACACTACATTTGTGTACATACACGTGTGCATACAAAACCACATTTATTTTACACGAAATTTAAAAAAACATTTTTTTCAACAAGTTTTTATTGAATGCTTATGACATGCCTGATCCTTGTGGCATTGATTTAGGAGTTTGGTATACATCAGTGAACAAGATGCGAAACCAAGAAATTCTTTATTGTGTTGAGGGTGGTAACTATGGAAAAAATTGCTTAGTATAAGTGGGATCATGAGCACTGAAATTGGGTAAAGATTGCTATTTTTAACAGGGTTACATGTAAATGTCTGACTGCAAGGTGATATTTGAATAAATACGTGAAGGTAGTAGGGAGGCAATAAAATAAATATCAAGAGTGTTCCAGACAGAGAGAACTGACACTTCAGAGAAGATAAGGTGAAAGGATGCTTGGGATATTGGGGGAACATTACAGAGGCTGCTAGACAGAAAGCATTGAAGGGAGGAAGAATACTAGGAGATGAAGTCAGTGTGGCAGTGGGGGACATGGTTGTATGAGGTAGGGCCTTTTCAACCATTTAGGGTCATTGACTTTTATGTTGAGTAAGATGGAGAGCCACTGGAGCCTTTTAAAGATTTACTTACTGATTAAAATAAGATTCCCTGTGGCTAATGTGTTGAGAGTAAATTCTACAGGGAATGAAAAGGAGACCAGGGAAACTGACCAGAGACTGTTACAGTCACCCAGGTTAGTAGCTATTGCTGTGATATACAGTGGTTATATTGCGGATATATTCTGAAGAAAACTCAACAAGATTTGTTGATTGTATAGGGTGGGGGAAGAAATGAGTCAAGTGTGATCCCACTTGTTCTTAACCAACTGGAAACAAAGTTTTGTGATCAACTGAAATGAGAAGGACCCTAAGAAAAGCAGATCTGGGGGAATGTGAATAGCAGGAGATAAGCTTTGCATATCTTAAGTTTAATATATATATATATATATATATATATATATTAGACAGTCACATGGAGACAATGACTAAGTTTCTATCTCAGGGTAGAAGTCATCTCCGTGTCTTAAACGGCACTGTTTTACATGATATATTATTTTCCTACCCCAGTACCTATGAGAGCTCATCTCTTACTATTTTCCTCCTCCTTTACTTTATCTATGCTGGTCTCTTTGCTGCTCCTCAAACATGCAGATACATTACCTGCTTCGGGGCCTTTGCATTTCTGTTGCTTCTGACTGCAATACTCTTCTGTTAGTTATCCACATAGATCACTCCATCTTTTCCCTTAGGTCCCCATAAACTGGCTTATCAGAGAAACACTCCCTGAGTGCCCTGTGTAAACTAGTACTCCATCTGCCCTGTCTTGAACTCCCTAACCTTCTTACCTTGCTTTATCACTCCACAGTACAAAGCATCTTACATAGTATATATTTACTTCTTCAGTTGTTTACTTTCAGTTTCCCTCATTAGAATATGAACTCCAAGTGGTAACCATGGATGTGGAAATCCAAGCACTGCTTGGATTTCTCCTTCAATTGCAAGGATTACAAAGCTCCCACTGCAGTGCCTTAGGGAACCACTGCAGCATTCAAGCCCAGAACCATACTCTTTTTGGCCCGTCAGTCTCAGCACAAAAGAAATAGTAGGGCTTGACCACTTCTACTCAATATGGGACTTATCAATAGATAATATTTGCTTCATAACTCTCTATTGTTTTTGCTGACCTGTTTTTCAGCTCTGCATCATGCTTCAAGGATCTTCCTGCGCAGTCCTTATTTTCTCTCTGTCTCTCTCCGTCTCTCCATCTCTCTGTCTCTTTTCTCTCAAGATGTCAGATCAGTATTATGTTTTTCCCCTTTATCTTTCACAGGAGTTACCATTCCCCCTCCCCCCAAAAGCAAAAACAACAATATGGAAAAAACAAAACTACCCTCTCGCACTTCTAACCGGATATCAGCATCTCCTTTATGGAGGATCTGAACTGACTTAGTTGGTATTAAGAGTGTTCTGAATAAGTAGTAAGTTCGTTTGGAATTTGGGGAGTGGGTCACTTGCCATCCTGGGTGATATGTGGGACACAGATAGTTCCTTTTACAAACTGGTGGTCCATTTGCTAGAATTTTCACTGCTGGTGATTAGGGAGGATGTTCCAGTTCATGGTATTATGCTCAATGGTGTAGTGATGTAGGCTTTTGAGAAGTATGGATGATGCAGTGCATTTAAAGACAATGAAATTGACTGGCTGTTAATAAGTTGCCATAATGTTGTAGTGAAGAAAGATTATTTTAAAAATATCAAGCAGTTTACAAATGATTTAAAATGAAGTGTGAAGGGAAGACGTTCTTAACTCCATCAGTGGGAGAGCAGAAAACACTGGAAACCACATTTAGGACTCAATAGTTAGAGTTGTTGAGCTTGAAAGACAGCAAAGACCTTGTTGTATTACAAGGTTTGCTGCCACACAGTCACTTGGGAGTCTTCAGGGATGGGCAGATAGGAAGAGCAGGAGGAAAATGTGTGGATTCTAGTGATCCACTTTGGTGCCTCTTGGCACTTCCTCGTCTAATCATGAATGAGGAGGATGTGGCTACCAGACTATAGCTCCTGGAAAGAGGGTTTGAGTTAAATCATCAGATAAACCTCCAAGATCAGAGGAGCTGATGACTGCGGGAGGGAGGTAGTTAGAATGGAGAGTGGAAAAAGAAGACAAGGAGTACCAGTTGCAACCACAGAAGAACTACAGTGATAAGGCTATGTAGTTGGTTCTGCTAATCTGTCTCTCCCAAATTTCTGCTCAAGAAGAGACAAAGTGGCACCCTAAAGGAGCCTCCACTCAACATGTGTATGGAGAGGAGAATTCAAGTGGCATAAAGAGTGAACTGAGGCATCACAGGGTTGCAGCACTCAGATCTCCCTTCTAGAAAGAACTTCCTCCACTTGAGGAGTGCGGTTAGCTGTCTGCCTCTGCACTGCAACTCCCCATTGTGTTGGCTGAAACACTGCTGCCTCAGCATCACAGTCTAGTGCTCTCTCTCTTTGCCGTGTTTTGCTTCCTCATCTCTTTCCCTTCACAGGTATCATATCTGTATTGCAGTTGGGAAGCTTTCTAGCCCAGTTCTGCTTCCTCCCTCTGTATCTTTCAGAGGCTTTACACCACACTCCTCCACCCCACACACAGACATTAACTTCGTTCATCCCTAACTGGGTCTCAGCATCTGCTTCCTGGAGAAACCAAATGGACCTACTCCATGAGGGCAGGATTTTGTCTTTTTGATCCTCACCTGAATCCTCAGTGCCTTAGACAGTATTTTCCAAGGTGTTGTCATTAAATCAGTAGATTTTTAAAGCTGTAAATGGAATTATGCATGATAATTATCTCCCTTCATATTAAACTGTGTGCTCCTTTAGGACTGGAATAGTAATCATAATAATAACAATAACAAAAATGTTATCGAACACTTATATGTGTTAAGTGCTAGGCATGCATTACTTCATTTAATATCACAACATTATGCAGAAGATTCTCTCATTTTTCTCTTTTCCAAAGGAGTCTCAAAATGGTCGACTTCACAAAGCATAAGTGCTCACATCAGGATTCAAACATAGGTTAGAGCCCGGGGGTTTGATTACCAAGTTACAAGGCTTCCTGCTAACTCGGGTCTTAATCTTTTTGATATCAGCCCTTAGCAGAGAGTCTACACAACATTTTCTCAATAATTTTCAAAGTCTCTCTATGAAATTTACATCTTTACTGTTATTTGCATTTTGTTTGGAAGCTTTTTATTACCTTTTTCTTCAATGAAGAATATTGTAGTGGGTTCACTAGGTATTTTCATTAAATACGTTTCTTTAAGTAAGACAACCAAGGGTATCATTTAGATTTATTTCTGTCCTATATTATCTCTTCTAAATTTAAGTGATTTACTTAAGCTTAAAAATGCTGGCTGTATCAGAACTAACGACTTTGAAGTGAAAGGCTCCCTAACCATTTTCCTGCTTCTTGACTCACCAGGCTTCCTTGGGCAGGGTTTCCTGGTTATCCAGCCATGGTCTTTAGCTTCTTTGTGGCTTCTTACAGCTATCATTTGAGGATTACAGAATCTTCATATTGGTTAGTATCATGGATGGTGAAAACCATCATCATGGTGGAAGCCATTACTGTCATTATCTCTGCGGGTCCTAAAAGATGATGACCCTCCAAAGCACTGCCCCCAGTGTTGCTGTACTCCAACAGAAAATTCTAATTTTTAAAACAAATTTCCTCTCATCCCATCCAAATGGCATTAATGGCACATCCATCCTCTTATTTGGCAAGACGGTTTGTTATACACTTTTAAAATCTTCTTCCTAGACCTCTTTTAATACATTCCCTTGGGATTTCACATAGTTCTCAAATCCAAACTTGAGCCCATCCTGCTCTGTCTTTTAGAGCCACAGGCTCATCCACACACCATTAACTAAAAGCATCTTTAAGAGTAAGTTGCCACACCCACCTGTGGCCAGATGAATAGAATGGTTCTCAAGTCTCCTTACATTTTATCCTATGAATGTATGCAGTCTTAGTTTATCTCACGATTTCTCCAGGCTTCAAAGCTTAGTCTGTGTTACTCCTACCTGGATTTATGATTATGTACCACGGATTGGATCTGTTGTTCTTTTCCATGGTCAGTTGACTTTGAAGTGGCTCTTGGGACCATTATCTCCAGACTGGTTATCTTCAGTCAGAATCCGCTAGGAAGTGTATGATAAATTTCTTTCAGTTCATTACAAGTCAGAGTGACAATACGGTAAACACAACGAAGATAGCAGAGAAGAGTCGATAGTCTACTTAAATTTTTAAGATTTTAGAGAAAATAAAAAAGTGAAATGGTTTTTAAAGTTCCTGACAATTTATCTGTATTTTATAGGTAAAACAAAACTTGCAAGATTTCTTTTGCTCTCATTCCAGCTCACAGGCTGGTAACTTTGACCTTGTGGGGAGATCAGGTTTGATCTCTGCATCCTATGGAAAGCAAAAACTGCATAGGGAAAGTGTGAGCGGGTCCAGTGCTGCCTTTGGAATTAATACAGTAAACAACATTGAAAGCAATATTATTATATAATAATGTAATATTAGCATTATCAATTTGCTTTCTCTCATCTGAGGAGAAACATCCCTAACCTACACAATGTTATAATGGAGTAGTCCTCTGGGGCCTTAGACTTTCCCAGGGTTCCATATTGTACCTTTCTCCTTCCTCATTTCACTCTCTTCTTCTTGCTATATTTTTATTCATTGACTCTCAGATCTCATAATAATCTCCCTTATCACTGGGCTGTGGGCTCTTCATGACTGGTATTATAATATTACAATGAAGAAGGGTCACCTGGAGGTAGCTGCCCCAGGGCTGTTCGCCCTCCAGCAGCTCGGCAGACCCGTGCATGCCCTCTTGACCACTGATAACTTAGTGCCTCCTGTACCCACAGGAAGAGCTCCTCGTCCACCAGGAGGGCGCTGCTCCTGCAGGACAGGAAGGCCAGGTCTAGGGAGTCGGGGGCGTCTTGCAGGCCGCAGACCCACTGGGCTGACAGCCAGCTGACTTGGATGGGCCCCCAGTGGCCATCTTGAGCACTGAGGATGGAGGAGCCCTACTTCCCTTGTTACTGGGCTTGCTCTGGGGTGCTGAGTGGCCGAATGGCCCAGTTCCCACACGCCTGCCCTGGTTTTGGCAGCGGTCACCAGAGTGCCTTTGGGGGTTGTGGTGCCAGGGTTGAGGCAGGCCAGGGACTTCCTGGTATGGCTGACGCCTCATTAACCAGGCCAGCTCTGGAGGTGAGGGGGCAGCATCTGGGGTCCACCATGCAGATGCTGGGCTGGGTGGGCAGCAATGGGGTCTCTGTGAGGGCCCCTAAGTCTTTTGTGTCTTTGGCTGAGTTCACAGGACAGTAGGTGGCAGCACCAGGGGTTCTGAGGCAGACAGAGGGGCAGGGACTCACTGACCGATGTGGCCTGTGTCTTCTACCTGTTCCTTGGACTGAGCACTGCTGTTTTTGGGCTGCTGCGGACACAGGTGCTGGTGCCATGGGCAGGGCCTTGCGGTGCTCAAACTCGCAGGGCGACACTAGACACAAGTCTATGTTGCTCACCCTCTCCAAGCACTGCACCCGTTAGCGGAGAGCAACTTCAGGGAAGAGAGCAGCAGGAGGCCCCTGACCCATCTTGCTGGTGATGGTCAGTGGTGGCAGCATTTTTGGAAGGAGAGTTTACAGGGACTAACACCTCAATGGAGTGTGGGGAGCCCCCCTCAGTGGCACCCAAGGCGTGCTCACTGCAGGATACAATGCTATTAAGCGCTTAGTGTGTAGTAGGCACTGTCCATGTTTACCTCTTATCTGTCCGTTCTCCTCATCTATGATAGGCATCCATTCCAAACCAAGTATTTCTCGTATGTCTGAGTCCAGACTAAGATATTTTTTTGCTTTTAAATGCTCAGTTTTACCTTTCATCAGGAATACCTAGAGGGAGCAATTCTTTTCTGATAGGATATGGCTATGGTTGAGTCAAGCAGTGGATTAGTTACATTACCTCAGTAAAATATTGCCCTGGAATGTTCCAGTTTAGGGTTCTGTAAGGAGAGCAGGTTAATTTTGATGAACGTTGGCATCATTGTGGGGTGAAGTTTCACATTTACATCCTAAAATATGCCATCTTTAGGATCTTAATTTACTTAAAGTTATGACAAACTATAAAATTGGTAGTGTGCTACTACAGTTCTGAAAAAATCAACTGAGGTTTTTGTTTTGTTTGTTTGTGTGTTTGTTTTTGTAATAACAGTAATTACAAAGAAAATATTGGCCTTTAGGAAGAACACAAGGCCTCTCTCAAGTCCTCTTCTTATTTCATTCCCAAGGAGGAGAAGTAAGTTCTGGTGCAGATTCTAGGACATTTTATTGGCTCACAGTCCTAGTGGGTAGAGCTTGCTCAAGTGGAACTTCTGCTCACCTGGGAATTCTCTTCTCTTCTGTGCACTGTATGTAATTTATGAGAGTGCAGGAGCCCTCCTATGTCAACCTGCCCCTGGATGTCACTTTCTCTTTGACTCTCTGAGCTCCTTTTCCTCTGAAACCTGGGATGTATACTTTACACAAGCTCTAATAAACAGAGATTGGCAAAATATAAAGCTTGGTTTTGAATTTAGGACAATGATTCTCATTTGATTAGTAGCAGGTATTTCAAAATACCTGCTAGATTTAAGGTATATTCTTGGATCCACCCTAGATTTATGGAATCAGAATATCTTATGGTAGATGGAGGTTGCCCTAGCTAGGATATTCTTATGTATGCTGAAGATTTTGGTTAATGGGTTAAGACTAACAGTGGTCTCAATCCTGGCTGCATGTTAGAATTACCTATGAATTGCTAGTGGATTAATATTCCAGAACAATTAAATCGACATTTAAATGGAATTCCCCAAGTGACTCTAATATGCAGTTACAGTTGAAATTCATGGATTAAGAAGCTGTATTGCCTAAATTGTGAAATCTTACTTTGATTTTGCTTTCTTTCTGACCTCCTGATCTGTGGTTAAATCAAAGTTTCATTCCTATAGAATCCGTTTAGTCAACACTTCCAACAAGAAGAGGGATGAGATACATTTAGAACCAATAATAGCACAACTAGCATATTGGTGTTGAGCTATCAGTCTGTGAAACTTTGTTTTACCTAAGTTGTAAAAATGAAAATTGGGTTCATCTTAGTTAAAGTCAAGTTAGATACATTTTGTTCTAAAAAAATAGAATAGGCTTTTAAACATATTTCACCAAAGATTCCCCTCTGAACTTTCAAAGATGATTAAAGTATCACATAAATTGAAAAGAAAATCCTTTTCATCCATTTTATCCATCTCGCAAGTGATAGAAGTCTGATGCATAAAAGGTTGGTTTCCACAATTGATACTGAGTGTTTTCTTGTCACCTTTATGTTGCCAAAACATAATTAGTGCACAGATTAATGTTGTATGTTTTTGTATCAGGTGATCTCCTAAATGACTTCCAGGGATTCTTACGTAGATATGGTGCACTACTTGTTAATGAATTCTAGCCTCACCATCATCATCTTAACATCCCCCCCCACACACAGACACACAGTTATGGAATTGTCATTTATGAATTTTAAGTCTATGGTAATGATAATTTCATTAAACTTAAGCATTCATTTCATTGATGTGATGTAGCTTTTTTATTTTGAAAACAGTAATGACAATTTAGACTGAGGGAGAAAAATCAGTATTAGTTTCTAAAACGCAAGTTTTGAATCAAATGTCAAAACCAATCTCACACTGTAGGACACAGAATACATTTCCTTCATCACAGAGCTCAATTTCCTAAGAATATCTTCCATAAAGGGAAGGAGAAATGTATATGCATTACTGTGTTATTAGTTTGACTCCATTGATAAATAATGATAATCATGAAGACGTTAATTGTTTTTATTTGACTATTAATCATTTTATTGCCATTAATCTACTAAATGCTTAAACAGAGTAGGATATAAATTAATAGATGGATAGGATTTTTGTAGTTAAGATGCTAAGTTTAAACAAAATTATATGAGTTGAAATAATGCTAAATATAGTCAGAAATTATTTGCATAATACAAGAAATATTTTAAAATGCTATAATAAAGATATTAAAAATATATAAAACGTTTTGAGGACTAAACAATATTTTAGGTTTATAAGAGATAATTACCTACAAATAAGGCAGAATTGAGAAATCAGGTTATTTTGAGTGGCTGAATAAATTGTCAGCCTTTAAAACTAGATAGAGATTTCTGATCTGATTTCAATTCCCATTTTCACAAATCCACCACAATCTGATTGCTTTTATTCAATATCTGCAATTATCTCTAAATGTCCTAGAAACTCATCTTCATATCTTTTTAAAGATATTTACTAAAATATAGTTAATATACAATATTGTATTAGTTTCAGATGTACACCATAGTTATCCAATACTTACATATCTAAAGAAGTTATCACCATAAGTTCAGCAACAATCTAACACTGTACCACAATGTCACAATATTGTTGACTATATTCCCTATGCTGTACATTACAATTGTTTTACTCATATATCTTTACAGATAAATATTTTCAGATTTTTCTGGGTAGATACCCAGAAGAAGAATTTTCTGGGTCATATAGTAATTCTATTCTTATTTTTTTGAGGAAACTCCGTACTGTTTTCCATAGTGGCTGCTTCAATTTACTTTCCCACCAGCAATATATGAAGGTTCTGTTTTCTCCACAGCCTATCCAGCACTTGTTATGACTTGTCTTGTTGATAATAGCCATTCCAACAGGTGTGAGGTGGTATCTTATTGTGGTTTTGTTTTGCATTTCCTTAATAGCTAGTGAAGTTGAGCTGCTTTTTTTCATATATCTGTTGGCCGTTTGTATGTCTTCTTGGGAGAAGTGTCTGTTCAGGTCCTCTGCCCATTATTTAGTTGGATTGTTTGTTTTTTGTTGTTGGTGAGCTGTATGAGTTCTTGATATATTTTGGATATTAGCCCCTTATGGGAGGCATTGTTTGTAAATATCTTCTCCCATTTGGTTGGTTGCCTCTTTGTTTTATTGATGGTTTCTTTTGCTGTGAAGAAGTTTTTTTAGTTTGATATAGTCCCATTCATTTATTTTTGCTTTTACTTCCTTTGCCTTGGAGGTCAATTCATAAAATCCCCTCCGAACCCAAGGTCCATAAGTTTATACCTATGCTTTCTTCTATTCAATTTATTGTTTCAGGTCTTATGTTTAGGTCTTTGATCTATTTTGAGTTAAACTTGACAAATAGCAGTCTAGTTTCATTCTTTTGCATGTGACTATACAATTTTTTCAGCACCAATTATTGAAGAGGCTTTCTTTTCTCCCTTGTATGCTTTTGGCTTCTTTGTCAAAAATTATCTGCCCTTCTATAGATGGGTTTATTTCTGGGTTTTCAGTTCTCTTCCACTGTGTGTCTGTTTTTCTGCCAATACCATGCTGTTTTGATTACTATCACTTTGCAGTACAGATTGAAGTCAAGGAGTGTAATACCTCAAGCCTTGTTCTCTTTTCTTAGGATGGTGTTTGCTATTTGGGGTCTTTTGTGATTCCAAAAGAATACTTTCACAACTCAATTATGAGAAAACAAACTACACAATAAAAATCTGAACAAATTTTTGAACAAATGCTCTATCAAAGAAAACACGTTTATAACAATAAGCACGTGAAAAGTGGCACAATATCGTTGGTCAATAGGGAAATACAAATTAAAACCACAATAAGATATTACTACATACCAATCAGAATGGATAAATTAAAAAGACCGAGCATACTGAGTTTTGGTAAGTATGTGGAGAAACTGGAACTCTTATAGTCTGTTAGTTGGAATGTAAAATGGTATGACTGCATTGGAAAATAATTCAGCAATTTCTTAGAATGTTAAACATACACTTACCATATGATCCGGCCATTGACTCGCTATTTAACCAAGAGAAATGAAAGAATACCTGTTATACATGAATATTCATAGCAGCTTTACTTTAATAGCCCGAAACTAGAAACAATTCAAATGTCCATCAACAGATGAATAGATAAATAAACAGAGGTGTAGCTAAACATTGTAATCTACTCAGCATTAAAAAGGAATGGACTATTGATACATGCTACAGCATGGATGAATCTTAAAATAATTATGCTGAGTTAAAGAAGACAGCAAAAGTGTGTTCATATTTTATGACTCCATTTAAAGTTCTAGAAAATGCAAACTAATCTATAATAACTAGAAGCCAATCAATGGTTGCAGTGAATGAGGGTATGTGGTTGGAAAGGAGGAATTACAAAAGGACATAAGGAAATGTGGTGGTGATATATATGCTCATTCTTTTGATTGTAGTGATAGTTTTACAGATATATACCTATGTCAAAACTTCTGAAGTTGCACTGAAATGGGTGCCGCTAATTATATGTCAATTACACCCTTAAATAAAGCTGCTTTACTGAGGAAGGGGAAGGAGAAAGAATATCTCTAATAGACAAAGCTTCCCTTGATCTACTTAGCTATTTCTCTAGCTTTCCCCAAGTTGATGAGAGGTGCAATTACTCAGTAGAATGTGGTTCACAGCCAGGAACAAGAATCACAAACCAAGGGATTTGAAGAATGTGGCTTCTAGTAATTTGAGAATAGATCTGGGGACTGAGGTATAGACCTGAGAATTCCCCAATCATCAAAAGTTATCAGTTTAGAATTCTGGTCCATGGTCCAATTATGTATTTCTTGAATTCAGTCTCTCAGGTTGGTGCCACTGGCAATTGACTGAGATGGCTTTGCATCCTGTTATTTAGATTATGTATATAATGCTTAATACAGTAGAGTGTTGTGGAATCCAATTTATAATTGCCTTCATTGATTTTGGTAATTCTGGAAAAGGCCTTCATATCACAATTTTAAATTAGTTTTTTAGAGGATCACATATACTGAGCATACTTTTGAAACTTTCTTTTGATTACTTTTCTCATCAGTTTGTAACCTAAGGCAATTGTCCTAAACTTTGATGAAATTTAATGTGATTCTATTATTTTGAAAGCTTGGAAAACCTTCCTATGTGGTGAGCAATTAAATATAGGACCAATGGTTTTAGTAAATAGACTAAAAAATATGAAAACCACATAACCCAAGTAGTTATATAATACTAAACAAACTTTCTGAAATATATTTTTAGAGCTATATTCAGTTTAAGAAACATGGAATCAGCAGTTTTCTCAAGGATTGTTTTTTTGATGGCTTAATATTCTGGTCCTTGCATGACTGAAATTGTAGTTGGAGTGCTTTGAAATTTACATTACGATAAAATTCCCTTCCTTTGCTGTGCAGTGAGTATTGTTTTGATGAATATGTTGGTCTTTAATGTACCTCATATAAGAACGATTATTCAGTTATTATGTTGAAGAATATCCAAATAATTGCATTTTTAGACTCCACAGAACAAAATTAATTAGGATTTTTTGATCAAGAAGTGGTATTAGATGTTTCCTATCAAACATGAAATCTTGTTATTATGACATTGCTCAAATAGACAGTATTAGATATTATCTTCTTAACAATCAATAATGAGATTCTGTCTGACTTTTAACAATTTGGTGGACAGTCCTTAATAGGCTTTAATGATTCGTCCTTTTTCTAGGGATTATAATAAATTTCTGAGTGGTAGATTATTTATATCTGAGTATTTGTTGCTTACTTAAATTCACATTATAAAGTTAAATACGGTTTTATTTTATGGTTTAACTTGTGCTCATTTATGTTACTTGAGACCTGGACTACCAGTTTGTAAGAAGTAAACTAATAAGGTGTTTTTCTTTAGATAGTCATATTTTGACCATGGTTTAATCATACAAATTGGTATCATTTTTAATATCACATTGGCCTTTCCCAAACATATCTATTTTGTATAAAAACTGGCTTGCCAATTTCACTTCCTCCCCTCCTTTTTTTTTTTTTTGTCATATCTTCCTCTTTATTCTTCTTTTCAGTTGAGGTTGGGACTTAAACTACCTTTCAGTGAGATAAATACTCTAACCTCTCAGGTCAAAGTTCATCCAACAAATCCTTAAATCTTAGTAAGTAGAATCATATTGCAATACACTTTTGAAGTTCCAATTTCAGCACTTCATCTGTCTCTTGAAGCGTGAAATGATTTTCAATTCTTAATTTTATTTAACTACAATTACAATATTTTAATTAGTGTTTTCAAGATTTTCTACTACTTGCTCTTTTCCTGCCTTCTTTAGATCTGTGCTCTAGAACAATACTACCTAAAATCAATACAATGTAAGCCACATATATAATAAAAAAATGTCTGTACCAGTACCCTATAACAGTTTGAATCTAATCGGGAAACAGAAATCACATAGTAATTTACACAGGGGAAGTTTAATATAAAGAATTATGAAGCTAAGAAAGGAGAATAACTATGAAGTTATAAAGAGAACTCTAAAAGGTACCCTGGAGCTGCGAGAGAGCACTCAAAGACTCTCTCAGGAAAGGTCATCACACAGAGGATGTAGGAGGATACACCAAACTAAACTGCTTGTGATTATGACTTTGTTCTTGTGTTTTTCAGTTTCCTATTATATGCACATGTTAACTTTTAAAAAATAAATATTATTTTAAAAACCTGAAAAAAACACACAAACCAAACCAAAACAGAACAAATAAAACAAACAAACAAAAAAAACGAAAGAAGGATTTTGGAAGGGAGGCACCGCTCCAAGGCTGAGATTCAGATGACCTTGGAGAAAGTTTGGTTTTGTTGCTGAAAAATGGGTTCTTAGTGTTTGTTGCAGAAAAGAATTCGAGGATGCATGGAGCAAGCCAAGGAAGCAGTAGATTTATTAGAAAAAGATGGTACGCTCTCAAGATGGTGAGAGCGGGGCAGGCTTGGAGAAGAGCACTGCTCCAAAGACAAGTGGGGCTTGGGAATTTATTACACTAAAAATGAAAGGGTGGAATATTCAGGACTTAAGGGTGGTGTCCTAGGCATTCCTAAGCCGGTTCTTGCCGACCATTCCTTCCTGTTGGGAGGGGTCATTTTTGTCCTTATTTGGCTCCCTCCCAACTGTCATGGCGACTGGGGGTGGAGATTTTTCTTGGCTGCCATGCTAATAGCATTATCATCTATTATAACCAGCTAACGTTCCCAGGAAGTGGTAAGATGGATGGAGTCCTGGGTCCTCTCTTGGCCACTGAAGTCCAGTTCTGGCAGGATTGTGGTGGTGCATTCTCCTTAACTGCTGACCTTGCCTTCTCCTTTATGGCTGGCCTTACTTCCTCTTTCCTTTTCTCCCTCCTCTCTAGCAGCCTTATTCTTCCTACCTGGTAACAGTTTCACCCCACTGGATGGCTGAGAAGTTTTCTGGGTTGCCTGGGCTAGAGATGGCCTGTAGTCACTGAGCACCAAGAAACAATCCTTGGGAGTATAATCCAGCCATGGCTGGTAGGTAGGTAATCAGAACGAGCTACAACACTCCTGTGTTTCTATCAGTGATAGAAACATTCACTGTCTCTATCGCCAGGGCTGTGGGATAGAGCTGGGCTGGGATGGGGCTGTGAGGTAGCTGAGGGACTTTGCACTCTGGATGTCTGGCGAGGGCTAAGCACACCTGATGATTGTGCAGAACAAGTAGGATAAAAATCCAAAGCTCAGCAATCAGGATTAAGAAAAGGAGTCCCCAGTAACCCTCTCTAATGCCCTTAACTGACACAGTGTGAAAGCGTTAGACTATAAAGATGCAATGCTTTAAGAATCTGGTTTGTTCTCATGGAGCAGGTACTGAAAAGTGAATTTGGAGCTCAGAGGCAATACGCTGATAACTGACACACAGCCACATATAAAAATAAACAAGTAAAATTAATATTAATATATTGTATTGAATGAGATGTATCAAATTGTCATTTCAACACTTAATCAATATAAAATTTATTAATGAGATATTTTACATTATTTTAGTACTAAGTATTCAAAATCCAATATATACTTTGTCCTTACAGTGTATCTCAATTTGGTCACTAAATTTTTATTGGATTGCACTTGATCTGCATTTAAATTTCGTAAAATTTACCGTTATAAAAGAAGACTCATATTCTCAAAATTTCCAAATAAAAGTTTTCAAAAAGTTTAACTGAGAACCCCAAATCATTTCCTTTAACATTCATATTCACGTCGGTAAAACTGATACACCTCTTTTAGAGGAATTGATATGAACTTAAAACAAAAATGTATAAGTTTCCAACTCATATCTAAGTTAATTAAATTCACTAACTCTCGTTATAACACAGTATTATTAATATTGAACTCAAAAGGGCAAACTTGAAAATTAACTGTGAATTTATCAACAAAGTGTTCTTCAAAATTTCTTACAGATTTGCAGCCAGTTTATGTAATACTGTCAAAAACACTTAAAATCTTTGCACGTACATGTTAGAAAAATGTATAAAAACATTATTGATTGTATTATGAAGTTTCAGTTTTAACATACGTTCTCATACCTATTTAGCTATGTTACACATAAGCTTTTTCTTTTCTTGGTGGTCATCTTTAACTCATTCATATGCAGTGTGATATAGATTATAATTTGATAAGCAAGACATTCATCAGGCTTTTAAAAAACATATACTAACTTGAACTTAAGAAACAGAGTTATTTTATAATGAAAAGGGGTCTCTGGGTCATCAAGCTTCTACAGACATGAAGCAGACAGAGAAAGTTATTCAGTTCTAAACACAGGCCAATAGTAATGGTAAATCACTCTCAGGAAACTGGTCTGGCTTTAATCAAAGAATTGGAGATGTGTGTTTAGCTGTATTTCAAAATTGTAATAGATCTGTGATTGTTATGAACCCCCCTTTCTCCTCCCTCCCTTTTATTCCCAATTTGTTTATTGTGGTCAAATATACATAGCATACAATTTACCATCGTAACCATTTTTAAGTGTATAGTTCAATGGTATTAAATGCGTTCATACTATTGTGCAACCATCACCACCATCCATCTCCAGAACTTTTTTCATCTATACCCATTAAACAGTAACTTTCCAGTCACTACCCCATGGCAACTACCATTCTACTTTGTGTCTCTATGATTTTGAGTACTCTTAAATACTTCATATAAGTGGAATCATACAGTATATGTCCTTTGTGACGTTTATTTCACTTAATGTTCTCAAGGTTCACACATGTTGTAGCATGTGTCAGAATTTCCTTCCTGTTTAGGGCTGAATAATATATTCCATTGTATGTATATAGCACATTTTATTTATTCATTCATTAATCGATGTATAGTTGGGTTGCTTCCATGTTTAAGCTATTGTTAATAGTGCTTCTATGAACATGGGTGTATAAATATCTTCTCAAGACCTTGCTTTCAATTCTTTTGGATATATATCCCGAAGTGGAATTACTGGATCATATATTTTTTGAGGAACGACCATAGTGTTTTCCATAGCAGCTATACTATTTCACATTTACACCAACAGTGCACAAGTGTTCCAATTTTTCTACATCCTTGCTAACCCTTGTTGTTTTCTGGTTTTATTTTTTTGTTTGTTTTGTTTGTTTTTTGTTTTATATAGTAGTCATCCTAAGGTATATGAGGTACTTACTCATTGTTGTCTTGATTTATATTTCCCTAATGATTAGTCATGTTGAGCATCTTTTATTATAGTTATTGGCCATTTGTATATCTTCTTTAGAGAAGTATCTGTTTCAGTCCTTTGCCTATTTTTGAATCAGATGTGTTGTTGTTGTGTTTTAGGAGTTCTCTGTAAATTCCGAGTGTTAATCAATTATCAGCTATATGATTTGCAAATACGTTATCCCATTCTGTGGATTTACTTTCTAGTCTGCTGACAGTGTCTTTTGCTGTACACAGTTTTTAAAATTTCCATGACATTTAATTTTTCTTTTTCTTTTGTTGTCTGTGCCTTTGATGTCATATCCAAGAAATCATTGCTAAATCCAATGCCATGAAGTTTTTTCTCTATGTTTTCTTCTAAAAGTTTTGTAGGACAGGGACTTGCAATAATGTGGCAGGGGGGCATGAGAGGAGGTACAACAAGAATGGCCACCCACCTCTTTGTCTGCATCTCTGTGATTAGAAGCAGCAATCAGTGATCAGAGTACAGATCACTGATATTTAAGAGGACAAGGTCCTTTGTACCCACAGTGGCTCCTGCAAACTGTGTAAGCGGTTCCTGGAAAGCTTTCATGGCTGCTAGGGAATAAGGATTGGTAGCTGCTACTGTACTAAGAGCAGAAATTAACCCAAATTAGTTACAAGTTACCCCCCAAGCCTTCTCCTAGAAGTTGAAAACCTTCAATAGACTCCAGAGTTCCAAAATAATTACATCAGACAGATTCTGTCTAGGTGGGAAGACAGATTCCTGATGGTTCCTGTTCTACCATCTTCTTAGAATCCTCTCTGAGTCAATATGTCTTTGTGATCAATCTCTTGAAGTGGTTGTTTGGTCATAGGCCAACATTTAAAATATGCTTTAAAGAGCCCTAGTTAAATTAATGTGAGCTAAAAAGGTGTGAATGAATGGAAGACTAGCAGGCCACTTTAATTCCCTATTAAATATTATTTTAATATGACTAATTTTTATGTACAATGATGTTCTAATAGTTTTATTTTCCAATATGACATTTAATCAATAACTAATTGTATATGTCTGATTCTAGAATGGAATCTATAATATCTAGTCATTTATAAATTTATCATTGATGACAGTAATTGGATCATACTTTGTTTTATTTGGTGAAGGGGGCTCAGTCAAGCATAGCTATCCGGTTTATGACAAATCATTATCATTGGCCTGTGCAAAGCTTATCTACTTAGTTGTTTGTTTATTTAAAAAAATATTTCATTTTTATCAGCAATTTCCTTCCTGTATTCTCACTCTCTGAGCAACCTTAGGGCATGTTGAAGGTGTATCCTTCTGTTTGTATTTATTCTTGTGAAAACTATATATATATATATATATATATATATATATATATATATATATATATATATATATATATATAGTTGTGTGGATTTTTAGTTTACATAATTATTTTAATTGTCTAACATTTTTAATTGTCTAACATTTACATTAATTATATTGTTACATAGAACTAATTTTGTTTCTTGTTTTTCTATTTAGCATTGTTTTTAAGATCTATGTTACTCTTTTTATATCTATTTAATATTTTCCCTGTTACCACACAGTAGTTTATAGTATGTATATACATACATTGTCTTCTTTCCCAATGGTGCACTCAGAGATCTCCTATTTCTTATCATCACAAACAATCCTTGTACAACTTCCCTTGTGGACTGCATCATAAATTTTATTCAGCATAAAACAGTGCTGTTAATGCTGCATTTGAGATAGCCTACATTCATATATGTAACTTAAGACTCATATCCTATGTTTCTCCCTGGGAATTTAAATTAAAGCCATAGGAAGAAACCTTTTAATCCCAAATTAAGGGGCCACTGATTTTCCCACAGACTTACTAATGAAGTGAATCAAGCCATTATGGTATAGTCTAAATTCTGTGTAAATATTGAGTATTATTTAAATTGTCATTAAAAAATACTTCTGGAAAGAAAAATTCTCCCATGGAAGTATATGAAAATTGTTGCTATCATTATAAAGTCATTTGAAAGAGCATATTATTTGCTATGCAGTCTATCATAACTTCTTACTTTAAAAAATATTTTAAGTACTGTGAAAGAATTGCCATTTTCTTCCCTATAATCATGAATGTTGGCATCTTTGCCAATTCATCTGGGCTGAGTTGAAGTTATAATCCATAAATAACACCATCCATCAAATTTTCAGACTAGCGACTAACATAAATAAGTACACTTGAACCACTAGTCAATTTTATATAGTAGTTATAGGCTAATTAAGTCTTAAGATTCTAATAGAAGAACATAAATACTTGTATCCTGTGAATAATGATTAAGCATATTAAATTTCACTATTGTTTTACTTCTCTTCTTTTGGAAATTTTGGTAAGTGAAAAAAAATTTTTAAATAAAATTTGAGATTAAGGCTTTTTACCTACTGAGCAAGAGCTCAGTAGGATATATTAAAAGTAGTCACAGATTATTTGACCTTTCTCCCATGAGAGGTAGCGTCTCTTCCCCACCTCTGGAATCTAAGTGAGCTCTGTGACTTCTTGGATCAATAGAATATGACAGTGTGACCTTGTATCTGTTTCCAAGTCCAGCTTTTAAGAAAAAGGCACTTTCCCAATATAACCTCTTGGAATGCTCCTTCTGAAAGCAGCCAACTTCCATGGAAGAAGAATGATTATGCCAGGAGAACCATGCTATGAAAAAGCCTGGGCTGGCCCCATGGCGAGCCAGACGGATACGTATTTAGCTGTTCCAACCACGTCAGCACAAGCAGCAGACATGTAGGTAAAGAAGCTTTTAGATGACCTTAGGCCGAGCCACTCTCTGACCATCACTGAATGAGAGACCCCAAACATGAACCCCGTCAGCTGAGCTCAGTCAGAATTCACAGAATGATGTAAAATAAATAATTGTTTTAAGCCATTATGTTTTGGAGGTGATTTATATGCAGCATTAGACAGCAGAAAGAGTTCCAAATTGATGCTCAGACTTGTGGGATATTACAGCAACTGTGCTAAAATTAAATGTGTCACGGGGTCATGCATACTCTCTTTTTATTAAAATACTTTAATTCTGTCTATGGTAATTAAGACAAGAGTCAGGAGACAATGAGTAGTTTCTGAAGGTTTATAAGTTGGACTGAATTTGATACTTATTCTAGTAATCTATTGATCAATGAACACCAGTTAAAAATGGACACAAATGTGTTTGCAGTTGCAGATAAATGTAATGAGCCTGAAAATCATTCAGTTCTTGTCATGTTAAAAAATAGATTTCTCAGGAATTATTTCATCAACCCCTTACCCTATGGAATATTCAACGTTTTTCTGTGGGACTATATAGGTTTGAGACGTTTTTATTTTGTGAGTTGAATCTTTATTTCTCTGTTTGGGACTGTCTGTATGTTATCAGAATATATGAAAATTTTCCCTCGCCTATTTGTATATTTTCAAATGCCCTATCTTTGAGTTCCGAATCTGTACTTATCAGATGTGTGCTCTAACTAGGTCCCTGACCCTTGATATCTTACTCTTTAAAATTAGGATGACTGTAACCAGTTTATAAAACTGGGAAGAATATTGGGAAGAATAGATGGGAGAATTCATGGAAAACTCAGGGGGGGCCTGGCAGATATTAGATGCTCAATGAAGTTTATGATTATTAATATTATTATAATCACCATATGAATAATAACAATAGAAATAAAAGGTTGCAGCAAGAAATTGTTTAGAAAGAGATGAAATCCAGTTTCTCCATTTTCAAGTAGAGTCCTAGTGAAATTCCAGTTCTTCCCCATCACTATTTGCAATTGTCCGAAACATTTTTAAAAAGCATTTTCTTGAGTAAGTTGTAAATATTTGGACACCAGTGTGAAATGTTCCCGGTGTCTTTCATTATAAATAGATTAAGTCTACATTTTGAGATAACGAATGCCTTGCAGCCAGGGCCAGGGAGTGCAGAGCTCCACAGATTCCCAGAAGCATCAGATGATTCTTAAAGAACTTCTTGCCTAAGTCTGAACTGAGTAATGAACAGTGCAGGTTGAGGGGGGATAACATTCCCTTCTTGGGGTCATGGAAATGAGAAGAACTATAGAATTCTTCATGATATGGAGATTTTTTTTTTTTTATCTACCTCTTGTACATTAATTCTCACCATTGCTTGCCTTGGCATCCTCATTTTCTGTGTGTGGTTACATAAACTTGCTGTACTTTCTCATCTCTGGGAAGTCGTACATCTTTTCTTTCTGCCAGGATCACTCACTCCTTCCCCCTTCTATGACTGATGCCTAATGTTTGTTTGTTTGTTTTTAAGTCTCAGAGTAGAAATCTCTCTGAGGAGTCCACTCACATGTACCAAAGCAGTTAGGTATCTCCTTCTTTAATGTTTCTGTGGCTAACTTTTACTTCATCTGACACCTGTTTCACTATTCTGAAAAATTTAGTTGTATTTTTCTGTCTCTTCCAGTACAGATTGTAAGCTCCTCGAAAGAAAGGACTGCTTTGTTTTCACTAGTGCATACCTTGCTTGGCATACAGAAGGTACTAAGTAAATGTTGAATTCATGAATAGAGATGCTGAAGTCTAAGGGTCAACTCCTTTGAGGACTGTTCAGAAGAAAAAGAGCACATTGCCATGGGAATTATGACCTGTGGTTTCAAGCTTTTCCTTGTCCAACTAGCTTTTGGAGCTAGTTGAATTTTACAACATTTTGTTTTTGTTTTCCCATTTAATTTAGCTTTTGTGTTTCCATATCTATCTAGTTTATATCACATATTATATGTGGGCCTGGGCTACCTCTTTGTTCAATAAAACGCTGACCTGTTTTTTTATTTTTTAACCCAAAAGACTGAATTTATTTTTGTAGTAATAGTGGTGATGATTTTCATTGCGAATATGGATGTTCCCTTAACACACATGAAGACTGTATCACACTCTATAGTATTCCAAAAAGGAAGGTGAACTGTTTTCAAAGGTAATAAATAGCTTTAACAACAAAGGATGTAAACACCTCATGAAACAAAAAGTCTCTGGTCATATGAATGACTTGTGGCTGAATATTTCAACAGGATCAACCTTTGTTTCTTTGATCTTTAGGTTTTTACTTTTGAATGTCCACACCTGGCATCTGCAGTAAAATACACAGCATCTGGATTACAGAATGTAAATAACATCCATTCAGGCAAACCTTCAAGAATAGCAGCTTTGGTATCTGCATCATGCGTTAGGAATAAATTGATTTGGACTGCAGTAGAAACTTTATATGATTTCAACTCTACCTTTTTTTTCCAGTGGACCTATTGTTGCCTCCCTTTTTGGTATTGAATAGGATTTTTACCACTCTCAATATCATTTTAATTCTAGTAAACATTAATCTAGCATGTTTATTAAGAATGACGAGTTTTGCTTCTCATGTTTCTGTGTACCTTTTGGCTTTAAACAGATTTCTAAAACTCAAAAGAGAAGTATTTATTAGCAAGATACTTAAACATTTTCTTTATGCTATTTATTGTCTGCAAGTTTCAGGTACCTTAGAAAAACGTAAAAATTAGAAACAAGCCAACATATTTTTTTCAATTATATACCATCATGATTTCTTTTTTCCCCCAAACGTATATTGAAGTGGGGTTAGGAAAAGTGCAAGGATTGGCAAAAAACAGAGGAAGCGAACTATTTATTGTTGTGTATGATTGGGTAATATGCCTTAGAGGCAAAATGTTTCTGGGACAGATTTTATGTTAAATAGACAACTATGTGACGTAGTGCTTCAAGAAGACTTATAGAACACGTTCTCTTTAAGTGGATTGTTAAACTTGCATTTAGATATAATTCAAGTGATACTAAGCTACTCAAGCAATTTATAATAGTAACTTTAAGGTCTTTTTTACTGAAGCTGTTTGGTTAGTGTGCATGTGTATGTGACTCATGTAGTTGGGTTACAAATTTTTATTTCTATTATAACCTGGCCATTTTGTAAAAAACGTACGTTAAGAAGATATTATATTCAAAGTGAATAAAATTATATACACTTAAAATCCATTCAGACAATGCTTAAGATCTTGTTAATTTCCCCCCATCCCTATCCATCTAAATATCCAGATGTTTGATGTTACATGTGATTGTATGAAAGCTCTGATCTGAAATCCTTTGGCTTACTGGATTACCCTTTACCCACATGGTTTAAATTAATAATAAAAAAATGAACCAGGGCAATCTTGCAACAAAAGAACAAGACTTTATTGTATAACAGAATTGCAGATGTGGAAAGGTGCTCGTAAGAAAGACAGAATATTTCTGTTTCATAGAGCATCTGGAATGCCACAGGATCTCTAAGTTATCAGGAGCTAATGTTAGACAGCCCTGGTTTGTGATTAATTTAATATTCAGAGAAACTTTTTTTAAAGCCTTGTGCCATTCATCATCATAATGTCATTTTTGCAATCCTAAAATGATTTACAAAGTCAACTCTCAGCCTAATTTCTAAAACAATATTAAGACATCAGAAAGTTTCAGATACAAACTTCAAAGGGCAGCCAAATCAGAGATTTCTGGCTAAGACAGTTTAGATCATTTAATATCCTTTGGTTTTCCTAGGATTAAATTACAGCCTATAGAATTCCTGGAATCTGGCTAAGGAAGTATTATATAATAAAGCATGGCAATTTTGGGGATGCTGGCAAAGGACTAAGAGATTGAGATGCCATCTTTTCAATTTATCAACCTTTTAGTGAATGCTTGTGAAATATTAGAGGTATGAGACATTATCCCAGTGTGACTACCAAGCTCTGATAACCAGAGAAATATTTGTGTGTAAGCACAGGGTGACACTCATTTGGAGACACTTCCTTTCTTCTTTGTAGTCATCACATTACAGCGAAGCTTAGATTCAAGGCTCATGAATGAATGTCTGAGGCAGAAACTGATAACAGGAACTCATTCTGGCACAGCCACAAAGGCAATGCTTCCAGTCATTGTGGTTTTCTAGGGGCAACAGTGAGTGCTGGCTGCTCGTGCAGTGCCGGGACGTGGCACGGGAGAATCACACCACACATCATTCTGTCTGCAGGAACAATCCTGTATATAACCACCGGTCCCTCTGAGGGAATTGAGCATTTTCTGAAGGAACCACATTCGGCTTGAAGTTGAGCTGGTAAAAGAAAAGGTCTGTGAAACAAATGTTAGTGCGCTAACACAAAATATAAGTGATTGTTACAGGAAATGACCTGTTACAAAGGACTTTTCACCCAAACACACACATGCCACCAGAAAGGTGAGCGTGTTACAGGTTGTGATGTGCATAAAAGCAAAATCGATCACTTGTAGGATAACATGTGCTTTTTAAACAAGACTTTGGTGACCTCAGGCTATACTGTTGGTCTGATAATCAGGTGCTTCTATGCCTTTAGTTTGCAACAAATTGCAGAAACAAAATGCATTGACGTTTTTATGATGTACAGAGATCAACAACAACAACAAAAAAAGGTAGAAATTCCAGAAAAATTTACAGAAGAATTACTTTTCACAATTTAAAATTTGATTTTAAAATTTAAATATATACTTATTCTTAACTTCAACGTTTTGTGCACGTGTACAAGAGCATCAGTACTTTTAAACCCCAAGAGCAAGATTTAAAATGATGAGAGTGTGAGGTCTGTTTAAATATTCAATGCTTCTAAACCATAGTCTTAGGAAACCAGAGTTCACTTTGTATGTATATTTCAATTTAGCAGAACTAAATAGATCCAAACCCTTATTAGTTTAAGCTGCACTTTATACTGTTCCTAACATGTGTTGATCCTCCCATTTTATTTGCACTTCACATTTTAAATTTAGGTACCTATTCCATCAGAATGTGGCTATCCGTACTGTTTTTAAAGGGTTGAGAACATAACTATTTGCTTTAGCGTAAAGTCTTCCAGAAATTGCTCTGTGTCATATTTTTGAGTTCATTTTCTCCCTTGGATCCTCTCATGTAGTTACTTAGAATTTCTTTGTGTGTGAAATGTCTAAAATAAAGGAAACCATAACCACACAGTGAAAATTGCAATAGGCATGACCATTACATCAGCATCACTTTTCACATTCTTTCCACAATATTTCTCTGTCTACTCATTTTAAAGATAAATGAAAGCTAGTAAAGAGGTGGTAGATAAAGGATGAAAGCACAAACAATATTAGAAAGCGGACTAGAGAGACAAAAAAATATCAAAGTAGGGTTAAAAGGCTCAATAAAAGAGAGGTAGCTGAGCTGTTGGAGCTATGCTATGAGCTTTGCCTAAAAACATTAAAATTGGGGTGGCTGGTTAGCTCCGTTGGTGAGAGCATGGTGCATATAACACCAAGGTTGCCGGTTTGATCCCCGCATGGGTCACTGTGAGCTGCACCCTCCTTAAAAAATAAATAAAATTGTGATAATAGAATAATGGTGGATAAGAGTAGTGTGAATAAAATTGGGCTTCATGGCTTCAGGGAGTTCATCAGTGATAACTGATGTTCATCAATGATAAAATGTTACCCTTTGCCTTTAGAGTGACAATCCTCCCTCCAGTTTCTTGTGTCTGACAGAATCTAGATTATTTTATTTAAAAAAATTAAATTTTCTCACTGTTGAGTTTACACACAAATGCTTAACAGGGACCAACAGAAAAGGATAATTGTGTCCTATTTAGAGTTATATATTTTTAGCCAAGCTTTTGGAAATCTTGGATTTGGAAAGCACATGTTCTTCCTAAAAGGTACAGCTGGTACCTCAACTCTATTCACTTGGTGTGAGGGAATATGAAGGCTTTGTAGCTGGAGCTAACTTAGGTCCCCATCCATATAGAAACAAAAATTTTATTTCCCTACTATTAAAAAAGTATAGTAGAAAAGTCAAAAGCAAGTGTAAAATTTTAGTGTTATGTAATTTATTCCGGATATCTTCAAATCAAGGGAAACTAAATCACATAGAAACATAATTCTGTTCTTGGGTATAGAGAGTACATAGTAAGATACACATTCCTTTTTTTGAAAATCAGAATAACTATGGAGGCTATAGAACCATGTGAGATCCTGGGTATCTAAAGGAAGAATTAAGGTATTGTATGTTCTTGATTCTATCAGTTCTTCTCATTTTGTCAGTTCTTTCTCTTAGGATTGGCTCTCATGCCCACCTGAGGGACATTAAAATATTCTAATCTTCCATTCTATCTCCCACTGTTGGACCATTATATCTTCCACTGCCCGAATTTTAAAAAAACTCATATATTATTTAAGTAAAAGTATATTAATTCCAGTGATTACATTAAAGTGGTTTTGAAAGCAGTGCTGTAAGTCCTCTGAACTTACACAGGTTCTCCTATGGCCTATGTCATCAGGTATCTGAATTTAATTTGGATTGTGTTTCTCAGAACTGAATATTCATTGACAAGACCATGTGTGCTAAATGGAAATATTTGATTTAAAGTTGGGATATAGCAAGATTCGCTGTGCAGAAGATGGCTGTAGCCATATTACATGTGAGATTGTTTGGGGACATACCTTTTAAAAATCAAGTAGGGGATCCTTGATAAAAGACCTTGGTAGTATTGTCAGTTATTCGGCTGGTATGTTTGTTTATTTGTTGGAAATCACTTGGACCCAAGGAATCACACAGTCTCTGATGTAGGGATCTCTATATTGCTTTAAGTTAGACTACTTTTTTCCAATGACAATGGAACCATGTTTTTTCAAATAAATAAAAAGTATTTTATGCACAAAAATGATGGTGACATATAAAATGTGGAAAAATCATAACAAAGAATTACCTTTTAGATTAGGTATGTCTGTATAATTCTATATCAAGTGCTAATTTTGAATAGAGCCCCCTATAACGTAAATTTGTAGCGTTAACCAAATTGGTGTTAGCATTTTCAAGTGACAGTGAATTTTCTTTGTACTGTGTGCCTTTTGTGTTAAACATCAACCTGGAGAGCTATGTATGCATTAATACAAATGACTCAGAAGCTACTATACCTGTCTTTAATTAAAATAAATAAGGCTAAAGAGGCTAGATGACTTCAGGTATGCTTGGATTCCCCTTAATGCTCAGTCACTATAGTGCTTAGTCACTATTCACAAGAGAAAATGTAGATATTGGTATATTAATTCCCTCCAGACACATGTGCTAGTGAAGATGACCTAACATGAAGTCCCTTCCTTTGTAGTCAGTCACTGATGTCTAGGATCATTTTTTTGTGTTGGGCAACTGCAGAGGCTGGTCTGGACCCTGTGCTTGTTTGGAGGGAGGTGCCAAATTATACTGTACTGTGTGCTCTGTTTTTCTGAACAGCATTAAAATTTGATTCCATATTTTCTTTTAATAATACAAGCAACCTAAGAAAAGTGCCAACAATGTAGCTCATTTGAATCAGATTATTTTAGGCAGGTCCACACTGATGGAGTTGCCTTCTAGATATAGCCTTGCTGATGCCAATAGTCTTTCCCCCTCTTTTAGACCTCTCAGTTGATCTCCCTTTGCAATCAGGTCTTTTACTTTTTAAGAGTGGTTGTCTTACTTCCCTTCCAAATGGCTTAGTAGTCAGTCATTATGTGAAGAGTGCACCTGTCGAGTCTAGAAAATACTTGAACAACTTCATGAATCATAACATTGTTGTTTTGATTTTATCCTTTGATAAATTGAACAGTTTCTATGTGGAATTTATATTTCTTCAAAGGCAATGTGTTCTAGGCATGAAAATTCCTGGTATTTACTGCCAATGATTTTTGAAAACCAAATTTATATCTTAATGAAGTCCTTTCTTAGAAAAATTATAATTTTTGTTTTACATCAATATATGTTTAGATATGTTAAATGGCATTGTGTGCTAAATAATATTAAATTTAGTATTTTCTTATTCATCTACTCTGCTTGGCCAAATTTGTGTGTGTGTACATACATACATATGTAATAAATATATATGTATTTTTTCTAAGTGTTGTAAATGTATTTTCAAGATATATAATATATATCTTGAAAAAATATCTTGAAAAAATATATATATATTTATTTATTGGATATATATTTATTGGACTATCTAGATTTTTAGGAATCTAGATAGTGCTCCTAATAAATTCTATAGCCTTCTGATAAAATGCCAAGCTCTGTTCCATGAATATTTCTGCTCGGGAAATAATATTTCTCCTCAGAAATGAAAGTAGAACATTTTAGAGCAGAATAATGTGGTAGGTAGATGTTCAGTCAGTGGTAAATAGATGCTGAGGAAGAATTGTGAATTAGTATAGGAGGATAAAAGGAGGTGGAAAAGAATCCACATTTATCCTTTATGGGCACCAGTCACACTTTATCCCTCTCAATTTATTTCAAAGTATTTTTTGTTTTTTTCCCCCTTTCTTCTGCCGCCCCCCCTCCCCTCCCCGCTCACTCTAGTTAAACCTGTTGTTTCTCAATCTAGTTGTGTAGGACACAGCTCTCTGGCCCATGCTGGTATTATGAGCCTTGTGCTCTCCCCTGCTGAGGCAGTTGGTCGTGGGTCATCGGTTGGCGGCTCACAGCAGCTCATGCTGGCCACCAGCCACTCATGGCAGCACATGGTAGCCCATGGCTGCCCACAGCAGCCCATGCCAACCTCTGGCTGCTCATGGCAGCCCAGCTCCAGGAAGAGCCGTTGTTCACAATCTTAGCTGTAGAGGGTGCAGCTCACTAGCCCATGTGGGAATCGAACTGGCAACCTCCGCATTAGGAGCTAGGTGCTCCAACCACCTGGGCAGGGCCCATTGTTTTCATTTTATTAATGTCGATGTAGTGCTGTTTCATCCCGCATGCTCCATGGTGATCATTTAGAAATTGTGCAAAAATTTGGAGCAGTGGTGGGAGAACAAGTTCTTAGTCTCTTTCTAGGCACTCTGGAGGTTAGGAAGATTGCCTCAAAGGTAGATCTGAGGGATAGAAGTATGTCCATATAATAAATTTGTATAATTTCAGATACTGTGGCAAATGAGATATGATGGTGAAAACATTGACTTAGAAATCAGGATTCCAGTGCTATATAGAAGAGGATGTTATCATTGTGGTATTGAAAAAGTCTGTAATATTGTCTGTCTTCACTTCCAGCCTCTACAGAATGAAAAGGTTTAGTTTATGGTCTCTAGGGCCCTTTCCATTGTAAAATTAATTCTGTTATTTCGAGAGTACAACCTTAGTCATGGAGTTGAACATTTGTTCATTATTCATTTGGTGGATCAGGACTTTATTATTATTATTTTTAAGATTTTATTGGGGAAGGGGAACAGGACTTTATTGGGGAACAGCGTATACTTCCAGGACTTTTTTCCAAGTCAAGTTGTTGTCTTTTCAATCTTAGTTATGGACTGTGCAGCTCAGCTCCAGGTCCAGTTGCCGTTGTTAGTTGCAGGGGGCGTAACCCACCATCCCTTGCGGGAGTCAAGGAATCCAACCAGCAACCTTGTGGTTGAGAGCCTACTGGCTCATGTGGGAGTTGAACTGGCAGCCTTCGGCATTAGGAACATGGTGCTCCAATGCCTGAGCCACTGGGCCAGCCCAGGACCTTATTTAAATTAATTTATAAAATGTGAATTAATAGCATCAGACAGGACTCCCAAACATTATCTATTTAATTCATTTTTAAGAATCCTGAAATCACCAGGCAATATGACTACTGAAAATTTTAGGACTCATTAATAGAATGCACATATATTTTTAAACACCATTAAGAAAAGTATATAACTATCCTCATTATTATATGTGTTTCTAAGAGAAATAAATATTCCTGGAGTCATTTACACTCACTTCCTTGTTTTGAATTTCTCAAAATATAGAAGAATTATATGTCAGTTTCTTTCATATAACAACCATTTATTGATAGCCTCCTTCACATTCTCTGAAGTCACACTTTAGTTCTTTCTTCTCCCTAATAAATAATCTTTTTAAAAATTGTATGTGCCAATTTAAGGAATTTTCAGTGAAGCTAAATGATCTAAAATAGATGTTCTGAGTAATTGTTACTCAGTGCACTTCACTATATCACAGGGCATAAAACAGAAATATGATCTCCTTAATCTTGATTCTATTTTCTACATGTTCCATAACTTCCTCCATCAATACAACCAAAGCAGCTGAAAGTTAGAAAACTGTGGTACTTGTCTTCAAATCCCTTTGCACTTAGGTAGTGGGTGTGAAAACAGAAATGTAAGAAACAGAACATGTGTGATATATGAATCAAAGTGTAGAGGCTATTTGGTGTGAAACAATGTGATCCTTGTAGCTCCTGCTAATGCATCATTTGGCAAACGCCTGAAGAAGACAGTTCTCAATGGCAAAAACAGCGTCCTGGAAATAGACCCTTCATTCAGTCCCTCGCATGAAACTTTACTGGATGAAAACAAAGGAATATCTTTATCTTATGAACTGAAAATAAGTGTCTGTAATTGGATACATAACAAGTATATGGAAGTGAATCAGTTCACATCATTACCTGTTTTCTGCAAAACTAGCTGCTCTCCTTTCAGTTAAAATTCTGAACAAGTCAAGGTATCATGTAACACATGGAAAGAAATAAGTGTAGCTAAGGTATATTTTCTAAAGGGAGTAACTTAATGATTTTGCTGACCATAGGTCCCAAAATATGATTATAGTAATTAGGTAGAATTCAGACAGATGCAGACATCTCGATATAAGTACTTGGAAGGTTTCTTTAATCCAGAGCTTTATGAAGGTGATATGCATAATCATTGAGAATGACCAAATTATAGTATAAATAATATAGATTTCTAGTCAGGTAACCTAAATATTATTACATAACAATTTAAAGAGGAAATACTGCTAACCTCAGGTCATTTTATTCAGAACTGGTGAAAATGAATATGAGTAAGAGAGAGTATGGATAAAAGAATTGTTCTGGTTTTGCACAGGTATTCATGATCTTATACTGTGTGTTCCCAACTTTGCTTATCTCAGATTCTTGTGTGCCTCATTGTTTTTTCTTTGTTTCAGTGACTGTTTCTATTTGTAAGAATTTCTTTGTCTCTTGTATTGCAACTGCTCTAAGACCTCTAAATATTATTAATACCATTACTGTGGAAGGTTTTTTTGTTTTTGTTTTTCCCCCTCAATATACCCTGCAGAATATCCCAAGTCATTTACTACTTCTTTATTACAGTATTAATTTACCTCAGTTGTTCAGTATTGTGGGTCAACGTTCTACCCAGAGAGTCCGTGCCCTCACGTCATCTACCTCTGCAGTGATTGGAAAGAATCAGGGCTCAGATTCTCCAGATTGGGCCAGAAATGAAAATGCATCATCCTTTGGACGGCCTCATGACACAGGTTTTATAATTCAGCTAAACAGTCTGGAATGCCTCGTCCTCCCACATCCTCACCGCCCCTCTCCACACACACCTAAAGAATTTCAGAAACGTTACTAGGTAACAGCTTCATCGTTTCCAGTCCCCCACCTTTCCAACCTCCTTCCCTAAAGCCAGGCCTGTGAACTACCAAGTCCAGACCTGTTTAAATCATTTTTACATTTATTGTTTTACTTCTTTTTCTTGGAATTTCTGCCTGTGTTTCCTCTAGTATATCCTCTGCTCTTTCATGGAGCCTCTTCAGTCTTCCCTCCATTGCTCTCTCTATATCCACAGGCTGGTTGCAGGGGTGGGCAGGTCGTGGAAGCTCGGTTGGAATGTGTTTTTTTCTTTCTTCTACTTATGGATAATTTGAATTTGGAATGTGGTCTGTTTAATGCTGACACCATGGGTCTAGTGTGGATTAATTCTTACCCTTTTTGATTTCACTGTTTTGGGAAGGTGAGGAAGAGATTTGGAAATGGTTACCGTTTTTCTTCAAACCCCCACATTTGCATTTTTAATAAAGAAGACATAATGTGGATCTGTAAATATTGTTGGGGGACTACATGAGATCATGGATGTAAGGTGTCACCCATCAAGAATATACCCATTAGATGAATAGATATTAGTTTTCTTCTATCTTGTGGGGGACTTCTTGAGAACCAACTGAGGTAATACACAAGACATGTTTTGTAAGCTTTATGGACTTCATAATTGACATTTGTCAGTATTAGCCACACTTGTGTCTACTTCTATAAGGCCCAGAATTTTGCTTCTCACTTCTGGACAAGTCCAAGCCCTGATTATTTTTACAGAGATGTTGTTCCATTAGGGACACTGATATATTTTTTAAAAAGGTAGAGTAACACTTTTAGAAATTGCATGTGACTGGGACATGCTATGTCTTCTAATGAACATCAGAGGACCCCTTGGCAGTTAAAATGCCTCAGACTTTCAATCTCAGCTTCCCCTAAGCAGCTATGTGTGTCAGAGTATATGTGGTTTTGTAAGCTTTCTTGAATAATTTTTTTGGAATAATATTGTGAATAACATAAGCAAAGAAAGAAAAACTAATTAACCAGGTGTTTCTTTTGTCATCTGGTGAATGGGGATTTATACTAACAGATGACTAACCGTACAAACTCAAAAATAGGATGCTGTGACTTACATGATAAAAGATTTATTGGAATGATCTGATTTTAAGGTGATGTTGTATATAGTGGAAAAGTGAGAATATTTAGAAGAGAAGTGAGAATTTTATTTCGTTTTCATGTAGTCAATCTATTAATAACTTGTACTAAACTAAAAGTACATTTTTAAAATTGTTTGCTCCTTTTACTTGACTATATCTCTGTAAGTTTGGTTTTACTGCAAGAGCCTCTAGCCCTCAATAACATTTGCTATAATATATAATGATATAATCACGATATTAATTAATATTTTATGATCGATTATAATAGTAAAGTACAAGTTATTAATATATTATACTAATATATTTATACTAATATAACATTTATAGTAGCATAATATAAAATATGTAGGCATATTTTAATGTGTTTTAAATATTTATGATAATAAATTTATGATAATAAACATAACAATTTTCATCCTTATCTTTCTTTTATCATATAAATATCGATTTTTACCATATGACTCTGAGCTCTTTGAGGCTACAAATTGTCTGTATGTTCTGGGTCGATATTCTATACTTAGTAGATGTTCCCTAAAATTCTATTCCTTCAGTACATTCTTTAGCATGTGAGCTCCTCAAACTATTAATAATTTCACCTGCAAAGGAAAAAGTGTTCTGTGTCAAATAAGTTGTAAAAATCCTAGGTTCCAAAACAAAGTACTTTTATTTTACAGCAAAACTTCTCGGGCCCTTAATTAACTCATGTGTATTATGAAACCCATAGGGGAGGTATAGCATGAGTGATTGCATTCATTTATCATTCACTCAGTAAATATATTTTTAGTGTCTTCAGTGTGGCAGGCAGTGTGCGTATTTATTCAGACTTAAGCAAAGAATAAAAAGGCAAGATCTCTTCTCCATGGAGTTCTCCACTGACACAGTATTTTTCCCCAAGGAATATCTCCTTGGAATAACTACTACTCTGTCCTAAATATTCTAAAATTAATATTATATACATTATACTACATATTTCTCCCTTCCTGTGCTTCTGTTTTCATTCCTGATTATAGATACACAGACCCCCAATCACTACTATCAAGGATAACAGCAAGTATTTATTGAATATCCACATGCTAGCTTTTGTAAATAAATGTACGTTGAGTTCATGAAAAAAAATGATGAGGCAAAATGGCACAACCCTATTTATCTCTGACATTACTTTTGTGCTAATTCAGTTTTCCATTATTTATCATTTTATTCCTAAACTTTCATTAAGTCTTGACATTTGATTATTTCCCCAGGTATGTATTTTCTTCTAAGGGTCCAGTCACTGCAGAATTATAGAAATACTAGACAGTTAAAGAATTTGATTATTTTGGTGCCTGATCCTCTTGAGAAATAATCTTATGTTCCCAAATCAAGGCTGACCAAGAGTAGAGACAAACTGCATGGCTTATTTGGAATCTCAAAAGTCTCACAAAGAGACTATTGTTTGAAAATGATGTAGAACTAAGAAGAGGCACTGGACCAAGGAAGATGTTTCATCAGGAGAGAGAGAGAGAGAAACAGGTTCCAAACAGTGGCAGTCCACAGAGAGTTGTTGATGGCCATCATATCAAAGTTCTCTTTTTTACTTTTCATTGACAGCGAGCTGGCATGCATATCAGCTCTGTCAGGAAACGTGTTTTTGACATTTGAGAGGTGAGAAGAGAGCCAGGAAGGAGACTTTGGGACCTTTTAAATGATTACACAATGTACGCCAGGTTCTTATTCTATAGAAATAGTCATACTGAGTTGTAAGTATGAAAATCTGGCTCCACAGTTCTTTATTCTCTAAAGAGCTTAATATTTCATCTTATTTTATCCAGCAACAATAATGTGCTTCATCTGCATTTAGCATTATGAAGTAGATATTTAATGGAGTTAAGTCACTGGGGCTTTATGTCTGATATGGCCTTTAATAATTATGAAAAGCTTTGTGACTACTATTTTGGAGTTATTTTACTTTCTTACTGGCAGTATTTGGCCAATCCAAAAGACAAGCTATGCCTTTATTCCTTTATTTCTAGATTCAACACAGTGTTACAGAATGAAAGAGTATTGAATTATAATTCTATTGAGGTTGGGTGTTATGTCAAATTTAGTTTATAAGTAAATTAAAACTGTTTCAGAATTGGGTCAAGCTATTGTTTATATACTTTTGTGCAGTAATTTCTGCTGCTTACTCGGTGAAGGGTTATAGGGTTAGTACAAGTAATCCCTCTTGCTCTCTCTCTCTTCATGCTCTATGCTCAGGGTATAAACAAGAAGGGTGTGCTGATTCAAGGAAAGCATTTTTTCCAAAGGACTGCTGCCTGCTCTGTCTCACATGGACCTCTCAAAATGGTGGTCACAATTTTGATTGGACACAATGGGCTGGGAAATTTTTCTCCCTAACAAGACGTGAAGGCAACATATGATAGTGGATTTATAAAATCAACAAAAACCTGGTGAAAGATGAATTGGATTCATAGAAGATGGTTTTCTAAACAACCAAACACAGCTTTTAAGTTACTACAAATCAAGACAAAAACAAAACAAAACAACAAACATTCTGGTGTTTACCTGCTGAACCACTGGAATATCGGTGGAGCACATGGTCATACAAGTCTTTTTCCAGTCACCACCCAAATTTTGAGTCTTTACTTTCATGACCTGTACAGGCCCAAACATCTCTCAGACCCATATCCTACTGATCACTTCCTTGAACCTGAGCCCATATACCCATTGCAGAGTGCTTTGTTTGGGTCTGCAATTGTTCAAATGTCATCTGTGAAACATTGAGCTATTGTGCCTGTATTTCTACTGGTTCCAGTTATTTCTCTTCCTATTTTCTATGGCACAAATAAGTGCAATTTTTGGGAAACAGATGGTTTTTCTCAGTGAGAATGATTCTACTAACAATTAGCAGGATTTTGTTGACCTCCCTCAATTTAGGCAGGGAAAAGGTAGGTTCTCATTTACATATTATCTGGAAGAAAATTTCTTTCTTATATTCCTCACAAAATTTTGTTTCTCAGGATGTCTCCTCCCTCTTGCTATCAAATCCCCCACTCCCACCCCGATCACCCCCCCCCCCCACTGATTAAAGAGGGAATTAAAATTGTCACTTGCTTTCTAGATGGTGGTTTTGCTAGGAGGGTGGGACTTGTCAGTATTTCTGTCAGGAAGCTGGTCATTAAAAACTGCTTCAGAATTTCTTAAACGTTATTATTGCTACCTGAAGGGTAACAGTGAGTGAAATGTTGGCTACATTTTTTTTTTTTTGTACTCTGGAGATAGTGTTGGTGACATGTAGGGGCAATTAGGTAATATGTAAAACAGATAGGACAGTGTATGCACACAGTAAGTGCTACATAATTGTCAGGTATTGTTACTGTTGTTTCTATTTTTTAGTCTGTTTGAGACTATAATGGGAGTACAGATGTAGTCACCAGAGAAAATGTATTTTCCCCTAAATTGGCTTGTCATAGAAGAACTCAAGGAAGCAGTTAGCATTACCCCCGCCAAAACTTCAACTTGCCAATGATAAGGCTCTGTATAACAAGAAAAAACTTCCACCTAAAATTCCACCTCTAATGCATAGAAGTACTTTATTTGTCATTTTCCTTCACAGAAAGTTTTCCCATTGAGGTTTTTAAAATATGGCTTGAGTTTCTTGAGGACAGAAGTGGTAGGGGAAGGAAAATGTGCCTGCTTTAGGTCACTATCTCTAGCTGTTATAAAAGAAGGTAATATTTCAAGTAGGTACAACAGATAAAGGAACAATGGCACCAGTGGGCTGACGTGAAGCTTTTATTGGAGTCAGTGGCAACTTTGAAAGGTTTATTGATGACATAGTTAATACAGGCCTGGATTGAAAGCTGGAGATCTAAGGATTGCTACTATCTTGAGCTTTGTGTCAGTCACTTAACCTTGTTTTCTCTCCCTTAAGAAGAGAATAACATTTTTAATCCAAACCAAAAAGGGACAGAAGAATGGTTAATTATGTAGGGATTTTGAGTATCAAGATTCTCAGAAAACCTATTTTTTTATTACTACATTTGTCCCATCGTATTTGAAAAATGTTCATTTTTTTTCTTTGTTCTCCAAAGTTCTGGATTGTGTTCTGTTGGAGCTCATCAATTATGACCATTAGTCTTGGGGAAAAAAATTGCTTCAAAATGAATATTATGAGGTGACAAGGTAATGAAAGCAGATAAAGCCTGTTTCTAGTAAAGATTTTTTTTAAAAAACTTAACTGTTTTGGTATTGATTAGAGTTTAATAATGTCCTTTAAAATTATACATAGAGTAATAAATAACAGATATTTATGTGGCGTTTTATTGTTTTGCAAATGCTGGCACATGTTATCTCACTTAAACATCACAACAATTTTATGTGAAATTGCCCCAGGAATTTGGATTTCAAAGCCATTAAGTGGCTTGCCCAGGACACACAGTGGGCAAGAATAGACTAAAACATAGACCTTCCAGCTTTAAATTCAGAGCTCTCTCCAAATTCCACCACAACCTCATCTAAGACAAAAAGACATTGTCCCTCAGACTTTTATCTGATGGAAAATTATGGTCAATATGGACAATACCAAGAACAAAACCTGCACTGTTACATTAATGATAAAATAATGGTTTGATCTTCCAGACAATTCTCCCAACCACCCCTATCATCAAATCCCCAAAACCCACACCTTCTATTTATGTTTAATAGGCAAAGACCCTTCTTTATGTACTTGATCATTTTTTTGGATAGTATGTTCTCATGCAATATGAAAAATGAATTGGTGGTGTTTTTTTAAACGTAATGTAGAATTGGTACTTTTTATATGATGTTCTCATATATCACAAAACTAATTCTCAAACGTATTTTGGCAAAGAAGTGGAGGAGTGATTTGAATTATAATGCAGCTGGCAAACCTGTAGGCATCATTGGTAATTAAGTCCAATTTGACATGTTTATCATTTAGTTCAAACAATGTTATCTGATCCAGTTCCCTTAGTTCTTGATATTTTACTATGCTTTACCTCTTTAGTCTATTTGCTGGCATTGATTATTAAACACTTAGCTCTTTAAATTGAGGGAAATTCTACATAGCTGTCTCATTCGTTTCAAACATTTGCCTGTGAAATCACCACATATTTTGTTTCTATGAGCTCTGTTAATAGAATGAAATGAAATGGCTGCCATCGTCGTGTTTGCTCTGTTTTTGATGCTTATTCTTTTTGTCTGACTTTAGCCTGTTAAACTGTAAAAGTGCCATCATAACAGCATTAAGTGACTGCTAAGAGAACACATGAAGTCCAGTCCTGCCACTCTTCATACAATGGATTTTCCTTCCTGGTTTGGCTTTATGCCTTTATCTTACTTCATGCACTTCTGAGTGGACAGGCAGTTTGGCTTCAGTCCTTATCAGAATGCCAACCACACTGCATTGTGATTGGCTACTCATTTACTGCTCTCTCTCTCTCCCTCTCTCTCTAGACTGGAGACTCTTGTTGAAAAGAGACTTAATTTTGTTGGAATTTTTATCCCCTGCTCATAGAATGGTGTATGATATTACAAGTTATTCACTAAGAGTTTGGTGAATGAATGAATGGATATTGAATCAAAGGAATTGAGATAGCATCTTGGTTCTTCCATTCCCTGGCTGTTTTCCTTGGGTATTATGCAGTTTCCACCTACAAAAGGGAGGCAATGATAATATAATTCTCAGAGATTACTATAAGAGTTAATTGGACCATGCACTTGAGTGTTTTTATACTGTGAAGTACTCTTCAAAAGATGGTTGTGCTAATTATCACAACTTCCCATGAATATACCATACTTTTTTGCTTTATCTCAGGTCTGGATTATTGTAATAGCAACATAATTAGCCTCTATGCTTCAATACCTGCTCTTTATTCCATACTGTACCTAGACTAACCACTGAAAACATAAGATAGGATTGTCAGTTCTTCACTTTGTACCGTTCAACAGTGGCTTGTCTGTCTGATCACCATCACATCCCCCACTCCCAGGCCAATGCTTGATACTCATGCTTATAAGCCTTGGATAGTTACTTGTATGTCCAGCTTCTGGAGGCTTCCAAAGAAGGGCATAGGAATTTTTCATCACATATCTTTTGTGTATCTCCCCAGCCTCCAGTCTCACTCCAGCAAGGCCTGGACACCTATACAGGATTGTAATAACAAATAACAATGGGAATTCCCCAAATGGACTATGTTCTTTCCCACCTCAGTGCCTTTGCATATGCTTTCCTTCTCAGAAGGCAGTCTCCCTTCCCCACTGGGGCATTGGCAAATATTTATCCCTTACAACTCAGCTTAACATTAGACTCCTCTTTAAAGCATTTCCCTTTCAGCTGGCAGAAGTTTCTTGTCATTTGAACTCTCACAGCACATTGCATGCAAGCACAGTATACAGTATACAAGTACTCTGTAATAATTGTTTTCAGATGTGTTTTTCTTAATTCGATGATGAGCTCTTTGTGTGGAGCCTAAAGTATAATGCTGTCTCTGTTCCTTGCACCTAACATGGTGTTTGGTACTCCATAAATACTCAGTAAATATTGCTGGAATGAATTATTATAGAAAATTCATAACTATAATTTCATTGGCAACAATATAATCTTCCATATTCCTCTCCTAGAAATTACTCCTTTTGTGGAAATTTTGGAAATTTCCCGTCATTCAGCAAGTAGACTCTAATTGCAAAGGCATTTTTCACTTGGTGAAAATTCTCAGGCAATGAAATAGTTTAAAATAAAGTTTCTGATAAATAATACTTCACAATTGTTAGCTTAAATTAGAAAGGGGAAAAAAAGTATTTTTGTAAGCCAATTTGCATGCCACTTTGTATACATAGTCAAACTTAAAATCCTATAAGTTATCCATGTAAAACATGTGGGATTTACGTGCATATGAGACTTTAATTTATATAATGAGTGTTTAAAACAGGAAGTACAGTAACAAAATGGATAACTAACATTAGCAGGCAATTCAAAGAAGAGGAACTCTGAATGGCTTTCAACTGTAGGAAGAGATGTTCAAACTCACTAGTAATGCAAGAGATGCAAATAAATATATCATTAATCACCGTTCACTTCACTCTAATCAGAATAGCAAAAATTAAGGATATTACCAAGTGTTGGCAAAGGTTTTGGAAGACTTTTTTTTTTTTTTTAATTGCCCTGCTACTGAAAGTATAGACTAAAGCAGTCATTCTGGAAAGCAATCTTATAGTACTTAGCAAAATTAAGTCATTAGATAGCTAAGCTATTTTCATCTCCCTACTACCACAAATTAATTCTTACAGTATTATTTGTGGTAGTAGGGAAATGAAAGTAGCTTAGCTATCTAATGGAAGCAAATGTAATGGGTGCAGTCTATTAAAATGCAGCAGTTAGAAGCAAAAACTGAATGATACACAATGTAAATAAGTCATAAAAACTTAGTATTCAGTATAAGAGGTAAGAGATTGAATGCAATATATACTTATATTTTCTAATATGCCATTTTCTTTCTCATGCTTTGATGGCAATGAGACAATATAATTACAGTTTTTTTTTTTAATCTTGTCCTGCTAGTGACGTGGACACTTCTATATTTATGTTACACAGCTACTGTTATTTCTTAAGGAGCTAGATAATAAAATTTATTAAAAACAAAAAACAGAAAAAACCTAAGGTAGAATTTTTTCCCTATAACATATGACTGTAAGAAGCTATTCTTTCCTTAATATTTAAGACTATGTTTATTGGATTGTTACATTTTTAAAGCATTTTTTATTTTCTCTGAGAAGGAATGGAGGTCTCAAAGATTAAAGAATAATAATTGTAAAATATTTAAAATTCTTGGTTTATTTAAGAACTCAAGAGATCAATTCTTTTCTTTTTCATGGTATTGTTTACATGGACTACTTTGGTAAATGTTTCCTACTCTCTGTCAGGTGTTAAACTGGCTCCATTTTTAACTATCACAACGGTAAACTGGGTGGCCAAGATTGAGCATAGAGAGTGGAGGACACATCAAAGTACGGAAGTTGATACATAATTTTATGGAAAAATCTTGAAGTTTATACATGACTCTCTGTTTCTGCCCTTTATGTTTCTCCAATTGGAAGTTATCATGGGTGAAGATGGTCAAAAGGTTCAAACTTCCAGTTATAAAGTAAATAACTCATAGGAATGTAGTGTACAGCATGGTGATTATTGTTAATAATACTGTATTTTATATTTGAAAGCTGCTAAGAGAGTAGATTTTAAAATTTTCATCACAAGAGAAAAACTGTAACTATGTATTGTGATAGATACTAACTAGACTTATTTTGGTGATTATTTTGCAATATGTACAAATAGCAAATCATTACGTTATACATTTGAAACAAATATAAAGTTATATGTCAATTATGTCTCAATAAGAAGGAAAGTTGTCATGGTTGTCTTCAGCTAGTCTATTTTACTGACTCCTGGATGTATCCAAGGATATTAAGTCCTGTGAAGTTTCCCTCCTAAATATCTTTCTAATCAATTTTATCTATTTCACCATAACTTCTCTATTTAACTTCTTCCTTAGTTTACTGTAACAGCTTTCTCCTTTGATAGTCTCTCCTCACTACAATCCATCTGCCCAGTTATCTTTTCAAAATTGTCACTGACTTGCTTAAAGTTGGTTCTCCCCTTCCCCCCAGGATCAAGTGTAAGACTCTTTGGGTTGGTGGTATCCAGGACCCTTTGCAAAATGGCCTTACGCTCACTTTGTGCTTTGATGTTCCAGCACACTTCCTCCACATTTCTCCCTGTGCCTAAAATTGTGCCTTCTGGTGATCATAATGCGATTAACACCAAGCAGAAAACTAGCTTCCCTCTGTGAAGCTGCTCCAGGAAAAGTGGAGCCAATCTTATGTGTTTCCATTTTGCTTTGTAAATGTATCTATTATAGCACAGGAAATTATACATATTGGCATAGGAGTCTGTCTCTCAAGGAAGAGCCCTACATACTCTGGCAGGGCTAGTGCAAATATTTAATAAGAGTTACTTTAGGAAATAATTAGGGTAGCCATCTTCCTTGGAAATTTTAGTTGTAAAAAATTACTAAGTGTTAGAAACCCTTGGGAGAACTGGGATACCTATCTATCATCATCATTGTATTTCTGTATCAGTTCTTTCCCCAAATATGTGTACCAACCAACACTACAGATGTGTCCACGATGTCCAAAGCCTGAAGTCACTGTGTTTACAATGAATTCTGTTATTTATGTCACAAGTCTTTCACCTTAAATTTCATTCTATTATAGCAAAATTTGGCTCAGGACTTCTAAAGTCACCTAACCATAGATATACAGAATGGGAGTCAGATGTTTGAAAGTTCCACTGAATTCTTTTTTAAATACTGTGCTTGTGTTACTTTATAATGAACTTAGATGAAAGATACAGCTGTAGGCATGAAGGAATGTCCTTACTATTACTATGACTTTGAAGTATAAACAACAAAATTGGGGATCAAACCATTAACTTTTTATAGTTTGGTCCTTTTCTAGCTCCCTTCTGGGTATAAATAAGACATAGCTCTTATGTAATTTGGAAGTTCTTCATAACCTTAATGGGGGAGATTTTTTTTTCTATCACTTGTTTAGACAAAAAAGACAAAACTGGTAAATTTAGGATTTCTTTCTGTAAATGAAACTAATGAATCTTGATTCAATAAACTTGAATGAATATGTATTTTGTCATAGTTGAATGATCTAAGTACTCTGAAGTCAGATGTGCTTTCAAAATACTCCCATAAATGTAAATTCTTAATTATGACCATTTTTAGGATATTTATCTGTCTCCTGGTGGTTGTTGCTACTTGGCCCCTTTTATATGTTTTGGACAGAGAAGGAAACACAATGCTTGCATTCCTGTGGTTGCTATAGTAATGGGGGAAAAAACTGCAGCTGTGATTGTAGACTTGAAGAAAAAGACTGAGGTAATTTCAGCCCTGGAGACTTAGTAAATATTAATTGTGAAGAAGAAAGCTCCTGCTCTCATTCTTTAATAGTTTTTTTTTTTTAAACATATATATAAGAGCCAGGAGTCATTACACTGAGATAAATTGTGACTCAATGTTACTGCCTCTAATTGCATTCCAAAAGATTGAAACGCTAACTAAAATTTTAAGCAGTAGGATTTTGCATTTGATTTAATGAATTCTCTGGTTAAAGCTGATATTCTATGATGCAGAAGAAAAAACTGTGGCTTGATAAAAAACAAAGTTGTAGATTTTTCTCACAGAGCTAAGAATTAACAGTTTTCTCTCAGATGTTTCCTGATTACTTTATTATTATTATTATTATTATTATTACTGAACAAGTATTCCATTTTAGAGTTTCTTTGGACAGTTGTATGGCCCATGCAGACCAACCTCAGAGCAAAATCCTTTCTGTATTGAATGGAGCCCTGACGCTATGGCAGCCCAGGATAACAGAGGCTGAAATCTTAGTTGATGCTCAGTAAACATTAACTCCTGTCTTTGTTGTGGTTATTATTATTATTATTATTTGTAGTAGTGGATGTTATTACTTTTGTTCCAGGGGTAGCAATCTTAAAGGAGTTTGGTGATTAGGGTTCAGAAGTTGAATGTGAAAGTCAGCTATCATAACGACAGTACAAATGCCAGGGGAGCTGGCAGAAATGCCACATTGTTGTGAGCAGCCATGGTGTTCAGGTGGGTTTTCATCAGTACATATCTGAGTGTTTACCATGTATTAAATCACTGTGTTAGGAATATGCTTACAAAGACCTGTAGAATAATTTTCCTTCCTGCCTAAGAGAATTGTGGATTATATTACTATAAATTATATAGTAACAATATTAGAACATTATGTTACTATGCTGTATATTAATATTAATACTATATCATCGTACATAATATAGATAAATAAAATATTACCATATATATATATATGTATATATATATATATATAAAATGTTATTTTACAATAATTTGAGAAACACCACTACCAAGGTAAGTCTAGTGTGCTACATGAGCTCAGACGAGGGCAATGCTGAAACTTGGTGGTTAAGAGTGGACTATAGAACCACGCTACCTAGGTTTAAATCTTAACCTTGTCCTTCGTCCTTGTGCAATATTGACGATATTAATTAATATCTCTGTTTCATCTTTTGTAAACTGTGATTGCGTACCTAGTTTACAGTGTGTTCTGCAGATTGTGTTTGCAATAAATGGAGAGGAAATAAACATATATCTGTTTATATCTATCATCTCTCTCTCTCTCTCTCTACTATCTATATTACATAATATTGTATCATATTAGAATAATATCTGGCACATAGCAAGCGCTATATATATTTAAGCTGTTATTGTGATGAAAATTGGGCCACTAATACTTCTGCTGTCAAACAGTTTAGCACCACAGTCCTGGGCCTTCTTGTTCCTTGATTTCAATGGGCAATGGTCTGAGTCGTACAAAAATCCAGGGGTTTCATAATGAGCAACCCTTTTGGAAACAGTGTGTTGAGCACATGTATATTCTAGACTCACTAGTGTTGCTTTGGAGAATCATTAGATACTGTTAAAAATAATCCTGCCCTCATAATCTTGGAGCAGACTATGTAGAGTGGTGCAAATAAGAAGTAGTTCAATTAACTATCATGCAGGCACTTGAGAATGGTTACTGTGGAGACTTTCAGCTTTAAATATGAACTCATATTTATTTATTTCCAGAGTATCTTTTAAAATATAGCATACACATAAAGTGTATGTGTCCATGTGTGTCTATTTGGCAGAGACGTAAAGATTTTATTACACCTTGATGCCTTCCTGAGGACACCACCCCCAACAAGGAAAATTTATGTCTGGTATAAACCTACATTTTAATTGACATTACCCCCTCTATACCCTCCAAACTTGAGAAATTATATCTATCCATCTTTGTGGTATAATTCAAGAAAGATAGAGGTGTGTGAGCATGTGTCATATTATTATTATTATTGCTGCTATTTTATTACTTTTATTAGTAGGAACAATGGACTGGAGGCTCGGGTGTAACTTTATATGTGTGCTGGGGAGCCATTCTCTCACTCGTATAAGACACAAGTGATTTGATGTCCATTCACTATTCATAAATACACATAGGAATTTCAGATTTAAAAAATGAAAAAGTGATGTATAGAGAACTGAAGAATATTTGGCCAATGCTTTCAAGGTCCAATAAAGCTTAGTAGGGTTATTGCCACCAAGGTTTTGTACTTTGTCTTTCAAGTCTTATAAAACGATTTAGTTTTAGTAGATTCCAGAGGCATTTATGTCACACTTAATTGATTCCATAAGTCCAATTTACATGAGTCTAATTTATAAGTTAGAATGCAAATTTATTTCCCTCTGCAAAGCACTTCACTGGCTCCTAATTGCTTATTGGGTAAATTCCAAATCTGTCGGAATTCTGTGCTCCATGATATGACCCAAGCTACTTCTCAACCTCATTATTACTTTTTTTCTAAATTCATGACCTTCAACTGGAAGAAAAGAAAATGCCACTTATGTTCTCAAGTCCTCCAGTTTTTCCAACAAGGACTTTAAAGTCATTAGAAATACATCCTCCATTTCTTTTGTGTTAAAATCCTCTCATGTGAGTCAGGTGTCAGTGGCAATTGATAGCAGTTGTTGGTTTGGTTAACTAATGATAGCCTTTTAATCACTTCTCATATATGTGGTCTAGAAACATCTCACTTTCCACATAGCCACAGTAATTCTTCTTTATGCTGCTGTCCTTGTATTTTTCAGCAAGAAGCTGTCAATCGCTAAGATACTTGTCTTCTTTTTGGGATGGATATTGGTCCTCAGAGTTTTCAAGGGCTCAGCATTCTTTTAATTTTTTGAAGTAATGAGTGTTGTTTGTTTTATTGTAAAGAATCTTAAGTGTAGCCTCCGTGGAAAGAGTCTCAAATATGTTATACTTCTGCAATAGTACAATTTCCCTCTTTTTCTAGTTTATGGAAAATTATTATACATTTTTCAATTCATCAGCCCTGGAGAATGGCTTTGAATTATCTTCTTCCCTGAATCTGTTTCTTGAATGTTTTTTTTTCTTTTGTTTTTTTTTTGTCAAAATAATTCTTCCATGCTGTCTAGCAACTCTTCAGTCTCCTTAATGAGATGGAGAATATAGAAGCATTATTTAAATTTATTAACTTTCTTCTGCAATCCGGAGACCGGCCTGTGATTAGGGATACATCTTTAAGCAGTAAGATTTGATTTTCTTGTCAGCTATAGTGCTGCCATATTAATAAATTAATATGCATTAATTTATTCATTCATTCCTAATTTATTCACTCATGTATTGAGGCATTCATTGAGCATTTCTATAAGGCAGATACTGTGCTAAATGGTAGTAGCAATAGTGAAAGAAAACTATATTTTGACCACTCTGATGAGGCCATGATATCATGGGACAGATACAAAATCTTATAATTATAGAAACAATTTATAAATACTATCAAATCAATTTAGGGAGTCCTTTCCAGCCCTGGGTATCAAGAATGGATTCCCAGACTAGGTACTTATGAAAGGATAAGTGGAAATATTTTTCAATGAGAAGGGAAAGGAAGAATTGCAGGTAAAGGGAATAGCATATTCAAAGGTGGAGGAATTCAATTGGTGCCCTGGCATATTTGGAACCTCCAAAGTGTTAGTTAGGTCTGAAGCTTAGAACAGAGATAGTGGTGTGAGATGAGATAAAAGATCCAAGCAAGAGCTTGGTAGGACTGTGTATACCACGTGAAGGACTTGAAACTTCTTGAAGGGGTTGGTTTTGAAAGATTTCACTCTAGGGAATGATGATCAGTCCAGAAAGGAGTCTTGTGGATAAAGGGAGATAAGGCAAGAAGTGACTGCAGAGGTCCCTGTGATAACAGCCTTGAATAAAGCAGTGGCAGGGGTGACAAGGAAGGAAGAAATAGACATAAGGTATATTTTATGGGTTGAATCAGTAAGAATTAGTGACTGCCTGAATGTTGGACATAAAGGAGAGGGAATGATGTTTGTCTTTAGGGGAATGCCCAGTTATGACTTGGATGTCTGAATGGAGGATACAGGAGCAGTACTTTTTCCAAACATATTTCCTTAAATTTTTTTTAAGTTTATTGGGGTGACAATTGTTAGTAAATTTACATAGATTTCAGGTGTACAATTCTGTAATACATCATCTATATATTGCATTCTGTGTTCACCACTTTAATTTTTTAAATTATTATTGTTTTACAATATTAAAAGCATTTCAATATGGCACTTGTAGAAACTGTCAAAGTTGACGTAAGTAGAGCCTTTTTTAAAACGGAGCCTGAGCAGCCAGCCATTCTGGAGGAATTGCTTTGTACTCTTGGTCTTTGGACCTTCGGACTGTTTGATGTGGGTCAGAGCTTTTGACTGGGCCAAACCAACATTGTCTTACAAACAGTTGTTTGTAAAGCCAGAAGAAAAGCAGACATCCTTAGCACAAGGACCAATGATTGTGGAATCTTTATCTGAGGGTAGAATCAGTAACTAACCGGGTATAGCTAGAGAATAACTCACTTATTCTATACGTCAGCACCAATAGGAATTCTTTCATCTTTGCATGTAATCATTCCTTTCCTTTTCTCATAAAAACCTCTTGCCTTCACCCTGTAATCGGCACACTGAGTTTCTGCCTGCATCTATGCTCCCTGGTTTCAATTCTTTGATCCCAAATAAACACTTTAATCCCTGTCATTTTGGCCTTTTAAATTTAGGTTAAAAAAACAAAACAAAACAAAAAAACTCTCAAAACTTGTGAGTGAAGTTGGTAAGTTATTTAACCTGTCTGCATCTCAGTTGCTTATCTTTTTTCAAAATGTTTTAAAATTGTGGTAAAATATACATCACATAAAATTGACCGTCTTAAGCACTTTGAGTGTACAGTTCAGAAACGTTAAGTACCTTTACGGTGCACTGCAACCCATCTCCAAAACTTTTCCTCTTGCAGAACTAAAACTTTACACTCTTAAACAACTCTTCCCTTCCCTAGCCCCTGGCAACCACTGTTCTACTTTCTGTCTCTATGATTTGACTATTCTAGTTACCTCATATAAGTAGAGTCATACAGTATTTTTCTGTGACTGACTTACCTCAGCATAATATTCTCATGGTTCATTCATATGGTAGTAGGACTCAGAAGTTCCTTCCTTTTAAAACTGAATACCACGTTTTGTTTATTTACTCATCTGTTAGTGGACCCAGGTTGCGTCTACCTTTTGTCTGTTGTGACTAATGCTGCTAGGAACCTGGATGTTAACAGTTTGCTTATCTTTGTAGTCCAGACAACAGTAGCATTAGTATTTCACATGATTTACATAAAATAATCACCTAATGAATTTTAATTATTTTTACTGCATTTAACTAAGAAAAAGTAAAAATTAGCAGTGGGCAGGGAGGGAGAAGGAGGCCTTATGTGATCTTGGTGCGCTGAACTAGAAGGTTGAATAGGGGCAGGGGAATATAGTCAATGATACAGTTTGCACGGTGACAGATGATTAAGAAACATATACCTGGCGATCACATTGTCAGGTATAAAACTGTCAAATCACTATATTGTACACCTGAAGCAATATAATCAATATGAGATTGTATGCCAGCTATACTGAAATAAAAAATAAATTAAAAAAAAAAATTAATGAAGCTCAGCTTGGGAAACGAGATTGAAGCAGTCTAGTTCGGGCACCATTCCATCCACTTCCCCCACTTCTGATCTATTTCCAAGCTTACCATACAGCAATTTCATTATTCATACTGCTTTTGATGTAAACCAAAGTTTGATTTTTAAACTAAAAAGAGGATCACATTGCAAAGTATTTTGAATGATGAGGAAAGGTTATCTTACATGAAATTTTAGGCTTTTTTTCATTTTATGATTCAAGCACATTAGTGGTTACAAGACCCGAAATAGACAAATTTCAATGTAAAAACAGCTTAGGTAGTTTTTGCTTTCTGACAGATGGAGGAATTTAGTTCATATCTAAATATGAGCCTTGTTTATTTTTATCAGATTACCAACTCTGCAAATTGGATTAATGTGTAATTTTAAGCACGGCAGGCATAAAACTTCATAGAAGGGTTTTATATTTCTAGCATTTCCACCTTCTTGAGTTATTTTAATTTTTACAGCTGATATTGGACAGTGGCATATTTTCACTTTCTTTCTGACACTGAGGTATAAAAAAAATACTATTTGCCTGATAGATTTTTTGAAAGAAATGATCTAGTGATCACATCTGCCTAGTGGTATTTTGCAGGTAACGAGAAGAGAAGAGAAAGCTCAAAGTGTGCTACTAGCAGTTTGTGAAAAAATAAGGCCTTGGTCAGGAGATTTCTTGTTTTCCCATTCCCAAGCCCACATGATTTTAGATCTGTGTTCAAGGTCACCGTTGGACCCCTTGACTAAGCTCAGCTCTGGGCTTGAGGCCAGTGATTCCTGGGCCTCTGCCATCAGTCTGTCTTTTGGAGTAGGGAATAAAAATCTGAATTCAACATCTATGTAATCCCTTCCTCTAGCTTCCTGTGTCCCTATATAACTTTTTAGTTTCTCTTGTCTTTCAGATATCAAAGAGACAGCTTTTGCCACTTCTAGGTAGAAGTCCCTCAACTAATAAGGTGTTAAAACAGAAGGACAATTACATACCTCTTACCTTGCCTCTGCTCTCTACCACAGTTCAATTCACAGGGGGAAAATAAGTCTTCTGGAGAAGAGACAGAGTATAGCATTAAAAAAATGTTTGTAGTAGAGTTTGGCAAACACAATTGAATATGGTAATTGCATGTCTTTCCATGAGGTAGAGGTCCTCATTTTTGGTTTCTAATTTGAAGAAAACTAGCTACATAGCACAGGCATAACAATAGAACAACACATCTATTTCGGAGTGTACATAGATGATTTTATCTCCAGGCTCTATCACATTTCTTTGGCGTGTTATATTAGAACCCTAGAGTGGGTATACATTGGGACAGGGATTGGAGGATGGAATGGGGAATTTCCCCAACAGTCAGCTAAAATAAGAAGGCTGATTCCTAGAATGGGAAACAAATGAGGATCTCTGGCTGTAGATTATTTCAATTGTGTAACATTATTTTCATAATCTTGCACAAATTTTGCTAATATTTTTTTGAACAAATTTTATGAAAATGTGTGCATTATGCTATTTTGGTACTCATAATTATAATGGTGGAGATTCTACCTCTTGGTTGTCCTTGCAATTAGAACATTAATTTGCCCCTAGAGCCTGGGATTGCTTCCAGAATGCCTGTGCCAAGCAGGCTCCCCTATAAAAGGATAGATTACATTTGGCCAGGTATAACCTGCATCCATGAGGAAAGAACTGCATAACTAGGTCTTGCAGTTAGCAGGAGTCATACAAATGTTTGAAGTTTTGAGATCATCTAAGCACTGAAATTGTCTTAGAAAAGCACTTGGGTTGTTTTGACTCAGGTAAACCTAATAAAATCTCTCCCTAGGACAGGAGTTAGTGGTAGGAGGAAGGAAAGCAGGCTCTGAAAATTCAGCTCCCCCAATGGTGTAACATGCGAAAAATAGTTTAAAAAGCATTTTACAAATATAAGCGCTAAATATTTTTTCTAGGATTATGATAGTTATGCCTAGAATATTAATGTAATACTCACTAGGCTTATTTTTATTTACATTTTTTAAACAAAACATAATATTCCCTTTAAAATCATTCAAAGGGTTTTAAAAGCCAGTAAATAGTAAATCTACATAGCATTTTATTTGGAAAATTTGTGCATATTTAGCAAATTCACTAAGTGTAATTCAATTATGATTCTATCAATCAATAAATCAATTTACATTCATATTTCTTGTAATATGTTGGTATGAATATGTGAAATAACATTTTCTATTTTTGAAATCAATGAGTAAAGATTACGAAAATGTTAGACAATTAAAATAATCTATTGCCAGAGATCCTGACTAGTTTCCAATTCTAGGAACCAGTCTTCTTATTTTAGCTGACTTCTGGCCTCAATTTTGTGTGGTAATACTCAGTTATAGAACATGTAGTTCAAACTTTAATGGCTATTAACTAAAAATGCACAAATCTAGCTACAGTGCCAAGCAAAAATATAATATTTTTACAAACTGCTATTTCATTTAACAATATATTATGGACATTTTTCCATGTTATTAAATATTTTTTCTAAAAATATTTTTTACATTGTGATTATTTGCTTATCAAAATTTTCAGAAGTGTACTCAGTTCAAGAGTATGAATATTTGCACAGCTATTTGTCAATATGTACCAATTATCTTCCAGAAGTATCTATAAAGCAGTGAATTTCTTTGCAATTTTACCAGTATTGGGTATTATCAGTAAAAAATATTTTAAATTGACATTTCGAGTTAGTAATAAATATATTTGAAAACATAGTAATAGTGGAAATAGTGTATCATATGCAAATTTTGTAGCTTTTAAGAGTGCTGATAATTTAAAATTAAATTTTATTAAAATATTAAATTTGTAAGTTTTCCTAAGAAGAATTGAAGCTTCAAATGTGATACTTAAAGAAAACTAATAATTTTTTAAAATGCCATCTTGCAAAGAATAAGAATTAAGGGTAAGTGTTTTTTAATGAAATACCGAGTTAAAAATGCTGAAATTCTTGTCTTTTTTCTCTGAGTAGAAAATAATTACACTTATTATTACCCGATAATTATAAAGATATCCTTAGATAATTATAAAGAAATCAAAAAAGAGGTTTATTCCCCTTAAGTAATATTTAGTGTTGAGTAAATAGCTTTTCAAAATATGGGCCAGTATCCATCAAAATAAAATGTTTATATTGACTGAACAGCCTACTTGGAGGAATCTATTTTATAAAAATAAAAACACCAGTACATAAGCATAAGAATAAAAATATGTTTATTACAGCATATTTTTGGTACCATGTATCCACACGAAAATGGGCAAAATATGAATTTCTATTATTGATTGATTCAATTATAGTACATCTGTACTATGAAATACGATGTAGCCAAATCTGTACATAAAAACCTACATATAAGGACATATGTGCATTTGTGTCTGTATGAGCATAGAGAAGGGTGTGGAAGGACATAGCTAAATGTGTTAACCACTGCTATTTGGGGGAGAGTGGGATGGGAGAAAGGGAGGAAGAGATTATAAACACTGTGTACACACTGCTTTAATAACTTCCTCGTTAGATTGGTATGATTGTTTTTAGAATTAGAAAAGGACTTTGAAAAAATTTAAATAAAGGAAAAAGAAAGAAGGAAATAAAGGAGTTAGCATAAACCACTTAATTTAGGAAAAAGTAAATGATACTTATCAGATAGTTGCTATTAACTACGCCCCCCACCAAGAATTAGATTTTTTAAATTAAATTTTTATTTTCAGATAAATGCAGATTCATTTTTTTACCAATGAAGTTGTAAGAAATAATTCAGAGATCCTGTGAACTCTGCTCAGTTTCCCCTAACGACATCATCTATAAAAAACTGTGCTACAGTATTACACCAGGACATTAAGATCACAAATCTTATTGAGTTCCCCAGCTTTACGTGTACTTGCATGTGTGTGTATTTACCTTTATGAGATTTTGTCACTTATGTAGGTTTTCACCCACCACAGCAGTCAAGACGTAGAATAGTTGCAACACTACAGGACCCTTCTTATGGTGATTGTACACATACATCTATCTTTCTCTGCTTTGTTCCTAACCTATGGCAATTACTACTCTGTTCGTTATTTCTATAGCACTGTCATTTCAAGAGTGTAGCATACATGGAAAAATACATTATGCAACCTTTTAGGGTTGGCCTTTTTTCCTCAGAACTCCAAGTTATTAATTGTATCAGCAATTCCTTTTTATTGCTGAGTCGTATTCCATGATGGGGACATATCAGTTTGTTTCACCATTCACCCACTGAAAGAGTTCTGGGTTGCTTCCATTTTTTGCCTATTTTGAGTAAAGCAGCTAACAGCATTCCTGTACAAGTTTTTGTGTGAACAGTTTTTATTTCTCTGTGATAAATGCCCAGGCAATTGCTGGGTTGTTATGTTAGTTGGGTGTTTAGTTTTTAAAAGCCACCAGATTTTTTTCCAGACAGGTTGCACCATTTTATATTCTTACCAGGGGTCTGGAGTAGTCTTGTTTCTCTGAATCCTCATTAGCATTTGGTGTGGTCACTATTGTTTAATTAATTGTGTTTTAAGATTTTGCAAGGAAATAAAACATTTAAAATTTTGCTTTGAGTATTCTTTATTCTGAGATTGAATTAATCAAATTCAAAATTTTTTGTAGGACTTTAGTGATTGAAGGAACTTTAAAAGGCTTTGAGTTTTAGGGGTTATATAAATAGCTAAACCAGAACTTAAATTTCCCATATTTTCTCTATCTTATCACTGTTACTGTCTTAGGTAAAGAATGAAAATGATGAAATTCCAATTCTTTCCACAAATTCAGCCAATATTTATTGAGAAGCTAACATGTAATAAGCACTATTCCAGGTACTGATGCTATAAGAATGAAAAAATATACAGTTGCTGCTCAAATGGGAAGTATGTTACTGTTGAGGTTTGAAGGCACCTAAAAGTAACACCCCCCTCCTATCTCAATTGATTTAAAAACAACTGATAGGTATAGGAGTTGAGAAAACGGGAGATTCAGATGTGTCCTAAATTACTGACAAAAACCTTTTGGAAAATGCGGCTCAGGTTGGTGGAAATAATGGGCTTCATATTAGTGCACACAATCTGAAGCAGAATTATTTCCGTGGGCACAAGATGTGTAGAAAGGCACAGGTCCCCAGTTCAAAATGCTCCTTATCAGGGGACAACTGGTACACATATTCTCTGAAGTTGGCACGTCCCAAAGTCAGGATTCTCAGGTTCTCCCTCACAACTCCATCCTCTAGACAGAGGAAAGGATTTTACTCTAATTGAAACTCCTTCACAGAGAAATAGGAGAACTGGAGAATGGGAATTCTCCCCTAAAGATTATTTCCAATGATACTAGACTAAATTAAAAAAAAAAATCATGTCATGTTGCTGCCTCATTTAATCTTCTAATTTGTTATCTTGCCTTTTATTCTGGAATACATTGGCTATTATTTGCAAACCCCTCATAGCTTTTCTTAAATATAAATACAGATTCTCTGTTGAATGTTTATAAAGAGGAATATGAAGAAACTCAAGGAGAGTGGCCATATGTTACAAATTAGACATATATTTTCTTAAGTTATATAATAGCTTTGGGGTTTGAAGGAATATAGTAAATGTTACTTTTTTTATTTCTTCTGAGTTTCAAATCAGTTTAGAGATAGACAAAAAACATTCAAGCTGATCAATATCAAAATAGAAGCTTAATGCAAATAAATGATATATTACAGGATGTGGCAACAATGAGAAACTTAATACTGAACCTCAGAATTAGGCTTATCCACCAAGTTACAGACAGCTTCAAACAGCCACGGACTTTCCCACATGGGAGTTCTTGTCTTGTAAGATATGTGGTTTGGAAGAGCAAACCACAATGCATACTCACTATAGGCAGGGAGGTTCTCAAAAGCAGGAAGGGTGACGGGGCTGAGCTATGTAGGGTCAATTTCTTGTTCCACATCTTGTCAATCACGTACACCACTCCATTCTCTCCTCCTCTCTCAGAGGAGGGAGAGACACCAGAAGTGTTCAAGGGAAATCTCACCTTAGAGATATCTGAATAGCAAGGAATGAGTATTTCTTCCGAACAGTACATAACTTAAAATTAAATGAACAGTACATAACTTAAAATGTTAATTTTCAGGAGCAAAAGTAAATAATCAAACTAGGGTTCTTAGGATACTAAAAAATTATGTTAGAGGAAGCATGAAGAATAAGGGTAAAAAATGTGTAAAGTTAGTTGTGTGTGTTAGTGCGGGCAGTTATGTCAAAAATTAAGGTAAAGTCGCTGAAGCCTTCTATTACCTGCGGACATGAAAGCAAATATTTTTATTTGCCAAGCAATCTGTATATGAATTTGACAAATTGTACACTCATAAAGTCTGAAATTATCAATAATTTCAAGGAGAGTCTTCATGATTAGTGATGTATAATTCCATATTACGTTTCACTAAAGTCACTTTGTCTTCCTCAAAGTCAAAATGATTCAGGACACTGAGGCAGCCACAACAGCGCAACTAAAGACACTCATGAAAGAGGACTTCCAGAACTGCTTCAGAAAGTGGCAAGAACGATGGGATTAGTGTGTTCGAAGTGAGAGGGAGTATTTTGAGGGGGATTAATGGCAATGTGTCTTTTACTGTAACATATATACATATATATATATTTCAAATTTCAAAATTCACTGTACGTTTTGATCACACCTCATAGATTGGTGGAGTTCCGGCTTCTGCAAATTTTCCAGAGAAGGGACAATGGGCTAAGGACATTGTCCTGAGAGACACAAGTCTTAGAGTGTTTCAGTCACAAACATATATAAGAAATCACTCCTGGAACTTGTTAAAAAAGAATAATACCAGCTTCCAACCCAAAATATTCGGATTCAGTAGATTGAGGCTGTGGTCATGTAATCAGCCTCATTAACAGTCTCCACATATGTTACTAATGAAAGCAGTTCTTGGACTGCATTTTGAGGAACTGCCTTAGGGTATGTCCACATCCTAGTCTTGAGAACACTGTGCACTCTCTTTCATGCTTAGTGTCATCATTTTCTATGATCATCATTAACTCTTGGTCATCATTAACTATGTAGTGTTTGCCTTTGAAGAGCTTCAAGGGATGTGTTGTGACATTTTGGAGACACTCATCACACTTCCACCCTCAGTGGTGATACAAAGATCATCACTGGAAGAGCATTTTGAAGGCTTTTCTTTTCTTTGATTTTGGGAAATTTACCAGTAGTGACAAAGTAGATAGTATAAATTATTGCTCTTTACTGGGGATGTAATTAAATACGTTTTCAAATACATGTTAATGTTGTGAAATCCTATCTTCTTGTGACTTCCTTCTTATTGAATGGTTTTCTTCTCTTCAGAAGGAAAACAAATGTTACCTTGACTGAAGTTTTGGTGAAGGAATGAAACTGATGCCTTTTTTTTTGCGTCTATAGCCTAAAATAGTATTAAGAAAGTTAAAGAGTTTTCAAAATCCTTTAAACTTATATCAACACATCCAGGTTTACAAATGTAATAGAACAGAACAGATAGGGAGTTGAGAGAGAAAGTCAGATGCAAACGTTCTTGTATTGGGGTTCAACCTTAAAGGGCGTGTGAAAACATGCAGGTATGTTTGGAGATACCCAAGAATAAGCATTGGCATTAGAAACCTGCTCATTTAGGTATAATCCAGAGTAATTTCAGACTGTAGCAGAAACAGAGCTTTCTGTCCAAGACTTGGCCACAATTGGAAGAAAAAGTTGACTAGATAGATGAACCAAAACTCTACCCTCCTGGCTCTCCATAGCCTATTCATGCCATGCAGAAAATCGAAAACTTTCTGGGAGCTTGGGGGGGAGAATGGGTAAGCTGATGAAGAAGCTGATTGTAGAGTTACATGTACCTCCTAGATACCCAGGTGGCATCATAAAGTAGGAAAGGAGAGAAATCAGGAAAAACAGGACAGTAACATGAAAGACACTGATTTAAATAGCTAACTAACTAGCTAGCTAACTGAACCAGAAGATACTGAAAGACTAAGATACCATTGATTGAAAGTTAAACAAATTTCTCCACGAAATTTTTATTAGGCATTAGTGGGGATGTGTAGTGATAACCTACCTCTAAATCTGAATGTTCATTATGGTGTATGGGGTTCTATAATTTTATTCAGTCTACCCTAATATTATGCAGTCATGAAGTAGGAAATTCACACAATTAGCCTTCAGCATTCTTAGTTATTTGCGAAAAGTGCCCATGCTCAGTACCAGTGGAATGTTGGCTTTTAAAGAATGCTACCATCACCATACCACAAAAAGAGTTGCCAGGAGTAAAGTAGCTTAATAAAAATACATGTTTTTATCCATGGAGTTTCCATCAGCTTTACATTATTTTTAATTTCAGCAGTTTTAAAAATAACATACGACATTGAGAGTAAAGTTTAATTGTAGGAATCCTAAGATACAAAATAGAGTACTTGTACTAAAAGAAGAAGTCTCAAATTCTTTGACTACGCTGGTGACTTCAGAGCCAATGGCGAGATTGGTGATAGTATCTCTTTTTCAAATATTCATTTTCTCCCATTCAGTTAAAAAACAACGGTGTGTAGGTTGTGGCCAAATTATCCATGTCACCAGTGTAATTTTCATTTCACTTTGGCTAAGGAGATGATTTTTTAAAACTGAAATTTCTCACTCTTTTTCGACCAATTACAAAGAAATGAGGCCCACAAATCTCACCATGCCATGAATTTACCAGAACTACGGTGCAACTTTAAAAATCGTTGCTCTTGGAAGTAATGATTATTATTCTTTCCACATCTAGATATGTTCCCAATGGCACAGACTGTAAGTCATTTCTCCTTTTGTGATGATAGCAGTGATTACTTTCAAATGATCCCGTAGTGGTCTTAATTGCTTGGCCATAATAGGCGGTGGCCCATTCATTTAGTACATCTGGGGAAAAAGACAAGGTGTTTGGAAAATTTTGTCCTTTTAAGCTCTTTTCAAAGGTTCATGTATTCTAGACCTCTGGATTATGTATGATAGAATTTTTGGAACCTCATAAGAGAACATGAGATTTTTCTTAATATGTCTTATTCACAGACCATATCTTTGTGGTAAAAGCACTAAGTGACATGACATAATGGTAAGTGTGTAGGTATCCACATTTTTAATAGCCATGTCATGAAACATCATGTTTCAGTTCTCTTTTCCCCTAAACGATCTACTGAGTTAGGTCTGAGCATCATCATACTTTGTTACAGCTTATAATAATGGACCTCATGTATTGCTGTTTTCTGGACAAAGAACTTTCTTTTACTTACTTTATAATTATATTGATTGAGTTGCCAAGAGTTTCTCTGTTTTCATCATCTCATTGTTAAAACAGGTCAATGCATACTTAAGCCATTATATAAATGAAAAAAATATGCTTAGATGATATTTGCTCTTGGTTTTTTTCCTTTCTTGCCTCTCAGAAGTATGATTTTTCTCCTATTTTCCACATGGCAACCATAATTCCTGTAATAATTTAATCTTTTCTTTGAGTTGTCTTGAATTTCACTCAGAATTGCACAAAATGAAAGAGGTGAAGATGTTTCAGGGGTTGATAAAAGATTATGAAAGAGTAATAAGTTTTTTATTTTTCACAGATCTTGTCCATTGGCTTTTAGTAGGCCTTTCTTCTGCAATAGTATATTGTTAACTTAAAGAAGAGACTACAATGTCTTCTCCATCTTATTTCAAACCACAACCAGTTGGAATCAAACACATTATAGTAATAATTTGGGTTACTTATCTTCAAGCCATTAATTTCCATTGAAATGCATGTGTTACATTGAAATCCTTCCTTCAGTTTATTTCTCATCTTCCTGCTGTTCTGTTTTGTTTCTTACTATACAGTTCAATCTCCAAACTTGGAGATTTTACTATTTATTCTTGCTCTCTCTCAATATAACTATAAACATTTATAAGTAGCTTAATTCTTCTCACCTCAGTATATCCTTGATAAAACAGTTTGATTGTCTAATTAATGCCTAAGATCCCACCCAGCTCAGAAAGTGTTTTCTCAAAATTGGAGTTGGCAGTTGTCTGAAAAATTATTATTTGTATCTATCTAGACAAATATCTATTTATTCTTACCATTTTTCCCTGTTTGAAAACAATTACACATATATGACAAAGAAGTTTCTCATAAATAGTCTTTAGATTGGCATTTTTCTAAGAGTTTTCATAAACTCATTAATCAATTAAACCAGTATAATTTACACTGACCAGAATTATGTTGTTTTTATATTACAGAGTATAGTTAATATACTTGAGTTGTAATTCATCATAGTAGATGATTGTGAAGAGAATGGAATATGCCTTCTATCCTATAACATAGCTATGTCCTTGTTAATTTGCAAAGACTATAAATTGAAAAGAAACCTCTTAGTGATTTGAATATTAGAATTCTGTTGGTGACTGAGAAAATCTTATCATTTGGAAAGATGTCCAAATCTACTGGAAGTTTTGCCTATGTACACCAGTATCTTTGTGGCTATTTCACCACCTTGTTATAATGACAAGATAAAACAGATCAAGAAGGAAATAATTCCTGTCACTGGATTAGAACTCATTGACCTTTTTTTTTTTTTTTTTTTTTTAGCAATATTCTTGTGGAATCACTTTCTAAATCCATCAAATTGTCAGTCTACCTATACTGTGTATATTTGGTGTTTCATAATTATTGGGGCTTATCGATATGTGTATTATCTCTAGCCGCTACTCTTTAAACAGTTTTTACTGTTATTAGTTCTATTCTGCTAATTGCAATGCTCACATCCTGTTGTGACATTTTGTAACATTTTTCCCATTGATAATATCTAAATATCAGAATTTCAAATAATTTAAAAATTAAATTCAACCTGTTTCCAATAAAGGCATACAAGTTACTTATACTATATAAACATTAGCACTTAGATATAAAAAGTAAATATGTAGAGATATGTATTCTATTCAAGAATTATGACAAGGCATTATAAAGTGTTAAACAATAGTGCAACGACCATAGGGTACCATTTGCAGTTATGTGGCTGCTTTTCTAGTGAAGAGAAACATCTACAAAATAATGTAAGCATTTCAATTTTGAACACAGCGGAGATGAATTTATTATGTGCAAATGTTTCAATATCATTACCCTAAAACATTTTTGATTATTACAGTTTATTTATGGAATATACATATGCTATATAATTTACATAACCCAGATTTTACCTGATACAATTTATGAAATGTAAAATTTCCAATTTTTGAAAATAGTTCTACCCATGTTATATAGACTAACTATATATTTAGAAAAACAAATCACTTTCTTAAAATAAAAGCAATCATTCCTTAGTTCCCAGAAAAATTGTAAATAATTATTTTATGATTTTTTATCAAAATAATTTAAACTTATCAAATTGTGTGTGAACTGAATGATTTCTCTGAAATTACAGCATTTAATTTTCTCTCAGCACTCTCATATAGAATTACATTCATTTACCCAATTTTAGGGTAAAATTATTTCTTAATTATTTTCGTGTATGTGTGCCAGAAACTATAGAGAAATGTTGTTATACAAAGTATAGTATTTTGTGTAGTGCATAATTATATAATATGCTGTTATATTAAAGATACCTACATAATTTTCATTCTGTGATCATTCTTCTTTTTTTTTTTTAATTCCGGAAGCTAACTCTTGTATCCATTTTTGTTAAGTCTGCTAAACAGTCTCTCTATTGCGTCTCAGTTATCATCTTTGGAGACTCATAAAGCTTATCAGTGAGCTTTCTAGCATTCTGACCTTACAGCTTTTCTCTTAGCTTACCCAAACCCTTGATCTTCATTTTACTTCTGCCACTGGAGAGCATAGAAAAGCCTTTGTTCAGTCTATTTTGCCCCTTTGGTCGGCATCATTATGTGACGTGGTGCAGCTGACTCTTCCTCCAAGCAGGTAGCCAGGAATGCTTCTTACCTATTAGATTCTTATTTCTTTGGCTCTCTGAAGGCTGGCTCATTCCTCTGCATTAAATATTTGCTTTCCATATCCTCAGTTTGGGCCATCCCTTTCTCCCCACCCCCAGTAAATTGTCCTTCTCTCCAATGCCTTGATATTAATGTCTTCCTGAGGCCTCAGATGAGAAGAATCTGGTCATCAACTCTAACCTAAGAGAACCCTTCCAATTGTGTTAACTGTCTGACTCCTCCAGTAAGGGAGCATCCAACCAAAATTTAAAACTTTTAGACCCACCCTGTGAACTCTAAATCACCCTCTGTGATCTCAATGTCCTGCCTTTTATGTTTGTATACTGTGAGCATGGATCTTTCAAGGCTTCATTCCATGGATTCAAAATATACCTGGTCTGTCACCCTTGTTCTGTCTCCATGTGTTTTGTTGAATCTACATGGTCAGCCATGCTCACAGGGCTCTTACTAGGACTTGGGAATTCTTAGCTATTGGCAATGCTCTCACTTCTGGTGTCAAGATTTAACAGGAATCAGTCATGGAAACCCTGCTCAGAAGATGGCTGCTTTCTGGCAGGACCTCTCACGGCCATTATCCTCCTCCTCTCAAAAAGTTCGTGTATCTCCACCAAACACAAATACCTTTAACTCAAAAAAAGATATATCCTTTTGTCAAGACTAACTTTTTACCCAAGTCTAGAGTCAATTTACCTCCACTAAGAAATGACCTTTTTTAGCCTTCATCCTCAACCTCTTTTTTCCTTTCCTTTCTTTTTTGTAACACGTAAATCCATTTCCTAAAAATAAATACATAAATCACTATGTAAATAAATTAAATAAAACTCACGTAACCTCAAAACCCATGCATGTTACTAATTTTTCTTAATTCTTTGCTTCATGCCCTGCCATGGGGTGGAACACATTAAAAAGTTACTCTAGGACCTCACCACTCATTTAATATTTTCAATGTATAATCTGGCTTCTTCCCCCAAACCTGCTAATGAAACTGAAATCTTAAAGAAAGAATGATAACCATATACAGCAACCCTCATAGCATTTAAAAAAAAAAATTCCCTATCTTCTATTCTGTTGTACCCACTGTCATTCCCTTATGTCAGTTTTTTCTTCTTTAAATCCATGTCTCCTTTTCCTTCCTCTAAGGGAGGCAAGCAAGAAAATGAGGAGATGCCTGGTGGTTAGCTACGTACAAGGCATGTTATTGTGTAATTTTATATATTGTATCTCTCTTATTCTTCAGAATAATTCTGTGAGGAAGATATTTTTACACTCAAGAAGTTCTAAAAAATTTTTCAGGCACAAAGACTGTGGTGGAACCCAAATCTGAACCCATGTCTTATCTTTATTCCATTGTATCATGTGACCTCAGATGTCTTTTCCTCTTTCCACCCACAAAATAGAGGTATCCCCTGAAATTCTGTCTCCTGCCTTCTTTACTTTAGTTTGCCTTCATGTCTTGGGCTCGTATGCAAACAGCTCCAAAATGTGTATCTTCAGCCCAAACCTCTCAAAACCCCCAATTTACCTTATTGTCTTTTTTCCTCTCCATCTTTCCTTCTGTTCTTCACTCCCTGCCTTCTTTCCTTTCACTCTTCTTCTTTTCCTCTCCTTTTCTCTTTTGTTTGAAACATTTATTGAACATTTGCCATATGCTAGTCATGGTGTTAGGTACTTCACACACGTGGTGCTACTCTCATAGCACATTTCTTAGTAGCTCAGTATTAAACAGGAGGAAACAGAGGCTTAGAGACGTTACGCAACTTGCCAAAGGTAAACAGCTAGCAAGGGTAGAGCCAGGCTTGGTGCCCGCTTTCCTTTGAAATCTTTGCTCCCTCTTTCATGCTGCTGAGGGATCATGTGCTGTTTTCTGAATGCACAAGCTCTCTCACCTGTTGCCTTTGCTTATGTGGTTCTCTCCTATTCTATCAGAATACTGCCCATTCCTCAAGGTGGTCTCCAATAGACCCTCTGAGACCCCTTGATTGATGTGATGTTTTCTCCTTTCCCAGACTACTAGAATCTCATGTACTCAGTTTTCATATATATTTTCTTCCTGGAGTAGGAACTACCTCTTAAGAGGTAGGAACTATCTTTCACACACTGTAGGTGCTCTCAACACATCTTGTCAAATTAAGGTGAATTTCAAAGTGTCAGTGTGTGTTTTTTAAACAAACAAACAAATAAACAAACAAACAAGCAAGCAAATAGTGCAATCATATGTTTCAAGCGCAGTAATCCTAAATAGCAATGAAAAGCAGAATTAATTTACATCATAACTTAGAGATTGATGAAATGTAGACTGATTTAATATTTATTTCATAGCTTTGTAGTTTGCTAAATTTCTTTTCCTCATTACTCAAATTATTCCTCTATCATCCATAGGATAGGAACTGCTAGAAAATGTTCCACTGCTAGCATTTACAGCGTGTTGATTGGAAACAATTTCCAAATGGTAGTGAGCTCATTATATGTGATGGTATTTTAATATCTGTAATTTTTTTTTCTTTTGTAATTCCCTCCAAATCCAATGAAAGAATTTCAAGCCTGTTGTCAAACTCCCCTAATGAAATTAAGCATTGTGACTTCAACAGTCTGATCAAACAAGGTTGTTTTGTATTTCCTGTTTGTTTTATTTCTGGATTCTCCAGTTTCCAGTTTTAGAGATCAGAATTAAAACATGGACATGCATGCAATTCCCACAGAGAGCCTTAGGAGATTGGTGTGAAAGGGATTGTAGCCTGGGTATAAAGGAATTGTGTTTTGCCTTTCTTTTCTTTATTCTCCAGCTGCTGTTCCTTAAATAAAACTTTAAAAATAACTTTTATAGGGTGGTTAATACATTCCTACCCTGTGGGGACAGGCTACATTCTCAGCTGCCCAAGATTTTAAGCAGGCTCTAGTAATTTGGGTAAAGAAATAGGCTCTTGTCTTGAGTCTTGAAGAATTGCCACAGGGTCAAGGCCAGAGCAAGGGAAGTGTAGGTACTGGTGAACTTGCATTCTGCACACCCTGCTGCAGGGGAAGGAGGGACAGAGTTCAGGTGGTGAGGAGTGGAACTGGGTCATAGGGGTAGTCTGAATTTTCTGAAAGAAGAAGAAAGTCAGTTTTTACATTTAGAAGGTCTGATGCCTTTCTGAAGTAGTCCCTTTTATCATTCCTTGACCCATTCTTTATGGGGTTAAACTTTGATATTGGGCAACTGGTGGGAGTGCAGCAGAAGCCTATAACCTCACTATGACTGCATATGAAATCCATGTGTGTTTAAGGTTCCTGATTTCTTTGGGAGCAGCTGGGCATAGGTAGGTTGGAGGCCTCAAAATCACAGTGGTTCTTAACATAAGAATGACTGTCTTCTGAGCACACAGTTGGAGCAGCACTGTGTGCCCAGCACGTCCCAGGTAGAGATAGTGTTGTATCTGTGAAGCTACTGGTTTGGCTATTTGTACTGAACAACTCACTAGCCTGCCCTGTGACAGAGATATGGCTTTCAAGGAAAACTCCAAATTGCAAGGTGGGAGGGATTCATGGACATAAGCTACCTACCTCTCCCCAGGCCTGCACATTTATACCATGTGTATTTTACAGATGGGGGAATAGGTAGGGTATCAGAAGAAAAGTGGGCTCATAGTTTACATTTCTTAAGTGCCTTTTCTGGGCCAAGCCCTAGTAGGTGTTCAATGTCATCTCACATCAATGATGTTTACCTCATATAAGAACAAACAAGTAGGTATTGTTATCTTCATTTATAGACTTAAAAAGTAACATTCAAAAGAAGACAAGACACTGAGGGATAACTGAGAATTCATTATGTTGCTAATGTAGAGTCATTAATATACTGTGGGGCAGGGTACTCAGGATGGGTGTGACATCTTTATTTCAGGATGTTAACGCTATCAGCTTTTATAGCACTTTATAATTTTTTTTAAATTATTGATCTTTTCAGCTATAGTTGACATTCCATATTACTTTATATTACTTTCAGGTGTACAGTATAGTGGTTAGACATTTATAAAACTTATGCAGTGATTACCCACAATTAGTCTAGTACCCATCTGGCACTATACCTAGTTCTTACAGTATTATTGACTATTTTCCATATGCTGTACTTAACATCCCTGTGACTATTTGGTAACTACCAATTTGTATTTCTGAGTCCCTTCACTTTTTACACCCAGTTCCTCGACACCTCTCCCCTCTGGCAACCATCAGTTTGTTTTTTGTATCTATGAGTCTTTCTGTTTTGTTTGTTTATTTCATTCTTTAGATTTCACATATAAGTGAGGTCATATGGTATTTGTCTTTCTCAGTCTGACTGATTTCACTTAGCATAATATCCTATATGTCTGTCCATCCATATTGTCATAATACCCTATATGCCCATCCAAATGGTAAGATTTTGTTCTTTTTTGTGACTGAGTAATATCCCGTTGTATATATGTACCACCTCTTCTGTATCCATTCATTTATCGATTGATACTAAGGTTGCTTCCATATTTTGGTTATTGTCAATAGTGCTGCACTGAACATACGGGTGCATATATTTTTTCAAATTAGTGCTTTGGATTTATTTGGATAAATACCCAGAAGTGGAATTGCTGGGTCATGAGGTAGTTCTACGTTTAATCTTTTGAGAAAACTCCGTACTGTTTTCCATAGGGGCTGCACCAATTTGCAATACCACTGTGTATGAGGGTTCCATCCTTGCCAACACTTGTTTCTTGATTTACTGATGATGGCCTTCCTGATATCTCATTGTGGGTATTTTTTTCTTCTTTCTTTTTTTTTATTAGTTTCAGGTGTACAAAACAATGTAATAGTTAGACGTTTACACACCTCGCAAAGTGATACCCTCCTCCCCTAATTTACTACCTCTGACATCTATATAACTGTTACAATTCCATTGACTCTATTCCCTCTGCTGTACTCCACATCCTGTGGCTATATATACACATTAAATTATAGTTGACATTCAGTATTATTTAGCTTCAGCTTCATTGTGGTTTTAATTTGCATTTCTCTGATGATTAGTGACGTTGAGCACCTTTTCATATGACTATTGGCCATGTGTATGTCCTCTTTGGAGAAATGTCTTCCAGTTCCTCCACCCATTTATTAATTGGCTTGTTTGCTTTTTAGTGTTGAGTTGTATAAGGTTTTTTTTTATATATAAAAATTGAATATTAATCTCTTATCATATGTATCATTGGTGAATATCTTCTACCATTCAGTAGGCTGTCTTTTCATTTTGTTGATGGTTTGTTTTACTATGCAAAAACTTTTTAGTTTGATGTAGTCCCACTTGTGTATTTTTTCCTTTTGTTTTTCTTGCCAGAGGAGACATATCAGAAAAAAACATCACTAAGAAAAATGTCAGAGAGTTTACTGCCTATGTTTTCTTCTAGGAGTTTTATTGTTTTGGGTCTTACATTTAAGTATTTCATCCATTTTGAGTTTATTTTTGTATATGGAATAAGAGGGTGCTCCAGTTTTATTTTTTGCATGCATCTGTCCAGTTTTCCCTACACTATTTATGGAATAGACTGTGTTTACCCCAATGTATATTCTTGCTTCCACTGTCATAGATTAAATGACCATAGACGTAGGTTTATTACTGGGCTCCCTTTTCTCTTCCATTGATCTCTGTATGTGTTTCTATGCCAGTACCATGCTGTTTTGATTACTCATCCTTCTCATTTGTTTTCTCTATGTCCTTGTCCCAATGGGAATCATCCAACCATCCAAAGAAAGACTAAATCTGGCTTTTCCTCTCAATCTAAATTTCCAGTAAAGCGACCCTGTTTTTCTAATTTGGATACGGTGCTTAATGTTGCCCTGAAGCAGGTCATGTTGGATGAACTCTGGCTTCTAGAAGCCCATTCTCTGTGGATCAGATTCCATAGCAAAAATCAGGGGAAGGGTAGTTACCAAAGATGGGAAAATATTTTGAGCTGGGGAGATAACCAGTAAGCAAGTGGTCATTACAGAGATGAAGACCTAATTTGATTATTTCCCAAATAGCTTTTTTTTAACAAAAAGTGTTGGTGCTCTATCCTGTCATGATTGATTTATGATGTTTTCTTTGTCATAAGTGTGCATGAATGTTTGCATGTTTCTGGATTATGCTTCTCTGATGCATTGGTCTTTCTGTCAGTTCTTACAATAATTTTAATCTCCATTCTTATAGTAAGGTAAATTTCCCTTTCTTCTTCTTCTTTTCAAATTTATTACGCATATTTTTTTCTGGAAAAGTTTTGTTGCAAATGGGAATGAAATATTTTTTTATAATAACCATTCTAAGTTATTAAGGAAAGCTTTTATTTTTATTCATTTGTCCTATATCTGGCCACTTTTATAATGTGTGATAATTATGAAAAATTTTCAGTTCTCCTGGAATTCAATTTTTGTAATTTATATATCTATCAATAATAATAGTCATTTAATCATTTCCCTTCTAATTATACCTTTTATTTCCACTTTATGTCTTATATAATGGGTCAGAATGTCCAATAAATCAATGATTATGTTAATGGGTGTTGTTATGGGTGAGATTAATACCCGATATCTACTGAAACCATGTATCAGGTGTTGTTATAAATTTATGTTAATTATCTTATTTAATTTATTATTATTATTATCATTTTGGGTTTTTTTTTGCTGATTAAGGAACTGTAGCTTAGAGAGTGTTCAATTATTTGACCAAAGTCACAGTTCATACATGGTGGAGCTAGCATGCAAAAAATATGGTCTGACACCAGGAACCATATTTTTACTGATTATCTAGACTATCTTCTTTAAAAAGGGAAAACCAATATATTATTTGAAGGTGTGGTTACATACTGAGAAATCTCGAAGGAAGTTTATATGAAAACATTAAAAATTGTTTATAGTTCTAAGGAGGCCACTGGTAAAACTTTCTGTCTTTGGAGTGTTTTGTGAAAATAATTAGTTAATACTTTTTGCGACCTCCTCCATGGTTAATGTTTTATTCAAGTTTTCTGTTTTTCTTTGGGTTAATGTTGATAACTGCTTTTTTTCTACTAGAAAACTATCAAAATAGTTGATAATTTCATAATTACATTGACTACACCTTCTGAATATTTGTTGCAAAAAAGAGCTATAATAAAAAAGAGCTATACATAGTCTGTCCTTAGAGTGACTTGATTAGGTGGTGACAAATTGAGTCTCAGAAGTTTTCCTCCTTTCTTCCTTTTTTCATCCCCTCCCCACCCCCTACTCTCCCACTCCAATTCAAGCTGTTGTTCTCAGTCTAGTTGTGGAGGACCCAACTCCCTGGCCCATGTGGGAATCCAACCAGTGACCTCAGCGTTAGGAGCACAGCGCTCCAATTGCCTGAGCCACCAGGCTGCCCTGGTTTTCTTAAAAAGGAGAAGAAAGGAAATATTAGGTTTGTGCAAAAGTAATTGGTTTAAAAGTTTAAAAATAATTGCAAAAACCGCAATTTATTTTTGCACCAACCTAATAGTATGCAATTCTTAAATCATATGCCAAAATATTTCCCTTTTCATTCTGATTTAAGAAGGCTAATGTATGCAAAACTTGCCCAAAGGATGCAAATCTATTACATTTTTGGCATTTGGGCACATTTTCACATTACAAGGTGTTGTAACTTGATTTTTAAAAACATGACCAATGCCTGCATTAATTGAGCCAGGTCTGTGTTGGCATATCATCATCCAAATATGTTAACATAAGAACTGTGCAATTAATCTACTCTGTAAACATATGTGCATGGGAATAGACAGATTGGGAATAGATAGATTAAATGCTCAGGGAGAATAACCACTAATGAGCAGAGAGATTACCCACCGTACTATGCCAAAAATACAATAGGATGGACTGTGTTAGTCTAATTTTGCATATCTTGTGTGAATCAGTGACAGATGAAATTTTCTAGAGAGATCTGCTGGAATTCTTCAGACATTAATCCTGGCAAACTCAGGAGAACAGGATAGGCTGGGATTGATTATGTCTTCAGAAATGTAGTCATTAGTGACTTTATCGATAAAGCAGATGGAAGTTTGCATTCAATTTTATTGCTTCTCTGGTTTGATTCTAGATGTAATTATGTGTTCACCTGTTGGTATTTTGTTGTATTGATCAAGTAGGTTGTGTGGTTGAGAGTAGTGATTCTAGAGCTCAGTTTTGATATTGACTTTGACATTGACTTTTGATTTCGGACAAATACTTTATCTGCTTGAGTTTTATTGCCTCATCCATAGGAGATAATGATATCTTCCAAGCAGTCAAAGAAAGAGAAAACAACATTTTAAGATTATAAGATACAAAAGGACATTTTATTGAGGTTCAAACCAAAAGGCCCAGAGGTTTACATATCTTTCTTGGAACACAGAACTCACAACGGAACTCAGGCCATCATCTTCTTCCAATAGATTCAATTCTAGATTCCACACCCCTAGTGTCACTGACATGATTTTAATTAAAGCTCCAGCAGCTGTACCAATCTTACCTAGTAGACAGGTTAATGACGCTATTAATTTTAAAAATAATTTTAAAAAATACATTTCTGTTTGTTTTATAGATCTTTAAATATCCTATTAGTGACTAAAAGCACTGTACTCATAACAGTAATAAATGTTAGATTAATGTATTTACATGTAAGTGTTACCTTTTGATGCTGTATGTAAAGAAGAATTGGGTAAAAATATGAGATAATTACACATTATGGCATATTATATGTCTAAAGATATCCACAACATCACCCACCCCATATTTTGGTTTTACAGGGTGATGTTGAGAGGTGTGTCTATATTCCTTCATTTTGAACCTGGGTTGATTTGTGACTACACAGAAGAGACACTGTGACTCCTGAGGATAGTCATAAAAGGGAGTGGGGTTTCTACACCTTCCTGCCTCGAGCACTCACAATGAAACTCTGATCTAATGTGGGAGCTGTTCTATTTCCCAGAGTCGAACATGCTGTGAGGAAGTGCAAGCTGACCAATGTGGAGAGACCACATGGAAAAACTCAACCTATGTGACGAGAGACATGGAGTGCCAGTCCCCACCTGTTGCAGCTCGTTCCTGTCTTATCAAAACCATAGCCGAAGGCAGAATCACTTAGCTGAACTCTTTCCAAATGTCCCAATTTCATGATCCCCCTTGGTTCAGAAAAGAGAGAAGCATTTAACAGGATGGTTTCTGAAAAACAGGTAGATGGAGTCTTGTAAACATAGTTGTGGCGAATTTTCTATTCGATGTTATTTATATGATTGCAATATAAACTTTCCCTCCCCTGGCAAACTCCTTCACTATCTTCACAAAAGTCTGTAGCACACATCCGTATTCTGAGTGAGTGGTTTTGTTTGGATTTGCTAGAAATTACAGAGTGTTCTGAATTCCCCATCTGGGTTGATGCAGCATAGACAGGAATGGAACATTCAGAAATTTCAAATCATCCAAAACTGAGTTCATTCAGTGAGAGCAGCTGTTCAGATAGCCCAGAGGTTAGGGAAGGTATTACTCATCTATAGGACATGGAATGAGTGAGTGTTCAAATAATCTAGTTGAGAGCTTAAGATATAAGTGGATGCCAGTTGACATCTGGGCTACATGTGTTTTACAACTGATATTCACCAACAATGTTCATTTAACGTTACTGGTGAATGGCTGTCTAGGTGCTAATGCATCCTGGAGATTGAGACGGAGGCAGCGTTTTTTTCTCTCCTGACTTTCTGTAAAACCGATCATATTTGAATGGAATTGTCTTTATTTTGATTATTACATTTCTTCAAAACTGTTTATGAATTTAATCATAGAAATGAAATCTTGATATACATTATTTTTTCCTACTCTGCATATAAATTCTAGCACTTAAATACATAACGTGTATCATAGCTGCACAGATTCAAATCTTATTCACCAGTTTAATTTAAAAATAATTTTAGACAAAAGTGTGCCATAAAACTTAGCTATTTTCACAAAACTTATTCTATCATATTTAGTAAATAAAACTGAAAATATCACTCTAGCTTATAATTCCCTCCATAAAAAGCAGCAACATAGAACTGAAAACTATAAGGAAACTCCTCACATGCATAATGATTCTATAAAGTACTGAAATCATTTATAAATGCTTTTACAATATATGCCAGTAAAACACACTCCACACTACATAATTTCTGAAGAAACCTTAACCATGAACTTACCTAAATATGCATAATTAAAACAGTAACTCTGGATGGTATTGATGGTTCATACTTTAAGCCCTGGAAGGATTCATGTAGGCAAAAGCATTTTATTTCTACATCAGCTAATCCTTTTTAAAAAATATTTTTTATTAAAGTAATATAACCGAATGGGAATATGTTAAATAGTAGTATTTTAGGATGATTAGCAAGTTTCCCCCATATACTCCTTACCCCCAGTTATACTTTCTAGTATATTTCTCTTTAACTCCTTTTTTCTATTTAATTCTGGTAATTTTAGAATTTTAGAAGATATGCTTATACCTCTAACCCTAATTTATCATCTTGATTTAGTAAATTTATCAGTGTGCTTGTTGATTTCTCAAGATGAAAAATGAAGACTCAATGCACTTATGCTATTCCCACCCCTATTTTCCTTTCCTGTTCATATTTGATATTTATCTAAAGTTTTCCTTGTTACCTTTGTAATTTAAATAGATTTAAACCTCTATTAGTACCCCTTCCCTTTATTCCACCTCGCCTCTTCCCCTACCCTGGCCAAAATCCTATTTTCTCTTAGTTGTACATTTATGTTTTCACTGTTGCTAATAATTATATTAACATCAGCTAATCTTGGCTTTATGGAACAGTCTCCCGTTCTTTACATCTCTGAAAAATACAAAGGCCTGTGCCACCTGTCACTTTATAGGGTGCTTATATGGGCTTCTGGCTTTTTCCTCAATTACCTTTCCATTTAGAATTATATGTGGCCGATGTGTAACCTCCTACCACAAGTTTTCTTTTAAAGATTTCATCTCATAATGATCACCTTTTGTACTGGAAGAAGTAATTGCTAAATTAGTTTCCTTAATTGGATTTTCTTGTTTTTGTACATAATACACATAACGTATGGTGAACTCATTCATACAACCACCACGTTTGATTTGCGTGCTCTAATTTATCTGTAACTTTTATTTTCTGGTTAAGGAACTGTTGCTTTTCTATATTACTCCATTTTCTAATCATTGCTATCAATAAGGCTAAATCTTGGAGTTCTTTGGGATTTTCCACAGAGACAATGCTTTGTTCACTTCACATGACTTACTAAAAATACTGGGGAAAGGTGACAAATGAAATGTTGACAAATGAAAAGTTGCAATAAGCACATTGACGTGAGGGATGGATACTTTGGGTTGACAGCAAGGCTGACTCTGCTACACCAGCCTCTAAGTCCACATGATTCAAATTTGTAACTCAGGAAAGCACACTTCAGTTTCATAGACTTTTAGGAATTTTTAAAGGTTTCTTACTAATAGTTTAAATGGGAGATGTCAATTACTCAAATGCCATGAGCCGACTATAATTTTCATTAAAACTCATATCCACAGATTGGACAATCCCTGGGAGTAGCAAATAACAGTTTTGGAGCCATTGTCAATAATTAATATCTAAGATCTGTTCCAATTGATAAGTGGTTTCCCTTTCATATCATTGAAAGAGGAAGAAAAAATATCTTTGTGCCCTCTCATTTAATCCTAAACCTTGGAAGAAACACTCTGACCACTTTCAAAATCTGGTTCTGGGAGTAAAAATGAAAGTATTTTAAATTTCACACTGCACTAATTATAGGTACAACTTTGAAATTTTCCTTCTCTTAGATTTGACAAACGTTACCTAGTGTTTTCATAATGACATAACAGTTTTGTGTAGTACACAATCAAAATGTCATTATAACATATTACCCAACCACTGAACACGCTGTTCTTTGCCAGAGAATCTTTTCTTAGTGCATGTGTTTCAAAAGCACTTACTCTGTAAATGAAAGATTAAGATTTAGCTGACCTAGATTGAGCTGTGGGGATTTAAAATCCAGGAATCAGTCATCTTGGGTCTACCTCAGTTCAATTCTTTTTTTCAATTTTTTTGGATGACTCAGTGGATTTATTTCAATTTTCTGGACAAAGGAAATCTTTCGTGCTTGTTTAAACAAACAAACAAACAAACAAACAAAAAAAACCAAAATGAAAGCAATCAAAACATGGTGAAATAAGCAAGCATCATTAGATGACCCTTCTTTGAATATGATACCACAATTAGCTTTCACTTCTATTCTGTTGAGAGAAAGTGGAAATTCTTTTGCCTTCTCTGTATTCTAATTGGAGATTGACAAAGAAGTCTCAAGCAGATAGTTTTATTTAGAAATAAACCTGTCTTCACAAAAGCATCTCCTTTTAAGCTGTGACTTGAGTTTGATGGTATTTAACTTCTCTTGTTCCTAAGCCCCGAGATGAATGGAAAATGCTTTTATCCCTTATTTGTGAAGAACCAACAGCGGAGAGACCCAACATAAGCAGAGCCATTGCATTTTCCTTTTAAGTCCTATAATTAACTAAATAACAAAAATGAAACCTTTGAAGAGTCCCCAGTAGATACAGAATTTTTGAAATGTAATTGGAGCAATTCTTTTTTAAACCTGCATAGTGTATGTATCATTCCACTTGCATTTTAGGAAAAGAAAATTATTGAAAATATTTTTACAATTTTAAAGACTCAGTTTCCATTGGAAATGGGAAATACAATTGAACCTAAGGAGACTTTTGACTCCAAAAGAAAACCAATCTTCTGTAGCAATTTGATTACATATGAAGACACATGATTAAAATAAAATGACAACAAACTTCAAAAAACAGTTATTTTTGTAGAAAATTTTATTTGAAAATTTATTGTATATTGATAAGAACTTAAAATAGAAACTAAATAACTAAAATGTAAGGTTATACTTTTTAAAGATCATTCAGTAACTTACATAGAAAAGAAAGAGTATTGACTTCCTTTTTTTCACAATAATGAGATAATAGAACCAGATTTGCTCTCTCACATTAAACAACTATAAAGCAAGACAAAAATATATGAAACACCAGTGTTTCAGTCAATGCCCAAAAGGTGGTAGAAAACATTCATCTGTGAGAGAAGGAAAACAAAGCACATGAGTCCTATGATTGCCCCAACTTGTGGCCTGGAGTTTCCAGGTGTCAGTGTAGTTAAGAGAAACCTCAACAATGCTCAGAGGCCTTGTGAAGTTGAGAAGACAGAGTTTGAGGAGACCAACTCACCTAGAATTTGCAGGGCAAAATACCAGATATGAGGGAGCAGCACAGACATACGGCTCCAAATATCTGCGTCCCCTTGAGGTTCTCGGGGAGTGCTGCTCTGCACATACTCATACACGTGAGGAAAGTATTGAAATGAAGAAATGGACCAACAGAAAGAAGTAGACAAAGCAATCTTTTGAGCCCACAGGAGGCTGGGAACAATCCATGTTGCCACCAGCCGAAGTGGAAATATCTCCAAAGATATAGGACATTGGGTAGAATCCTCAGAACTGTATTGCGTTAGTGGTAGAACAATTTCATACTCAAGCCTTTTCTGAACTTGCTCTAAAAAAGATTAAAAACAAAACTCAAATTATAAAATGATTATATTAAAGTTAGCTGCATCCCCAAATAAAGCCAACCATTTTTTTGAAGGAATACAGCAAAATATGAACAAATAAAATTCATAATGCCCGGAACATGATCAAAAATTAGTAGGCATGCAAATAAGGTGGGAAATGTGGTCCATGAGAACTAGAAGACTTGATTATAGAAATGACCCACATGACAGAATTTGCAGAAAATGATGTGAAACAGCTATTATAAATATACTCCATATGTTCAAGAAGGTAAAGGATAAGTGATCAATATGGAGAGAGAAACGGGGATATTAAAATAGACCCAAATGAATTTCTGGTGATGAAGTACATAATATTTGAAGTGAAAAATACACTCAAATGCCTTGATGAATAACAGGTTTAACATTACATAAAAATTCTTTCAAATGGAAGACATAGTAATGGAAAATATACAAAATCAATTATAAAGAGAAAAATAGCTTTAGGTAATTCTCTATAAACATAATTTTCATTTTTCTTGAAATGGAGCTTTTGATTACTATTAGACAGCAGGAATCCCAAGGTTTTACTTTCTGACAAATAAAAGAAAGGTACATAACTGCGTTGCCCATTAAAGGGAGATTCCTTTCCTTTAAAAGGAGATCATACTGACATCCCCTTGTAAAATAAAGTCTAAAAGGTACATAGTCCTCCATTGTCATCAACGACAACACCTTCAGAAAACAATTTGGAGTTAGCTTCAAGCCATGGAACAATGGGGTATTAAGTATCCAATATTCTATCCCATAAAATACAGATTTTAGCCTATATAAATCCATAAAAATCAATGTTACCAAAGTATCACTAGCCATTTTTTAAATGAAAAGTGTGAAGAAGACATGACAAAAAAATTAAAAACCAATAATTAAGAAAAAATTTTTTTGAGATCTGAGAAGGGAGATCAATATTTTATTTTAGAATATCTGCCTATAACCAATTTTAAGACCTCATATACTTGTTCACACAAATTAACTGTAAAATGTACTCTTATACATAAAAAATAAATGCTCTTGTCCAGTGAGTCTATTAGATTATCACCCAGTTAACTAATCATGATGGTTCAGGTTTAAGTTTTGAAAGAGTTGATTTTAAGATATATCTTTAAGGTAATTCATTTTTTGAGTTACTCCAGGTTCATGTTAATAAATGCATGTTGTCGATAGTATATTTGAACAATTCCCTATTGGTTTCTAAACAGTGGTGAAGGATGAGAGGAGGAAGTTTTGAATTTAATTTACCTGCAAGTTGGAGCAAGTCACTTAGTTAAAAAAGAAGTGGAACTTCAATACAGCCTTGTCTTACTCCATTGAAAAATATCCCCGCACTCATCAAAGGACACTACCAACCTATGCTGAGAGTCACTGCAGTGTGATGGTGCAGGCTATTGAATAAAGAATCACTAACCTTTTTCTGTACAAACTCAATGTTTTTAAATGTGTCCTTTGATTACTAGCACCAGAATCACCTAGGGGGTTTGTCAAAAATGCTGATTCTTGGTCATAATACCAAACATAGTAATAAGAACCTCTGAACAGCTTTGGGGAGGCTGCATTTTTATTGTGCTTTTCAAATGAGTCTTATGAAAAGATTGTAAGAACAGAATTGAAGAACAATTGATTCTTAAATGCTTCCATATCTTGGCCATTGTAAATAGTGCTGCAATGAACATATGAGTACATATATCTTTTCAAATTAGTGTTTTCATTTTCTTCGTGTAGATACCCAGGAGTGGAATTGCTAGGTTGTATGTTAGTTCTATTTTTAACTTTTTGGTTAACTTCTACACTGTTTTGTAATCCCACAAACAGTGTGTGAGAGTTCGTTCCCTTTTCATGTTCTGGGTCATTTTAATAACCTTTTAAAAAATTACAAATTAATTTGACTTTAGTGTTCTTTTTCAGTCACACTGAGCTGTTCTACCCTTTATTTTAACTCAGCATGTTCCTGAACCTTTGCTCTTGAAATGGCTCAGCATTTGTCCCTGTTATTTACCATTTGTTTGTAATTGGCTGTAATGAAGTACGATCATAGTTGGTGGGAATTCTGGTGATTTTGTTGTGTGTTTGTGAGTGTTGAGACTATAGATAAGGAGCAAACTTACCAGTAAGTTCTGGTTCTAGTTCTCTTAAAAGGCAACCATGGGAATGAAATGCTATTTATTCAGATGTCTTTAGTCTCATGTTAAAATCATTCAAATTAGTTCCTGTTATTCTTATTATCAGTGAATAATTATTTAGATTCTCTAATATTTCTATCATTTCTTTCTTCACCATTGCATACCATTCCTTCCTCCTGTATTTATTTATTTATTTTCTTACCAAATAGTTCTATTGGGAAATATACAATGAGGAGGAGTAAAAATTTTAATAAAATATGCAATTCTGTTAATGTTTAGCTTGAATTTTAGAAATTAGTGGATTTAACAATTTAAGATAAAAGGGATTTGTAGTAAAAAAAAAAGACAACTATACAAGAAGAAAAATAAAACAAAAATGAACGAATATAAATTCAGGCTGTGTACGTATACTTTATCCCTTCCTAGAATTTTGGTTTCTCTGCTTTTTATCTTATTTTATTTTGGTTTTTAGCATCCCTTCCTAGACCTGGGTCAACGATTGTGTTTCCCTTTCAAGTAGAAAGTAGGCTCCATAAAAGGTGCTCTGCTTGCCAGGTTTCTCATCTCCTGTATCTACATGAGCAGTAAGATTCCAGTTCCCAGACCCTCGAACCTGCAGATGGGTTGAAACTCCCATGAGCTCTAGCTCCTGTTCACCATTCTAGGTTTGATTTATCTCCATAATTCTGGGAACCAGGATTTCTCATTCTTTAAAGGCCTACCTTGTGCTTTTTCATAAGATTCTATTTTATAAAAAATTCTTGTGTATTATAGTAAGAGAAAATACTCATACTCATACTATACTCGAAATACTCATACTATATTATAGTATGAGAAAGTCTGTGACATTTCAGACTTTCACATTGCCAGACAACTATGACTAGTTTCTATATAAGGAAGATGATTTTGATGGATGACTTTTTGGTTCAAGGTTTTTTAAAAGGTACTTTTGCTTTCAGTGTGGTGACACAAGCAATGTTTTTCTCGTGGGTGAAACCACGGTGAGCTTTCAAAAGTACATAATTTTAGTAGTCATTTCTTTTTTTCACCAAGATTAAACTGATACATGCAACATTCAAGTGGCTTTACGAAAACCTGTGAACTTGAGTCTTTGGTTATAATAAAGTTGGTATGTCTCAGCTATCATAAAGGCAGTCTTACAGAAGAGCCTCTCAACCAAAGACGCAGTTTGTCAAACATGACAGCTGTCTGGCATTGCTCAGCCTCCATAGCCAAAGTCACTTAAATCAAGTCAACAACCACGTCAGTAGTAGAAACCATGGTCTCTGTTTCCTGGCACAAATCACAGAGATGTAAATGTTAAAAAAAAGAGCCACCTTTCATTATCATTTTAAACAGTGATTCTCAAATTATTGCTCTACTTTAAAATATAGCGACTTCTGCTTTCTACTTCGTAGTTCTCTTTGTTTAAATTGTTTATTTATTTGGTTTACTATTTCTCCTCAGTTTTTTTTATATGATTATACTTGTGCATACATGTATTGCAGCTATGTTGTGGCTTTGTATATTCCCTGAGTATTTCCTTGTAGATACATATTCTATTTGAAAAATCCAGGTTTGTCCAAGAATACTTTATGATTGCCTCAGTGGTGCAATATTGAGTAGGATACATTTAAAAGAATGTACACACTTTTCAAAAGTTTAAGGACGCTAGAAATCAGCAAATCTACTCAAGTGAGTATGTAGGTGGAAAGAGAAACTTAGTCCAGGACTTGTTATAAAAGTGCTAGTCTTAAAATCTTTGTAAACAAAGTACATTACAGAGTCGAAGAAACACCTATAATATTTTCTAAATATTCTATGCCAGGCATTGTTGTAAATCTCTTTGAATGAATTAGCACAGTTAACATTAAAAAAAAAAAAAAAACTATTGCAAGTTATACCCATACAACAGATGAGCAATCTGAGGCAGAGGGAGGATGAGTAACTTGCCCAAGTTCACATGACCAGTTAAGTGGCTGAGTTAGGATACGAACATAGACAGATCCTAAACTTCACTGGTTAAAAATAAAACAAGAACAAGTTAAATAGAGGTGAGACTCCTACATATTTCCTAATTCCTGATTTAGTGCTCTTTACAGGGTATTCCTTTCTTGTAGATACCAAATATGTATTGATATTCACTAGTTTCATTTTGCTAAATTGAAAGGTTAAATAATGCGCAAGCACAGGTTTGGGATTTATAAAGTACTTTCAGAAATTTAATGTTCAATACATTTGACATGGCCGTCAAAATGGGAATGATAAGAATTAAATTGTCATTTATTTCTTAAACACTTAAACTGTGCATAAAAGAAAGGTTAAGTGACTATATTTTTCAGTAATTCATTATTTGTATTTCTTCCTTTCTATATTTTGGAATGATTGATGAGTTGCTCAGATTAATTTGTTTTGCGGTATTTTGTGGCCATGTTTCATCAACTGTAGACATATATCAGTACTCTATCAAATTATGAAAACTGTGCTTTATAAATTTCCAGTAGAAACTAATATAGAACCATTCAGTGATGAGTACGCCATAGCTGGAATGAGAAACTGATGGTTCTTTGAATTTCGTTCAGTTGCATCATTGCAGCTGAGTGAGTTGTGAGCTTCCCCGCCTGATTTATCAGTATTCTCAGAAACTATAATCTTTCTGATAAAGTTCTGTGGTCCATCAATATAATATTGCAATCAATTTAACATTTTGTTCTTGGTAAACTTGTCTGATAAATAAATGTATAGGTTATTTGTTAATGTTCACGTAGACTTGCCACATTTAATGTAAGAATAGTTGGAATTCAGTGAGATTAAAAGGGCATTGTCTAAGACGGTGAGTTTATAGTGATCTCCTTCCTCAATTGTAGGATAATCAGACACTGGCCTGCACACTAGAAAGAAATGTCTAAGTTAATTGGGATCCTTGTACAATTGGTCAGGTTTTGGATAATCCTTCCCTTGAATAAGAGGGCATTTAGCTTTATTTATGATCCTGAAAATGTACCTTTCGATTCTCAATTGTAAACTTGTTACCACAAATGCTATGTTCATAAGTTCCTTAACCATTATGGTAACACTGATGTACCAAGAAAACTCATCATTGCCAAAACAGTACCACAGAACTAGAATCTATTTAAATGAGAGCTCCAAACCATTTCATTTACTTTCAGAAAACAGTAACTTAGAACTGAATGGTGGCCTTGAACTGCTTTGTTTCAACTGTGTTTTGGTTTAGATGATATTGTTCAATTTTTGGCACGTAGAGAGCATTAAAATTCCATCAATTTAACTGTATAAGAAATTGTGATAGGGATTCAAAGCATTGACAAAGATTTGATATTGGCTAAATATCAAATGCTTGATTTGGTGCTTGATTTAATGCTAGTATAGATGTGACTAGATAATGATGAAGTGTTTTGGATTTTTTTGGAGTAAGGTTTTTTGGATTAAGTTTGTAGATTAAGACATTTTCAAATTTAACCTTTACTTCCACATCAACAACACTTTTATTTGAGAACTGAGGCATCTTCCAGCCTATCTTATTTTAAAAATTATAAAACATTTTGTAGAGGAGCTGACTTAAAGACTAACAGGTAGCAGACGTTTGATTTCTTCTGTATTTCTCAATCTACCCATGCTATTTTCATTGTATTTGACAATTCTTTTAGACAGGATGGCATATCAGGATGGCATCATAAGCTGGTAATCTTGAGACATCATAGATGCTAGAGATTCTGAAAAGGAAAAGTTTCACATCTCTTATCTCTATAAAAACTATCAATGTAGGAGTCTGTTATTAACAAGCAAGCACAAAAGTAAAAATTTATATGACCTGTTCTTCGATTGACCATATATTTATCATCTAAACCTCGACAGCTTTGAGAGTGAAAAGGGGCATTATTAGTAATTACACTGGGACAATAAGCATAAAACCCTTAGGGTTGAACCTATAGCAAAATTCCTGAGGGCATAAGTTACAGGCCTCCCCAGAGTTCTTTTCTAACTTACTCATAAAGGATGGGGAATGCTTTTAAACTAGAATATGTGAATCACCTGAGGATTTTGCTAAAATGCAGATTTTGATATCGCTAGCCTGGAGTGGAGCTTGGGACTTCACATTTCTGATAAGCTCCCAGGAGACATCCATGCTGCTGGTCCCTGCACGCCCTTTCAGTAGCAAACTTGTAAATTATGTTAGGCAGTCCATACATCTTGATTACCTCTAATTTCACCAATGAATGTTCATTTCATCACTCACATTAACAATATATGTCACTAGTTTCACCAATAAAAACCCATTTAGATATCCAGTAGCCTAATTAAAAAAAACATTGACTATTGATCAAAGACAGACATTTTAGGAGGGCTATGTACCTACCTCTCAAGTTTGACCCATTCTGATAGTATGCTGTATCTTTGTTTTCTGAAGACTGGGTATTTTTGATGAGCATGTCAGTTGACCATTTCACAAATATGATTTCTTGATGGACACTTGGATATTGGCTAAAGTAACACATACACATTATATTGCATTGCTGATGCTGAGGTGTTTCAATGTGTATTTTAGGCATCCTGACTCTTGATTTTGCCTTTCAGCTTTCCAGAGTAAATATATACTATCTGTATAATTATCACAGTTGTGTTATCATCTGATGCTTGCATGAGAGAGAACACAAGTACTAAGAGTTTGACCTGAATGTTACATGACTCATAAGACAAAGATGGAAGTGATATGCCAAATCTCCTAAATTAGTAGTGAGAGTCCGAATGGTCATCTGAATTCTCCCCAATAGATAGTAAGGGGAGAAACATTTGTGCCTTTTCAAAATGTACTCTTTGAAGGCAATTGGGATGCTAGATTGTTGACTTTTGGGTCTAATGACCCCCAATGCTTATGAAGATTGTATAAACCAGCATGGTTATAGAGAGGGAGGGAGGGACAGAAGAAGGGGAGAGAGAAAAGAAAGTGTAGAAACACAAAGTGAGATTTGACATTACTGTAGATAACTGATTTCACATTTAGAAATCTTCACGACGACAATACGCATATATCTCACTGAAAATAAATTTCTCACTTAACTATTTATTTTATTTTGGTCTTCAAATGCCAAATAACCAGTAAAATTGACTTTTATAAATCCCCCAGTAAATTGCATTTACATAGTATCCTGTTATTCGTAACTTCTCTTTCTCTGCAGGCTAAATTTGCAAAGATCAGCATCAATGTTTTATCAACTTGATATGAATCCCGCTACATCTATGACCCAACAGCATCAACAATTTGTGAGTTTTTCCTATTATCTACTTTGTTATTTTTCCTAATTCTTTTAATACGTGTTAAAGAAAATTATAGAATTTATAAATTAAGATTAGAATATCTGGAATTGCTAATTTAAACTTCAATTTTAACAGGCGATTTTGAATTATATGTGAATCTAGGGGACAGATTCCACTCTTCTGGGGGAATAAGATTCTTATAGAAACAAATTATACTGAACTTTTACAAAATTACAAGGTTGACAAAAGTTATTAAATCAAGACGAATTTATGGTTTAATTCATCCGCATTCCTGTTCCCACCACCACCAACAACAACATTTTATCCTCACAGGAATTAACAAGAATTAGTTGGGGCAGAGTTGATACTTTTAAAAAACTGTTTAACTTTAATTGGACTATTTCTTCCTTCATCTTATCCCCAAGCAAGCACCGACTTTTCCCTTGTTCCTGGTGGGAAAATGGGTAGGCCAACAGTTTCAGCCAGTTTGATCATATAAACCCAGTTTCCTGTCTCTCTCACTTGTCCCTTCCTATTGTGATCAACTGAAATCTATATGGCAGAGTAAGAAAGGAGCTCACAAAGTCCTAGTTCTGTTACTTTTGTTTTAGTGTCACAGCACAATTTCTTACCCTTCACTATTTTTAGATTTCCTATGTCTTTGTGCATTTTCTAATTACTGACTTGGATTTCTTACAAATCAGGCACTGTGCTTAGCCCTTGATTTTCACAATCTCTGTTAATCCCCACAACACTTTTCAACATAGGCAGTCTCAGGTTTTAACAAAACCAAAGCCGATGGTCTTGACCAATGTGCATACTACTTTCTCATTTCGTTTTTATAGCTAAAATAACCGTGCTTTTCTATTTTCAAGCAATGAAAACAAATTAATTTGATTTTCACCAATCAAAGACCATCAATTCAGACACTGGGAAGTGATATTATTTCTTCTCTTGTAGCTAGACCCCACTGAATTTAGTTTGGAAATACTTGAGTAAAAATCACCTTTTCTCCAAACCATTTCTGAACTTCAGTTCTTAGACCCAAACTTTATAGAAAATAGATTTACAATTTGATTCACATTATATTAAACAATACTTGTAAAGTCACAATAAAATGGACCAAAGTTATTATTATATTTTAAGTAAAATTTTATAATGCCCCCTTCACAAGTTACTGAATAATAATGCTTTAAAATAAAATTTAAAGATCTAATTGCTATTACTGTAACTAGTATTCATCTTCTAAGAAATCAGCCTATAATTATAGTTTTAAAATTATCAAAATCTGTGGGAGGGAATAATAATAATAATAAAAGAATCTTATCTCCAAGGATTTAAGGTGTCATAAAAATTACATTCTATTAAATTGACATAGGGAAACATTTTATAAAATTTTCAGAATTTCCCTTGAACTAGATTGAGGAGAAACTTATTTATGTGAATTGTACTTTATCAAGTTGCTGATAAGTCAATTTTCCAAAATGCAAATGTGACATAAGGAGGAAGCTTTGGCCTCTATATGCTCTTTGTCGGCAGGAGCCCTCTTTATTTTTGTATCCCCCAGCATCTAATGTATTCTGGAATATAGCTATTTCTCAATAAATGCTTAATGACTGAATGTCTGATTCTAATCAGTGTATCCAGGAGGACATTCAAATGTGATTATTCTTTCTACTGCTGTTATCTCTCAGGGAACAGATCCTCTTTGTAATTCAAGTTGCACATACAAATTTGAATATTAGGGTAGATATATTTGCCTACATGTTCACATTTGTAGCGGTCCATCTGTTCTACCATATTTTTACATTTTTCTCCATGGAATGATATGGATCAAAAAGAATATAATGGTATACCTGCCTATAAATCACTTTTTGTAAAAGTATGATTACTATAATCTAAAAATGAAATAAGGATTGCAGTCTTCTTGTTGTTGTTCATTAGTAGCCAAATAAATCTGATGTCCTATGTGGTTTCTAAACACCCCATTATATTAGATTAATCACAATCTTTGGTTCATGACACTCTAGCATTGTTGGTCCATGAATGGCCATGTTTTAACAAACATAATTAATCAACATAGAATGAACTTACTACCCAACCAAAGAAATAGGTTAACAGTATATTACATTTACTTCTGTGTTGCTCCTCTATCCCATCTCTTTTGGCTCTCCCGCCAGAATTAATAATTATACTTAAATTCATGTTTATGGCATCCTTGTTTATTTTTTATTTTTAATTTATGTATGCCTAAAGAATATATTACTTGTTTTTTTAACTTATAAAAGGAATATTATAAGTACAAGTGCTTTGATATAAATCAGAGCTGAATTATTATATGCTTATAATTAATTCATACATTTTAAGTTCTACAATTATTATATTCCAGGTATATTGTTATACTCTGTAAATATGAATCAAAATATGACAATATCCCAGTCTGGGGAGAAGACTTCCCAGCATCTTGGGTGCAAATAGACAAGAAAATTTATAGTTACTTTGTGATTTATCAGAGAAAGGACTCCTAATTTTTTGCGATATGTACCAGCAGGAGGATTGGATTGAGCCTTGAAGAATGACCAGGATTTATTTAAGCACGGGGGAGTGTCATTCCAGGCTTTTTCTATGTTTGCATGATGTATGTAAACTGGTGGCATAATGTAGGCCTGGAAAGGAAGGTAGAGGCCAGATTGTGAAAGGGTTTACAAACTAGACAAAAAGTTTGGACACTCTTTTGTAGACTACAGGTAGTCTGGGGAGATTTAAAGAAGAAGGATAAAATGATAGGTTTTACTATTTAGACAAGTCACCCTCTTAGCAAAGTGGAGGCTGGGTTGCAAAGGAGAAAGCAGGCATGGTTACCAGACTATGGCAATGGTCCAGGTAAGAAATGTTGAGGAATTGCTCTAAGGCAGATGCAAGTTGATAGAAAGAAGTGAGAGATTTACAAGGAATTTTGAAGAGAACATGAACAAGAATTCTTTACCAATGTGAATGATTGGTGGGAATTATGCTGAAAGGTGAGAACTTTAAGGAAACTTCCAGCTTTTTGGATTAGATTACTGAGTCAGTGGTGGGACCGTTAGCCCAGTCTAGGGAATTTTTTTGCAAAGAGACACTTTAATGAGGGTTTGGAGAGAGTTTCGTCTAAAACCTGTTGAGTTTTCTAGAACCTATAAGGCAGCACCTAAACCTACAGCTGAATACCTAAGCACAAGGTACTATGCTAAGAGTTCTGCAAGAATCAAAATTAAACAGTTCTAAGCCTCAAAAATTTTACTCTTAGGGAAGGAATTATACAAGGACCCAAGTATCTCTAACAGACAGAATATCCCAGGTGACAATCAACTGGAACACACAGTGCTATTACCTCCAAGAGAGAAAGTTCTCTTCTATTTGATCAGGAAGGGCATCATGAGTGAGATATTTCTTGAGGTTCACCTTGCTAGGTTATGAGTCTTTTAGTTTACAGAAATGGTTGTGAAGGAGATACATATAACAGAAAGCAGCATGCTATACAGACAGGAAGCATGGAATATATTTATAGAGCATACAGTCCCTCATTTTGACTATAATTTAAGGTTAAAAAGAAAAATACTAGTGAATGATGAACTTGATGTAAAAATTGGGACCAGATTCTGAATGGCTTTGCTAGGTGTTGTAGATTGTTTAGTTGCCAACTATATTGGGTCTTGGAGCTCTAAGTTTAAGAATGGTTTTAAGGGTAAACTGACATTATCAGAGTTTCACTGGGGAGGATAGAAAATGAATGTAGGGATCCTATTTAAGAGCTGGTTGTAACAATTCATAAAGAGAAAATGAAAGCCATAAAGGGCAATAGAAAAGAGGGAAAGAATAGATATAATTTCATATTATTTTCAAAGTAAAAATGAAGGAAAGATGGAAGTCATGGATGGTTCTAAGAATTTAGGTTAAGCACTTGATGAGGTGGCTGTGTGGATCTGAGATGATCCCATATGACTGTGTGTTGGAATAAATTTATGGCTCTGGGTGATTGAGATAATAATTTCTCTGAGAAGACACAGTTACCAAAAATAACAAAGCCAGAAAAGATAAAAACTTAGAAAACATAATTATGAATCATTCATTACCTTTGAATGAATAGATTTATTAAAACTGTAGGTATAGAAGAAAGACTAAAAAGGGGATAGGATTTTTTCCCTTTATTTGTAACATGATTTAGTCAGAATAAAGGTTTGCAAGTTTCTAAGTCTAGTGTGCTGGAAGTCTAAGATTCTATAAATCTTAAAAATGTCTCAAGAGATTGGGGAGTAAATAAATGGAGATGTTATGTAGAAGGATGGCTTCATTGCATTTGTGAAAGAAGGGCAAGGTCAGCAGACATTGAGGTAGTGAAGAAGGAAAAGAGAAGTGATAATGATGGAGCAAGATGCCTCAAGAAGAAGGAAGGACATGAGCTAAAGAAGAAAGGGGGCCATTTACCATGGCAAGTTGACACAAGTCCACAAGAAGAAAGAGAAGATGGATAAAGGTAGAGGAGGGATATAGAAGGGGATTGAGGTAGTGTATTTGATTGGGCTCAGACAGTGCAGTATATTAACAAGTGAAGTTTGTCTTCTGGGAATAAACATTTATGGAGAGGGAACTTGAGGAATCTGGATAACATCTGCCGGTGCTGCTATCAGGAGAGTGAGGGACAAGAGGAAATACACTGAAAATTGCCAAGCAGCAGTGAGGGCATAGATTTCTTTGCAATTATATTTCTCTTTGCCTGCATGGACACTGTGTATGATAGGCAGAGAGTGATAATTCGGAATATTTAATTTTTTTTCCGGTGGTTGTAGACATAGGTGGACATATCTTTTTCTATAGCCCCCTTTTGGTGAGATTGAGTCTAAAGGGCAGAGTGGCAAGTAGGCTTGTCATGGGGCATAAGGCATTTCATTGTACCTGGAAAGAAGATGATGTTTCTTTGATCCATTGCATTTCATGGAACAGGTATAGATAAATTCTTAGGATTTTCTTCACCTCCATTAGATTTAGGCCAAATTACCATAGTCAACAGTGTCTTAGCTTTGTATAGAAGAGAAAGAGGCAAGCAGAGTGAGAACCCCTGAATCAAACCTCCTGTCTGATATACAGGCTTAGAGAATCTCGTGCATTTAGAGATGCACTGTCTTAAAGTAGTGGCCACACATAAAGATTTTTGTTTTCTCAGCGAAGTAGATCACATAGGTAACTGTATATATTTTTTTAAAATTAGAAATTCGTGCACAGGTAAAGCATAACAGTGGTGACACTGTTTTCAAAGTGACTACAGAGAGTCTTTAAGAGAAAAATCTTGGAAAAAATCTTTGCTGTCAGTAGCCGTCTATAAAGCTCCTTTACTTGAAGTCACAGCTGGGAAACTGGACCAGGGTCAAGGGCACATACCATTTCTTACTGGATCACCAGTAATTGTACTTGCAAACATTGCTGAGTCTTTGTTCCTTGTAAACCAAACTGAAATGTGCATAGCATTTAAAAACAAAATATTTCCTGGCCTTTCGAAATAGAAATCTAGAAATGTGGACCATGTACAATCTCGACCTATTGCACCTGCTTTTGAAAGCTGCCAAATGTTTACTCTCTTCTCATTTTGTCCTGTGTTGTGTTTTCACTCATAACACATATTTTTGCACCAAGAATAATTTAGTGGCTTAGTGGGAATACAGTCATAAATGAGGAGAAAATGGAGAAACTGCTGGCTGGTGGAGCAGCCCACGATTAATAAATTGTGTAACATGTGACTTGGCAGCTCTTTGATTCACCAGCAGAGTCCCCTCCCTTGTAAATTCTAGTTGGCTTTCCCATACATTATTATGTGGATTCCTTATAACCACTTCCCTTTCTGATTTTCCAGAGACAGGGTATAAAGTTTCCCTAAACGCCAATAAAATGTGAAATCTTATCCCCCTCTTTAGGCTGGCTTTGTGCAGTCATCTTCTAAAATAAGAACAGCAAACGTCTTAACGTTGCTATTTTTCTTTTTTTTTTTTTTAATATTCATTCAATAATTAGAATTCTTCATAGCATCACAGTTTTCATTTCAACAACAGTTCCAATTTTGGCATGAATATCGAAAGAAATTGTATGTATTTTCTTTTCTCCATTAAAAATAAAATTAATTTTGCATACCACTGTGAAGATAAATCCACATCCCTAAATTACAACAGAGTACACACTAATTTCCCCACCTAATCAAAATCTATAGAAGAATGGACTTGCATGAACTACATTGACTTCAAATCCTTCAACACATAATCTGGGTTTGCTGGCATATTCCTGAAACAACATAAAAACACTAGGGTTCAAATGTTGCTTTTGTTTACATAATCAGTGAATATTTGTTTTTTATGGAGGCAATAAATTCAAGCATTGTTATTAACTGTGACACATTAAAAACAAAGTTTCTTTACTGTGCCATACTGAAGCATTTGTTGACAAGCTTTTAAGAGGAGGTTTTCATTTTGAGCAATGGAGGAGTAGAGGGATATAAATAGCTTTCATCATGTGCAGTGTCTTCTGAGAATAATTTCTTTTTCTTTCTTTCTTCTTTCTTTTTTTTTTAATGGAACTTTGGCAAGGAAAAGCCTAAAACATATACATGGCATTACATCACTTGTATTAAATCATTTTGTGTTTTGAGGGCCTTCTAGATTCAGAGAGTAGAAATTAGTTAGAGTGAAAAGATAAATTGTTCAATATGTCGAAAAGCCTCAGAATCCATGTTCCCCGGTATCAGAAAAAGTTCATGGTGTATTTATATCAGACCTGCAATGTATAGGCCTTGAGTGTTTAAAAGGTGCCTTGGAATGAAACTGGAGAAACGGGATTTATAAAAGGAGTTTAGTAAACTTGGGATGAAGGGAATGTAGCTTCACTTAATTTTGATTTCTATAGTTTTCCATGAAACTTAGGTAACAGGTAAAATTTTGAAATTTCTAATATGCTTTGCCCTTTTGCAGTTTGGAATACATGACTTTCATGCTTATTACACTTGGGCATTTCCCTGTCTCTGGGGATTAGGCTGAGTGTGGAAGGTGATGTGTAGATTAGACACATTTCTAAAGAAAGAGAGAGAGAGACTTAGACAATAGTTAGCTATGATTTTGCAAGAAGATAATAGATGTGAAAGCCAGGTTTGGGGGAAGGGAAAGTGTTGTCCAAATTTCTTTAGCTCACATTAAGATACCAAAGGTTCAGTCTGGAGGAGCCATGCATCAAATTGGGCCTTGGTGTAGATAGGATGCCCCTTCTGCTTGCCCAAGCCAGACACTTTCATGGTAGAAAACAGACATGTTATATAGAAATTAAAAGAAAACTTCCTCTTTGTGGCCTCTGGACATATAGAAAGGTTAGGAGACAAAGGGAGATGAGAAGAGAAAAGCAGATGTTTGTCCCTACTTCCTCTATCTACCCATAGAAGAGGAGGTGTGTTATGTAATTAAGGTGGGAACAGGGGGCATTGCCGAATTCCCCATTAGAAAGAAGAGACCACAAGGTGGGGGACACACCAATGTGGGACAGCGTGGTCTTAAGAGGGCAGTGTGACATAGTTAGACAGCGGGGTTCTGCTGGTACACCTGAGCCTCCCTCAGTTACCCAAGAATTTGGTTGCTGATGTGAAATCTACTGAGTCTCCTGGGTGGGACGAGGTGAGTCATAGCACAGGCTAAAGTAGACTGACAGTCCAGGAACCAGCTGGAGACTTGTGAGGGGAAAGAAGGCTGGCAAAGTTCAGGTGGCTCTTATACCTTGGGGGCAATCTCCTGGCCCAAAGAATGGACATTGAGCTAGTCAGCTGAGGAGCTGAGAAATGGAAGCCAGCAGGGTGGATTCCCAGAGAGCAGGTGGATTAGGAGCATTCTGCTAGAAACAAGTGGATACAGCCAGTGTACCTAAGGAAGTCAAATTAGGAAGAGAGTTAGCATAAAGTTTGGGAGGGGTGGTGTCCAGCAGTCATATGACATAATAACTACTACCCAAGGAGACTATTTACATATGTGCATTAGACTGAGTTTTAAGCTGGATAAATCCAGAGTTTAACTCTTACCCCCTTTCCAAATATTCCCCCAATAACCAACAGGTGGGAGCTTAAGAAGAGAATCAACTTAATTGTAAGCTGAGTAAAGGAGCTACCTTTGCTCAGGATATTCAAAGACTACTGACCCACCTGTACTTTGGGCAAAGATCTGGACAAATTTCAAAAATTGTTAGTTGGCTATTGAGCAGCATAACTACACTTGAATTCCCAAATGTGTCATGTGACATTATATCATGACTTTTACTATATAGGAAGTAGCACTAAACATTCCACTCCTTATGCTTTAAAAACAACAACAAAATAATACAATTTTTCCCTACCTCCTCCTTGCAAACACTAGAAGTCACAGACTGAGTCTGTGCGTCATACCAAGCTTGTAGATAGGTTTTATTTGGATAGTAGTGGTTTTTTAAAAAAATTAAAGCTAATTAAAAATTAGAATAAATTTAAGACTTGGAAAAGGACTTAAAATAAGGATTTAAAAATTAGGATTAAAAAGGCTATTTCACAAAGTGGTATTTCTGGGTACTATTAAAAAGGTTTGGAGGTCTGACAGCACGCTGCCTGCATTGCTCAATGTCACTAATTGCTAGCGCTGAGCACTGGGGCCCCTTTTCATGCGGATGATGTGTTACGCTTTGCCACGGCCCCTACTGCTCTCTCCACCAGACAGGCTTCACTCATGACCCTTAGCTCCCTGGCACTCTTTAGCATTGGATTTGTGACCACTGCATCCAAAGGACAAATTGGTGCTGTAATCTTACATCCAAGCCCCACCAGAATGCCCACCAAACCTATATTTTCTGCCTTATCTTTCATTTTCTGCTTGTGTTTCTTCCTTTTGAAGCACAGCTGCAAATTCTTCAATTATTTTACCTGACCCCATTCCTTTTCTTATGATGTTTGCCCTTCCCCCCACCACATATACACTGCTAGCCTCTTCTTAGCCTAATCAAACCTTCAGCGTAAAAGAGTTAATGAAACCAAGACCACAGATATTTTGTTAAGATGCCATTATATGTTGAATGCTGCTGGAATCCACTCTCGTAAGGAGAGTACAATATCTTTTGGAGTAGAACATGTAAACACATAAAAATTAAATTGAACATACAGTACATTAAATATCAGATCATGAAAATGATAGAAAAGATATGAAAAATTGGTATAACCAGTGGTGCCACATAAATCTGTATGAGTTGGCCATGTTATCTGCATTTCCTTAGGACAGAGAAGCAGCATCCTGGTTTTGTGTCATGGAAGAGTAGCTCCGTTTATTTCAAGGGTGTCACTAAAATCTCAATTTAAAAAATTATTTGTTTAAATTGAGAACAAAGCCTAAGAACTAAAGCAATTTTATGTCAATTTATAACTCAATATCATGCATGTATACACACATAAAGACTAGATAGTGAACATTTACTAAAAGTTAATGAAGAGTAAAAGTACATGTATAAATTTCACAGTTCTTTGAATTTCTTGGTCAGTGGTTCTTCATAAATTTTTCATTTCAAAACTTGATAATGTTAAAGCAGTCCCAGTTGCTTTCTTATCACTTGATATAAGTTAAGAACATGATATTTTTCTCTCAGTATATAAGAATTTTCCTAGAAGAACTTACTGCCATGAGAAATAAGTTCTTCTAGGAAAAGTGAGAAATGGTATTTTTTTCTCTTTCCTGCCACACAGCCAGGACTTATTTTTCTATGGTTAGACCTAGTTATGAAATCGCAAACATATGCTACTGGTAAGCAAGTTAACACCTAAATAAGGCTCTAAGGTTAAAGATTAACAGGCATGGCTTCAACAACAACTTTTTATAATAGACATGCATCATACCTATTAACCTAAACACCCTATTATATTTATCATATTTGGTTGTATTTTATTTCAGTTTCTACCATTCCCCCTTAACAAAATTGTTGTTCCCTTTAAATTCCTGGGACTAAATCTCCATTGCCTTCTTGAAATTAGTTCTATTAGTCATAGTCACATCAAGTATGGAACTTATGATTTAATTAAAACTAATAAGAAATAAGGTCTAGAGAGAGTTTTGCTTAAATTAGCTGAATTAATGCTGCTGTATCTTTCTTTTTATTGGTTTTTGTGAATTACTTTTAACTGCTGCAAATAAAATAGCATCTACCAAAAGATTATTGTACTTACTAGAGTATACATGAGAATCTTTATTTTAGCCAACCTAATGATTAATTAATGTAAGTTAGTTAATTAACTTTGCAGGATGGTACCCTTTGGAGGTTGATGATGACCATCCATCTACACTTCTGCCATTGCTGAGGCCTAGGAGTGAAGTGTCTCTTTCCTAGGATGCTACTGAAAGCATCACCAGGAACTGGAAGGTTTAGAGTCTTAGTCACATTTGCGTACTGCAAAGCAAACCATTCACGTTCTTATTTGAACAGAATACTACTCTACGTTTGAAAGAAGTGGAAAAAGAGGCACAGGGAGTTAGAGAATGTTCCTTCTCTTTCCCAGGCACTACTGAAAGCTTATCAGGCCTTAGTTGAAAAACATTTCTGGTACTGGCCAATGTGTTGCTTAGCAACTAAATCATTTTCTCGTTCTCCATTTGGTCTACTCACCTTGAAACCTAAAAGGCTGAAAAAATTTATCCCATAAATAAGCATAGGGACATCCAAATTCAGACGATTTTTATAGGTGTAGGACACATCAATAAAGTAGCATATCTTAATGTTATCCAGCTTATCTCTGATGAAACAGGCTTTAACTGGGATTGAGTAGCAAAATTTTATCAAATGAATGGTTATTTTTACTAAAATTATTTATTTAGTGGTCCTTGATATCCAGATTCATTAGCACGTATTTTAACTGTAAAGCAGAGAAAGAGGGTCTAATAGTTCTTTTTCAGTGAACAACTAAAAGGATAATCCTGTAATTCTTAAAAATGTTGGTGTTTAGAATAAGAACATAGTGGGGTTTTCTCTACAACAGCTAAACTTTCCTCATATTAGGAAAACTGCATGGTTTCCATTTTATTTATGAAAACTTTTATTGTTTAAAAAACACAAAGAAATGAAGTTTTTAAGAAAAACATTTTACACTCAAGTGTATACACGTTACAATTTTCATTTTTTTTCAACTTAATTCTTTCTAAACTTCCAAGTTTCTCTAAACATTTACTTGGACAGAGGAGAATCTCTACTTTAGATATAATTGTAAAAAAGTGTACAATGTGATTAAAAAACATTCAAATCCACAAATACATAGGTGTATATAGTAAAAATATACTGCTGATAAAGTTTTCTTATCCAAATATTTGTAGACGGTTTTGCCAGAACAACAACTACCACCACGACAAAAATCAATGGAATAAGCTTTAATTTGGGGCCACAAGGCTGTGTAAAGGAGGCCCACTGATAATCACAATTAGGTAAAATTGTGGTCAGCTTAATGAAAAGGCTCGAAAGTGTGCCAGGCCAATGGCAAAGAAACTAACTCTAAAGACAGACAAGCTTTTCTTGATTACAGTGATTACATCATGGTCATTAGAATTTAAAGTAACTAACCCAAACACAGACATCATATCTTCATTTGATAGCTGTAGTCTAGTAAATAGTGGGAAAGGATGTTATGTATGGATTAAGCTTGATGAAATGAAAACAGACATTCTTTTTGAACCTGTCTGGCAAAGAAAATGAAAACTTCAGAATCAGGCAGTAAAGTTAACTTTTAAAGCTCAGGCTCTTTGATTGGAAGGGGTCTGTGTAGTGTTTGGGGCTATTCTTTGTTTTATAGGGAAGCCACTGCAACAACTAGCTATGCAGGACTCATTCTTGCATGCAATCTGTAGTCAAGTAAGACATTTGAGATCTACTTTTCGGAGCTTAAGACAATTCGTATTTTCTGATTTTCAAAGTTTAAGGATGTGCTAGCAATGGTCTCATATTTGTTTTCCCATCAACTGTAACACAATTAAACCTCAAGTGTGAGTTTTAACTCTCCAAATGTCAAATCTCAAGCGGTCTGCAGGGTCCTACCCTGCTCTGCATGGAGACAATTCATGCTGAGAAGACAAATGTTTTGCTCAGGGGAAAGGGATGCATTGAGTTACAGTTAGAGCTACTTACATGAAAGCAAGCCCATGGACCTCTGACCCCAAAGCCCCACTTCATAGCACTACCTGTGGGAGCAGTGCCTCTAACCAGAAAAGCAGCTATGTAGGAAGATCAGGGGAGTGAGGCAAAGAAAAACAAGGCGTAGAGCATAACAGAGCTTGGTGAAGTTTCTCTGTATTTCCTGTTTTACTGCTAGAGGGCCACAGCTTGGTTTAAGAAAATGCAGCCTTTTAAAAAAGATTGCATTAAGTAAATGAAGACAAAGAAGACATACACTTACATAGCAACCACATGCAATTTTAAGGAAAAAAAACCTGATAGACAACCTGTTGTCTGAACTTCAGTAAGACATTCCGTAGGTAGAGAAAGTACACCCATGTTAACATCAAGTTCGTCATTATCATCATCAAAAAGCATTTATTGAGTGTCTGGATGCACTGAGCATCATTGAACCTACCATGTTTAAAGTCTTTAAGAAAGGAAACTAAGTCTTAATGTAAACACAGCTCAAGTAACATGCATTGATATCAGTTCCTTAAATTGCACCTTAAAGAAACCATTAAGTTGTGTAAAGAAAAACTATATAGAGACTACAAGTGAAGCTGGTATGTTTTATCACTCTGGTAAGTACGTGGTTTCGTTTTCTACTTTTAGTGAAGTTTCGAAATGGTCAGAGGGACACACAAAAGTTTCACGGTAATTCTCAGATAAGATTTTATTATCACAAAGAACAAAACCTGGGTTAAATTAGTCTTCCAGAATGCATTTTCTTACATCACTTTGTTTTGAAATAAAAGTCAAACTAGCAAAGTTTTACATTACCTATTGTCCTAGCATCTGCCATAGCCATTCCAAGGAGATTTCCTCATAGCCCAGAAAGCACACATGTATAATGGCATTGCCCAGAACCTTTTAAGTCTGTTAAGATACCAAGGACCTGAAACCCCAGTCTGCTCAGATGGAAGCCAGGCAGGTGGCCATATCCATAATGCATGCAAACATCAGTGAGCAAATGCACGTACACCTTCTTTCAGGGTACTGGGTGCCAACTGATTCTTATTTAACTGTTTGGGGCTAGGATCAAGCAGAAGTGTTTTATGAAATCTCCCTAGGTGAATCTAATGTTCACTGTGATATGCTTTAGGTTCTTGTTATCTATTTCTAGCCATTAAAGTGATATTTCTTATACTGAAGTGATTGTGCATGTTTCAAGTAGAACAGAGATCAGAATCATGAATAAGAGAATCTGGTCACTCTTATTTCACCTTTTAATCCCTGCAGCCATTGCATGAGCGATAAGAGGGAAAAGGGGCTCTAAATTATGCTAAACTGGTCACTTAAAAAGTGGTAAATTGCAGTGCAGGTCATAAATCTTGGTAGCATTGTATGGATCAATGTCAAGTTGGGTTCCAGTTCTAAGGGATCCAAGTGGGGCAGCAGGGACATTATCACACTGGAGAGAAAACAAACAAATACAAACAAACCAATAGAGTTGGAAGAAACAGTAGTTAGGCACTGAGGACTGAGAAACCCAGGGGTTGGAGAGGAAGTAGTGGGTGAGGAAGCCATACCAACAAAGTAAGGTGGTAACGTAAGCAGGTGAAGGATGATCTGGAACCACAGGTATGTTCTTACCACTTAGAAGTAGCGCTCATGCCTTTTGTAAGGCCTAGTGTAAGCATCCAGAACTGAACAATAAGGCCAGGAAAGAGTAAAAAAATATCTGAAAGGGAAGACTGAGGCAGTAAAAGTCAACCTCAGTTCTATGTCATTGGTTATTTCAGAATCTCATTGATCTGATACAGCCAATAAAAACACCAATGATTCAAGTGCATCAATACACTATTCCAGACACTCCACATATAATTCTCATCATAATTACAGATACGAATTATTATTCCCTTTTTAAAAATGTTGCTTATTTTCCAACATATTTACCCTCTTTGGTGTTTCTCATTCTTTCTTGCAGAACTACATTTCTTTTTTTGTTTGTTTGTTTGTTTTGTTTTGTTTTTTAATAAAAGTTTATTCATATATGTACTTTTAAAACTCTTTAAAAGACTATTGTTTATTAAAAATAACAATATTAGAAAAAAAGAATTATTACTTCCTTTTTTCAATGAAGAAACTAGAAATTTAGTGATGTTAATGAACTTGTCCAAGGTACATACCTATTAACAATAAAATCATGTTTGAACTACCTGCTTGTATAAATGTTAGACATTTTACCCCCTTTCTGCCATTTCATATATTATTCCATTAAAATTTTGTAGTCCAGAATAAAGTCACGTAATAAGTTATAAAGTTTTGATGCTTTTGTAACATTTGTGAAAAGTTAGAGTTGTTTTTACTCAGTTTTTATATTTTTATATTTTCATATGCTTATTTCTTATAGTTTTGGACCTTGCTAGATATATAAATGAAGTGCTAATATTTGGCAATAAATTTAAGAATTTTGGAACATCAGTAGTTTATAATAACTTCACTAGAATTAACTACATAAGAATAATATTTGCCTTTATTATGCAGTGAATATTGTTAACAATTACTTTAAATGGTAACGTAAGATTTCTAAGAGTTCATAATTCTAGGAAAATTTAATGATAGGATTTCAGGTTAGGTTTAAGCAACATCCAAACACCAGCAAAATTCCTGAGGTTTCGTTTTATTAAGAATACAGAATTTAAGATATAAATATAATTTTTCTTCACTATAGAAGTTGTCTGGATAGGAAGTTACTGTAATGTTCACGAATGAAAACCTAACCTATCAAGATTCGGAACTCACACTTCATTCAATCCTGGGTGTGTTTTAAATTTTATAATATACTAATATTTGACTTGAGAGAAAATTCTTGAAATCTTTGAAAAGTCACCTTTTTGTGTCTTACAATAAATGTCTGCTGTAGAAGGCAGCATTAATTTCAGTCAATAAATCAACCAGCGTTTGTTAATCCTTTCCTATTTACTGAAGGCTCTTGTATGCTCTTGAAAGCTCAAGAGAAGGGCGATAAGACCCATTTCTTGGTCTCTGGGAAAACAGATACAATAATACAAACAGACTAATATGAGACAGCAGTAAATAAATAAGTGTTTAAAGATGCAGTGGATACTTTATTACCAAGACATGAAGGAATGCAGAAAGGAATGCTTGCAAAAGGTCTTATGAAAGAAACAGCATGTTAACTAAATGCTCAGAAAAAGGTATTATTTAAGGAAAGGTGGCAACAGCTTTTCAGACTTAAACAAAGGAAGTAAGAATGTGTGATGGCTGGCAGGAGTGAAGCGCTCATTTTGGAGAAGTGATACAGGAAACAGAAAGTAAGCCACGGTTAAGGAGAGTCTTTATTTCCCACAGTGCTTTAGACTTGGAAACACCTTGCTGAAGTTTGTTTGATAGGAGCTATTCTTTAAAAGCTTTGTTTAGAGAAGATTAACTGCCTAGAGTTTTGCAGAATGGCTGGGAGAGGGAACTCAAGGGGGCGAACTTGAATGACAAGGGCCTGAGAAGGTCAAGTGGCCTAGGGGTAGTGGCAAGAGAAGGAGAAAGTACTGATACTTTTGTTTGTGACACCATTTGGTATTTTCCATATTTTTGCAATGATATAATATTAAATATTATTTTGAAAAAAAAGAAATATCACTTAATTATTCAACTCAAATACAATAGTTTTCATTTCAGAGTATGCCCTCCCAGTCTTGATTGCCATATATTTTGACATTCTGGTATCCAAAGAGCTATACAGCTTAAAATTTTTCTTGTGATAGTATTAAATCCCATTATTGCTAAAAACTAAAAGGAATATGAAGGAAAAATGGAAAATTGAATACCTGAATACCGGGATGGTAAATGATCGAAAAATTAAATGTGACTCCAAAAAGAATTTGTAAAAATGGTACAAATAACAGAGTGGGAGCTGGGTTAGTATGTGAATATTAAAATTCAATTGTGGACCTACTGACAGGAAGTTGAAAATATCTGAGAGACTGTTGGACATGAGACAAGTGACCCAGTCTGGAGATGTAGTTTTGACAGTAGAGAAACAGTATGACTTTATGTTCACATAGATTGAGGGTTTATTATGATTCTTTCTGCTTATTATCTGGGTGACCTCAGGCAAGTTATCTAAATCTTAGGGTCTTAGTTCCTTGTGAAGATAAAAACCTGTCTTAGAATTTTGAGGCTAGCATTTTATAGACACAATTAAAATGTTAATTATTCTGAGAAAATAATAATTATTAAAAAGTTAATTGTATCTTCACAGTAATTTCACTGCAACCAAAATTGGCATAATAATTGGGAACACCATCATGAGCTAATGGGCATTTTCTATTCTTTTTTTTCTTTTTCTTTTCTTTTTTTTTTTTTTTTAACCAGGAACACTCTAGGGTGGGCAGTTTGGCTCAACATGTACAAAACCATCTATCTGTTTGGCATAGACCTATCCTAAATTATATGACTGAAAGAACAAAAAAGGATTATTATATATATTATTCTGTTTTCCTGAAATTAATTGTCCTGCAATACCATATAACCTTCTTGCTAAAAGACATTTTGCTAATGCGAAACCCCTATTTTTGCAAAACTGTCCGAGAAATGAGTAATGAGAAATGGTGGTTTCTGTGTAGCCGGAATATGCCTATCAGAAATGATACTTGATGAAATGTGAAAATGCTGATTAATGAAGAAGAGATTGTACAGGTCTGGGAATGCAAGATAACTTTGTGCTCCAGGTTGCATCTGAAAGCAAAGTCCAGGGGGAAATGTTCTGCTTTAGCCTGTGAATAAAAGAACTTCAGTCTCTGTGACTGCCCGTCTGGCATTTTTCAGCAGCACCAAATTCATTAGCAATGATTAGTCCTTTTCTCCAAACCCCTCACTCAAAATAAGTAAATAAAAGGAGGGTTTGGGCAGTAAAAGATCAAGGAACAGTATCTCTATTTTGAGATGTCCTTAAGTTATCCTGATTGGTCAAAACCTAAACAAGCATTAAAGAAGGAGCTATATGATGAAAAGACGAATTCTCAGTAAACATCTCCAATGCTGTGTTGTATTTAAGGTAACATAGAGAATTCAGTTGAAGTAACTCACATACAGTGACAATTTCTTATGTGAATTTAGATTTAAAATAACATGGGAAAATTATTTACTTCTTTAATTCTCTACCTCAGAAACAAAGAAAAATATTTACAGGTTGTTTTATTGACATATTTACTTATAATAGAAGCCCTCAAAATATACATAATTTTATGTTTTTAAGCTCAGTTATTTTTATGTATAATATTATAGTAAAAGATGTTTAATGCCAAGTCATCATGTGGTTATAATATAATCATTATACTGTTTGATATTGTAAATCCAATAAGATAGCTAAAGGCTGTAGTAACCATCTTCAGCATTTATACATCAGCAGAGTCAACTCTAGGTTTTAAGGTCCAGTTTTAACTTGAAGCTGGAGTGAGACAGAGATAGAAACACACACACAGAGAGAGAGAGAGAGAGAGAGAGAGAGAGAGAGAGAGAGAGAGAGAGAGAGAGAAAGAGATTGAGAATTTAAGATAGATTTTCCCCAAGGACATCCCTAAATCATTCATTTCTCAGAAGTTGCTATTTTAGAAAGTGCTTTCTGAAGAACATGACAAAACCTATGTCTATGGTATAGACTAAAACATGCCTAGACTAAAACCAGGATTTACAAAAATGTCGTAAATCTTACTTCAATTTTCTGATTAAATGAATATAGTATGAGTTAAATATTAGACATCAATTATAAGAAATGAAGACACAACACAGTGATCAAAATACTGCAGCACTGTAAAATCACTTTAATCTTAGTTTCAAATATGTACTAATAAACACTGCTGAGGAATAATAGAGGTTGCTTTATCAAATTCCATAGTACAATGTCTTGTCTTTTCCCAAATATCACCTCATTCATCCCTGGGTAAATTCCTGTTATATTATTTGTCACTGTCCTTAGACAGTTTTACAGTTTATCATTAGGATTCAGTGTAGGTTTATAATAATCACTAATGCTTTGTTTAAAAACAACAACAACAAAAACCGAAAAACTTTTCCTGTCCTCAGCATCTAATGTGTTTCTATCATGTAAATACTGTGGTTCATGTAAAAGTCACATTAGCTTCTTTGCATTGGCTGCTGAGAAAACTCAGAGCCAAATCCTTGACCACTTCTAATAAGTGTAAAGACATTCTTTTCATATATTAACCTTTTCTTTCCCATTCCCTTATATTTCTTTGATCTCTTACTATAGTTATGTTGTATTATAGTTATTAGTTATAGTATTATAGTATGTGGATACCCATTCTGTAACTATATTTATATATGTAACTGTGTATTTTACATCATAAACATATACTTTAAGACTGCTTATAACTTCTATCATATAACGAACATGCATTCTAAGAAGCAGGATGCAGAGAGCTACAAAGCTTACCTTTTGTTTGGTCTGATTTGTAAATGTGTTCCCAAATAAAATATTTTCAATATTGTTTGAAATTTAAAAAAAAAATAGAAAGGGGATCCAATGAAAATGTTAAAATTTACTGAGCCCTGTGCTAAGTGGTAAAATTATATATATTATAATTTTTGCTCATATAATAACGTTAGAAAGGTAGGTACTACTTTTATCCCCATTTTACTGAAGAGAAAAATGAGGTCCAAAACCTGAAGTTACATTGTAAGTGGCATGGCTGTAATTAAAAACCTTGATCTCCACATTCTTGTAAAACAAACCACTCAGGAAACAGGTAATTTTCATGGATCTGGCATGAAGCTGTACTGCTGGCGACCTACAACTTTCTTGGTTTGTTCTGCCACACAGAAATTAATTTTCTGCTTTTGGAAGTCACTGACTATCAGTTGTCTCTCATTTTTCCCCCAATTTGCTAAAGGCTAACAACCAAGGAGTGGTGGTGCATGGAAGATGGGTAAGGTAGAAAGAATTTTAGAGAAAGTGAGTTCTTTACAGAACATGGGGATATAGAGCAGTGCTGAATATGATCTCCTTGCTTTGGGAATTATTCCTTGAAAGCTCAAGGGGAGAAGTATATAATAATAGAACCAGAAATAAATCTTTGGGCTAAGATCATCATTCAGTTTGATGATTTAGGAGCTGGGATTTCTGATTGGAATGAATGGGTTGGGGGCACAGCGACTCTTTCTTTACAATGGCTCAATCTCTCTGATAGCCTTAGCAGATTGGGAATTTAAGTGGTTCTTTTCAAAAGAGAATTGCTAAGTGCCTAAAATGAGAACTAGCAGAGTAAAATATTAGTGGTGAGTATGTGTACATATTTCCTTGATAAATCCATTATTAGTAATTGTGGTGGCAAAATTAACTTGTCAAATATTGGTGACAAAGACTGTGCTAATTCTTATTTCACCTTTACCTTTATCAGGAACCTCTCTTGATGTTAATTTTCTGTCTTCATGGAAGGAAACATCTGTTGCCTGAAGTGCTAATAAAGCCTCAGAAGTCGGTTGAGCTTCTGAGTCTCTTTCACGGTTATTTTTGTTTGTTTAAGGATTACAAATAGGCAATTCATCTTTGAAATGGGAGCAAGTTTTATAACTTTATCTATTAATGAAAACCAGAAGTCTCTGAACTATCCTACCTCTTGGCCATTTAAGTGGCTTGTGATAAACTATAAATCCTCCTTTCATCAAATGTTCTAGAGATTCATTTTCCTGACATCCACAGTGAGTTGATAGCTTATCACCACAGGGGCCATGATTTAGTTTTGCAGATGTAGTAGAAGAAAGAATTGCTAATACTTAAAAAAAAACTTGATTTCCGGCTGGGCAATATGGATTCTCCATTCCCATAGCTGTAAAACATCTAGGAATAAAAATGTTTCAGCATGAGATCTCTATTGAGAACAGTATGGGATAAAGACTCTTGGATTGGATGTCAACAGCCTTAATTGTTGTCCTAGTGTAAGGACAAACTAGCCTGCTACCTTGATTAAGTCATTTAACTTCTCTGAGGCCATCCTTTTCATTTGCTAAACAAAAGCCTCCATTTCTATGGTTTTGTCTCTGTCCCAACTCAATGAATGACTTTTTTCCCCCCAGCTTTGTTTCAGACCAAAATGCATCCATGCCATCCCTGTTGGCGTGAGTGCTTGCCTATGTATATATCCTGAGAAATAAATATTTGGCTTAGTTAGCAATACTTTATGAAGACTGAAGTTTATGAAACTGCTATGGTTTTAGTTGTTTTGGCAGCACTTTTTATTATCACATCTATGTTTTATAAGTATTGGTTAGTGCAGAAGGGACAACAGATTTTTTTTTTTCTGTAAATGTTTTACATACATGCTTCTTAATGAAGTTAGTTCTTTGGCTGGAATTGAAGAAAGTGATTTTATTTGAAAGGCTCCTTTAAAAAACAATCAAAAGTACTAAAAAGCTCAAAAGAGGGATGAGAATAAGAAATAAAAGGAGTTTGAAAACTGACTTTTATCTGTCTTGAACTGAGTGTTTTATACAAAGGAATTTGATATCATAACAACTTTGGCTCAAAGGTGATTATATGGAAGCTGAATTTTATTTTCACAAATGTATTAATTATTTCAAATTTAAGCTAAGATAGGCTATTGCTGTTTCAATACATGAGTCAAAAGCAAAAATGGAGAAGTTGAGCTCAATGAGATTGTTTTCAGAGTTTATTTGTATCATATTTAAAAGTTATAACTTAATTAACAGAGTCTATGGGTCCAAAAGAACATAAACTCCATTCCTTTCATGTACCAACCCCACCCCTCCTTTTGCCCATTCACTTCTGAAAAGTCAGCAGTTTCTGTACTATAACATTTGCTGAGTCTTTAATTTCTAAATCTAGTCTTATGCTGGGTATGCTAGTGTTCTCCATTCCATTGAAACCCTAAGTTAATATTTGAGAACAATTTACCCAAACTTAAAATAAATAAAAAAAGGTATCTTTTCCAGTTTTCTTAAAAATTACAGCTATTTTGAGTACTGTCCAGGAAGGAAAACAGATTACAACTTTTGATAACATAGGAAGAAAATGTTATTACCACAGTTTGAAATCTGTTAACAAGGACTTTCTTTAGAGAACAGACATTCAAGTACAACAAAAAGTTAATTACAAGAAGATTTTTCCACTTGCCAGAACTGTTTGCATTGATGTCAGTAATAACTATAATAAAGAGATCATTGTCTGGTCCTGCAAAACAAGGAAAAGACAAAAGAGGTTCTCTAATTCCTGTTACAGGCAAACTAAAGGGTCATTGTTTAGATTTTCTTTTGGGTAACCCTAAAGAAAATACCTAGTAAAAATATTAGAGCAATGCTTGTTTGTTCGTATAATGCTGATTATAAATATTTCACCAGGAAACTATCAGGGCTGCTTTTGTCCTTTTGGTCTGGTATGGAAGTATGTTACTAAGTATATAATATTTGTGGAGAGATATGACAACTATGGAAAAGCATTAACATCTTTTATTGATTCTTTCTTTGCTTTCTATTCCCTAAGTTCAGGGCATTGCTTATAGGATGAGCTTTATAAGCATCATATGAGAAATCCAGATATTAAATTTATTTGGGAACTAAGGTTTAATGATGCTGCAAAAGTCAGGGTCAATAGAAAATCTTCTGGTAGATCAGATAATGGATTCAAATGTTGTGGCTGTTGGTCCTCTTGCTATCGGGAACAGAAAAATACTTAGTGAAATGGAACAAAGAGAGGTGTCATGAATTAAATTTTGGTTATCCATCTAGTATCTCTTGGAAAGAAAGGAACATTTCACAGAGCTCCTTCTGTGTGTGAAACTCTTTTCATGTATTATTTCATATGATCTCACAACACTTAGATGATGCTGATAGGCTATACTCTTTCCAGAAACTTAGAGAAACAAGGTACGTTTCCTAAAGCCATTCAGCTAGAACATGGTGGAGCCATGATTGAAACATAGCTCTGAAGAGTTCATATCCCATGCACTTAACCACACCATTTTTCTACAGCTGTGGTGGACAATTTGAAATATCCTCTGAGATAAATTTTAAGGCCAAACTAATATAAGCAAATCTTTTATCCAGTGCTTCCCAACCTATGGATCATGGGTCCCTGGGCCAAGTTAATGTAAGTCATCCTTGAGTCTAAACATTCATAAAGCATTGTCTATAGACAATAAAGATGTTACACATATTATTTATTAAATGTAAATATATTTTTTGTGAATAATAAAATACAAGTTCAATTGCTAATCACCACTGATTCTTAGGAGCTTTAGTCATTATCATTTTTCTAGCCCATTATTATGGAAAAAAAAAATCTTGCTGCATACCAGTTATATGCCAGACACTATTCCCAGTCTTCAAGATAGCAGTAAAGAAAACGGACAAAGATCCCACTTTTGAAGAGCTTAAATTTCAATGTTATGTGTATTACATTATAATGTATGGGTTTGTGGTACAACCAGAATTATTTTCTAAAATAATCTTGGCCCCACCTGAAGATACGGCCTTGTCACTTTTCAGTGAAGTTGGAGTGGGAAATATTCAGACTAGTATCTTGGAGGTTTCCAATAGAATCGATTTTGGAAATGAATTGAACAAACTGTCAATCAGGATTAGCCATATGCAATCCCTACACTCCAGGGTGTTTGTTGGCAGAGAGTATAACCTTGGTGACCCAACTCTTACCAAAACTTGTTTTTTGAGAAGTAATATTAAAAAAGATTGCTTGGAGAATATCCATCCTTGTCCATCTAGTTGGCTAAATAGCATAAAACTGTATCCATGGATAAAGTTAGGCAATCAGAAAGTTGTGTGCATGGATTGTGTGGTTTTGGCAATCCTTTTGAACTGCATTTATTAAATTGTTCTTTGGCATGAATTCCCAGTTGAGCGTGGTGGGGCAGCCACAGTAAGAAACAACTCTATGGAGCTCTGTATGTGATTTGGGGTATTATTGAGGAGGACACCCCTAAAGTTCCTCAGTATCCCCTCTATGCTCCGCTCTGTGCAAGAAATTTGTGCAGGTTTTAATGTAGGATAATGTGTGTTTCTCTGGAGCAGCTGATATATTTTTATCCTATATACAATGATAATTTTATAACTGATCGTATTTCTTACTTCAGCTTGTCTGAGAGACGACTCAGAACTGAATTTATGCCCCACCTTTAATTCTTTTGCAGAAATGTACTCATTTACTTCTGAGTTCTCATTCTCAGGCTTCTTTATAATATATGAACCTTATTTTCTCTATTCACTGATTTCCCTAATTTAAAAAGCTTTATTTTACCATATGGATTTTTATAAGCAACCACAAAGACTTTTGGGAACAAGTCAGCCTATATATTCATTAATGAAATAAATAGAATAGTAAAAGCTAGGAGTTAAATCTAACGAAGTTAAATTCTCTAAGTCCCCTGTCATAAAGTCACACCAAATGTAAACTAACCCTGTAAGGTGACTGCCTTCCGTTTTCTTTAAAGTTCTTCAAAATGGTCTCTAGAAAAATCCCTTTTGAACTATCTTCAGATTCCTGTCCTCTGCCCCAATTGTTTGCTTTTCTCAAGGCTTCTCATGTCTCTATAGAGTGATTCAAACAAAATAATTTACCTGAAACATTAAGTTAAGTAACTAAAGATAGAGTTGCATGACATATTGGTGATATCTCATTGAATTTCACCACATGCATCTTTAAAAACCTCATAATTTTGTAACTCGAAGAATCTTTATCCCAGGTAACAGGTAAGAGAATATTTTGACACACATATTTTCGCGTTACATATTTTTTCTATAGGTGATTTTGAAAAGTCATTTAAGTCTCCTAGAATACAATAGAATTCATATGAATAGGAATGTGTGCTTATATAACAAAACAGGTATTTAAAAAAACAATATCAAAGTTTCAGGGACCCAGATACATTCAGAATATAGAGGTACCTTCATTCTCCAGTCATGCTAGTCTATCTTCATTTTTAAAATAAGAACGTCAGTCATACTCAACGGTCAGCTTTATCAGTTTATTAACTGTAGAACTTTTTAAAATAACTGATGCTCACAGGAGGTTCCTATGAACTCAAGGAGGTCCAATGAACTCAAGTTCATTGTACTGAGGATGGTAGATCTCTTAAGAGGAATGTAGATTAGGAGATGTACAGCCCTCACAGGTCATATTAAACTTACTTTGCCCACATTTGACTGTAGATCTTTTCATGGAGCACAATTCATACTTCTCCACCATCCCAAGGAGATTGTATATGTAAACGGGAATTTACTCTTGTGGGGTGAGAAAAGAGTCGAGCAGGATGTGAACCAGGCTAATAAAATGTGAATTTATGGGTGTTCTGCTTCTGAACTCTCTATATCTGTTAGGATCAGCCCTTCCTGAACCTTCCCCACTGCAGAGAGATGCTGTTCTTTTGTTGTAGTTACTGAATATGAGAGTTTCTTCTAAGATAGTACAAGGATTGCAGAGATCATAGTAAACTGATTCCTAACTCAGGTGAATTAGGAAGAACTGAAGCCCGAGATGAATAATTTAATTTGTCTATGAACTTGAAACAGGGACACACTATTTCCTGATAGTTGTTTTCTCTGAATGTTTTAGTTTATTCTGAATCAAGTCTTTATCTTCACAACTGTCTGCATATTTTTATTTTTATTTACTAAATATATTGGGGTGACATTAGTTAGTAAAATTACATAGGTTTCAAGTGTACATTTCTATAATACATCATCTATATATCACATTGTGTGCTCACCACCCAGAGTCAGTTCACCTTCCATCACCATATATTTGACCTCCTTTTCCATCATCTACCACTCCCATCCACCCTCACTTTCTGGTAACCACTAAATTGATGTCTGGGTCTATGAGTTTTTGTTTATTTGCTTGTTTGTCTTGTTCGTTTGTTGCCTTCAGTTTTATATCCCACATATGAGTGAAGTCATATGGTTCTCGACTTTTTCTCTCTGACTTATTTCAGTTAACATGATAATGTCAAGATCTGTCCACGTTGTCGCAAATGTCAGTATTTCATATTTCTCATGGCACAGCATATACATACATACATACATATATACATATATAAAACATCTTCTTATCCAATCATCTATCGAAGGACACTTTGGTTGTTTCCACGTCTTGGCCACCATGAATATTGTTGTGATGAGTGTAGGGGTGCATATATCTTTATGGATAAATGTTTTCAGATTTTGGTGGTAGTTTCCCAGAAGGGAGATTGCTGGGTCATATGGTAATTCTATTCTTAATTTTTTGAGTAATCTCCATACTGTTTTCCATAGTGACTGTATCAATTTACATTCCCACTAGAAGTGTATAAGGGTTCCATTTCCTCTATAGCTTCTCCAACACTTGTTATTTCTCTTGCTGATAATAGACACTCTAACAGGTATGAGGTCGTATATCACTGTGGCTTTGATTGGCATTTCCCTGATAGCTAGTGAAGTTGAGCATTTTTTCATATATCTCTTGGTATGACTTCTTGGGAGGAGTGTCTGGGAAGGTCCTCTGCCCATTTTTAAATTAGATTTTTTTGTTGTTGAGTTATTCAAGTTCTTTTTATAGTTTGGATATTAGCCCCTTATAGAAGTGGCTTGCAAATATCTTCTCCTATTTGGTTGGTTGCCTCCTCATTTTGTTGGTCGTTTCTTTTGCTGTGCAGAAACTTTTTAGTTTGCTGGAGTCCCATTCATTTATTTTTGTTTTACTTCCCTTGCCTTTGAGGTCAAATTCATAAAATCTTCACTGAACCCAGGTCCATATTTAATACCTATGGTTTTTTCTGTGCAACTTTTGTTTCATGTCTTATGTTTAGGTCTTTGGTCCATTTTTAGTTAATTTTGGTATCTGGTGACAGATAGCAGCCTAGTTTCATTCTTTTGCATGTGGCTTTCCAATTTTCCCAACCATTTCTTGAAGAGGCTTTCTTTTCTCCATTGTATGTTTTTGGTTCCTTTATCAAAAATTAACTGTCCATATTTATGTGGCTTTATTTCTGAGTTTTCAATTCTATTCCATTGATTCTGTGTGTCTGTTTTTCTGCCAATACCATACTGTTTTGATTATTGTTGCCTGTAGTACAAGCTGAAGTCAGGGAGTGTGATACCTCCAGCATTATTCTTTTTTTCTTAGGATTGCTTTGGCTATTCAGGGTCTTTTGTGATTCCACACAAATCTGATGATTTTTTGTTCTAGTTCTTTAAAAAATAGCATTGGGACTTTGATGGAGATTGCATTAAATCTATATATTGTTTTGGGTAACATGGCCATTATAACTTTTTTTTTTTAAATTTTGAAACAAGAATAAAGTGGGAAGAATCAGTTTGCCCGATTTTTAGACTTATTATGTAGCTACCGTATTTAATACAGTGTGCTATTGGTAGAGGGATAGACAGTTAAAAGGAAAAGAAATGAGAACCTAGAAATAATACACAAGTACGGCCAACTGATTTTTGAAAAAGCTGCAAAAGCAATTCAATGGTGGGAGATAGTTTTCCAACGAATGGTTCTGAAGTGTTTTATAATAAGAAGTAAACATTTGGTCTTTTTGCTCATTTCTAACACAGAGCTCCTAAAACACTTAGAATTTCCCAAGTGATGAGAGCAATCTATCTGTCTTTTGTTATGGCAATGAGGCAACTTTTAGGAGAAACCTAAGGATGAGGGTCTGCTTTCCCTGGGAGCTAACTGTGTGATTAGAGGGTTGGAACTATTATCACAGACTCAAAAGGTCCACTTGCCTTCTGCATCCAAGCCAAAAAAGACACAAGTAGGAGTTTGCAGCAAAGAAAATATAGGTTTATTTCAGGAGTGGCACCACGCCTGGAGACACAGGTGGGCTACTGCTCTCAAAGACCTGGCTCCTGTTTTAACTATTTGATTCTTCCAATCCATGAATATAGAATATCTTTCCAATTCTTTGTGCCTTCTTCAATTTCTTTTAATAATGTCTTCACACAGTGTATAGGTTCTTCATATCCTTTGTTAAGAATACGCCTCGGTATTTTATTCTTTTCGTTGCAATTGCAGAAGGAATTTTTTTTTTAATTTTCTGAAATTTCATTGTGAGTAGATAGCAATGCAGTGGATTTTTGTACAGTGATTTTGTATCCTGCAACTTTACTGTATTTGTTTATTGTTTCTAATAGTTTCTTCGGTGGTGTCTTTGGGGTTTTCTGTATGACGAATTATGTCAGCTGAAAAAAGTGACAATTTAACTTTTTCATTCCCAATTTGGATGCCTTTTATTACTTTCTCTTGCCTGATGGCTCTGGCTAGCACTTCTAATACAATGTTGAATAACAGTAGCACAGTGACATCCTGTCTTGTTCCTGATTTTAAAGGAAAAGCTTTCAGTTTTCACCACTAAGTATGATATTACCTGAGGGTTTGTTGCATATGGCCTTTATTATGTTGATGTACTTTCCTTCTATACCAATTTTATTAAGTGTTTTAATCATAAATCGATGTTGTATCTTATCAAATGCTTTTTCTGCATCTATTGATATATGATTTTTCTCTTTTCTTTTGTTTATGTGGTGTATCACATTTATTTGCATATGTTGAACCATCCTTGTGCCCCTGGAAGGAACCCCACTTAATCATGGTATATAATCTTTTCAATGTATTGTTGTATCAGTTTGCTAGTATTTTGTTTAAGATTTTTGTGTATTTATTTTTATTTATTTAAATTTTTATTTATTTATTTTTCTACTTGTCTTTATTAGTTTTGGGTATACAAAGCAATGTAATAATTCGACATTCATACCCCTCACAAATTGATAACCCCTCCCCACCAATCCACTACCCCTCTGACATCGTGTATATCTGTTACAATACTATTGGCTATATGCCCTATGCTGTACTTTACTTCCTGTGACCGTATGTGCTATATATGCATATATATACATATATTTTGGCACCCTCTGTATATATAGGGTGCCAAAAAATGTACACAAATT